>NC_135325.1:90759666-92223833 GCF_048772815.1 Callospermophilus lateralis | reverse complement strand
CCACACAACATATGCAAGCAAAAGCTTTTCTCCTTTAAATTAATTTCATCTGTAGCACATGTTTTCATTTTGTGTGCCAGTCTAGGAATGTAGAGAGACACAATTAATTTGTTTTGCACCACGCAATCTTGGACACACTTAAGTCAAAATTAGTCTAATTGTTGTAATCCACTGTATTTTGATGCTATTTTATCTAGCTTCTGAAGCAAGAGAATTAGATAAATGGCTTGCTAATAAGTTCCTAAAATCAGTAATCTTATTTGAAAGTATTGTTTTATAGGAAAGCTGTCTTTGACAGTAAATTCTGGTTATTTGGAATGAATGAACATTTTCTTATTATCCACATGGCATTTCCAATGGCAAGGTTGCATCTATTCCATTACACTCAATAAGGGTCTTCTAAGAAGTACTAGTCTATAGAGCAGTCTCATGAGTACATTAGGTTTCTCTTCTTGTCCAGTTATAGTCTTTTATCAATGAAATTACCTCGACACTATGCGCAACATCAGTGTTTATGGAGACATATTCCTTCAGTAAGAAGATCCAGGAGAAAGCTACTTCAATGTCAACTACTAGTCTTAGACTGCCATTATCAATCTGACCAAACAATGCCCAATTTTATAAAGCTGCAATTGAGAACACCTGGGAATGTTGAATTTTTGGTACTGTTTGTCTAGCAGTATGTGGTAGTGTTCTCTGCCAATTCATATATTTTAAAAAAATAATTGGCATTATCTTTCTCTTCCTTAGCAAAAAATTCCACTAAATGCATTCCATCTGAATAATTCTGGCTCTCACACAGCCAGTCAACCTTGGTGCCTGCTTTTCTTATGAGTGGTACTGTTAATTGATTTTCTTAGCTCCCAATTTACTTGAAATGAAGGACCAACCTGTTAACGTTTCAAAACTCAGCATGTTTTGTGATGTGCAGGCTATCTGAAAAAAGAATTTGTGGTCTGTCAATTAATTGATATAAATCCTCAATTCAATCTCCAAAAATGTTCAAAGCAGAGACAATGGATTAGCCTGAAGTTTCCCTCCACTAATATATATATATATATATATATATATATTACTTTTTAATGCCTTCTGATTAATCATATTTCAAGTTTCTCCAATCCAATAAGTATGCCTTGAATTTTTGTAGTGAATGATATACACATCTTTTTGAAAGAAGTAATTACACTCCTGGAAAATAGTTTTTCATTATTCTTTCATTGCCAGACAATATACAGCTATCATTAGTGACAATTACTCAAATGAATAGGCTATATTTGTAATTTTTTGACAACAATGAAAGTTATAAGATATTAGTAAGTAGAATAGCAGAAAAATAGGCAACTAGGAATCAGAAGACTCAATTCACCAACTACATAATTTTGGTACATAAATTGACATCAGTGGGCTTTAATTCTCCCAACTCAGAGTTATCACTAGCAAATACTACATTTTAACTTAAAAACTTTCACTGTGGATAAACAAAAGGTTAGTTTATAGTCTACCATTTGTTAAGGACTATGATTCCAAAGGTTTTGCTATGAGGAGCATTGCATTACATTAATTATGTACAAAAATATAAATAAATATAAATGAATTGAAAAGCCAAGAAGCACCTATTTGTCTATTCATCAGTCGAGGGTAGAACTGCTTTATAACCTGATCTTACTTCTTCTCTCTTGATTTTGCATAATTTCTTTTTATATTTTTATCTTGTCTCATTGGAACCTAAGCAGAATGGTTACATCAGGTTTTAATAATACATATGAATTACTATTATAACTCATTCAAGGTTATGAAATTCATCAAGCTGCACAGGTAATACAAATTTAGAAAATATGAGAAGCATATGAAAGTGAATTATTCCCAGTATGAAGTATTTACCTCAAATCAAAACTCAACTTCAATTTTGTATTTACTACTTTGATCCAGGCTCATCTTGCTTATAGCATTTCCAAATGATCATTTCCAACTGAGTGACACAATGTGATATTGTGTCAGGAGTTAAGGATCTTAGCAATTGGAATAAATGAACAACAAGGTCAATGAAATGCCCATTATTTCAAACCATTACAGCCCAAACCAAATAAATTGAAATTTAAGTGGAAAAGAGGGAGAAAATTCTTTAATCCTATATTCTCGGGAAATGAATTTACCAGGACTTAGCATATTAAAGGCATTCTAATAAACTGGATTTTTCAATTAAGAGCAATGGAGATCCCAAAGATATAAATTCCACTTAGTAGAGCCAAAAATATTTTAAGCATCTATTGGGAAGTAATAATCCTCTTTAGCACGTTGCAATAACAAGATGCTTTTGCAGATTATTTGCTAAAATCTTGAAGGCATGAATTCAGATTGACTTTTACATTCTAAAATGTGTTATTCTTAGGAAAATGATCACTTTTGTCACAATATTTTTTAAAGCTAAAAAACTAATTTAAAATCAATGCAGAGATATTCAAACACCCTTATGCCTGAGTAGGAAAACTTCAAATTTCATTAATGGGTTTTAATATATTGTAAGTATTCAATCAAAAATTTTGGCAATCTTTCTTCAGACTTTAGGACAGTTTAATTAGTGACATCTATTTTTTCCCCTGCAGTAAAAAAGACAAAATGAGATCTACCTTCAACAAATGTTCAAGTGCACAGTGAAGTATTGTTAACTATAGACACAATATTGTGCAGCAGATCTCTAGAACTTCTTCATCCTTTCTGACTAAAACTCCATGATGATTGAACAGAAATTTGTCATTTTCCCATATTCTCAGCTTTTGTCAGCCATCATCCACTTTGTTTTTATGTGTTTATAGTTCTTTTTCTGTTTCTATGAGTTTTACTAAACTAGATATCCCATAAAAGTGAGACCATGCAGTCTTTGTCCTGAGCCTGACTTATTTCACATAAGCATAATGTTCTTAAGGTTCATTTATGTTGTAGCATGCAACAGGACTTTCTTCTTTTTTAAGGCTGAATAATATTCCATTGTATTATGTATCATATTTTCTTTCTCCATTCATCAATAAACAGAATTTTAGGTTGTTCTCATATCTGTTATTGTGAAGAGTCCTGCAGTAAATATTAGAATGTAAATATGTCTTTGAGATCCTGATTTCAATTCTTTAGGATGTACACCCCAAATAGGATTGCTGGATTGCATTATAGTTCCATTTTTAATTTTTTGAGGAATCCTCATAATGTTTTTCCATAGCAGCTGCACAATGTCACATTCCTACCAACAGTATCCAAGCATTTCAATTTCTTCATGTCCACACTAGCACTTATTTTCTGTTGAGTTGCAGATAGTCTTCCTAGCAAATTTGAGGTGATATCTCATTATGGTTTTGATTTGTGATTCCCTGATGATAAATGATGTCAAACATCTTTTTACATACCTGTAGGCCATTTATTTGTCTTCTTTGGATAAATTTCTATTAAAGTCTTTTGCCCATTTTAATTGGACTGTTTTATTTATATTTAGTTGTATGAGTTCCTCATATATTTTAGATATTAACCCCTTGTCATATGTATTCCTCGGAAATGTTTTTCACCCAATTCGTAGTTTTTTTCACTGTTAATTATGCCATTTTAGTTTGATATGACCCACATTTCTGTTTTTGCTTTTGTTGCCTATTCAGTGAAATCATTGCCAAGACTAATTTTATGAAGCTTTTCTTGTTTCTTAATATATTTTGAGTTGACTTTTGTGTGTGATATAAGAATCCATCTTCATTGTTCTGCATGTAGATATTCAGTTTTCCTAACCCTGTTTATGTAAGAGCCTGTCTTTTCTGTTATGTATTCTTGTTACTTTTTAAACTTTTCATTGTACATAAATGTATTTTTATGTTATAGAACAAATAACACATTTGTGTAAATGTTGTTTTGTACAATTTTATATTAATTAGGAGAAGAAAAGAAATATGCAATTATGCTGTCTTTTAAATTGCCTACATGGCTACTTATATTGTCATCCTTTGCTTTTTTGGTGAGAGTTTGAGTTATTCTGAAGGATCATTTGCTTACAGCATGAAAAAATTTCTTTAGTATTATTTTTGTAAGATGGGATGACTAGCAACAAATTATCTCAGTTTTTGTTTCTCTGGAAATATCTTTTTTTCCTGTTCATTTAAAAATTAATTGAAAAGTAATATGTATCTTTCTATCTATCTATGTATATAGGGTATAATATGATGTAAGGATACATAACAGCAGCAACTTCACTTCTTCCTTTCCCATTTTTGTGGTTTTGATTTTACTTTTTGCCTAATTGCTCTGGTTAAGACTGCAGTATTCTGTTGAAGTGGGGAGAGTAAGCACCTTTGTCTTGATCCATACCTTAGAGGGAAAGTGTTCAACTTTTCATTATTCAGTATGACATTAGCCATGGGATTGTTATATATGGCCTTTGTTATGTTTAGGTATGTTTATTTTCTACCTAATTTCTTGAGACTTTTTATGAGAAGATGTCAGCTATTTTTTCACCTCTATTGAGATTGATTATATAGTTTTAATTTGCTTCATTTTGTTAATATGGTATCATATTGATTTAGTTGCATATATTGAATCATTCTTGTCTCCCAGAAACAAAACCCACTTGATCATGGTATTCAAGCCTTTTGAAATGCTTTTGAATTTAGTTTGCTAATATTTTGTTGCATCTACATTTGTCAGGGTTATTGGCATGCAATTTTCTTTTGTTGTAGTATCCTTGTCTGGCTTTGCTTTCAGGGTAATGATGGCCTTATAGAACATGTTTGGAAGTGTTCCCTCCTCTTTGATTTAAAAAGCCTTTAAGAAGGATTTCTATTAGCTCTTTTTTAAATATTTGGTTGAATTCAGCAATTAAGCCATAAGATCCTGGGCTTTTCTTTGATGGGAGACTTTTTTATTACAGATTCAACTGCCTTATTCATTATCTGTCTGTTCAAAATTTCTGTTCCTTCATGATTCAGTTCTGACAAGTTGTCTTTCCCTAGGAATTTACCCATTTCTTCTAAATTGAATAACTTGTTGATCTATTATCATTTATGAAATTCTCTTAAGATACTTTCTATTTCTGGCATATCAATCCTAATGTTTCTTTTATTTCTGATTTTAATTATTTGAACTTCTTTCTTTTTTCCTAGGCTAGATAAAGGTGTGTTCACTTTGTCTTTCAAAAAATCAACTCTGTTTCCTTGATCTTTTCTACTGTTTTACATGTACTACTTCATATAATTTCCCCCTGATCCTTAATATTTCCTTCCTGCTACTAACTTTGGGCTTAATTTCTTCTTTTTCTTGTTCCTTGAAGACTGACATTAGTTTCTTATTTGAGGTCTTTCTTCTTCCTTTTTTTTTTTTTTATACTGGGAATTGAACCCAGGGCCTTGTGCATGCTAGGCAAGTGCTGTATCACTAAGCCACATCCTGGGTTATCTTTCTTCTTTTTTTTTGATGTAGGAATTGTTTTAGATTTCCCTCTTAGATCTTCTTTTGATGCATCCCATAAGTTTTATTCTGTTATGTTTTCATTTTTTCTCAGAGTTGGGGATACAGCCCACAGCCTCAAGCATGCTAAGTGTTTCTACCACTGAGCTATTCCCCTGCCCACTACCAGCCCCACAGCATATATTTTTAAATTTTATTTATTTATTTATTTATTAGTTGCTCAAGACAATACAGTGATCTTGACATATCATACATTTGATTCAAATAGGGTATGAATTCTCATTTTTCCACGTGTACAGATTGCAGGATCACATTGGTTATACAGCCATGTGTATACATACAGCAATCCTAGTGTCAGTTGTATTCTGCTGCCTCCCTATCCCCCCTCCCCTCCCCTCCCATCACCTCTCTCTACCCATTCTACTGTGACACTTATCTCTCTCTTTTTCTTCCCTTCCCCCTCACACCATCGTGTATGTATTTTGTGTAATAATGCGGGTCTCCTTCCATCTTCCGTGCAATTCCCCTTCTCCCTCCCATTCCCTCCCACCTCTCTTCCTTGTTTTGTAGTAATCTTCTTCTCATGCTCTTCCTCCCTACTCTGTTTTGAGTTGCCCCCCTTATATCAAAGAAGACATTCGGCATTTGTTTTTTAGGGATTGGCTAACTTTGCTTAGCATAAAATAATATTTAAAAAAAATTTTTTTTTAGTTTTAGATGGACACAAAGTATTTTTATTTTTATGTGGTGCTGAGGATGGTACCCAGGGCCTTGCACATGTGAGGCAGGCACTGTACCACTGATCTACAGCCTAGCCCTGGCTTTTTTTTTAATCTTCATTTTGAGGATAGGGTCTCAGTATGCTGCCCAGGCTGGCCTCAAATTTGCAATCCTCCTGCTTCAGGTTCCTGAGTCAATTGGATTACAGGCATGTGCCATCATGCCCAGCTTAAATTTTATTGTTCAATTAATAAAAATTATACATATGTATGGGATACAATGTGATGTTTTAGTATATGTGTATACATTGTGGAGTGATTAAATCAGGCTAAGTAACTTATCACATCACTTGCTTATTAGTTTCTTTTTGTTGTGAGAAATAGTTAAAATCCACTCTTCCAGAAATTTTGAAATATACAATAATTATTAATAACAGTCACCATACTATGCAATAGAACATATTCCTAAAACATATCCCTACAATCTAATTGAAACATTGTACTGTTTGATCAACTTCTTCCTCTTGCCTAGCCCTTCCTGATCACCTAGCCTTTGGTAACAACCATTCTACTCTCTGCTTGTATGAGTTCAGTCTTTTTAATTCTACATAAAAGCAAAATTGTGTACTATTTGGCTTTCCATGTCTGGATTATTTAACTTAGTATAATGTTCTCGAGTTTCATCCATGTTGTCCCAAATGACAGGATTCTATTGTACATATACATTTCCTTTATCCAGTCATCAGTTGATAAACAATTGGGTTAATTCCATATCTTGGTCATTGTGAATAGTGCTACAATGAACCTGGTATTCAAAATGTCTCTTCAACATACTGATTTCATTTCCTTTGGATGCATAACCAGAAATAGGTTTGTTGGATCATATGATAATTCTGGTTTTAATTTTTTTGAGGAACCTATGTACTGTTTTCCATAATGGCCATACTAATTTAGCTTCTCACCAACAGTGCATCAAGATTTCCTTTTCTCTACATGCTTGCCAGCACTTGTTATCTTTCATTATTTTCATGATAGCCATTTTAATAGTCATAAAGGGATATCTCATTATGGCTTTGATTTGCATTTCCTTGATGATTAGTGATGTTAAACATTTTAAAATTTAATTAATTAAATTTCTGACAGCCACTCATATGTCTTCTTTTGAGAAATTTCTGTTTAAATCCTTTGCCCATTTATTAATATAATTATTTTCTTTGTTGCTATTGTGTTGAGTTCCTTATACTATGTGAATCCCTTATTAATATATGAAGTGCAAATATTTTCTCCCAACCCATAGGTTGTCTCTATTTTGTTTTCTTTCCTTTTTATATCTTGATGTGATTCCACTTGTCTATTTTTTACTTATGTTGCTCATGCCTTTTGTGTAATACCCAAGAAATCTTTGTGCAGAACAATTTCATGGAGCTTTTTATTATATTTTGTCCTAATAGTTTTATAGTTTCAGGTCTTATATTTAAATCTTTGATCCATTTTGACTTGATTTTTGCATGTGGTATGAATTAAGAATCCATATTTATTCTTCTACATATGGTTATCCAGTTTCCCCAACACCATTTATTATAGAAATTATCTTCTCCATTCTGTGTTCTTAGTACCTTTGTTGAAAAACACTTGACTGTAAATGTTTGACTTTCTCTATCAATTTTCTGTTCTGTTCCATTGGTCAATGAGTCTTTTTATTATGAAAAGATAATGTTATTTTCATTAATATACTTGTGTACTGCATTTAAAAATCGTGTATTGTGATACCTTCAGCTTTCTCCTTTTGATCAAGATTTTTTTGGGGGGTTATTTATGGCATTTTGTGCTTCCATATGAATTTTAGGATTGTTTTTCCTATTTATGTTAAAAAATGTCATTGAAATTTTTGGTAGGGATTGCATTGAATATGTAGATTGATTTGGGTAGTGTGAACAATTTAATAATATTGTTGTTTCCAATCCATAAACACAGAACATTCAGTCTTTGGTTTTTTGGGGACTAGCTTATTTCACTTAGCATGATACTCTCCAGATCCATTCATTTACCTGCAAAAGTCATAAGGTCATTCTTTTTTATGGCTAAATAATTGCTCATTTTGTATATGTACCACATTTTCTTTATCCATTTATCTGTTGAAGTGTACCTAGTTTGGTTCCATAGCTTTGATATTGTGAATTGAGCTGCTATAAACACTGATGTGGCAGTATATTCCTTTGGGTATATACCAAGGAGTGGGATAATTGGATCAAATGGTGGTTTCACTTCAGGTTTTCTGAGGAATCTCCATACTGCTTTCCAGAGTGGTTACACCAATTTTCAGTCTCACCAGCAATGTGTGAGTATACCTTTCCCCCCACATCCTCACCAACATTTATTGTTCTTGTATTCATGATAAATGCCTTTCTGACTGGAGTAAAATGAATGGAATCTCATGTAGTTTTTTTAAAAAAAATAAATTTGTTCTAATTAGTTATACATGACAGTAGAATACATTTATGTACTTTGATATACATAAATAGAATATAATTTTTTTTGCATCTATGTTCATCAGGGATGTATTCTTTCTTTGATGTGTCTTTGTCTTGTTTTGGTATCAGGGTGATACTAGCTTCATAGAATGAGTTTTATATATATAATAAATGTTATATATAATTGTATATGTTATATAAAATATTATATAAGTTATATATAATTATATATAAGTATTATATATATGTTGTATACAAGTACATATATTATATATAAAGAAAATTATATTATTCTTCATCATCTGTTGAAGGGCATCTAGGTTGGTTCCATAGTTTAGCTATTGTGAGTTGAGTTGCTATAACATTGATGTGGCTACATCACTGTAATATGTTGATTTTAAGTCCTTTGTGTATAACCTGAGAATTGGGATAGCTGGGTCAAAATGGTGGTTCCATTCCAAGTTTTCGGAGGAATCTTCATACTGCTTTACATAATGGCCACATCAATTTGCATTTCCACCAGCAACGTATGAGTGTACCTTCTTCTCCACATCCTCACTAACATTTATTGTTGTTTGTTTTCTTGATAATTGCCATTCTGACTCAAATGAGATGAAATCTTAGAATAGTTTTGATTTGCATTTCTCTAATTGCTAAAGATGTTGAACATATTTTTTTATATATTTGTTGAATGATTGTATTTTTTCTTCTGTGAAGTGTGTGTTCAGTTCCTTTGCCCATTTATTGATGGGGTTATTTGTTTTTTTTGATGTTAAGTTTTTTTTGAGTTCTTTATATATCTTGGAGATTAATGCTCTATCTGAGGTGCAGATAGCAAAGATTTTTCTCCCTTTCTGTAGGCTCTCCATATTCTTGATTATTTCTTTTGCTGTGAAAAGGCTTTTTAGTTTGAATGCATTACATTTGTTGATTCTTGATTTTACTTCTTTCACTTTAGGATTCTTTTTAAGGAAGTCAGTTCCTCAGCTAACATGGTGAAGAGTTGGGCCTCATTTTCTTTTGGTACTATTGTGGAATGAACCTCACTTTATCATGGTGTACTATCTGTTTAATATGTTTTTGTATGCAATTTGCCAGTATTTTATTGATAATTTTTGCATCTATGTTCATCACAGATGTTGGTCTGATGTATTCTTTCTTTGATGTGTCTTTGTCTTGTTTTGGTATCAGGGTGATACTAGCTTCATAGAATGAATTTGGAAGGGTTCCCTCCTTTTCTATTTCATGGAACAGTTTGAGGAGGATTAGTGTTAGTTCTTTGAAGGATCTGGCAGATCTTGGCTGAGAACTGGTCTGGTCCTGGTCTTTTCTTTGCTGGTAGGATTTTGATGGCATCTTCAATTTTCCTGCAGAATCTTCCTGATTCAGTTTGTGTATGCTATGTATCTCTAGAAATTTGTTAGTGTCTTCAAGATTTTCTATTTTATTGGAGTATAAATTTTCCAAATAATTTCTGATTACATCTGTATTTTAGTAGTGTCCATAGTGAATTTTAGTAATTTGTGTTTTTTTTTCATCATGAATTTTAGTAATTTGTGTTTTTTCCCTCTTTCTCTTGGTTAGCTTGACTAAAGAGTTTATCAATTTTATTTATTTCTTTCAAAGGACTTTTTGTTTTGTTAATTTTGTTGAATTGTTTTTTGTTGTTGTTTCAATTTCATTGATTTTGGTAGTGATTTAAATTATTTCCTATATTCTACTGCTTTAAGTGTTGATTTGTTCTTCTTTTTAAAAGGCTTTGAGATGTAATATTTGGTTGTTTACTTGGTGACTTGCTATCCCTTTAATGAATGAGCTCAATGCAATGAACTTTCCTCTTAGAACTGCTTTTATACTGCTCCAGAGAATTTGATATGTTATGTTGATATTATCATTACCTCTAAGTATTTGTTACATTTTTAGTCTCTTCCATCAATATTTTATATTTCCCAGTATAAAGATCTTATATCCCCTTGGTTAAATTTATTCCATAATATTTTTTCTTGCTATTGTAAATGAGATTGTTTTCTTAATTTATTTCTTAGATAGTTCATTGTTCAAACTATATGTTGATTTTTGAATTCTGCAACTTTACAAAACTTTTTGAAAATCAGTACTAATAATTTTGGGGTATAATTTTAATTATTTTTCCTGTATTCAGTGTTCTAGGTATTTTTAAATTCATCCCTGATTTCTTCTGCTATCAATTTGTCATTTAATAGTTATTATTACAAATTTTAAAAATAGTGTATTATTTAGTCTCCTAGACTAAATAATATTGGAGTAGCTTCTATTTTTTATTTTATTATTGATTTATGATCTCATTCCATTATGATCTGATAGAATGAAAGATAATATTTCTATTTTTCTGTATTTGTTAAGAGTTACTTTGTGCCCTAAGATATTGTCTATTTTAGAGAAAGATCCATTTGCTGCTGAGAAGAAAGTGTATTCAGTCATCAATGGATGAAATATTCTATATATGTTTGCTGTCTAAATTATTAATTATATTTTTTAATTTTATACTTTTGTTATGTAGTTTTTGTTTGGAAGATCTATCCAGTGGTGAGATAGGTGTATTAAAGTCACCCAATATCATTGTGTTATGGTCCATTTGAGATTTTTTTTTTTTTGATGTACGTATATGCTCTGTTGTTTGGGGCATAGACATTGATGCTTGTTATGTCTTGTTGATGTATAATTTCCTTAAGCAGTATGAAATATCCATCTTTCTACCTTCTGACTAACTTTAGCTTGAAGTCCAGTTTATCTGATATGGGGATAGAAATCCTGCTTGTTTTCAAGATTCATGTGAATGACATGTTTTTTCCCCATTCTTTTATCTTCAGTCTGTGGATATCTTTGTGTATGAGGTGAGTCTCTTGGAGACAGCATATTGTTGAGTCTTGTTTTTTAATCCAGTCTAACAATCTATGTCTTTTGATTGATGAGTTCAGGCTATTTACACTTAATGTTATTATTGAGATATGAGTTTTATTCCCTGTAATTTTGATTTATTTTTGGTTGTTAATTTGAATTCATTTCTCCTTTGATTGACTATTCTTATAGTGTAGTTGCTCCCTTTGATGGTTTTTCAATTTTATTTCTTTTTCATGAAATATCTTATTGAGTATGTTTTGTAGTGCAGCCTTTCTAGTTCTGAATTCTTCTAACTTTTGTGTATCATGAAAGCTTTTAATTTCATCATCAAATCCAAAGTTTAATTTTGCTGGGTACACTATTCTTGGTTGGGATCTTCCTCCCCTTGCACCCCAGCTTGGTATATATTATTCCAAGACTGCCTAGATTTGAGAGTTGGGTTGAGAAATCAGCTAAGATCCAAATTGGTTTCCCTGTAAACGTGACCTGTCTTTTTGTTTGGCAGTCTTTTAAATTCTATCCTTATTTTGTATGTCAGGCATTTTCATAATAATGTACCTTTGCGTGGGTCTGTTGCGATTTTGTATGTTTTGGGTATGTTTCTTTGTTGATTTTCTGCCAAGATGATTTCCCCATTGCTGAAAGTGGAGTATCAAAGTCCCCTACTATTATTGTATTGAAGTCTATCTCTCCCTTTAGATGTGTGTGTGTGTGCATGCACACACTCAAACTGGGAATTGAACCCATTTCCTTGCACGTGCTAAGTATGCATTTTATACCTTAGTCCCACATGTTAGCTCTTTAGGTCTTTTAATATTTGCTTTGTATATTTAGGGGTCCTAATAGTGTGTAGATATTTATAATTATTATATCCTTTTTTTTTGAGAGAGAGAGAGAGAGAGAGAGAGAGAGAGAGAGAGAAGTTTTTAAAATATTTATTTTTTTTTTAGTTTTGGTGGACACAACATCTTTATTTTACTTTATTTTTATGTGGTGCTGAGGATCGAACCCAGCACCCCACTCATGCCAGGCAAGCGTGTTACTGCTTGAGCCACATCCCCAGCCCCAATATCCTTTTAATTGACTAATTTATCAATGACTTGACTTTCTTTTTCTTTCTTTCTTTGTGGACTGGAGATCAAACCCATGTCCTTGAACATATTAAATGAACACTCCACCAATGAGCTACACCTCTGAAATTCCTATAATAACCTTCTCTGTTTGTTTTTACCATTTTTGGTAAATATATTATTTTTAATACAGGTAATTTCCAGCTTTGAGTTATTTATTCATTTCTTTTTTACCATCTTTGAGTGGGAATATATCTATATTTGTATCTATATCTATGTATTTTTATACTGGGGATTTAACTCAGGTGTGCTTAATCACTGAGCCACATTCCCAGCCCTTTTTTAATTTTTTTTTTTTTTTTTTAGTTTTAGAATGACACAATACTTTTACTTTATTTATTTTTATGTGGTGCTGAGGATAGAGCCTAGTACTTCACACATACTAGGTAAGCAGTCTACCACTGAGCCACTACCCCAGCCCCATCCCCAGCCCTTTTTATCTTTTATTTTGAGACAGGACCTTACTAAGTTGCTTAGGGCCTTGCTAATTTGCTGAAGCTGCCTTCAAACCTGCAATATTCCTGCTTCATCTTCCCGAGCCTCTAGGATAATAGGCATGTGTCACTGTGAGCCGGGTAAAATATTTTGATAGTCCTACTTCCAATATTTCATTTTCATTTATATTAAAATACATATATTTTATGTCAGCATTGCATAAAGACCTTGTTAGTTTTCTTTCTTTATAAGCTGATAACTTTGATCACCCCAAAATTCTGCATATTTACTCCCCTTTTATGAAATGGATTTCTTAAAAAATCAGAGTTATAGTTGTCTTCAGTAGATTTGTTTGTTAACCTCCATCAAGTTTTCCAAATTTGACAGTTTTCTTACTGTTTACTCTGAGTTATATACTTCTGTATGTTACTTTTTTCTTCCAGGTTAAAGAATCCTATTTAGAATTTTATGTAAAGCAGATCTAGTGGTGATGAACTCCTTTTTTTTTGTTTGTTTGTTTGACTAGGAAAGTGTTTGTTTATCACTCATTCTGAAGGACTATTTTGCTGGGTACTCTTGGTTAAAAGATTTTTGTCCTAACAGTATTTTGAATATATCATCCCACTCTACACTGGCCTGCAAGGTTTCTAATGAGAAATTTCTGATAGTCATACTAATTATCTTTTGTATGGAATATGTTCCTATTCTCTTGCTCCTTTCAAAATTGTCTTTGATATTGTTAGTTTGATTATAGTGGGTCTTAGGGAAGTCTTCTTTGTGTTGAATTCAATTTGAGACCACTGATATTCCTGTTACTGAATAATCATTTCTTTTCCCCAATTTGGGAATTTTTCAGCCATTCATTTATTTATTGGTACCAGAGATTGAACCCAGGGGTACTTAACCACTGAGCCACATCCCCAGCCCTTTTTTTGGTATTTTATTTAGAGACAGGGTCTTGCTATATTGCTGAGGCTGGCTTTGAACTCACAGTCCTCCTGCCTCAGCTTCCCAAGTCACTGGAATTCTATTATTTATTTAAATAAACTTTTTGGTTTTTTTTTCTGATTATTTTATTCTTCTGAAACTCTTATTGTGAAAATGTTGTCTTTCTTGATTTTGTCCCATAAATCTTGTAGGCTTTCTTTATTTGTTTTTATTCTTTTTCTTCTTTTCCTCTGAATAGATCATTTCAAATGCTTGGTCTTTAAGTTCATTAATGTTTTCTTCTGCTTGGTCTAATGTGCTGTCAAAGCTCTCTATTGCAATTTTACTCCAGTCATATTTTCCAGCTCCCAAATCTCTAATTATTAAATGTGTCTATCTCTTTTTTTCTAGCTTCTTTCATTTTTCTTTTCTTTTTCTTCCCCCTTGGTATTGTTATGCTGACTTCATTAAATTGTTTGTACTCTGATCCTCAGCAGAGAAGACCTCTGGGATCATGACAACTTGTATAATATGGCTGATATTGAAAGAGCCCATCTCCTTTTTTTTCTCCACAATCTCCAGAATGTTTCAGCTATTCTAGTCCCCTTAGAGATAGGGGTGAGATGAAACTGAAGCTGGTCATTCAGACAGTACCTTGAAATGCACATGATGGTCAATGTTGATCCTGCTCTATTTTTCCCTGGAAGATGAATGAATGTTCTGTCTGTAGTGAGCAATGGTGGCGTTAGAAATGGGATGATGCAGGTGAGATGAAACTGTCCTTCCTATCCTTTAATGTGGTTCTATATATATATATATATATATATATATATATATATATATATATATTTTCCATTGTATTGTGGCTCTGTAAGTATATCCTGAACTTTTCCAGAGTTATTTATACTCATGAGTACATGCTAAATTCTTGCTTTGTACAGGGAAGAAAGAGAATGGTTCTCTAACTGCATCATCATGCTAACTAAATTGCCAACTTCTGTTCACTTTTAAGTAAACTTTTATTGGGTTCTATTATCTACCTACCTACTTATTATTTATTTATTTATTTATTTATTTATTTATTTTGGAGTGAGATGGGGTCTTGCTATGTTGCCTAGACTGGCCTTGAACTTATGACCCTCCTACCTCCGCTTCCCAAGTTGCTGGGATTATAGGCATGTACTATTATGCCTAGCTGGGCACAATATTCTTGGTTGATAATTTTTTTGTTTTCTTTTACTGTTTTATCTCCCCACAGCTTTTTGACCTCCATTGATTCTGATAAGAATGTTAACCATATTGGGGTTTCCTTTAACATTATAAGTCCATTTTTCTTCCATTGATTTCAAGATTTTCTTTTTGCCCTTCAACATTTTCACCATCATGTGCCTTGATTTAGACATGTTTGCATTTATCATCCTGGAGTTTGCTGATATGCATAGATGTAGAATTTTCATAATATCTGGGAAATTAACAGCCATTATTTATTTAAATATTGTTACCATTTCTTGCTTCTTCCTCCTTCTCATATTGCCTTTATATATGTTTTGGCTTGCTTATTGCAATTGAGAATAATTGGCAGCTCCATGAGAGCTGAAATTTTTCTCTATATTTTCACCATTTTTCCTTTCTGTTCTCCACATTGCATAATCTTTATCAATATCCATTCACATTCACTATTTATTTCTTCTAGATGCTCAAATCCACTATTGAACCATTCTAGTCAATATTTGATTTTTCTTATTGTAGTTTTCAACTACAGAATTTCATCATGACTCTCTTTTTTATAATTTCTATTTCTTTATGAATGACTGTTTTGATATATTTTCATAGTGCACTCCTTTACTTCTTAAATATGATTTCCCTTTGTTCCTAGAACATATTCCTTTTAGCTGCTTTGAAGGCTTCATATACTAATTTTGATATTGGGCCCTTTCAAACAGTTTCTGTTGTCCTTTACCTGAGTTCATATCTTTTTTCCAAACTGGACATTTTATATAATATAATGTGGCAAGCCCTGTTCCCCTCACCCAGGGTGTGTTCTTGTTGTTTTTATTTATTTAGTGACTTGGTTGAGCTATTTCATTGAAATGTACTTTTCTTTCCGTGTTCAGTTTCTGACATTTCTCCTCAAAAAGCAGGTTTAGTAAATTTGCAGATTCATCCTGAGATGACAAGGGTTTTAGTAGGAATCTCTTTTATTGAGTCTTTCCTTTATGTCCCTGGTAAGCCATTTGCCTCTCTGAATATTAAACCTAACTGTTCACATCTACTAATTTCTTGTTGATTGCTGTACAGTTTTGGCAATTCCCTGGATCATAAACTATTATTCCACAAGCTAATCCAACTAAAATATGTTCTTCTTTCCAGAGATAGTCTGTTAGAGCAGTCTTTGAGGATTAATCCAACCTCAGAAGAACTCTTATTAGCTGTCTTCTTTTCAAGTAGTTTTATACTTCTTGTTGATCTATGAGTTTAGCTTATGACTCTCTCATGTAGCTGCCAATTTTTCTCAATTGCTTAAAAGCAAATTTTTGTTTCCACACTACCATTGGGCTTCAACTTACCCTCAATCTTTCATATACTCAATTCTTTTGTGGAGAGCTTTTGAGATTTTTGTCCTTATGGCCTGCCTTTCCTACTGAGTGAAATCTTTGTGTCACTGCCACTGTTCTAGAGTTGTACAAGGATAGCACTTCAGCTCTCTTTGAGTGATTTCCTTACTTCACGAGCAGGGAGCTGTTCAGCAATGGAAGCCTCTGGTTTTGTCAATTTACCTCTCTTGATATGGAAGCTGTGCAAAATGAGCAAGCTGGGGTGTGAACATGTGCCCAGTATTTCTGACATGCTCCACCTGAATTGTGTTTCCATTCTGCAATCATGGGATAGGTCTCCTTAAAGAGCACCAAACCTCTCAGATTCTCTGACCTGGAGTACAGATTCTGTAAAGTGAAGCAAGGTTCATATATATGCTGATGCCCAGTCCTCTTCTAGGTAGATACTTCATGGTTTGGAGTTGAGAGGGAGCTCTACATTTTCTTCTGTACCTGTAAAGTACAGTGCTTATGCCACACTGAGCTGGGAGCAGGCAGCTAATATATCAAATGTAATAGGCTCTCACTATTCTTACTGAGATTTAGAAAAATTTTTTGAACAAAAATTCTTCATTTGGTAAATAACTTTAGGACAATTTTCAGTTTTTTTTTTTTTTAAGATTTCATCAGTTACTGTTTTTTCACTGGTGAGGTTCTGTAGGGCTCCTCATGACATTATTGAAATTATTTTTCTCTTGATTTCTTTAAAATATATATTTAGTTATACATGGACACAATATCTTTGTTTATTTATTGTTATATGGTGCTGAGGATCAAACCCAGTGCCTCACATGTGAGAGGCAAGTGCTCTGCCACTGAGCTACAACCCCAGCCCCTCACTTGCTTTCTTTTGATTAATTTTTGCATGACTTATTTTTTCCATTTTCTTACTTTCATATGACTATATAGTTATATTTGAAGTGGGTTTCACATAGACAGCAAATAGTTCACTCTATTTTAATATACTCTTTCAATCTCTTTTAGGCAATGTGTCATGACCATTCACATCTGGTACAATTTTGATATGTTAAGAGTTACAGTTTCCATTTTACTTTTCCTTTTTTTTGTGTGTGTGTGTTTTATTTTTTAAAATTTTTTTAAAATTTATTATTTTTTTATTGGTTATTCAAAACATTACAAAGATTGCAGAATCACATCGGTTACACATCCACATTTTTACATAATGCCATAATAGTAACTGTTGCATTCTGCTACCTTTCCTATCCTCTACTATCCCCCCTCCCCTCCCCTCCCATCTTCTTTCTCTACCCCATCTACTGTAATTCATTTCTTTCCTTATTTTTTTCCCCTTCCCCCTCAAATTCTCTTATATGTAATTTTGTATATCAATGAGGGTCTCCTTCCATTTCCATGCAATTTCCCTTTTCTCTCCCTTTCCCTCCCACCTCATGACTCTATTTAATGTTAATCTTTTCCTCCTGCTCTTCTCCTTTTTGTTTTTAACATTCATTTTTTTCCTGTTGTCTTTTTTTCTGCTGTTCTTCTGTTACTCCTACTTTCTCTTGGTTACTTGAACAATTTTTGCGATGCCATTTGTATTTATCTGCAGTTTATATATTTTGAGTTTATATATTTGTATAGCTTATGTTAGTGGCTGCAGTAGGTATTCATCAATGTATACATAATTTAGCACAGTCTACTGATGTTATTTGACCAATTAAAGTGAAGTAGAGAAATTTTACTTCCCTTTATATTCACTTACCCTTTTTTGTTTACAATATAGTTGTTTTAAATATTTCCTCTACCCACATTTAGAATTATATCAGACAGTGTTATATTTTTTTTTCTTCAACCCATAAACACAATTTGGGAAAACAAACTCATGTGAGGAAGGAGTATCTTTCATTTCACCCACATCTTTGTTTTGCTTGTCCTTCCCTGGTTTCCATTTTTTATGTTCCAGGATTTTTCTGTTTACAATATTGCTTTTCTTTTTAAGAGAATTTCCTTCAGCCAGTCTTTTAGTGTAGAACAACTTTGATGAATTATCTGGGTCTTTTCTTCATCTTGATTTTCCACCATTCATGAAGGGTATTTTTACTTGATATAGGATTATGAGTTGACAGTTATTTTCTTTCAGTAATATTTTGCAATTTTCTTCTTGTCTCCACTATTTTATTATTTTTCTGATTTTTTAAAATTGACAAAACTATATGCATTTATCACGTAAAACAGGATGTTTTGAAATATGTATACATTATAGGATGGCTAAAAGGAGTTAGTTACCATATGCATTTTCTCACATACTCATCATTTTTGTGGTGAGAACACTTAGAATCTACTCTTGGCACTTTTCAAGAATACAATACATTGTTATCAACTATGGTCACATGTTGTTCAAGAGATCTTTTGACCTTATTCTTCCTATCTAATCTAACTGAAATTTTGTATCCTTTAGACTAACATTTCCCTAACCTCTAGCTCCTGGTAACTATCAGTATTATTGTTTCCATTGTTTTTGATGAGATATTCACTGTCTTCCAATAAAGATTTCTTTTTCTTTTGGTACTGAGGATTGAACCCAGAGATGCTTAACCACTGAAGTATACCCCCAGCTCTTTAAGAAATTTTTTTTGAGACAGGGTCTCTCTAATTGCTTAGAGTTTTGCTAAGTTGCTGAGGTCAGCTTTGAAACTGCAGTCTTGCCTTAGCCTGTGTCACTGGGATTATAGGCATTTGCCATTGCACCCAGCTCCTCCACCACTTTTTAAAATTTTAATTTTCATTAGTTTTCAGACTATCATATATCTTTGTGTGCATTTATTTATTTATTTATTTTTACAATTATCACAAATTCTAAATTAGTTAACTGTTTGGGAATTACTCAGGCTCTGGAATTTGTAGGTTTTTTTTTAAAAAATCACATTTGGGAAGTTCTAAGTCTTTATTTCTTGGAGATTTATTTTCAGTGTCCACACTTTATCTTCTTTTCTCCTTACATGACACTCTTGCACACTTGACACAATTTCACCTATCGGTGACAGTGCCACATAATTTAGTTCTATTTAAGCCTCTGTATACCCTACATGCTTAATTGGAAAATGGCTTGAGGAAAAAGTTTCATTGAGAATACAGAGATTGCCTTGATGTATATTTCTTCTTCATAGAGTGTAACTCCTCAGGTCCTACATTCTTACTTTTCTCTGACGCCTTTAAACAGTTGTTAGATGTTTATATTTTTATTCCATCCTCACAGTGCTTCTTAGCAAGATGGTTAGTTTGATAATATCTGCTCTAACAGGAGGAAGCCAAACACCTCTACATAGGATTTTTAGCTCTCAGAAAATTATTTTTCTTAATCTACTTGAAAAATCTGGTGGAATAAAAAATTGAATGAAGCAGCCATTTAATTTAGTATCAAAGACACACTGGGCAGAATAGTATGCCTCACTTACTCCTGTATCACAAACATAATGTCAGTCTCAGCAATTGTGGCTTAATGAATATTTGTGGCATGAATGCATGAATAAATGAGAGAACTGGCAAATATTTCCATTTACTAAGTAGCCTGAGGGAAGTCAGACTGAGAGTTGTTAATGGAATAATATGTATCCTGAAATTTTCATGAATTCTAAATTAGTTAACTGCTAAATATTTTGTAATAGAAAATAATGTAATTAAATGAGCTCTATATGGGGAGCCAGATATCTTAGCTTTTATCTCTGCAGCTTGGGAAAGATCATTTGACCTCATTTAAAGGAAAGAGTTGAACAGGAAGACCTCAAAACTCTAATTTTCTATGATATTAATGTGTATCATCACATTGATAAGAAGGTAATTACCATTACTTAGATGCCATGGTGACAATCAGTAGACAATTGTAAGAATAGAGACTTCTTCACTTTCCTTTTTCATTCTCAAGATTAAGTGAGTAGTGGTAGGACACATATTTATCATACACACAGATATTTTACACATATAGTGTTCACCCAATAAGCACTCTTAACATCTGTAATGGGTTCTAGATTGAAGAAGACATAGTACCCATAGATAAGGATTAAGGAACTTAGTTTTAAGGGGAAAAAAATGAAGAAAAGTGACATTTTATACACACATACATGTGCACATGTGTATATATGTTATACAGATGCAAATATCAGTCATATACATGCATATATATTATGCATATATATACACACATGCATTAGTGTGTATACATATATAAGATATATAAGTGTGTATATACATGTATAAAATGTGTGTGTGTGTGTGTAATTTGTTTTTCAGCACAGGGAATTGAACCCAGGGACTCACACATCTTAGGCACATGCTCTCCCACTGGTCTACATCCCCTGCCTATCCTTTGTAAAGTTTTGTTCTGAGGCAGGATCTTGCTCAAACTATGATCCTCCTGAGTAGCTGTCATTACAGACTTGTGTCACCACACCCAGCTGGAATATTACATTTTTAATAACATTTTCCTTACCTTTGGGCAACATTCTGTACCTGAGGACTAAAAGAAAGATAATTACCAAGGGTTAGAATTAATAACATGGGCCAGGGCACCAGGAAAATATAATATTTTATACCAGTAAGGGGAAGAGTGCAAAGTCATGCTTTTGTTTTACCAATAGTGGGGTTCATTGGTGAAACGTGTATTTGGAGATGACTGAGCTAAACTTGATTCTTTTCTTAACCCAAGAATAACAACAGCAGTGCTAGATGCACTATAACAGAAACCAATCTTGTTTAAATCTGAAACTTAAATAAAGTCAAGATATTGCTAACTAGTGGGACATATTCTTTCAATATGGAGGACCCTTTCTTAACATTTCTACATTCCCAGTGATGTGCTTCTTCTGAGACAAATCAGACATGTCTTCATGGCTTTGGCCCAAAGTATATCATCAATTTGAAATGTAATTGAATTTCTGTCATGCTGTTCTGTCTGTGAGGATTAGATAGTTCAAAACATAAAAATCAATGTGCTGTAACTGAATTTGGTAAAATGTGACAACATCAGCAAGCAGTAAGACACAGAAATAGGATCTAGTAAACACCTGCCTATCCAGGACTTCTCCCAGGAATGATTGAGCCAAAACTTTGGCAAACACACTGAAAATTTTAAAAGGGATTACCTTTACCGAAATCATACTTTGACAGGCAGATAGAATCTGCATCTGGGGCTTGGGGCTACCCATGTACTACACTGATATCACAAGGTGGTGAGAGCATTGAATTTTTGACCCGCCTAAGAAATTTTGTTCACAGTTAATTCACTAGGGGCCCATGTTAGTGATTGCATATTACAAAGCTTTCTTTTATATTTTATTCTTGTACTGGGATTGGTTGTTTAATATCTACAAGAGACAGCATTGAAAACATAAAGCATTTAATTTTCCTGTTTATTTTTGGTTGCTAGAAAAAATTAATATCAATATTAAACAAAATGCGGTTTATATTTTTTTCTGATAAAGACAATCTGGCTGGGGTTGTGGCTCAGTGGTAGAGCACTTGCCTGGCATACGTGAAGCACTGGGTTTGATTCTTAGCACCATGTATAAATAAATAAAATAAAGGTCCATTGACAACCAAAAAATATTAGAGAGAGAGAGAGAGAGAGACAGAGAGAGAGAGAGAAAGAAAGATAGAGAAGACAATGCAATTTTTCCTTAATGAGCACAAGTAAACCAAGCCTCTCAGAAATAGTAAACGTTTTATGCCTTGCTATCATCCTGTATTCAGGGTTTGAGTATTTGAGGTCTTGTTGCTATTACTTAAGTACTCACAAAATTGAAATCTAATTCCTCAAATCCATAACCTTAGAACTATGTAATTTGCCAATTCATTTCCTTATATCCTTAGCGCAGAGATTTGTTTGTACTTTATGTTATTCTCTTACTTGGACTTATACACTCAAAAAAAAAAAAAAAGTGAAACAGACAAACATACCTGATATTCTTACTATGACAACCTATTTAGAGCTTATTTTTCTTTTTCTGTACACAAGTAAATCTTGGTTTAAACCAGTGCAAGCCCAATTGATAGTTGTTATCAATTTCTGTGTAACAAATTATCCCAAATATTAGACCTCAAAACAGCAAGTGTTAATTATCTTAGTTTCTATGGATCAGGATCTAGGTATGGCTAAGCTGGGTGTGCCTGACTAAGGAAGGGTCTCTTGAGTGGCTCTAATCAAGATGTGGGACAGGCTATAGTCATCTCCAGGCTCAATAGAGAAAAGATCTACTTCAAATTCAGTTATGTGGCTTTTAATAGTACTTAGTTACTCACTGATTATTGGTTAGAAATAACAGCATCTTACTTTGTAGGTCTTTATATATTAAGAAAGGTAACTTTTTCCAGAGGAATGTTTTGAAAGAGAGAGAGAAGCAAGAATGGGCATCCAAGATGGAAACCATGGACTTTTCTTAGTCTCATCTTGGGAGTTACATCCCATCACATCTGCCATCTTCTGTTAAATAGAAGTGAAACAATAAGTCCAGCCCACACTCAAGGGAACTTATAAGAGTGCAAATGCCATAAAGTTGAGCTCACTAGGGGCCATGTTAGTGATTGTCTATTACAATACTTCTCTACCAAGATCACTCATTCTTCTATCCACAACCTTTACAAATGCTTCAATGCTTATCTTAGACTTCTCTTTCCCTTTGAAGTTTGATCAACTTTATTGAGTAATATTTTTGCCTCTTCAGAGAATTAATGGAACTTCTGGTTGGTGCTCATCTATGTACTTGGCATGTGTTACCTGAAATTATAGATGTTCTTTCAACTATGCTTGTCTCAATATGTTGCTCAGAATGGAAGCTCCTGGAGAACAGACCACATCTCAAATTAATCTTGTACCATTCTACCTGAGTTTTTGGATGCTTTTCACTTATCAGACATCCAGTGGGTACCTCTGTCTGTGGCTAAGACCTTTAAAAATACCATGGGTACCTTAGAAGTACACTGAACTGGAATTTTATCATTTCTAAAGTGTCACTAATGTAACACTCTGGAACTCTTTCAATAAATTCATAGAACAGTTAGTATTCATCTTGGTACAACAACAAAGGCAATCTTAGAAGAGATAGCAATTTTAAAGAAGATACATGAATTTCTCAGAAGTTGCTCTGTAACATCTGTCACTTTAAATCCTAGGCACTTTAACACTTCTGAGCTCTGGCAAAATAGTACAAAGGAGACATAGAAGATGTATTCTCCCTCAAGAAGAGGTCCTGACCTAATTTCAGACCATCCTGGCTGTAAGCTTGTGAACTTCCAAGTGCTTGGAGGCATTTAAAGTTGAAAGCATTTGTTCTTGAAAGCCTGGGTGTTCACACAACTCAAAAATGAAAGCCAGTAAAGTGGCTCTTTCTGGAAGACTCTGCTTTTCCAATCTCTGTGCTTTGTAGCACCAAAAGGCCTAGAGGTCAAAAAATTAATATCCTTTCTTATAGATACCACCTCCATTCAGACCTTCTTCTGTTCTTTCGTGCTGAGCATGCTGCTGCTCCATCTAAATAAACCTCTTCAGTATATTCAAGTCAGACTGTTTAAAAACAATCTTGAGGTTCCGTAGTTAAATGGAAGAAAAGAGTTGATCCAAGAGAGCCACATATCTCACAGACACACAGACTTACAGTAAAGGCTGCTAGCATTTGAGAAAATGGTATTTGTCACGTTGTCCTATAAAAAATCTTTGACCTAGCAACCAAAATAAAATACATAATATTAATTCACTACTAAAAAGAGTAGGATTAAAGTGTACATTGATAGGCTTATTCTTAGTAACTAGACTGATAGAATGGCAGGTCTCCACAAGGACAGTAGAGAATAAGGATAAGTGAGAAATGAAATTTCCTTGATGTCTAGACTGCAGAATCCAAGACAAGGAGTAATTAATCACATAAGTTATGTTGTTTAAACTTCAGTCAAGTGATCACTTTCCTTTCTTATCTGGGGGTGGCCTCCTTTACTCAGGTGAAGAAAACTTTCTTATATATCAGGAGACAAAAGGGCTAGGGCTCCTATGTTGCAAACTGCTTCAGAAAATCTTGCCACTCTCTGGGCACAGTGGTGCACACCTATAATACCAGCAACAGGGGAGGCTGAGGCAAGAGGATCATAAGTTGGAGGTCTCTTAGAGAGACCCTGTCCCAAAATAAAAATAAAAAGGACCGGGGATGTATCTCAGTGGCAAAGTGTCCCTAGGTTCAATCCCCAGCACTAAACTTACAAACAAACAAATAAAAACAAAAGAAAAAGAAAATTTTGCCACTGATTATTGATTAATTAAAGATGGCTAGCAAATTGAAAGATAGAAAGACAACAGCAAATGCTATTTTAAACTGCACCCTTGACTAAATAACATTCCAGATGAGTCACCATAGAAAGACAATTTTTGTCACGGAAAAAAGATTATTAAATAAAACATTTTTGCTATTCAAATTACCTTCACTTATTTATCTCATTTTTATCCATAGCACTTTGTTATTGAAGAACACAATGGGAAAATGGTTTTATTTATACAAAAAATCTTATTTATTTTTATAATGTATGTATAAAATTCAAGCAGACTTTGTTTTAAATAATATAGAGCAAACAAAAGACTAACAGGAATACCCAGAATAATTAAGTATGCTTGTAGAGAAGCTCTGAGTTAAAACCCACAAAGATTGTTGCTTTCTACAGGAAATGACTACTATCTCTGTCTTCGGTTTCTTTCCTCCTCTTCCTCCTCCTCCTCCTCCTCCTCCTCCTCCTCCTCCTTCTTTTTGTTCTTTGTTTTCCTTTTTTTGGTACATGAGATTGAACCCAGGGACACGTAACCATTGAGCCACATCCCAGTACCCCCACACTTTTTTGTTTGCTTTTAAATTTTGAGACAGGGTCTTATTAAGTTGCTGAGGCTGTTTTTGAACTTGTGATCCTCCTTGTTTCAGCCTCTCAAGTTGCTGGGATTATAGAAGTGCACCACTATACCTGGCTCCGGCTTTGCTTAATATTAAAACAGCTTCGATGCACTACACCAAAAATGTCTCTGTTCCCACCACTTGTCTTCTATTTACCAGTTGACTCTGTTTCCTCCATTTCTGCATGTTTTCCATGAAGCCCTGAATCAACCTACTAGTTGAAAGTCATATCTTCCTTGTAGCGATTTCCATAACATTTCATTTCATTTCTACTTCCCTCATGAAATTTATCCTACATTGGAAATGCATTTACATTCTGGGAACAGTGGTGCACATTTTAGTCCCAGTGATTTAGGAGCCTAAGGCCGGAGGATTGCGAGTTTGAAGCCAGCCTCAGCAAAAGCAAGACACTAAGCAATTCAGTGAGACCCTGTCTCAAAATAAAAATAAAATAAAATAAAATAAAATAAAATGTAGTTGGTGATGTGGCTCAGTGGCTAAGCATCCCTGGGTTCCATCTCTGGTACAAAAAAAAAGCATTTATACATATGTATATATGTACATATGTATACATATGTGTGTGTACATGTATTACTCTGCTATATTCTACCAAGTAAGCTTTTCCGAGGGAAGGGTCTGTATCCCAGGCATCTTTTTGTTTTCCCTATAATGTCTATTACGTGTGCTAGACTTTAAATAAGAATTTTCAGGTGAAAATATTTAAACACATGGATGGTACATGTGATAGTGCCCTTTAACTTTTTAAAAAAGGTATAATTTCTGTTTTAGGATTACCAGATCAGTTATTGTCAAAACATATTTTCAATGTTACCTTTGGAGATCAAGCTCTTTTCCAAATGTAGAATTTCAGAATCTGAAAGGAGAAGTCACTGGCTCAAGGTCAAAAATCTACTTGGGAAAGACCCAAGATTAGAACCCTGAGATGCTGACACTGTAACAAATGCACTAACATCAGCCTGTACTGCCTTTCTTAGGAGCTGAGATAGACCTCAGGTGACTCTTCCACTCAGACTATATTAAATTATATACATGTATTATTTATCTTATTCATTTTCATTCAGTTCTTTGACAAAGTATTAGCTGATGCAAGAAAAATCTTAGTAGCAAAATTATAGTATTAATATTCACTGTTACTAAAAATTGTAGACTGGAATGTTGGTTACTGGAGAAACAAATCAAAAGGGAATGGATGATGTGCTGAAAAGAGATTTGTACCTTAATCCACGGATTAACACATAATCATGTTTATGTAGATGATTTGAAACAAATATAAAAACTAAAACATCTATTTTTAAAAGTGATTTCACACTGGGCCAAAAAGGGATGACTTAGGATCTAAAGTGCTATAAACAGATATACTGATGGGAAATTTTTCCACTTTCATAATGTTGCATGGGATGAATTGGATGTCACAGAATTTATTGCCAAACGGAGGTGAGTTTTAACTTAAATATGCATTTTTGACAATAGTCAATGGGTTGAAGTGGGTACAAGGGCCCAGAGATACCAAAACTCATTATAGAATAGCCCAATGTACTGAGAGCTACTGGAATGAATGTGCATCAGCTCAGATTGGAACATTGTTACTGAGTATCTTTTTGAACTTTTATTTTTGCATTTTGATGAATTTTTTGCATGACATTAGGCAATTGGGGGGTGGTGGGGAGCATTGAATAGAGATGGCAAAGCACATTAAAAATGTGAATAGTTTGAGATAACTTTCTTCTTGGGATTCTTCAAAATGTGACATATGGGTAAGCCTACATCATCCTTGGGGAGAAAGAAATGTGCATACTGTACTCCTTATCTTCCTTGCTGATCTTTTTTATTCCCTTTCACAAATTCAGTGTCTCTTTTTAGTCTTTCTTATAAGGGAATCAGAAGATTTCTATAATTGGCAATGGTTCTTTAGATAACTCTCTCCAGGGTTTATCAATAACATGAATTTCTTTACCCTAGCAGAAGCTACTACATATTGCTTTGTCCATGTTTTTCTTGGGACACACCAAAGCTTTTTACCTTTTATACACCATGCTTACCCTTTTGGGGGCTTTTCTGCATAGAATCTGTGTCCAAGATTTTGACATTCCTTGGCACCCATTCCCCAAACTCTGGCTACACTGGTGTTTTTCAAAATGTAAACTATTTCAAGGACTTCATTCATCATTACAGAACAATGAAATTAAATTATCTATGGAAATAAATCCAAATCTTCAAAAGTTCCAACCATTCTGGAGGAATGGCTAATTTCAAATACAGGTATTGTGTTGTGTTCTTTTTTAATATACATACTAGAATTATTACTACCTCATGTAGGGAAACAGAAGATTCAAATCTTGGTAAAAGTTCTCAGCCAGATATATAAACTTCATTAAGATAAAATTATGCTTTTCCTCTACTCTAAGATTTGAAATAGCATTCAGTTGAATTTGGTCTGCCTTGCTATTTTCACTACAACCTTTTATTGCCTTATTTCTCTTATATTGTTAGTATATTCATCTCCTTAGAATAGCTAATTATTAACTCTTTCAATGTGATAGACAGACTTCATTTTCCTAAGTTGCTGAAAAAGAATAAGAGCTGAATGACTCACTGTCCCTTGAGTCTGTGTCCCTACATCACCCTGGCAATATAGGGACTGTGGTTTCAAGCCACCGAGCCACTGTGTTGTTTATCTTTCTTTCTTTCTTTGTATCAGAGGTTGAAATCAGGGGTGCTTAATAACTGAACTGCATTCACAGCCCTTTTTATTTTTTATTTGTAGACTGGGTCTTATTAAGTTGCTTAGGGTCTTGCGGAGTTGCAAAGGCTGGCTTTGAACTCAAGATCCTCCTGCCTCAGCCTCTGGAGCTGCTAGGATTTCAGGCATGCGCCACCGTGCCTGGCTAAGCCACGGTGTTCTTTAGAGAAAGAGTTCCAATATAGCTTATAGTTATTTTAAGTTTAATATCAAGATATGAAGTTTATCAATAAACATGTCATTTGTTTTTTATTAAGATGAATGCAAAGATTTGGCTAGAATTTTGTTGATTGGGAACTTGGTTACTAGGATAATATGAGAGGCTGGGAATATGTTATGCCATGGTATATATACAAGAAAAAGGGAGGAGGTTATCTTTGACAAGGAAGATTCTTGAAAAAAAATTTAATCTAGTTTTGTAATCTAGACATGACAGTACTCATTGGCAGGAAAATGAAGTAATGAAGTAATCAATGATTACTTTTAAAACTCAATTTTAGCAGTCAAATGTTTTGTCTAATCCACTTAAACTGTGTCTCTTTATTATGGATATGTCTAAACAAACATAAAAATAGTGAGATTAACATTAACCTTTCAAATACTCATCAAAATACTTCAATAATTCTTAACTCATGGTAAATTTGTTTTTTTCTCACCCATTTCCTCCTAACACATTATTTTGAAGCAAATCTCAGACTGTGTGTGTGTGTATTATATATATATATATAATACACACATATATAATATAATATATGTATTATATATATAATACACACATATATATTATATAAATGTGCATATTTATATACAGTATTATATATAGTTAGTGCTGGGGATTGAACCCATATGAAGCACACACATCATGCATGCTAAGCACATACTCTACCATTAAGCTACATCCCCAATCACCAGCCATTATATCTTTTTTTAAAATAGTTATACATGGACACAATTTTATTTTATTTATTTATTTGGTGCTGAGGATCAAACCCAGTACTCCATACATATGAGGCAAGTGCTCTACCACTGAGCCACAACCCCAGCCGCCAGACATTATATCTTAATAACCATGTTTCAATATGGATCTTGAAAGAAAAAACTTTAAAAAAAATCCAAGCTGGGTGCAGTAGCACATGCCTATAATCCCAGTGGCTCCGTATGCTGAGACAGGAAGATCTCAAGTTCAAAGCCAACCTCAGCAATGGTGAGGCACTAAGCAACTCAGTGCAACCCTGTCTCTAAATAAAATACAAAATAGGGCCAAGGATGTGGCTCAGTGGTCTAGGGTCCCCGAGTTCAATCCCCAGTACTGCAAAAAAAAAAAAAAAAAGAAAGAAAAAAAGAAATCCAGCTTTGAGATATAATTCATACATCATTAATTCACTCAGTTAAGATGTACAGTCCAATGGTTTTTTAGCCTGTTTTGAGTTGTACAATCATCACCACAATTGATTTTAGAATATTTTTATCATACAAAAAAGAAACTCCATAGCCAGTAATAGTCATTCTCCATGTTTTCCTCTCACCTATCCCCATCAATCACTTAACTGTCACTATAAGGAATGTCTGTATCTCTCTATAGATAAATGTTTTTAAACACAAAAATAAAGACAACTGTCACAACTCAACATTTAAAAAACATCCTTAATATAATCAAGTACCTAATCAAATTTCCAAATATGTCACTGACATAAACTTGTGTTGGAGATTGTTTGAATTCATGTGCAAATAAAGGTCACATGATATAACTGAGAAATGTCTCTTATGCCTCTTTTTAGAAAATATGTATTTTATTTTGAGATAATAGTAGATTCAAATGCGGCTACAAGAAATAATGCAAAGAGATTCTATGTATCCTTTGTTTAGTTTCCTCCACTAATAATATCTTACAAAGCTGTAGTATAATATCACAACCACAATATTTTATTAACTCAATTGTGATATGGTCCATTAACACCACAGAAGGATCCCTCCTTTGATTCACTTTTATAACCACACCATTTTCCTCCTACTCCCAACTCCTCTTTTACCCTGATGACTATACTTCTGTAGTTTTGTCATTTCTAGAATGCTATAAAAATTGAATCATACTGTGAATAAACTTTTGGGGTTGGCTTTTTCTCCAGTTTAATTCTTTGGAGATTCATTTAAGATGTTGACTATATCAACAATAGTTCATTTTTATTGTTCACTAGTATTCCAAGGTGTGGATGTCAAAAAATATGTTTATTCATTCGCCCATTGAGGGACATCTGGGTTATTTCCGGTTTTTGACTATTGTGAATCAAGCTACTATAAATATTTATGTACAGATTTTTGTGTGAACATAAGTTTTCATTTGTCTGGGATAAATGCCCAGGAGTGCATTTGCTGGGTCATATGGTAGTTGAATGTTTCGTTTTTTAAGAAACTGCCAAACTATTTTTCCAGAGTAGCTGGACCATTTTACATTTCCACCAGGAGAGGGTTCCAGTTTCTTGACATCCTCACCGGCATCTGGTGGTGTCACTATTTTTATTTTAGCCATACTAATAGGTATAATGATATCTCATTATAGTCCCAATTTGTACTTTCTTAATGGATGTAGTGATTTTGGGGTGCTTATTATTTGTGTATTCTTCTTGACAAAACATCTCTTTTACACTTTTTTCTGATTGATTTTTTTTAGAAACTGTTGAATTTAGAGAGATTTTTTATATTTAAAATGCTAGTCTTTTGTTGGATACATGCAAATATTTTACAAAGTCTGTAGTTTGTTTTTTCTTCTTCACATCTTTTGAAGAGCTCAAGTTTTGAATTTTCATGAAGTACAATTTATCAAGTTTCCCTTTTGTGGTTCATATATTTGGTGTCAAGCCTAAGAAGTTTATGCACAATCCTTAATACTAACACCCCAAATTTTAGTTCCCATATTTCCATTAAGTCAATGATAAATTTTGAGTTAATTTTTGCATAAAATGTTAGTAGATTGAAGTTAATATTATTTGTTTTGTTTGTCATAACTTCATTATTTTATTCTAGTTAATATAATTATATGTTTCAGACATTTAATTTTCTAAGATTGTTTTGTTAAAATGATTTTCTTTTCTTCTTCTTTAAAAAAATACATTTATTTTTATGTGGTGCTGAGGATCGAACCCAACACCTCACACATGCTAGGCAAGCACTTTCTTGCTGAGCCACAACCCCAACCTAAAATGATTTTCTTGCATAGCATTTTTACTGATATATAATTCACTCACTACAAAATTCACTCTTTTAAAGCCCACAATATAGTGATTTTCAGTAAATTGACAAAGATGCTCTACCATTGTTACTGTTAATTGCAGAAGAATTTTATTATTTAAAAAAGAAACCCTATACACATTAGCAATCATTTTTTATTCATCCTTCTACCCACCAACTGGAAACCACTAATCTACTTTAATTCTTATTAATTTGCTTATTTTAGATTTTTTTAACAAAAGAATTCATCTGACTTTTTGTATATGTCTTAGCATAATGTTTTCAAGATTCATCCATATTCTTGCAAGTATAAGTGCTTAATACCTTTTTATTACTGAATAACAAACAATGGTATAGATATACATTTTGTTTATGCTTTCATCAGTTGATGGACATTTTGGTTGTTTTAACTCTTTGAAACATGAATAACTCTGCAACAAATCCTCATGTACATTTTGTAGAGAATTGTTTGGGGTATATAGCAAGGCTTCTTGAGAAACTATCAAACTGTTTTGCAAATCAGTGGCTTCTTTAATTTTTAAAATAGATTTGTAGTTTCCAGAGTACACATTTTTTACCTTCTTGATTTTTCTTGTCTGCTTACTTTGTCTAGGACTGCCAATAATCTATAATATAGAAATGGTAAGAGTGCAAATCCTTTGCTTGTTCCTGATATTAAAGGAAAAGATTTCAGGTTTTCACTGTTGAATGCAATGTTAGCTGTGGAAGTGCCATGTGTGGTCTTCACATGTTGAGATAATGTCCTTTAACACATATTTTATTGATAGTATTTATCTTGAATAAATGCTGGATTTTGTTAGTCTGCATAATTGTGATGATCGTATAATTTTATTCTTCATTCTGTTAATATAGTGTTTCACATTGATTGACTGGCTTTTGTTGAATCATCCTTGCATTCCAGGGGTAAGTCAGACTGGATCATGATATATGATTCTTTTGAGGTGTATTGAATTTGCTGTTTTTAGTATTTTTTTGGGGGGTGTTATGTCAGTGTTCATCAGAGATATGGGTCTGTGATTTTCTTGTAGTGTCATTGTCACATTTTGATATCAGTACAATTCTAGTCTCATGAGTTTGAATGTGTTGTTTCCTCTTTAATTTTCATAATTTTTCTTTAAGTGTTGGGTAGAATTCACTAGTGAAGCTATCTATCCTTGGGCTTTTGTTTGTAAGGAGGTTTTTGATTATTGATTCAATCTCTTTACTCTTTATTGGTATGTTCAGTTGTTCCATTCTTTCTAACTCAGTCTTTTTTTTTTTTTAATTTCACCATAGAGTTTATTAATAGATATTGGGTAGCTCATAGACTTTCTAAGGATGGCCAAATAGCCACAAATAGCCAAGCTTAGAGGCTTAGGGACTGCTCAGCTTGTCTTGTGGTAAGTTTAAAACATGTCTAAAAATTCGTACATACACACACACAAATACATACATATGCACATATTCATATATGTATATATATTTGGTAACATAAAATATATATTTTGTGCATCATAATTATACATAATAGTGAGATTCATTATGTCATATTCATTCATTTATGCACATAGCATAATTTGATCAGTTTCATTCTCCACTACCTTTCCTTTTTCTAACTCAGTCTTGATAGGTTATATGTTTCTAAAAGTTTATCTAAGTAATTAGAACAAATTTAAAAAGTAAAATGTTTGCCAATTAAATCATTTATCTATTGTTCTAGATTATTTAATTCTTTTATGTAATTCCTTATTTAAATATATTTCTTATAAAATTTATATTCTAGACTAATGGATTTCCAAATGGTTTGTTTTTTACTGGACATTACAGGTAAATACACACACACACACACACACATACACACACAGACACACACACATGCACTGTGTGTGTGTGTGTGCATGTGTGCACATGTGGTGTGAAACCAAAGTTTTTATGACGCCACAAAAATATAATGAATCAAGATTAATAATTTAGAAACATTTTTTAGAAAGTACACTAAATGGAAGTTTGGAAACAATCTTAAATCTTGCAAAAACTGTTAGTGGAGAAGCTACTTTACCATGTGGATTAAATAAATGATAAGTATATTGTAGCAATATCTTAAAATTTCTTTTTAGTTGTAGATGGACACAACATCTTTTGTTTATTTATTTATTTATTTTTATGTGGTACTGAGGTTCGAACTCAGTGCCTCACACATTCTAGGCAAGTGCTCTACCACTGAGCTACAACCACAGCCACTGTAGCAATAAATTATTGGGAGATAAATGCAACCCCTCTAATGGGTCAAGTCCTTTATTGGGGAGAAATGATCATTGTATGCATAGTTGAACATACCACTTCTATCACTGGATTTCATTAAACTATGTGTAGCAAAAGTTAGTTTCTACATTCAGAAAATAAATAGAGGATAGTTATTTTTTCCCTAGCTTTATTGAGGTATTATTGATAAATAAAATTTATATATATTCAAGGTAGACAATGTGACGATTTGATAGACACATATTGTATAATGATTACCACATCAGAATAATTAACACACATATTACCACAGAGTTACTGTGTGTGATGAGGACACATAAGACCTTCTCTCTTAGAACATTTTAAGTAAATATAAATATTATTAACTTTGGTCATAGTTACATATTTATAAGAGTTTAGCAACAGTTAGTAGAAAAAGAAAGCCTATGGACATAAAAAAAAAAAAAAAACTATCAAGACCAGAAGAAATGTTGTAGTGCTTTTAATACCTCTAAGAGGTGGAATTAGGTGGACAGGTCTAAAGTTAGATCATCAAAAAGTCAATATTATATTATCAGGATGTCTTCTCTAGTTTAGAAATAGAGTTGGTCTTCACATTTGAACAGTCATTGTCAGCAATTAAAGTTGTTTTGGAAATGTTATGAATTTCTACATATGACTGTTTTTCTTTCAAAATGCTTTAAATCCTTATGTATCAATTGGACAAATTAAGAAATATATAAGCAACCAATAGAAGAATAATTGAAGTGCTTCTTGCCAGGTGTGGTGGTGCATTACCTATAATCCCAGCAAATTGGGAAGCTGAGGCAGGAGCATAACAAATTCAAGGCCAGCCTCAGTAATTTAGTGAGACCCTGTCTCAAAATTAAAAAAGTAAAAAGGCTATGTATATAGTTTGGTGATTCAATCCCCACTACTACAAAAACAAACAAACAAACAAATAAATAGAAATCTTAAAACTGTAGATCAGTCTATAACATAATGATTGGAGTTTAATATTAAACTTCAGTTAATGTAGCTCTTTTCAATGAATCAAATCATGAGTCTCTGGGACAATATAATTTCTTTGATTTAGTTACCTAAAATCCTTTTGAAATTTTCTATTTAAGCCATATGATCACTGCCACCCACATGCCATCTGGTGGCATGTCTCCAGATGGAAGATAGGAAGTAGTAAGCCTCTAAAATTTCACCCTATAAATCCAAACCAAGAAAGTGCTTATAAACAGCTTCACATTGCTGAATAATGATGTAGGATTTTCAGTCTTTTAGGAAGTATTTTAATTATAGCTAATTAAATAATAACACAAACCTTTATTTCTACTCACTATTGTTTGAACTTCTTGGCCTTCTAGCAAAACAATCAGCATTCATGCAGACAAGATTTATCCTCCCAACTTCAATTCTTGTTTTGGGTAGGTCCCCAAAGTGTAAGAGTTAGTAGGACTACATAGTTATATCATATCTTGTCAGTCATGATGTGGCTGAAGAAACCTTTGAACCCTTAGAAAGGGAGTTCTGAGCCTCAGTTATATATTAGATCCACTTGAGGTGATATAAAAAATCCTTATGCCAGACCACATACCAAAGGAATTACTTTAAAATCTCTAAGAGTATGAAAAAGGTATCTGAATCGTTTTTCCCTGGTGCTTGGGAATACACTCAAGCCTTTTGCACACTCAGCAAATGCTTCACCACTTAGTTACACCCCTGACCCAGGCATCCAAATTTTTAAAGCTTTCCAGATGCATACAATGGGAAACCAAGTTTGAGAAACACTATTCCAAAAGAATGTGTTTATTTAACCTAAAACTGAATACCTGTGGAGATAAAGTACTTTGAATATTTTTAAAATGTGACAAATATATTGGAAATAATGCAATGAAGTCATAATTTTTAGCATTAGAACAAAGAAAATTTAAGAGATTGATATATTTTGGTGGTATAATGAAATATAAAACAAAAACTATCATGTGGATTATATTGAATGGTCTTTTCTAAGTAGTGTTAATCATCCAGTCCTGAAAAATAAATTACCAAAAGGTTATGAATGATATCAGCTATTTAATATAAATAAGAAAATGAAATTCTTTTATAGAAAGAAAATGTTTCTTAAGGACCTAATAGAAATTCTTCGATTGAATGCAGCAAACCTTTTTTACAACACAAGAAAAGAGAATGAATATCACAGATGTCATAGGAGAAACAGATTATTCATGTACTGGGTTTTCTCCAAACATGAGTATAGTGTTAATCTAGTCATTTATTTTTTATAATGTTTTGTCCATATATTTCTTTGCATGCAATGTTTGGCTTATAATTTACATATTTTCAAATGATATTGTTTGATGTTTTCTTTGTCATTACTTAAAATTTTTATTTAATTTTCTAATATGTCATTTTGAGTTGGATCTGGAGTTTGATATAAATAGGACATAGGTGTTAATTACAACAACTGAAAGAAATCTTTTTTTTAAATTAAAATTAAAATTTACCTCTGCATGTTCTCATTATTTCTTTTTAGGACCTTACTATCTAAGCAGAAAATAACAGCACTTATGTTTCAATTTATGCCACAGGTTTTGCACCTGCTATATATTTATATCATTTATATATAATTTCATTTGAAATTAAAATGCTATTCACCAATAAAGATTAAAAGGTGTTTCATATGATGTTATCACTTAGAAAACCTTTCCTTAACACTAAGTTTAATAGCAATTAGAACATCAAAACTTAATTTTAAATATCAAAATAAGAGTTATATTCTTATGAAATATGTTAATGAATTTACATATCTGTATAATGATTTGCATATTATAATTTCAGTCATTATATATATTGCAACAAATATATGTATAAATATATATAATGGGATTGATATTACTAAATTTATATTTGGTAATATAATATCTACCAATAGGGACTACTATTTTTTTAATATTCATTTTTTAGTTGTAGTTGGACACAATACCTTTGTTTTACTTATTTACTTTTATGTGATGCTGAGGATCAAACTCAGTGCCTCACATGTGCTAGGCGAGCACTCTACCACTGAGCCACAACCCCAGCCCCAGGGACTACTATTTTTGATATAATATGAAAAATATATGTATTTGGTAATGCCAATCCCATTCCATCTCAAAAAGAAAAAGAAATTAGTAAATGGATAGGTTAAAGCTTTTCATTTTTTAGTCCCACATAATCTTCCATTTGAATTTTTGTTAAAATTTGAGAAGTGTTGTTAATATTAACTAACATCATCACTCCTCAGTTTGACTCACATTTTTCTATTTAAGTATTTTGGAGGCATTAGCCTCCTTTCACTTGTAGTTCAAAAGGCCACAAAAATTAATTTGGAAAAACAAAAAACAAAAGTATTGACTTAATGAAATAAAAATGTGACAGCTATATAACAGACTATTTTGGGCAATAAAAGGAATGAATCATAAATACACATTCCAACAAAGATGAACAGTGAAAATAGTATACTGATTCAATTTGTATGAGATGTCTAGAAGGAAATACATGCATCTATTTTCTCTCTCTCTCTCTCTCGATTCTCTTTCTATATATACATGCACACATATGTATGTGTGTGTATGCCTTCTTTGTATGTAGAGAATTTAGATTGGTAGTTGCTAGAGCTGAGGGGTTGTGGAGAGAAACGGAGAGTGACTGTTCATGCATATAGACAGTGTTTCTTTTGGGGATTATGAAAACATTCTAAAATTAGATTATAATAAGGTTGTACAACTCTGTAAAATGCTAAAAATGATTGAATTTTATACTTTAAATGTATGAGTTTTGTGGTATATTAGTTATATGATAAAAGTGTTGTTTTTAACAAATAGACAAAAAATTTTAAAAATTGACACATTTTAGATGATGCTAAAAAATTGGTACGAGGCTTAGACCTATAAGACAATTTGCATAGGAGGTGATAGACCTACCTTATATTATTAATGCTAAAATGAATAATGTGGCTAAGTAAAACATGATGCAAAGAATAAGACAAAATTATGGCAGGGGTACTATTATAATGTGAGATAGAGCATCCATATACATAAGATACTAGATATAAAGTGTCTTGCACAGTGCCTGGTACATTAATAATATGTTTAATGAATTATAGTTATTTTTATCATCTTTATGTTCTTCAGTATCACTATCATCACTACAAAATTTGTAATAGAAAAGCATATTGACATGTAGATGCCATCTCATCTCTTGAAGTTATCCTCAGGTGAGTGTGATGTAATATTGATGCCATGAACTATCTAGTGTCAGCTCCCCCAATTACAAAGAGAATTACTCTGGCAAAATTAATAACATCTGTTCGGATTATCTTTAAAATTCAACCCAATTAAGTCAGAGAAAAATCTCAGCTTCCTACCTGTAATTGAGAAAATTTACATTTCTTGAAAAAATGGAAAAATTATATTTGTAGTTATGAAAATAAATATTAACTTTCTCTTTCAAAATCAGATTCTGATAAAACTTCAGAAAGAATGAACTGAGGATATAGCTCAGTAATAGAATACCCATCATGCTTAAGACCTTAAGTTCTATCCCAAGCACCACAAACAAACAAAAAACTTCAAGAAGAATACTGTAACCAAGAAAGAAATTCTAAATCAAGGAGGTAATTGTTTTTTTTTTTTTTTGGAAGAGAGTAGTCTGGAAGTTGGCAATAGTAACAAATACTTCAAATTCTATGCATTGCATTTAGTAAATGGAAAATGCTCATTGAATGTACCTGGAAATTGTACAAAGATAATGCCATCTCTAGTTCACTCCAGAAATAAAATCAATGGAGCACTGTGTTGTGAAGGATGAAAATAAATAAGTTTCAAGATAAAAAAGTGGTTTCTTTATGGGCAGCTACAGTTCAATTTAATTAAAAAGACCAAAGTTTTCCATCAAAGGTCATGGAATTTTGAAAGCATTTCAGTGGTACCTTTAATAGACTATTTCCTTATTCTGGACTTTTGTGAGCACAAAACTCTTTGTAGAAACATTCATTATGGTATTGAAAAAGTAATTTAAAGATCATTTAGAGGGCTAGGGACATAGCTCAAGGGCAGAGCACTTGCCAGGAATGTGTGAGACCCTGGTTCAATCCCCCACACCATACACACTAAAGTTTTTTTTAGTTTTTTTTTAGTTTTTATCACCTTTATCAATATTGAATACTCTTGAGTATTGAATGTCCTAAATATAGAATATTCTGAATAAATATTCTAAGTATTCCATCAATATCTAATATCTTATATAACAATTTATTCTTTGGGATTATGTTTTAATGTGGAAAGCTCCTTCATCTTCTTTTGGCAAGCTTTTCCAAGATTTACCTGCTGGGGCTGAAGTTTTTTCCTATTGGCATTTACATAAATAACTTTTATGACCTTCAGCTCAGTGTGTTTTAGTAATTCTTAGCTTTTGTTCTAAGTCTGATTTTCAACTTCTAGATTTGTTAAGAAAGCTTTTCAGGCCAGCCCAGACTGTCTTCTATTCCTATTCTCCACTTCCCTTCTATTTTTTCTTTTCCAAAAGTCTATTGTAATATGGCTCAAAACCAGAACCACAAGCCTTTTATAGCTTAACCATGGACACAAGAAGGAGCCCCCAAGACAATGCAAAAGATGCATCCTTTCTCATTATACACAGTTAATCCAAAGAGAAAGAAAGCAAAGATTATTTTTGCCATAGTCAGTAAGAATGTTTTTTCGAAAATTTGTGTCTCCAGTTGTTATGGTTTGGATCTGGAGTGTCCCTCAAAGATTTATATGTTGAAAACTTGTTACCTAATGCAGCAATATTCAGAGGACTGGCTTTTAGGAAATGATTTGATCATGAGGATTCTAAGCTCATCAGTGGATGAATCCATTTAATGGATTAATAATTTGAGTGAACTAATGGACTATGGTAGAAACTGTGGAAGGTGGAGGCTAGTAGAAAAGGCACATGCCCTTGGCGATTGTACATCTTGTCCCTGGTCCTTTCTCACTCTGCTTCCCAGCTTTCTAGATCTGAACAGTTTTCCTCCACCATGTCCTTCTGTCATGATGTTCTTTTGCCTTACCTTAGGCCCAAAGCAATGGAGATAGCTACCATGGACTGAAACCTCTGAAACATGAGCCAAAATAAATCTTTCCTCCTCCAAGTTGTTCAGGTCAGGTATTTTGGTCACAATGAAAAAAAAAAAAAAAGCTGACTAAGATAATATGCCTGTTACACAAAAGTGAGATACCTTCAACATGGACCCACTAATTGGTGATATTAGGGAGGCAATACTAAAATAGGACTTTCCCCAAAGTAATATGGCAATGAGAAAAGAGAAAACAAATGCCATTTATGCATTGAGACCCTTTATTTAGACAAACTCTCCTAGGAGCTGGAAGGCAAGTGTCTCAGGCCCCCAGCCTAATGGCCTGCCACTTGCAGAAGCATATGTGACAATCTGTTTTTCCTGGCATGGAGAAAACCAGAGAGACAGTTCTTACTGGATCCAAGCTAAGCTCCCAGAACACAAAGCAAGATAGGAGAATTTCATTCATTTTTAAAAATTGGATTCCTCCAATAAAGTTTGTGCAAATAGACATTGGTCTTGTGAGAACTGTAAACTCTCCAGAATGTAAGGCAAGATTAAAAAATAGGAACTATTCATGTGTTCTTCCCTATGATTCCCCTTCTTAGGACAAATGTCACAAACAACAATTATGAAGAAAAACTGTAGCTATCTCTGGAAGGTAACTCAATAACCAACTCAAAGCAAAATTCACAAGTCATAATGCTCAAAGAAATAATTATTACAAATATTTTCTCCTGGTAATCTAAATTTGGAAATGAATAGACAAAGAGAAACTTACTATTTTCATTTGGCTGGACCTGTCAGAAGCAAAAATCTAGGACTGAGTTGATAAATATTTTTTTCCTTTTCTGGTTTTGTCAGATGGCCATTTATCTCAACTATAGCCTCTGGAACAAGTGGGATTTCCTAACCATTCTTCATGATTGCCAGTTTTGTAGAGGAGGAAAATATCTTTCATCTACCTTCTTATATTCTGCGAGTGTGTGTGTGGCCTGTGAATTAAACTGATAAAAGACAGATTAACAGGAGAAAAGGCATACAAATTTTATTTGATGTTAACACTTTAATTTTTTTCATGCATGGGGACCTTCACAGAAAAGAAGTAAAGACCTAAAGAAGTGGATAGGCCCTGGGGATTATATACCATTTTAACAAAAGCTGATAAATTGCCGAGAATTGATAAGATAAAAGAAAAGGGGTTGGACCTTCTAGGAGCAGTAAATGTTGGGAAGGTAAACATAAAGGAGAAATTATTTTGAGATAAGAGATTTGTTTGTGCTGGGTATGGTGTTACATACCTGTAATCCCCAACAACCCAGAAGAGGCAGAGGCAAAAGGATGGCAAATTCAAAGCCAGCTTCAGCAACTTAGTTAAATCCTGACTCAAAAATAAAAAATAAAGACTGGGAATGGAGGTCAGTAGCAAAGTGTCCCTGTGTTCAATGCACAGTACCAATCCCCCCAAATAAGATTTGTTTATAATAGACCCATCTCAGTGCCAAATTTCTTCCTCCAGTGATAAGGGTTATTGTCCTATTTATATAAGAAAGAAGAATACCTTCACAAAGGGAAGTTTATTTCCTGCTTGTAGGTAGAGAGAGGGACTCCAAAGAGCTCTTTCTATGTTTACTGCTTCTTAATTGCTTGCAGCTCAAAATAATCCTTAGGCTAAAGTGGAATATTTTGAGGTGGCATATTATGATCCCCTTGTCTAATTAATAATGGGTTACTTAAGTCATGATGAAATTTATTTATCAAAATAGAGATAAACAATTTACAACTTGTTGAAAATCCCTTGATTGAATGTGGGTGTTTTCAGAGAATTTAAGCCCTTGCTCCTCAGCATCACCATCTAGTGGCAAAAATCTCAAAGACACTGCAAACTCTTTCAGGGACCCTAAAACTAACAGGATGCATATAACCAACTCAAATGTTGTGCAAGTGATGTAACTACCACAATATTCTTTAAACATTAGTATATTTTTGTCTGAATCAAGCTATATAGTAGAGAGATACTTTATATACTGTGTTAGAGGAAAGGATTTATACTTTTAATTTAGATTGTTAGTGTTATATGAGAAGTTTTGCCATTGAAAGAAACAAGTGAATCCATGCTATAGTCTGTTTGTATATGTTTGCATGTGTACCTTTGTCATAATTTTAATGGTTTGATCAGTGTTATTAATTTTCTGTTTGGAAGATTGGTCCCTTCATCTCCCAGAGTTTTTTTTTTATACACTGCTCAACAACCATAATTGTTGTATATTTACTTTCCTTTTCTCTTTAATATTAGAATTTCAGAGAAGATCTACTTCTACCTAAGGCAAATGTTCCTACATATGGAATTGAGGTGCCACCTGGGCCCATGAAATATCATTCAAGATTTTTATTTTTTTATATGTAGAAGAGATTTTTTTCTTTGATTTTTTTTCCATTAAAGAGTCACCACCCATTTCCCAAATCCCTCCTTGACTTTCTTACCCTCTTCTTGCTGAAACTCTTCTGGAGCAAACGTCTGCAAGATCTAAAATGTACTTAATGCTTTCACCTCCTTGCCTTGAACACATTCCTTCGGCCTTCACAATCTGGCATCTGACTCTATCATTCTACTGGGATTTCTCTCTGAAAGTAGACTAAAAGTTTGGCCAAATTCAACAGCCTACGCTTAATCCTGTCCTTTATATCAAAGTCTCATATTTTACACTTCATTAAGCAAATATATATTATGTAATATTTCATTATGTAAAAAGGTGTAAAGAATAATGTAAAGATCACATGAGTTCCAACTAATTGACTTAAAATACAATACAGCACAAATATTGTTGAAAATATTATGTACTCCTCTATAGTCTGGTCACAATCTCCTTTATCCTTCTCAATTGCCTCTTCCTGCTCCAAGAAACCATTATTCTGATTTTGTATTTATCTTTAGTATTCATTTTATATTCTTACTACATTCGTTTGTATCTCTAAATACTATTATAATGTTTTTCAATGTTTTAAAATGTAATTTAAGTGGAATTCTTATGCAATTTGTTTTTGGTATTCAACTGTATTGATAGTTGTAATTGTATAATATTTATTTAAATTGTTGCACAGATTTCCATTGCATGAAAACAACCAGTGTTGTAAGAATAGCTTTTCTTATTGATGGCATTGTTTTTTTTTTAAGTTTTTAAACTTAAAGCAATGTTACTATGAACACTCATTGCAAAATCTTCAATAGTGAACCATGAAAACCTTTCATAACTGTATGAGAAAATTTGACTTTCTACAATGGAGAAACTGACTGGAATTTTGGTAATTTTGCATTTCTGAAAATACCTTTGAGTGCCAGTCATATTATTTTACATACATATTATTTTACAGAACTTTATGGCCAACTGATTTTATTTTTGTATTTTTAAAATTTAACTGACAAAAAATTAGGTATATTCAAGATGTAAAATATGATTATTTGATATAGGTACACATTATGTACTGCTTACCATAGTTTAATTAACACAGTTATTACCACAAATAGTTCCATTTTGGTTGTGAGTGCATGTGCATGTGCGTGGTAAAGACATGAAAACTGATTTCTTGGTAAATTTCAAGTAAACAAGACAGTATTAATTGTAATCACAATGTTACACGTTACATCTTCAGAACTTGTACCATTTGACCGACATCTCCCCATTTTCCCTATTCTTTAAATGCTTTTGTTTGTAGAATTCCTTTCATATTTTCTTTGATTTTTGTTCTGTCAAGATTTATTATATTTTTTCTAGATGATTCTATTAGATGAGTTTCTCCTGATCATAAACATGGTCTTTAATGTAATCATGTGTTATAATATGTTCATTTATTTTGTTATTATTCCTAGAATTGATTGACATGTAATAATGTAGGCAAACATATGCATGCATATGCATTCATACATATAGCTGTATTCTGCTTAATATTTTATTTAGAATTTTCACCACTTTATTTAGTGTGATTAACCTATAATTTTCATTTTCTATGAAGTCCTTGTGTTCCAATTTTAGTATGAATTTATATTACTCTGATAAAGTGAGCTAGGAAACAGTTTTCTTCTTATCTGGAATAGTGTGTATAAATTGAAATTATCTATCTCTTGAGTGTTTGGTAGAGCTCTTTATGTGAAGCTATTTAACCCTGATATATGTGTTCTACGTTATTTCTGGGAGAAATGATTTTAAAATACTGATTCCTTTTATAAAATCAAGCATAGGCTTATTAACTTTCTAGTCCATTTTGAGTTCCCCCACCCATTTTAGTGTTGTAGCTTCTAATTCCCATTTACGCTTTTCTTCCTCTTAAGTAGGAAAACTCCACTATATAGGTGAACTACATGCCACTTTGAATGAAAGACTCATTTTTCAATTCTTCCTTGGAGCCAAGTGACTAGATTTTAGCCAATGAAACGTAAATCAGTATAGTATGGGACTTCTAGGATGAGTGCTTTGAAAGAGCTGATTTCGGAAAGAGAGTCCCTTTATTTAACCTCTCCTGCGTTTTCTCCATCTGCTGGCCTCAAAGAGACCAGATGACTAGGGTTCTATTTTGAAGCATGATATGACTCTGGGGATGCCAGCTGCATACTAGGATGTTAGAACAGAATGATAGGACCTTGTATCCCTGATAACACCTTTGAGCTGCCTCCTAAGTGCTGAACTGATTATTTCTGTAAGTAAAAGTGTTTATTTACTTTTATGATAAATAAACATAAAATTTAAATTAATATTTTTATTTTTATATCATGTGGCAAGAAGCTAAGATATAGTTTTAGAAATGTGCTTATTTAGAAACTTGGTATTTAATCTAAAATTTTAAATTCATACATATTTTTCGTAGCATTCTATTGATAATTTACGCTTCTGCCTTATATGTAAGTAGATTCCATTTTTTCTTACCAGATTAATCTTGCAGAGGATCATCTACTTTATTATGCCTTTCCTTGTACAAACTTTAGGTTTTTTAAATCCTTCCTATTGTGTATTTTCTGTTTTTGATTTCCCTAATGTTTGCTTTTATCTTCATTATTTTATTCCAGTATCTTTGAGTTTATTCAGTTTTTCCAACTTCTAACTGATTAGTTCTTGGATTTAACTTTTCTCTTTTTCTAATAAAATAAAGTTAACAATTTTTACAAATATGACCTTTGGTGCACACAGTGAGTTTTATTTTTCATTTTTGTTTAGGCTTAAGTTTTGTGGGTTTCTCATCATGATTTCCTTTTTACATGGGTTAGCTATAATTTTTTTTTTTTAATTTTTGGTTTTTGTTGGTGGTTGTTAAATGTTCCAAATATATGGGAACTTCTTTTTTTTTCAACTATATTTCATTATGTTCCAGAATGTGACCTAAGAGCTTTTACATATTAATTCAATGCATTATCTAAATAACCTTATAAGTTAGGAACTTTTTTTAATCTGTATTTTATACAAGGATACTTAGACACAGAGGGATTGACCTAACTATATTTGTTTCCTTTGACAAATACTTGGTACATATTTTCTCTTTAATTTGTTTCTTTTTCTGCCCTTTTGTTTTAAGTATATATCCTTTGTAAAAAGTGTATAATTCATCTTTCAAAAATCAGAGAATGCATACTTCTTAAAAATAGATTTGTTTATTCCTGTTATATTTGTTGTGATTATTGTCATTATTGGGTTTTACAGATTTTGAAATTTTATGTTTTCTATTTAACATAATTTTTTATGCTTCTTTCAGCTTCTGTTAGTGATTTGCTCAAGGATTATTTTTGTTTGTTTAGTAGTTTGATTGTTCCCTTTTACTGGTTTGGCAGTTATATATTCTGTTTCTTTTAAAATGATCTTCATTAAAATTTTAACATATACACTTAACAAAATCTAATATCTCCCTTCTTCAGAATTAGAAAAAGTCTTAGAAAGTTTTATGTCATTTCTCCCTCCCATCTTATAGAGTATTATTGCTTCTTTAGTTTCATCATATTTTGTTACCCACTAAAGTAGGCATAGTTATCAATATTTGTCTACATTTTCTAACATTGTTATTGATTTCCTTCCACACCATTTCTTTTGTGTTTGAGACCTAACTTTGGAGAGAATTAACATTCTCTAGAAGTTTCTTTAGTAAAAGTTGCTTAGTAAACAGTGTGTAAACTGGTGTGGACTAGCTCACAATAATAGCCAAAGGCAAACTTTTCAGCAATTTTTCAAGCTGGTTGTAAAACACAGGCATTATTAAAAATTAAATTAGGAACAGTTGCAAGTGAATCAATTATATTTAAAAGAAAGGTAATAAATATTCAAAAGTTACTCTTATGAATTATTTTACTGCATTTTTCTATTATGTATGACTTTGAGATTTATTTTGTCTGTATATTGGAAATACTATATAATATTTGTTAATGCAGAGCTCTTCTCAAATGTGTATTCAGTGACCTTCATTGGTCATTCTTCCATCTTTCAGAGTAAGTGATAAAATATTTATCAGCACATTACGGTATCCCTTTTTCTTTGAAAATCTCTTTATTTGACATTCATTTTTGAGTCCTAGTATAAGAGTATAAAATTCTGACAAAAAATTGATAGTTATTTTCTTTTAGGAACAAATAAAATATTATCCCATTGGCTCTTAGTTCTACTATTACTACTGAGAATTTATTCTACTGCCATTCTAATTATAAAAAAATCTCTTGGTGTTTTTTTCTCTTCTTTGGTTATTTTTGAGATCTTCTGTTGGTCTTTGTTATTGTATGTTTTTTCCATGATAATCTAGGTGTGGCTTTCTTTTTTCCTGTTTTTTTTTCTTACATAGATGATCCATATTGTACATCAGTTCTGTATACTTCTCAGCCATTAGTTTTCCAAATATGTCTTCTAGTATTTTATTCCAGTATTTCTAATAGATACATGCTAAACATAGTTGTATTCTATTCTCCTTGTTGCTTAGGTTTTCTTCCATGTATTCCATCTCTTGGCCAATTGTCAATACATTCTGTGTAATTTCTTTCTTTTTCTTTTTTTTTTTTTTTTTTGGTGGTGCTGGGGATTGGACCCAGGGCCTTGTGCATGTGAGGCAAGCACGCCACCAACTGAGCTATATCCCCTGCCCCATTCTGTGTAATTTCTTTAGATATACTTTTTTAGGTTCTGCTATGATTTGGAAATAAAGTGTCCCTCTAAGACTTGGGTATGAAGGCCTGTTCCCCAATGCAGCAGTGTTCAGGTAGGGATTTTGAGAAGTGACTGGATCATAAAAGCTGCGTCCTCATGAATGGATCAACCCATTGAGGGATCCATACCTGAATGTATTTATTAGGTGATGTGAAAACTGTAGAAGGTGGAAACTAGTTAGAAGGAGTGGGTCCTTGGGAACTCTGTCTTGTTCCCAGCCCTTTTCTCTCTCCCCCCCCACCAGCTGCCACAAGGAGGCCAGATTTCTTGTGCCATGCCCTTCTGCCATAATATTCTTCCTCATCTTGAGTCAAAGTAATGGAATCAGCCAACCTTGTATTGAAATCTCTGAAACCACGAGCCAAAATCAATCAATCAATCAATCTCTCTCCCTCCCCCCATATATATGTATGTTTTCAATATTTTATATAAAACATAAAATATACAATATATATATATATATATATATATATATATATATATATATATATAGAGAGAGAGAGAGAGAGAGAGAGAGAGAGATTTATAGGTATATAAAGATGCTTTACTTAGCAGGGAAATGCAAATCAAAGCCACAGAGATCATCTCACACCTGTTAGAATGGCTGTTATAAAATGGAACAAAACAAAATATATAAAAAGTTGCAAGCATGTAGAGAAATTGCAACCTTGTACACTGTTGTTGAGAATGAAAGTGGTGTAATAGTAATTTCCTGAGATTCCCCAGAAAAATGTAATTGAGCTGCTATATAATCCTGCAATCTTTTCTGGGTATTTGTTTAAAAGAACTTAAATCAGGATCTCGAAGAGATAATACCATTGTAATGTTCATTGCAGCACTATTTACAGTAGTCAGGAGGTGTAAATAACCTCAATGTTCATCAACAGAAGAATGATTACAAAGAAAATTGGTAGGTACATATACATTGGAATATTACTCAACTTGAAAAAAGGGAATCCTGTAATTTGCAATAGCATGGCTTAATGTTGAAGATAGTATACAAAGTGAAATAAACTAGTCACTACATGACCTCAATTGTATGAGGTATCTAAAATTGTCAAACTCATAGAATCTGCAAATAGAATGGAAGTTATCAGGGATTGGGGTAAAGGAAGAAATGCAATGGCTGATCAATGGGCATGAAGTTTTCATTATACAAAATGAATAAGTTCTGGAGAACTACTGTAAAACACAAATGTCTCATGATAACAAGAGTTTGCTACACTGAACAATTTGTTAGAAGGAGTGTTGGGGGATAGCTTGGTGGCAGAGCATGTACTTAGCATATATGAAGCCCTGGGTTTAATCCCATCACCAAACAAACAAACAAACAAACAGAAATCTGTTAAGAGACTAGATCTAATGTAAAGTATTCTTCCACAATAAAATTTATAAAAAAGTTAATACTGGGCCAGGTATGGTGGTGCACGTCTATAATCCCAGCAGCTCGGGAGGCTGAGGCAGGAGGATCGCCAGTTCAAACCCAGCCTCAGCAACAGCGAGGTGCTAAGCAACTCAGTGAGACCCTGTCTCTAAATAAAATACAAAATAGGGCTGGGGATGTGGCTCAGTGGTCGAGTGCCCTTGAGTTCAATCCCTGGTAACCGTGCCCCTCAAAAAAGTGAACACTGATATCATCTTAATCTTTCAAAATTAGCTAATATTTCTTAATATCCTCTAATAACCATTGTAAAGTTCCCCCAAATATCTTCACAATTTTATTTTTAGTATTGATTTGTTCATATTACGTTACAAAGTCCCCAATGAAAATACATTTAATCTATGAAAATTCCCCTTCTACCACACACACACATACACACACACACAAAATGGATCTAATTCCAACTATCCAGTTGTCCCAACACCACCTATAAAAAAATTATTTTCATACTAATTTGAGATACCAGTCTTAGCGTCTACTACATTTTCTTAAGCATTGGGTCTTTTAAGTGTTCCCTTCTATTTAATCTCTCTGTTTTTGGTACAAAGTGATTATAATATGTTTTATGTTTTGGGATGGCTGGCCACTTTTTGCCAATCTCCTCCCCAGTCATCTTTTCAGCATTTTTTCTGGATGTTTTTGCTTATTTGATTTTTAAACTGAACTCTATAAATAACTTATTTAGCACACAAAACACCCAATTGTGATTTTATTGAGAACATACTATTTTTATAAGTTACCTTGAGAAGAATTACTATCTTCATAATGTAAAGTTGTCAGTTTGTTCAAGCTTACTTGTGTTTTTTTCAGAAATGTTTTATAGATTTCCTCACAAATGAATAAAGCCTATGCATTATGTACCTAATGCTAAACAAATAAAATAATATTTTTGCTGCCTTTCCTATCCTCTACTATCCAAAGGCAGCAGAATACAACAGACACTAGTATGGCAATATGTAAATCAATGGATGTGTAACCGATGTGATTCTGCAATCTGTATACGGGGTAAAAATGGGAGTTCATAACCCACTTGAATCAAAGTGTGAAATATGATATATCAAGAACTATGTAATGTTTTGAACAACCAACAATAAAAATTAAAAAAAATGATAATATTTTTTTGTATTGTAGATATGGTTTTTTTTCATTATACCTTCTTTTTATTTTTTATTTATATATGACAGTGGAATGAATTACAATTCTTATTACACACCATTTTTTGTATCTCTGGTTGTATACAAAGTATGTCCACACCAATTGTGTCTTCATACATGTGGCTTTGGATAATAATGTCCATCACATTTCACCATAATTTCTAACCCCATACCCCCTCCCTTCCCCTCCCACCCCCACACTCCCTCTCCCTACCCCACTATGAATCAGCCTTCTTATATCAGAGAAAATATTCAGCATTTGTTTTTTTGGGATTGGCTGACTTCACTTAGCATTATCTTCTCCAACTCCATCCATTTACCTGCCAATGCCATGATTTTATTCTCTTTTTATTGCTGAGTAATATTCCATTGTGTATATATGCCACATTTGTTTTAGCCATTCATCTGCTGAAGGTCATCTAGGTTGGTTCCACAGTTTAGCTATTGTGAATTGGGCTGCTATAAACATTGATGTGGCTGTGTCCCTGCTGTTTTTAAGTCCTTTGGGTATAGACTGAGGAGAAGGATAGCTGGGTTAAATGGTGTTTTTATTCCCAATTTTCCAAGGAATCTCCATACTGCTTTCCATATTGGCTGCACCAATTTGCAGCCCCACCAGCAATGTAAGACTGTACCTTTTTCCCCACATCCTCACCAACACTTATAGCTGTTTGTCTTCATAATAGCTGCCATTCTGACTGGAGTGAAGAGTAGTTTTGATTTGCATTTCTCTAATTGCTAATAACGATGAACATTTTTTCATACATTTGTTGATTGATTGTATATTATCTCTGAGAAGTGTCTGTTCAGGTTCTTGGCCCATTTATTGGTTGGGTTATTTGTTGTTTTTTTTTTTTCTTGGTGCTTAGCTTTTTGAGTACTTTATATACCCTAGAGATTAGTGCTCTATCTGATGTGTGAGGGGTAAATATTTGCTCACAAGATGTAGGCACTCTATTCACCTCACAGAATGTTTTTTTCCATTATACCTTCTTATTGGTTATATACAAGAAGCTTATTGTGTTCTCCATTTTAATTTTATTATTCATTACTACTTTATTAAAATTCCTTTAATATTTTCCCATTGATTCTTTTTGGGTTTTCAGTTATAAAATCATATAATCTACAAATAGGGATAATTTTACTTTTTTTAGACTCATGCTTCCAATTGCTTTCTCTTATAAAACTGCCTTATATCTAATACAACATAAGTAGTAGCAGAGATATTAAGCATATTTCAGCATAGAAATCTATGATGTTTACCAACTGAGAAATATGCTGGTTTGGGGCTGATGCTTATATGTATGGAAGTATCCTTCAATTCGTATTTAATTTAGTATCTTTAAAAATTAATGGTTTCTGAATTTTATGAAATAGCTTTTACGCATCTTATAAAGATATGATAATGTGTTTTTTCTTCTTCATTCTATTAATATGATAATTGTGTTCATTTTCTCTTCATGTCGAACCACCATTGAATTGTCAAATAAACCCCTATTAGTTATGTAATCTCAAATAATATGTTATTTTTTAATGTGCTGCTGGATTCTGTTTGCTAATGTTTTATTTAAGATTTTTGCATCAAATATTTATAAGTGATACCAGACTGTAGTTTTCATTTGGATATCAATGTTACACTTAATACATAAAAAGCATTTGGAAATTTTCTTTCTTTTTATATATTCTGTAATTGTGTTAAAAGCATTAGAATTAACAGACTTCCAAACATTTGGTATAATTCCCCTGGGAAACCATATAGGTCTTGTACTTTTATACAGGTCAATTCCTTAAAACTGTCTGTATTTTATGTGGGAAATGGTCTATGTTATATGTTTATTTGGACTGCACTCAAATTTTATAAACTGCATTTCTTAGGGAATTAATTATTTTTCTAGATTTTAAAATGTAATTGCCTATATTTGTGCAAAATAGTCTCATTTAAAACAGATGATGGTTATTCTTCACTTGTCATTTCTGATGATGTACACTTGTGGTTCCTTCCCCTGTTTTATTGATATCTAATGCTGTCTGAATTGCCCCCTCCCCAAGAGGTAGTTTTTTAATTTAGTTATTATTTCTACAGTTTTCTACCTTCTACCTCATTAATGCTTGATATTTTCATTATTTCATTAATTATTTTTTCTTTCATTTTATGTTTTATTCTTTTTTGTTTTTTAAAATTGAGCAGTTTATTTTGATTTTTCAGTTTCATTGATACAGAGATTCATTTCCATCATTTCTCCTTTGATAACTGTTTTTGCTTTATTCCATTTTTATTATTTATAAGAAATTCTCCAATTTTTGTTTTGTATTTTGACTTTGATCTAAGAATTGTTTACTAGCAAGTTTTTAAATTTCTTCAGATAGACTTTTTTATTATCTTGGTATTAATCTCTGGACTTCTCACACTACATAATTCTGTTACATTTCCTTTTTTAGGAATTGAGATTTTTATAATATTATAATACACAATTCATTTTTTTTACAAATGATATATTCTCTGTAATGTAGGGTACCAAGGATAATATTTTGACACATGCATTATTTATTGCTGATGTGTATGTCAAAATATATAGTTATGTATGTTAAATGCAACACTATTCACAGTAGCTAAAATATAGAATCAACCTAGGTATCCACCAACAGATAAATGGATAAAGAAACTGGGGTGGAATGGAATATTATTCAGCCACAAATTAGATTGTGTTACTTGCAGCAAAATGGATGGAATTGTAGGACATTATGCTAGACAAAATAAGCCAGACACACAAACACAAGTACTGCATGTTTTTTCTCATATGTGGAAGCTCAAAAAGCTAACTTGCATGTAGAACAGCAATTGTTAGAGATCAGGAAGAGAAAAGGTATGGGTGGATAAAGGGGGGATTTGATTTGATCAGTCTACACTGCATGCATGTGCTGAAATATCACATGGAACCCTATTAATATGTACAATTAATACATGGTAACATAAAATATTTTATAATATATAGTCAATCACATCACAACAAATGGAAGTCTTTTTAAAAAAAATATTTATTTTTTAGGTGTAGTTGGACACAATGCCTTTATTTTATTTATTTATTTTTATGTGGTGCTGAGGATCCAACCCAGGGGCACTTAACCACTGAGCAACACTCCCAGCCCTTTTTGTATTTTATTTAATAGAGATATGGTCTCACTGAGTTGCTTAGGGCCTCACCAAGTTGCTGAGGCTGACTTTGAACTCGTGATCCTCCTGCCTCAGCCTCCCAATGATCAGCTGGGAATATAGGTGTGTGTCACTGCACCTGGCAAGATTTTTCTTTTTTTCTATTCCATCTCTCAGTCTTTCTCACACTTCGTTTTCAATTTTACAAATTGATGCATGGTTTTTATACATCACTGCAGTAATCATGTCTTTCTAATAATTATTTGGACATCTTTTGCCAACAGATGCTTTAGTCTGCTATTCAGAATTCTACTATCTTATCTAACTAACCTTTGCTCTCTAGTTGATATTTTTTGTATTCTTTGCAATCTAGCCAAAGCAGTGAGTGCAGTTGTTTACAATTAATTGTCTAAATTGTTTACAACTTTAATTCCACTATAATTTTGTTCAAAGTACTTTCTCTCACTAAATGCACATTTCTATGTTTCTAAATCCCTCTGAGAGTGCCAATATGATATGTTCCATCAGAATAATTGGAATGAAACAGACTTGAGTTCATTTTCCAACTTTGCCACTTCTCAGTTGTGTGCTCTCAACCTTTGTTTTTATCTATGAGACTGGGAAAACATTTCTCTAATTATATTGGATATATTCTCTAACCTGAAAAATGCTATAAATTATAATTATTAGCTTGCTTTTGCTTCACATTACTCATTCTTTAATGCCAGGTTCAAATGCCAGATTCTTCTAGAAACCATTGCTGACTCCTTTCTAGCACAATTGCACTTTATCAGTAATTACCACATTTTGTTTTGTATTTTGTGTGTGTATGTGTGTGTACGCATGTGCATGTGATGGTGGAGAATGAATCCAGAAGGGCTCTACCACTGAGCCACATCTTCAATGCTTTTTATTTTTTATTTTGAGATAGGGTCTCACTAAATTGCAGAGGCTGGCCTCAAACTTGCAACCCTCCTTCCTCAGCCTCAGGAGTCACTGAGATTGGAGGTGTGTGCCTCCAACCCCAACATATCAGTTTCTCAATTTTTTAAAACAAATTTGTGAAAAGATTTTCTTCTGGTCCTTTGGTGTAGCAGATGTAGTAGACTGCCTCTTTCAATATCAGTTTCAACTCTTAAGAGTATCCTTTTGAAAGGCAGATGTTGATAACCTGAAAAGTTACATTTCTGAACTTTCTTATAGCTGAGGTTTCAGGTTTCCACCAATCAGAGGCATTTACCCAACACTTCTATTCATAACAGCATTTAGCATTAGGAGAGACATTAGCATATGAAACATATGAAATAACCACTTTGCTGGTTATTTGCTAGTCAGCATAGTGTGATTCTACATCCAACAGATCTGTCTGTGGGTCTCTGATTTCTAGATCATAGGAAAGGTGATGTGATAATTCTCACACTTTTTACAGTAGCTTCTTTATTTCCCTGATTTCTGGATGTGGTGTGCCCTGCAGCTCCTGTAGAGGGACAGTTAGGTTCTAGAAGTTTTTCCTAGTTTTTAGGAAATCTTGTTTCCTTAGTCCTTCTAATCATTTTGTAAGCACAAAATATCATATATTGAACATTTCTTTTTGTTTAAGATAGCCAGTGGTTTGTCTTATAGATGGATGCTTCCTATAGCCATTTCTGAATTGTTCCACATCATTAATGATACCACATATGTAAAAATGTCTACATATCTTAATTTCAATATATTAAAATTTGAGTTTTCCTCTTACTTCAACTTGCATGAACCAGTTTTCCAAAAAAAATTATTTTGGTTAGATAGGATGGCCTCAACCATGACATTTACATATGTAAATCTCTGTTTTATTTAATCTTATACTATATATATATATATATATATATATATATATATATATATATATATATATTATACAATATATTGTATACAATAAAGGAGATGGAGGTTGAGGAAAAAATAAACAATTTGATGATAATTACCATTTGATTAGGGTCACTCTGTCAGATGAGTTTACACTTTTTTTTTTAACAAAACAACCTTTTAAAATGTTGAAAAACGGCTTGATATAACAAGAAGCATACCTGTAGCTATGTGCCTACATTTTGAGTCATTTATGTCAGTGATTAAATGGGCGGTGATCAAAATGTCAGTCTGTGCACAAAATCTTTTGAACATCTGATGTTTTGAGCATGCATCTTCATGCTCAATTAGGCATGAAAGGGTGTGTACAAAATTTTGTTGCAAATTGCACTCAATGGCTTAAATAGCTCTTTTGAAAACTATTGCTATTTATTTAATCTAAGACTTCACCTTATATCACACTGAGGCGTTCTTAGAAATTTTCTCTCAGCATGACTGTCAGCAGTTTTGCAGGACAAGGGGAATATACATTGATTTTCTCTGAGAGGCAGACAAACTAATGCAAGGGTGTAGGTTAGAAAGAACAGAACTTAATGAGTTAAATCCTTTTTGAAGGAAGCTTACTTTTTATGCCTCTACAGGAACCTTAATAACTACAGGCAAATAATCTCACTTGAAATCCTTGACAAAAAGAATGCCACAATAGCTCAGAATGGATTGATGAGTGTGTGAAAGCCTTTTATTAGAATTCTGCAAATTGGAAGTCTTCTTTGAAGAAATCTCCCAAAGCAAGAGTTTTTCATTTGGCTGCCAGAATAGGCACAACAGCACTGGCCTCTTCAGTGTGTAATCACAGAGATACCTTTTCATAATCTGAAAGCCCTTATAATAAATTTGTTTTTATCTTTGATCAATGCCTTTAGACCTGATTTTGGCCTTGCTTGATCTAATCAAGTTAGCTAGCTAAATAGAAAGCCAATCATTACTATATTCTCTTGTTTTCTGCCTCCTGTACATATCTGTTGTACTTACTTTGCTCCTAAGCAACTCACCACACAGGAGTACGAAATGTGCATTAAAAATGCAGCTTCTTGTGCTGGGGTTGTATCTCAGTGGTAGAGCATTTGCCTCACATGTGTGAGACACTGGTTTCAATCCTCAGCATCACATAAAATGAATAAATAAAGATATTGACTCCATCTACAACTAAAAAAAAATTAAAATGCAGCTTCTTCCACTTAAGAAGGTTTTGGGCAGATTGCATATAATCTGTGAACTTTAGTCTTCCCTACTGTAAAATGGAAATAATAAAAGCATCTACATTAATGTGTTTTTTTGTGGACTCAATGTCTATAAATCATCTAACACACTGATTGGCCCTGTAGTAAAAACTAATCAATAATTTCCTTCCATTTTCTATTCCTCTTTTCCATAGACATCACTGGTAGTCTTTTTTTGACCTTTATTTTATTTATTTTTATATGGTGCTGAGGATCTACCCAGTGTCTCACATGTGCTAGGCAAGCACTCTACCACTGAGCTACAACCCCAGCCCATGACCCTTAATCTTTGGGGAATGTTATTGTAGGTATTTGTTGTTTGATGTAAATTTGGATGATGAAATATCTTTAATCATAATCAGGTGATTGTCTTGAACCTTGAATAAAGGAAATCAGTTACCCAAAAGATATGTCATCTACAAACCTCAGTGCAAAATTTTCTAAGAATGTTAGTTCTTTCACCTATTTTCAAATAAAGACAAATAATCACTATGAATGTAAATCTATCAGCACCAAATAATTCTCTAACCTAAAATTCATTTAATTGATATAAAATTTTAATAAGATAGGTGCAGAAGTATGTGGAGGGAACACTTGCCCTTAAATCACTTTCCCCCTTACTTTCTCTTCCAATAATTCCAGCTCAGGTTCTAAGAAATATTTATTAAAGACAGTCCACAGTTTAAAATTACCTCAGAATGCACTGCAAATTACACCTTTGACTGTAATAAAGGAGAGATTTAGACACAAATCACTTATCTGAAACACATTTTTATGGATTCTAAACTAATTAAATCAGAAAGTCTCATCATCTCCTGAAATCCATAGAGAAAGAAAATACTTCTTCATAGACAAAGGAGTTCTTAAAATTTAAAATCAAGTTTTAAAACCATCATCTTATCATATCAGACTCACTTGACCTGTTCAAGTCATCAAAAGGAAAAGACCTAGGACTGGGACATTAGGAGGCCTGGGCTCAGTCCATGGTAGTGAATTCTGTATGCCCACAGGGTCCAGCAAAATCATGTAAATGAGTGAGCTCTGCCAAAAGCAAGGTCACAAGAAATGGTGGAACTTAGAGTACATTTAATGGCATGGCATTTACTTAGCTCCAGTCAATTGCTAACTTGGGGGAATATAAGTCTAGCTTTTCCATGTTTCAATTTTTAAGAAAATCTGAATATCCAGATATTTATGCAAACATTCCCAATTATTATGTATTTACAAACAGTTCAAATCTTTTTATAACTGTGTGTGGGCAAAACACATCTGTTGGAGCTATTTTTTTTTTTTTTTGTAATGGTGATTGAACCCAGGGGCACTTAACTTCTGAGCCACATCCCCAGCAGTTTTTTATACTTTTTATTTAGAGGAGACAGGGTCTCACTAAGTTGCTTAGGGCCTTGCTAAACTGCTGAGGCTGACTTTGAGCTTGCACTCTTCCTGCTTCAGCCTCCTGAGCTGCTGGGGTTAGAGGCATGTATCACTGCACCCAGCTGACTATAACTCTTGATCCCATTTAATCATCAACTAGTTGTATGATCCTGGGTGAGTCATTATAAGTTCCTTATGCCCCGATTTTCTTATTTTTTATATGGAATAGATTAGGGGAAAGAAAATTATGGCTTGTTTTGTGAATAAGGCTTTATTAGAACACAGCCACACTCAAATTTGTTTACATATGATCTATGGCTCCTTCCATGCTACAACATATTTGAATATTCGTGATAGAAGTCACATGGCCCATGAAGCCTAAAATATTTAATATTGAGCCCTTAGGTTAGATCATTGCCTCCTTATGTACCCAAAGTATTACTGGAAGCAGGAGAAAGCAGAAAGTTATAACGAATACCCATGTGTTGACATTCCTCTAAAAGAAAGATTATGAAAATTTGTTGCGGTAGATTGAATTATTGGCCCTAGTCATTTGATTCTTCTTTACAGTGTAGGTCTGTAGTACCTTCCTTACTCTTTGATTTTGGGCTCAGGGCTCAGACATGTCAATTAGACATTAGTAGATGTGACATAGCACGTCTCAAAAAAGACTTATGGGTTGGTTGTCTACTCTTACATCTTTATCATCAAGAGGACATGTCTGGGCTAGTCTTTTAGAGCAGGTGTTTGGCAAATGTTTTCTCAAAGGGCCAAGTAATAAATATTTCAGGTTTCATGGGTTGTGTAAATACTTCTTTCTGCTGTTATGGTATAAAAGCAGTCATATACAATATATAAACAAATGGGCAGGTCTTGGATCCAATGAAACTTCAGTTATAAAAACAGGTGGTGGAGATGTGGGTTTAGCTTTCTGGTAGAGCACATGCTTAGCATGTGCAAGGCCCTGGTTCAATTCCCAGCCCTCCTCAAACAACCAAACAAACAACAACAAAGGAGATTGTAGGCTGAATTTGGCCTGCCAAGCAGTATACTGAAGGCAAAGAGACATGGAGCAGAGCTGAATCACCCTGTCCACCCCAGCTGAGATAGCAGACCAGCCAGCTGTGTGTTAGCTAACACACAGACATACTGAACAAGAGTAGACAAGACATGTGGAAGTGCCTAGCTGAATCTCAGGTACATGAACAATAAGTGTTTACTGTTGTTTGCCACTGGTATCTTGAGGTTGTTTGTTAAACAGCTAAAGCTCTTTTAGTATTATATTATTAACTAGACATTTAAAGCAGATCAAACTCTTGTGTAAAATGTTTGACAATCTCATCCCCCAATACACACACATATAGTAACTAAATGATATTTGTAGATACCTTGTATCTTTGCTAATAAAAGTATCTACAATTTATAGATTACTTACTACAGGTGAAGCATTGTGTTACATACACTCCAGAACATAATCACAAATCCTCAAAACTTCCCTGTGATGTAGGTATTTTTTTTATTATCTACATTTCTCAGATAAGGAAACTAAAGCTTAGCAAGTAGAATGAACTTGGCCAAGGTCGCATAGATGTGAAATATCAGAGCTGGATCTACATCTAGATATTGTAAAGCTCAAATGACCAGACACAATGTACATATCTGAAAACTCAGATTAACACTTCCCAATTCAATGTTGTCATTTTACTTCTTTTCAGTATATATTTTTAAAAGCATCTCTTAAGTAAACAGTGTTTGGAAACATTTTGATGGAAATAAAACTCCCACTAAAACATAACCAATTAAGACATTTCCTATCTTTCAGGATGCATCTTGGGCATAAATGAAAACAGAATTGTTTTTTACTGGGAGTCATCAATAGAAGAGCTTCTTAGCAGCTGTGCCAAAGTCCCATCCTGTCTTCTACTGTAAGTAAACTCATGGGTTAATTTCAATTTGTACTTGATAGCTGAATATAATTTCTCTGTTACACTTTAAAAATATATGGTAATGTTCTATTTATATATGTGCTAATGATGTTACTTGTATATATAGAACTTGTATATTTGTGCATTTTATCTCTCAGCTAAATACAAAAAGGATCAGAAAATGTCTCCCAATTAGCCTGTTCAATCTGCCCTCAGCACACAAAACAAAACAAGCAAATGACAACATGGCTGCAATTATTAGGATCAAAAAATATACTAAGGAGTAATTAATTCTTTAGTCCTTAATTAGAGCAAAACTCAAATAGCAAAAATAACAAGTCTAAAAATTTGGCAAACAATATCAATGTCTCAATATTTCTCTTTTTTAAAGCCTGGCTTCTGAAGGTGAATTTTGTTTCTGATGTGAGTGGTGGCCATATTTTAAAAATAATTTTACTAAAATCTGATCTGATTATGTAATTTAGTTGTTTGACTTTGAGAAAATCACTTAATCTCTCTGAGACTGAATTTCCTAAGCTGTAAAATCTTAGAAATGGCCATAGTACCTACATGTTTACAGTTATTATGAAAGTTAAAAAGCTGAGGGATTCAAAGTGCTAGTAGAAGTCAATGTTTGGTATGTACATAAAAATTACTCATTAGTTGTTTGTTGTATTGATTCTGTTGAAAATAATGGTAATCAAAGTAACTATTTAATCTTTAATTCTACAACATTAATTAGTACTTCAAAACTTAAACAGTAAGTAAATATACGATTTAGTGAATGATATGTGGAAAGGTTGTGTATCTTATTATTTTCTCTGTGTAGAGGTTAGTAGCTATGTTTCTGTTTATATAGGACCACTGATTACAATCACAAACTCATACACTTATTTTGCTATCAACAAAAATGTTTCTAAAGACCAATGAAAGCATATGATAGGTCATTTGATCTATCTCCCAAACAGTAAATTATTATGCCTCATATACTACCTGGTGAGAGGAATAATTATAATGAAGCAATAAAATGATCTGCAAATCTGATTTTATAATTTTAAGATACACAAAATACTTTAAATGAAAGGTATTCATGCAGTTAATACAATAAACCAGTTTTTATTATTTATTATCTAATGATCACATAATAGGGCTGAAGAATAGTGAAACATTTTAGAAAAAAATCCAGAACAGTTTGAGCATTAAATATGACTCTAGTCTACCACTGATTAGCTATGTGATGTTGGGCAAGTTTTTAAATTTGTAGGTTGCTGATTTCTATAAAATGACAATCACCTTCCATTCATTTAACAAATATTGATTATATCTATATGAGCTATACTATGATGAAAAGGTGGATAAAGGCATTTTAAATATATTTCTTGAAAAAAATTTAACATAGTGTCTTATACCTTGTTCAAGAAATTGTATTACTCCTATTGAAATATTTGCTACTAATTGAAAGTTCTTGCAAGCCTCCAGTTCTAGTTTTGTGTAGAGACTGAAATGGTCTGTTTATATTAGCTAATAGTAGATCATCCCTCATTCAGTAGTGGAGACCTACGAATCATTTCAGCACATAAAAGTGCCCATCTAAATATAAGTTGCACTGCATATATTCTTCTGTTGCCTATTCAAAGATGGAAACTCTCAGAGCACTTCAGTCAGCCATGTCATCATCTACCTTGTAAGGGCGCTTCAATATGGTACCATATCCTCTTGCTGATAATCCTTTAGTCACTATAATTTTTATGAAATGACAAGTACATTGGGGGATGAATATCATTAAGAGCATGATGATATTATTTTGTTTTACATATATCTTCTTCCTAGCTATGCTGTTCCATTATTCTGTTTAGTAAGATTAAATACAAAGCAGTTTCTTCAAAACTGTTGCTCCTTGAGAGAATGGTATATTTGTAAATGTATGACTGATATCTGGTTAATCTATCCATATATCTATCTACACTGTATAATTTATGTGTATATCATCTCCCTTTTCATCCATCATCTATCCTGATGGCATTGTGGCAAGCAAATTTAATCCAGCATGTGATTATTTGAAATCTGAAGAATAAAGGAATGTTAACTAGTTTTAAGTTGGCAAAGGGAGAGGGGTGAAAAGAGACAGCAACTTGTACAAAGGTACTGACTTTCATCATAGCTTGAGTGTTGAGTGGGAAGGGGAAGATCAGCAAAACATAAAGTTTACGGAGGTCAGAAAGGACAAAATGATGCACAGACCTATATGGTAATCCATGGAAGGTTTTTGGGAGAGCTGGCCATAATGTAACTTTCATGTTCTATTTTTCCTTTTCCTATCAAGAGGCTTTATTTTTAAATGTGTTAGACATTTTTGAACTATTTTTCATAGCCATAAGTTTTATTACTGTCAACCACAAAATGGTCCTTTTCTCTTTTGTCTTTTAGATTTCCCCTGTATATTTGATTCTGAATCCTACCAGAAATAAATTACTTCTGATAAATATCAACAGTTATTAGTTCCTATAGTTACTGATAAACACTGTTTTTCTTAGCTATAAAAACAGATTGATATTTTTATTCTTTCTTTCCCAATGTTCCAGGGCTTTAAAGGATATATCCAAGGTACAAAAGACTTAAGAAAAGCACAGTCACGCAGAATTAAATGAGAGTTAGGAAGTGAACATTTTAATATACAGTTTTTAAATGCTCCCAAGGTTCTTTTCATCTATTGCTTTTAAACCTAAATTGAGTATTTTATGTATTTCTATTTCAGGAAAAATTTCACATAGTGATTTCTTTACATTCTCCTTCTACCTTCTCCTTCTAGTTCTGGTTCCTTCTTGAATCAATGAGAAAACTCTCTTGCTCTCTATGACCATGATTACTTGCTTTCTTTGCTTCTGAGATGATCAAGATATATTCTGACTCTGCACCACTTTAAAACCATCTCCTCTGGCCTCTTAGTGGCAGGAATCCTCCCTACTAGAATCAACTGAAATATTTCCACTCATTTGCACGGGTAAAAGTTTTTATCGAAAACTTCAGGTGATTCAGTAGGAGACTAGATACATACAACACACTTGCTCTATATTCCTCCTAGTAAGATTTGATCCTCATCTCTTTTAGATACTTTAGCTTTGCACAAATTCAATTGGTGTTGGTGTTTTCTTCCTACAGCTTTGTTAGCTTACAGTAAGTGAAGGTAGGTGATAGCTTGATGAGGGATAAAAATAAGGAAAGCAGATGGTGTGAATATACATGCAGGAGAAAGGAGATAGCCTCTGTTACTAGCATATTTAATGTTTTAATGATTGTGATGACAAGGATACTCACTTTAATTCTGAAGTAATAAGATTGAATGGGCGAAGAGAGAAATGTTCATAACTTCTCACTTTTTGTATTATCCCTTTGGAATCTTTCCCTCCAAAAAAGACTCACCCCCCCCCCCCGACCCCTTACCTTATTCCCTTAAATCTCTACTGGGTTACTGAAAGAAAATATTCTTGGTACTGAGGTGATAATGCCCAGTAATGGGTAATTGTTTTAAGAAGGCCCAGATAGCATATCTATTTCAAGCAATTGTTTCAATATTATAGCTTTCAAAGGATAAACAAAAGGACATATTTAGACTAAGTGGCAACATAGGGGAGTGATATTTAGGCTCAAAATAGCCTTTCAGGTGCCTTACAATTTCTAGCATTTGTCTGGACATGCACAAGTAGAAGGTTAAATCTCATGCATTCTTTGCTCATAGGAAAACAAAAAGGGAAACGGAATAGTTGAACTTACTTTCATAAATGAAATAAGATAGAAATCATATTTAAAAAGGAGGATCATAAACACTTTCAATATAGATAAAAATAGAAGAATAAGAGTTACTAGTAAACATGGAAATGGGTCAATCTCCATATTATCTTTTGGATCCTAAATGTCTTTGAATGGCCCATATGCTAAGGGCTTGGTTGCCATCCTATGGGGCTATTGGGAAGTGATGCAGCCCTTAGGAAGTGGAGGCCAATTGGATTAAGTTATGTCACTTGGGGTGTGCCCCTAAAAGGAATAATGGGACCCTAGCCCCTTCCTTGCTTTTTTTCTTGCTAGCCACCATGAGGTGAGCAGCCTCCTCCACTATGTGCTCCCCACCATGATGTGCTATGCTGCCATAGGCCCAAAGCACAGGGCCAAGTGACTGTGGGAAATCCCTGAAACCTTGACCCAAAATAAATCTTTCCTCCTCATAATTTGTTTATATCAGGCTTTCTTTTTATTTTTTCTTTTTTTTTTTTTTTGGTACTGTGGATTACACTCAGGGGCACTTGACAACTGAGCCATATCCCCAGCCTGATTTTGTATTTTATTTAGAGATAGGGTCTCACTGAGTTGCTTAGAACCTTGCCTTTGCTGAGACTGGCTTTGAACTTGAGATCCTCCTGCCTCAGTCTCCCTAGGAACCCAGCTGCTGAGATTATAGCCACCATGCCCAGCATATATTAGGCATTTTGTAATAGTGAAGGAAAACTGACTAATACACTCCAGATAGCCACAATTATCTTCTAGGGTTTAAGCCAAGAAGCAGAAAATCAAAGATTACAATAGCAAATTGTTGATTCTCTTCAGTAAGTGCCCTCTATTTTTTCAGTCCACACAATCATCATCTTCCTATGTGTGCTTAAATTTCAATCAATCTTTCCTACATTTAGTGCACATTTAAAATATACACAGTAAATGTATATTTTAATTTTATTTTGTCTGGTGAATATACTCAAGCTCTAGAAAATGAAATGGAATGTAGACTAACATCACAGAAAGAACTCAAAGTGTGGTCTAAAAGTTGGACTTTGTAAATGGGGGAACATAGGAGTTTTGTCTTTGTTTCGGAAACAAGCAGGAGTGTCCATACTTATATCAAATAAAATAGATTTCAAGCCAAAGTTAATCAAAAGGGATAAAGAGGGACACTACATACTGCTCAAGGGAACCATACACCAACAAGACATAACAATCATAAATATATATGCCCCAAACAATGGTGCAGCTATGTTCATCAAACAAACTCTTCTCAAGTTCAAGAGTCTAATAGACCACCATAAAATAATCATGGGAGACTTCAACACACCTCTCTCACCACTGGACAGATCTTCCAAACAAAAGTTGAACAAGGAAACTATAGAGCTCAATAACACAATTAATAACCTAGACTTAATTGACATATATAGAATATACCACCCAACATCAAGCAGTTACACTTTTTTCTCAGCAGCCCATGGATCCTTCTCAAAAATAGATCATATATTATGTCACAGGGCAACTCTTAGACAATATAAAGGAGTAGAGATAATACCATGCATCTTATCTGATTATAATGGAATGAAACTGAAAATCAACGATAAAAGAAGGAAGGAAAAATCATGCATCACTTGGAGAATGAACAATAGGTTACTGAATGATCAATGGGTTATAGAAGACATCAAGGAGGAAATTTAAAAAATCTTAGAGATAAATGAAAACACAGACACAACATATCGGAATCTATGGGACACATTGAAAGCAGTTCTAAGAGGAAAATTCATTGCTTGGAGTTCATTCCTTAAAAAAAGAAAAAAACCAACAAATAAATGATCTCATACTTCATCTCAAAATCCTAGAAAAAGAAGAGCAAAACAACAGCAAAAGAAGTAGAAGACAAGAAATAATTAAAATCAGAGCTGAAATTAATGAAATCGAAACAAAAGAAACAATTGAAAAAATTGACAAAACTAAAAGTTGGTTCTTTGAAAAAATAAATAAAATTGACAGACCCTTAGCCATTCTAACAAAGAGAAGAAGAGAGAGAACTCAAATTACTAGCATACGGGATGAAAAAGGCAATATCACAACAGACACTTCAGAAATACAGAAGATAATCAGAAATTATTTTGAATCCTTATACTCCAATAAAATAGACGATAGTAAAGGCATCGATAAATTTCTTAAGTCATATGATCTGCCCAGATTGAGTCAGGAGGATATAGACAAGCTAAACAGACCAATATCAATTGAGGAAATAGAAGAAACCATCAAAAGACTACCAACTAAGAAAAGCCCAGGACCGGATGGGTATACAGCAGAGTTTTACAAAACCTTTAAAGAGGAACTAATACCATTACTTTTCAAGCTATTTCAGGAAATAGAAAAAGAGGGAGAACTTCCAAATTCATTCTACGAGGCCAACATCACCCTGATTCCTAAACCAGACAAAGACACTTCAAAGAAAGAAAACTACAGACCAATATCTCTAATGAACCTAGATGCAAAAAACCTCAATAAAATTCTGGCAAATCGGATACAAAAACATATCAAAAAAATTGTGCACCATGATCAAGTAGGATTCATCCCTGGGATGCAAGGCTGGTTCAATATACGGAAATTAATAAATGTTATTCACCACATCAATAGACTTAAAAATAAGAACCATATGATCATCTTGATAGATGCGGAAAAAGCATTCGACAAAGTACAGCATCCCTTTATGTTCAAAACTCTAGAAAAACTAGGGATAACAGGAACATACCTCAATATTGTAAAAGAAATCTATGCTAAGCCTCAGGCTAGCATCATTCTGAATGGAGAAAAATTGAAGGCATTCCCTCTAAAATCTGGAAAAAGACAGGGATGCCTTCTCTCACCACTTCTGTTCAACATAGTTCTCGAAACACTGGCCAGAGCAATTAGACAGACGAAAGAAATTAAAGGCATAAAAATAGGAAAAGAAGAACTCAAATTATCACTATTTGCAGATGACATGATTCTATACCTAGCAGACCCAAAAGGGTCTACAAAGAAACTACTAGAGCTAATAAATGAATTCAGCAAAGTGGCAGGATATAAAATCAACACGCATAAATCAAAAGCATTCCTGTATATCAGCAACAAATCCTCTGAAATGGAAATGAGGACAACCACTCCATTCACAATATCCTCAAAAAAAATAAAATACTTGGGAATCAACCTAACAAAAGAGGTGAAAGACTTATGCAATGAAAACTACAGAACCCTAAAGAGAGAAATAGAAGAAGATCTTAGAAGATGGAAAAATATACCCTGTTCATGGATAGGCAGAACTAATATCATCAAAATGGCGATATTACCAAAAGTTCTCTATAGGTTTAATGCAATGCCAATCAAAATCCCAACAGCATTTCTTGTAGAAATAGATAAAGCAATCATGAAATTCATATGGAAAAATAAAAGACCCAGAATAGCAAAAACAACTCTAAGCAGGAAGTGTGAATCAGGCGGGATAGCGATACCAGACTTCAAACTATATTACAGAACAATAGTAACAAAAACAGCATGGTACTGGTACCAAAGCAGGCGGGTGGACCAATGGTACAGAATAGAGGACACAGAAACCAATCCACAAAACTACAGCTATCTTATATTTGATAAAGGGGCTAAAAGCATGCAATGGAGGAAGGATAGCATCTTCAACAAATGGTGCTGGAAAAACTGGAAATCCATATGCAACAAAATGAAACTGAATCCCTTTCTCTCGCCATGCACAAAAGTTAACTCAAAATGGATCAAGGAGCTTGATATCAAATCAGAGACATGGCGTCTGATAGAAGAAAAAGTTGGCTACGATCTACATACTGTGGGGTCAGGCTCCAAATTCCTCAATAGGACACCCATAGCACAAGAGTTAATAACTAGAATCAACAAATGGGACTTACTCAAACTAAAAAGCTTTTTCTCAGCAAAAGAAACAATAAGAGAGGTAAATAGGGAGCCTACATCCTGGGAACAAATCTTTACTCCTCACACTTCAGATAGAGCCCTAATATCCAGAGTATACAAAGAACTCAAAAAATTAGACAATAAGATAACAAATAACCCAATCAACAAATGGGCCAAGGACCTGAACAGACACTTCTCAGAGGAGGACATACAATCAATCAACAAGTACATGAAAAAATGCTCACCATCTTTAGCAGTCAGAGAAATGCAAATCAAAACCACCCTAAGATACCATCTCACTCCAATAAGATTGGCAGTCATTATGAAGTCAAACAACAAGTGCTGGCGAGGATGTGGGGAAAAGGGTACACTTGTACATTGCTGGTGGGACTGCAAATTGGTGCAGTCAATTTGGAAAGCAGTATGGAGATTTCTTGGAAAGCTGGGAATGGAACCACCATTTGACCCAGCTATTCCCCTTCTCGGTCTATTCCCTAAAGACCTAAAAAGAGCATGCTACAGGGATACTGCTACAACGATGTTCATAGCAGCACAATTCACAATAGCAAGACTGTGGAACCAACCTAGATGCCCTTCAATAGATGAAAAAAGTGGCATTTATACACAATGGAGTATTACTCTGCATTAAAAAATGACAAAATCATAGAATTTGCAGGGAAATGGATGGCATTAGAGCAGATTATGCTAAGTGAAGCTAGCCAATCCCTAAAAAACAAATGCCGAATGTCTTCTTTGATATAAGGAGAGTAACTAAGAACAGAGTAGGGGTGAAGAGCATGAGAAGAAGATTAACATTAAACAGGGATGAGAGGTGGGAGGGAAAGGGAGAGAGAAGGGAAATTGCATGGAAATGGAAGGAGACCCTCAGGGGTATACAAAATTACATACAAGAGGAAGTGAGGGGAAAGGGAAAAATAATACAAGGGGGAGAAATGAATTACAGTAGAGGGGATAGAGAGAGAAGAGGGGAGGGGAGGGGTGGGGAGGGGGGATAGTAGAGGATAGGAAAGGCAGCAGAATACAACAGACACTAGTATGGCAATATGTAAATCAATAGATGTGTAACTGATGTGAGTCTGCAATCCGTATATGGGGTAAAAATGGGAGTTCATAACCCACTTGAATCAAAGTGTGAAATATGATATATCAAGAACTATGTAATGTTTTGAACAACCAACAATAAAAATTAAAAAAAAGAAAAATATATGACAAGGCATAAAGTGAATTTGATCAAGGAATTCTTATTTGTAATGCCCATATTCCCCAAACTAAGAGTCCAAAGTCATATTTTAATAATCTGGTAAGTGAGCCTCAGGATAATTTGGAAAACTTGTATTGCAGATAAATCAAGATTGAAATTTACAAACTACATTTTGTCAGATTGTATTATAAATGCAGTGAGGTATTGTGTTTCAAGTATGGTCTAATTCTGTCTCAGCTGCTTATCCATAAATCTCTGCTGGGAACCAGGTTCCTGGAGCAGCTAAGTGAATTACTACACCAAGGTGTTGGTGTTCTTCTTCTCTTTTTTTTAAAAAAACATTTTTATTAGTGCATTACAGCTGTACGTAACAGTGGGGTTCATTTTGACATAATTATATATGCATGGGATATAATTTGCTCCATTTAAGTTCACAGTACCACCTCCCTCCTTCCCCTTCTCCTGCTGGTGTGCTTTTAACCTAAAGTTATGGCTCATCTTTAGGAAAACATAAGCAAAAAATCAAAGAGAAAAAGCAAGATGGGGGACATGAGGAAAAATGAAGAAAAAAACAAGGAGAGTAAGAGAATGAGGAAGAAATATACAGAAAAAAGAAGATAGTCTCTATCATCTTCAAGCCAACTTCCAAGGTCATTAGCACCTATTCTTTGTGCGTACTGGGCTCTGCCCTTTCTGCTGCTGACACCAGTCTTTGCCTCTACTATTTTTCTGAATGCTCCAGCCTGACATCTAGTAGTCCCAATTTCCACCTTCACCTTTCGGTAATCTGATTGTAAAGGTTTGCAACAGACCTTTGGGACCCTTAATATCCTCTTATTTCTACCATTTTCAACAGTCCCTCATTTTATTTGAAAAAGGGATCCAGTGAACATTCTAGTCTTCCAAAGAGCAAAGATTAAAAAATAACTGATGAGACCAGCATCTTTTAAGGTGATCAGCATGTTAGCTTCATGCTCTGTGCATGCATGGCTTTTACACACTTGCCAAGTTTTCAACATTTTAAGAGAGAAAAAACTTAACTTTGAAGTCGTTTGAAAATAAAAGAGCTATTTTAAGCTAATGCTAAAAGAGAAAGAAATAACTTCAAATATCTGAAAATTAATATTGGGAACATTTGGCAATATTTTAAAGAACTATTAAAACAAGTCTCCTACAGTGTAAAACTTTAGAAATGTGGGGCAGGATTTGAAGCAGCTTAGGAGAGACTAATATATTCATATTAAACTTTTTAAGTAGGATTTCTTTTTGTTTTGCAAATCAGCTTAATTGCCATAGGGAAGAAGCAAAAAAGCCACAACTTGCATATCAAAGTATTTAATTCACATGGTCACCCAAGGACACCATTTGTGTAATTAATTGCTTTGCTCTCTAAGAAACTAGAATATTTTCTTCCAAATTTGCCATGGATTCAACAAATGTTGAGGCCAGTTTTTCCATCATAGGTTATCTATTTTATGAAAATAGGGAAAAACTGAAATCTTTAGGAAACTCTTGTGTTGGGAGAACTTAACCTCATATAAACCTTCTGTAAATGAGTTCTCATTGAGAGGATCTGCTATAATCAGGAAAGGTTGTCAGTACTACTTTATATTATGGGCAGATATTTTAGAAAGTAGAAAGGGGTACAGTGATTTAACTATTTATTCACTTGCAGTAGGTTTAGGGTTATGGAATTTGTCAAATAGAAATGCAGGATAACCAGTTAAATTTTACTTTAGAATAAACAATGGCACACGACAAACAGATTTTTAGTATATGTCCTAAACATTTCATGAGACATACTATTTTCATTTTTTTAAAAATCTGAAATTCAAATTTTACTTAGCATCCTGCATTTTATTGGGCAACCCCAGTTAAGCTAAAAAATTAGTACCTTCAGGTACATTTCTTCAAACAACAAATCTAGCTATTTAATTTGTGAGCGCTTTTGTTTTTATTCTTCTGTGTGTGATTTCCTTGCATCTTAATAGGTCTGAGATTTCGTTCCTTGAACTAAGAATCCTTTGAACACAGTGACAGAGATTGTGACTATGTTGGAATATGCATAGATTGGGGTTACCTTTCCTATACATAGATTTAAAGAATTCATTAACTTAGAAAAAGATAATAGTATTTATGACTTTTAGTTGAACTCAGTGATTCTAAAATCTAATTATTTTCCACTCTACATATGTATTTATGTTTATATTGTGTGTATATACACACACTCAGTTTTTAAAGTAAAGGAAAATTCCATATAAATTTTCCATATATCTATATGGCTTTGTGTAAGGGTGTATGTATGCATAAACTTAATTTTTTTTGTGGTTGTAGATGGACAGAATGTCTTATTTTGTTTGTTTATTTTTATATGGTGCTAAGGATTGAACCTAGTGTCTTACATATGCGAGGCAAGTGCTCTGCCACTGAGCTACTGCCCCAAGCCCTATATACACTTTAGCTTATAGACCTAACAGGTGGTATGATACTTGCTTAAGAATTAAGAGGATCTCAAATGATTGATTTATTTTATTCTAGTTTGTAAAGATTAGACACTTTCTTATGTCTTTACTTCATGATTATTAAGCAATGAAAATTTTTATTTTCACATTACTTTTACAGGAATAGTTTTAATGTTAGATACTAAATAAGCTTGTACATTGATTTTTTTTTGGTGGGGTACCAGGAATTGAACCCAGGGGTGCTTAACCACTGAGCCACAACCCCAGCCCCTTTTTATATTTTTTATTTAGAGACAGAGTCTCACTGAGTTGCCATAGGGCCTCGCTAAGTTGCTGAAGCTAGCTTCGAACTCCTGATCTTCCTCTCCTGCCTCAGCATCCTGAGCCGCTGGGATTACAGGAAAGTGCCACTGAGCCAAGCTGCATACATATTCTTAAGTGAATATGAGTAAGATGAAATATTTGGAGAGAAATTGCAACCTGATTCTACCCATTTCATTAATTCATGACTTTGATTCTTCCTGATGAAAGAAATAATGGGAAAGAAAGGGAGGAAATAAAAATAAGGGGATAAAAGTTTTCATGATTCACTAAACAAATTGCTATTCTTCTTTAAAAAAATATTTATTTATTATAGTTATAGTTGGACACAATACCTTTATTTTATTTATTTATTATTATGTGGTGCTGAAGATTGAACCCAGGGCATTGCACGTGCAAGGCAAGCACTCTACTGCTGAGCCACAACCCCAGCCCCATAAATTTCTATTTTTAAAGTAAAAAGATATGTATTTCATATCAAAGGAATTTAATATATTGGCTAATTTATGTCTTATAAAATTAGCTTAAGTAAAAAGTATCAACTATCTATGGACTGTGTTTATATGTTATGGTTTGGATGTGAGGTGTCCCCCAAAAGTTCACGTGTGAGACAATTCAAGAAGGTTCAGAGAAGAAATGATTAGGTTGTGAGAGTCTTAAACCAGCAAATTTATCACCTGATAGGATTAATTGAGTGGGAATTGAAGGCAGTAGGGTGTAGCTGGAGGTGGTGGGTGCGTTGGGGCATGACTTCGGGTATATATTTCTATCTAGCAAGTGGCATATTTTTCTGTGCTCTCTGATCACCATGATGTGAGCTGCTTCCCTCTGCCACCCTCTTCCACCATGATGTTCAGCCTCACCTCAAGCCATGAGGAATGGAGCCAGCCTTCCTGGACTAAGACCTCTGAAACCATGAGCCCTCAAATAAACTCTTCCTCCTCTATAACTATGCTGATCATGTCCTTTAGTCACAGCAGCAAAGAAGCTGACTAAAATATTGTTAAAATTTTTTATTGAATTTCTTCCTTTTGAGATAAAATATATGTAGACAATTAAGCAAAGTAATTAGGCATCTTTCATTATTTTATTTTATTTTCAATGTTTGTTAGAGGGAATCTAAATAACCAACAATCATAAGAAAATATACTTGACTTCAATATTAAATGCACATGAAAACCACAAGGAGGTACTTTTTCACATCCAACAGATTTGTAACGTTTAGAAGTCTGAGAAGTACTAGTGTTGGTGATGTGTTTAAAAAAAAAAAGGAATCTTTAGACATGGCTGGTGTGAATGAGTATTGTTAAAAATCACATTGGAGAACAATTTCAATATAAAATGAAATTGATGTTTACATACTCTATGACCTAGCAATTCTACTTGTGGGTATATGTCTTTAAAAATTATCATACATGTGCCCAAGGAGATGTAAAAGAGAATATTTATTGTAGCTTTTTTTAACTAAAAGAAATGATTTGAATAATTCAAGAATATTTTTGCTGGCAAATTAGAAAACTAGCTTTAAAATTTTGTAGGCAAAGGCTGGGGCTGTAGCTCAGTGGTAGAATGCTTGCCTAGCATGGTGAGGCACTGGGTTCAATCCTTAGCATACCTTTATTTTATTTGTTTATAAAAAATAGATAAAATAATTGTATTGCATCCATGTACAACTAAAAAATATATTAAAGTAGGAATCAATAAAAAGTTCAATTAAATTGTAGACAAGATACTGCTTATATCATATGACATTAATTATGTATGTAGTAACCAATTATCTTTTACTCTTGGAGGTTATGGATACTATAATCCTATCAGATTTATAAAATATTGCTTACAAAATGCTGCTGTTAGTGGCTCAGTGGTTAAGCACTCCTGGGTACAAAAAAGAAAGAAAGTGTACAGTCCAGTGCCAATCCTTTATCTTTCAGAGGAAGAAATAAAATGACTTGATGATGAAATCTTTGTGTCCTCAATAAAAATTTGAATTATATTTACTGCCTAGCTCACGGTTCTGAGATTAAGTTGTTTTTCTTATGCCCCCCAGATTGTTGCAAGGCTTTGGTTAATTTCCAGAGTTCTGAAAAAGTTATTTCTTTCTGATAAGTTTAGCCATTCTTTCTTTTAGGAAAAAAAAATGAATTTTCAAGGATTCTTACTCTAGCATTTTTTAACTGACATAACTCCAAATTCTTCTTAATTTCAGCAAGATCTTTAAACTAATAGGTAAAGGGCAGGAAACCTTTTTGGTTGTGGCTAGGGAACATGGAGAAGAAAAAAATGATACTGAAGTGGTACTGAAGCATGAATTAGTACTATCGGATGTCACCTATCACTGGTAAGGGGCAGGGCAGGAGAGTCTCTACTGCATAAAATCACCTCAAATAAAATACAATTTGTTATCCTGCAGTAAGAATGAGGCAGAAGAATGCTGAGAAAGGCCCACCTTTGAAGTTCAAGCACATTGCACCTGTTTAAAAATGAGACTGGATCAAGACCAAATGGATCTGATGCCTACTGCCTCCACTGTAAACCTCATTTGTCTAACAAGTTACAGCTGTCTATTGCTAGGGAAGACTAAGGCTAAAGGAAGAGTCACTCTCTGCACCAGGTTTATGGACATTTTTGTGAACATGTTGGTCAAAGGACACATAATTAGAGGGAATCAATTCTAAGAGATCTATTGTATAGCAATGTAGCTATAGTTTATGATATAATGTATTCTTGAAAAATATAAAGAGAGTAGATGTTATGTGCTTACCACAAAAATAGCTATGTAAGGTAATGCATTTGTTAATTCATTAGATTACCCATCCCACAATGTATATACTTCAAAACATGTTATACATAAAAATTGTTACTTGTCGATTTAAATGATTTTAAATAAAATAAAATACTTCTGGGAAATTAAAAAAAAAGTGCCAAAGAATATCCTTCAAGTTGAAACAAAGGTAGCCAGTAAACTCAAAGTCATATGATTTATTGTAATGTTGGTTTATAACTTCACTTTTTATTTTCTGTAGGATTTTAAAAAACAAAAGCACAAAGTAATTCTAAATATATGTTAAAGTATGCACAACATATGTAGATGTAATTTGTGGCATTGATAACACAAACCAGGGCACAAAATTGCAAAGAAATAAAGTTTTTTTTATCCAATTGAAATTAAGCTAATGTCAGTTTAAAATACAGTGTTGTAACTTTAGAAAGTTACATGTACAGGGAAATGGATGGCATTAGAACAGATTATGCTACGTGAAGCTAGCCAACCCTTAAAAAACAAATGCCAAATGTCTTCTTTGATTTAAGGAGAGCAACTAAGAACTGAGCAGGGGGAAAGAGCATGAGGAAAAGATTAATATTAAACTGAGATGAGAGGTGGGAGGGAAAGGGAGAGAGAAGGGAAATTGCATGGAAACGGAAGGAAACCCTCATCGTTATACGAAATCACATATATGAGGTTGTGAGGGGAAAGGGGGGGGAAGGGAGAGAACTGAACAACAACAGATGAGGTAGAGAGGGAAGATGGGAGGGGAGGGGGGATAGTAGGGGATAGGAAAGGCAGCAGAATACAGCAGTCACTAATATGGCATTATGTAAATATTGTGAATGTGTAACTGATGTGATTCTGCAATTTGTATTTGGGGTAAAAATGGAAGTGCATAACTCACTTGAATCAAATGTATGAAAGATGAAAAAAATAAAATAAAAGGAAAAAAAAAGAAACATGTAATCTCCATGGTAACCACAAGGAAAATATCTATAGAAATGTGTCAGGCAAAGTCAACTAAATGCAAATGAAGGCAGTAAGGGAGGAAATAAGGGACAAAGAAATTATAAGCCATACAGAATACATAACAAAGTGGCAATAGTAAGTCTTTCTTAATTAGTTAAATGTAAATGGATTAAACTCCAAAATAAAAGCCAGACCTACAGAATTGATAAAAAATATAGGATCCAACTCTTTCTTGTCTATAAGAGAATCATTTAGAAATAAGGATTTGTATAGTTTGAAAATTAAAGGAAAAATATATTCTACACAATTAGTAACCAAAAAAGAATAGAGGTGACTAATACTAATATTAAACAAAAGAGATTTTAAGCCATAAACTGTTATAAGAGACAAGAAGCATGTTATATATTGATAAAAGTATAAATTCAACATCATAAAAATTATAGATAAAGCACCAGAGCTCCTAAATATATAAGCAAAATCCACAGAATTGAAGGAAGAAATGCATAGCTATAAATAATAGTAGAAGACAAATATCCACATTCAATAATGGATAGGTACCAGACAGATGATCAATCAATAAATGAAGAATTTGAACAAAACCATAGACAAGTCAGACCTAGGAGACATAAATTACACATTCCATCAAGTAATAGCAGAATATACATTTTTCTTAAGTGATCTTGGAATATTCTCCAGGATAGACTATGTGTTAGGTCACAAATCAAGCCTTAAAAATTTAAAAAGATTGAAATCACACAAAGCATTCTTTCTGGTCATAATGGAGTGAAACTAGAAATTAATTGCAGAAGGATACTGGAAAATCTACAGATGTGCATAAATTAAATAAAACATTCTTAACCTATGGGCCAAAGTTTTTTGCCCCATGAGTTAAGAGTGTTTTGTTTAAATTATAAGGGAAATTAATAAATATCTTCAAACAAATGAAAATGAATAAAACAACATGCCAAAACTTAATGAGTACAGAGAAACCAGGCCTGAGAAGGAAACATAGTAGTAAGTGCTCAGATTAAAAAACAAAGATCTCAAATCAACAACCTAACTTTACATCTTAAGTAACTGGATAAGAAAGAATAAACCAAACCTAAAATTATAAGAAGGAAGAAAATTATTTAGATTAAAGCAGGGCTAAACCAAAGAGAGAATAGAAAGAGAATATGAATAATAAAATCACTAAGTAAATTAACAAGAGGTACTTCCCCAAGCTCACAAAGGGCATCTATGAAAAAACCCAAAAGTAATATCGTACTTCATAGTGAAAACCTAGATGCTTTCCTATAAATGTCAGGACTAAGACAAAAATATTCATTCTTATTTTTACTATTGAATGCTGTACTGGATATATCAGGGCAGTTAGCAAAGAAAATGAAATAAAAGGCATCCAGATTATAAAAGAAGTAAAACTGTTTTTAATTAACAAATAACATGATATTGTATTATTGTATGTAGAAAATCCTGGAGATTCATTAAAAAACTATTAGATTTACTACAAAGGTTACAGGATACAAAATCAATATTTCAAAACCAATTGTATTTCTGCCTACCAGTTGTAACCAATCTAAAAATGAAATTAAGAAAATGATTCTGTTTACTAGAGCATTAAAAAGAATAAAATACTGTGGAGCAAATTTATCAAAAGAAGTGCAAAACTTATACTCTGAAAACCAAAAAATATTGTTGAAAGAAATTAAATATTCAAATAAATGGAAAGAAATCCAATAGTTATGGATCAGAAAACTTATTATTGTCCAGATGGCAGTACTTCCCAAATTGATCCACAGATAAATTCAATTCATCTCAGAATCTAAAAATATATGTCTGTGTGTGTGTGTGTGTGTGTGTGTACACACACACACACACACACACACACACACATATATATATATATATATATATATGAGAGAGAGAGAGAGAGAGAGAGAGAATATCCATTATAAAATTCATATGGGGCCAAAAGGATGGAGAATAGGTAAAATAGTATTGAAATAGAAGATCAAAGCTGAAAAAGACATTTATTGATTTCAAAACTAATTGCAAAGCAATAGTAATCAAGACACTGTGATAATAATATAATGTCAGGCATAGATGAATGAAATAGAATGAAGACTGTAGAGATAAATAAACATGGGTATACAGGAAAGCATTAACTCATCATGCTTATGTTGTTCAAATCTGGAATAGTTCCCAAATTTGCCTGTTTCAGGACTAACACTTTACTGTCTCTGGGAGAAAAGCTGTGAGCTCTTGAAATATTCTGCCTTCTAAGGGTATTTTTGTATACCTTAGGCCATGGGCCACATGGTATCAGTGTCAAAAGGTTATTTGTGGTAACAATATTATGTATGATGAATGCCTGTTCTTGCTCTTAGATATGGAGTCTGAAGAGCTGAGGTTATACAGGTATTCATCGCCTTCATGACTGACATCCAACAAAAACAATACATTTCATGCGTTCTCATATATCATTGCTAAGATAATTAAGTACCTCTGTGTGATTCCACTGGAAGGAGACATAAAGCTTGATCCTGTTTTTTTCTGGACTTCACCACTTGGGTGTTTCCTGTTTCCTGATTTTTTTTTTTTTTTTGATACTGAGGACAATCCAGGGGCCCATAACCACTGAGTCACATCTGAAGACCTTTTAAAATATTTTATTTTCAGGCAGCATCTTTCTAAGTTGCTTAAGGCTTTGCTAAGTTGCAGAAACTAGCTTTCAATTTGGGATCCTGCTGCCTCAGCCTTCCAAGTCACTGGGATTACAGGTATGTACCATTGCACCTGACCCCTATTTTAATTTATATCCTTTCACTAGAATAAACCATAAATGTGAGTAGATCAGTAGATGAGTAGATCATAATCCCTTCCAGCAATCATAAAGTCTGAGTGTGGTATTAGGGACACATGACACACAATGTACCTGTGGTCCACTGATTTGTGTGAAGGTGCTAAGATCATTCCATGCAGAAAGAATAATCTTTTTAACAAATGATACTAGAACATTGTGTAAAGGTAAAATTTTTAAGCTGATTCTAAGCCGCAGAGCCAGAGTTAAAGTGTAAAGGACCGGACACTGTGAAGTTTCTAAACTGCAAGGCTTGGGTTGTAAAGTAAGAGACCATTGATATGTTAAATTCCTCGGCTACCCCGAGCCTTTGATCTCTGTAGCTGTTAGGACAATACCGGAGCTGCCCCAGTAAACATTCTCACTGACTCCTCTGGTGGTCTGGTAACTTGGGACTTTGAGTCGCCTGGCACTAGGCACCACGGGCCCAGAACCAATCAGTTTAAATATTCCCCCCCACTTAAGAGTAACCAATCACCCCTGTCCAATCTGTTCCCGCCAGTAAATGTGCTAATCTTGACTCAGAGTTGTTGTTCAATTTTCCCGCGTCTCCTGTTGATTTGTTCTGATGTATGCAAAGCCCCCGCCCTCTCCAAAAGGTGTACTTAAGCTCAGCTTAACCTCTGCTCTGGGCCCTGGGCTGCTCTTCCTTTTTGTGCGAGCTGGCCTGGGGACTCAGCGTGCTGAACCGGATCCTAATAAACTCCCTCTTGCACATTGCATAAAGTTAGTCTCTTGGTGGTCTCTTCCTCCGACGCTTCGCTGGACCCTTACAATTGGATATTCAGTATGCAAAAGAATAAACTTGGAACTTTATTTCAAGTGATAATAAAAAAATTAGATCAAAATGCATCTAAGTCCTAATGTTAAGAGGAAATACTATAAAACTTGTAGAAGAAAAATAGTGATAAATCTTCATGACCTTGGATCTGGCAGTGATTTCTCAGATATGACATCAACACAAACAACAAGTCTAGAGAAATTGGATTTTATCAAGTTTAAAAACTTTTGTGCTTCAAAGGACACTATCAAGAAAGTGAAAAAAGAGTCTTCAGAATGGGAGAAAATATTTGTAAAAGGCATTTTTATGTAGAATAATTGAAGAATTTTTACAACTCAATTTTTAAAAGCACATGACTATTAATAAGTAGGCAACTGATTTGACTAGGGATTTCTCCAAAGATAATGTACAAATAGCCAACATATGAAAAGGTGCTCACCAAATTATTCACCAGTAAAATTCAAATCAAAACCACCATGAGATACTGATTTAAAGCCTTCTTTGATGATGATAATAAAGAAAAAGTAAGGGGTTGGGGATATAGCTCAATTGGTAGAGTGCTTGCTTGAAATGCACAAAGCCCTGGGTTCAATCCCCAGCTACCCACCCCCCAAATTAAGAAATTAACAATGCTGGAAAAATGTGAAAAATGGAACCATTTTAAATTTTTGTTAGGGATTTAAAATGATGCAGGTGCTCTGGAAAATGGCCCATTCATTCCTCAGTAAGTTATGCATGGAGTTACCACTCTTTTCTATATACATAAGAAAATTGAAGACATTACGTCTACACAAAAATGAGTACGTGTGTTTCATAACAACATTATTCATAGTAGCTCGAATGTTAACCTAGATGTCTATCAACTGATGAGTGAGTGAACAAAAAAGTGGGATATTCAGAAAAATGAATTTGCTCAGTCATAAAAAGGAATGAAGTACTTACACATGCTACAATATGGATAAGCCTTGAACTCATTAGGTCAGAATCTTATATGATTCCAACTATATGAAATGTCCAGAATAGGAAAGTATATGGAGACAGAAAGTTGATTAGTGGTTTCTTAAGGATAGAGGGATGGAGATATTTGGGGAAGAAAGAGAGCTAAATCATGCAAAGTTGGTTTTTTTTTTTTGAGATGATAAAAATGTTCTAAAATTGATTATGGGATGCTTGCAAAATACCAAATACTAAATATATACTAAAAGCCATTGAAATGTATATTGTAGATGCATAAATTATATGTCTATCAAGAAAACTGTTACCAAGGGGAAAAATAGGCAGAGGCTTAAACAAACATTTTAGAGATGTAGAAATGATGACGGCATAAAGTTCATGAATGGAAAGATAATTGAAAAATAATAGCATTGTGAGATACAATGATACAACTTTCAAAGGAAAATAGATATCTCCAGAGAAGAGTCTAAGGAATTCCCAGAGGAGAAGAGGAACTCAACTCAGAACCAACTGGGCATGTAACAAAAAATTTCAGCACAAGCCAAAGGTATAGACAGAGATTTATTTAAGAAGGTAGATATACCATTTAAGGGAAGATGCAAGCTGAATCCAGAGTGAAAAGCCCTGATGTAGGCTGGGGGTCCAATATTTATAGAAGGGCTGTTTCAGGTGGGTCCAGGGTGAAGCTGCACCATTTCATGCCAGTTTTCCCTGCCCTTGCCTATTTCCCTCACTTTACAAAGGCGTGGCCCAAGGGCGTGTTGCTCAAGATTTACAACTAGGCTTTCTACATCTCAATGGCTTGTGGGTGTTTCCTTTAAGATTCAGTATTTCTTTTCCCTTATCCTAAATCCCTCTCTCACAACTATTAGATTGACTACAAACAACAACAACAATAAGCAAAAACATTTTTTGACATTTACTTTTTAGTTACAGGTGGACACAATATCTTTATTTTTTATTTTATGTGGTGCTGAGGATCGAACCCAGCGCCTCACACATGCTAGGCAAGCACTCTACCTCCAAGCCACAACCCCAGGCCAAGCAAAAACAGTTTAAAAACTCAAAATATTAAGCTCTAATAAGGATGCAAAATTAGTGGAATGTCCATGCTTTTGAGGATGCAGTGTTGGGAGCTGCCCTGGATGCAGATGCCTTTAAGTCCGGATGCACTCACAGGGGTTGAATTACACTCACCTGTTCCTTTGTAAACCTGACCCCTTGCCTCATTTGAATGACTTCTCCTCAATAAAAGTGTTCAGCGCCAGCTCGCTCTCTTTCTTACCTGCCTTATCCTCCTTGTGGGAGCTGCAGCTGAGGAGCGGCACTGAACACAAACAAAAGGTATTTTCTGTGTCTATGTCTTTATTCCCCAAATTCACTTGGAGAGACCCTAATTGGTTTAGTAATTTTCTTTGGAAAAGAGTCTGATGATTTTTATGAAAGAATATATGTACTAAAACTATGACATAGTAATCCTGATCTTAGGTATTTATTTAAGAGGAAGTAGAATGAATTGGACATAAGTTTCCTATGTTCATATGTGAATACATGACCAGTGTAACTCCACCTCATGTACAACCACAAGAATGGGATCCGAATTAGAATAAGTTATACTCCATGTGTGTATAATAGGTCAAAATACACTCTACTGTCATGTATATCTAAAAAGAACAAATAAAATTTTAAAAAAACATGGTAAGGAAAGGAAATATACTTAAATGTTTACAGTAGTATTATTCATAATTATTCAAAATTAAACAATCCAATGTACATCAACTGGGGCAATTGATAAACATGTTGATGCACATCCATATATGGAATATTTTTTAGCAACAAAAATGGACATATTATTGTCACATGGAACAATGTGGTTGAATGTAAAAAGCATTATGCTATGAAGAAAGAAGCCAAATATAAAAGGCTGCATATCATGAGATGATATTTGTACCATACTCTTAAAAAGGCCAAATTATAAGGACAGTAAAGGGATCAGATATTGCCAGAAGCTGGAGGTAGGGGAGGGGATTAATTATACAGGAGTAGGGAGTGGTGGCACATGCCTGTAATTCCAGTGGCTTGGAGGCTGAGGCAGGAGAATCACAAGTTCAAAGCCAGCCTCAGCAATTTAGCAAGGCCCTAAGCAACTCTGTGAGATCTTGTCTGTAAATAAAATACAAAGAAGGGCTGGGGATGAGTGCCCCTGAGTTCAGTCCCAGGTAACAACAACAACAACAACAACAACAACAAAGATATTTTGGGTGATAAAGATATTCTAAATCTTGAGGCTGGGGATGTGGCTCAAGCAGTAGTGCGCTCGCCTGGCATGCGTTCGGCCCAGGGTTCGATTCTCAGCACCACATACAAACAAAGATGTTGTGTCCGCTGATAACTAAAAAATAAATATATATAAAAAAGATATTCTAAATCTTAATTGTGGCAGTGACTCTATACATTTGTCAAATTTAATAGAATTGTATAACTTGAAAGGATGAATTTTTCTGTAAACTACATGTCAATTAACCTAATTTGATATATATACATACATATATGTGTGTGTGTGTGTGTGTGTGTGTGTGTATGTATGTGTATGTGTGTGTGTGTATATTTGTTGCTTGTTTGTTTGGAAAATAATTATGCCTAGTCACATGTTAATTCAGCACTGGGATATCATAATCTAGCCCAGTTGACTGTACATACAAAAAGTCTCATAAATATTTTTTCAATGGAATTAAAAATATTTGTGCTATTTCACTTATAATATTGATCAGATGCAATTTTTTGCTAGGGAGGCAACTGGTGCCATTGTTCTGTTCTTCTAGGGAGATGTTATTACCTCTCCAAAGTTACCCCACAATAGAATCTGAAGCAAAAACCAAACTCAGTGGGAAGGAAATAATCTTCAAAGATATTCTTGCTAAACAGTAACACAAGAAAATCTGTTTTTGGGTGGGAGGCACTGGCACGTTTATCATACTTTCACATAATGGAAGTGCTTATTGATCCTTCTAACCAGCTAATAGCAAATTTGCCTCCATGTCTTTAGTTTTTGTCTGCTCTCTGTGTTAGTCAGGTTGGGCTAGTTTATGCTGTGGTAGCCATTCAGTTCGAAATCTCAACCACTTAAATGCTAAATTTTACCTTCATTCACATAAAGTCCACCTTTGGCATGAAAAATTCTGCAAGGCAGCTTTCCTGAGGGCAAGGGGCTTATTATTGTATACTACTGCAACCTTATGGCACCTGTATTTTCATATGGTTCTAGGACTCTGTGGAAAAGGGGAGTGCACTTGAGAGTGATATACCAGCCCTTGCATGCTCTTGAGCAAAACTGACATGTCACTTTCATTCATATTCCATTGGTCAGAACTAGCTACGTGGCCATATTCCACTATCAGGGAGCTCTGAAATATAATCCTTTGTGTACTCAGTAACACAGGAAAACCAGATATTGGTGAGTTATCAGTGTCTGCCAATCCACTAATTAAAAAATCATTCTTGAATCTATTAACCAAGGTAAATAAAGTTTTTTTTTAAAACCTAAACCTACTAAAAATGTTTTCCTTTGGCTTTTTTATTTTTTATGTCTGCAGTACCAAGCATTAGGATTCTGAAGAAGGGATTAAAAATTCAGTGTTGAAAGTTTCTCAAATAAAAGATGTGACTACCTATTCTGGATGCACCACCAATAACAATTTGAAATGGTTATCCTTGCAAGATCAGCTTGCTATGGAGAGTCAAATCATGCCATTTACAGGAAAATGGATGGAACAGGAGATCATAATGTAAAAGAAAATAAGCCAGGCTCAGAAAGACAAGTATCACATGTTTTCCCTCATATGTGGATTCTAGGGACATAACAACAACAAAATGAACAAAATGAATAACGGGAATATTATTAGAAAAGAGGAAGGGAATTGAAGTGGGGAAGGGAACGGAGGGTAAAGGAGGATGAATATGATCAAAGTATGTTATTTGCATATAGGTATATGCCACCATGAAATTCATTATTCTGTATAAAAAAACAAAAGGCACTAATCCAAAAAACAAACAAACAAACAAACAAAAAAACCCCCAAAACAAAGCGCTAACCTTTGGCAAATTGTGTATGGGTGGCTTATCATCAGAGCTCACCATCTACATTTCTGTTCAGTCTCAACACAGAGGGAAGAATGCTTTCCCTTCCTGCATTGTAGAATATCAGTGTCTTCTTGTCTTTGTTTTCTTCTCCCCTTTCTTCTCCGTTCAAACCCACAAAACTCTCATTAAAGTAAAACTTCAGGTATCCTGGTGTTAAAAGAATTATTATTTTGTGTTGAGTGTTTCTAGGAAATGAAGACCTAGCATTGCCAATGAAAAAAGAAAACAAAAGGAAGGAAGGAAGAAAGGAAAGAAAGAATGTGTGGAAACTAGCCAATATTCTCTTTATATGGAATATAGGTACATGTGGTAAGAAGGGGCACAGAACTCTCACTGCTGTGAATTCAAAAGAGAAGGCTGACTTCATCATGAGTCAGAACTATCAATGTCTTTGATTCTTATTTTCAATCACAAACATCAATCCATCTGCATACATTTGCTGAGTATCTATTATGTATCAAACATTGGGTTAATTCTGGAGAACACTTAAATGAAGACAAAAAATTCTTCCCTACAGGAACTCCTGTGTTTCTTAGAAAATGTGATATACCAGAATTTAAGGCTATGGATATGCTTACTTGAAATCTGTGAAGAAAAGTTAGATTTTTTTCCTAGTGACTTTCTACTAAAAGGTCATGCTATACAATTTTAACTGAACCTTGCAAAAGTTTATTTTCTTTGAAAGAATGGCTGAGTATAGATTAACTCTTCTTCAACCATACCATATGTGCCATACAACAAAGAACCACAAATTACATGAATTTAAAGGGGGGGGCACGATTTAATTAACTTTATGTTCAGTTTATTAGGTACTGTATTCAGCTGTCCATTTCATTTATGTCTATTTTAAAGAGGCTGTATGTACTTCCTTTATTAGACCAAATGGATTGTTTAGAATGAAATTTTGAACACTTGGAAAATCCAGTGTGTGGGGACTTTGCTTTCTAATATATATGTTCAATATCTACATATGAAGAAAATTATAAGGAAACTTTTTCTAATACTTGACAATAAAGCAAAAAGAAAAGGAGAAGGATGTCGTTTCAATATCAGATGGAAACACTGATTCTCAGGCCTACTCAAAAACCATTTGTAGTTATTTTCTTTGACTCTTTACTTATCCTTGGCTACAGTTCCCAGATTTAGGGAAGCTAAGTTAACAAGTAAATTTTTTTTTTGTCTGACAGAGAGAGATATAAGCAACTTTTCTCAATAGAAAATAAACCCTCAAAGTTTATTTTTATTAACTTTGAAGAGCATTGACTAGTTTTGTTTCTAACCCAACAGTGGTATCCTAGCTTTCTTCTATTAATTTGCTTACAACTACCTCGCTCCAGATTCTCTTCAATCAATTACTACTTCCCACATTTGAATAAAAGCTTTGATATGTTAATTTCATATTTGTCTGAGTCATGTTTTCAACTTTTGGAAAGTTGTTTGGGGTCCAAAAAACAGAAAGGAAAAAAAAAACCACATTCTTTCAAAAAGCTGTCCTGTAAAATTATTATGTTAAAGAGGTTTACTTGCTCGGAGTGTGGCCACTGTCAAATCCGCATATTCATGTCTGAAGAAGGAATGAAATTTAATTTCTCTCCTGGCCTGCATGATGAACTTCAAGTAAACAAGTGCATTCACACAAAGATATATCAGGAAAAAAAAAAAAAAGATTCCTTTCTGCCATGCTGATGTCAACAAAAAGTCAATTACATTTGCTACAGAGGTGAATGAATACCAAACTTTTCTGTTTTATAGGTGTTTTGAGAGACAGTGACATAATCAAATCTGAGTTCTAACCAGTGATATTATGAATAGCTTTATAAGAGTTGTTTCAATTTTAGTGAGAACATACAAAATCAAATGCAAAGGTATACACAGTCTGTGTTTTCATAAATGAAACCCATGATGTGCATTAAAAAAGCATAAGAAACATTTTAAAATACTGGTTCTTTATAAATGTTCTTAGATTATTTTTCCTGCCAGTACTGTTAGCAGTGGGATACCAACTTTGTTTCTATGATTGAAAAAGAAAAGAATAATGCTACTGCCTTTAAAAACAAAAGTATAATAAAATGGTTCAAGAAAGAACAGTTATCTGGCTGTTATAACTGCCATGTTTTTCTTCAAGATAACAAGGTGGTATCAAGTCTATTATATCAGCAGCTACTTATTATGATTCTTATTATGCACCTTGAGGTATTAAATTTTTATAAATAAATCCTTTTTAAAAAATTAAAAAGGTTAACTGCCTGACTGGGAGAAAAAGCCTAACACCAATATAAGTAACTCCTAACTGTTAAATTTTGCCTATTTGGTAAGAGAAGTAGATAGTATGTTCATAAAACAGGAAAGAAAGAAATCCAAGCTGAAAAAGAAAATCACTGCCATTTACTATTTGCAAAGTTGAGGGAAGAATATGGTATGAAAATAAATAAATATGACAGCATGTCTTTTCCAACAGCATTATGCAAAAGTATAGTCATTATAAATTGTATAATTAGAATTAAGTATGCCATTGAAGCAATGAGTCCTGCCACTGATGTCCATATCCACTTCTATAGCCTACAGTGTCTGTCATTAGAATGAGACTTGATGATAATATGCTTTTTAAGATTGTAGCATTTAATTAAAATTACCAATAAAATTACAGGAAACAGGAAAAGAGCAGCATTTCCCATGTAACTGAAATGGCTTTAGTCATTTGTTTGTATTTCCCTCTCTCATTTAATAATAATCCATAATAGTTGAGGAAAGAGTCCCTTTGCCTTAAAAAGGTTACAGTACTTTATTAGTCCTTAAGGCAATTGCTACAGATAACATTCCCCTGTTGCAAAACACTTAGGTTTTGTGGACAGTGTACATTTGAATCTGAAGCAGGGCCACCACCCCAGATTCAAACCTTAGGCTAAAGCTTGTTTTTGGCTGCCTGTCTGGAAGGCCCCACTCATACTCAGATGCCCACACATTCTGTTGTTGCCCCAGGTTTCCTTGACAACCCTAATATGAGTCAACCCCATCAAGATGTTTTGAACCAAGCCATTCTTTTGTTTAAGAAACAAGTACAGGACAAACTCGGGTTAACAAACACATTAAGCCTATTCCTATTATGGGAATAAGATATTAAAATTGGGCACTTTCAATTGCATTAGAGAAAGAACAATCAAAGAGGACCCTTCAAAGGAAGGTTAGCTCTCATCAAAACAATATAAAAACCCCTAGACAGAGAGCCACCAATAGTACTCTCTTTAAGACACCTCACATGCTTTGGGAGCTTTCCTTGCTTGCTTCTATTAAATCTGCTACTGAAGTCTCACTGTCCATCATCTGCATATTTCATTCTTTGGGTGTGTGAGACAAGAACCCTCCAGTGCTCACACAATCCTGCATTATAATTCCTGTTACTCTATGGTCATAGTAAGGGAATTTTCCCTCATATTTCTTGGTTGATTGGATTCTACCATTTCATTTAGACTTTGTTTCTTAGCCTGGTGAGAAACCTACACTGATTTAGTAACAAGATAATGTTTAAGTCTTTTCCCCTCTACTTAAATTTATATATCTTGAGCATGACACTTTGAACTTACCTTTAAACTTTTAAAACATTTAAATGGAAAACATATAAGGTGTACAACATGATGTTTTGATGTAAATGATGAAATGATTATTATAGTGACTTAACATATCCATCTTTTTACATTGCCACTTTTTTTTCTGGTAAGAAAATCTGAAATCTACTCTCATAACAGATTTCCAGCCTATAATACCTTGTTATTAATTTTAGTCTTTATGCTGTACATTATATATCTAGATTTAGCCATCCTACATAACTATAACTTTATATCTTTGACCAATTTTATTCACCTCTGGTAACCATAGTATACTCTGTTTTTATGTATTGGACATGTTTACAGACATAAGTGAGTTATGCAGTATTTTTCAACCTGTGTCTACCTTATTTTGCCTTGGGTAAAGTTCCCCTGGTTCATCTATCTATCTTGTTACAAAGGCGGAATTTCCTTTTTTTTTTTTTTAAGGCTGAGTAAGCCCCCCTACCCAAAAAAAAAAAAAAAAAAAAAAAGGATAGAGCCAGTAGGCATTTTCCTGCTAATCATCAGGAAAATGCATATCAAAACCACAACAAGGTACCACCTCACATCTGTTAGAATGGCTATTATCAAAAAGATTAAAAAAAAAAAGCTAACAAGTGTTGACAGTATGTGGAGAAAAGGGAACCTTTGTACACTATTAGTAGGAATGTAAATTGGTATAGCTATTATGCAAAACAGTATGTAAGTTCCTCAAAAAATTAAAAATAAAATTACCATTATCCATTATGATCCAGCATGGGAATTAAGAGAATAATTGTATAAAATAAACCCACGGTGCTGATCCCTCACATGCTTTCTTTTCCAAGAAGCAACTTACCTACAGGCCTGCCTGGCTTAAATGGACAGGATATGTTATATTCTTCAGCAAATTATGTGTTATCTGCAGGAGAAATGCAGGCCACAAATAATGTCAATAAGAGAAACCCAAGTTACCCTGAAGGGGAAGACTTGTCACCCTTTTCACAGACCAGACTGCGAAACTCAGAGAGAGAAGGACAATTTCTCCTAACCATAAAATCTGTACAAATTTATAGTTAAGAATCCAATTAGAACTAGTCAGCCTTGGCCAAAGTGACCTGGAGTTGTGAAGGCAGTGGCGACTTGAAAGTCTGATGCCATCTTGCTGACAGTCAAAAGTCAAGAGGTGGACATGGGCAGGACTCTTTGAAAACTTTCCTGTCACCCCTAATAAACTGGAGGGCAGGAGAGGTGCACTGCCCGTCTCCTTTCTAAGGGAACTGACTCTGTCCCTTGAGAGTGTTCCTCTTTCCCCATTCCCATCCCTTCTGATAACTAATTGCCTGTTACTCTGAGTGACATTTCTGAAATCTTTCTGATTTGATTGCAAGAAGTGTGGTCTGAAGGGGGATCTTTACACTGTCTCAGTTTCCTGGGAGGCCCCAGCCCTGTAACACTTCCACGTACCTGTTGGTGTTATTCATAGGGGCCAGTATGTGGAAACAGCTTAAGTGTTTGTTCATAGATGAATGGATGAAGACATTGTGGTGCCTATGCATGTGTGCATGTGCATACACATATATAAAATTTACTATTTATATAATGTGAATATGATATATAATATTCATATATTTAGCATTCATATACATATTAATATTGAAGTTATATTTTTAAATTTTACTCATTCCATTCTTTGTAAGTGGTGTGGTATTTCAAATTTATTTTTATAATCAGTAAGGAAAAGTTCTTTTTGTGAATTCCAACAAAAATTGGAATTTCCCAGCAAGTCTGTCTTGTCCTATAGTGCAGCTTTCATACCTGGCACAACACCAGAAGAATTCCAGCTATAATTATAATTTGTTTCTCAAACTCTACTTCAAAAAACTCTGCATTATGTAAAGTGAAATCAGTCAGACCCAGAAAGTCAAAGGTCATATTTTTTTTTCTCAATGAGGAAGCTAGAGAGAAAAAAAGGTGGGGAGAATCTCATGAAAATAGAAGGTGCCAACCAGTGGAGTAGAGGAAGGGGTCCAGAAGGAGGGAGAAGGGAAGAAAAGAGAACATACTGAGAATGAAATTGACCAAATTATATTGTTATATTGTGTGCATGTACAAATATGTAATAATAAAACCCACTATTATGTATAATTATAAAGAACCTATAACTTTTTTTAAAAAAAACTAAATTTGACAAACATGGAAACAAACAAACAAAAAGATGTGCTGCCTGCTTGAATAAAACTCTTCCATGACCATTTTCCCACCTGTAGTTGTCACTGCAGATATAGTACCTATGAATAGAAAAACATTATTCATTCCCTTTACTTCATTATCATCCCATACATATGCCAGCAGACTGTATAAGGTTTTTAAAGACATTTAAAATGCTAATGATAGCTCTTTCTAACAGCATTTTGAGTATGTTAAATAGCCTGCAGTTTGCATCCCATCAAAAAAGTAAAGCAATAAAAAGTATCATATTGAAAAATATTTTTCTAGCTCTTTAATCAACAATACCAGTTAGTTTTAAGGTATACAAGTGCCACTAAAGCCAGGAAGAGACAGCTTTTCTTTCTGGCCCAGGCAAAAAGCACCATTCATAACAAAATTTTCACTCCCTAAAAGTAAAGTTTTTTAGGTTTCCAAAGACAACCACCCTATATGCCCTATCTTAAATCACCCAGTCCTGAGCAGCAAAATGTGATTCAATGTAGTGTTATGGCTTGGATGTGAAGTGTCCCCAAAAAGCTCAAGTGAGACAATGTGAGAGGGTTCAGCGGGGAAATGATTGGGTTGTGAGAGCCTTAACCCAGTACATTAATCGTCTGAAGGGATTGAGTGGTAATTAAAGGCAGGTAGGGTATGGCTGGAGGAGGTGGGGAATTGGGGGTGTGGCTTTGGGGTACATATTTTGTACCTGGAGCTGGTATCTCTCTGCTTCCTGATGTGAGCTGCTTTCCTCTGCCACACGCTTCTGCTATGATGTTCTGCCTCACTTTGAGCCTCAAAGAATGGAGCCAGCCTTTTATGGACTGAGACCTCTGAAACTGTGAGCCCTCAAATAAACTTTTCTTCCCTAAAATTATTCTGGTCAGATGTTTTAGTCACAGCAGTGAAAAAGGTGACTAAAACATGTAGTGTCTTAAAGTGTTAGAGTACAGCTAATTTCTTGCCATATAAACATATGAAATTTCAACATAAATTTTGCTACCTGAAATACAAGAACCTTATACTGAAAAAAATCTGCAGTAATTTGTCCCCCTTGTTAGAAATACCTAGATGCCACATGAAATCAAACTGTGCTTGGAAGTGGGTGGACAAGGTAAACTTTACTTCAGTCAGAAGGGTGTGCCATCAAAGCTGGCTAGCAAGTAAACTTGGGGTGGGCAGTCTACCTGCTTTTATCCCTAGCACAGTGTTCTCCCCTCCTTGTCCTGATTGGGTACAATCTAAATGATTACCTGATTTTCATATACACAATTTAAACAGATAATTTCAAGCAATGAAATAGAAGACTTAATCAATAGCCTACCAACCAAGAAAAGCCCAGGAGAGATGGATACACAGCTAAGTTCTATAAGACCTTTAAAGAAGAACTAATACCAATACTCTTTAATTTATTTCAGGAAATAGAAAAAAAACAGAGCACTTCCAAACTCATTCTATCAGGCCAGTGTCACCCTGATTCCAAAACCAGGCTAAGGCACATCAAAGAAAGAAAACTTCAGACCAACATCTCTAGTGAATGCACATAGATGAAAAAATTCTCAATAAAATTCTGGCAAATTGAGTACAAAAACATATAAAAAAGATAGTGCACCACAATCAAGTGGGGTTTATCCCAGGGACACAAGGTTGGTTTAACATATAGAAATTAATAAATGTAATTCATCACATCAATAGGCTTAAACATAAGCACCATAGGATCATCTCAGAAAACACAAAAAAAGCATTCAACAAAATACAGCACTCCTTCATGTTCAAAACACTAGAAAAACTAAGAATAACAGGAACCTATCTCAACATTTAAAAAGCTATCTATGCTAAGCCCCAGGCCAACATCATTCTAAATGGAGAAAAATTGAAAGTATTCCCTCTAAAAACTGGAACAAGACAAGGATGCACTCATTCACCACTTCTACTTAACATAGTTCTTGAAACATTGGCCAGAGCAATTAGACAGACAAAAGAAATTAAAGGGATACAGATAGGAAAAGAAGAACTCTAATTAGCACTATTTGCCAATGATATGATTCTATACCTATAAGATCCAAAAAAATTCCACCAGAAAACTTCTAGAACTAGTAATTGAATTCAGCAAAGTAGCAGGATACAAAATTAACACCCATAAATCAAAGGCATTTCTGTATATCAGAAAGGGAAACTAGGAAAACTACCCCATTTATAATAGCCTCAAAAAAAAAATACTTGGGAATCAACCTGAAAAAAAAGAGGTGAAAGACCTCTACGATGAAAACTACAGAACACTAAAGAAAGAAATTAAAGACCTTAGAAGATGGAAAGATCTCCTTTGTTCTTGGATAGGCAGAATTAATATTGCCAAAATGACCATATTACAAAAGCACTATACAGATTTAATACAATTCCAACCAAAATCCCAATGACATTCCTCATAGAGATAAGAAAAAGCAGTCATAAAATTCATCTGGAAAAATAAGAGACCCAGAATAGCTAAAGCAATCCTTAGCAAGAAGAGTGAAGCAGATGACATCACTATACCAGACCCAAACTATATTATAGAGCAATAGTGACAAAAACAGGATGGTGTTGACAGCAAAATAGACTGGTGGACCAATGGTACAGAATAGAGGACACAGTGAATAACCCACATAATTACAGTTATCTTATATTGACAAAGGCGCAAAAAACATACATTAGAGAAAAGATAGCCTCTTCAACAAATGGTGCTGGGAGAACTAGAAATCCATATGTAACAAAATGCAATTAAACCCCTATCTCTCACCATGCACAAAATTAAACTCAAAGTGGATCAAGGACCTAGGAATTAAACCAGAGACCCTGTGTCTAATAGAAGAAAAAGTAGGAGCCAATCTCCATCATATTGGATTAGGCCCCTACTTCCTTAATAAGACTTCTATAATGCAAGAATTAAAATCAAGAATTAATAAATGGGACGGATTCAAACTAAAAAGCTTCTCAGCAAAAGAAACAATCAGTGAAGTGAATAGAGAGCCCACATCTTGGGAGCAAATCTTTACCCCTCACACATCAGATAGAACACTAATCACCAGAGAATATAAAGAAATCAAAAAGCTAAACATCAAAATAACAAATAACCCAATCAATAAATGAGCCAAGAAAGTGAACAGATATTTCTCAGAAGGTGATATACAATCAATGAACAAAAATATGAAAAAATGTTCAATATCTCTAGCTATTAGAGAAATGCAAATCAAAACTACTCTAAGATTTCATCTCACTCCAGTCAGAATGGCAGCTATTAAGAATACAAACCTCTTATTACCCCGTATACATATTGCAGATTCAATAATGGGAGTTCATTATCTGCTTGAATCAAATGTATGAAATATGATATGTCAAGAGCTTTGTAATGTTTTGAACAACTAATAATAAAAAAAAGAAAAAAAAATTTAAAAATAATACAAACCTCAATAGTGCTGGTGAGGATGTAGTCCCACTCATACATTGCTGGTGGGACTACAAGTTGGTGCACCCAATCAGGAAAACAATATGGAGATTCCTTGGAAAACTGGGAATGGAACCACCATTTGATCCAGCTATCCCATTCCTCTGTTTATATCCAAAGACTTAAAAACGGCATACTACAGGGACACAGCCACATCAATGTTTATTGCAGCCCAATTCACAATAGCTAAACTGTGGAGCCAACCTAGATGCCCTTCAGTAGATGAATGAATAAAGAAAATGTGGTATATATACGTAAGAGAATATTATTCAGCATTAAAAGAGAATAAAACCATGGCATTTGCAGGTAAATGGATGGAGCTGGAGAATATAATGCTAAGTGAAGCAAGCCAATCCACCAAAAGCAAAGGCCAATAGTTTTCTTTGATATGAGGATGCTGACTCATAATGGCCATTTGGGGCGTGGTAAGCCTGGGAGGAATGTAGGAACTTTAGATAGGGCAAAGTGGAGGGAGCAGAAGGGAGGGAGCAAGGGGTGTAAAAAAGATGGTGGAATGAGATGGACATTATTATCCTAAGTACATCTGTGAAGACACAAATGATGTTACTATACTTTGTATATAACAGGGATATGAAAAATTGTGCTCTATATGTGTAATATGAATTGTAATGCATTCTGCTGTCATATATAACAAATTAGAATAATAAAATTTTTTTAAAAATTGGGGTAGGCAAAGGGAAGGGCTATAATTAAAATGGCTATAACTGGATCTTATATCCCAATTAAGACTAAATACTATATTCTAAAAATGGGCCACCAAACTATTTCTCAGGCCCTCCCTGACAAAAATAGATATAAAAAATACAATTATCTTTAGGAGTAATTTTTTTTTGCTAGAGTATTTTTAGGATACCTGTGATTGTAGACTTAAAAGTTCTTGCTTATTCTTGGAGGTAGGTGAATATTTAAAAACTCTAAATTTAAAGTGTTTTGTTTTAATTTCAGCTCTTTGAGAAAATTATTTAAGACAATACAATTTTTTGGTAGAAATTGTAGATTGTATAATACAAATGCTAACTTTTATTACCTCATAAAATGTAAAAAATAAAGTGAAAAAGTTTCTTCAGCTTTCTAAATTTCTTTTAATATTGTCCTATATATTTATTTATATTTACCTGCCTTCTTTAGATGTTTCTCTCCTTTAGCATGGTTGGCTAAAATTTTTGGTTTTAATAGAGATTTGCCTTTAAGTTTATTTCCTGTTTCATTTTAAGTTCTTATCAAATTTGGAAAACCTGTATCCAGTTTCTTTCCTATGTGAGTTATAAGATTATGAAGCAAATTTTGCACACTTGCTTTCATTGTACTTCTACTATTTATATGTTTCTAGTGCTGGGAAAAATAGTTTCTGTCCCTACCCTTTCTGGTATGCTGATTGGATTGCAAGATGAGCAAGACTATTCATAAAAGCCTTCGTAAATCCTAGGACAGCTAGTCTTGCCCATCCTGCAATCCTACTCACTAGAAGGATTGAGAAACACACATACATATGCCACTAAAGCCAAACTAAATCAATTTCTCTGTTAGGTCTAAAATTTTCTGCAGCTACTCTAATAAAAGCAGGAGGTTAATAATTGAGAATTCATAGTAACAATGGTCTTAAACAGTTGGGGTTAAATTATCATTTTATTATTTGTTTCCTTCTCAATTTTGATTTTTTAAAAGCTAAGAGTTGCCAACAACTTCCCTTGATTCTAAATTAAGTTTTGTGTGACAAAAAACAGACCTTGATACAGGAGGCCACTGTTCCAGATTTGGATTTTTTCTTTGGTTGGATGGAAAATTTGCCAGACTGGCTTTCAATTTGTGCTCTTCTGCTCGACTCTGTCTTAAATACTGACAGGTGTTACTAGCACAACATTCTCTACTTTGGTTCTACTTGGCTGTTGTCCAAATTGTACATTTGTTACCACATATCAAGCTGTGGTAGCCGACCTTGGACATAATTGCCTTTTAACTTTGGAATAAAGTACCCAACAGATGAAGCTGGTGGGGTAGCCTTCTCTAGTTAAATGAAAACAAAGTGCCATTGACAGTGAAAAGACAGGAGCTGTCAAAAAATTGTACAGCTGGATAACTGAGATACAGGGGCTGGGAAACTGATAGTACAATTTAAAATTTCATTTTTCAGTATAGTTGCTTATCAAATGTATCTCAGAGAGAATGGCCACAATGCTTATTTTTAAAAATCAATCATGCAGTGAAAAAGTCTGTTCTTATCTTCCCCATAGAAACCTGTGTAGCACCCAATTGAATTTAAAAATGACTGCAGGTGCCTTAGCAGAGCAATGAGATTCTATGGGCTTTTTTTTTTTTGGGGGGGGAACTAAAAACTGTATTATAACAAGGGGTATAATACATTTTTTTTTTTTTTGGGTACGGGGGATTGAACTCAGGGTCACTCGAACACTGAGCCACATCTCCAGCCCTATGTTGTATTTTATTTAGAGATGGGGTTTCACTGAGTTGTTCAGTGCTTTGCCATTGTTGAGGCTGGCTTTGAACTCAGGACCCTCCTGCCTCAGCCTCCTGAGCTACTGGGATTATAGGCGTGTATCACCGCGCCCAGCAGTATAAAACATTTTTCTAATCAAGGAAAGAACTACTTTTCTAAAGACCCCCCACCATAATAAAATATTAATCCCTTATCCCAGACTTTTGGGGAAGGATTCCCCAAATCACTATTTTTTTTTTAATGATAATGGAAACTAACTTGTAGCTCCAAATTTCAAGGGGCTTAACATAAAGGTGTTATTGAGGCAGTTTCAGGACTGAAATTTAGATTTAACACTGTAGGACTAAGAATATATTTTTATTTTCTACCATATATGTGCCAGGGCATATTTTATGTATGGGTATCTTTCTCATGATTATTAAATTTAAAGAAAAATTAGGAAATTACCATTTTTTTGACAGAAATATATCCCATGAAATCTTTATTGTTATGTATTTTTGTGTGTTTCAAAGACTATATTTATTTCAAAATGTATCATTCCTGGGCTTGAGATTTTCTAAAATGATTTGTTTAGTATAAAAACACATCAAACATTCACTGAATCATAATATTGGCATGGGATTATGGCAATTATGCTACACCTATTCTAGAAACTTTCAGTGCATTATTAAATGAAACAATACCCTTTGAAAAATTTTAGAGAAGACATCACAGTTTAAAACTTTAAAAATAAGCTTTTGTTGTCAATTTTTAATCACTAAAATGATACAAACTGATTTGAAATTTTAAACTTAAAGCACTGGAGTAATATGTAAAGCAGAAAATGAAACTTCTTTGTAATTTATATCCTTAAGAACCACTCAAAACAGTATTTCCAACTCAGGCTACCAGGGATTAGCTAAATAGAATTTAGGCAGGGAATTTTTTAAGTTAAAGCATTTTTAGTGAGACTAACTTTAAAACAACTATAATCTAAGGAAACAAACTTCTTAAATAAAAATTTGTTATTCAATTAGAACATTACAATGTATTCTATTATTTGAGAAATTTCTACCTGTGACAATGGTCCTCAAGTTCTCTATGTATCAATATCGGGAATTTACTTCATCTAATATTTTCTACAAGTATTAAAATCTTGCAAAAAACAACACCTAGGCCAGGCACATGCCTATAATCCAGTAACTCAGGAAGCTGAAATAGGAGGATTGCAAGTTTGAGGCCAGCCTCAGCATCTTAGTAAGACCCTGTCTCAAAAATTTAAAAAAAAAAAAAAAAAAAAAGAGGGCTGAGGATATGGTTCAATGGTTTAGTACCCCTGGGTTCAATCCCTGGTACTACACAAATAAACAGAAACATCTGGATATACACTTTATTGCAGTATTATTTTTAACATAATGTATTTCCAAAGGAAATTTTAATCATGTATAAGAGTAGAATTTAGCAAATTGTCTAGATCTTGAGAATCATAGTGATCTATTTGTAGTTGTTTTATAGCCAGCTCAACATTTTTCTGGCTTTATATCTTAATTTTCTAAGTTATCATATTATTATCTATCACAGCCAGTTTATAAGTGTTAAAAGTACCTAATGAGTAGTATATGGGTGGTTGTTTTTAAATTATTTTAAGAAAAACAACAAATCCTGAACAACCTTAGCCCTCCTTTTCATTTTAATTGCAATACTGGTGATGCTATTTTAGTTACCTGGAGCAAGCATTCTAATTGCTAATCTCATTATGCAAATCTAAAAACTTACAGCAAATGTCCTTAGAGTACAATTACACAGGACACAAGAGCTGGTACTTTTTCTCAACGGTCAACCACTACAAGATATACAAGAAACACAAGATTGCAAGGAGTCATCAGAATTTGGTTTATGCTCTGCCACTCTAATTATATAATCATTGGGGACTCAATTGCTTCATCTTCAGAGTGGGAATAACTGCACCCATCCGAACTCTCTCAAGAAGTACTTGATGAAGTAATGTATATGCAAGATCATTGTAATCTCTAAAATGTGGTTCTGACATAAAATATTATGAATTTAGATACTGTAACCAGACTAGAATGTGAATCGGCACTAAAAGTCAGAGAAGTAAAGGAGAGACATTCAGAATAAAGGCAGAATATAAATTCACTCAGGTGAGAAAATTACAAATAGAAGTATCCCTTGCTTTGGCAGTTTGGTGGGAAAAGCAGAGAAATGGCAATTCCCAAACTTACCTATAATCATGGAAAGGTAAGAACATTTAAAAAACTGTGAGGGCTGGGGTTGTAGCTCAGTGGTAGAGAGCTTGCCTAGTATGTATGAGGCACTGGTTCGATCCTCGGCACCACATAAAAATAAATAAATAAAATAAAGGTATTGTGTCCATCTGCAAACAAAAATATTTAAAACAACAAAAACAAACAAAAAACTGTGAGTGTGAGAGTGGGAAATAGATTTCCAACTTTCTTCTGGCTCAGTGCTATGGTTCTTTTGTTTCTGTCTATGTAGCAAATACATAAATAGCAACTGCCTAATGGCCTTTTTTTTTAAACTGGGTAACTTAGAGACTTCTCAAAATTTAAGGTCTGAAACAGAATTCTTCATTTCTCTTCTAAACACATTTCTTCCACAATAACTCCATCCCTTTAATAGCTCTACCTCCATCCATTTGCTCTTGCAAAATCCTGGGACTTCATTCTAGTATAAAACCATTTATAGAACTGGGGTTGTAGCTCAGTGGTGGAGTGCTTGCCTAGTATGTGTGAGACTCTGGGTTCCATCCTCAGCACCACATAAAAACAAATAGATAGTGTTTCCATCTACAAGTAAAAATACTTTAAAAAACATTTACACTGATTTAGGTATTATAAATAATTTAGAGTTTATTTAAAATACATGGGAGAATGTGTACAGATCATATTCAAATACTATTCTATTTTATACAAAAGATTTGAACAACAGAAGGGAAATGTCTTAGAATCAATCCCCTGTGAATATGTAGGAACAATTGTATTAAGCAGACAAAAGAAAAATATATGTAAATTATAAAGATTAACATTGTGCTTGTGTTATGGACTGAATATCTACATCTCCTCAAAATTCATATTTTCAAACCCTAACCCACAATGTAATAATATAGGAAATGGGGTATTTGGGAGATGATTAGGTCATGAGGGTAGAGCATTCGCGATTGGAATTAGTGCCCTTATAAAAGGAAGTCAAGAAAGCTCACTCTTTCTACTGTATAAAAGTACAAGGAGAAGCTAGCTTTCAGCAGTCTGCAAGAGGGTCCTCCTGAGAACCACCATGCTGTGTTCCTGATCTTGGACTACCCAACCTCAAGAAGAACTGATATAAATAATTTTTTAAAGATACCTAGTCTGTAGCATTTTGTTATAGTAGCTCAAATTGACTAAAACTGATTATTTTAATATATATATATAAAATCTACCATCCTAGTTAAGAAAAAGAATGTCTCAGAAATTTCTTCTCTGATCCCATGTTTTCCCCCCTGACTCTAAGTAACTCACTAACTTGATTTCTGTGTTTATCATTCCCTTCCATTTGTTTCTAGTTTCAACACATTTGTAACCCTAAGCAATTCATTGTTTAGTTTGCCTGTTTTTCTGCTTCCTTCACACAGAATCATATATGTTACATTCTTCTGAAATGTTCATTTCTGACGCACCTGAAATTCATCCATGTTGTTGTATATAGTTAAAAATTATTCATTTTTACTACAGCAAATACTCATATACAGTGTGATATACTACAGTGCATTTATTTATTGTATTGTTGATAAATATGTGGGTCATGGACTTTTAAAAAATATTCTCAATGGCTCTCCTTGGTGCATTTTATATGATAGGGTTTTTTTTTAACTTTTTTTTTTTTTAGTTGTTGATGAACCTTTATTTTATTTACCTACATGTGGTACTGAGAATTGAACCCAGTGCCTCACATATGCCAGGCAAGTGTGTTACCGCTGAGCCACCACCCCAGCCTCTATGAGAGGATTTTTTAAGACTGGAATTTTTCAATGTGCCAAAGACCTTTGTGGTAATCTGGTGACATCTACTAAATTTCTTCTCAAAATAAAATTTTAAATGTATAAAATAAAATCACAGGATTACAAAAAATCATATTAAAACAGTGGTCAAGTGTGTTATGATTTGGATCTTAAATGTACCCCACAAGCTCATGTGTTGAAGGCTTGGTTCCAAATAGAGCAGTGTTCAGAGGGAGGGCCTTTGGGGAGAGATTGGATCATGAATGGGTTAATCCTTTTATCAATTCATAACTTCAGGGACAATTGGGACGTGGTGGAAACTTTGGAGGTGGTGCTTAGTTGGAGAATGTAGTTCATTGGGGCTGTGGGCTTGAAGTGTGTTATTTTGTCCCCACCCCTTTCCTCTTTCTCTTTGCTTCTTGGCTTCCATGAGGTAAGCAGCCTCCTCTGCCACATGCTACTGCCATCATGATATTCTGACTCATTCAAAGTGCAGGGTTAAATCATGAACTGAAACCTCAGAACCTGTGAGGCAAAATAAACCTTTCCTCCGTTTAAGTTGTTTATCTTAGGTATTTTGTCACAGCAATAGAAATCTGATCAATACAAGTGTTAATAATTTTTTATATAGAATTAAATATCTATTAATACATTAAAGACCAAGATCTAGGAGTCGGTCTAATAACCTTCCTGGTTTTGAAGTAGTGATGAATGTAAAGGATATTTTCATTATATTGCCTTTCATAGCTGCATATATTATATGAAACTATCTTTGTTTCTTTGGTGACAAAGTCATGGACACTGCTAACACTACTGAGTTAACTGACCACATTCACAAATAAAAGAAATACTAAATTTCATTTAGGGACTACTAAAAGTAAAGAAATACTTTTTTTCCATTTAAGTTCACATGACTTTTAAATTATATCCATGAACCTCAGAATAGGAAACTTCTATCCAAGGGTATATTCCTAGGATGAGAATTATTTTATTATGGTGGGGACATCTAAAACAGTGTTTCATTGTTGTTCTGCCTATTTATGTGCATGTCTCAGTCTCTTCAATCTGTTATAACAAAATACCATGTGCTGGTTAATTTATAAACAACATAAATATATTGCTCACACTTCTGGAGGCAGGAAGTATAAGATCAAGTCACAAGCAGATTCCATGTCTGGGAGGGACTCCCTATCTGCTTTAAAGATGGTGTCTCATTGCTGTGGCCTCACATGGCAGAAGTGCAAAATGGGAACAGAGCAATAAGCTCCCTTGGACCTCTTTTATAAGGGCACTAATCCCATTCATGGGGGCCCTACCTTTTAATGCCACATTGGAGATTAGGTCTCAACATACTGAATTTTAGAAGGACACAATTCAGACTATAGTAATATGAACCTATATCTTTATCACCCTTTTGTATTAATAAATTTCTTAATTTGCCACTATGAATCATATGAAATATTATTTTATTTATGTTTAATACTACTCCGATTAATGCTAAGGCTGAGACTATTTTGGTATGTTTATTGGCTATTTTGGTTTCCTCTTCCATAACATGCCTGTTAATCTTTTGTCCATATTTTTCTATTAGGTTTGTATTCTGCTTAATTCAACAGAATAACAGAATTCTTTTTTTAATACTTTTTAGTTGTAGATGGACATAATACCTTTATTTATTTATCTTTATGTGGTGCTGAGGATCAAACCCAGTACTTCACCCATGCTAGGGAAGTGCTCTACCACTGAGCCACAACCCCAGCTCCTCAATAGAATTCTTTATACATATTTTGGACATTAGTTCTTTGTTGGTTTTATATAAATACAAATATAATTATGAAACATCTTGTTTCATTTTGTGTCTTGTCTTCTCTTTTTAAATTTTGAGTAGATGTCCTTAATTGTAATGAGGCTGAATTTATTAATTTTTTTGGTTTATGTTTTGCAAATTTTGTGTCAAGTTAAAGAAATCCTACTTCCTACATAGTAATAATTACATTCTTCTATATTGCTTCATAATGTTTTGTGGTTTAGAATTAGGCATGTCTTTTAGTTTGTAACTAATTTTAGCATATTATATGAAGTAGAGATCCAAATAATTTTTTCTAAGCAATAGTCTCAATGACTTTTTCTGTAAACTCTGTTTTTTCTTTCCTACTGACCACAATGTCAGGACTGTCATAAAATATTTCCATTCATGAGTGAGTCTGTTTCTAGGATCTATATTCTATTATTTTGACTAGCTTATGGATTCCTATACTAAAACCAAAAAGCCTTATTTTACCTCTATAATAATTATATGTTATTTTCCAGCAATTTCTTGGTTATTCTTAGCTCTTGACTCATCCACATACATTTAGAATTAGCTTGTCAGTTTCAGTACTACAGTGAACAACAACAATACGTAACTTCTGGGATATAGTTTGATATTGCATTGACTCTATGAGGCAATTTGTGGAGAATTTACATCTTTACAATTCTGAGTCATATAGTTCATGAACAAATGCTTTTAAGTAAAGTTTCATAATTTTCTTCATAAGACTTTGCACATCTTCTGTAAGACTTATTTCTTGGTAATTTGTATATCTGAATCAACTTAAAATATTTAAAAAATTTGTATTTTGTTTGATGCTAGTTTATAGAAATTCAATATATATATATACACACACACACAAATATATATACCTGGCTTACTCTTTTTAATTTTAATAATTTCTCAGTAGATTTGGGGGATTTAATAGTGGATAATCATATTATTTGAGAACAATAACAGTTTATTTCTTCCTTCCTCATTCTTTTTGTTTGTTTTTTGAAACAAGGTCTCACTAAGTTGCCCAAGCTCCCTCAGCCTTAGGACATTATTTTATTTATTTATTTATTTTTGGTACTAGGGATTGAACTCAGGGGCACTTGACCACTGAGCCAAGTCCCCAACCCTGTTTTATATTTTATTTAGAGACAAGGTCTCACTGACTTTTGCTGAGGCTGGCTTTGAACTAACAATGCTCCTGTCTCAACCTCCCCATATGCTGGGATTACAGGTGTGTGACACCACATCCAGCTCCTTCCTCATGCTTATATTTTTATTGGGAAAGATGTCTACACTATATTAGCTATACCTTCTGTATAACTTTGTTATATAAAGAGGCAATACTGAAGACATCCATCTTGTTCCTTTTCTCTAGTGGAAAAATTTCACTGTTGAAATACCAGATGTCATGTTTGCTGTAGGTTTTTGGAGGATACTCTATCAGATAAGAGTTTTCTCTGTATTATTAATTTTCTAAAAATGATTTTTATTTTTGTTTCATATATATGTGTGTGTGTTTACAAATGGATATTCATTCTACTTAAATCCTATCTTCCCCTGCTACTGAGCCGATCATGTGATTTTTCTCTTTTAAAATGTTAAGGTGACAAGTGAACTATATTAAGCGATTGGTAGTCTTGATCTCACTAATTAATGCCCTCTCGGTGTCCCTCCATTCTCCCCACTAATTCTGCTATCCCTAACCACTCTGATTCTGGACAGGCTTTGTGACTTTGTTCCATAGAAAGTGGCAGAAGTCACAATGTGTCAGTTCTAAACTATGACTCAGTAGGCTTTGTGTTCTATTGCTTCCTTGCATTTTGCGGCTTTGTAACTCTTAGAACTTAGTCTGCACCATGAGAGCAAGACCAGGCCAGCCTACTTAAGAATGAGAAATTTCTTAAAGCAGAGACAGTCCCTGCCGAGATCATCTGACACCATCCAGCCTCAAACTGACCTGCCAGTCACATATACATAAGGGTGTCTGTTGACGTTGACTACATTTGGTTTAGATTAGGTAAAATCACCCAGTGGACCTGCAGACTTAATCGTCTGTTTGTTGTTTTAAGCCATTACATTTTAGGATGGAGTTTTGCACAGTAATGGGTAACTGAAAGACACATTGGGTTAAACCCAACTTGTTCTTGATGAATCAACTTTTCACTTCATAGTTACCTCCATTTGCTGATGTTTTAGGTTTCAACATCTATGCTGGTGAATTATATCAGCCAATATTTTTTTTTTCATAATATAATTTCAGGTTCGGGCATAAGATCACACTAGATACTTGAACCAACTTGGGAGTATATAGGCTAGAGCAAGTCAAGATATACCCCATTGTTTACCCGCATATGTTTAGAATTAGTTTGCTAGTCTCATTGGACTAACATAATAAATGTTTATGGCTTCTTCATGTCATATTCTATTCAAGTGTTCATCTAACAACTTTCCATATGTCAATTCAGCTATCAAGGCCCTCTCTGTGGCTTGGTTCAGAGATCTTCAAAATATAGACAGGAGATGAGGGAAGAAATTAAAGAAGGTATGAAAAAGGCACACTCCTAACTGATTTGGGACAAAAGTGATACATAATTTCATCTTGCATTTATTGTTAAGAACTAGTCACATGGCCTCATGGAGGTCCAAATTGGTGGGGAAATGTAATTTCTTCTCATTAAAAGGAAACCATTTTGTGAGTTTTTGGGTGATTACCTAGAAAAAAGTTTTGTGTATGATTATAATTAAATGTTCCATGAATGTTTCTTAAAATCTGCTAGTCAAAACTTTTGATTGGAAATTTGTATAGGAATGTTTTAAACTATTGGTTCAGCATTTTAATGGTTATCATATCATTTCAGTTCTTTATTTCTTTTTCAGTCAGTATTTGCAAATTATATATCCTAGGAACTTTCAAATTCTAAGTTTTTATTCATTTGTACAGTTTATAATGGTTTATTTAATCATAATATCTTCAAAATCTATACTTACATCTTTCTTCTCACTTTCTAATCTTATTCTTTTTTCTATATCAATTTTATTTACTTTTTTTTAAAGAATGAAATTTAAAAGATTAGAAATGTTATATTTTTCTCTTGAAGTGAACATTTTATTTTGTGGTGATCCTTTTTAAACCCTAATCAAACATTTTGCATTAAAATTTATTTTGTCTGGTATTAATGTAAGTCACCCCAGTTTTCTTTCACTTGTCTGGTAATTACTTTCTGTTCTTTTAATTTTGAACTCTTTGTATCCTTAGCTTTCAGTGTATCCCCTGTAAGATAATATATAGCTCGATATTTTTATTACTTGCTTTCTCAGTTTTTGTCCTTTAACTGGAGAACTTAGACATTTTCACTAATTGTGATTACCAGTACGATTGTTTATAACTTAATTTATTTTTTAATGTGGTGCTGAGGATCGAACCCAGTGCCTCACATATGCTAGGTAAGCACTCTACCACTGAGCCACAACCTCAGCCTCCCCCAATATGATATTTCTATTACTTTCTCTGTGCTTACCATTTATTCCCTCCTCCTATACTTTTCTTTGCTTTATTTTGCCTTAATATGAATCTTTTTATTATGGTTTAGATGTGGTGTCCCCTAAAAGCTCACATGTGCAAACAATGCAATAAGGTTTGGAGGAGAAATGATTGGGCTAAATCCTTAACATAATCAGTTAATTAATCCCTGATGGGATTAACTAAGTGGTAACTGGAGGCAGGTGGGGTGTGGCTGGAGGAAGTGGTTCACTGGGGGTGGAGCTCTAGGGCATATGTTCTGTATCTGGAGAGTGGAGTCTCTGCTTTTCTGATTACCATATGAGCTTCTTCCCTCTGCCATACTCTCTGCCATAATGTTCTACCTCACCACAAGCCCAGCCCCAATAAATGGAGCCGGTCTTCTGTGGACTAAAATCTCTGAAACGGTGAGTCCTTAAACTTTTCCTTTTCTATAATTGTTCTGGTTCGGTCCTTAAGTCACAGCAGCAAAAAAAGCTTACCAAAACAATTTTCTTTTTTTTTTTAGTTCAAGCATTTCCTTGTCAAATTTTGGAATGTGTCCACCTCTGTTTCTTTTCCATTAATGGAAAAGAAAGGTCTAAAATTTTCCCTCTGAAAGCATTGATTTTTTTCTTAAGGTAACTAATTGGTTTGTCTAATTCAAATCCTGAACTGAGAAATATCAGTTCAGTTTTTCTCACTGTAGCTTGACTGCTTGAACTCTGTCTTGTGTATGCATGGTTCAAAAGTCAGCTAGAGGTTTGGGATGAGCTTGTGGAAAGAATTGGCATTTCCTGACTATGGCAATATCCTTCTGAGATTTTCCTTCTCTTTTTCCAACTGGTTTGATTGCTTCAGGCTTTGTTCTTGGGTTATTCAAGTCTGTAAAAGTGTAGGATTTCTATCTGCACTTTTAGTTCCCCAATACTGTAACTGGGGCCTCTTCTTAGGCTAAAAGACACAGAAAATAGGAAATTCACTTATTATCATTTCTTCCATGAAGGTATCAACCCCCTCTATGATCTTCCTGCTTTGTTACCTTGCTAATGTCTTCAAGTGGTTTTAAAAAATATATATTCTCCAGAGTTTATAGTTTTTATCTGCAGGATAATTAGTTTAATGTAATATATTTAGCCAGTCACAGAAATACAACATACAGCTGAAATTTTAAAATGACCAGTTCAATTCTAGATCACACTAGAAGAATGGCTTTTATTTTTAGGGGGTGCAAGCTTTATGTGGTGGTCTCATATTAGTCTCTGCACCTTGGGTAGGTCCTGTGATTTATGGCCTGCTTCTTACACCCCATGAGGTCATGGAAATTGAAGTTAAAATTTATCATATGTGGAAGATCCTCATTATTTATAAGCTTTTTTTGGTGTTTTACTCATTTTTTTAGTTTCCTACTTTTCTTCAATTTTTACTTTTTTTAAACTGTGTATTTCTTAGTTTGTCACCAATGCACATAAAAAAATAATTAATCCAGCATTTTTAGATGGGATTTTAGGGCCAATTTATCCATTTTATTATAAAAGAAAACCCGAGAAAAGATTTTTACATTGGTAAATATAATTCTGTGAACTGATCACTGAACTTCTTAAAACCTTTCAAAAATTTCTGACAAGGTAAAAATTAATTCTTTTTAATGTTTTATAAGATTATGTGACATCATGTTGTATCACTTTCCTTCTCTGCTACAGCCATAGAGAACATTTGTGTGATCTTCCCTTCACAAGTCCTTTCTACATGTTGTTTTATCTACTTGGAGTCCTTTACCTTCTCACCCCCCATCTAACAAAATTCTCATCATCCTTCAGTTCTTTTTAACTTGGTTCAGGAATTTTTCGTTGGCCTTGTAGACCAGAAAGGGACCTCATTTCTTTAATATTGTTCATCTCTTCTACTTTTATAATATTTAGATTCTGTCTAAAATACTGTATTCCATGGACATAGGAACCATGTCTGTCCTGTATCATCACTCCTCAATGTCTACTGCAAGGCCTCGATATAGAGGCAGTTCTCAAAAATTATTTTCCAAGTGATTTTGTCTGAGTCAGTCACATAAGAATTTTATAATCTTTGGGGACACAGCTTTTGCTTATGCCTTTGGATATGAGAACTGACCTTGGATATTGGTGAAATTACCGAAGTCATGCTGGCCTGAAAACCCCAGTTGGCTAGCAATGTCCCCCATTCTTGTTGATTGAGCATAGTTCCCTTGTATTAGCCTTCCAAACAGTGATTTTATTGTGATATTCACTTACTCAGAAATAATTCCTGCACATTATGTCAAAATATACTCAACTGTCATGTATATCTAGAAAAAACAAATAAAAAAAATTGGGGGCCATAAAAATTAAGTGTTCCTATCCCTTCTTATTTACTCTAGTCTAAATTATGTTTTGACATTCTGTCCTATCTACAACATACCTATTTACCTATTCAAGTCTTTCTTCCACTACTTCCCAATACAAACATTTCAAATAATATCAGTTAAATCATTCTGCTAATGTAATTTATTTTTGTACATCATGTTCTGTGTTTCAGCTCATGTCCTTTATGCCCATCTGCAATGCTTTTCTGCCTTCTCTCATTCCCAGTCTGACTCATCTCTCAGGGACCAGCATGGATCCTAAGAACACAGACAATGTGGCATGGCACTTGAGAGCATTTTCTCCATTTCTTGCCGGCTGGGCATAAGCTTTGATAAAATGACTTAGATTTCTGTGCTACCATTTCCTTATTTGTAAAAATGGAATAATAAAAGTAACTGTTTTATAGTGTCTTAGAGATTATTCCATGGGTTAATATATGAGTGTATAGAATGAATCTTGGCATATATAAAGACATTAATATTTTTTAGCCATATTTAACTACTCCATGAAACCTTTAAACTCCATTCATTGATCCCAATCTTATATGAGCTTATTTTTGTGCCAAGCCCATCACTAAGCATTGTGTATAAAGCACTAAACAAGGAACTCATGGACCAATTCCTAAGACATAAATATAGTATGCTTGGGAGCATGGAGCAGAGGTACCTAGAGTAATGGCTGGAGTATGAATTGTCAAGAGAAGTATTCTTGAGGATGGTGAACTCAAAGAGAGTTAAAATATAAGTCTATTAGCCTGATGAAGAAGGTGGCAGGGGGTGGGGTCAACAGAAAGGGGTGAGAAGAGAAGAAATGTTTTTTTGGCAATATAAGCAAAACCCTCAGATTACAGAGAACAAAGCACATTTAAGAGAACCACCAATAGTGCTTTGAGACTGTGGTTCATGATAAGAAAAAAAGAGAAGTAATAGATAAACTTGGAGAGATTGGAATATACACAAATGATCATAAATGATCTCATAAACTTGTCATGACATGATCTGAGACTCATTAGTCTTACTTGTAAGTTGGAGCATTTGGAGGAAAAATTTGTTGGCAACTTATTGTTATGAAGTTGTAATGATGTAATGATGGAAGAAATGCTCTTGGCACTAATACAGTATTCATCTTTTTTTTCTGTTTATTCCTCAAGTGTTAATTAACTTCTTAATATATACTAAGTCACATAGTAGACAGGAAATAGAGCAATAAATAAAGTCTGGTGCCTCCTTTCAAGGAACTCACATTTCATTGAGGGACACAGACAATCCAACAGGCAATTATAATACAAAATCCAAGGAACTCTGTGTTACAGTTACAGGCAAGTGCAAGATGCTGAAGGAATAGAGAATGGGCACCTAAACCCAGTGTGTGTGTTGTAGGGGCTGAAGAGGAAATAGTTTAGAGAAGGCTTTTTCTAGAGGTTTCATCAATGCAGTGGCCTGATATTTACCAGATGGAGGGAACAGAGAAGAAGGGAAATCCAAGGTTTGGAAAACTATATGTAGTCTGGCTCTCCTTCTTTTCTTTCTTTTCTAGATTACTGATCTTATTTACTGTCTGAATGGCTCATTTTGGGACCAGGTCATTTTGCATCTCACACAGCCTTATTTTGTTTAGAATAACTATGTTATTTTTATCTTTCTAGTGAACATATAAACTTTGATATAAGAGATAAGAACATGTAGTTTTTCCTAACATGGTTGCACGTGGTATTAGATAGGAAATACATATTTATGGCATTTATTTACTGAATTAGTCAAAATTCTCCCTCCTTCAGTCAGGGCTGGGGATGCAGCTCAGTGGTAAAGCCTAGCGTGGTGGTTCTATCCCCACCACCAAAATAAGTAAATAACCATTGGCCATTTTTCTAAAGAAACTGTGGCCTTTCCTCTCCCTCCCTCTCCATCCCCTTATTCACTTATCAAAGAAAACGGCGCTTTAAAATTAAAAAGTTGAAAAGTAAAAAAAGAAAAGAAAAAGGTGCTTTAAATTTCTTCTCAGTCACATGGGTATCTTTCGTCTCTTTAGTTGCATTCTTGTGGGACAACTACATAATACCTACATTGTTTTCCAACTACAGATTAAACTAAATGAAATTTTTTATTCCACTATAAAGATTTAGTTATCCCAAGTACAGATTTCTTACTGGGCTTCCCATATCACTTACTTAAACCATTATATTCATTTGTTATATTCCTTTATTAGGTTTTTTTTTTTAGTTGTAGATGGACACAGTATCTTTATTTATTTATTTGTATGTGGTACTGAGGCAAGTGCTCTATCATCGAGCTACAACCCCAGCCCCTTGTTATATTCTTAAGTCATGTAGATTATGCTTTCTTTACTCTTAAGTAAATTTTTTGTCACTCTTTTCTTTAGCAACTCTAACATCACAAATTGGCTTCTATTTCCTTCTTCCTTCAACAGTAGAACAGGGAGATTAATTTCCTGGTTTGGTATAACTTCTAGTATTTTCTTCTTCTCCCTTTTCTCTCTACCCTTTCCAAATTTCTGTCCAGAACCAATACCTCCTGAGGAAACTGAGGCTCAGTAGGATTTTTTTCCCTGCCTGAGGTCACATTATTCTGTCAGAACCACAGCTTGGACCCCCAACTTGCTTGCTCTTTTTTCTTCATTTTTGTTTTTGAGGTGTTAGGGATCAAATCCAGGGTCTTACACAGGCTAGGCAAACACTCTATCACTAACACACATCCTCGGCCCTTCTCTTTTGTCTTTTACTGTTCAATGTGAAAACTGACTAATGTCTGACACAAAGTAAGCATTATAGCTATGTTAGCTATTATTCATTTCTCTATCATTTTCATCTGAAGCCATTTTTACATAACTTTTACTTCCATTTATTTGTGTTTGTGTCACAGCAATTTATGATACTAAATTTCCCTTAAACAAACTTCTCACATTTAATGAATTAGCTTGAAATGTTATCTTGAATGTTACCTAATGTGTTATTCAACTTTCCATTACTGTAACAAAATACTTGAGATAATAAACTTAAAAAAGAAGAAAGGTTTATTTTGGCCCACAGTTTGTGAGGTTTCAGTCCATGGTTGGTTGTCCCTATTGTTTCTGATTTCTCTGACAAGACAGTACATCAAGACAAAGAATGAGTGGTATAACATGTTTCTCACCTCATGGGCAACCAGGATGTGAAAAAGAGAAGAACAGAAAGGAGATGAGGTCTCAATAGTCCCTTCAGGAGTGCACCCTAAATGACCCAACTTCCTTCTATTAGGTCCCGCATGTTACAAGTTTCACAACCTCCCAGTAGCACCGTAGGCTGGGAACTAAGGCCTAAAATATGGGCCCATTGAGAATGTGAAAGATCCAAATTATCACACCTATTTTCAGTAATAGATTTAGAGAATAGGAAGAATACCTCAATTTCTGTAGATGTGGAAACAGACTCAGAAAAGTTTAGTAACTTTCTGAAAGTCACACAGCTTTTCAGTAGCATTTAAAGAGCTTTAAACTAGAGAAATGAAGTATTAAACATTAAGAGCTTGCTTTGTAGAGCAACAAAGTTTCCCAAGGTCTCTGAAATAACACTATAACTATTGACTATGAAGACTGGTCTTAAATAATAATATAAAAAGATTATGACGCTGTAAGGTGGAAACATTAAAATGGTGTTTGTAAGCATATAATGATTCTTCCCTCTCTATAAATGATATCAATTTGGTAGAGAGGGAAACAAAATGATGTTTTGTAGTTTGAGAAGCCATGCTGCTCATTATTCAGCATTTTGTGCCCCTGTAGGCATTTTCAAATGACTTTTTCCACTACCATTCCAGGTACCGAAGTTAAGGTAAGAGGTCCACAATCTTTCAAGATCATCCTTTTAGTAAAATTGAGCTCTATTTAAGACTTCTGGCACTTTTGTTCTGAGCAGCTTCCTCAAAATAGCAGCAAAGAGCTTTGCAATAACATGCACCATTGCCTTTAGAATCCTGAGTCACCAATCATTAGGACCTGCTGATTTCAATGCCATCCAGAGTTTTCAAGTTATCTCCAACTATTTCCATCCTCAACTTACTTTGTCTCAATGCTTTTACAGTCATAAGGACAGTTATCTAACTACCTCAGACATAGGAAAAAGTAGAAGTGAAGAATAAAAAGTGCATTTCTAAGCAGCAGACCAGAATTTAAGTTTTTGAACATCATTGTAATTTCAGATTTCTTCTTTTCTTCTCTGTTTTTTAAAAATTCTTCATTCCAATAAGGAAATTCTTTCTTATTAACTGTTGTGATGCCTGTTCCAGGTCCCAAAAAGCAAGGGATGGATTATTTACTTGTTAGGGACCTTCAGTTAGTTCTGCCCCTGTTCTTCTAGTTGACATAAGTAAACTTTTATGTGACTCATCTCATGGGATACAGGCAGATTTGTATAACAGAATATTAGTTAGAACAAAAGCAAAACATAATATTGCTTTCCAACTATGCAGCAAATCACTTTAGGTCCAAGGATCCAAAATGTTTCTCACTCAGTTGGGGAAATTTCCTGGTGTTATTAACAATAGGTGGGCTTTCCTAGTGTTCTTTGAATCCAGTTATATCTTGAGTGATCAATTTTAATTATATTTTTTCCAATTTTCAAAATATTTCCATCATGCTCATATAGGAAATAAACACATTTTCCATTTCATAATTAGATCAGACTATCTATAAAACTTCAAGACATCTAATCAACACTTACTATCCTCACCACCAGAAAAGAAATTTTCAATTGTTATTCCAACCAGGGAATATTTGGATGAGATAATTAAATGTTCTAAAGTTAGTGATGAAATTGACAGTGAAAAATAAAATGTGTTTTAAGAATTTCTAGCAAAAATATTTAGTAAATGCCAAACCATAAGCTGGTACACAACTCTGCAGGATTAATTAAGATTTTCTACTTATGCAAAAGTCTTGAAAATAAAAAGATAAGTTAAAGGAAAAAATATACCTAAAGGTCCATAAAATTTTCTACCAAGTAGAAATATTTGGATTAAATATTGAACTGTGGTTAGTGTCATGGTGATAAAATTTCTGTTAAAGATAGCATACCAAGAGAGCTAGGATTGTGGCTCAGTGGCAGAGTGCTTGCCTAGCATGTGTGAGTCACTGGGTTCGATCCCTAGCACCACATAAAAATATATAAATAAAATAAAAAGGTATTGTGTCCATCTACAACTAAAAAAAAAGATAGCATACTAAATTAAATCAGGAAATGTTCACAATAAAGAAAAAGTCCTATCTTAACATTCCAAGCTCTGAATCATTAGATTGGTTATGACATCAAGGAAGAGCTCTCAGTAAACTCAGGTTTCCTTGGGTTAATGGAAAGGAAGAAGTCCTAGAGCAAATGATAGATGGTGCAACTTGACCTTCTAATATCATGAGTCATAGTACATATTTTAGACTCTAACTTTATAATCACAAAGCCCATTCTAATTATTTCTGGTCCTTATTGACTATGGAAATTTGCATCCAGGACCCAGAGATGAAAGTAGCTCTAATATGTCTTTGAAACAAAATTCATTTTTATTAATATTTGCATAAGACCTAGTAAAAGATAAATTAATGACATTTTACTTAGTTTAATCTCAATATAAGCAGCTTCAGGAATCAATGCATATTTTGATATTTTGTTCTACAACTAAAATATGTTATTATATCTTCAATAAATTTTAATTGAAGTCAATATGCTTTCCCTATTACTAATGATTTCTTGATGAAGAGTATTACTCACACACTCAAATATTAGCCAAGAATAAATTTAAAAAATTTACTTTGTTTAAATTATTATGAATTTCTGAAAATTGAAATCATAACATTGTTAAATGACATCCCTAGAATTATGGATAACATTCTCTAGGAAAACAAACTAAGTCCATTGCCTATCTTTGGTATTTTTAGTAAATTTCTCTTGGGTTTTATAGGGTGATTAGTTATAATAATAGTTTCTGAAATAGTGAGGAACTAAAATTCAAAGTATTTCATGATCAGAAGTATAAAGTATAAATGGCATATAAATCAAAATAATATTTTTACTTGTAAATGTGCTATATATCTAGGAGTTGCTGGTAATATATTTACTTGGAAAAAAAGTTTGCAAATCAATAGGAATTAGCAGTCTGCCAACTTAGAGAATTCGTATGGTATGTTTTCCATTTTCATATGCAAATGAAAAAAATACACGTATATCATTATATGTGCATATTAGTTCTATGTGTTAGAAGAGTTACAATTATACTTATTCATAAAAGAGGATAATAACTTCTTCACTCATGATTGCCTCACACACACAAAAAAATGACTAATAAGAAATAGGTTAACTTCCAGGTAAGTTTTTCTGTGGCTTACATTTGGTTTTAGTACTTTTTTCCCAAGAAGTTTTTGTTAGGAATTATATTCCATGAAATGTCAGGAGTTACACAGTCAAATTAACTTGAAAGATACTGCATTCTCTGTCTTCCCTCGTTGTAATTCATTTCACATTGGCATGTTACAGGCTTCTAGAAATATCAAAATGAAAGACATTTGTTTCACTTTAAGCAACAAGACATTTCTCAAACTCATTTGATCATGATGCATTTTTTTCTATCATCCCCAATAAATAGCCAACAAAGCTCAATTCCATGTATATCAGTTTGGAAAATGCTACTTTGAAGAAAATGACAAACTTGATGTTAAATGTGCAGAAAACTCAGATCATTCAGACCGAAAAAATGTATTTTATTATTTTACAAATGAGACTGAATCCCATAAGATCTGTCTTTTCCCCTCATTTAGATATGTATGTATGTATGGATCTCTCTCTCTATATATATCCCTGGTGAATAGGCACATAGTGGCTACTTAAATAGTGACAGATAAACGAATGGGTGAATTAATGCTAGAGCTAAAACCCAAGACTCTTTCTCTCAATCCTTTGAACTTTTTAAAGGACTTACCAATTTTTCTATTAAGGACCATGTAATTAGATCACTAGGGTATTTCATAAACGGAGTTATTAGCTGTGTAGCCTTCGGCACATATTCTCTTTGATGATCAGGATAGCACCTCTAAAGAGGTTATTTGTCAGTATTGAGGTGTCACATGTGACGAAGGGCTTACCACACAATGCATATTAGTTTCAGTAAATGCTAGTCTGTATACATTTCTCTACTCATGTCTATGAAAGTGGTGGTATCTATGATAGTATCGTCCCACTTGCTAGATTTGTCTTATGTATATTTAAGATTATGAAATAGCATAAAGAATACAAATCATAAGTATACAATTTGTTGAACCTTATTTATTTTTTGTGGTACTGGGAATTGAACCCAGGGACTCCCTAAAATTGAGCTATAACCCCAGCCATTTTTATTTTTTTATTTATGAGTTAGAGGTCCAGGCTGGCTTTAAACTTGCTATCCTCCTGCATTAATCTTCAGAATCACTGTGATTACATGTGTACACCATTGTGCCCAGCTCAGTTTGCTGAACTTTAACAAACTGAACAAATCTGGGTCATCAGAACTCAGGTTAGTAAACAAGAGTATTACTAGAACCCCAGAGGATATTCTCATGCCCCTTTATATTCAGTAATCATTGAGGGTGTTTTAAGTAAATATAATGATGCAGAACTTAAATTATGTTTGTGAGATCCATCCATTTATTTTATATAGAGCATTTGTGGACATTGCTATGTAGTATTAAATTATGTAAATATACTATAGTTTATTTGTCTACTCCACTATTGATGAGCAGTTTGATATTCTCCAGTTTGGAACCAATAAAGGTTCTGCAATGAACATTCATGTACATATCCTCTGGTGAACACAAATATGCATTCTATTGGCTTATACTTAGGAGTGGAATTTCCGAGTCATACAGTATATGTTTAATTTTAGTAAATATTATCAAACACTTTCCCAAAGTGTTATAAAAATTTAGATTCCCACTAGTAGTGCATGAGACTCTCAATACTTTCTGGAAGATTGAAACTAAACTTATAGCCAGAGATTTAATATAGAGCAACAAAATACAAAGTACATGAAGTGGAGGCAGCAGTTATTTATGAAAGAGCACTGAGTTTTGACTGGTTTGGGGGGTTTTAGTATAGGCTCTTCTAGCAACTCACTGTGTGATCCTCAAAAAAACTATTAGAGTGCAATTTTATCATCTGTAGCTTTGGGGATTTAAAAGGCTATGTAAGTCGTCTCTTCAGAAAAATCCATAATTCATAAACAAATAATTCTGTATATAATTGAAGAGGGGTTCACTGAACCCATAATGGGAGTGCTAATGAAAACTTGTCATGAAATTCAGTTAAGGATATCTTAACTAGTTGATATTATTTAAAGACTCTTATAATGGTAACAACAGTAACAGGGATTTTTTAATTCTAATATTTTTATAAAGCTAACATACAAATATAAAATATTTTAATGTTATGTTTTAAACATGTATCTGATATAATAAAATGTTTTCCAGATAAATTGTAATTGATGGTACCAGCAGAGATAAATATTTTCAAATTAGTCATTGTTTAAAAAGATATTTGAATCACACTCAATAAATACAGTCACAAGTTCACCAAAACTCATTAATAAAAACCTGAGGGGACTGGGGCTGGGGCTTAGTGGTAGAGCACTTGCTTGGCATGCATGTGGCACTGGGTTTGATCCTCAGCACCACATGAAAATTTAAAAATGAAGGTATTACATCTACCTACAACTAAAAATATATATATTTTTTAAAAATCCTGAAACATAGATAATACTCTACTACTATTAATGAATGCCGATTCGTAACATTATTTTAATAACATCATGGGGGCACATAAATAACTAGATTTTCAAGATATTAATCTTGAATTATCCATTTAAAAAAACAGGATATATTTAATATTGTTTCAGACCCAGAGAAATTTAACTTTTTAAAATATTTTTTTAAATTTTTAGTTATACATGACAGAATGTATTTTGACATATCATATATATATATATATGGAGTGTAATTGTACATGATGTGGTGTTATACTGGTCATATATTCATATATGAAATTTAACATTTTTGTAAGTGAATACAACTAACTGGCTATTTTTAGAGAAGGCTTTGTTCAATTGAACAGCTTCCTTGATAACACTACTAGATTTTGTTAATTTTGCATTTAAATATGAAAATATTCCCTTAAAAAATAACAACTCTTAGTTTTTCAACCCAAAGTAAGTGGATTGGGCTGGGATTGTGGCTCAGTGGTAGAGCACTTGCCTGGCATGCGTGAGGTGCTAGGTTTGATTCTCAGCACTACATATAAATAAATGAATAAAATAAAGGTCCATCAACAACTAAAAATAAAAATGATTTTAAATAAAACAAAGTAAGTGGATCCATTTGAAAAGCACTCAGAGGTCTTAGTACTCAAATATTTGTACCATAGTTCTTTTTATTGCTGTAAACATTAGTCACTCTTTAAAGATTTTTATTGCATATCAAAAAATGAAGCATCAAACATAATATTTTAGCTAGTCATCAGATGATCCAGGATCATTTGTCTGGTTACATCATTATGGCTCATCCTAATGTTGGTGGACAATAGATCTCTGAAAGAATTGGATTCTGGACAGGAAAATACCAAAGGGAAGAAAGTTGGAAAACATAAGCATGGAACTGGTGTGGAAGATCACTCTTATAATGGGTTGGTTACCATCAGATTAAGTAAGTGGAATAGGGTACAAGGAAGTATTCTGAAAGGAGATGTGATTTCTTTTTTCTTTTTTTAAAATTTTTTATTTAATCTTTTTCATTATTAGTTGTTCAAAACATTACAAAGCTCTTGACATATCATATTTCATACATTTGATTCGAGCAGATTATGAACTCCCATTTTTACCCCGTATACAGATTGCAGATTCACATCAGTTCCACATCCACTTTTTTACATACTGCCATACTAGTGTCTGTTGTATTCTGCTGCTCTTCCTATCCTCTACTATCCCCTCTCCCCTCCCATCCCCTCCCATCTTCTCTCTCTACCCCATCTATTGTAATTAATTTCTCTCTCTTGTTTTTTTCCCTTTTCCCCTCACTTCCTCTTATATGTAATTTTGTATAACAATGAGGGTCTCCTTCCTTTACCATGCAATTTCCCTTCTCTCTCTCTTTCCCTCCCCGCTCTCGACCCTGTTTAATGGTGATCTTCTTCTCATGCTCTTCCTCCCTATTCTGTTCTTAGTTGCTCTCTTATATCAAAGATGACATTTGGCATTTGTTTTTTAGGGATTGGCTAGCTTCACTTAGCATAATGTGCTCTAGTGCCATCCATTTCCCTGCAAATGCCATGATTTTGTCATTTTTTTAGTGCTGAGTAATACTCCATTGTGTATAAATGCCACATTTTTTTAATCCATTCATCTATTGAAGGGCATCTAGGTTGGTTCCACAGTCTAGCTATTGTGAATTGTGCTGCTATGAACATCAATGTAGCAGTATCCCTATAGTACGCTCTTTTAAGGTCTTCAGGGAATAGTCCGAGAAGGGCAATAGCTGGGTCAAATGGTGGTTCCATTCCCAGCTTTCCCAGGAATCTCTATACTGCTTTCCAAATTGGCTGCACCAATTTGCAGTCCCACCAGCAATGTACAAGTGTACCCTTTTCCCCACATCCTCGCCAGCACTTGTTGTTATTTGACTTCATAATGGCTGCCAATCTTACTGGAGTGAGATGGTGTCTTAGGGTGGTTTTGATTTGCATTTCTCTGACTGCTAGAGATGGTGAGCATAGCGATACCAGATTTCAAACTATACTACAGAGCAATAGCAACAAAAACAGCATGGTGCTAGTACCAAAACAGGCGGGTGGACCAATGGTACAGAATAGAGGACACGGAGATGTGATTTCTAAGTTGCTCAGTAGAATAAGTACATTTAAAACCAATATCTAAAAAGAGAACTCTATCCTATTTTCCCAGAAACATGAGAATAATCAGCTACATTATTTTTGGAGTTCAAAAGTAGCATATTGTAAGTACGCCTTTCCACTGTAGTGTTTAATAATAAAATAACTAACTCTAGTTAAGTGTTATCTTACCTGGGATGGCTGGAGTATTTGAATTCTCCAAGTCCCTTCCACCAGAAAGGATTCTTTAATATGTTTTGCTTCTGAAACAGAGCAAACAGAGCGCACCTGGGAGTATCAGAAAAAAATAAAACCTCTTGCAATATCTTTCTACATTATTTTAATAAGGATAACATTTCTCCATATAAAATCACTAAGACTGTTCATTCTTGATTTCAGAACAGAAATCCCTAAAGAAGGATCACTCAGACTCCCATCATCTTCAAAACTTTGGAAATCAATGAGAACCAGGAAATCATTTCATATAGATCTACTAGGAAAAAAAACTCAGTTTATTTCTGACCAAGGGAATTTATAAAGCATCAGTGACTTTTTTTCCCTCTCTTATATAGTTTTTAACGATGAAAACATTATATTGTAAAATTTTCAAAAGTGAACATATAGAAACAAACAGAAAAAAATAGATAAATGGTCAAGTGGTATCATGATGACAAAAATTTGTGACTAAGCATTTGTTATTTAAGGGACTAACAATCATTCTATTTCTGCCATGATTTATTGTATATCATGTTATATGTGTGCATAGTTGATACATATTTCAAATGACCCCAAAAATGTATTATACATACAGAAACAATTCCTTCAAAATTTTCCCTCTTCTGGCCTCAAGCTCCCCAGTTTTGTATAATAAATTATGAATCCACTCTTACCAAAGCCTGTATTTCAGACTGCACCAACTATTATGTTATAGTATGTCTTCTCTTTCTATCTCCATGCTTTTGCTCACATTTTTTCTCAATGTTTTTCCTCTAGAACTTCCCTCTTCCCTTCTAATTTTATTTTTATATGACATATTTTCACAATCTAATTCCTCTTTTATGCAGCTTATTTGGCCCTTTGCTTAAGCAATATACATACAATGAAATTAAAATCTGTACAATTTTAAAGGATGACTAAATTTGGGCATAATTTCAAGTTATGAAAATTTCATTTGCTATCTTTTTAGAATTCAGTATCATGCCCATTTCCACTTCTATCATTGACTGAAAAGTTTTCTTTTTTATTGATTTTTTTAAAATAAATGACAGCAGAATGCATTACAATTCTTATTACACATATACAGCACAATTTTTCATATCGCTGGTTGTATATAAAGTATGTTGACACCAATTCATGTCTTCATACATACTTTGGATGATGATGTCTATCACATTCCACCATCTTTACTAATCCCCCCCACCCCCGCCTGCTCCCTTCCCCTCCCACTTGTCTGCCCTATCTAGAATTCACCAATTCCTTTTTTTTCCACTTAGGAAACCAGCAGTAACTAAATTCTCTGTGTTTTACACCAACCCCATTCAGTATCCCACCAAGGACTTGGAAGTAAGTTAAAAACAATTTAGGTTTTTACCTACTGCTTCGAATGCTTTTCATGCTGTATCCTGTAACCTTCTGATAGAAACTTAAAAAGAAATATCAGCTAATTTCCTAAAATGTAAATTGCATGCACGCATGTGCACATGTGCACGCACGCGCGCGCGCACACACACACACACACACAATGAGTTACTTATAGTAATGTAATTGCTCCTTAATGTTAAGTCCTTATATTAGTCTATTGCTTGCATTTTAAAAATACTTTAATGACTCTAATTTATTTTATATTATATATAAAGAAGTCAGAGAGGGTATATTATTATTTCCATGTTGCTAAAGAGGAAACAGAGATGGAGAAGACTTACAAAATTTGAATAAATCACTTAGCTAATAAGTTGTTGTGCTTAGATTAGTGGTAATGATACTGCTGGTTATCCATGAGGAGTCCTGCTTCCCCACATGTTGAAGTTTGAAAATTAGAGAAGCATGCTGAGGCAAGCATATGAAACAGGGTTTATTTAAAAAGGGGTAACATAGACTTCTCCCACCAGGGAGAAGGGGGCCATAGCTGGTATCCTGGTATCCCAAGAAGCAAGGTGTTCTGCCCTTTTTATATGTCCTAGGATTCCCTTGTTCTCCTGCATTTTCACCCTTATCTTTCTCCTTCCTGTGTAAGTGACTAGGCCCAGGAAATGCTTGGTGGGATGGCCAAAAGGAGGGCTGAAGGGGAAAGTCCAGGATGGAGCAGCCCAGGACACAATAACAACCTTATAGCTCCCTGTAAGGAGAGGCAATTCCTGGGACAGGTTACCTTGGCAACAGGTTGGAGCAGGGGCAGGTTCTTGAAAAGATCCCTCAGGGCGCAGTCTCCAACTTCCCAGACTCACTAAAAATTGACCTCTTTGACCCAACCTGACTCGATTTACCTATCTACACTGACTGCCTGTCTAATTCTGGCTTCAGTAAAATTGTCTGACTCCAACCAATGAATCTCTATTTGTGGAGTTTTAGTTCATTGGGGTGGGGGGAGGAGTATTTTAGGTCTTTGTATTATTGAATGAGTGTTATAAAATATTTGCGTTCTGCTCTATGGTAAAGGCGAAAAGTTAGATTTGCCTAATGGCTAAAGTTAATGAATTTTAAATGAAACTATATATTTCTTACATTAAGATTACTTCTAAAAGTATTAAAGCAAAATTAAAACATCATTGACTTATTAGTACAAACATTTATTATTGATAGGAAAAGGAATTATAATCTATTTCTTCCAAATATTATTTTAAACAAAGTGAATCTTCTATTTCAAGTTAAATGTGGGTATTATGTCTTAGAGTTTGAAGTTTAGAAAGTCCAAGGGCCTGAGCCATAAGTACTATTCAGCTAATTATTCTCTTGTAAAATACTAATTAAAGTTCTACAAATATACAACAAAAATTAACTTTGAATAGAACTCTTCAATCTTTTCCTATTTTCAAGCCCCAAACTTTGCAAATTCTTCTTCAGTAAGTTAATCTTGATGTTATATTTCTGGCCTGCCCCCCTCTACGCCTGCCCAATAAAACTATGGTTGAACCTGCAAATCGGACATTAATCAGGAACTAAGGAAGCTCTTATGCTTACTATCCACATACCCCAGAAAGGTGTTATATTACACCTTATCCAACAGTCATTTCTCTCATTTTGTCTGCTAACACAACCTCAACTTTATTCATATGGCAAAATTTGTTCAGGGGATAAATCATGATAGATAAACCAGAGTATATAAGGGTCCAAGTAGTGAATATTTTAGATTTTGAGGTTTCTGTCACAGCTTTTCCACTCAGCTCAACTTAGAGATTCCTAAGTTCTCTTTCACATTCATAACACAGATATGGTACCACAAAGTAGCCATGGATAATATATAAATGAATGGTTTTGGTTGTATGCGAATACATTTTTCTTTACGAAAAATGTTTTCTAAATCATAACCTAAGCCAAGCACAGCTGTCTCTTTCCTCTTAGTGGTAGAAGTAGAAATGGGCATGATACTGAATTCTAATCAAAGACAGAAAAGGAGAACATTGTATGGGTTTCTGGAAATGGATTTTCATCTCTGGTAAGGTAGAAAAATGGAAGAAGACAGTACTTATCTTCCCAATTCTCTCTTCCTTCTTTGAGTACTGTTATGTGCAGTCTGAAAATGCAGCTATCATCTTACCTGATTATTATGTGAGATATTAAAAAACTTGAGACCAATTAAAATTTATGTGATCAAGAATAGTTTCTAAAAGTGGCCAGCACTCCAAAATGACAGTGCTTCAGAATGTCCTGCCCGACCACCTATACAATTTGTAGTCATAGTCAGAGAAAAGAGACTGAGAAATAAACGACAGGATTGGCTGCACTTGGCCTTTTCCATATATGGCCATCTTTCACACCTTTCAGACTCTGATTGGCTGGAAATTCAGTTCCTATGGCTAAGTTTCAGTCACTACATTACAGCGGAACCCCTTTAGGTTATAATTTGTTTACATATCAAGCTAGGTTGTAATTCACTATGTACAGAGGTTGCTTTGAATCAAGGTTATCATTCATCTATGGAGGTTGATTTAGGCCAAATTTGTTTCCATTAAACAGATAGAATGAACCAAAAGGTGGAAACCATTATGGGGACAATAGTGTTAAAAACAGAATAAGGCTGGGTCTGTGATGACATTACAGAGCTTCTGAATCCACTTTGGAAACCAACCTCTGGATTTGTAGTTGAGTATAAAATAAATGTATTTATTGTAAAAACCATTGTTGTTTGGTCAACATGACACTTTAATTAAATGATTTCTAACAAATAGATATTTGGTAATTGGCTTCATTTTGCTTACTTCATTAACCAGCTGTATTACATAATTTTTATTCTTTATATCTTTGTTTTGTACATACATGCATCATACCATGTTTTGGACTCTTTTGTTCCTTATTCTCACTCATGGCATTCTCTCAGCTTCATCTCATGCTGATAATTGCTTCAGCTTCATGGTTTTCCAGTTGAAAGTTTTTGAGAAAAAAAATGTAATTGTCCATATCTCTCTTGTTCTATCAGAGCTCATGGATCATTAGCAAACCTATGAATGGGCCACATGTAGGGCAAATTTGAACCCTTGGTCCATTCAACAATAGAATGAGGAAATGCAATTGGAAAAACATACACCCTATCCCTGTATAGTTGTCAGCAAGGCAGATTGACTTCAAAAGGGGTGGAGGGTTGAGGCAGTGTGACTTCCACCTATAAGAAGGTTAAGGCAGGAGGATCACAACTTCAAGGCCAGCCTGGACAACTTAGTAGGACCTTGTCTCATAATGAAAAATAGGAAGGTCTGGGGATGTAGCTCAGTGATAGAGCACTCCTAAGTTAAAGCCTCAGTATCAAAAACAAAGGAAAAAAAAGTGTGTGTGTGATACACAGTAAGATATAACTAGTATAATATTTTATATTAATTACAACATCATTCTATCAGCAGATTAATAGTAGTCTTCAAGGTTTTGTTTTTTAATAAAAACATTTGCTTATTTCATATGTTAAAAAAAGGAGCCATTTATGTCCTGGTCCTGCCTTTGGTAATTTCTACAACATCTTCTGAGAGGCATTATCAATGTTTTCAACTTCTCAACACATTCTTGAGCAGAATCTTTTGTCTGCATTGCTTTGGGTCACTAGGTTGATACTGTACTCCTCTCTCTCCCTGTATCCTTTAAAAAAGTAACGTGTATTTTCTCTTTTAAGTAGAATTCTGTGGGAAGTTGTCATGGATACAAAGAGAGCTGTAGTATAAGAGTATCCATTATTTTTCAGGAATAAGTTTTTGCATGAAAGTCCCTTTTCAAGGTAATTTATAATGGAAATGCCAGAACAATTTTAACAGTTTAATTTTTTATTGAGAAAGCTATCTAAAATTATTATACTTTTTGAACAACCAATAAAAAAGAAATTGTAAAAAAAAAATTTTAAAAAAAATTAAAAAAATAAATAAAATTATTATACTTCTTTTATACAACTAAAATCTCTATATATTTTCTTACTTTCTTAATCAAATGGCACCAAACATAATTTGCCTACACTTGGGTTAATAATTATAAATATCATCACTCTATAATGTCTGTAATTTGTTATGTCTTTTCTCCCACTTTTATAATATTCTTGATGAGAGTCTGTCTTTAAGTCCCTGTGTCCCTGATTTCTATTTTTTTCTTCGTTGTAACAGGGACCAGATAAATAAATGTAAGAATTTTTATTCATTAAAAGTTAATAAAATATTAGAGGAAGGGAATGAATTGTAATTTCATTTATTTATTTATTTACTCATGTTTGTGTAAAGTTCTTTTTTATTTTTTGGTTGTAGATGGACGCAATACCTTTATTTTGTTTATTTATTTTTTTGTGGTGCTGAGGATCGAGCCCAGTACCTCATATGTGCAAAGCAAGCACTCTACCACTGAGCCACAATCCCAGCCCCTGAATTATAATTTTTAACTTCAATGTACAAGGCTTTACAATGACTATTTTATGAGCTTGCAAATATTGTTTTCTTTTTTGGGGAACATGTTCTAGCTGGTTAAATTCATCCAGAGACAAACCTCCAAGAATTTTCCCTTAATACCTTATAATGTTACCCAACATTTGTTTATAAATATTCCACCTGCTAAAATTCATTCTTTTTTAAAAATGAAATTCATTCTTTCATGCATTAAATACTTACTATCTCCTTTTACAGTGGGGTTGGTGTTGTTGAGGGATGAGTCAAGTTTCTGCCCCTTCAAAAACCCAAAGTCAAATGAAGAGCTCTATAGATGTATAACTAACTTGAGTATACTACTAAAAGTGAGAAAAAAAAAATATGTAAAATCACAGCATGCTGTTATATCCCAGAGAATTGGTGATCTTTAGGTTGTGGGTGTCAAGGGAGCCATCATAGGAGTGACATTAGAACTAGGCCTTAAGAGGTAGCTACAGTTTGTTAAGGTGAATGAAGATTGAACAAAGGGAGGGACTTTTAGGTAGAAATACAAATACAAGTAGTTTTTAATTGGGGAATGAAGAAACTAGTGAGCCATTGAACTAGCAATTCATCTACAATCACTTTGTATCTAGTTTTCTGGCTTATAAAGGGCTATAGGAATTGACATATATTTGAAAAAGTTGGTTTGGGAATTCTAGTAGGGGAACACAGTTCATTCCTAGGATAGAATAATGCCTCTCCCCAATATGATAAGATTATTTCTTATTTTTAACAGAGCAAACACATTTTGCAGTAGGAAAGAAAATGTGTTGAGGCACACAAACAGAAAAAAAATTGATTCTAGGAATATTTTGGGTAACAGACATCAATTCAGGCAATTACTGTAATGATATTTGCCAAAGAAAATTTTGTTTCACACTCAGAATGTGATTTTTTTTCTCCCACTAATCCAAGTGTCCAAAAATTTGTAATTGTAGAAAGTGCATAGAGTTATGGTCTTTTTAATTACCTTATTTCTTTGACTTGGTGATTTGAAAAATTGTTTTTTACAGTTTATTTTTTTGTTTATGTCCTTATAGTCTCTCTCACTATATAAGTTTTATGAATATAATGGATGCATATGTCTTAAAATGAGATAGATAATTGGTTTAAACTAATTGACTATCCTATGTAACTATGTGTATGTTGCTGTATATAAACATAGATAAATATATAGACATACAAATATTTATAATTATATGCTATACACGTATATGCACACATCATGTTTATATGGAATAGCTGAATTTCAAACTAATATATTGTATAAGGCAATAACTCACACTTTATATTTCTTCATATTTTTAGTTATATATGTTATTAAAATCCATTTTGACATAATTATTAAAGCAGGGAATATATCTTGTCCTATTCAATCCCCAGTACCTTTTCTTCCCCTCCCATTCTCCCACCTCTGCTCTCTTCCCTCTGCTCTACTCATCTTTCTGCCACTTACCCATAGTTATTTTTAAAAACTAATTTCTTGTAGATGTACATGATTTTGAGATTCATATATGAACATAGGAAAGTTATCACATACACTTCAAAGTCTACCTCCAGACACAGTAAGTATGCAAACATCTCTAAAAAATAATAGATAACATTAAGCATGTATAAAAAGAGAAGTTAATTAAGAAATTTTGTTGAAAACACAATTCTGTTTTTTTAACACAATTCCATTATCATGGACTACTTATATATAAATCTAATAAAATGTACACAATTTATAAGTGAAACTGTAAGTCTAACAAAAGAAACCAAAGAAGTAAATGAATGAAGAGATAGTCCATGTTCATAGACAGGGAGACTCAATATCACAAAGATGTCAGTCCTTCCCAACTTGATATATAGATTCAGTGCTATCCCAATCAAAATCTCAGCAAGTTATTTTGTGAGTATCGGCAAACTGACTTTCAGAATATACAACACAATATTGAAGGGAAAGAACAAAGTCAGAAGACTGATACACAGTCCAGGAAAGAAAGAATGAATAAACTAGACTTATTACAATGAAAAATTTTATTACCAAGAAAATGAAAAAAGGACACAAACAGAGAAATAATAAAAGACATATGTAATGAAGTATTGTTTATCTAAAATATACAACAAACTCTTAAAACTCAACAATAAGAAAACAAAAACCTGATTTTAAAATGGGTCAAAGATCTTAAAAGATTCTTCACTTTCTCAGAGAAGATATATGTATTTCAAATAAATATAAAAGATGCTTTGCATCACATATGTATGATATATACATATATATTTGCAATATGTAAATAAAAGATGTTTTGCATCACTGGGCATGATGGCGCTCACCTATAATCCCAACAACTCAGAAGGCTGAGGCAGGAGGATTGCAAGTTCAAAAGGAAGGCACTAAGCAACTCAGTGAGACCCTGTCTTTAAATAAAAATACAAATAGAGCTGGGGATGTGGATCAGTGGTTGAGTGCCCCTGAGTTCAATCCCTAGTAACAACAACAACAAAAGATGCTTTGCATCACATAAGTTCAGAGAAATGCAAATTATAAAAATTAGATATCACTACATACCCATTGGAATTGTCAAAATCCAGAACAGAGACAACATCACATGCTGATGTAGGCCAACAGGAACTGTCATTCATTTTTCAGTGGAAATGAAAAATGGTGCAGGCACTTTGGAAGATACTTTTGGCAGTTTCTTACAAAACTAAATATAATCTTATAATTTGAATCAGGAATTGAGTTCCTTGGTATTTGCCCAAAGGAGTTGAAAATTTATGTCCACACAAAAACTGGAACATGGATATTTATAGCAACTGCTCATAATTGCCAAGCTTGGAAGCACAATGACCTTCAGTAGGTAAATGGATAAATGAGCTCTGGCACATCCAAACAATGGAATATTATTCAGCAATAAAAAGAAATGAGCTATCAAGTCATGAAAAGACAGGGAGGAGACTTAAATATATGATGCTAAGTGAAGGAAGCTAATCTGTAAAGGCTACATACTATATGACACCAACTATACAACATCTTGGAAAAGGCAAACTATACAGACAGTATATAGATCAGTGGTTGCCAAAAGCTAGGGGGAAGAGGTAAATTGGCAGAGCAAAGAAGATTTTTAGGGCCGTGAAAATATTCTGAATAATATAATGGTGGATAGAGGTCATTATACATTTATCCAAATTCATAGAATACAACACTAAAAGTGAACCCTAATGTAAACTATGGACTCAGAATGATAATAATGTGCCAATGGGAGGGTCATTGGTTGTAATAAATGTATCACTTTGATGAGTGGTGTTGGTAATGGAGGAGGCTATGTGTATGTGGGAGCAAAGTTATGTTATATGGAAACCTCTGCACCTTTCACTTAATTGTTCTTATAAAACTACACTAACTACACTATAGAATCATTCTTTTAAAAAAGTATTATGGGGTCTTGCAGAGTTCATGGATTCTGGGAAAGTTTTCATAATCAAAAGATTAACTGAATGTTAGGGAAGAAAAATTATAATGGCTAATAACTATTAAAATATTTTCTTCTATATTCTTATTTTTTATATATAGCTAAAGCCATATTTTTTAGTTTAGTTGATGACTTTAACAAAATTTAATTTCATAATAGTGCCAAAATTTTTTCTTCTTTTGCATTAAAAAATCTAATTCCTAGAATTTTTCCTTCAAAGTACCAACTATCAAACTATATAACATTGGCTTCTGCTTAGAGATCTCTTCATCTTTAAAGTTAGGTTGCTTAGAGATGAATGGCATATGCAGGGCTATAAATCAAGCAGGATTATTGTCAAGTTTCCTAAAAGCATTCAAACACAAAGGGCTAGAAATTTGAAAAATATTCTGTAATATATTTTGTGAAAACTATGTACAATTATGCAAAAGAATGGAGTTGGACTCCTCCCTTCCACCATACATAAAAATTAACTCAAAATGGATCATAAGAGCCAAAACTATAAAACTCTTAAAGGAAGACATAGATAAAAATCTTTGTGACATTGGATTTGGCAGTCATTTCTTGGATATGACACCAAAAACACATGCATAAAAAGAAAATATAGATAAATTGCTCAAATTAAAAACTCTTATGCATCAAACAACACTATCAACACAGTAAAAAGTCAATCCCCAGAATGTGAGAAAATATTTGCAAACATCTCTGATAAGAGGTTAATATCCAGAATAATTAAGAATTCTAATACATCAACAACAACAAAAAAAACAATATTTTAAAAGTGGGCAAAGTAGTTGAACAGATATTTCCCCCTGTAAAATATACAAATGGCCAATAAGCACATGAAAAGAGGCTCAAAAATAATGAGATCCTTCTTCACACCCATTAGGATGGCTATTACTTAAAAAAGGAAAGTGCAGGCGAGGATGTAGAGAAATTGAAACACGTGTTCACCACTGGTGGAAATGTAAAATGGCATGGATGCCATACAAAATGATATGTTTTCCTCAAAAAATTAAAAATAGAACTAGCATATGATTCAGCAATTCCACTTTTGGGTATGTGCCCAAAAGAGTTAAAATCAGGGACTAGAACAGATTTTGTAAATCCATGCTCATACCAGTTTTACTCACTATAGCCAAAGAGTGGAAGCAAACCAAATATCCATCAATGAACGAACCATCAAAAAATGTTGTATATCCAGAAAATAGAATATTATTCAGCCTTAAAAAGAAATGGAATTCTGATGCAGGCTACAACATGGATGAACCTTATGGACATTATCCTAAGTGAAATAAGCCATTCAAAACCACCAAATATACCACACTTAATTAGGTACTTAGAGTAGTCAAATTCATAAAGGCAGAAGGTGGAATGGTGTTTTCAGAGAATGGGAGCTAGTGTTTAATGGGTACAGGATTTCAGTTTTGGAAGATGAAAGCGTTCTGGAGATGGGTGGTAGTTAAATGTTGCACAACAATGTAAATGTATTTATGCCACAAAAGTGTACACTTAAAATGGTTAGAAAGGCAAATGCTATGTCTATTTTACCATGATTAAAACAAAACCACATGGACCCAGGCACTCTAAGTATATAAATAAATATTGTCTCATCTGTTGTTACAAATAGTGCAAAATGTTAACAATAGGGGAAACTGATCTGGGAGAGAGGAGGTGTAAGGAAACTCTGGGTACTTTTGGCTCACTAATTCTGTAAACCTAAAGCTGTTCTAAAAATAAAGTTCATTATTGTTTTTAAAAGTGTCTCTACATACTAAGCTTTTTATTTCCTCAACAAGTATCACCTTCCCCTCAATCAGGATTCTCCCGTCATACCAGCACATGGTAAGTTTGTTCCTGGCTCTAAGCCAGTCCATTTGGCAGCCAGTAGTGATGAATGAGCCAGACACCCTAGATCAAGGGCAGAAAAACTGATGTCTGAGGGCTTCTTTGATTCCATTTTTCTCCTCCCTTACTTCTTTCTCCTACTCCGATATTTTTCTGTAAAGTTATGGTTGAATTTGTTGCTGCCTGCCTCAGATGCCACAGCTATTTGTTATTGCTCCAGTACTTAATTAGGATCTGACCAATTCTGGAAATAAAAAAAAAAAAAACTTGTACAGTTTAGATGATTATTCTGGAGTATATCCCCTTGGTAGCTTATATAAACAGCCATATATTTATTTCTCTTAAGTATATGTTTCCATTTCAAAAAACATTTATTGAAATCCTGCTTTGTTCCAGATAACTTAGAAAGATCTGAGAATACACTTTTAAAAAGAACTGTTTTCACTGGGCATATTCATATACAGTGGTAGACCCTGCTATTTGGGAGGCTGAGGCAGGAAGATCACTTAAGCCCAGGAGTTCCAGACTAACCTGGGCAACATAGCAAAACCTATCTCAAAAGTTAAAAAAAAATAATTTGTTCTAAATAGTTAGACATGACAGTAGAATGTATATTGATACATTATACATAAATGGAGTATAACTTCTCATTTTTCTGGTTGCACATGGTGTGAAATTACACCAGTTCTGTAATCATATATGCACATAGAATAATAACATCTGATTCATTCTACTATCCTTCCTACCTTCCTCCCCACTCCTCCTCCCCTTTCTTCACTCCCCTCTGCCTAATCCAAAGTACCTCTATCCTTCCCTAGCCTCCCACCACTTATTGTGAATTAGCATTCACATATCAAAGAAAATATTCAGTCTTTGGTTTTTTTGGAATTGACTTATTTTACTTACCATGATATTCTCCAGCTCCATCCATTTACCTGCAAATGCCATAATTTCATTCTTCTTTAAGGTTGAGTAATATCCCATGTTTTCTTTTTCCACTCATCTGTTGAAGGGCATCTAAGTTGGTTCCATAGTTTGGCTATTGTGAATTCAGCTGCTATAAACATTGATGTGGCTTTATCACTATAGTATGCTGATTTTAATTCCTCTGGGTGTAACCCAAGGAGTGGGATAGCTGGGTCAAATGGTAGTTTCATTCCAAGTTTTCTGAGGAATCTCCATACTGCTTTCCATAATGGCTACATCAATTTGCAGTCCCACCAGCAATGCAAGAGTGTACCTTTTCTCCCACATTCTCACCAACATTTATTGTTGCTTGTATTCTTGATAACTGCCATTCTGATTGGAGTCAAATAAAATACTAGAGTAGTTTTGATTTGCATTTCTCTAATTTCTAGAGATGTTGAACATTTTTTCATTTTTGTTGATCAATCGTATTTCTTCTTCTGTGAAGTATCTGTTTAGTTCCTTAGCCCACTTATTGATTGGGTTAGTTTTTTTGATGTTAAGTTTTTGAGTTCTTTATATATCCTGGAGATTAAAGCTCTATCTGAAGTGCATGTGGTAAAGATTTTCTCCCATTCATTAGGCTCTCTCTTCATGTTATTGTTTCCTTTGCTGAGAAGAAGCTTTTTAGTTTGAAACCATCCCATTTATTGATTCTTTAATTTTACTTCTGTGCTTTAGGTCCTAGGCCAACATGGTGAAGATTTGGGCCTCCTTTATCTTCTATTAGGCTCAGGGTCTCTGATCTAGTGTCTAAATTTTCGATCCACTCTGAGTGGATTTTTTTGTGCAGGGTGAGAGATAGTGGTTTAATTTCATTTTGCTACATATGGATTTCTGATTTTCCCAGCACCATTTGTTGAAGAGGCTGTCTTTTCTCCAACAAATGTTTTTGGCAGCTTTGTCTAGTATAAGATAATTCCATTTATGTGGGTTAGTCTGTGTCTTCCATTCTGAACCATTGGTCTATGTGTGTGTTCTAGTGCTATTAACATGTTGTTTTTGTTACTATAGTTGTATAGTATAGTTTAAGTCCTGCTTTGTGATGTGTCCTGCCTTTTCTCACTGAGGGTTGCTTTTGCCCTTCTGGGTCTTTTATTTTTCCAAATGAATTTCATGACTGCTTTTTCTATTTCTATGAAGAATGTCATCAGAAACTTAATATGAATTGCATTAAATCTGTATAGCACTTGTGGTAGTATGGCCACTTTGACAATGTTAATTCTGCCTATCCAAGAGCATGGGGATCTTTCCATCTTCTAAGGTCTTCTTCAATTTCCTTCTTTAGTGTTCTGTAGTTTTCATTGTAGAGGTCTTTCACCTCTTAGATCAATTCCCAAGTTTTTTTTTTTTTTCCTTTTAAGACTATTGTGAATGGGGTAGTTTTCCTAAGTTCTCTTTCAGTGGATTCATCTCTGATGTATAGAAATGCCTTGGATTTATGGGTGCTGATTTTATATCCTGCTACTTTGTTTTCTGGTGGAATTTTTTGGATCTTCTAAATATAGAATCCTGTCATTAGCAAATAGTGATACTTTGAGTTCTTTTCCTATCCATATCTCTTTAATTTCTTTTGCCTGTCTAATTCTTCTGGCTAGAATTTCCAGTACTATGTTGAATAGAAGTGGTGAAAGAAGGCATCCTTGTCTTTCTTGTTTCAGTTTTAGAGGGAATGCTTTCAATTTTTCTCTGTTTAGAATGACGTTGGCCTTGGGCTTAGCACAGATAGCTTTTCCAACGTTGAAGTATGTTCCTACTATCCTTAATTTTTCTTGTGTTTTCACCATCAAGGGATGCTGTATTTTGTCAAATGCTTTTTCTGCATCTATTGAGATGATCATACAATAGTTCTCTTTAGGTCTATTGATGTGATGAATTACATTTACTGATTTCCATAGGCTAAACCAATCTTGCATAGGATGAGCCCCTCTTGATTGTGGTGCACTATATTTTGGATATGTTTTTGTATTCAATTTGCCAGAATTTTATTGAGAATTTTTGCATCAATGTTCATCAGGGATATTGGTCTGAAGTTTTCTTTCCTTGATGTGTCTTTGTCTGGTTTTGGTATCAGGGTGCTACTGGCCTCAAAGAATGAGTTTGGAAGGCTTTCCTCCTTTCTATTTCAGGGAATAATTTGAGGAGTGTTGGTATTAATTCTTCTTTGAAGCTCTTATAGAACTTGACTGAGAAGCCATTTGGTCCTGGGCTTTTGTTAGTTTGTAGGGTTTTGATGGCATCTTCTATTCAATTGCTTGAAATAGATCTATTTAAATTGTGTATGTCTCCTGATTCTGTTTGGGTAGGTCATGTGTCTCTAGAAATTTGTTGATGTCTTCAAAATTGGAGTATAAATTTTCAAAATAGTTTCTAATTATATTCTAATTATATTCTATATATTTCAGTAGTGTCTATTGTGATATTTCATTTTTTCATCATGAATTTTAGTAATTTGAGTTTTATCTCTTTGTTAGCATGGCTAATGGTTTATCAATTTTATTTATTTTTTCCACGAACAAAAAACTTTTTGTTTTGTCATTGTTTGAATTGTTTCTTTTGTTTCAATTTTATTGATTTCAACTCTGATTTTATTTATTTCCTGACTTCTACTGCTTTTGGTGTTGACTTGTTCTTCTTTTTTCTAGGGCTTTGAGATGTAAAGTTAGGTCATTTATTCATTGACTTTCTATTATTTTAATGAATGAACACAATGCAATGAACTTTCCTCTTAGCATTGCCATAGTGTCCCAGAGATTTTGATATGTTGTATTGGTGTTCTCATTTACCTCTAAGTGTTTTTTTTTTTTTAAATCTCATCCCTAATTTCTTCTGCTATCCATTGTTCATTCAATAGCATATTATTTAGTCCCCAGATATTGGAGTACCTTCTATTTTTTATTTTATCTTTGATTTCTAATTTATTTCCATTATGGTCAGATAGAATGCAGGGTAGTATCTTTACTTTTTTTTATTAGCTAAGAGTTGCTTTGTGGTATAAGATATGGTCTGTTTTAGAGAAGGATCCATGTGCTGCTGAGAAGAAAGCATATTTGCTTGTTGATGGATGAAATATTCTATATATGTTCATGAAGTCTGTTATCGATTGTATTATTAAGTTCTAGATTCTTCATTTAGCTTTTGTTTGAAAGATCTATCTAGTAGTGACAGAGATGTGTTAAAGTCAGCCAGTATTATTGTGTTGTGGTCTATTGGATTCTTGTAGTTGAGAAGGTTATGTTTGATGTATGTAGATGCTCCATTGTTTGGGGTGTATATATTTATGATTGTTATATCTTGTTGATGTATAATTCCCTTAAGCAGTATGAAATTTCCTTCTTTGTCTCTTCTGACTAACTTTGGTTTGAAGTCTACTTCATCTGATATGAGGATGGAAACCCCTGCTTGTTTACATGATCCATGTGAGTGATATGTTTTTTCCCATCCTTTCACCTTCAGTCTGTGGATTTCTTTGCCTATGAGGTGAGTCTCTTGAAGACAGCATATTGTTGGGTATTTTTTTCCCCCAATATTCCACTCTATGTATAAAAGTAAATAAATTTTTAAAAAGGTTTTCTAGGGCTGGGGTTGTGGCTCAGTGGTAGAGCACTTGCCTAGCATGTGTGAGGCACTGGGTTTGATTCTCCACACCACATATAAATAAATAAAGATCCATTGACAACTAAACAATATTAAAAAAGATTTTCTAGCTTATTAGACACTAGAGTCACTGAAACGAGCATGTAAAAAACACAAATATAAATATATTCTATGAAGAAAACAATTAGGTGAATCTAGAAAGAACGATCATGTGATCTACTTTAGTTAGGTGGCCCCCCCAAAAAGTGCCTCTTTTTTATAAGTAAATTTTAAACTGAAACTGGAAAGATTAATAGGGACCAGGCAGGGAAAATATAGGGAGAATATTTAAGCAGATAGAAGAACATGAGTAAACTTTACTGGGCAGTAACGTGCTACATGAATTTGGAGAAACATAATAGAAAGACCACAGGCACTTGAGTATGATGAGTCAGAGAGTGGCACAAGATGAAGTCTGAGAGGTTAACAACTTTCAAGTCATACAAAACCTTATATGTCATGGCAAATGTCTTAGTATTTAGAGTTCTGGTTGAGTACCCTTATCCAAAATGCTTGGGACCAGAAGCATTCCAGATTTTGGAGGATTTTTGGACTTTGGGATATTTACATGTGCATAATAAGATAAATTGGAGAGAAAACTCAAGTCTAAATATTAAATTTATTTGTTTCATGTACACCTTATACACATAGACTGAAGGTAATTTCTACAATATTTTTTGTAATTTTGTGCAGGAAACAAAGTTTTATGGTGCAGAATTTTCCACTTGTGGCATCATGTCAGTACACAAAAATTTGGGGTTTTGGAGCATTTCAGAGTTTAGATTTTTAAGTTAGAAATGCTTAACCAATAATAAGAACATAAAACTATCAAGAATTCTGTTCTAAGTGCTTTACTCATATTATCACACTGACTCATAAAGATTCTGGGAGGTAGGGTCTCATTTTAATGATAAGACAAGTGAGTACCAGAGAGGTTAAGGGACTTGCCCATAATCATGGTAAGTAGGAGAGACAATTCAAGTGGTCTGGCCTTAGTACTGAATGAAGTTTTTTATCCCTCAGTAAGTATGATGGGAAGCAACAGAAGGGTTTTTGTTGTAGTTTTTGTGTTCTTTAGGTACCATATTGAACACAGGGATACTTAACTACTGAGCCACATGCCCAGCCCTTTGCCTTTTTTTTTCCTTTTTAATTTCAAGACAGGGTTCAACTAAGTTGCTTTGGGCCTTGCTAAGTTGCTGAGGCTGGCTTTGAACTTGCAATTTTCCTACTTCAGCCTCACAAGCTGTAACAGAAAGCTCAGTTCGTGTCCCCAATGACAATCAATGCCAAATTAATAATGAGGACATAGCTTTGAGAAAAAAGAAAAAGAATGTATATTGCTTTGCTAACAAAGGAGAAACACAGAGGACGATCTAGTTGCAAAGGCTATGAAACTCTCAATCAGAAGGGACAGGGGCAGCTCAATTTATCAATTTATCTATCTATCTATTTATTTATTTATTTATTTATTTATTTATTTATGTCTTAGATGAACACAGTATCTTTATTTTATTTATTTACTTATTTTTGGTGCTGAGGATCAAACTCGGTGTCGCACACATGCAAGGCAAGCACTCAACCACTGTGCTACAACCCCAGCCCTGGGACAAGGGGCTTTTAAAGGAATTTCAAGGGTTTCATTCCAGGTGTGCTCTGGTAGGGGAACCCATGGTGCCCTGATGGCATGTTAGGATTCACTTGTTAATTGGGAGATATTAACTTCCCAGATCCTCAGCAGGCCTCTCCTTCCTGTAGTGGTTATGTTCAAGGGCAATTAACTAGAGGAATAAAAGATAACACTGTCTCCCTGATCTTGTTATGGAGGGGGAGAGGGGAGAAGAGAGAAAAACAAGTTAAAAAAATAAGCCTTAGAGCAATGAAAGCTACATTCAGAAGGTGAAGGTAACACTATTACAAAGGTGCTGGGATTACAGGTGGGTGCTACCACATCCTGGCTAATAGAAGGATTTTAAACAAGAGGTTTATATGTTGAAATTTTTATCACTTCAGTGATAATTCTGGCTGAATTGGAGAGAGCTATTTTAATGTAAGCAAAAAAAAAAGTAGAGAAAATGGTTATGAGTCTATTATAACAATCTAAGCAAGTAATAACTATGACTTGATTTCTGGAATAAAAAAAATGAATGGCTTAAAAGTATAAAATTTCTTTTCAATATACAAAAAAAGGATGAGATTTAGTAATCCCATTTGTAGCAGATAAGCATGATATCCTTAGGTTATTCACAGTCATAGCTGAACTCAGCTAATCATTGTTCAAGTTGGTACTATCCCCATTCCAACAATGGACGTTTTACTAATATGTTTCCCCCAACTTTTATTATATGAAATCCAATTTGGCAAATTTAATTTCTTAGGATTTCATTTTGTATACCTAGACTACTAAACAAAAGTAGTTTAAATTGTATAGTTCATAGAACAACAAAAATTTTATTTTTCACAGTTCTGGAGGTTGGGAGCCGCATCTTGGGTGTTGAGGGCTTACTTTCTGCTTCATAGATGACCCTCTTTTCACTGTAACCTGTTGTGACTGACAGAAGAATAAGAGAGTCCTCTAGACCTCTTTTAAGAACACTAATCTCATTTATGAGATCAGAGCCCTAATCACCTTCTTAATATCCTTACTTTGGGGATTAGGATTTCAACATATGATTTTGTGGGAAACACAAACATTCCAACCATAGCATTTTCTAACCCTCAATATCATGGGTAACCTTAAATCATAATGATTGATCAGGCTTGACATCTGAAGAACATCAGTTATTTCTTCCTGATACTTAAAGATTCTCACATTGAATCCTTGGTAATTATTATGAATTTATCTACCATGCTTTTGTAGATGTCTAATTTATTGTCCAATAGCCAATCAATGACTAATAGAATTTTACATTTTGTGGCAAAAAATCACATTGCCATGTAATTTTGGAGTTAAGTGTCAATGAACAATTAGTGGGATAGAGGAAGATATGATCCTTTTCAGCCTGATTTTGGGAATTGGATGTTAAAAGTCACCATGTACTTTTGGAGATGTTACATGTTTTCTGCATTCTTGGGTCTCCATAGAATCATGTATTATCAGTGATTACCAGCAAATACACAAGAGGCCTCGGTTTTATTGCTTGCTTTCTCAGTATCCTTTTATAAAATGCTATTATGAGCAGTGATAATGGAATTATAACTTTTGTAATATATATAGTACCAGAAATTTCTTTAGTTTCTACATTGATCCTTCGTGCCTCTGTAGTCTATGACATTCTATGCTTCCTAATTTTCCAAAGGCATATATACATGTATGTGTATAAATGTGGGCATTGATGTTGAGAAATGTCTTAGTTCATTTGAAAAATAATTCCTATTTTAAAAAGCCAAGTTAAAGATCTGTAATCACCAAAGTCCATATCCATTACTGACTGTAGGTGGGGTTGAGCTATATACAGTGTTAGACAGATGGAAGCTTTTCCCTCAAATTGTCACTATTTTTGGGACCTACAATTCTCCCTGAATGTCTCTTATTTATATAATGTTATTGAAGGCTAATGCTACAGGTGGAGAAGCAGTATGTGTGAAAATTAACTGATTCATCCATCTGCCTAATAGAGTCACATTTGATGAGCTTCTACACATTAGTTATTTTACTTAATGGGAAATTATTTTATCTTTATTTAACTAACCATGCCTCCCCAGTACCTATTAGGTACAATTCAATCTTTTCAATGTGGAGTTCAAGTTCAATATGCATATACAACCTAGGACCCTTGCCTCTCTAGCCTTACTTTTTATTTTTTCTTTTCCTGGTGTTACCAAAAGCTCTATCCTTGTCCCAATGCCAATCCAATAACAAGGCCATACATGGTTTTGAGAAAAAGGAAAAAGAAGTTTTATTGCTTTGCTAGCAAAGGAGAAACACCGGGGACTCCCATCCCAGAGGTGTGATTCTGCCTGTCCAGAGGAACAGGGGGATTTTAAAGGAACTATTCAAAGGTTACATTCCAGGTGTGCCCTGGTAGGGTGTCCCAGGTATGCCCTGATGGTGTATTGAAATTCACTTGTTAATTTGGGTGTTAGTCACTTCCTAGATCTTCCTGTATTTCCTTTCTGTGGAGCACAGCTAACTCCAGGTAATCTTGTTTACTGCCCCAGGTTGGGGGGCAGGGAGAGGGAGAAGAGAAAAAGAAAAGCATGTTCCTTTAAAAATAAGCAGAGGGCTATATTCAAAAGGTAAATTGGAATACTGTTACACTGAGACTTTGCTACTTAATCCAGGTTCCTAAAGTCTCTAGAATTTTTTTTAAAAATTATATGTAACAAGCATATACCTAGAAAATATTCCTTTTGCTCATCATACTTGCTAGTCTTACATGGCCAATTCAAATTTGTCCAATTATTCATTCATTCAATAAGTGAAACCTACCAACTATGTGTGACTGTAAATGAACTAGAAGATAATTCCTAAGGTTTTTTTTTTTTTTTTTTTTTTTTTGGTTGTTGTTGTTACTGGGAATTGAACCCAGGGCCACTCTACCATTGGGTTATATCTACAGGCCTTTTTTATTTTGATATGATGTCTCATTAAGTTGCCCAAAGTGCTGACCTCAAATTTTTGATTCTCCTGTTTCAGCCTCCTGAGTAACTGGGATTATAGGCATGTGTCACTGTTCCCAGCCTTAGATATTTTTAAAATATATTTTTTGTTTATTTTTTCCAGACCAGTGAAAACAGGACTCAAAGACCCCAAATAAATATTGTGGGTTGTTTTCCTTTTTGTTTAGCTGATTTCCAACTGTCTTTTTTCAAGTGTATATATACTTAAGGACAAGGTGCCTTTGCCAGTTTTTAATCTTGGACGTTCCCTTCCTAATCTTCTTTACTGCAGGTGGTTTATTTTGCCTGGGGGCGGGGGTACCCAGGATTGAACTTGGGACACTTGACTACTGAACCACATCCCCAGCCCTATTTTGTATTTTATTAGAGACAGGGTCTCACTGAGTTGCTTAGAGCCTTGCTAAGTTGCTGAGGCTAACTTTGAACTCGCACTCCTCCTGCTTCTACCTCCTGAGCAACTGGGATTACAGGTGTGCACCACCGTGCAGGCCAACATTTTAAAAAATGTCTTTTTTTTTAGTTGTAGATGGACACAATGCCTTTATTTATTTATTTTCAGGTGGTGCTGAGGATCCAACCCAGTGCTTCACACATGCTAGGCAAGTGCTCTACTAGTGAGCCACAACCCCAATCCCTACATTTATAAAAACTAAAAAAAACTCTCAGCATGAGAACTATGGAACACATAGAAATTCTGTTTGGGTTACTAGATTGTGGGTAATATGCATCCATAAGTGGCTAAACTAGGAACCAGTTAGGTAATCTTAAATCTATATGTTTTGGGATAATATCATACAATACAAAAGAACAGTGATTATTAGTCATGTTAAAAATGTCTTGGGCTGAGGATATAGCTCAGTGGCAGAGTGCTTACCTTGCATGTACAAGGCCCTGGGCTCAATCCACAGCACTGGAAAAAAAAAAAAAGAAAAAGAAAAAGAATGCCTTGACCACTCCTATTAATTTTTAAAATATCTTAGTAACATCTTAGTAGTGTATATTTATATATACATAATAACCTACAATTGGACAGATCCAAAGTTACCATCAATAATAATAGACTGGGTAAATAAATTGTAGTACTTTCATGTTAAAATATTACTCAGAAATAAAATTAGTAAATTTGTAATGTGCATGAATGTGGACGTATCATCTTATGAATATTATTTTTAAATATTTTTGTTGAGATAAAATTCATATGCAATAAAATTCTCCATTTTACAGTGTATAATTTTAGTGGGTTTTAGTACATCACAAGATTATGATACCACCATCAGTATATAATTCTATATGATTCCAGAACACTCTATTATCTAAAAAGAAACCTGGTACCAATTATCAGTCATTCCCCATTTATCCAAATCCCCTTCCTGTTACTTTTTATCTCTATGTATTTGCCTATTCTAAAAATTTTATGTAGATGAAATCACACAGTAAGTGATTTTGTGTCTAGATTCTTTCACTAAGAATAATATTTTCAACATGATATTTTCATCCATGTTGTAGTGTATGTTGTATTTTACTTCCTATTATGACTAGATACTACTCTATTGTGTGGCTATAACATTGGAAATCTTAGAAAAATACTTATGTGTATACAGTAACTAAACAAATGTGTAGATAATCCTACAGGGATGGGAACATATTTGCAACAATGGTGATGACAAATAGTTAGCAAAATTAGAAAAGAGGATGGAAATAGCTTTGACCTTTACATTATATCAGAGACAAGCAAACAAAAGCCTAATGATTGCTTTTGTAAATAAATTTATACTGGAACACAGTCGCCATTTAAGTGTGCTCTATGGATGCTTTCCTACTATATTGGCAGAGTTGAGTAGTTAGGAGAAAATCTATATGACCTGTAAAGCCAAAATATCATCTGCTCCTTTATAAAAAAAATTGCCAATCATGCCTTAAATCATATACAAAAATTAACATAATGTGGACCTAGACTTTAACCTAAGAGCTAAGACTATAGATTAATTATACATAAACACAATAGAAAATCTTTGTTACTTTGGGTTAGGGAAACATTTTTGATAAGATATGAAAAGCATGAACCACAAGAGAAGATATTAAAAAGTTGGAGTTCATGAAAATTGTTTGCTTTTCAAAAAATAATCTTAAGCAAAGAAAATTTCAGCCACATCCTAGGAGAAAAATATATACATGCATACATATGATAACTGGTTTGTAACTTGCAATATAGAAAGAACTCTTAAAGCTCAAAAATAGACAAAAGGAATCCAATAAAATGGCAAAAACTGAACAGACACTTCACCAAAGAAGATAAACAAATAGCAAGTAACCACATAAAAAGATGCTCAACATCATAGATTTTAAAGAAAACACAAATTAAATCACAATTAAAAGTGGCTGCAAACCCTCTAGAATCACCTTTAAAAAGGTGATCAATAACCATGGGTAAGCTTGAGGAGCAAGTGAAAATCTCATTAATTGTGAGTAGGAATGGAAAAATGGTCCAGTAACTTTGAGAAAGAATTGGTAGTTTCTTATAAAAGACCCATTATATGGTCCTGAGCATCTCACTCCTGGTTAATTACCCCTCAAAAAAGGAAAACATGCATACCCAAGGTTCATATGTGACCAATCACAGCAGCTTTATTTACAAACAGCCTATATATCCCTCAATAGGTAAATAAATAAATCATGGTCCATTCATATGATGGAATTCTATTGGGTGAATGGATAAACAAATTGGAATACATTCATGCAATGGAATGCTACTCAGTGGTAAAAAGAAAACAAATAAAGGTATATCCATTTGTTAGTATCATGCTAAGTAAAAGAATCCAAGCACTTAAGGCTACATAATTCATGACTCAGTCTATAAGAATCCTAAAACAGGTAAATCTAAGGTATAATAACAGAAGACCAAATTGCCATAGGCCAGAATACAACAGGAAACTTGACTGAAGAGTGGCATAAGAGAACTTTCTCCCATGATGGAAATGTTCTACATCTTAATTGTGATGATGCTTACCTGACTGTAAGCACTTTTTAAAATTTATTGAAACAGTCACTTAAGATGGGTGATTTTAATTTTATATTATTTACACTTTCATAAACGTTGTTTAAAATGTGTTGAAAAGGTGTATGGGTGAGAGAGAGAGAGAGAGAGAGAGAGAGAGAGAGAGAGAGAGAGAGAGAGTTTGTTTGTGTGTGTGTATAAATAATTTTAACAGCAGCATAGGACTTGTATATGTTTTATTTCATGGGAACTACATTGATACAGGCTAAGGGTGATTATATTTTTTCTACTAAAAGAAATATGTCATCTGAATATCCTTGTTCATGCATCTTTGTAAACAATTGAAGTTGTCCTTTTTAATGAAATTATCTATTTAAGGTAAATTTCTAGTTGCAATATTGTTCAGTTGATGGACTTATACAATTTTTACACATATTGCCAAACTGTTACACGGCAAGGTCATACCATATTGCGTTCCAGCCAGCAGTGCATGAGATCATTCACTTCCCCATTCTTACACCAATATAGAGTGAAAGATAACTAATTCTGATTTAGTTTGTACTTATTTGATTAGTAATGAAATCAAACAAGCTTATACTATTTTTGTCATTTCTATTTTTTCTTTTTTTTTTTCAAGTAGTCTGTACATGCCCTTTGCACATTTTTCCACTGAGTGTTTTTATACCAGTTTGATGGAATTTTACATGCATAATATGTAACTGTTCGGTCATATGGAAATATTTTCCATTTCCAGTTAGTCATTTGCATTTGAATCCTTACTATTTTCTTTTTTGGACATAGAGCATACAGCTGCTTAACATGTTCATATAATGGAATCCATCAGTCTTTTTCTTAATGGTTCCTGCCTTCAAATCCATATTTAGAATCTCCATTGCCCTCTCTTTATATATAAATATTCAGTAATATTTTCCAGTCAGTCCTTTAAAATTTTTATCTTTAAAGCTTTGTCTTTTTATTTTATCTGGAATTAATTTGGATTAAAATATTAGAAAGGGACTTAACGTTGTGTCAAATAATTCATTGGTTTTTCCAGCACCACATACAAAAATAATCCTTCCTTTTCCCACTGTTTTTAATGTGCCTTTAGCATATGTTATCTTGTAAACTTGCATGTAGTTGATTTTGTTTGGGGTCTTTCTTTTCTATTTCAGAATTTTATCCTTGGAGCAACAAGATTTTATTTTAAGTGTTTTACTTCCTTTCATGAATATGTTTTAAATATCTATCAATAATTTTTATTATTCTTAAAACATATTTCTTTTTTTTTAAATATTTTTTTTATTGGTTGTTCAAAACATTACAAAGCTCATGGCATATCATCTTCCATACATTTGATTCAAATGGGTTATCAGCTCCCATTTTTACCCCAAATACAAGTTGCAGAATTGAGAGAGAGAGAGAGAGCGTGCGCATGAGAATGAATCTTTTTTTTTTTTTTTTTTTTTTTTGTAGATGGACACAACACAATGCCTTTATTTTTATGTGGTGCTGAGAATCAAACCCGGGTCCCGCCCATGCTAGGCAAGTGCTCTACAGCTGAGCCACAATCCCAGTCCCTTAAAACATATTTCTTGATTCTCTTGTCATTTTTAATTCCAAATAAATTGAAATATTTAAAATATTAATGTTTTTCAGTAAAATTGTTTGGTCTCTGCCATGAATTTAGTACATATTAGCTTTATATTAGGGACTTGCTTTGTATGTATATGTGTGAATGTGTGTTTAATGTGAAGGAGACTTTATTTGCTACATTTTATAACAATTTATTCCTGATATACAGGTTTTGGAAATTTTATCTCTTAGGTTTTTTATTGTTATCTAATATTATCACATGGTTTTTCTTCTGTGATATACTAATGTGCCAGCAATGCTTAATACTTTACCATTTATGCTATTCTTTTGTAAACATTCTTGAGGAATTTTTTCTAGTCAATTGAATTAATAGTCAATTTTAAAGACCATAAAGTGATACCTTGAGTTTAAAACATACTGTGAAACAGGAGATATGAAAATATGATTATCATTATATTTTATTAGAATGCATAAATCCAAACCCTTGCTGAATGAGATTGACCTGTGAAAGGCCAAAGGAAAGCTTTACTATATTGCTACTACTTACCCTTTTTTATCTTCATTTCTTTACCTCTAAAGAAAGGATCTATTAAAATTCTTTCACTGATTTTTATGCTGTTTGTAAGTGCTCTTAGGGGTTTGTATGCATATTTTTATGTCCATCAACACCCACCTATTTCATGCTATGTAAACTTTTTTTGTTTTTTATAACAAACTTTTCTCTCCTCCTCTAGCCTATTGGTGTTCCTGCCCAACTGATTAAAGGCCCCACTGGAACCTTTTAGGGTTTCCTTGGTTACATGTCTATTTTTTTTGTTGAATGGCTGTTTGTACTTTTTTTCCCCCTAGTTCTAGAAAACAAGAGAATCCAAATAAACCAATAGAAGCTACTGTATTGAACACAATGAAGGTTTCTCTGGTAACATAGGACTCTTTCCCTCACCATCAACTCCTTTCCTTTTCAACTCTGTTCTACTCTGATCTGTCAATCAGATCCCCTCTCTTAGTTCATTTATTCTTTTATAATAAGTTAATTGAAATAAAATAATTAACTGATCCAGTTAGCCTTCTAAGCTTCACTCAAGCGCATGATTGTCTAAATTTTTAGTGTCTCCAAATAGCAAATTTTCTTTTAAGAGTTCTTAAGAAAGTTTACTTTAAAAAGTAGAAAATGTCTAAGGAAAATGGCATATAGCATATTGCTAAAAGACATACTTGTTTCTTTTTCTCCCCCTAGAATTTTTTCTAAATGTCCACTTTAATTATACTATATACGCTCCACCTAGCACAGTAAATGATTATATTATTAGTGTGTCAAATCATTCAAGAGGAAGTTTCAGTGTGTTATCTTTATAATCATCTATGCATTTTCTTAATTCAATATAGCATTTTCTCTTAAGAACTTTTTAAAAGCTCCCACTATAAACCATTAATCACAAAATATAACTTAGAGATGAATTGAAGAACTGCTAAGACACATCAATTTCACATTTGTAAACTTCAAGTGCAGCAGAAATAATAAGTCACTGTGTGTAGGCAGCAATTATTGTTCCAGGTTTCTCATATTTTCCAAGATTGTCAAACATTGCCAGATTAAATTGAATCAGTAATATTTTAATACCTTCTTATTGCATAGTTCATTTTGTTAATAAAGTAGGAATAACATAATGTTTTGTTTGGTTAATGGCAGTGTGCATCAAAGTTGATAAAAAAAATTCTCATGAGGTGGTTTTGTTTAAATTTGGCTATGGCTTGAAAAAAATTAAGAGCTACCTAGAAGTGGATCTTAAAGTATTTTTATCAGTAGAGGATAAGATTATTTTATTGTTGCTGTAATGCTGCCATGTAAGAAAACTATGATTTAAATTCAGATAGATCTTCTACAGTGTATTTGTCCTGACAATGATTGCTTCTGAATTTAATTACTTGGTATCAAAGAATGATCATAGGAATTAATTCTACAATATCAATATGAACTACTTTTTCATTTTAAGGGTTAGCTAGAATCTTAAATGTAAATCATTTGTAATAATATTTCCATGTTTTTTCCAAAGAATAGAGTTAGACAAAATAATATGAATATAAATAAGCAAAATATTTCTTGCTCACTCCACTTAATGATTCCTTATTCCTTTACACATTGTGTTAGTCAGTTTCTGTCATTATAAAGAAATACTCGAGATAATTAACTTATAAAGAAAAGAGATTATTTTGGCTCACAGCTTTAGAGGTCCCAGTCCAAGATCTGGTGGATTTGTTGCTTTGGACCTCTGGTGGGCTTGACAGATGGCAATGACAGAGAGTATGTAGCAGAGCACACTTCTTATCTCATAGCAAGGAAGCAAAAACAAGAAAGAGAAAGAGGCCAGGGTCCCACAATCTCCCTCAGGGGCATATCCTCAAAGACCTAAGAACCTCTCACAGGGCCCCCTCCTTCTAAAAGCCTTCCAACAGCACCACCCTGGAAACCTTATAATGCATGGATTTTCAGAGGACATTCAACCTCCAAATATTATACATATTAGGCCTTTCATTTTGTTTTTCATATTGAATTTTGTGATTTACTTGCATTAGCACCATTTAAAATATCTTTAAAATGAAGATTCCTGAGTTCTATCCCAGATGGATTAAATCAGAATCTCTTCATGCAGGGGTTTGCATTTTTCCGAGTCTCAGAGTGATTATGAGACTTGGTAAAGTTTGGGAACCACTGTCTTAAGGATAAAGGTTCTGATAATACCCTCTATGCATTCTTATGCATTCTTCTTTAAGAAAAGCCAAACATGCTCATTAAAATGCTGATGACTCCAGAAGTTGTATCTGTTGCAAAAATCTTTTCTGAGAACTAAACTTATATATAGACCTGCTTATCTCATATAACTGAGACATTGTCATAAAAGGATATCTACCATTCCACCTGACTCATAGCACATACAGACACACATGCACCCCTCTTCCCTTGACCTGTACTGCTTCTTTTGAAGCCTAATTTTGACCAAACATTACAGGATTATGTCAGTCACATCCACTTATTAATCCTGTCAATTCTATCTCTTTATCATATGCATATCTTTTTCCATATTCAGTATTGAGCCCAGGGCTTCACAAATGTTGGGCAAGTGCTCCACCACTGAGTTATCATCAGCCTCTCTTTTATGTTTTAAATTCACTGACTTTCCTCTTCATTCTTATTGTCCTATCTTATTAGTAACCACCGTTATCTTTTATTGGATATTTTCAATATCTTTTTTATAGATTTCCTTAGTTTCTCTTGGTCCCTCCCCAAACTTTTCACCAAGAAACAACAGTAGTAATCATTCTAAATACAAATATTATCATGATTTTCCTGCTTAAAACTCTTCTCAAGAGTCTCTTATACTCACCAAGATAAAAGTCCACATTTATTAAATTCTCATATTGTTGCAGGGCAAAGTCCTACCACAGAGCCAAGGCAGCCACAGTGGTCTTTTCTCACTGGTTGTGATCATGCCAGAAGATTTCAGACACGTTGTTCAGAGTAGCAATGGAGAGAGTGTGTCCTCTGAGAGAAGAGAAGGAAAATGACCCTTACCAAGTCAGAGGTTTCTAAGGATTATTGGATCCCATTGTCCTTAATCAATTTCTTATATTCCCTTAATCTGTTTATTACCCTTTGAATAACCTCAGAAAACTTTTTTTTTGTTAGGGTCTAGGATGTCCTGGTCACAAGGAGTGGTTGTAACATAGTTGTAACATTGGAGTGGTTGTAACATACTTGTAACATTGGAGTGGTTGTAACATAGTTTTGGCGATAAGGAAGAGTCATAGACACCCAGTAGTTTTTCTTAAGAAGACATAATTAATTATCATTGGGAAAGATTTTGACATGCCAGGTCCACCTCTTTCAGGTACTTGTGTATTTGATAAGGATCCTTGTGGTTTTCAGTTACCCTTCATTGTCTTCTTGCTGCTCATGTCTTTCCCTACATGGCTGACTAGCTACCTAACAATACCACTGTTTATGACATGGTTACTCCTTCTCTTTTAACCATTTCTCCTACCACTCCTCTTTCTCTCCATTTGCCCAGAACTCGGAACAAACCACACTATCTTGGTCCTCCATAGCATGTATGAAGTCATTATGAAATTTTTCATTTGTCCTTTCTTCTAGAGTTGGTTTGCTGATCTCTATATCCCCAATGCCAAGCACAGTTCTCAGTACCCAATATAAGTTCTTGTTGCATGAATAGATGAATAATGGATAACAATAACATGTATTTGTACCTATTAATAATATGCAGTATAATATAGTATAAAAACAGGTTCTGGAAACAGAATCTCTGGGTTGCTCTCTGGCTTTGCTACTTATTATATGACCTCAAACAATTTACCTAAATATGTCTGTGCTTAAGGTCCCTAATCTTTAAAATGGTTCTATTAATACGCCCTATTCCCTAAGATTTTTGTGAAGACTAAATGAGAAAATACATATAAAGTTGTCCAAAAAGTACCTGGCACAGAACAAGTCCTGAAAAAGTATTAGCTATCATTTTTTTCATGTTTCAAGAATTATTTCCCAATTCTTAGTGAAACCATCCTTTTACTCATTTAAAAATTTATTTCTCTCCTCTCAGTTATCATCTTGAAGGAATCATATTTGTTTTAGTCTAAATGTAATAGATGCCTTTCCTTTCCCTCTCTCATTTTAGAAGTTCTTCTCTCTGGATCTTCCCTAGCTCTGACATTGCTAAGTGTGAGGACCAGAATTTTAAACAATATTTTTGGTGAGAATATAGACTCAAATGAAAAATAAGTTTAGTTTCTACAGAGTTTCCTGATAAAAACATCATTTTTCTTGCCCTGGTAACCACATCAACACTTTGAGACAATATCTTTAGGGAATAGCCTACCAGAACTTTGAGATCATAATAACTTTCTACAGGCATAATTGATAGCTCTAACCCCACATCCCAAAACTTGTGCTTGAGTAAGAGCTTTGCTGACAACAGAAGGATTTTTTTTGTTATTTATTGTAAAGAAAATTAATAAATGGTTAGCCTTGGGGCAGACTTAGACCAATATACTATTATTTCTCACTTGGTTGATTCTTAAAATGATTTGTTAGGGCCAACAATTTAAGTTCTATAAGATGAGGGAAATGGGAATTTTATATAAATTTGTATATGAAATTTTTATGGTTTTATAAGATTTGTAAGACTTGAATTCTTATTTTACTTTGGCTATTCCAGAGTGTAAATTATAACTTCTGAGTGTGAAAAGAATAGTTTCCTAAACAAATGCTGCACTTTGTCCATAGTTTTGTAGTAATATTTTAAATGAAAAGTTTGAAGGGACAGTTTAACTTTTTCTAAAATAAATCAGATAATCAGAATTTTAGATGTACAAAAGATGTCAGAAGTTATATATTCCAATGTACACATATATGGAAACTGGTAGGCAAGTGTCAAAACAAAACTGCTAAATGAATTGTTTTGCACTTCCTGCACTAGGCCCCAGCAGACAGATCAAATGAGAATGGAGGGCTGGAGTTGTGGCTCAGTGGTAGAGCACTTGCCTAGCACATGTGAGGCACTGGGTTCGATCCTCAGCACCACATAAAAAATAAAGATATTGTGTCAATCCACAGCTAAAAATACGTTTTTTTAAAAAATGAGAATGGAGTGGTTTGTGCTCAGTGTCACATAATCAAATTGAACTTTGAAACAGACCAGTTTAAACAACAACAACAACAACAAAACACCAGGAGATTCCAGTCAACCTGACTTGACATAATAAGAAAGTCTTCTCTGTTTTAACCCTATAAATCACTGGAATACCAGTCTGCTTGTTGTTTCCTGTTTCTACTTTCTTCAGCTTTTTTCTGCCTACAAAGCCAACCTCTTCTACTCAACTCATGGTAATACTGATTCTATTTCGTAGAATGAAAGTGTTGCTGGATCCTAGAATTTCAAATACGAGCCAATTAGATCCTCAAAATTATATGTGTCATAATTTTATTTTTTGGCAGAACTTATATGTGCTGCCTCTCAGTTTATTGTTTTGTTATTACATGATAACTAATGGAAACAGTTGATAACAACAGAAAAACATTCATTTATAATTAGAAAACAACAAAGAAGAATTGATATGGAAAGGAGATTGCTGAAACATGGGTTAAAATGACTAGAATGGTGTAATTACATAACAGGATTTTATAACCAGGGGCATAGGGTTATATCATGTTCAGAACTCCAAAGTCACAGGTAAATTCAGTGGAAACAAAACAATACTCAAACAACCTTGAAAGTTTTAGTGAATTGGGTCTTTTATTTGGGAGAACAAGTGTTTCTGCACAGAGACAATACATAAAATTCACCTTAAAATTTCAGAAGGGATTGTTCTTTAAAGGAATCTTGTAAAAATTTGCTATAAAGAGCACACATCTTATAAAAATGTAGTCTGCTGATCATCCACATCAGAATCACAGGGAAATATTTTTAAAGAAGCAGTTTTTCTAGACTCAGAAATGCAAAATAAGAATTTCCTGAAGACAGAGCCTTGGATCTTCATTTTAACCACAACCCCCCGTAACCCCCACACAACTTCATTCTGTTGCAACATAATGTTTGAGGGTCATTAAATGAGTCTAAGAAACATTTTACAAACACTGATATCACATAGAGTGAAAATCCATTAAGAGTGCTGAGGAATTAACTTCTATTTAACTGAATTTCTAGTTTAATGTGTGCCAATATAAAGTCTCTCTTTCCATATTACTTATAAATAAAATTTTTCTGAAAGTCTTTCCTACCTCAGAAAATTGGATTATACCTACCACATATTTTTTGTTGCTTTGGGGATTCTGAATTGGGCCATACTATAGGACAGATCTTTGGCATTTTAAAAAATATATTATTTTTTAGTTTTAGTTGAACACAATACCTTTATTTTATTTATTTATTTTTATGTGGTGCTGAGGATCAAACCCAGGGCCTCACATGTGCTAGGCAAGCGCTCTACCGCTGAACCACAACCCCAGCCCCTAATCTTTGACATTTGACTATTGTTCAGAAGATACAGAGATACAGAACTGAGTCTGTCTACCAATGCTGTAGAATCTATGTGAAAAATTTCATACTTAATTTTATTTAAACATTTCAAATTTAAAATGAAAAAAGATAATTTAGAATCTCCTGTGTGTTCTCAAAATGAACACAACCCTGACCCCAAGATTCTCATTTGTCTCCCCATCTCTCTTCCTCTTTTCAGCCCTTCCCTGAGCATCATGTTAACATCTCCATGTTAAAACATCTCTATCTTCTTCTGGGGTTTGTTTCTTATTGACATAAGTTTAAAAAAATCATTTCATTGAAAGTCTATATAAGGGCTGGAGTTGTGATTCAATGGTAGAGTGTAAGTCCCTGAGTTTGATCCTCTACACTCCTCCCAATCCTGCAAAAACCCCCAAAAAACAAAAAGTTCACATGAGTTGACTTTGTATTTGCAATGCTTTGCCTTATCATGTTGGCTTAAAGTTTTGGAGGAATGGCTGTTTGTGAAAGCCCTAATATCCAACTGGGCACAGTTGCACATAGCTAGTAATCCCAGCTACTTGAAGGCTGAGAAAGGAGGATTGCAAATTCAAGGCCAACCTGGGCAACACAACAAAGCAAGATTCTGTCTAAAAAATAAATATAATAATAATTTTTTAAAAATAAGAAAAGAATGACATCAACTGAAAATGAAAATTAAAAATAAAAAATTAAAAGTCCTGATATCAGATATTGATAGGAAGATCTTTAGCTGCAACTTTACTACATAGAAACAAGTAAAGCAGAAAGGAAGGATATAATCTGACAGAATCTCCTTGGGATTATGTACAACTATAGAAAAATATTGTTTGCATATTTATTGTATAATATTTCAATGCACTAGAATGATGATTAGCTTTGTTGGAGCAACAAATTGTATTAATCATCAGTTAGTATAATTGACAATTATAGACCTTTGCTTTTTGATACACTTAGTATACCAGTTAAAATTTAGAATTGTTGCTTTAACAATTAAATTTTTAAATTACTGTAATATAAAACTAACATTATGTTGTTATAGTTCTGAGCTTAATACATGAAAATATTTTTGTAACCACCATAGCAATTAGTATATGAGACAGTTCAGTCACCCTAAAAAATTCCCTTACAGTGCATCTTTTTAGTCAAAGGCTCTTCCCACCACTAACCAAACCCTGGAAGCCACTGATCTCTTTTCTGTCTATAGTTGTGCCTTTTCCAAAATGTCACATAAATAAATTCATACAAATTATATAACCTTTTGAAATTGACTTCTCTCACTTAGAATAACGTCTTTGAGATTCATCCATGCTGTTTCACAGGTCAATGGTTCAAATCTTTTAATTGTTATATCATCATTTATTTCTCCATTCTGTTTATTTCTTAAAAGAATGTTAGTTTGTTAATTATGTATAAAGCTATAATGGATACTCATGTACAAGTTTTTATATAGACATATTTCTATTTATCTTGGTTTTATACCAAGGAGCATACTTCTAGGTAAAGTAATACATTGTTTTACTTTTTGAGAAATTGTTATACTGTTTTTCAAAGTGGTTATATGCTTTTATATCCCTGCCTCCGGTATATGAGAGCTCCAAATTCTTTATATTCTCATCAATATTTGTAAAAGTTTTTATGTAAATAGAAGTTTTTCTTCCTCTGAGGTAAATATTTAGTGTAAGAGTTCTGCATCATTTGGTAATTATGTATTTAAGTTTATAAGAAATTGCTTTCCAGAGTGGCTATACCATTTTGCACCCACACCAGCAATATAGGAGTTTTTCAGTTGCTCTGCATCCTCACAGCACTAAATATGTTTAAAGATTTTGTTTTCCATTTTGGCAAGCCTGTAGTGATATCACATTTAGAGTTTAATTCAAATTTCCCTAATGCCTAATTACATTGAACAACACTATTATGTGTTTATTTGACATCCATATAGATTATTTAGTGAAATGTCTGTTAAAATCATCTGCACATTATTAGTTTATTTTCTTATCACTGAATTATGAGAGGTCTTTATGCATTTCAGATATAAAAGATATGACATTTCTACATACTTTCTCCCAGGCATGGGGTTGTCTTTTTAATTTCTAGAAGGTGTCTTTGTGCAGAGAAAAAAGTTAATTTAAAGAAATTCTAATTTATTGATTTATAATGGATCATGCTATTGCTATCATATTTGAAAACTCTACCTAACCCAAGTCATATTTTTCTAGTTTCTTTTAAAATTTTGATAATCTTCTGTTTGACACTTATATTTATGACCTATTTTTTAGTTAATTTTTATATAATATGTCTGACATAACTTGAGATTCATTTTTTTTCCACATGGATTTTCAGTTTTTCCAACACCATTTGTTGGCAAAGCTATTTTTTTCTCCATTGAGTTGCTTTTGCTCCTTTGCCAGAAATCAATTGAGACAAAATGGTGCGTAAGGAGCTACAAAGTCTCTCTTCCCAGCAAAACATTCATATTCATTGAAAATTATTTTTGAAAGTAACCACCATTTAAAAATCTATGCAAATAATTTTAAGGACATACAGTAAGAAAAAAATGTGAAGCATATCTACTGAATCTTGGTAAGGATAGTGGGACTCCACAACAAGTGGAATTTATCTTAGAAGTAAAGATGATTTGACATGTGAAAATTAATCATTTTAAAAATGTATTAAAAGAATAAAGGGCAAAACCCAGATGATGACCTCAAAAGATATCGAGAAAGCATTTATGAAGTACAATACAGGTTAATACATATATTTTATTTAGTTTCTTGTGCTTCTTGGTTGCCCAGATTGGTTGCCATCAATTGAGGAAATTGTGAGACTTTAAATATTTTCTACACCTCCTTTCTTTCCTCTGTTCCCATAATATGTATGTTGATATATATAATGGTTTTTACATTCCTCTGTTCCCATAATATGTATGTTGATATATATAATGGTTTTTACATTTCTCTGAGGCTCTGTTCATTTTTCTTCAGCCTTCTAATCTCAACTGATCTGTTTTCAGGTTCACTGATTGTTTCTTATACAAGCACAAATTTACTGTTGAGTCCCTCTGGTGAATTTTTCATTTCAGTTACTGTAATTGTCAATTCCATAATTTCTATTTGGTTCATTTTTTATAATTTGTATATGTTTATTAATAATATTTCTTTGATCAGTTACCCTTCTTATGTAGTTCCTTAAATGATGTGCTTTAGTTTTTTTTAAAACATATATAAAGATGATTTAACATTGTTGCCTATTATGTACAATATTTGGGTGTTCTCATAGACAGTTTATATACATTATGATATTTCTCCTGTATATGGGCCTTATTCCCTGTTCTCTACATGTCTCATGATTTTTTTGCTGAAAATTGTATATGTTGAATAATATAATGTAGGAATTGTATATATCACACCCCTTCTCCCTAGAATTTGTTGATTTTGATGCTTGTTTATTCTTTGTTGTTTAGGACTTTCCTCAATTAGCTCTGTGAACTCTGTGTTTTTGTCTTGTGTGAGTACCGAAATCTCTGCTTAGTTAGCTTCATGGTTTTCAGGTGATTGGACAGATATTTTTTTAAATGGTTTGGAACTAATGTCTCTCACACTCTTGCAGAGTGAATCTATGAGTGTTTGGGGGCACCTTACCCTTCTGTCTTGGTTTTCTTTTCCTACTTGTGAAGATCCTCAAGGTCAGCAAGAGGTGAGAAATTATGGTCTTTTAAGGTTTTCCTTGGACATGTACATATTTGTATGGTCTTTTAGAGACCCAAGAATATTTTGGAAATTTTCAAAGTCCCCTATGGTCATGTCATTTCCCATGGTTTCCTTTAATATTTTTTTCATCTGCTCATTTGCTTTACTATCATTACATCAGTCAGCTATGATGTTAACAATTACCTGATTTTATTCAATGTTTGTCCCCTGGAAAAACACTGTTTCTACTGAGAAATCTTTGAATTACATAAGACAAATACAACTCCTGTGGGTGGAGTTCTAGGGAGTTGCCCACATAAGTAAAATAATGACAGTTCTCTGGGAATGGGGCCTGTTAGAGAGCTCCAAACACATTATTCCTTCTCCAGTGATTTCTAGGTTGCTTATTTTCATAGCTACCATAATTACAAAGCTAACGCAAGTTTTTTTTCATCTGGTAGTCATGATTTTTGTTTGTCTGATTATATATATTTATATATATACATATATACACACATATATACATACACACACGTATGTATCATATAACATATGTAAAATGTATGATATATATCATATGTATATACACACACAAAATTCCATATGTCCTTTAAGAAGTAAATAGAATGGAGAAGCAATAGAATAAATAGAAATGAAAATAAACAGAATACTATTACACAGATCTGGGCAAAAGTGTATTCAAAGGTGTATGTTAAAATGGCACAAAATTCACTCTTCTTACCAAGGTCTACCTGTTTCCTCAAACTGATGCAAACCTTTAATTTTCAGTGCTCTGTAAAAGTTAATTTTGACCATTTTTGCCTGTGTCCTTCATTATCTTTAATGGAGGAACAATTTTTCAAACGTCTTTATTAAGGGAGATTTTTATAAACAATCGAGCTACATGTTTCATCATGCCTTCATTTAGCTGTGCTTCTATCATAAGTTTAGTTTCTGAAGCTTTAGAGGTATTATTCAGATCTTTCCATTGTGTACCACCCATGAACCAATCTGAGGTCTTGTGTTGAAATATCAATGTACACACAATTTTGATGTGGGTCCAGCATTCATTAGCAACCTTGTGGGATTCCATTTTTAAGCTCATACTCCCTGGTCTTCCTCATGTTCTGCATCTCACAAAATCCTGTTTCATGATTATCACACTAAAAAGGAAGAGGCCCCCTGCCCTTCACTTTGATACAAACTCTCTGCATCTGGTTCTTGGGGCAAGTGGAAGGAAAATAGGGAGAAAGTAAGCAACAGACTTTCCCCTCTGTGCTCTTTGGACCATCATTCTTCTAGAAGGAGGATTTTCCTTCCTCAGAGTTTAAGGTAGTTGTGTGCCTGCTGATGTACCACTACTGTAGGATTGCAACACCAAGAATGGGGCTTGATTTCAGGCCAGTTTAGGAGGGGAAAAGTACAAAGGATCTATGCCACTCTCTGTACTTTGGGCATCCTCCTTCCTGATTGAGACCAGAAGAGAGTGAGGGCTTCCATTGGACTTCTTTCTGTCTGCACTTGGTATAATTTCAGGATGTAGACTGCATTTGATCCAAGTTAAGACCTATAGAAGTAAAAAAAAAAAAAAAAAAAAAAAGGTAGCTCGATGCTGGTTTGTTTGTTCTTTCAGTTCTGATTTTCTTCCTAATGTCCTTGCTACATTAACTTTTCAGATGCCTCAGACAGCTGATGTACTCAATATATCCATGGATTTCAGTTGTATTCATTGACTGGAGGCCGAGTGGAGTATACTTACTCCATATCAGCAGGAAATAGAACTCTTCAATTTTTGAGACACTGAGAATCATATTGTATTCCTTTTATTATTAAATATATTAAACTTTAAATGCATTCAACCTTCTCATAGAAAAATTGCTTGTGATGAACTTACAAGAAAGGTAGAAATGGCATCTTTAATAACAAATTGATTAAAAAATTCAAAACCTTCCAAAAATGAAAACCTCTTCAATAGAGGAGAATTGAGAACATTTTCAGAGATATTATTTTTTAATTCATAGATTAAAATATGGAATGAAACAGACTCTTCTTCTCTTTTCTAAGTTACAAATAAGCCCATCCTAGATGAGAACATTGAGTTTTTCTGTGAGTTGAAGAACTGGCCCAAAATGTTTAACCTTAAATCTTCTCCCAAATAATCTTAGACATTCAAGAGACATAGGAAGACACCAGTGTAACTCTACAAGTAACTGTTATATTACTATTTAAAGTTTTACATAAAAGATTGTTATTTAAAACCTACATTTCTCATTTGTATATTATAAATAGACATTATATTCTGGGGAGAAATTCAAATGAGCTTTCATGCAGTAAAGACATAATAACCCAAGTGAAAACAATGCTCAACTTTCTTACACAAGTTTATTTTCAACGAGTATCAAAATTGGTTGGTCTTATCTGAGGGTCAGAGAGCTTTTTATTTTTTAATTTTTTTTCCAGTTTTTTTTTATTGTTGGTTGTTCAAAACATTACATAGTTCTTGATATATCATATTTCACACTTTGATTCAAGTGGGTTATGAACTCCCATTTTTACCCCATATACAGATTGCAGAATCACATCAGTTACACTTCCATTGATTTATATATTGCCATACTAGTGTCTGTTGTATTCTGCTGCCTTTCCTATCCTTTACTATCCCCCCTCCCCTCCCCTCCCCTCCCCTCCCCTCCCCTCTTCTCTCTCTACCCCCTCTACTGTAGTTCATATCTCCCCCTTGTATTATTTTTCCCTTTCCCCTTGCTTCCTCTTGTATGTAATTTTGTATAACCCTGAGGGTCTCCTTCCATTTCCGTGCAATTTCCCTTCTCTCTCCCTTTCCCTCCCACCTCTCATCCCTGTTTAATGTTAATCTTCTTCTCATGCTCTTCATCCCTACTCTGTTCTTAGTTATTCTCCTTATATCAAAGAAGACATTTGGCATTTGTTTTTTAGGGATTGGCTGGCTTCACTTAGCATAATCTGCTCTAATGCCATCCATTTCCCTCCAAATTCTATGATTTTGTCATTTTTTAATGCAGAGTAATACTCCATTGTGTATAAATGCCACATTTTTTTATTCATTTGTCTATTGAAGGGCATCTAGGTTGGTTCCACAGTCTTGCTATTGTGAATTGTGCTGCTATGAACATCGATGTAGCAGTGTCCCTGTAGCATGCTCTTTTTAGGTCTTTAGGGAATAGGCCGAGAAGGGGAATAGCTGGGTCAAATGGTGGTTCCATTCCCAGCTTTCCAAGAAATCTCAGAGAGCTTTTTAAAAATCAGAAGAAATCTAGGTCCATCTGCCCAGAGAAATGCCCACACACATTTTTTTTCATCTAATATCCATGACTTTTGTTCATCTGATTATAAAAATATATTTCATACAACCTGTAAAACATATGTAATCAGATGAACAAAATCATGAATATACATACACAATATTTTGCACATGTTTTTAAAAGTTTTGCATATTCCAAAGTTCTGGATTAAGAACTCTTCACCTAGAAATGAATGATGAATAAACGGATATTTTCAGCCCCCCCCTCTCCTGAGTCCAGACTTTTATTTTCAATTATCTATGAGAAACGTCACATATGTGTATTGGAGTCACTTCAAATTGAGCTGTCATCCTAAACTTGTCACATTCCTGTTTTCCTTTTCTAAGTTAATGAATTTACCATTCACCTGGTCACCAAAAGTAAAATCCTAGGAGTCTCTCAGAATCTCTTTCTCCTTCACACTTCACTTAAAATCAAAGCTAGCCCCATCTATTCTACCTTCTAAATAGTGCCTACACCTATTCCCTCACCTCCATCCTCACTGCTGAGAACTGAACTGAAGCCCTAGTTACATTCTACTTCATTTGGTGTCTATTCCATATTTGCCATATCCTTCACACTGTTGCCATTTCTAAAATGTGAATTTTTAACATTGCATTCTTCTTCTGATGCCTAAAGTAGTGATTTGCAGAAAGAAAGTAAATTAAATAAAAATCAGCAGACTCCTGTCTGTTTGTCAAGTGAGATATCTGTGGAAACCCTGTATATCAAATAGAAAAAAAAAATGGGATTAAAATTGGGCTGGGGTTGTGGCTCAGTGGTAGAGTGATCACCTAGCACATGTGAGGCCCTAGGTTCAATCCTCAGTACCACATAAAAATAAATTAATAAAATAAAGGTATTGTGTCTAACTACAACTAAAAACTAAATTAAAAAAATTGGTATATAATGTTATTACCTAAACATACCCTATGAAAAGTCTTACCATGCAAAGGGAACCTGTTTCAGTTAGTACTTGACAGACTCATTCTAGACTTCTTAGGTATAATTTTTATCAGCAAGGTTGAATTTTCTAGAACAGCCAGAGATTCTAATAAACAGGCAAGTTTGCAGAACACTTGGGGTTGAGGAAGGCATCAAGTCCAAATGATTTTAAGTGATAAAAAAGGGACATTACAAGTTGACCCCAATTAATTTTTCTAACTTACATTTTTCATACAGCATATGTTCCAACCACATCAATACACTCATCATCCCTTTAATTTGCTACACCCATTTTTTTTGTCAATATGTCTTTGCACATCAAATTTCCTTTTCCTAGAATGCTTTTCCTTACCTTATCCACCTGTTGTCTGTTTCCTTGAAGTCAGGAAGTCAGCTGTTCTGTGAAATGTTTTGTGACTTCTCATTCTAGGAGTTATTTAGCACATTATACATCCCAATCTCTGCCAATAACTTGATGACAAGCACTATATCTTATCTCTCTTTGTATCCTCTTTAACACAAAATGCAATATCCTGTACATAACAACCACTCAATAAATGTGTTAAATATTGAATGAGAGAATTCATGAATTCATGAATAAATAAATGAATAAATTCATGAATAAGTGAACAACCAAGTTCAGCAAATATCATATTTTAAAAAGAGAGCATAATTATTTGCATAAAGGAAGAAATTGAGCTTACATTAATTTGTATTTTATAACACTTTGCTATATACAATATGATGAAGGTATGGGTATAAGTCAATATTAATGTATAATCCAGGCACAGTTAGTTAACATTTGAAGTATCTGAGATCCACATTCCTGTGATGGGTAGTTATTATTCCAACAATATGCTTCAAATTCTTCAAATTTTTGGTTCTTTTTTTCATGATCTGTGATTGTTTTTAATTATCTTAAATCTTATGGTAACATATTTTAGAAATTTGTACTGATGGGTATATCTCTTTTACCTTAATCTTTCCATCTAATAAGTTGGCAAAAAGCACCACTACCAACCATCAAGATGTTCCACAGTATTGTTTCTGAATAGTTGTTTAAAAACAATCCTGAATGATAATTTAGTCTTACAAAATAAAGAATTAAAAAGTAAAGTCTAACTTATTATTGTGTTATACTGACTTAAAAGCATCTGAACTTATAGATCAATTATAAAATGTGAGAAGTGTTAAATATTCTTTATTTAATATCATATATAAACCACACTAAAATGCCTTTCCATAAGGAAAGAACAGCATTTTAGATACAGGGAATTCTAATTAAATTGGCATGGTCAACAAAAATATATAGTAGACACTGCTTCCTTATCTTCAACCACTGCCTTTAATAGGCTAGTGAACACAAATTGAAACAAATGTGAATCATGCTTGGTTCTGAGTGAAGGGATTTCCCCCATATTTAAACATTGACATAATAAGTTCTATAAACCTAAATATAAAACCAGTTTTCAGATGTCATTCACCATTTTTGTGAAATACTGAACATTACTAATTAAGTCCAACCATAACTTTAAAAAGGGGAAACAGTGATAGAATTTACTGAAGTGGGAATATAACCAAAATATTAATTTAACTTCTAGTCAGTTTTACTTAAATCAGGATTGTCCAACAAAAATAATTTTGTCAGTCATTCATGATCTGATTTCTGGTGTATCACATCAATTAAATTATGGTGGACATAAAAAAGCCAAGAGACATTTCTGTTTGGTAATAAGGCAGTAGCTATTACTCATTAATGGCTTTTTTTTTTTTTTGTAAGCTATTAGGTCTGCCCTGTCTCCTTTCTTCTTAATGCCAGCAAAGATCATTTTTGTTCCAGAGATATACTTTTTGGGATTCTCCAAATACTCCATCAGTGTATCCGCTCCCCAGGTGATGCCTTTGTTTTTGTTGGCATCTGTATAAGAGAATCCAGCAGCCTGACCTGTCTTCCGCCCAAATAGTCCATGGAGATTTGGCCCAGTCTTGTGCTTGCCTCCCTTTTCCACGGTGTGGCACTGGGCACACTTCTGAACAAAAATCTTTTTGCCTTTCTCAACATCACCCATTTTTTTTTTAGTTGGACACAATATCTTTATTTATTTTTATGTGGTGCTGAGGATCCAACACATGGCCTCACACACGTGAGGCCGGCGCTGTACCACTAAGCCACAAACCCAGTCCCAACATCACCCATTTTTAATTCATAGCGCAAAGAAGGTTCCCGATCAGAGGTTGAATGTCCCACTCTGTAGCCCAAGGACATGCCAGTCTGTGCCTATGAAAATTTTTGGTTTTCAACATACAAAATAGGGGTTTTAAATTAGAGTAAGAAACAATACTTCACTTGTAAATTTACAATAGTTCAAATATTATGGTTGGCTAGAAAGTTGTACAGGAAACTTCACCCTTGTATACAGGGATCTGGTAAGCCCAGCCAACTAACAGCTTCAAAGAAACTCCAGATTCAAGACACTGTTAGGACTGATGCCAACCCTCCACCCCCAGCCTCCATTCTTAATATGGGAATCGGCTGTCTGTTGTAATTATAAGAGTTGCTGATCCTGCCATCAGAATGTTGGTGCAGCCATTTCCGAATGAAATATTCACACAAAGTGCCAAGGATAGATGATGAATTCAAAGAACATAGAAGAACAGGTTGTATGACATTTTTTGCCTGATCGTTAATGTTTTAAATGTGGCGGAATGCAGCCGGAGACTTGCTTTCGTTGTAATATACCATCTGGTATATATACAAGCAGAATGCATATAGTTCCTACCTATATTTTCCTTCCACAACTTTTTATTTTAAAAAGTTTCAAACCTACACAAAATGTAATGAACTACTATGTACCCGTTACCTAGATCTACTAATTATTAATATAAAAAGACACATACAAAAAAGTAAATGGTCTTTCTTCTCCTACTATATGTATTTAGTGCTTATTTTTAAATTTTTTTAGAATTTAATTAGTTATACGTGACAGTAGAATACACTTTGATACATGATATATAATGGAGTATAATTTCTCATTCTTTTGATTGTACATGATGTAGAATCAAACCAGTCATATATATATATGTACATAGGGTAATAATGTCTGATTCATTCTACTATCCTTCCTACCCTAATCCCCCTGCCCTCCCTTCACTACCCTCTGTCTAATCTTAAGTAGCTCTATTTTTCCCTAGTCCCCCTACCCACCCCCCCCACCCCATTGTGAATTAGCATCTGCATATCAGAGAAAACATTCGACCTTTGGTTTTTTGAGATGGGCTTATTTCACTTAGCATGATGTTCTTCAGCACTATTCATTTACCAGAAAATGCCATAAATTCATTCTTCTTTAAGGCTGAGTATAACTAGTATATTTCATTACAATACACTCCTATATTCTTTACCGTGAATGTTGTAGGAAAAAGATATCCTCATACATCTTAGCAATACACTTAACACATTCAAAAACTTTAACAATGATGTGATAGAATTATCTAATATACACTCCATTACCCATATTTTTCTTCAATTGTCCCATTAATGTTATTTATAGATCTTCACTTCCTGATCCAGAGTCCAATCAAAGACCTCAAATTACACGTCTTTCTCATACCTGTTTGGCCTCTTTAATCTAGAATAGCTCTCCAGCCATTTTCTCTTTTTATTTGTTTTTTATGAAACTTGACATTTTTTGAGACAGCTAGGCCAGCTGTTTTGTGTAATGGCTATAAATTTGGGCAAGTCTGATTGATCTTTATAATTGGATTTAGGTTAAACATCTGTGAAAAAAATGTCACATAGATTATGTTTTATTTGGTTAATATGGTACTTAACAGATTTCTATTGTAAAAAGCAACTTTCTCCTTTGTAATTAGTAAATTGTATGTCAGTCAATACTTTTAGACTATGTGAATGTCTTGTTTCTAAACCTTTGTCCATTGATGATTTTTTATATCCTTGGTTGAATTAATTATTATTATGGTATTTGTAAAATGCTGGTTTTCCATCAGTTTTTTCCATTAGATAGAATTTTCTATAAAGAACTTCACACACACCTTTTTAATATTACCATGTACTCATGGGTTATGTTTTATTCAATGTGCTTTAACCCATGACTATTATTATTATTATTATGGTGATTGAACCTAGGACCCTGTGCATGCAAGGCAAGCACTCTACCAACTGAGCTATCTCCACAGCATGCTATCATTATTATTTTTTTTAGAGAGAGAGAGAGAGAGAGAGAGAGAGAGAGAGAATTTTAATATATATATTTAGTTTTCAGCGGACACAACATCTTTGTTTGTATGTGGTGCTGAGGATTGAACCCAGGCGGCATGCATGCCAGGTGAGCGCACTACACCTTGAGCCACATCCCCAGCCCTCATTATTATTTTTAATAGTCAATTTTTTAAATGATCAAGTGGGTTCTTCCTCAAGCTGGTTCTCATGGTTTTTGACATATCTCTTTCAACATTTGAGTAGTTTCTTGCATTCTAACTCAATATGATACTCCTAGCTAATCTTACACTTTCCCTCTCCAGACCTGAAATCAGCCATTTCTCTAAGGACTCATGGTCCTTTCCAGTGAAGAAAACATTTAGGGACCAAGACCTGGATACTAGATGTTCTTATTGTTCCTGGGATGTCACTGCTTCTAGGACATTTCATTGGGCAAAGCTTTGAATTCCTGAGTTCACACTGATAACTGTAATTCTAATCTAATGCCAGAGGTTCTTCTTTGCCCTTTCCATATTTGTCTTTTCCTGTTCCTTTTGAAACTTGATTTCATGTATATTTTTACCAATTTACCAATATATTTACTCATTTGCTCAGTTTTATAGTTCACACAAAATGATTTCATAATTACTACTGAATACTACAACAACAAAACTACTAAGTTGTTGATGTCTATGTAGTTCTTTGTGTCTTTATAAATCTTAAGGAGGATTACAGTTATAATAATATGTTCAAGTGTTACTTGGATTAATTCTGTGTGTTTTGTGGTTTGGTTATGAATATGATTAGTAATTAACTATATATTTGCCCTAATATTCAATTTTAGCTTTCTTTACTCTTGCTAATTAAATGTTACCTTTTTGAGTATGTAAAATAGTATGGTTTATAAAGCAAAATTATATACAAACATGATACTCTGAAAAGTCTCACTGTCTTCTCTACTACTCTTACTTCATCACCACCTACCTGCTGTAGATGTTGATTTAATTCATTTATAGTTTATCTTTCCTGTGTCTCCTTTAGCAAAAATCAGAACACATATAGACCCACACATACTTTTCGTTTTTGCTTACACAAAATGTAACATATATTATTTCATAGTCTTTTGCAACTTGTTTTTTTCACTTAATATTCTGAAAATTACCCAGTGTTAACCAATTGATATTTTCCTTATTCTTCATGGTTTATGTGTAGCAGATGTTATTTAATTATTCTGCCAAAATGCAGACAATTAGGTAGTTTCCAATATGTTGTGATTGTAAATAATGCCACCATGAGTAAAATGTGCATATGACTTTCTCTTCCAAATTAGTCAAGAATTGCCTGGAGGTAGGATTGTTAATTTAAAGGGTAAATGCATATTTAAAATTTTGTTAGACATTGATGACTTTTCCACCCTAGAGTTTGCACTGTTTTGCATTCCCATTGGCAATGCACGAGGGCAAAATATTTATCCACAAATTCCAGCAAGCATACTACAAAGTTTTTGTATTTTTGCCAAACTGAGATGTGAAAAATGGTATTCAGTAGAGTTCTGATTTACATTTCATTTGTTATAAGTGGAGCTTAGCAATTCTTTTTTCATATTTAAGGCTATCTGGGATATCATTTTAAGAATTGTTTGTTCATGCCTTTTGTACTGTTTTTCTTTTTATTTTTTTGTGGTTTTTCTCAATTTTATTTTGTGAGACCAGCCCTTTATCTGTGATCTCACTTTTTAATTGTCCAAGACAATAAAATTTAAAAAGTATTAGGAGTTGATTAAATTTATTAGGCTAATGCTCAGCAACTTATACTGATCCTAGGGTACTGTGACTTGAGTCTTGCATGACTTAAATAAGAGGAAGTAAGTTCAAGTGGACTTAGTAACATAACTTTCAATTAAGTCTTCAGTTGCTTGTCTGAAACTCCTAGGGACATGTGTTTCTCACAGTTGAGACCTTTTTGAATTTTAGAAAGGTAATAGATGCACATGCTATGTAATATAATGTAATGACATCCATCAGCCCTGGAACAGTACCACATAATCAAATACATAAATATTTCTGGAGCAGAACTTGTGAATATGCCTGATGGGATAAATAAAACCATTAAGTACCTTTATAACAGCTCAGGTCAGATTTTATGGTCATATTAGTTTCAATAGTATCAGATTCTGCCACTAAATGCTTTAATACTACACTTTTTAGTTTTCAGAGTCCCCCACCCCCCTGCTCCGCCGATTTTGGAATTGTGAATAACAGACTATCAACCTGTAATTCATTAAATCTGGGTATTATTCAATAAAGCTTTAAGAGAATCATAAAAAATTCAAGGAAAATTTCCATTAAAAATCATAAGAACAATCTGCTTATACTAGATCAACTATACTGAGTAACTACCTTAAACTTTATCAACTCTACCTAATTGGTATGAATAGGAATTAGGTTGAGTGGTTGCTTAGAATTCTGAAATTGCATGAAATAATTTATTTTTTCCTTTTGGAAAATAATTAATGTGAATTTTTAAAAGATACATAAGCAACTCTTTTTATCTCAAATTGCATATTTATTTGGTTACTTGTATGTGATTATTGTCCCTTTAGAGCCATTTCATTTGCTACTTTACCCTTAGTGTGTGACACAATGTCTGATTAGCTGTAGGTGCTTCATAATTATTTTTGAATGAACCAATAAATGAGAAAAGAGTATAAAAAGAAGATACAGCAAAGGAAACAAATACAATTTTTACCCATCTTCAGTAAAAGTATAGGTTTAAAACAACAATTCAGAGTGGTGATAATTTACCTCTTCCTCTATCCCAACTTCGGTTTATCTAGAAATCAATTCCCATGTATCTGGAGTGAATGACTACTCATGCAAACAAAAGAATCAGTTTTACTTGAAAAGGTGCAAATTAGTTACCTCAAGATGCCATTACTTTATGTCCTCTTCATTCCCCAATTATCAGTCTAAATATGATCCTAATAGTGGGTTATATGAGAAAAATTAAAATATGCAATTCCTATCTATTTTGATTCTATCTTCAATTTGCTGAACTACCTTTGTCTAATAATACACTTTTTCCTTTCTTAAATATAGGCTTTATTATTCAGATAATAAAATAATAAATGTTCATGATAGACCTTTTAGAAAAATGCTAGATCATTTGAGAAGTAAGGAAAAATAGGAAGAAAAAAATAATCCCCAGATTTACCTCTCAAAGGTAATTCATAGTGTTATATTTTCTTCTAGTCATTCTTCTAAGGTATATTTTTAAATATATCAGATAGACAGTTTAAATACTTTCTAAACCTTCTATGATAAAGATGTTCTGTGTTTTTATAGAATTTTAATTAACATTTATTTAAGAGGCATAATATTCCATAACAGACATCAACATTTTCTGAACTTTTACCCTATCATTAGATATTTCAATTGTTTGTGATGTTCAGATATGAAACTTTAAAGAACTAATTGTAAATATTTTTTTCTGTATTTGACAATTCTTGATTAGGATAGTCTCTCAGGTGTTGGTCAAATAGAATTGAAAACATACAGGCAAGGTAGACATTCTTAACCTTTAAGCCTTCTAACAAATCTAGATATCTAAAGATATCTAGCCAATAATACCATTTTAAATCCACACAAGAACTTCATGACATGAACCTTGAAATATCCAACAGTAACTCCATCACTCACTTGCAGTATATGGCTTTTGTTCTGAACCACTAGTTGCACTCTGACTTTGAAATTGAGGCTGTTTTTGTCAAAGCAATTAATTCACAAATTGCCAGAGATGTCTTCATCTTTTTCTTTGGGTTATGTTCAATTTACCTCTTAACTCACTGATACGGCTATTGCATTATGTCTTAAAACAGCTATATTTCGCTTCTTGCTGCCTTAATCCTAGAATCCTATTAGAATTCCTTTGGGGGTTCTGAAAACCCAGCAGCGTCATGGCTTACTGTTGCACATTTGCCATCTAGTGGCTAAAGTTGGAAATTGCAGACTCATACCCTTTCTCCAATTGGTGGAGGACATTTGGAACCTTTTTTTCTGGTGGAAGGTAAAAACTGTCAGTAATACTCAGTAGGAATGGGTAAATTTGCTTCACAGAATGTATCCATGTTCATTTAGGAGAAGAATCTGCCCAAATGGGAGGTAGAGCTCAGAGAAAACTATACAAAGCTTTTCTCCAACCATTTTACTCTATCATCCGTATCTCCCAAATACACACTGCTCTCTATGAATTAGATTCAAAGGAAAATTAAGGTCAACATTGGAATGCAAAACAAATCATCAAGGGCACCAAGGTGTTATATGTGGAAGGAGGGAAGCTGTCTTAGTCTGTGTTGCTATAACAGAAAACCTGAGACAAGGTAGGCTACAAACAAAGAGCAGAAATAAATTTTCTCACAGTTCTGGAGGCTGAGAAGTCCAAGATCAAGGTACCAGCAGGCTTGGTTGTCTGGTGAAGTCGTCTTTCTCCTTCCAAGATGGCATCTTGTTGCTGCACCCTTGAAAGGAAGAAGTGTTGTGTCCTCATGTGGCAGAAGGTAGCAGGGCAAGCTAATCAAATGCTGAATGAAGCCTTGTTTATAATGGCTTTAATCTCATTCTCCAGGGATGGACCCTCATGGCCTAATTTACTTCTTCAAAGCCACACCTTTTAATATCATTACACTGGCAATGCTTGAATTTTGGAAGAGACATATTCAAATCATAGCAGGATGTTACATCAGTTACTTTACAGTAGACGTGTTTATTGGATGATTGTTTTAATATGAATCCCAGATGTTTTATTTACCTTTTCATAAAGTTTCTTCTTTTTTCCCTCCTGAAAGTCTGAATTCATTTTTTACAAATTACAAAAGCACAGTTGCCCATATTTACTGTTTCTTAGAATTAGATAAATTTGATAACTTTCCATCTGCTATCTTTTTTAAACAAATTATCCCAACCTACTCAAATGATACATAATTTTGGAAAATGTGAACCATGAAAATTACACAAGAAATTTTCTCTAAATACATACAATGGACATGCTCAGATTTTTGGAGGTTAGGAAATATAGGGATGGAGTATGTGGTGGCAAATGAACGTTGTTACAAAAGTAAATTATGAAAAATGTTAAGACTAAACTGATGTTCAAATTCATCAGAAATTTTATTTTGCCTTCAGACTTGCAGACCTAAGGGAGAATGAAGAGTATATGAAAAAGTGAGTGAAGCTAGGAGTAGTGAAATACTTTCAATAACTGCACATTATATATATATTTGGTACTGGGGATTGAACTCATGGGCACTTGACCACTAAGCCACATCCCCAGCCCTATTTTGTATTTTATTTAGAGACAGGGTCTCACTGAGTTGCTCAGCACCTTGCTGTTGCTGAGGATGGCTTTGAACTTGCAATCCTCCTGCCTCAGCCTCCCAAGCCACTGGGGTTACAGGCGTGCGCCACCACACCCAGCCTATCAACCAATATTGAGCTTGAACAATTTCTAGGTAGTTAGTTGCACATCCATTTACAAAAATTTACAAACAATTAAAAGAAAACATACCATAAAATGAGATAAATGCAGAAGTCCTTCTACTCTACGTCAAAAATTGTTATATATATTCCCAAATCATTTATCACTAGACATTTGATTATAAAGCTACTGAATGTACTTCAAAATAAAAACTTGAAATATATATGCCTTGACCCAACAAATCCATTGCTTAGAATGTACTCTTTTTTAAGAAAAATACATATTATTTAGTTGTAGATGAACCTTTATTTATTTATTATTTATATGTGGTGCTAATATCAATATATTGGTCAGGTTAAGCTAACTGAAAGGAAATGAAATGAAAATCAATCACTACAATGGAATAGTATGCATCCTTTAAAAAGGATGAATCTGAGTTCTGTGTGCTGGCATAGAAAGTGGGTCATTATAATAAATGAAAAGCAAAGCAATTAATACAATATCAATTTTATCCACATGAAGTATGTACACACATACAAGTATAAGTGTATGGTGTCAGACATTTGTTAAGATAATTTCCTATTGCTGGAGGTTGTATAAAAATGCAAGAAGTACAGCCAAAGCAAAGACCTATTGAGCAAGATTATGAAATTCTTAAAGATCTTCAAAGCCTGTTTTAACAAAGCTTGATCCTTGGTCCTTCTTCCATTTGAATTATGCTAAAAACAAGGAGGATTTCATCCTGTTTAACTTGTGGTGGGAGTTACCCTAAAAGTGGTGGCAGGGGATTTCCCATAAAGGAGTGTCCCCAAATTTCCCTAGATGAGGTCAGTTGGGAAGCTCTAAATGCCAAAGTGATAGTGTAAAGCACTTATTAGGGGAACTTACAGAATGCTGCAGCTTGTCTTCTTGACAGCTGGAAAAAACCATGTTCTACCTAGGTGCAGTTTGCCAACAGTGGGCTAGTGGACGGAGTTTACATGAGGGTTTCGGGAATTTGTGATCAGGGCTGAGGCCAGATTCTTTCATTGTTTTGGGCAACAACCTAAATAATTTTATCAGTGCCTGGGAATGTTTGGGGCCCTAGCTGGGACTCAGGCTTGCTTGGAAAAACATGCAGTTGGCTGGGTCATACAGCAGGTAAGAAACTCTATTTTTAATTAGAACACAGAAAGAAAGTTAGGGGGAACTGGAAGACCCTACAATGAGTAAGCAGAAATATCAACTATTTAACCTGCTTTTTATGAATGAACAAAATTACAAGTTAACCGCATCTAAAAGCATAGCAGCATTTTGAGGGGATCATCTAGGGCTCAGGATCTGCTTTTACTATTCAAAATGAGACCAAAGTCCAAGGACAGAATTTATATCCAGCATCCTCTTATACTTTGGAGCTTCCTCTTCACTTACCTTGAGTGTCTGATTCCATTATGTTGTTCAACTCACTACAATTCATATTTATTGAAGGAAATTGAGTGCATAACACTTACTGATTGCTTACTTAATTATGTGCTTTTTACCAAGCACTCATTAATCTCCACAGCTATCCTCTGAGATAGGTACTAGCAAAATTCCCACTTTACAAAAGAGAAAACACACTTTGATGCCCTACCTCCTGATGACCACTCCAAGAAGTGGTCATTATAATAAATGAAAAGCAAGACAATTAATACAGTATCAATTGTATTATTACAATTATTCCCATCTGTACCAAATTCCCACTGATAAAGTTATCTATGACCTGGATTCTCTTGTCGTCTTTCCTACTTCTATTCAAATGTTTTGGTTCTGTTCATTATCTCAGGAGCATGTTCATTTTTCAACAGTGATATATTAATCTGCATAAAAGTATCTATGCTTGATTGGAAGTTAACATGTCATCTTTATTTGATAATGCTTACTTATTTAACTGAGGTTTTCTGCAAACTAAGCATATGTTTAGTAACTCATTAATTAACCAATTTGCATGATGGACACTAGACATATGTTGGAGCTTAAAGTTTTGTGGAGCATATAGACAAATCCAATTATTTTGCATGCAACTTTAAATTATCATAAATGTGATGAAGATAAAACAGGGAAATGAAAGAAGATATGAGTGGCTACGACAAAGAAAACTAGCTTGATGATGGTGGGTGAAGAAACTGGAAAGTTAGACAAGACCAAAAAAGTATATGCAATCTGGGAGAAGTAAACAGAAAATTAAGCAAATAAATAAATAATTAAGTATCATTCTGTTACGTGCCATAAATGAGGTGAATGCCATGGGATAATGTAAGGGAGACATCTGAAACATACTATGAAGCTCTGAAAGACTTGCCAGAAAATGTGAACTATGAAGGATGACCACAAAGCACTAATGAGAATAAGAGGAAGTAAAAGTGGTCAACAGAGTTGCAGGTGGAAGGAACAACAAAGCCCTAGAGGCAAGAGATAGCCCAGCATGTCTAAGGGACCTAGGATGGTTTTATTAAAATGCTGATGTCAAATGCTCGCTAACAGGGGGGAGAAAGTTGGAGGCAATAAGTACTTGTGGGGCTGGGCTTGGTGGTGCACTCCTGTAACCCTTGTGACTTAGGAGGCTGTGGCAGAAGGATCGCAAGCTCAAAGCCAGCCTCAGCAACTTGGAGAGGCCCTAAGCAACTTAGTGCAGACCCTGTCTTGAAAAAAAAAAGTACATGTAGGGAAAAAGACTCCTGGGATAATTTGGGGGTAAAACAAGATAAATGAAGGCAGTGGGGATGATAGACGAAAATAGAAACTATGTAGATAGCAAAAAGGAAGATGACTGCTTGGTTAACCATTGTGGGAGAAAAGTAAGAAAGACAAAGAATTCAGGTTTCCTATGTGGTGGATTAAAATGCTATTGATTGTGTTACAGAAAAGGAGGAACATAATGGTAAATAAGAGTTAAAGGACTTTAATTTGGAGCATACTAAGTGTCATTCATCTGCAGAGGGAACACTCAAGTGAGTATGTCCAATTGAGAGATGCATGCTTGTCTCTATAAATGAGGAAAGACATGTAGGGTAGTGTTAAGCTTTGGGCATTATCAGTATACTGAAGGCATGAAAGTGGGTGAGATGGCTCAGAGAGACTAGGCAGAGTGAACAGAGGACTTACAAGAAATATTTGAAAATAATAGCATTTAAGAGGTGGAAAGGAAATGAGGAGTCCCAGATGAAAAATGATTAAGCAGCTGGAAGAGAAAAACTAGGAAAATGGGATGTCATTGAATCTAAAGGAGGCAATATAAGGAGGAGGTAATAATCAGCATTGACAAATACAGCACAGAATTAAATAAGATAAAGAAACAGGCATATGACAAAGAATTTCTAGGTGGCCTTTGCATGAGCAATTTCATAAATGTGGCTGAAGCCAGGGGGTAGTTGGATTAGGAATAAGTAGGAGGTAAGATATTGAAGACCTGGAGACTAGATAGCCCATTCATGGGATTTGATTGTATCAAATATGAGATACTTGGAGTGTGCGGAAGTGTTTGTTTTTTAACATAGAAAGAGCCTAGAGAAGATATAACTGGTGATGGAAGGAACCATTAAAGAAGACGTTGAAGGTCAAGGAAGGTATATAATAAAGATAAGTTGTTGAAAGTGAAGGAGAGAATAGGAGACACATTATAGTTGGAAAGATTGTTTGATTCTCAAAATGGGAAGAGGAAAATACACAGATAATATTTTGGAACTAATAGCAGCCCCTTTATGAAATATGTTTCTTCTATGTTCTCAGTGAGGAAGAATTCATATTTATCTAATCAAAGAGAAGGAAACAGATAGTGGAGTAGAAATTTGAGGAGAATGGAGGATACCCACTGTGTGAAGAATGTGTGACAGAGAGTTGATTAAGAAAGGAGATTCGTTCAGTACCATCATGGCTTAGTTTATGTTGCAGACTAAATCTGTATCCACAACAGATAGTAGTGTGAATTTTATCTCACGTCTAGCAATCAGAAAATAAGTCAGAGAATAGTATGTTAGACCAAGGTATGGCAACTGTAAATGGTTGTGCAAGTTGTTCATTGAACTACCCTAAAGAAAAACAATCACATTGTAGTCTAACTTTCATGACACTTGAACAACTTTCATATGCACACCTGGTAGTTTTAGCAATATTGGCTTCTTGCCAGGTGAATAGAGTGAAAAGGGGAGTCGAGAATATTGTAAAGATAATAGAGTGATAGTGCATGGAAACTAACCCAGATAGCGAAGGAATTAATGGCAGGAGAGAGAACATAACAGGCTAAAAGTACTGTAAATAACTATAATTTGAAGAACAACTGTAATAAACATTCCTACAATATATCTGGTACATCTCAAGAGGGCAATTCCAATATTTCCTTCAAAGACCCTAATGCTATTCCTGACTCATATTCATTTGTGTAACTATAACACAAAATGTCAAGCTGTTTGAGATCTCTGAAGGAAATTTTCTAGATACCAAGTAAATTCACAATACCTGATGAAATGATATATTCAAAGTGTGGCTTCTGAAGAAGATATTAAAAAGCAAACAATCAAGCTTAAAGTACATCTTAGCTTTTGAGTTTTGGCATAGAATATCTACATAATAGGAGAAAAACAATCTTGACCCTTGTCTTTCTGTTTTTATTTTTCCTGCTGAATGCTTTTCACATATTTTCACAAGTATAATAATTTCATTTTGCTTTGCCAAATCTTTCATTTCTCAAAGACATGTCTCAGACAAAATTTGAACTCTGAGAGGTACATGTCAAATTTAATATCAAAAATAAAACTCAAAAACTCTGAGTTGATACAAAAAAGTCAGGAAGACAAATATAAAGTTATCACTCAAAATGTATGATTGCATTATCATTTACCAGCCAATAATTGGGAGCAATTATAGTATTGATCTGTTGTGATTAATGAGATCATTTATGTTTTATAATTTATATTCTCAATGTTATGGTGAAAAGTTTTAATAAATCTTAGAAATATGTCATTTAATATTATTTTAAAAAATGTACACCCTATGATGTTTTAAATGTGTCTAAACCATCATTTTACTGTCTGTTCCATTTCTTCTATGTTTGTGCTACATGCAAATAGAATGTCGATCAAAGATTTCACGGTCTATTCCTTCAGATTGAATGATTCTAGAGAACATAAGATCAGATTCTGATGCTCCTATCTTTATACAAACTATATGAATGATGTCTGTGGATTTTCTTTCCCATTAATCCTAATTTAGAACCACAATAAAATAATAACTTGAAGAATAAACAATTTGGCATAAAATATTTATTTGAATTCACAGAGACCAGAAAAGACAAATTGGGACTTCTGTAAAGGAGAAATTAATTAAATTGTGTTTTGCATGTGTGTATAGACCAAAGATAAAAATTATTTTCATCCCCTTCATCTTTATCAGACTCTTGACAAAGGCAGACAAATAACATGGAAAATTCTTTTTAAAAGGGTCAAATACTATTATTGGATTTGCTACTGAAGAGATAGTGAGAAACAGCAAATAAACAATTTTTGGTATAATGATTGAGATCAATCTTATTTGATAATAGTCCTCAATGGGCTTCACAATAATAGGAGTGTGTAAACAATGAAATTTCCTGCAACATAATAATATAATTATTCCCATCTGTACCAAATGAATCAAAATATATGATTGGTGGTGATAATAAATAATTATTTTAACAATTTCAGAAGGTGAATTTTTGATATGCTATTCATCAATTTATACATGTGGGGGCGGGGATTAGCTTAGGATGAATTTGAAAGCAGGAAACCATAATCTTGAGTTTATCATTTTTGGGAGATTATATGGCATGACTCTTCCTCTCTGTGACCCTGCATTTTATGACTCTATAAAATTTTTATTATGTATAATTAATTTTTCAAATTGAATAGTTTTCTAAAAGCAGCCTATTTTCCTTTTTAGTTTAGGTTTGCGTGAGTAGACAGATAATTTTATCTAAATATTGCACTTAAATTGAAATTTCAAAGAAGCATGTGAATGTATAGGTCATTGTCTATGAAGAAAAATTGTTCACCATGTATGACAAAAGCATTTCTTCCTTCCATGTGGTCCTAGACTTTGTCTGCTTTGATTTAAATTGGCAGCCACAGAGAAATGTAACTGTGTTATCACCTTTAAGTGTACCTACACATACACCCCTTCCATTAACTTTCATCATCTCTGAGTTCAAACTTGAATTCTGAGACTACATGACTACCATTCTTTTCATTTGGAAGCATAAACTAGTAGAAGGCAATTGTATTAGAAATTCTGGCAGAAATCCAGACTTATTAAACAAATTATTTGTTGCACATCTTTGGCTTATCTACATTTTTTTTGTCCATATGTTTGTTTGGCATGGTGCCCACTCGTTATAAAATTTGCCAGTTTTATGGGACACTAACTGTTCAGAAAAGAGAGATCCAGATGGGTTATCTTGATAATGGCATGAGTGTTGTTACCTTGGGAAAATGTCACCCCTCTGTGATATCTCGCTCATCAACAGCCTATGTGTTCTTAATTACACATGTGGTGTGTCAATGGTTTTTATATATGATCTTTCATCATGGAGGGAAAACTATCTTGTGCTTCATGGTGTCTTCTGCACCCTTCCATCTGGAACCAGTAGACAGTACATGAGAAAACCATCAAAAAGGAGTTGATGCATAAGAAAATATTACTAATTGGAATGAAAGATAAATAGCATTTTACAGAAAGTCAAACAATAAAGACAGAAAAGAGGAATAAGTAGTACCTGCTTTCCAAGCCCATACAACATTCTTCAAAGGGTTTTCATTTGGAAGAAAAAACGAGAGAAACATCTGCTGGTATACTTTATGTAATTTGTATGAGCCAGGAATAAAGTATAGCAAGAGCAGAAAAGTGAGGATTATCTGTTACATTATGAGGATAGGAATGCAATGACTTGCCAACTTTATGGTAATTTAGTAAGAAAACATTAGTCTGCCTTCTTTTATGTGTAAATGACATGACTCTGCCTCTCTATTACAAAACTAATGGATAGACTTGTCAGTGGTACTGAAATAAATACAACTGTATTTATCAATGTTCAACAACTTACTCAGGAGGATAGTGCACTGAATGTACTAAATAAACATTTTATGCTGTAATACAACCAAAAGTTTCCCCAAATGTTGTAAACATGCTGTCAATGCAGTTCTTTTTCATAGACAACTTCAGGAGTGATGTCAGCAGGATGGGGAATAGAATTCAACTTTAACATCTATATCCACAAGAAAATACCTTCACAAGATTTGAGGAATCCAGATGAGAGATTATAGCACGTGAATAGAACATCAAAATAAAAAATGTATTGGAAAGGACAGGAGGGACTGTTTCACATTAACCACATCATGCCTCCCTGAAGCCTGACAGCATAATGTGAAGAGAAATATCCTTTTTGTGGGAGAAAGGAGAGTAAAATGAGAACCCAAAATCACTGTAGGCACCCACATCAGATTTGTTCCTGAGAACCCTGGCACCAATGAATCCTGGCACTAAGACAGCCCCTAGAGCCCCAGGTTCTAAGCTGGTCCCAGTGATCCAAGATTCCAGGCCTGTTCCACTACTATGTTGTCCTTCATGGCCTGACAGCCTAGGCACTAGAGCACCTGACTTCAGGACAGGACCCATAGACCCAGCCTGCAGGCCCACCTCATTGCCAAATGACTCCTGTGGACCAAAGCACAAAGTTAGCCCCATGGACACAGTCTTGAAACACTCCTACAAGGTTCCAGGCTCCAGGCTTATCTCCATAGATCCAGGTGGCAGGCCCAACTCAGTGGATTTTGGCACTATGTCAGCTCTGGCAGACCCAGGATCAAGTCCTGTCCTGATGAATCTAGGTTTCAGGCTTCCTCTGTGATCCTAGGTACCGAGCCTGACCCATCCACCATGTCTGAAGACTCCAACAAAAAGCCTTTCCATGGATCTCACTAGTTAGCTCACTTGGAACCTCTGAACATGCTGACTGGTAAAGGACTTTCCCTCCTAAAGCCAGTCTATAAGGATTAGAGAAGTGACAACTAACCCAGATATGTAGACACAAGCACAAAGGCCGCAAGCATCACAAATTACCAGTGAAACATAACCCTACCGAAGGAATAAAATGAAGCACCAATAACTGATCCTGGAGAAATGGAGATTTAAGAACTGCCTGACAAAGAATTCAAAATGATCCTCTTAAAGAAACTTGATGAAGTATAAGAAAACAGATAAACAAATAAATCATATCAGAAAAACAATACATGAACAAAATTAGAAGTTCAACAAAGAGACATAAATCATAGAAGCAGACTTAAGCAGAAAAAAGAATCAGTGAGTTTGCAAAGAGGTCATTTGAAGTTATCCAGTTGTAAACTGTGATGTCAACAACATAAAATATGAGGATGGGAAAGTTAAAGTGTAGTTTCTATTTGTAGTCAAATTTAGTTGTTAACTTAAAATATTATTATAACAATAAAATGTTTAGTGTGAGACTCATGATACTATGAAAAAAAATGTATAGTAGATGCAAAAGAAAATAAAAAGAAACAGAGCATACCAGTTTGTCACAAAGGAAGACACCTAGGAGGAAGAAACAAACCATCATGTCACAAAGGAAGACACCTAGGAGGAAGAAACAAACCATCATGTCACAAAGGAAGACACCTAGGAGGAAGAAACAAAGAATCCACAAAACACTCAGAAAACAATGAACAAAATGATAGTAATAAATTCTTACCTTTCAAAATCACTTTAATGGATTAGATTTTCTAAGGAAAAAGAAAAAATAACCAATATTTAACTATATGTTGTTTATAAGAGACTCACTTTAGCTGTAAGGACACGTAGCTGAAAGTAAAAGGTTAGAAAAAGATACTTCAAGCAAATTCTGAACAAAAGAAAACAAAAGTGAGTAATAAAAATAATATTCATATTAGGCAAAATAGACTTTAAGTGATAAATTATCATTAGAAGATCAGCTCAGTTGTTCATGCCTGTAATCCCAGGTACTCAGCAGTTTGAGGCAGGAAGATCACAAGTTCAAGGACAGCCTCAGCAACTTAGTGAAACTCTGTCTCAAATTTTTAAAAAGATAGGAGGCTGGAGATGTATCTCAGTGGTAGAGCATCTCTGAGTTCAATCATCCATAATAAATAATAAAAGGGCAGTATTAGAACACTTGCCTTGCATGCTCAAGGCCCTGGTTTCAAACTCCAATACTGCACAAACAAAAATTTAAAAAAAAAAGAACAAAAAAGGAATCAATCAAGATGTTATACCAATTATAAATATATATAAACTCAACATGGAAGTACCTAAATATATAAAACAAATGTCAACAGATTTGAAAGGAAGAAACAGATTGCAATACAACAATAGTAAGGACTTTAATACCCAACTTTCAGCAATGGATAGATCATCCAGACAGAAAATCAATAAGGTAACAGTGCACTTGAACAACATTATAGACCAAATGTACCTAACAGACATATACAGAACATTCTATCCACCAGAAGCATAATACACATTCTTTTAAAGTGCACACAGAATATTCTCCAGTGTATAGCATGTTAGCAAACAAAAAATCTTAGCAAATTGAAGATTGAAATTAAATAAAGTATCTTTTCTGATCACCATGGTAAGAAATTAAAAATCAACAACAAAAGGAAAGTTGGAAAATTTACAAGTACATGGGAATTAAACAACATTCTTCTGAACAACCAATGAGATAACGAAGAAATTATAAGGGAAATTTTTAAAATCTTGAGACAAATGAAAATGGAAACATAACATACAAAAACTTATGGGATGTAGCAAAAGCACTTTTAAGAAGAAGTTTATAGTGATAATTGTTTACATAAAGAAAAATATATCAAATAAAAACCTGACTTTATAACTCCAGGCACTAGAAAAAGAAAAGGAACTATGCTCAAAGGTAACATAGGGAAGAGTAGAAATAGAGATTAGCAAAGCCATAGGAAAGGTCAATGAAAAAATTAGTTGGTTTCTTAAAATGGTAAATAAAAATAAAGTTTTAATTAGACTAAGAAAAAGAGAAGGCCCAACTAAATAAAATTATAAATAAAAGAGGAAATATTAATGTCCCAGAAATACACAAGATCATGGGAGCACTATGAATAATTAAATGTCAATAGATACATAAACCAACCAAGAATGAATCATGAAGAAATAGTAAACCTGAGCAAGGAGACTGAATCAGTAATGACAAACATCAAAACAAAGAAAAGTCCAGGTATATGAAATAGAAGGCCTCCAAATCAATATCTTTTAGTTATAGTTGGACACAATACCTTTATTTATTTTTATGTGGTGCAAGGCAAGCACTCTACTGCTGAGCCACAACCCTAGCCCTGAAATCAATATCTTGAAGAGACATCTGCTCTTGTATGTTTACTGTAGCATTATTCACAATAGCCACAATATGAAGTCAACCTAAGAGTCCATGGATGGATGAATAGATAAAAAATGTGTTGGAGGATTATTCACCCATAATAAGAGAAGAAAATCCTGTCATTTTCAAAAACATGGATGAACTAGAAGACATTATGGTAAGAAATGGCAGGGAGTACTGCATGATCTGACTTACAGGTGGAATGTAAAAAAGTCATAATTGGAGAAGCAAAGAGTGGATTGGTGGTTGTCAGGACCTGTATAATTGGGGAAATGGGGAGATGTTGATCAAAGTGCACAGGGTTAAAGTTAGCAGGATGAATAGTTTCTGAACAGCCAGTATAGAGCTTGCTAACTCCTGTTAATAATGACGTATTGTATACTTGAAATTTACTGAGAGGAGTTAAATGTTCTTACCACAAAAAAGGTAAATATGGGAGATGATGGATATTAACGAGGTTGTGGTAATCATTCATTTCATAATGTGTATATATATATATGTATAACTCAAAGATCACACTGTGTGCCATAAATGTATACAATTTTTGTCAATTATGCCTCAGTGAAACTAGAAAAAACTTAGACAATTCCAGTGGTGAATTTGTCCCTTAGTGTGGTTAATTCCCTTGGCTCTCCTTTCACCATACTTGGTGGAGTGGATAGAAATGCTTGGCAGTGGCTGGCTCCATGCTGTCTCAGAGATGGTCCATATGCTTGGCAGTAGACTCATTGCCAAGTATTTGGACGCTTTTAGTCAAGCTGATCTACTTGACAATATTCTTAATATTCATGGTGTTTTTCAAGCAATGTTCATTGATCACCTTCTATGAGCAAGGTATAGTTAAGGTAATTAATCATGGTTGACTCTTAAACACGTGGATTTTAGAATAAGAAAGACTCAGGTTAAATTCCCAGTTTTATTTACTTGCTATTTGTCCTTGAGCAGTTTGCCTAAATTATTTGGCTGTTTTCTCACTTATAAAATTAGAGAATAAAAATAACCACCTCATTAGGTTCTTGAAAGGTTTTACACAGAAAATGTATACAACAACACATAATAGTTTCTAAAACAAAGCAAACATCCAAGGAAAATAAAGTTAATTTCCTTCTTATAAAATTATCTACAATTTCATGCTACATGATTTTTATTCACAAATTTGGACCATTTGTTTAACCAAAATTTTAAAAATTTTCAGCAGATTTATTTACCAGCAATTTTGCATAAATATTATGCCCCATCCAAAAAGAACCTGAAGAAATGTCTAATGTAAAACAAAATTCCTTAAAAACTAATGAAAAGCTGAGCATGGTGGCCCATGCCTATAATCCCAGCGACTCAGGAGGCTGAGGCAGCAGGATCACAGTTTCAAAGTTAGCTTTAGCAAATTAGCGAGGCTGTAAGCAACTTAGCGAGACCAGTCTAACAATAAAAAATAAAATGGGCTGGGGATGTGGCTCAGTGGTTAAACACCCTATGTTCTGTGTTCAATCCCTGGTATCAAAAAAAAAAAATTTAAAAAAGAAAGAGACAAAACACAAGACAAGGAAAAAGCCAAGGGATATAAATTCAGAGAAGAAAAAATGTAGTTATAATAAACACAAAAATTACTCAGTCTAACCTTCCCTCCCCCTACCCCCTCAATGTTCCCCAGGCTGGCCTCAAGTTTCTGGGTTCAAATAGTACTATAGTACTGCTTCCTAATTCTTCTTTGTATCTGGGACTACAGGTGTGTGCCATTTTGTTTGGTTAATTTTTAAAATTATTATTAAACACTTTTTGGAGTATGAATTTTAGCCCTATAAGATGTAAAATCTTAAATGATTATATATGACATCTATTTTCAACATAAAGGTAATAAAGATATTACATTAATTTTAATAAATTAAAATTAGGCATAAGGAAAGAAAATATTTTTTCAAATGAATAAAAACATTGTATTTGGTAAAAAAAAATCTGCCATGATTTTAATAGTCTCACTAATTTTCTCTCAACATAACAGAATGTAGCATCCAAAGAGGTCTTTTTTTAGGCTGATAAACTAATTAACATTACCCTGATACTCTTATTCGGAAATATCAAGTAATTCTTACAGATGGCCATCTCTATTTTTGAAATTTAGAGGCATACTCATCAAAATGCTTATATTCTTATAATTTGCTTTATTTATTCAAGACCCAGACATATTGCTAAAAGGAAATGAAATAAGATTACATTGGGGACTTTCGAACACTGAAATTTCATCCCATACTAAATGAAAGAGTTGGGAAGGTTAACACAAATGCAGTACAATTAAATATTTAGTCCTTGTGTTTTATTTCACAGTATGTGTTCATCTTTGTCAGATTTAGGTAGTAGTGTAACAGAATAGATTTGTCTTCTAAAACATGATACTGACCTAGAAGTCATTGCATAAATGTCAAAAGACAGAAATGTGTTTTTACAAAATTAATTATTTCTCAGGACCACAGTTCTAAATCAAAAAGAATCTTAGGATGACTTTCAATTTTTTTCTATAAATATTTTACTAGCACTTAGTACTTAAAAAGATTCAGATGATAATGGAAAAAAATAAACTGTAAGTAAGCCTATCTTTTAACCCAACACAGTTTTCTGAGTAGCTGTTCTGATGAGTCCAATTTTAGGAACAGTGATGTTCAAAGAGGATTTTCAGAAAGTTTCACTGTTTAGGGTCAAAATTTCCCCTCCCATTTCAAGGGTTAAGTTTCAATACAATTTTGAAGGAGGCAATATTTATCATTAGCATTTTCAAGTGTTCTTATGCTTTCCTGTCTATTTCTGTTCCACTTTCAGTGTCTAGCCTTCTCTGCCATATTGTCAAATGCATCAGTCCCTCTCTCCTTCCTTATGTGTCACTGAGAAACAATACTTTTCTTTAAAACAAAACCAAAACCAAAACGAACAAAGATCTTTCATAATAACCAAGGGACTGAAGATATGATGTATTCTGCTTCCTAGGACAAAAGGAAGATACAAAGGAGGCATAGTATAATTGAAAAGCTATAATTACTTATAAATTATAATTATAAATTTGCATAGAGTGGGTGTAGAATTTTCTGTGCCCAATAAATCAACCACAGAAGTAAATAAGTGCCTTTATGCATAAAGGTGGTCCTTGGACTAGTATCTACATGTTTAGTTGCATTGCTTTATCAAAATTTTTTTGATGTTCTTGATTCTTTAAACTTCCATGCAGAATTGATAACAAAGATTTCTATAAAAATGTCTTAAAAATTGGGATTTAGGATTCTGTAGAATCTAAAAATGATAGGAGAAAAATTGGTTTCTTATAAAAAATGAGACTTTCAGTCCATGAATAATGTTATAATTTCATTTATTAAGATCTTCTATAATTTGTTCCTAACATATTACCACTTTCAGGATAAAGACTACACACAAAATATTTCCAGTCAATTCTTAGGCATCTTGTGTTTGTAATTTTTGAATGGCATAATTTTTTATACTTAAATTTATATTTATTTATTGACCTGGTATCCCTTGACCTTGCTAAATTCCTTAGAATTATCTACCCAAGGAATCATTTCATATGTCAGTAAAAAGAGTTTCACTTTTTCTTTCTACTGATTTTTAAACATTTTTTTATTAATTAATTAATTAATTTGTTCTACTTTGTTGTATATGACAGCAGAATGCATTTCAGTTCATAGTACACAAATTTTCATTTCTCTGGTTGTATACAAAGTAGAGTCATACCATTCATGTCTTTATACATGTATCTAGGGTAATGATGTCCATCTCATTCCACCATCTTTCCTACCCAAATGCTCCCTCTCTTCTCGTCCCTCCCCTCTGCCCTATCCAAATTTCCTCCATTCCTCAAATTCTCCCCCGCCCCCGCCGCCATTATGGATTAGCATCCACTTATCAGAGAAATCATTCAGCCTTTGGTTTTTCGGGATTGACTTACTTCATTTAACATCATATTCTCCAACTCCATTCATTTACCTACGAATGCCATGATTTTATTCTCTTTTAATGCTGAGTAATATTCCATTTGTATATATACCACAGTTTCTTTATCCATTCATCTACAGAAGGACATTTAGGTTGGTTCCACAATTTAACTATTGTGAATTGTGCTGCTATAAACATTGATGTGGCTTCATCACTGTAGTATGCAGTTTTTAAGTCCTTTGGGTATAAACTGAGGAGTGGGATAGCTAGGTCAAATGGTGGTTTCATTCTAAGTTTTCCAAGGAATCTCCATACTGCTTTCCAGATTGATTACACCAATTTGAAGTCCCACCAGCAATGTAAGAGTGTACCTTTTCCCCCTACATCCTCACCAACATGTATTTTTGCTTATATTCTTAATAACTGCCATTCTGACTGAAGTGAGATAAAATCTTAGAGTAGTTTTGATTTGTATTTCTCTAACTGCTAAAGCTATTGAACATTTTTTCATATATTTGTTCATTGATTGTATATCTTCTGAGAAGTGTCTGTTCAGTTACTTAGTTCATTTATTGATTGGGCTATTTTTTTTAGTGTTATTTGGATTCTTTACATATCCTGGAGATTAGTGCTCTATCTAATGTGTGTGATAAAAATTTGCTCCCATTATGTAGGTTCTCTCTTCACTTCACTGATTGTTTCTTTTGCTGAGAAGAAACTTTTTAAATTGAATCCTTTCCATTTGTTGATTCTTGATTTTATTTCTTGAGCTTTAGGAGTCTTGTTAAGGAAGTGCCTAATAGAAGAAAAAGTAGACACAAATCTTCATCATGTCAGATTAGGTCCTTACTTCCTTAACAAGACACCTAAAGCTCAAAATTCCAATGACATTTCTCAGAAATATAAAAAAGCAAATTGGACAAATAAAAGACCCAGATTAGCCAAAGCAATCCTCAGTGAGAAAAGTGAAGCAAGGAGGCATCACAATACAAGACCTTAAATGATACTATAGAGTGATAATAACAAAAACAGCATGGTATTGTCACAAAATCAGACATGTAGACCAATGGTACAGAATAGAAGACACAGAGACAAACTCTCATAAATACAGGTATCTCATACTGGACAAAGGCACCAAAAACATACATTGGAGAAAAGATAACTTCTTCAACAAATGGTGCTGAAATCTATATGTAATAGAACGAAATTTAACCCCTACTCTCACCCTGCGCAAAACTCAAAGCGGATCAAGGAATTAGGCATTAGGTCAGAGACTCTGCTCCTAATATAAGAAAAAAGTAGGCTCAAATCTAAATCATGTTGGCTTAGGAACTGACTTCCTTAACAAGACTCCCAAAGTGCAAGAAGTAAAATGAAGATTCAACAAATGGGATGGAATTAAATTAAAAAGCTACTTCACAGCAAAGAATTAAGAATGAAACAATTAAGAATGTGAAAAGAGAGCCTACAGAATGGCAGAATCTTTGCCACCTCCACTTTAGTTAGAGCATCAATCTCCAGAATATATAAAGAACTCAAAAAACTAAAAACCAAAAAGGAAAAACACACACACACAAATAACCTAAATCAATAAATGGACAAAGGAACTGAACAGACACTTCACAGAAGAAGAAATATGATTGGTCAACAAATATATGAAAAAATGTTCAACATGTCTAGCAGTTAGAGAAATGCAAATTAAAAACTACACTGAGATTTCATCTCACTTCAGTCAAGATGGCAATTATCTAAAATATAAGTAACTGGGCTGGGGATGTGGCTCAAGCAGTAGCATCCTCACCTGGCATGCACGGGGCACTGGGTTCAATCCTCAGCACCACATAAAAATAAAATAAAGATGTTGTGTCCACATAAAACTAAAAATAAATATTAAAAAATTCTCTCTCTCTCTAAAAAATAAAATACAAGTAACAATAAATGTTGGCAAGGATGAGGGGAAAAAGTTACACTCATACATTATTGGTAGGACTGCAAATTGGTGTAACCAATCTGAAAAACAGTTTGGAGATTCCTCAGAAAACTTGGAATGGAACCACCATCTGCCCCAGCTGTCTCACTCCTCCATATATACCCAAGTTACTTAAAATCAGCATACTACAGTGATGCAGCCACATCAATGTTTATAGCAGCTCAACTCACAATAGCTAAGCTATGGAATCAACATAGCTGCCCTCAACAGATGAATGGATAAAGAAAATGTGGTATATATACATAATGGATTGAAATTATGGCATTTGCCAGTAAATGGATGTAACTGGAAAGTATCATGTTATGTGAAATAAGTCAATCCCCAAAAAACCAAAGGCTGAATGTTCTCTCTGATTTGCAGATTTTGACTTACAATAGGTGGTGGTGGGAGTGTGTGGAGATTCACTGGATTGGACAGGGAGAAGTCGGGGGAAGGGGGGATGGGAATGGGAAAGACAGTAGAATAAATTGGACATAACTTTCCTATGTTCATATATAAATACACAACCAGTGTAACTCTACATCATGTACAACCACAAAAGTGGAAAGTTATACTCCATGTATGTATGATATGTCAAAATACATTCTACTGTCATGTATAACTAAAAATAATAAATAAAAAAATTAAAAAGTATGTAACAGGGGGAAAAAGACAGTTTTGCATTCCTGGATAAAACAGACTTGGCCACAACATATTGTTCTTTTTATACACTGCTGAATTAAATTTGCTAATATTTTGAAGATTTTTACATCTATGTTTATGAGAAATATTGGCATGCAATTTCATTTTGGTAATACCTTTGCTGATTTTTGATTTTAGTGTTATGGTGGACTCCCAAAATCAATTGGGGAGAATTTCTCTACCTGTGTTTTCTTAAAGTTTTTGCGTAAGATTATTGTTATTTTTATTTTAGAGATTGAAGGAATTAACTATTAAAACCATCTGGATTTTTTTTTCTATAACAGACTCAGTCATTGTTTTCTGGACATAAACTCAAGTGGTACCCAAGAAGTTTACTTGGATATCAGCCCCCTGTACCTTGTCAAAATTAATCTTTCAGATTTGAGTGTTCAAATATTTAGTCACTCTTTTGATAATTCTCTTTTCTTTCTCTGATTTCTATTTTGTTCTGATCTACTCTTATATTTAATCCCTTCCTTCTACTTACTTTGTATTTATTTTGGTCTTCTTTATCTAGTTTATTAAGGTAGAACTTTAGGTCAGAGATTACCATTTTGTTTTTTCTGAAAGGGACTTATAGTATGTATTTTAGGCTTTGAAGACCATACGGTCTGTGCTGTAGTTACTCAACTCTCCCACTGTAGCACAAAAGTAGCCATAAACAACATACGGGTAATTGCGTTCTGATAAAACTTTATTTACCAAAATAGGTGGTAAGCCTGGGTAGGCATATAGGCTGTAATTTGTTAACTGTTGCTTTATGTTTTTTCTTTGAGATCGGTCTTCTTTTTCTAGTATAAGTATTGAAATCTCCATATTCTTTTGTAGACACTACTTTAGTAATATTCTACAAGTTGCTGCTGTTTAGCAATTTAATAATTTTACTCATTATAAAACTTTTTTTTCTATTTTCTCTTAGGAGATATATATATCTTAGAAGAGCATTGTATAATATCCAGGTATGCAAGATTTTCCTAGATACGTTGCTATTTAGGTTTAATGTGATTCCTTTATGGTCAGAGAATATACTCAAGGGATTCGAACTCTTTAGAATTTATTGAAACTTGTCTTATGGTCTAGAGTATGACCTATCTTGTTGAATGTAACATGTGCCCTTAAAAATAATGTGTATTCTGCAATTTTGGGGTATAGTGATCTATAAATGTAAATGAAGTCAAGTGAAAGATAACATGATTCATATCATCTATGTTCTTACTGAGTTTTTGTCTAGTTATTCTACCTATATCTGAGATAATTCTTAGTAGCAAATCCCTCATAGCATTCTAAGAGGAGCTTTCCTAATAAAAGGGTCCTAATATGTTTGAGAAGAAGGAAGCCAAGATGCAAACCAACACCATTAAATCTAAGATTGCAGGTTGACTGAGGGGTGAGAAGAATACAGAGTTATGTTTAAGAGACAGAAACTAATCTCAGGTTTAAATAATTTTTGACTCTGATTATCAACTCATCAACCCCTGAGTAAATATCTATTTTCCCACTCCTCAGAGTAGCTACAAGGCAACAGGATGTACAAACCTCCCCACCCCTATCCCCTGCCAACGTGACTTCTTCCTAATGGCCATTATAGACACTCCTATGAAGTACAATGGACAGAGAAAGTTCTCTCACAGAGGTAAAACAAAAAGTAGGAAGGACAATAGACATGGAAAGTCTCCTAAGGCATAAGGTGCAAGATTGTCTGATGAATGGATTTATGACATTTGTCAGGATATTGAACCCTCAGTATTTAGCCAATGGGAAATGATATAGGACATGAACCAATATGTTGTTTACCATTCCCTTCTTTTCTGAGTGAGTGGTAATTTTTTTATTACTTATCCCAATATTTTGCTATATTGAAAGCACTAGGAATTAATAAATTGTCAATTTTAGGATATGTCAGCACACTATGAAGTAACTAGCTCTGGACTAGATAGCGAGGACAGTAATAACTCAGAGATCCAGGTTGTGTTTTCAGTAACTGTATAAGATATTGGATAGTTTCCCTTGGAGAGGGGATGTGAATGTCTTTCATGCACACTTTATATAACTTTATAAAAAAGAGAGTATGCATTCAAGCTACATAGCCAAAAGAATATTTCTTGGTGGATATTTTCAAATATTCATTTCCTCTCTCTAATTGTTTATCCTCCACATAGCCCCTCTGATTGGCCTAACCTTGTTAAGTCAATTGCCTTTGGCAAAGGTGGTCCAATTGGAATGAATTTAAGATTCTGTTCAATATATTTGGGGAAAAAAGTGCTTTTTGGCCTAGATATAAGCATAAAATATGTTGTCCCATTTGATACTGGGAGGTATCTTGTGACCCCACACATTTGTCATTTTTATATCCTTCATACTTCTTATCTCTTCTAAGATGAACATCTTTAACATCTTGGTAGCTCTTTGTGGAACAATCTAGTTTGTCTTTGTTGTTTTTCAAGGATGCAGTACTTCAAATATAGTTTTATTAAGACAAAGGAACAAGATTATGTACAGAGAATAGTTTCTGATGTACAAAGAGTTGGCTAAGATCCCAAATCTTAGTGACCATAGACATCATAATGCATTCCCTTGGGACATTTGCAGCACAGTGTGGATAATTTAGACAAATATATTTTATTTATATCCCTAGCTTTGTCCCTAAAGCACTATCAGGTATAATCCTGATGAACCTGCCTGGTCTACATGTGAGTTCAAGTTTCTTTCTGCCCTCCAGCTAAGGGCCTGAATGAGAGACAGTCTAAAATCAGTTCCTTGATCATTTCTCCCACAGCCTTTGTCTTGACAGTATCATAATACTGACAGTAAAACATAAAACTGAAGTTTGAAATGAAACTCAACTCTCTGCTTCTGCTAGTGAGTGAGTTCTGTATAAGCTCTTCTTTTATAGCTGAGAAAGCTCATTTTAATGTTACCAAATAATCACAGCAGGAGATGCCTACTGGCATGAGCTCTGGATTAATCTCCACTACTATCTAGTGGTGTGTTACAGCTCTAAATGTGGGTATGCTCTCCAGTGTTGCAATAGACTCCAGAAGCTCACTACCAACTTTTTTCCAGGTTCTTGTTTTACAAATTCAAAGAATGAAGTTCACAGGACAACAGAAGGGAAGAGTGAGGGCTGGGGATATAGCTCAGTTGGTAGAGTGCTTGTCTTGCATGCACAAGGCCCTGGGTTCAATCCCCAGCACTACAGAAAAGGAGGGGTGAGTGGAAGGAGTATGATTTGTTCAAGTGTGAAGAATAGAAGCAGAACTCTAATCAGGGCATGAGGGGACCTAATAGCAAGTTGGTGCTTGAGTGTGCTAGTCTAGGGGTTTGTGAAACACTTGGGTCAATGCTATTGGTCCAAATTCATGGTAATCAGGATTTGGAAAAGTACCAATGTTATTGGTTGAAATTTATGCTAATCAGGTTCAGGAAAAGTACTAATACTATTGATTAATCCTCAAGTCTGAACTTCCATTCAGTTCTTCCCCACTTCCATTTTCTCACTGCTTTTTGGGTAGCAAGAGGTTAAGGTCGTGGAATCATGTATGCTGAGGATGAAGAGACTGAGTATTTTAGCTGCTTAGCTCCAATCTTTATCAATGATCAGAGCAGCTTCTTCTCACAAATCAAATGAAGATGGTGAGAACAAGGAAGTCTTGCAGATATTAGAATATCCCATTGAGATAAGGATACATATAAAGTGCAAAGCAGGTTTCTGCACCTGGATAGTCAGGGAGGGCTGCCTCCAAGTACCCTGGTTTGCCATACCTTGGTTTGCTGTGCTTCACTCAGGTGTGCACTAGCATGACAGGCTTCATGCATCCCTGGCCCATGCTCACTGCTCACCGGCACTGCTATTCCACAGCTCAGGGACAGGAGCTTGGCTTCAAGATGATTTATGGAAAAGAGAGTACACAGAAAATGAGCTCATTTTTTAAAAACATTGTCTCTTAAACACTTAAATATTTTCTTTCCTCTGGACCCAACATTTCTCTTGTTCGACAAACCAAAGACCAGGGAAGTACTTCTCAAACAGGAAGCAGGTACAAATCCATCTTATTCCATCAGATACAGAAGCAACCAGGCCTTATGGGGAAATAGCATCAGGAATTTCAATTTTAAGTAAAAGGGCAACTTCTTTGTCATTCCCTGTCTGTCTGAAACTATAGGATCAATTGGCATTTGACTCTTCTTTCGGCCTACTCCCCATCTCTCTAGTAATTATGCTTTCTCTTCTCTACTCAAAAACTCTCATTGCCACTTCATCACAAACATTACATTATCAATCCAATGCGTGATGCTCACTGATCTCTCTCCAGGTACAAATTCCAAATTCTAAGAGAAAATGTAATTGGGCCAGACAAAATTTGGGGCAGCTCTTCTTAGCTGAGATATTCGTTCTTGTCTGAACATGTTTCCCTATGGAGGCCAATTCTTGTGAACCATGAATAGACTGAGTATTTTAGCTGCTTAACTCTAATCTTTATCAATGTTCAGAACAGCTTCTTCTCACAAATAAAATGAAGATGGTGAGAACAAGGAAGTCTTGCAGATATTAGAATATCCAATTGAGATAAGAATACATATAAAGTCATTATCAATCTTAATCTTGATTTGCTTATCAAATTAACCCTAATGAAAAACAAGTCTATTAAGAATGGACTGTAACTCCAGATAGTTTTGATAGGAAACAAGGAAAAAGTAAGTATCCAAATCATGTGTTGTTATCCAAAATAGGTTTTGGTCATATGGTTCTGATCTCACCTACATTCATGATTTCAGATCACTAACATGTCTGTTACTTCTAAATCTGTGTTTCTAAACAACTTCTCTCATAAGATGATTTGGTTTTATGTCTAAAACCTCCAATAGGCTACAACTATTTGACAGAAGAGGACATGAACTATTCACTTATCTATTGCCAGCATGTATTTTCTGCTTGAATTATAGTAGACAAGCAAGTTTGCTAAATGAAAGATTTAATCAAAAGTTTCATCAACTACCAGAGCAATCTTAGGATTCACGGAAAGGGAGGAGAAGAAATCAGAAAAAGATGAGGGTGTTAGTGAGGTTTGAAGTGATGTCAAAATATCAATTTTGCTTACTTGACATTTGACCAAAGATTGGCCAATCTCTTGAGAAGAAGACAACTAGCTTGAAAAGCTGTATAGCTTTCTGTCAATTATCTTTAACTAAATGGATCCTACAACTGAGTTTCTGTTTCCATGTCACTCACATCTACCATTACTTTACATTGTCAAAATCAGCTTTTAGTGTCTGAATATTTCCATTCAGGCACTCTGCCTTCATGTTGAGTGTCAACCTTCTGGCACTAGGTAGAATTATAAGTTTGCATATGCTCAAGTGTTTGTCTATTAAAAAACAAAACCAACAAATTTGAAAACTTAGAAATATAGTTCATACTTAGTGCTTTTACTTTCCTTTAAAAATATTTTTTGAAAGAAGCAGTGCAGATTATTTAACAACTGAATATAAGAAAGTGATATTTATGGTAAAACAAGAGTTACATGAAGCTTGTTTGTAGCTTGTTTGTTTGTAACTGAATCTTAGCTTTTCTTTTTATTCTAATTTTTAATTTATTGTTACATACACATACAATACTTTAAATGCATTTGAGTGCAAACATTATCAACAAAGTTGAAGTCCTCTGACTACTTGAACTTTGTTTCTACTCTAAGGATGACCACTTTCTATCACCTATGCTGTGATTTATGTCTAAATCTCTACTGCTTATTTTCCCTGCTTGCGGGGAAGGCCTATCACAACCAGGCCTCAGTCTAGAAAATTCTAAAACTCCCCCTGTCCCATGAGCTGCCTTCAGTAACTCGTGTGTAGACCACTTTGTGGATCATACTATGTTTACTTATTCCCTTAGCCTGTCATTCCTTTCTACTTCTTCTCCAACTGGGGCACTCCAATTCTTCTTTCCCTGCTGTAATCAAATCTTACCAAAATGTTTACTCTGTGTATGATGTACATCCAGTATATATAATGTATAATCATTGTCATGATTTAGATCTGAAGTGTCCCCCAAAGATTTATGTGTTGAGGGCTTGGTCATCAATGCAGCAATGCTCAGATATGGAGGTTTTTGACAGGTGATTGGATCATGAGGGCTCTAATCTTATCAATGGGTTAATCCATTGAGGAATTCATGATTTGAGAGGACCATTTGGAGGTGAAAGAAATTGTAGAAGGTAGGTCCTAGTTGAAGGGAGTGGATCTTTTGGGCTGTGCCCTTGGGAACTATATCTTGTCCCTGGCCCCTTCCTCTTGTTCTTTCTCTCGCTTTTTCTGCTTCATGGCTGCCATGAGCTGACCAGCTTTATTCCACCCTGCCCTTCTACCATGATGTTCTGCCTCACCTCAGTCCCAGTGCAATAAAGGCAGCCGACCATTGACTGAAACCTCTGAAACCATGAGCCAAAATAAATTTTTTCCTCCTGTAAGTTACTTTTCTTGGGCATTTTTAAAAATCACAGTGACAAAAAGCTGGCTAACATAATTGTAAAATAATGAACCCTGGAAAAACTAAGCCCATGAGATTTGGATCCAAATTGTTGGAACCGCTCTCCGACAGAGGTAGTGAAGCGCACTAGATCAGCTAGTGTCTCCGGGGCTGAGCGAGATGATGAGTGTCACGACCTGGCCCGCCACCCAGCCTGGCCAAGAATCACACCGAATCAGGAGTTGAGTCAACCATAGAGGTGCAGCAATCTCAAATTTATTGTGTCAGGGACAAGGTTATATAGTGATAGGAGGAGGTAAGAAGAGACAGTAGCAAGAACCAATAAGAGGCAGTTACGCCACTATCACTAAGGGGCCTAGGCAGATTTCAGATTAAACCATTAGGCAGGGCTAAAGTCAAAAGCCCGCACGTGCCAATCCAGCCAGGTCACGTATATGGAAATGCTCTGGAAGAACCCATGAGGCCACCTCAGCCAACACCCAATAATGGACACAGTTCCAAAGGAGGTAAAAGGTCCCAATACAAATTACTTGGGTATGACTCTGGGTATTGTCTCTTCCCAACTACCTGAGATCTGTTATTTAACCTTCTTGATTCTAAGTTCCCTCATTTGTAAAAATGAATATAATATTAATATATATTTCATAACACAGTTAGCAGGATTAAATGAGTTAATATATGTAAGACACTGACATCAGGCCTGAAAGACAGTGAGCACTTATAACAGTTACTATTGAGATTACAGCATCCTAATTAGACTATTTTCCCCATTTTTTCCTGACCTTTTCCTGTCTGCCTTCCTTCTCCAATCCTCAAGGGTTGTATGTCATTCTTTAAGTTGTCTCACTCCCACTTTAGCTTGCCCCTACCCTTAGCTCTATAACATCCACTCTAAGTGCAATGCCTGCCACTTAGCAGGCACTGAGATGAAGAAGAAAAAATGGTGTGGTGTCAAGCTCCTTAGCAACAGAATTCTTCAATCTGGGATATTACACAGTGTGCTTTTAGAAGATTCTCCATTCTAGCTCTTGACCTCCAAGTTATTGTTCTTTTTGTTTCCTTTGAGACCAATAAAAAGAGAAGCTTTGGCATTCCATCTGTCTCCAGATATAGTGAATGGTCTTGAACTTGCAGCCTACTTCAGGAACAGGTTTCTTTGACACTTACCTATGTGGCTCTGTGCTTTTCTCACAACTCGTTTTCTCATTCCCTGCAATTCCAACTTCCTGTTCACTTTTTAACCATAAGAAAGTTTCCTGCAGAAATTTGTGTTACTGTAATGTTACCATAAAGTTACCTTAGCTTATAGAAATATTTAGAATGAATCTTCTTTTATAATGGGCAAGTAATTCAACAGTATGCTTTATTTGAAAATATTAAAATATTAGAAACATTTTAAACTATACTATACACATACTCCCAATCTAGCAGACTGTTGTTGCTCTTTTATTTTCTATTTAGTATTTACTTTTCTATTAAAGCAGAATGGTGGGCTGGGGATGTGGCTCAGTGGTCAAGTGTCCCTGGGTTTAATTCCTGGTACCAAGAAAGGAAGGAAGGAAGGAAGGTAGGTATTTCCATTCACTGTAAAATATTTTTGAAGAGACTTTTGGAAGCATTAATAAAGTACTTAGAAGAATAAGAAGCAGAAATGTTATTTAGTTTCAGAGCAAACCCCTGGCAGTTTTGGATGTTACTAGTGGTTCTGATTTAAGCATTTTTTCCGGAACATACATTTTGACCTTTCTCAACTGTCCTGGCTTCTAGAAGGATGAAATGTTTGTATCTCAGGCTATTTTAGAATCCTAGGCTGAACAGGTAAGTAGCTGTTTGTCAGAAAAAAACAAAAGAGTCCTTCTCTAGGTTGATACTAAGATCTGAATTTTGGCTGTTAAGTAATGGGGATTATGCCATTTAGTTTTACCAAAAAATGAGGGAAATAAAGCATTGAATAACTTTCATAGGTAAACTGTCTCAAATGGGAAAATGGATGTATAATATATTTTTCCAACCATGATGTTGCATGCCCATAATCTCCACAGCTTGGGAGGCTGCACAGGAGGATCACGAGTTCAAAGCCAGCCTCAGCAAAAGCGAGGCATTAAGCACTTCGGTGAGACCCTGTCTCTAATAAAATACAAAATAGGACTGGAGATGGGGCTCAGTGGTTGAGTGCCCCTGAGTTCAATCCCTGGTCCCCCCCCCCAAAAAAAAAGAGAAGTATTACTTTATTGTTGATATTATTATTATTTCAAATGACATCATTATCACTGCATTTTAATGATTATAGCATTGGCATATGTCCAATACTATGAATAGGGTCTTATGGAAAATTTTTATAAGCGAAGATTTATTTTAAGGGTTGATGTGTACTGATCTAAGGTAATTTTGGCGTGTGGTGAGTGACAGTGTCCTGTAGTTACAGGCAAGTTGAACCTTTATATCTGTTCTTCTACAAATTTGCCAGAAGCACCACTCTCTGCCCTAAGCCTTCCAACTGGTACCTTATGTGAAAGATTCCCTGAAAGGTGGACTATTCTTGGAAAGGTGATATTCTGACCACAGGATTCAAGAATAATGGAGCTGTAGGCTTCAATTACTTCAAAAATGTTCCTACATTGCTCTAGTAGATTATAGGACTTGTAAAAATCTGCATAATCAGTTAGCTATTTTGAGCACTGTGCATTTTTCCAGTGGAAAATATTTCTAATATCCCTTATGCTTAGTTAATAACTCCTTTCATGTAGATTTCAATTATGATATCTGAAGTGCCAAGTAATCACCTCTCATTGTTGCCTCCTAATTAGGATACTTCTAAGATACAGAGTTTTTGCACATTCACACATCACATGGCTATACTAATGTATTTAATGTAAATTTAATGCAAACTACACAATAAGAGTACCGTTTTTTTTTTCATTATATGGAAATGTACTGCATTCCCTTCTAACTACTGTTATCAAGGTCTCATTTGTTTTTCTTTTTTAAAAAATGTAGTTAAAAAAACTTGATAGTGTTTTTTAAAAGTATTTTTTAGTTGTAGGTGGACACAATACCTTTATTTGAATGATTTGTTTTTATGTGGTATTGAGGATCGAACCCAGTGCTTCCATGTGCTAGGCAGGTGCTCTACCACTGAGCCACAAGCCAAGACCAACAGTGTTCTTCTAATACATATTTATTGAGTACTATGTGTCAAGCACTATGCTAGGTCCTAGGGTATTAAAGACTAAGCATGTGGGCACAGTGGCACATGCCTGTAATCCCAGTGACTTGGGAGGCTGAGGAAGGAGGATCGTGAGTTCAAAGCCAGCTTCAACAACTTAGCAAGGCCCTAAGCAGCTTAGCAAGACCCTGTCTCTAAATACAATATAATAAAGGGCTGCAAATGTGCCTCAGTGGTTAAATGCCCTGGGTTCAAACTCCAGTAGCAAAGAAGAAGAACAAGAAAAAAGACTAGGCATGACTTAAGTTCTTACAGCTTAATAAGAAATGTTAAACAGATAATTACCAAAAATACAATGAAAGCTTGGCACAGTGGCACAGGCCTGTAATCCCAGTAGCATAGGAGACTGAGGCAGGAGGATCATGAGTTCAAAGCCAGCCTCAGCAATGGTGAGGTGCTAAACAACTCAGTGAGACCCTGTCTCTAAATAAAATACCAAATAGGGCTGGGGATGTGGCTCAGTGGCTGAGTGCCCCTAAGTTTAATCCCCAATACCTCCGAAAAAACAAAACTACAATGAAAATTAAAATAGAATATTTTATGATCCTTTAAATTATCCTAAGATATTATTGGGAAAAGCCTATGGAAGAAGGTAGAAATGATACATCTTATGAATTAGAATTGCAAATACTGAGTGTCATAGTTTATTTCTTTCCCTGTTAATGTTTTTACATTTAAGACAAAGAAAAAGAGCAAAAACATTTCAGAATGGGGAAATAACTTCATGTGCCATGGCTGGTTTGGCTGACTAAAACTAGAAAGTAGTTTAACAACTGAATGTCATAAGACTTAAAGGCCCTTCCGTTGAGTCAATAAGTCAATACTTTGCTTCTGTTACCCTGAGAAAACCATCTTACTACATGGATAATTCAAGATACAGTCATATTTTTTTCAGTAACTAGTGAGGATAATAACCTAGGCAAGGAGAAAATTTTAATGTTTAATATTTTTTCTAATATTTTTCACTGTAGTGAATTGTAAATATAAACAGAAAGCATCCATAGACTTCTATTATACTAGGGAAAATACTCTTAAAGGCGATTTTTGTTTGTATTGAGTAAATTCTGGTTGTGGTAAGACATGATTTATTTACATAGTTAATGTTTTTTTAATTGATTGAAATTTTCCCTTGCCATTCTTTAGTACATCATAAACTTTATGCTTTTCATTACAGTTTTAGAGCTCTGTAATTTTTATTTACATCTTTATATATTACATACTGTATTAAATATACATAACTTTAATGTTTTTACGTTAATCATTGAAATGCAATATTAGACATGTGAAGTATACTGATTAGCAGAAAGTTGTGAGATAATGTCTATTCATTTTACTTTTCTATAAGATGGTGAATAAATGAATACTGCAGCTATCAACAAAAGAAGCTATATTCCAGTTATTCTTAAAGTCTTCAGTTTAATTATTAAAATGCCTTTTAATGCACTTTGATTCATTTGATCTTCCAAGATTCTTGCAAACAATATTTAAATCAGGAAAATGTAATACAACAACAAAAAATAAGCTAGCAATTATATCATGATTGATTCTGAACATTTCTTACTATTTTTTATATTAACCAATATTTTAAACTACCATCAGAACAAGAATGCATTGAAAATTGTCATTGAAATTGAAATATTTAAAATACTAACCCAGGTATAGATAGACAGAGGCACATGAACATCTCTCCCTCCCTCCCCCTTTCTCTCTCTCTCTCTCTCTCTCTCTCTGATATCATTATTTGATATCTTTCTCTGATATCTAAGATAACATCACTATAATATTGGCATCAAGAATCTCTTGTCTCTATATTTTGGAAAAAGATCATTCAACTTACTCAATGACTCAAAGAGCCTGCATAAGCCCTTTGTCTCTTAGATTGTTGGATGTATTTGACAATATTTATTGAATGTCAAGCATGTACCAGGCACTGTGTCAGGTGTTGGAGTTAGAACAGCTAATAAAGCAGGTACAGCTTCTTCCACCATGAGTTCATATTCTAATAAAATCCTTGATTTCTCAGACACACAGAGATGATAAACACAAATATAAATTATGTATATATATTTCATTTTTAGCCACATGACAAAGATGTGGCAGATAAGTGGATAAATAGATACAGATGTAAATAGGTTGGCACTGACAAAGGTATATGTTGACACTCATTTGTTCTATTGACTGATTTCTTTCCCTCTTTAATCACAGAATTGGTGATCAAAATCATTAAGCTGAAAACAAATGCTGCCAACTATTCCCATTTTTAAAAGAAAATACCTCCTTTTAAACACCAGTTGAGGGCCACACTCATACTTGGAGAACTTTCTGAGAAACTTTACACTACCTCTACCTCTAGGAGATGATCAGAAGTGAGACAAATTGAGAGTAGGGAGGGAGTTCTGCAAGGTTTTAATTAAAAAAAAGTCTTTTCCTCTTCCTTGGTCTTCTCTGTCTATGCCAAGTAAAGGGAAAATCCCCAAAAGATCATTTGGAGATTAGACATGTCTTCAAAGAAGGAAACAGGACCCAGCAACTCAGGAGGTTGAAACAGGAGGATCAAAAGTTCAAGACCAGCCTCAGCAACTTAGTGAGGCTCTGAGCAACTTATTAAGACCCTGTCTCAAAATAAAAAGTGAAAAGGGCTGGGGATGTAGCTCAGTGGTAAAGTGCCCCTGGGTTAAATCTGCAGCACAAAAATAAACAAACAAAAATCAAAATGAAGGGAACATTACTCTCCTTGCTTGAGATGCTTGTGGAGAGCAGCAGACTCACCTGGGTTCTCCTGAGAAAGAAGCAAGAAGACAGACTTCTTGAAATTGCTTTACAGTTCTTGCTTGAAGTTTGGGACCTCTGAGAAATACAGAGATGGCATTCATTTCTGGTCTAGAGGTTTCTGGAAGCAGGAATCCTTTTAAGCTAGTTCATGCCAGCAATGTATGAAGAGACCATGGCTTAATGAGCCAAGAGTAGGAAAACCAGTGAGACTCACCTCCATGCCAGTTGGCTGTGGCCTTCAGAAGCAATAAGTAAGGATCTTAGTAGCTTCCACAGCTCCTCACAAAAGTGTACGGAGATTAGAGGTGACCAAAGTGGCTCCCAGGATAAAGCAATCAAAAGTCCAATTCAGGTAAGAATTCAGAAGATTGATGGAAGGACTGAGATAGTATTTGGCTGCCTTCTCTCTGAGGGTGGTCTTGAGGTGCGGAGGATGTGGAGCAAAGTGTTAAATTGTTTGTCTTGTCTGATTTCAAGTACATTTGGAAGACTCACACATGCATTAAAAAATTCCATTCTCTTTAGTCATGTTTTTTTATTTTTTCCAGCTTTAAGGTCCCTTTTTCATTTATCAACATATTTACTGAATGCTGTGTATGTTCTAGGCATTATTCTAGGTGAATATGACAGTAAACAGAACAGATATAAGGAGAGTCTATAAAGTGAGTCTACTATCAGAGGCAAAGCTGCTAGTGCAGAGATTGCAAGCTATGCCAAGCAAATTGTCTGCCACAGAGTGGAAGCCTGATGTATGATATATATTTTTTATTTATTGTTTTTAGTTGTAACTGGACACAATATCTTTATATTATTTATTTATCTTATGTGGTGCTGAGGATCGAACCCATGTGCTAGGCGAGCACTCTACCACTGATCACAATCCCAGTCCCAATGTATGATATATAGAATGAGTGAATAAGGTTAAAATGGATGTTTATGATTATTTCCACTTGTGTTTCCATTTTTGATTTTTAAAATTTTTTTTAGTTGTTGATAGACCTTTTTTTTTATTTATTTATATGTGGTGCTGATAATTGAACCCAGTGCCTCACACATGCTAGGCAAGTGCGCTACCGCTGAGCCCCAGCCCATGGTCATTGCTGGGAGCCATTAGCCAAGTAGGTATGACAATTTCCTTGCCAGCGTACCCCATGTTGCTTAGTGGAAGGACTCCTGGAAGGTGACCTTGCTCAAGGACCAGGGCGGATCCGGGTTTAGGGCGTTCCAGGTTTAGGACAATCCGGGTTTAGGGCTGTTCCAGGTTTAAGATTATTCCTGCTGGGAATAGGGCGTATCCTGCTGCCTGAGTTCCCCTTGAGTCTCTCCCGGGATTGAGAGAGTTTTTGGGAGGCAGAGGAGGTGGATTTGGGCAGAGAACGTGGATTTCCCCAGAACGTGTTTGGAGAGGGCCGGTGTGAGTTCGGGAATAAAGAATTGCTGTTTGAATCTACAAAGCTGTGAGTGATTTTGTGCCCAGCCAGACTGCGGCAGGTCATAACTTTAATATTAATCAAGTATCAACTATGATGTAGATGAGGCTAAGTTTTTTAAAAATTATATGATCTCATTTAATCTTGATAGCACTACTGTGAGGTAGATTTTACTATCTATTTTATAGATGATCATACTGAGTCTCATAAGGCTAAAGCTTTCAAGCAGTTGGCAAATCTGGAATCAGAGTGCCAGGATTTATTCCACAAAGTCCATGGTCTTTCTGTTAGATCACACTGTCACCCTAACATTGGACTGTGTACAAAAAAGCACTGGAGCATTTTATAATTAAATGTATAATGAAAACTTATATTTGTTTCATATTTTTAGATTTTAAACTATCTTCACATTATACATATATACTTTTTGCATAAAATACAAAAATAAAAATATTCTTATATATAAATATATGTATAAATTTATACCCACATATAAATTTATGCATATATAAATTCTAAGTTATACTCTAAGCAAGGAAAATATTATTTTTACTATTTTATAGATCAAGAAAGTAAACTTAGAATAAAATTGACCAAATTATGTTATGGGTATAAACAAATATGGCATAATGAATCCCACTATTATGTATAATTATAATGCACCAAAAAAAAAAAAGAAACTGAAATTTACAAAAGTTACATCATATAACTAATAAGTGGCAATACTGATATTGGAGCTCATGTCTTCTAATGCCAATTACTGTCTCTTTCCAATATACCACAATATCCTAGGAGTCTTGAGAAGACTTTCCTCCTCAACATTCTCCTGCAAATTCTAGTTTACAACTTATATCTTCTAGAAAGTATTGCCTAATAATACTTAACCTCAGATCATGTGTTTTCCATTTGTCTTCTTTGCTTCTGTTTTCTGTAATAAAGATGTCCAATGTCTGAGTCTACCATGTAGTGAATAATTTTCTAGGCACTACAAATGCACTGGTTCACTAGAGCTCACAGCAACCTCTTGAGGTAGAATCTATTGCAGTTCCCATGTTACTGATAAGAACACTGAGAAATAAAGAAGTTATGTGATTTGTCCAGTATTTGAGAACTGGCAAGTGAAGAATGTGAGCTGTGAATGCAGACAATCGGGCTCTGGAGGACCTGTATTCCTACACATTCCATTTTGTACTACCTGGGAATTATTTCACTTTGTTTTTTATTAAATAATACTTTATAATTGTTATTCAATCTTTTTTCATGTCTCACTCTTTTTTTTAGAGAGAGAGAGAAAGAGAGAATTTTTTTTAATATTTATTTTTTAGTTTTCAGTGGACACAACATCTTTATTTTGTTTGTATGTGGTGCTGAGGATCAAACCCAGTGCCCCGTGCATGCCAGGCAAGCGCGTTACTGCTTGAGCCACATCCCCAGCCCTGTCTCACTCTTTTTTAAAAAAATATTTTGTTTAAGTTGTAATTGGACACAAGAGCTTTATTTTATTTATTTATTTTTATGTGGTGCTGAAGATTGAACCCAACACCTCACACGTGCTAGGCAAGCGTTTTACCTCTGAGTCACAACCCCAGCCCCTCATGTCTCACTCTTAATACACAGGCTACAACCCTCGTCTTCGTACCACTACATAAGCAGGGTTTAGTACTGCACTTGACATATGGGAGGAGTTCAGCAAGTGATTGGAAAGGACACGCAACAGACCACAGGAATCTTTTCCAGAGCTGATAAAAAGTCTGAATAAGCTACCATTTCCTTTTCCTTCAAATCCCACATGTCAGGGACCATTTCACATCAATCTGAAAAGATACAACGTGCTGTTTTAAATACTAAATTTGCTTCTCCTGATTAATGTTGAAATTATTCTTCAGGAATTAGAATGATTTTGACCTGATGAGTAATAACCATTTCATCCAATGAAATGTTTCATCAAAACAGAAAAAAATGTGTTTGGCAACTTAGTTGCAGAGGTGAGGGTGACATTCTGTGTGTGACTAGGGACTACTAGAAAGCAAATGAGTTCACAGAAGACTTAAACTCAATTAGCCTTTCTACTTCCAGTCACTCCCAATGTTATGCATACGTGCTTGCCAGAGCCATGTCTCATATGCAAAGAGCTGATTCTGCCATTCATCTGATTTAAAATATTCAGTGGCTCTCCTATGCTTATGGAGGTGTTTTCAAATCTAGATTACATAAGATAACCTTGAAAAACTGTATTTTTCAAGGCCAAAGAAATTGTGTATTTTATAAGCTCTCTGAAAGATTTTTATACTTATTCAATGTTGAAAAACATTGACCTTTTGGGATTGAGCACATTCTTTTCATATTTGCATTCAAGACCCACCTTCCTATTGTCCTACTCTGGCATTTCTAGCCTTATCTACTGGTAAGACTACATTTCAATCATCTTTATATTTCCCCAAACCCGAGTACTGACTTTGCACAGAGCAGGCAGCAGAATGGCTTATAAATTGACCTTGTTATTTCAGTGTTCTAGTCCACTAAGCTAAGTAGCCACCATGGTGTTGTAGGAAATTATATTGGTCTATGTCCTTTGCTTACTCTGCTACTTCTCCTTTCTTCCCCCATCAAACTTGGTGTTGCCTGAAAAATGAAGTTTCAAAGTGACATTCAGTTTTTCCTTAGTCATTGAGCTTCAGAGAATGGTCACAGCAGAATGGAAATGTAGAAGGCAGAAATATTCCTCATGTTGAGAATAGTAAGCCTCAAGGCATAACAGAAATCAAAATTCAGTCACTGCTGTCATTGTTCTACATTAATAATTGCAGTTTTCAGGTTCAAAATACTGATTCTCCGCTGTTTCAAGAAGCCTTCAATTTATACCCATCCCCATTTCCTTCGTGGATTCAAAAGGAAAAATGTAGTGCCAGCTTTTACTTTTACTTCAGTTCAAAAGAGTGCCAGTGTTCATAACCCATACTGAATGGGTTCATTATTCTTATTCATCTGTCAGTCTGTTGATGTCTTATTGTCCCTTGCTCCCTAGAAAATAATGCAATTATCTATAAGATCATTTAGTTATGTCCTGCTCTTTGTGTGCTGCTAAAATTCTCTCTGGCGGAAATGGGGATTTTGCCAATATGAAAAAGCATAATATTTAATCATTTAATGGGTCAACTTGACATTATGGGAAGATGAATTAGTTAAACCAATGAATGTGCTCATATGTGTGGTTGTGTATGTGTGTGTGTGTGTGTGTTTATGTTTCAGTGCACCTGTGTGTATATATGGTGTGTGTGTGTGTGTGTGTGTGTGTGTGTGTGTGTGTGCATGCACACTCTTGTGCACGTGAGCAGGGGACAGAAGGTGCCAAAATGTAGTCTATGGTCTACATGTACTTTGGTGCAGTGATGAATAATGCCAACAGGAAGGGGTATTTTTTTCTTTCTCAATGATTACATTTGATCACCAAACCATGTGCCTAAAGGGCCACCTTTTTTTCCCCCTGATTCAACCATTAATTGAGGGCAGCTTTCTCTAATTTTTACAGAAAACATATAGACTGGCACTGTCTGTGAGAAAGTGTATGTTCATATATATATCCATATGCATGCATGTTTGTGTGTGTATGTGTGTGAGAGAACGAGATAGAGACAGACTATAAGATCACATATATATAGACCAAGAAAGTTGGCATTTTGGATAGACAGAGAAAGCTATACTTCTTGTAGACAGAATAAATGTTTTAAAAGGGTGGTCAGGAAATGCCTAACTGAAAAGATAACATTTAAATGAAAACATGAAGGAGGTGAAGGAGTAAGCCATGTGATATATGAAGGACAGTTTGGCACAGTGAACCTGAGCCAAAAGCATTCCTGGCATGTTCTAATAACAGCAAGAATATCAGTGTGGCTGAGGCTAAGTTACTGGAAGAACAGAGGCTGCCAGAGAGGTAAAGCATCAGCCTATTTTGTGGGACCTTATAGATTACTGCAAGGGCTTAAGATTTTCTCCAAAGTGAGAAGAGAAACCACTGGAAGACTTTGAGCAAATAAATGATATGTTCAAGTTTACTTTTTATAAGATCACCATGGTTGCTGTGTTGAGAACAGATTGTACCGGCCAAGATATAAGTACAAGGATTATTTAAAAAACCATTTTTATAATTTAGGTGAAAGAATGCTTATAGCTTGGACAAGGGCAATAACAGAAGAAAGTTATAAAAGGGGTGAATTTTTAGTATACATTTTGGAGCTACAAACCAAAGATTTGTCTATGCATTGTATATAGGATGTAAGGGAAAGAACAGTATCCAGGATAACTCTAGGGTTTTAGGGCCAATAACGGAAAATGTACAATTTCCATTTACTGATAAGCTTTTCACTGATATGGGAAAGATAGTGAAAGAAGTAGGGATCTTGATGGGAAGTTCAGGGATTCGATTTTGGATATGCTGTGCTTGAGATGCTTATTGAACATCCCAGTGAAAATGTCAAGTTGGCAGATTAACTTATGATTCTATTTCAGGAAAGGTGTGTGGGCTAGAGATAAACTTTAATAATAATTAGAAAACAAAGAGCAATTAAAAACATTACACTAAATTTAATGAGATGACCAGGGGAGCAATTTGGAGGTAAAGAGGAAGTCTGAACAGGGTCTGAGATTTAGAACACTACAGTGTTAACAGGACAGGAAGAAAAGGAATAATGAGTAAGTAGGAGTGTGTGATGTTCTGTAAAAAGGAGTAAATCAGGGTTTTATGGGGATGGAAGTGTTTAGGTGTATCAAATATTGAGGAGAAGTAAGTAACCTGCAGTGGACAAGTGCATTTAGCATGTAAAGATACTGGCGATCCAAGCAAGGGTAGTTTGAGGGTGGTATGAATTTGAACCCTTTATTTAAATGAATTCAAGAGAATAGGAACATAAGAATTTCCAATGTATCTTTAGAGGAGTTTTGCTCCAAAGGGAAGGCAAAATAAACAGTAGCTTGAGGATGTTCATGGGATGAAAGAAAGTTTTTTTCTTTGTAATGTGTTCAATATGCGTACAAATTATATCACTTTTAATTATAAAGATAATTTTACAAATATACTGGAGACAGCTCGATAACCACCACTGAAGTCAAAAAATAGATCATAAGCTGGGTGTAGTGGCACTTGCCTATAATCCCTACAGCTCAGGAGACTGAGGTAGGAGGATCATGAGTTCAAAGCCAGGCTCAGTAATTTAGCAAGGCCCTCAGCAACTTAGCAAGACCCTCTCTCAAAAAAAAAAAAATATATATATATATATATAAGAAAGAGCTGGGTTTGTTGCTCAGTGGTTAAGTGCCCCTGGGTTCAATCCCTAGTACCAAAAAAAAAAAAAAAAGGAAAAAAATAGAACATAAAAACATCCCAGAAGCTGAGTGTTAGCCCTTCCTGAACAAAAATCTGTCCTTTACCATTAATGCTAACCAATATCTTGACCTGCTCGATCATTTCCTTGATATTCTTTATATTTCTTTCACAATGTTTATATCCCTAAATACCAGTTGTTTAGTTTTGCCAGATTTTGACATTTAGTCAAATTCAGTCACATTGTAAGTATTGATATTTTGCTTCTTTTCTCAGTATCATAATTCAATATCATATTTAATTGCACTTGGTTTGCTTTTACCACTCTATGACATCCCATTGTTTGACTGTACCATGATTTTGATATATATTATTTTGGTCAGCTTTTTCACCACTGTGACAAAAAGACCTGACATGGACAATTATGGGGGCTCATTTAGAGGAGTTTTGCTCCAAAGGGAAGGAAAAATAAACAGTAGCTTGAGGATGTGCATGGGATGAAATATCCACCTGTGTTGGTGGATATTTGGATTTTCAAAGGTCTCGGTCCATATGGCTGGCTCCATTTCTTGGGGCTTGAGGTGAAGCAGAACATCATGGCAGAAGTATAGGGTAGAGGAAAGTGGTTCAGGTTATTATGATCAGGAAGGAGGGGGGGGGGAGAGAGAGAGAGAGAGAGAGAGAGAGAGAGAGAGAGAGAGAGATCTTCTCTCCTCACCCAAAGGCATTCCCCTAGGGACTGACCTCCTCCAGGCACACCCTACTGCCTACAGTTACCACTCAGTTAGGTTAAGACTCTTATAACACAATCATTTCATGTCTAAACCTTCCTTTATTGTCTCACACATGAGCTTTTGGGGGACATCTCACATGCAGACCATAGCATATATCCTGTGATGGTGGATATTTGGATTTTCCTGATTCATTCCCTGCATCACATTCTGTGGTCAACATCAGATTTCATTTGCAGTTATGGTCGGCTGTACCCTCCCTTTCTAGAACAGAAGCCAGCCAACTGAATCAGTATTCACAGTCATTCTGGATTTTTGTTTTCTCTTTTGCTTTTGTCCTATTCCAAATTTCAGATGATTGCTTGGCTTGCTAGCAGGGCAGTCTAGAAGAGCAGAGGTGCTACTGTTTAATAATGCAATATTTATGGGTTTTTTTCTGTTTCCTGTATCATTCTTCCTCCTTCCTCAACTGTTCTTTCTGAGATCGCCTCCTAAATAAACCACCTGAACTCAAATTTTTGTCTCAGACACAGTTTTAAGAGAAATAAAAACAAACACAAGGGTTTCATGAATAATGCAACTGTGAATACTCTCTTTACAGTACTGTGGATTAAACCCAGGGTCTTACATATGCCAGGCAAGCTCTTTGCTACTGAGCCACATCCCCAGCCCAACAGTGAATGCTCTTATACATACCCCTTGAGGCATATGTGCACAAAGAACTGTAGGGCTCAGCAAACATTTTCTATGGAGTGCTAGATAATAAATATTTTAGTTTCATCTATCCACAAACAATCCATTACATATTTATATATTATCATATTATTTTCATAAACATAAAATGGCAGAAACTTTTCTTAGCTCATGGAGCAAATTGGATCAAGGTATATACTTTGTCAATACGTATTAGAAGGTGTATTCTTTTGAAACAAATCATTAGGTCAAAGGGTATACATGGGTGCAGCTTACTTATTACACTACCAGACTTTCTGAAATGATTTTACACTCTTAGTAGCAGGGCATAAGACATCTAGTTATTTTATAATTTTTTCCCACATTGTATTTGACAGAATTTTAAATTTTATCTGTTCTCTTGGGAGTATGGTAGTATTACAGTGTGGTTTTATTTTGAATTTTCTTCATGACTAAACAGGTTGAGAAATTTTTCAGACATTTAATGGCTTATTGGTTTTCTATGTTCAATTAGTATCTGTTCAAGCATTTTTTCTAATTTTCTTTTGATTATCTGTTCTGTTTTTAAAATTTATTCTAATTTTTTATACATAATGACAGAATGCAATTCATTGCATATCATACATATAGAGAGCAGTTTCTCAAGACACTGATTACACACAAAGTATTTTCACACCATTCATGTCTTATACATGTACTTAGGGTAATAAAGTCTAACTCATTCCACCATCATTCCTACCCCTGGCCCCCTCCTTTTCCCTCCCTCCCCTTTGCACTATCTAAAGTTCCTCCATTCCTCCCATGCTCCCCACCCCCCAATTGCCTTTATGAGTCAGCATCCTCATATCAAAGAAAACATTTAGCCTTTGGTTTTTTGGGATTGGCTAACTTCACTTAGTATTATCTTCTCCAACTCCATATATTTACCTGCAAATGCCATGATTTTATTCTCTTTTAATGTTGAGTAATGTTCCATTCTATATATACATACACCAGAGTTTCCCTATCCTTTCATCTACTGAAGGGCATCTAGGTTGGTTCCATAATTTAGCTATTGTATATTGTGCTGCTGTAAACACCAATGTGGCTGTGTCCCTGTAGTATGCTGTTTAAGTCCTTTGGGTATAAACTGACGGGTGGGATAGCTGGATCAAATGGTGGTTCCATTCCAAGTTTTCCAAGGAATCTCCATACTGCTTTCCAGTTCTCTATATATTTTTAATATGGATCCTTCTGTTCCTTTATCCTCGTTTCAAGTATCTTCTCTCATTCCCTCTCTCATTCCCTGCTTTCACTCTTAAAAAAAATTATATATATATATATATATATATATATATATATATATATATATAGTTGTAGTTGGACACAATACCTTTATTTATTTATTTTTATGAGGTGCTGAGGATCAAGTCCAGGGCCTTGCATGTGCTAGGTGAGGGCTCTACTGCTAGCCACAATCCCTGCCCCACTTTCACTCTTTTGATAGTTCTTTTTTTTCCTCTGAAGGGTAAAAAAAGTGTCATCATTTAAAAAGAAATTTTATGCCCTTCTTATTTATTTCTAGGATGAGGGGAGGATAAGATTTTTGCTTTATTATGTGACTATCTTTGAAAATGTGCAGTATGAATTTCTCAAAAATAAAATTTTTACCAAACTTGGAATGGATATAGATTTATAAATAGAAATGATACCAAAGAAGATGTATTTGTACATCAAACTGCCATCAAGAAGAATAACCCATGGAAATATCTGTGTAGTGTAGGAGATGGAGAAACTGTAGAGTTTGCTGTGGTTGAAGGAGAAAGGGGTTCTGAAGCAGCCAATGTGACTGGCCCAGATGGAGTTCCTGTGGAAGGGGGTCAATATGCTGCTGATTGGCGCCTGTTACAGATGTGGCTACTATGGCAGACCCGTGGACATCCCTGTAATTACTCTGGGGAAGAGGAGGAGAAAGGGAGAAAGAAAGTGGCAGCAGTGAAGGATTTGAACCCCCTGCCACTAACGGGCAGTTCTCTGGGACCCAGAGTCAGCTGCTCCGCCCCCAGTATCACCAACAGTAGGGCAGAAGTGGTTCCTGCCTTACCATCACTCATGGGTCTTTCCCCATCCCAACAGAATGCAGGCTGGTGAGATTGGAGAGATTAAAGATGGAGTCCCTAAGGGAGCACAGCTTCTGGGACCAGTTCATAGAAATTCAACTTATCGCCCAAGGTAAGGTAAGGGACCTCCTCGCCCATGACCTGCCCCAGCTGTTGGAGAGGCTAAAGTTAAAGGAATCAACAAGCAACCAATGGTCCAAACCAGCCATCTGCTTGCCATGGTTACTGGCGTCCCTATAACTATCTCGCTCCATCCTCCAAATGCTGGCAAAGAGACCAAGGCAAGTGAAGTACCAACTGAGAATCCTGCTCCAGCCACGGAGCATAGCAGTGCTGAGTGATATCCAGCTCCCCAGGCACCTTCACCACCAGTGGGGTGACCTAAGGAATTAATTACCATTCAAAAGTAAAGCAAAAAAAAGCACACCCACAACCTTATCAACACCAAAGAAACATTTAAGCTATAAAGTGGAAGACTAACCAAGATTTGGACATTAGAATGTTTACTGTGATTCTTTGAGAAACTAACAACTGCAAAATGAAAATGTCAGCATATTTTTACAGCAAGCTGCCATTCCGGGAATGCCGGCACACAGTACGAGAGAGCAACCTCCCCAGTTTCAGCAACCACTAGGTTTATGTTTTTATCCTGGTTTATACTGTTTGGGTAATATGAATTTAAATAAGAAATATTAATACCACATGGGGAGAACCCCAACCAAAAAAATCTGAAATATATAGTAAATGCTTTCTTTTCCTTTTTTGTATGCTGACTCCAGCGCAGCTGACTCTGGGTCCTAGAGAACTGCCCGTCTTTTCCTTTTTTTCCATTTTGGATGCTGGTGCTAAACTCCCTTAGGGACTCCATCTTTAATCTCTCCAATCTCACCAGCCTGCATTCTGTTGGGATGGGGAAAGACCCATGAGTGATGGTAAGGCAGGAACCACCGCTGCCCTACTGTTGGTGATACTGGGGGCGGAGCAGCTGACTCTGGGTCCCAGAGAACTGCCCATTAGTGACAGGGGGTTCAAATCCTTCACTGCTGCCACTTTCTTTCTCCCTTTCTCCTCCTCTTCCCCAGAGTAATTACAGGGATGTCCACGGGTCTGCCATAGTAGCCACATCTGTAACAGGCGCCAATCAGCAGCATATTGACCCCCTTCCACAGGAACTCCATCTGGGCCAGTCACATTGGCTGCTTCAGAACCCCTTTCTCCTTCAACCACATCAAACTCTACAGTTTCTCCATCTCCTACACTACACAGATATTTCCATAGGTTATTCTTCTTGATGGCAGTCTGATGTACAAATACATCTTCTTTGGTATCATTTCTATTTATAAATCCATATCCATTTCTGATGTTGACCCATTTGACAGTCCCAAGGACTTTGGTGGTAATAACATTTTTTTCCCCTGTATTCGCTGCCAGTGATGGCTGAAGAGGCGGGGGTCGCGGTGCCCGTGGCTGGGGGCCGCAACGCCACCGGGGTTTCCTTGCGATGATGGCTGTGGGCGCTGGAGCCACAGCCTGGGGCGCGCCATTGTCCACAGGGCTCTTGGGTGCAGTGTCCTGGGATACCGTGGCGACAGCCTCCACAGGAGCCTGCAGGAAGGTGGTGGTGGTGCTGCTGCTGGTGGCTTCACCCACCTTGCTCATGCCGCTGCCTCTGCTCTCACTCAGGTACCTCAGTGCTGGTTGGTGGATGGTTGGCACAGCTAGTGGTTGCAACCACCTGGCTCGCTCTCAGGTAGGCCGGTGCCAGTCTCACTGTGCAGACGGCAGCAGAATAGGGGGCGTCTTGCAGCGAAGGCGGCTCGAGCTTGGGCTACGCGCTTGCACTTGGGCTCCTTGCTGGATCTTACTGCCTTGATAGTGTCTTTTCAATGAGCAAAATTTCTTAATTTTATTTTATTGAGAAATTATCAATTCTTTTATGAGTAGTGATTTGTTTAAGAAGCTGTTCAATATCTTTTTTTTTTTTTTTTTTAAGCGGGGGTATTGGAATTGAACACCAGGGCACTTGACCACTGAGCTACATCCCCAGGCTTATTTTATATTTTATTTAGAGGCAGGGTCTTGCTGAGTTGCTTAGTGCCTCGGTAAGTTGCTGAGGCTGACTTTGAACTCAAGATCCCCCTGCCTCAGCCTCTCGAGTGGCTGGGATTACTTGCTTGCACCACTGTGCCTGGCAAAAGTTGTTGGATACTTTAAAGTCACAAAGATATTATGTGTTCTCTCCTAAAGCTTTATCTCCCCTTATTACAGTAAAGTATAAAAATTTAACAGGAGCTGTTTTGAGGTACAACATGAGTTAAAGATTTAAGTTCCTTTGTATTTCCATTTGGATATCAATTATTCTAAGTAGCATTTGTTTTAAACATCATCTTTGCCACACTAGTTAGAACTACAACAGCTATTTTATGACTTAATTATCCCTATATATGTTAATCTGAACCTGAGATCTATTCTGTTCCATTGTGTTTCTGATAACCTTGTACAAACAACAATTTTTTAAAAATATTTTTTAGTTTTTAGATTGACACAATATCTTTATTTTATTTTTATGTGGTGCTGAGGATCAAATCCAGTGCCTCATGCATGCTAGGTGAGAACTCTACCACTTGAGCCAGCCACAACCCCAGCACTACAGACAACAATTTGTACAATAATGTTTTAATCAAACACAACGAAAACTAGGATTTTCATTATTATTGCACTGTGGCTATTGATTAAGTTTGGAGAAGCATTATTTTTATAATGTTGAACCTTCAAATGTATGGATATGGTATTTTTCTTGATTTATTTAAGGCTTCTTTATTGTCTTTCAATAATGTTTGCAGATTTCCATGAAATTTATTCTTTGACTTTAAGAATGCTTTTACTATGGTAGATTTTGTATATAAAACTTTTTTGGGGGATACCAAGGATTGAACTCAGGGGCACTCAACCACTGAGCCATATTCCCAGCCCTATTTTGTATTTGATTTAGAGACAGGGTCTCACTGAGTTCCTTAGCATCTCACCCTTGCTGAGGCTGGCATTGAACTCACAATCCTCCTGCCTCAGCCTCCTATGCTACTGGGATTATAGACATGCGCCACTGTGCCCAGCTACAAAATATTTTTGTTTACTTTTGTCTATTTTTCCAGCTTTATTGAGGTATGGTTGACAAATACAAATTATATATAGTCTAGAACATGAAGTTTTGATGTGTGTATACATTGTGAAATGGTATCAAACTCAAGCTAACATATCCATTACCTCACCTAGTTGTCCCTATGTGTGTGTTTGTGTGTGTGTGTGTGTGTGTGTTGAGAATACTTTGAGATATATTCTGTCAGCAAATATTATGTATATATAATTAATAATAATACTTATGAATTTATTGTAATTTACATTACATAACTAAAGTTTGCACCCCCCTTGACTAGCATCTCCTCCTTTTTTCCCAGTCCCTGATCTCTTGTAAACGCCATTTTTAACTTTTGTTATTCTGAGTTGAATTTTTTTTTTTAAGATTCCACATATAAGTGAGATCATGTAGTATTAGCTTTTACATGTTGGCTTACTTTTCTTAGCATATGCCCTCCAGAATCATGTATATTGTGGCAAATGAAAATATTTCCTTTTTAAGGTTGACTAATATTCTTCAGTGTTTGTGTGTATATGTTGCTCTTTTCAAGATAGTCAAGTGGAATAAGTTTTGATGTTCTATTACACAGAAGGGTGACTATAGTTAATAGTGTTATATTGTATATTGCAATATATAAGTGGTAGCTTGAGGTGATGGACATGCTCCATATTCAGATTTGACCATTGAAAAATGTATATATTTATGGACAAATCATAATATGCCCCATATATGTTAATTAAAAACAAAATAAAAATAAACCAGTTTGGATTATTTGGAGTTCCTTGCATTTTTCCATTCATATTTAAGTGGAGGTTATCAATTTCTTCAAAAAAGGCACCTGGTACTTGAATAATAATTGCATTAAATTTATAGATTAATTTAGGGAGCAATTTTTTAAATTTTTAATTATAGGTGGACATAATATCTATCTTAATTTTATTTTTATGTGGTGCTGAGGACCAAACCCAGTGCCTCACACATAGTAGGCAAGCGCTGGACCTCTGAGCCACAACCCCAGCCCTAGGGAGCAATTTAAAAAAATATTTTTTAGTTGTAGATGGACACAAAATCTTTTTGTATTTATTTATTTGTATGTGGTGCTGAGTATTGAACCCAGTGCCTCATACATACTAGGCAAGTGCTTTACTACTGACCTACAACTCTAACCCCTTAGGGAGCAATTTTCACCTAACAAAATTATGTCTCCCAATCCATGAACATTAAATATTTTTCCATTTATTTAGATCTTTTTACATTTTCTACAGTGAGATTTTGCATATTACAGTCATGTAGATTTCTGTTAAATTTACCAATTTTTTTTCCTCAAAAAACATTATTTTAATTAGATACAAAGATTTTTTTTCATACATGTACTTTGGATAATGATGTCCATCATATTCCACCATCCTTGCTAATCCTCTACCCCCTCCCTTTCCCTCCCACCCCTCTTCCCTATCAAGAATTCACCTATTTCTCCCATGCTCCCCCTCCCTACCCCACGATGAGTCAACCTCCTTATATCAGAGAAAACATTTGGCATTTTTTGAGGGGATTGGCTGACTTCACTTAGCATTATCTTCTCCAATGCCATCCATTTACCTGCAAATGCCATGATTTTGTTCTTTTTTATTGCTGAGTAAAATTCCATTGTGTATATATGCACATTTTTTTTATCCATTCATCCACTGAAGGACATCTAGGTTGGCTTTGTAGTTTAGCTATTGTGAATTGTACTGCTATAAATATTGATGTGGCTGTGTTCCTGTAGTATGCTGTTTTTAAGTCCTTTGGGTATAGTTCAAGGAGAGGAATAGCTGGATCAAATGGTGGTTCCATTCCCAGTTTTCCAAGGAATCTCCATACTGCTTTCCAAATTGCCTTCACCAACATTGAGACTAACTATAAATGTCTTAATAACAATAATTTGTTCATAGGTGATATACTGTTGATATTGGGATCTGTTAACATTGTTATTCACCATAAAGGAGGGATCTTGGAATTATACAAGAGCACTACAAATCTATAGGGTAAAAACAATAACACATCAGTCCCACAGAGCTGGAAAGAAAAAAACGTAAGCAACATGAAAAGACAAGGGAAAAAGATACCACAAACAATTCAAGACAGCACATCATTAGAAGAATTGACAGCTACAGCAGAAAAAATTACAGAGAAAGATTTCAGGATATACATGATTAAAATGTTTTCGGATCTCAAAGACATTATACAACAAATACAGAAAGTGAAAGATCACTTTGACAATGAGCGACATAAACAAATCCAAGAAGCAAAAGATCACCTCAACAGGGAGATAGAAGTTATACCAAATCAAAAACAAAAACAAACAAACAAAAAACCCCAGAAATCCTTGAAATGAAAGAAATAATAAACCAAATTAAAAACTCAAATGAGAGCATCACCAATAGAGTAGTCCACTTAGAAGATAGGACATCAGACAATGAAGATATCATATATCATCTTGAATAGAATGTAGACAGCACAGCAAAAATGATAAGAAACTACAAGCAGAACATCTAAGAAATATGGGATAGCATAAAAAGACCAAATTTAATAGATATTGGGATAGAGGAAGGCATAGAGGTCCAAATCAAAGGAATGAGCAATCTTTTCAATTAAATAATATCAAAAAACTTTCCTGACATGAAGAATGAAATGGAAATTCAAATCCAAGAAGCCTACTGGACGCCAAATGAGCAAAATCACAACAGATCCACACCAAGACACATTATAATGAAAATTCCCAACATACAGAATAAGGAGAGAATTTTAAAGGCCACAAGAGAAATGAATCAGATAACATATATGGGTTAACCAATTAGGATAATGGCATATTTTTCAACACAGACCCTGAAAGCTAGAAGATCCTAGAACAACATATTTCAAGCCCTGAAAGATAATGGGTGCCAACCAAAAATCTTGTATGCAGCAAAATTAAGCTTCGAATTTGAAGGTGAAATAAAAACCTTCCACGGTAAACAAAATTTAAAAGAATTTATAGCTAGAAAACCGGCACTACAAAACATCCTTGGCAAAATATTTGATGAAGAGGAAATGAAAAACAACAATGAAAACCAGCAGACAGAGGTAGTAAAGTAAAGGAAAAACTAATCAAAGAGGAAAACCAAGTCAAGTTAAATAATAATAATAAACAAATATGGCTGGAAATACAAATCCTGTCTCAATAGTAACCCTAAATATTAATGGCTTAAATTCACCAATAAAAAGACATAGGCTAGTAGTTTGGATTAAAAAAAAGGATCCAAAAATATGCTGCCTACTGGAGACTTACTTGATAGGAAAAGACATACACAGACTGAAGGTGAAAGGTTGGAAAAAATCATACCACTCACATGGACTGTGGAAGCAAGCAGGGGTTTCCATTCTCATGGCAAATAAAGTAGACTTCAAGCCAAAGTTATTCAAAAGGGATAAAGATGAACATTACATATTGCTCAAGGGTATAGTACACCAAAAGACATAACAATCATAAATACATATGCCCCAAACAATAGTGCAGCTATGTTCATCAAACAAACTAAACTCTTCTGAATTTCAATAGTCAAATTGACCACCACATAATAATCTTGGGGTACTTTAACACGCCTCTCTCACCATTGGATAGATCTTCCAAACAAAAGTTGAATAAAGAAACTATAGAGCTCAATAACACAATTAATAACTTAGACTTAATGGTCATATATAGAATATTTCAACCAGCATCAAGCGGATACAGTTTCTTCTCAGCAGCACATGGATCCTTCTATAAAACAGACCATATACTATGTCACAAAGCAACTCTTAGCAAATACAAAAAAGGAGAGATACTGCCATGCATTTTATCAGATCATAATGGAATGAAATTGGAAATGAAAGTGAATTTTGTCAAATGCTTTTTTGGAATCTATTAAAATAATTGAATGTATTATGATGTTACAGTGATTGATTTTTTTATGTCTAAATAATCCTGCATTCCTGGGATAAATCCTATTTGGTCATGTTGCATAATACTTTTTATATAATGCCTGACTTGGTAGAATTTTGATGAAGATTTCCATTTCTATATTCATAATTCATTTACTTGGTAGTTTTATATTCTTGTGATAACTTTTTTTCTTTTTGGCAGTGCTCCAGATTGAACCCAGGGCCTTGTTCATGTGAGGAAAGTACTTTACTAACTGAGCTATGTCCCTAGGCCCTTCTTGTGATAACTTTTTCAGTTTTTATTATTGGATAATACTGACCTCGTAGAATAAATTGGGAAGCATTCCATTGTCGTTTTGAACAGTTGAGGGTTGTTGTTTATTTTCCTAATGGTTGCCTAGAGATTAGTTAACATTCTAATTTCTAGTAAGTGTATTCATAATGATTTTAAAAGTTTTGTCTAGTAAGTGCATTAATGTATGAGTTTCCTCATGGCTAGTTGACAATGACTTTTTTTCCCCCATGTATGAGTGATACTTCACAGTTTCTTTGCCTGTACCATAATTTCTTATTGAAAACTCTATTTTTATATAATATCCCATGGCAACCCTGGAAATAAGATTTTTCTTCTTCCCCAGGGTTGGTTGTTATCACTCATTGATGTAGCAGTAATCTGTTTGTTTAATTAGTTTTCTGAACTAAGTTTGTAAATTCTGTATCTTTGCCATGTGTGGACACTGAGATCTCTTTTCAGTTAGTTTAGTGATCAGCTGATGATCATTAGAATGTCTTTAAATGCCTGGAACAAAAAAATCTCTCAGTTTTTTCCTAGGGGCTTTGTGTTCATGTTGAGACATTCCTTCAACACTCAGACACTATGATTACAACTTTGCCTTACCTTGAACTACCTGCTTTTGTAGAGCCATTTTCATTTATGTCACCCTTTCCTTTTTAATTTATTATTGTTTGATACTTGGCTTGTGTCCTTCATTTTGCATGTATCATATCATATAACATTTTCTTCATAAAATATTTTTAAAATAGGTAATAATACTCTAATAATGATACAAATAAATCTCAGCTACATCTTTTAAGTGACTGAGACAGGTCATGAGTCCAAACATGGCTTAAGAACCCTATATGAAAGTTCTTAAATGGAAAATCAATTATACTGCCCTTTCATTTTGGATCAGGTAAAGCATTTTAATCTCCTTCTCACAGTGAGAAGTCACCCATCTAAATATTATTTGTATAGATTCCTGAGGGGTGGGAAATTAGTTTTGCAAGGTAACAAGACATTCAATTTCCCTCAAGTGCCATAGTATTCAGCCCCTTATATTTTCTTATATTCACAATAGCTAGTGATAACTACTCTCTCCTTGTTGGTTATAGCTTCAACTTTCCTTCATTACATCTTAGAGCGTATTTTTGTTTCCTCTAAAATCACCAATGCCTCTCATCTTTCTTTCTCATCATCCTTGTGGATATGTGTGATCATGTGCCTTACAATCTCTCTCCTGGAGACCAATCTTATCAGAATCTTGACTGGAATTTACATAATGACCTCCAACCTTCATTCCATTAAGATATTTATGTCACATCCAAGATTTATATTCATTTTTTATGATTTGGAGGAAGCTATGCTACATTATTTTGTTAGTTTAGTTCCTCCAGCAAGCACATACCAAGATGCAATTAAATGTGAAAGAAAATAATTGGATCCTATGAAGGATAAAAAAGAAAGAAGCAGAAGGAGACAGAGTTTTCTGACTGTGAAACAGATATGATATCTCTGAGAGGAGAATGGAAAGGAAGTAGAATTTGGTATGGAAATAATCTCAAACAGCAATATAGTTGTAACACAATTTTGTCCAGGTTTCCAGGTTGTCCATAAATCAAAATCTTCCATTTTGATGGGATCATATACTCCACAGAAATGGTTCAGTCATTAGCCTTGAAGACTCCAAAGGAAATAGCCATGACACTAACATGATTGTGGATTCAGTCAGTAGGTGGGGCTATCACACAACTGTGCTCCCCATAGCAGGATATCTATCTGGTACATTTCCTTGGCTACTACAATCCAGCATATGAAGATTCATATCTGACAGGATCATTGGTTTGTATAAAGTATTAAGACGTATTAAACAGATTAAAGGTAGACAAAAGCAGTAAAGAATTCTTAACAATAATCATACATCACAGAAAAGAAAGTACCTGCAATAATTAAAACATACGCTGACTTTACATAATTATAAAGAGAACTTTATTTATAGTTTTTTCTTTATTTATAGTTTTAAATGTCACATAAATGCCTCCACGTATAATAAAATAATCACATCAGTGGCTCATAATTTTATTCTATGGTGGAAAATATTGATCTTTAAAAAATAGAGGTTGTAAATTTATAGACTCTGTTATTTAGGGATTCAAAAAATAAGTATTAAGATTGTATTTATACTCCTTGGGGGAAAAATGATAATTTCACTGTTTAGACTAATTTGACATTTTCTATAAGAGTAGAAAGAGCAATCAAATAAAAGAACTATATTTCATTATACTTCTGTAATTTAAAATCTTTTTTACTGCAAAGGACACTGTCAAGAAAAATGAAAAGAAAACCTATAGAATGTAAGACAATATTTGTGACCCATAAATCTGATAAGGAACAAATATCTAGAATATATAAAGAACCTTTAAAACTCAATAAAAAAGACAAATAACCCAATTTTAAAAATTGAGCAGGGAGTCTAATAGATGTTTGTCTAAAGGAGGTAAATATGACCAATAAGAACATAAAAAGTCCTCAACATCACTAACCATGGATATGCAAGTCAAAGCCAAAATAAGATAACCACTTTATACCCAGTACAATGGCCTATTATCAAAGATTTTTAATAACAAGTGTTAATGAAATGTTGGGCATTAGGAACATTTATTCATGGCTTGTTGCTTTAGGAAACAGTTTAGAGTTATTCAAATGATTAAACATAGAGTTATCCTATGATGCAATTGTATTTTTTGGTGTCCACTCAAGAGAAATAAAAACTTTTTCAAATAATATTGGTTCATGAACATTTGTAGTGGCATAGTAATAGCCAGAAGGTCAAAACAAGTCAAATGTCTATCAACTGATGAAAGGATTAATAGAATGTGGTAAAACTTATATCAGAATATTATTCATCATTAATTTGGGAATGAATTAATGATACAAGTTATACATGGATGAACCTTGAAATCATTATCCTAACTGAAAAAAAGTAAATCACAAAGGCCACAAATGTCCAGAACAGGCAAGTTTATGGAGAGAGAATGTAAATTAACTGTTTCCTGGGGATAGTGGATATGGAAAATGGGGGCGGGAGGTTAACTGGTTCATGATTACAGAGGATCCTAAAAATATCAAGCTTTTTAATATAATACAAAGATGTTAGTAACACACTTATTAATTCTGCATAATAGAATGTTTTATTTAACTGCTGTGAGGTGAGTTCAAATTACCAAGTGCAATGTGTCCATATGGACATTTTAAATCAGAAATGTAATTGCATTTCAAAAAGCCATTAGCAAAATTAAACAAGTTTCAGTGAGCTTGATGTTCAGTAATTATCCTGAAATAGCAATATATGTTACCCAAATGAAGAGAATCATTGGTTCTATGCAGAAAGTAGAAATCTTTGTATAAAATGAGATATAACAAAGGCACAAGAATAATTAAATCCTCTATATCGAAGCAACTAAAAGTACAACAATATTTTAGTGGGAATATTTATTTGATGGTGGAAACATGGATACTGAAACTGAATTTAAAGTATATTTTTCTCAAAGCAAGGCTGTATTTTCTATTTTTTAAATTTTTTTAGTTGTCAATGGACCTTTATTTAATTTATTTATTTATACGTGATGCTGACAATTGAACCCAGTGCTTCACACATTAGGCAAGCGCTTTGCCAATGAGCCACAACCCAAGCCATGTATTTTCTATTTTATCCTTTTACTCTTCTATCTTTTGTATTCAGAAGCAGAAACTCTTTAACCTTTTCTCCAATATGATATTCCTTCAGTTCAGTTTATCTTAACAGAAACAGAAAACTAATCAAATGATCTCAAAACAAAGTATATGGTATATGAGTGCTAAAACTGAAAATTTATCAAGAAATCAAGGCAACTGGAAGGCATGGTAGTGCATGCCTGTAATCCCAATGACTGGGAAGCATGAAGTAGAAGGATTAAATATTCAAGGCCAGCCTCAGAAATTTAGTGGCCCTAAACAACTTAGCAAAATTTAAAATAAAAAAAAAGGTTGGAGATGTGGTTCAGTGGTTATGCACCCTTGGATTCCATTTCAACTCAGTTTTAAAAAAAGAAAGAAAGAAATCAAGGCAGCTCTACCAGAGATTTTTACTTTCACTTATTTTTTCTTTTACAAGTGCTTTCCTCTTTGAGCCTCATCTCTTCTCCATTACCTGGCATCTATACTCTTTGTTCCCTTTTTGTTCTTCAATAATCTTGCCTTTTGAATGGCTTTAGTCGCTATGTTCTTAACTTCAGCTCCTCAAGCAGATAACCACTTTTATGCTTATGATTTCAATTAAATTCCTCAACAGTGAATCTGAGTAGATTGAGCACACATTTTGCTTTTTTTTGTTCGTTTTTATAGCAGATTAGAAATCATAGGTTACTAGCAAGCCTCTACACTTGCTATATTTTTTGATCAGTACCCAGTTTGAATCTATCTAATCTTCCATAAATTGTGAAATGGTCACATGATATAAAACAGCCTAAGCAGAAGGTGCTATAGATAACTTCTTTTTTGAAAATTTTTTTTGTAGTTGTAGAAGTACAGAATGTCTTTATTTATTTTTATATGGTGCTGAGGATCAAACCCAATGCCTCACATGTGCTAAGCAAGCACTCCACCACTAAGCCACAACCCCATCCTTAAGATAACTTCTTTATAAAGGCATGCAAATATGGCAAAAGATTTCCTTTGCCTAATCAGTATAGTATAATGTTAAGTAAGTGTTCTATTTCCTAGTTTGTTGTATGAACAGTTCAAAAAGTTTTGCTTATAATCTTGAAATCAATCTCAAAATATTTTACTCTATCAAGACGTTAACCCCAGAATCTACTAATAAAGCTCATGTAAATATATAGAGAGAACATGCACTATATAAACTTAGTCAAACATTGGGAGATCTAAAAGCCAAGGCTTTATTTAGTTTAGATCAAAAGAAGGTCCTAAGTTTTCCTCTTTCCTTAAGTCATATGATGTTTTGATCTATAGACACATACCATTCAGAATGCATGAAGATATATAAGCAAAAGCCTATAATGGAAAAACTGTTTAGGAAATATTGCATTCAGTTATTAAATAGATGTGTTAACTCTTCTTAAATTTAAAAGATTAATTTTAAATGATTTTATTTTATCTAAATAAATAAATATTTTTCTCTACTTATGGATATTTTTTTGTTAGAGCTATACATTGTCTACTAATAGAAAATAAGTTTTCAACTACTATTCTATTACATGATTCTAAGGTCATTGATATGGAGTCACAAAATTCAGTTATGTTAATGATGAGTACTTTGTAAACTTCTATGTGCTACACATTAATTTTAATTCATTATCATATGTTTGTTGCCCATGAAAATGAAAGTATCAAGGTCCTAAATTAGAACATCATATGAAAGATAAGACTGAGCTGAGACAAAAACAACATGGTAACATAATTCAGGAGATTGATTCTAGTTCTGGTTCTAACAAGTATTATCATGTGAAAAAGCAATGCTTCTTTGCTAAGTCTCAGGTAATTTAGGTGTCAAATGATGAAAATCAGGTAAAATGATCTCTAAAGACCCTTCTTCCATGGCAGATACCAATTATGCTCACTAATATGTCTGCTTGTCTTGCCCTTCTGGAATCACAAGAGCACTTCCCCATTTTCTTAAAGCTATGTGATTACTTTAGCTAATGAAATGTGGATAAAAAGATATGTGCCACTTCTTGGTTGAAGCATTAAGAGCATGCAATCAATTCTCTACATTTTCCCTTCTATTATTGCAACTACTGGTAATGTTTCAGATGGTGTAACTCTGGACCCTTGAGTGGAAATGACATGGAACAGAGACTCTTGTGAACACAACATAATAAATATATAGTGAGAACAAGAAATGCACTTTTTTCTTTATAAGCTGCTAAGAGTTGGAGGTTGTTTCTTGCTACTTCTAGCATAATCCATCCTTTCCTGACTTATACAAATGATGATACCAGAAGTAGAATGCTTTCATTAAAACAACAAAAGTTCCTATGATGGATGGCAACATTTGGCAGGAAGAAAAAAACTATTACTGAGGATGGAAAGAGGAGACTGCATTGACAAAACATTTGCCAAATTGATATTCTATTATAGATTGGAAGGCAATTTATGTACCTAATGAATTTGTAGCTTGGAAGGTAGAGATGGGAAAGCAGAATGTTAGTAGCAGGAGTTAGTTGCCTTTGACAGTATTTCACAAGAAAAGTTAACCAAACTGCTCAGAAAAAGAAAAAGAAAAAGAAGAGAGTTAAAGATTGTGGTTATTGCAAGGCTAGAAAAAGTAACTATTTTGAGGGGGCGGGCAGAAACAATAGGAGAAAAAATTAAGAGAGGCTTTGAAATACTAAGTCCAACTAAAACTGACTATTGACCTAGAGATCAAATTAAGGACTTCCATGATGGCGGAGTAACTTCCAAGATGGCGGAGTAGAGGAGAACTCATTACTGGCTTTACTCTGAGTAAATGACTGGATGCTCTCCCTCATAGGGGCCCCCATTCACAAATTTAAGCTTCATGGAGCCTGTGACAGGATTTTAAACAGCGGTTTGTTACAAGTGCAGTCCAAAACGCAGAAAACCCAAGTCGCTCAGAGTGTGGGACCTGGCCAGCAGTGCAGCTCAGGAACCCACTGCAGATGGGCAGAGTTGAGCACCACAGAGTTCTGGCAGCATAGAGATGCAGAGTTACGGATCCTTTGGGGCTAGAGCACGCCACACTACAACCCACATCTCCGCAGGTTACATGACTGAGGACCAAAGTCTGGACTTAGTGGAGGAACATCCCAGCTCCCTCCTCCTCACTGGACACCCTGGCGCGGAAATGGATGGTCACCATCTTGGAAAATCTACCTCATCGTGTTCTGACACTTGGTGTCAGAACAGGTGTGTGATTCCCAACCCCTCCTCTACCCAGCTGTGATAACTCAAAAACTTTCTCACCAGCTCTCGGTGGACATGAATATCAGAGCCCAGTGAAACAGAAAAGGTGCCTGATCTCCAACTCCCCCTCCCTCAGCTGTGATAGACCAAAACCTTTCTGGCCAGCTCTTGGTGGGCGTGGCTATCCGAGTGAAAAGACAGAACAGGTTGCCGGTTTTCAACTCTCCCTCTCCACAGGGGTGATGACTTGGTGACTACCCAACACAGAGATAGCGCTCAGTTGATCAGGAGCATGGGGCGGCAAGGGCACCACATGCCCAAAATAAACCCAGGGCTGTGGATAAGAATTCCAGTAATCGGGGCCTGGTGGGCAGGACAAGTGAGGGGCATAGAGACCAGGAACAACCCAAAGAGACCAGGATTGGAGAGGCATCCAGCAGGGAAGGGAAAGCTGCCTCACACGAATTGCTTCTTCCACCCTGAGGGCAAAGACTCAACCTGGATTGAACAATACCACCTAATGGAAGAGAAGAAACAGAATTCTAAGAGTGCTTTTTTTTCTTTTTTCTTTTTCCTTCTTTCCTTTTTTCTTTTTATCTTCTCTCTTTTCCTCTCTTTTTTTCATTCATTTTCTCTATCTCTTCTCCCCCCTTTTTCTTTTCTTTTTAATTTTCTTCCTCTTTCTCTTGCTCTTCCAACCTTCCAAATGTTACTATTTCTACTGCGTGTAATTTACTAAATGCAAATAGGTGAATGTTTCTATGCTTCTTATTGTCCTCCCATGTATTTAGCTACCCTAAAACACCTCCTGTCTATTCTCCTGTTAATAACCCCCTTCATTGGAGTTCTCCTCCAAAGTAGCTAAGATATATTATCCCATATACCCTCACATCTTTCCCCCTAAACATAAAGTCCTATGCCCAACCCTTAGTTCTCTGTATGCCACCAGAATCTGTATGCCTTTTATGAAGCTAATGAATTTATTTTAAATTACAATTGAATCCAAAATCTCTAGACATTGTCTCCCATCACAAAGGAGAGAGCTCAGATCTATACAAAAGCAATACAAATCTATAGGAGAAAAATAATAACACAACAGTCACACAGAGCTGGAAAGAAATGTGAGCAACATGAAAAAACAAGGAAAGAAAGAACCACAAACAACGCAGGACAACTCAACAATAGAGCTACAGCAGAAAGAATGTCAGATAAAGATTTCAAGATATACATGCTTCAGATGATCTGAAATCTCAAGGAAGACCTTACACCGCAAATGCAGACAATGAAAGATCTCTTTGACAATGAATTACATAAACAAATCCAAGAAGCAAAAGATCAACTCTACAGGGAGATAGAGGTTATACAAAAAAAAAATCATACAGAAATCCTAGAAATGAAGGAAATTATAAACCAAATTAAAAACTCAAATGAGAGTATCACCAGCATAGTATAACACTTAGAAGTCAGAACATCAGACAACAAAGTCAAAGTATATCATCTCGAAAAGAGTGTAGACACCTCAGAAAGGCTGATAAGAAACCACGAGCAGAACATCCAAGAAATTTGGGATAACGTAAAGAGATCAAATTTAAAAGTTATTGGGATAGAGGAAGGTATAGACGTCTAAATCAAAGGAATGAGCAATCTGTTCAATGAAATAATTTTAGAAAACTTTCCAGACATGAAAAATGAAACAGAAATCCAAATCCTAGAAGCCTACAGGATGCCAAATGTGCAAAACCACAAGACATCCACACCAAGACACATTATAATGAAGATGCCCAACATATAGAACAAGGAGAAATTTTTAAAAGCCACAAGAAAGGAAGCAGATTACATTTAGGGGTAAACCAATTAGGTTAACAGCTGATTTTTCAACACAGACTCTGAAATCTAGAAGATCCTGGAACAACATATTTCAAAGGCTGAAAGATAATGGGTTCCAACCAAGAATCTTGTATCCAGTAAAATTAAGCTTCAGGTTTGAAGATGAAATAAAAAACTTCCACGATAAACAAAAGTTAAAAGAATTTGCAGCTAGAAAACCGGCGCGGCAAAACATTACACGAAAAGCAAATGAAAAATAACAGTGAAAATCAACAGTGGGAGGTAGTACAGTAAAGGGAAAAACTAATCAAAGAGGAAAACCAAGTCAAGTTAAATAACAAAAATAAACAAATGTGGCTGGAAGTACAAACGATATCTCAATAGTAACCCTAACTGTTAATGGCTTAAACTCACCAATCAAAAGACATAGGCTAGTAGACTGGATCAAATTAAGAATAAAATTCCACACCTATTGTTAAATTATGCAAATGGATTTAGGTACTTCAAAAGAAAGGAGAAGGAAGAGGGACTTCTAGGGACTAGGAAGGGTGGTGGGTGGAAGGAGGGGTGTCAAGGGTAGAAGGGTGAATGGACATGATCAATGTACAATGTATGAATGGATGGGAACATCACAGTGAATCTCACTAATTTTTACAATTAATAGGTGTTAATAATTGTAATAATAATAATAAATTAAAAATCAAAGGTCAAATCCACAAAGTATGTCCAGTCAGTTTTTTCCTTGGAATGAAACGACTTAGGAAAAAGAATCTAATATCTTTGATGCTGTATCTCTACAGGGTAAAGTAACTGGCCATTGATTTGAAAGAGAGAGAATATTCAAGCCAATGCATAAAGCATTTCTAAAGACTGTTTCTTGAACAGAATTGCTCTTATGGATTGGGGCACATGAAACTGATTATGGTAAAATAGATGGGAAACTTACTAAGGTTTTGTGAGGATTGTATTGCTAACTGTATTGCCACTAGAACTATTAAGATTTTAAAAGAAACTTGGATTCTTAGCTACTTATGGAGATTAAATTGGTTAAGAAATCCACACAGTTCTTATTTTTGTGTATATTTTATTTATTTATTTATTGTTATATATGAAAGTGGAATGCATTACAATTCTTATTACACATATAGAGCACAATTTTTCATATCTCTGGTTGTATACAATGTATATTCACGCCAATTCATGTCTTCATACATGTACTTTGGATAATAATGTCCATCACATTCCACCATCATTTCTAACTCCATGCCCCCTCCTTTCTCTTCCCACCCCTCTCCACTCAGTTCTTAAGTAGTGCATATAATATGTCACTCAAATTCTGTAGAGTGTGACCAGTGACAATAGGAGAAGAATGGGCTGGGAGGCCTTTCCCAGAGAGCAAGTTTATCTGTGTTAATGTCTCGTTTTGGATGGTGATATGTGAATAATTTAAGTTTGTAGCCTTGAGGGTGATCAAGTGGCAAACACATGACATTCCTCAATAAATATTTAAGATTTGGGGCTGGGGATGTGGCTCAGTTTTAAAGCACTTAGCTAGTATGCACCAGGCCCTAGGTTCAATCCCCAGTAGTGCAATAAAAAATAATTATTAGGACACACACTAAAGAAACTTTCTGGAAATTTTCCAAGAGGAAATTATACCTTTAGAAGTTATAATTAATATATGCTTCCTCTGACAATGTGCAGATAGTTAATTCTAACCAGTAGAAAATTCTAAGTTTGGTCAGAATTATTGTCTTTTTTGTTCATGGAATTTGAATTTAGGTAATGTGAGCTGGGTAGTTTAGACTAACCTTCTCACTGAAAACAACTTGAATAGCTGATTAAAGCATAATAACCATCTGAGTGGAAGTAGTTGTGAAATGATAAAATAATAGAGAATTTTGTGAGGATTTGGTATAGTATGGAAGATTTGAATGTGGATGGACATACAAAATCTTTTTTTCTCCTCTGGCAAAATTGATGAACTATTATAATTGGAACTTATTGAAGTTATCTCCTGTTTTTGTAAATAAAGTTTTCTTGTAACAATGTCTTGGTCACTTGATTATGCATTATGTATGATTTCTCTCTTGCTTGACAATAAAGTAGGTATAATAGAGACCCTATCATCTGAAGAGCATAAAATATTTACTCATTAACAATTAGGGTATTGGGTAATTCTAATAGAGGTAATTGAGAGTCTGAAATGCTGAGCAGCATTTTTGAATGATTTTCTGATTTAGGGATATAGGATTGGGAGTCCAGCATCCAACAGTGGATAGACAGGCCATCTAATTTCCTACAATTGGATTGAGTTGATATCAAATTTCAAGTGCTGAGAGACACCCCACAGAAGCAAATACAAATCCTTTCTGGTAGAAGATTATTTCTGCAAACAATTGTACAAGTACAAGACCCAAAAATAGCTAAAAATATCATGTATAAAAAGAAGACAAGGCAATTTGATATAAAGGAAAATTTTCATGTCACCAATTCATCAAGTTTCTTTGAACTTTCTTTAATCACCTAGTGAACTGATTAGCATGTGGCGAGTAAGAGGAAGTGGTGCTTTCTTCATAGGATTTTAATACCTTGAATCATTATCTATGTCATATCTATTCAACCATCTCTGTCCTGCTTTTATATTCTTAGAAGCATGAAATGTATGTACCTTACCAAATTGATTTTTTTAAAGGGCTCTACCTCTAATCCACATTTTTTCCCTTCTTTTTTTAAAAATTGTTTTTAGATACACATAACAGTAGAGTGTATTTTGACATATTATATATACATTGAGTGCAACCTGTTCCAATTTTGATCCCATTCTGTGGTTGTACATGATGTGGAGGTACACTGGTTGCATATTCATATATGAACATAGGGAAGTCTGATTCATTCTGCAGTCTTTCCTATTCTAATCCACCTCTGAGAACCCTTTGAGTATCCTATCTCTTGCATAGCATGCATGAGGCCCCAGGTTCAATCCCTAGTATCACAAGAAAAATTATATTGTCTGTAGCTTCCAATTACCTGATCTAATTGCTCAAGTTTGTGATGGGACAATAATATCATTCATCTATTTTAAGTAGGCAATCAAAAACAAACTTATTCACATCAAATAAGTGAAGCTAAGTGGAGTTAAAATACTTAGAAAGTTGGAGCATAAAGAAAATTGCCTAAAAGAAACATCATGTCTATTTGACAAGAGAAATGGAATTATCTAAAATCACACAATGTAAGGGCTGAATTGTTTTAAATTGGTCCAAACTACTTTTGAATTTATTAAAGGCAAAAAGGAAGTGGAAAGAGCCAAAATTAGTTCCAAAATGATGCTGATGACAACTTGCCATGGAGGAATTTGTGGTAGGTGTCAGCCTAAGCCTTAACTATGTAGCAAGGTGAGTCCAAGTTCATGAGTTCAAGCAGGTGAGTCCAAATTTGGGGCATAAGCCTTAAGTTTAAATAATGCGTCCAGACTAAAGGAGATATTTTGCAAGCATGAGGCATATCATCATAATTTTTCTTCATTTTATGTGTTCTCTCAGTTGGCACATCAATAGCTCTGACCTTTTAAAGTCATCCTTTATTGAGCCAGAGAAATAAAAGGCCAGCCAAATCTTTGAGGAGGAATGGAGAGGAAAGCAAATGCTTTGCAGATGTAACCCTCTTCCTTCTCTGACAGCAGGCATCCTCTTTTAGCCCTACTAAACAACTTGGGAACTTTTTAAATATTAAAAAAAGGCAGTTGCCAAGTACTGTCCCTTTTTCTCTGATACATATCATTTTCTCGTTCCTTCCAATATTCTTTTAATGTTGAATATTTTACCTTCCTAAGGAAGGTTTGTAATATAAAATTGGAATTAGTTATTATATTCTTAATTACATAAAATATCTTTTTAAATTTAAATTAAACTTATGTTTAACAGACATATAAAAACATAAAAGTTATACATATTAATGGAGTACTATGTGATATTTTAATACGTGTATATGTTATTTAATCAGGTTAAATATATGTATCTCCTTAAATATTTATCACTTTTTAATAGTGAAAGTATTAAAAATATTTTCTTCTTGCTTTGAGACATATAGTATATAATCACTATAATCACCCTACTGTGCAATAGTACATCAGAACTTTTTTGTGTGGGGGAGATAGCGGGGATTGAACTCAGGGGCACTCAACCACTGAGCCATATCCCCAGCCCTATTTTGTATTTTCTCTAGAGACAGGGTCTCACTGAGTTGCTTAGCATTGCCATTGCTGAGGCCAGCTTTTAACTTACAATCCTCTAGCCTCAGCCATCCAAGTTGCTGGGATTACAGGAGTGCGCCATCATGCCCAGCACATCAGAACTTCTTGCTTCTATCTAACTGTAACTTAATCTCCTTTCATTAACTTTTTCTTATGCCCCTCCAGATTTTTCTTCGCCTCTGGTAATGACTGTTCTACTCCAAACTTCTAGGAGATCAGCTTTCGCAGATTCACACATGAGTGAGATGAAGTATTTATCTTTCCAAGTATGGCTTATTTCACCTAACAGAATTTCCTCCAGGTTGTAGTGTTAAAGTGTTATGTACGTTTGTAGCTGCTGTATTTGGCAGATTGGATCTGATAGACAATGAAGTTACCCTCTTTGTGCAAGATAGTTTATTTCAAAAATAATATGGAAGTGAAAGCAATGGTGAAAGACAAGATAGAAAGAGAAGAAAATTCATCACCAGATTGGAAAAACACAATGCCTGAAGTCATATAGCTGGGGAATCCCAAGGCATTATTCTTATTTTAAAGGTGAAATAATATTTCATTATATACATACACAACATTTTCTTTATACATTCATCAGTTGACAGACATTTAGGTTGTTTCCATTTCTTGACTATTCTGAATAGTGTAGCAATGAACATGGGAGTGCACATGCCTCTTTCATGTACTGACTTGAATTTCTTTGGGTATATACCTAGTAATGAGACTATTGGATCATATGGTCATTCTATTTTTAATTTTTTGAGGAACCTCCATACTGTTTTCCAGAATGGCTATACTAAATTACATTCCCATCAACAGTATATAAAGGTTCCCTCCTCTCCATATTCTTGCTAGCACGGTTATATTTAGTCTTTTTGATAATAGCCATTTTTGTAGTGGTGAGGTGATATTTTATTGTGGTTTTTATTTTCATGTCCCTAATGATTAGTGTTTTTTCATATATTGTTGGCCATTTAAAATTCTTTTATTAGTTGTTGATAGACCTTTATTTTATTTATTTATATACAGTGCTGAGAATAAAACCCAGTGCCTCACACATGCTAGGCAAGTGCTCTACCATTGAGCCACAATCCCAGCCCCACTGTTGACCATTTTTATTTTAATTTTTTAAATTTGTTCATTTTTTAAATACTATATGACAGTAGAATATTTTGACATACTTATACAAACATGGAGTATATCTTTTTCTAATTAGAATCCCAGTCTTGTGGATGTAAATGATGTTGAGTGTCACTGTGGTATGTTCATATATGTAAGTAGGAAAGTTATGTCAGATTCATTCCACTTTATTTCCTATTCTCATCCCCCATTCCTTCCCTTCATTCCACTTTGTCTAATCCAATGAACTTCTACTCTTCCCCTCCCCGCTTTGTTGTTAGCATCCACATATCAAAGAGACTATTTGACTTTTTTTTTTTTTTTTTGGATTAGCATGACAGTCTCCAGATCCTCCCGTTTTAGTGGCAAATGTCATAAAGTCATTCTTCTTGATGGCTGAGTAATATTCCATTGTGTATATATGCCACAATTTTTTATTTGTTTATCTGTTGATGGGTATCTAAGTTGGTTCCATACCTTGGCTATTGTAAATTGTGCTGCTGTAAACATTGACATGACTATGTCACTATAGTATGCTCATTTTAAATCCTTTGTGTATATACTGAGGAGTGAGATAACTGAGTCAAATGGAGGTTCCATTCCTAGTTTTTTAAGGAATCTCCGTGCTGCTTTCCAGTGGTTGCCCCAATTTTTAGTCTCACCAGCAATGTATAAGTGTACCCTTTTCCCCACATCCTTGCTGTTGGTCATTTTTATGTCTAATTTTGAGAAGTATCTACTTTAAAGGAGGGTTTTTTTCCTATTGCATTTTTAAAATTTTCAGTATATTCTGTTTATTAACACCTTGTCAAAAGAATAGTCTGAAATTTTATTCTCACAGTCTGTAGGTGTTCTCTTCATCTTATGGGTTGTTGATTGTTTCTTTTGCTGAGCAAAAGCTTTTTAATTTGATGTAATTCCATTTGCCTGTTTTTGCTTTACTTTCTCTTGCTTTTTGGAGCTTTGTCCAAAAAAAAAAAAAAAAAAAAAAAAAATCCTTGGCCATTCCCACGTTTTTAAGCAGTTCACCTAGGTTTTATTTTAATAATTCAGTAGTTTCACATCTTACATTTCAGTCTGTATTCCATTGAGTTGGTTTTTGCAACTGGTAAGAGGTGAAAGTCTATTATCATTCTTCTGCTTGTGGATATACAATTTTACCCACACTATTTATTTCTCCAATGTATCTTCTTAGCAACTTTATAAAAAATCAGTTGGTTGTAGCTGTGTAGATTTACTTCTAAGATTCACTGTCTTGTTCCATTGATCAATGTGTCTGCTTTTATATTAACACAATGCTGTTTTGATTACTACAGCTTTATAATGTATCTTAAAGTCAGGTAGTGCAATGCATCTTTTTTTCTTTTTGCTCAAAGTTGCTTTGGCTATTCATATTTTTTGTATGTGTAGTTCTGTACAAATTTGAGAATCTGGAGGGGTTCTATAAAGAATGTCATTGGGATTTTTGATGTGTATTTCATTAAATGTGTAGATCACTTTGAGTACTATGGATGTTTTAACAATACTGACTCTTCCAATCCAAGAATATCCGATGTCTTTCCACTTTTCTTGTGTCCTCTTCAATTTCTTTCATCAATGTATTTCATATTTCATTGAATAGATCTTTTACCTCCTCATTGGCCAAACATATTCTTAGTTGTTTGTTTTTGTTTTTGGTATTTATAGTAAGTGGGATTGCTTTCTTGATTTCTATTTTATTTATTTTTTTAGCAGTATATACCAGTTTTTATATTTTGATATTTTTATACTATAACTTTGATGAATTCATTTATTAGCTCTAATGATTTTAGTGAAATCTTTAAGGATTTTTACATATAAGACCATATCATCTACAATGTCAATTTTACTCCTTCTTTTGCAATTCATATGCCTTTTATTTCTTTCTCTTGTCCTATTGATCTAACTAGGATTTCCAGTACTATGTTGAACAAAAGTGGTGCAAGTGTGCATTTTTGTCTTGTTTCACATCTTAGAAAGCCTTCAGCTTTTTCCCATTCAGTGTGGTGTTAGCTTAACATATATATGGCCTTTATTATGTAGAAGTATATTCCTTCCATACTTAATTTGTTCAACATTTTTATCATAAGGTTTAGTGAATTTTGTCAAATGACTTTTATTCATTTATTGAAATGATCATATAGTTTTTGACCTTCATGTGATGTGATGTATTATGATTATTGATTTGCAAATATTCCAACCAGCTTGCATCCTCAATATGAATCTCACTTGAGAATGATTAATAATATTTTTGATATGCAGTTGGATTATATTTTCTTATATTTTGCTGAGGTTATTTTAATCTCCATGTCATTTACTTCTGCTCTGATCTTTATTCTTTCTTTCCTTCTACTAATTTGTTGTTTGGACTATTCTTGTTTTTCTAGTTTCTAAAGACGCAGTAATAAGTTGCTTATTTGACATCTTTCTGCTTTTTGATTTAGGCATTGATTTCCATAATCTTCCTTATCATTAGTTCTTTTTCTGCCTCCAATAGGTATTGACATGTTGTGTCTCAATTTTTGTTTACAAGAAATAAAATATCCTTCTTGATTGATTCCTTGATCCATTGGTTGTTCAAGAGTAAGTTGTTTACTTTCCATGTATTTGTGTAGTTGCAATGTTTTCCTTGTTATTGATTTCTAGTTTATTGTGTTGTGATTAGAATAGATATTTGATATGATTTCAATTCTGTAAAACTTGGAGAGACTTGTTTTGTCGTCTATTGTATGATGTATCCTGAAAAATGTGTATTATGTAGCTTTTGGATGAAATGTAGTTCCATCTTGTCTAGGATGCAATTTAATTCTGCTGTTTTTGTTGACTTTTTGCCTGGGTGATCAGTGCATTGGTGAAGGTGAAGTTTTAAAGTCTTCAACTCTTATTATATTGGAGTGTATTTCTTCCTTCAGAACTATTAATTTTGCTTTGCATAATTGGGTGTTCTGATATAGGGTGCATATAAATTCAGGATTGTCACCTCCTCTTACTCAATTAAATCATCTATTATTATGTGATGATCTTCCTTGTCTCTTTTACTGCTTTTAAAGTTCATTCTTTGATATTAGTATGGTTACTCTTGCTTTCTTTTGAATTACATTTGTATGGAATGTCTTAGCCCATCATTTCACTTTTGGTATATGTGTATCCTTAGAGGTGAAGTGACTTGGTTTTCTTTTTTAGACCATTCAGTTCTTCCATGTCTTTCAATGGGAGAATTTAATCCATTTGCTCTCAGGTAATCATTGATAGGTAAACTCTTATTTCAGCCATTTTGTAACTAGTTTTCTAGTTTTATTATCATTCCTTTATGTTCTCCCTCTCTTACAGTCTTCTTTTGTGGTTAAGTTATTGAATCCAATAATGTGTTTTGATTCTTTCCTTAATATTTTAGATTTATCTATTACAGATTTTTTGCTTTGTGATTACAATGAGGCTTACAAAAATATCTTTTGATTATAGCAAGCTATTTTGAGATAATAGCAACTTAACATAATCATAAAGATAAGAACAGAAACTAACAAAAGAACAAGAGAAAATATACTAATAAGAAATTACACTTGTACTTCATTCTCCCCACATTTTGAATTTTTGACATCCCTTTTTATGTGTTTCTATAGGGCCAGTCTCTTAAAATATTAATATAGTTATTATTATTAATTGCTTTGTTTTTTAGTCTTCATACTAAAGATATGAATAGTTTATCTACCATGTTTGCAATAGTAGAGCATTCTGAATTTGTATAATTACTCTTACCATCGAGTTTTATACATTTGCTTGTTTTCTTCTTACTCATTAACATCTTTACCCTTCAGTTAAAGAAACTTCTTTTAGCATGTCTTGTAGGAGAAGTTTGAAAGAGATCTAGTCTCTCAGCTTTTGTTTGTCTAGCAATGTCTTTATTTCTACTTCATTTCTAATGGATAGCTTTGCTGGGTAAAATACTCTCAGTTGATGTATTATTTTTCCTTCAGCACTGTGAGAATCTCAATCCACTCCTGTTTCTGCTGAGAAGTCAGCTATCTGGTGAATTTGGACACCCTCATTTGGTATTTGCTTGCTTTTTCTTGATACCTTGAGCATGTTCCATTATCTTTTACCTTTGAGAGATAAATTATAAGATCTCTTGAAGTTTGACAATTTTGAATTAAATTTGACTGGTGACATTTGATATCCTTTTTTTAGATTTGGGATGTTTTCTGTTATTATTTTGATGAATAATCCCTCTACTCCTTTAGCATTCTTAAATCCCTCTAGAATTCTAACAACCTAGTTACTTGTTCTTTTCATGATGTCCCATAATTCTTGTAAGCTTTGTTCCTTCTTCTTTATTCCTTTTTATTTTTTTTCTCCTCCAGTTGTATGTTTTCAAATGGTATATCTTTGAGCCCACAAATTTTCTCTTTTATTTCATATGTTCTGCTATTGATGCACATTGATGTGATTTTTGCTTTATTTTGTTTGGGCTGGGTTTTTAAATTTTTGAGATGGGATCTTACTATGTTGCCCAGGGTGGTTCCAAATTCCTGGGTTCAAGTGATCCACCTGTTTCAGCCTCAAGAAGTTGGTACTCCAGGTGTATACCACCACACCCAGTCTATAATTGTTTTTAATTCCATTTTGTGCATTTTTTTTTAGTTCAAGGGTTTCTACCTGATTTCAAAAAACTGCTTCTCTCTCTCTGTTAAGTTTCTCTGAGTACTGAATCTTCTCTTTCTCTCTCTCTCTCTGCCTGTGTGTTTGAAATTCATTAAATTTCCTTAAAATAGTTATTTTAAATTGTTTAAACTAAAATTTCACATATACTTGTTACTATATAGTTGATATCTGGAACCTTAATTTGATTATTAGGTGAAGCTCTTGATGATTGGTATGCAACATCTTTTGGGCATAGAAGAATTATGTATTTATTCCAATCTTCCTTATCTGTCTCTGTTTGTATCTGTCTTCCAGAGATTCTAAACAGCTTTCTTATTTCCTCTGAGCCTGTAGTCACTTCCTCTAATTCATCAGTGAATGGCATCCAGGCCTAGATTGCTGGGAGACTGCTGTTGTGCACTAGTGGACAATTCAAGCCCATGTTTGTACTGAGTCCTTACCTGTTGTGTTTTACAGCATGAACCACAAGAGTATCTAAGCAGTGCAGTTAATCCCCTCAAGCCTCTTTCTAGTCCTGGGGCAGGCCAAGGTGCCTTGTCCATAGTCTTCAGCATGTGGTCAGAAACTGTGGAGTTCTGCCTGGCTATGGACAGAGTCACTGTGGAGAGACCAGACCCAGGCTTCTATGCCATGCATGTGGCCACCAGTGCTCCAGATTGTTTCACATCCTGAGCCCACAACCTCCCAAGGTCAGAACTTCTAGAACTGCCTGGGGCAGGCAAGACTCACAGTGCTATAGCAGCCTACTGCTGAAATGGGTTCTAGCCACAGGTGATGCTGACTGGAACAAAATTCCAATGGATTGGGGCCATGTGTCTCCATCTGGCACTGGAACTGTTCCAGAGGTTCCACCTGCAGACACAGGCCTGGAGTGGTGACTGTATTATCCCAGTGTTGGGCTTCACCAGCTCAGTACTGAGTTCCAGGGAAAAGTCCTGTGTTAATTAACTTGTCCTACCCTCAGAAAATGAAGGCTTTCTCCACGCTATGCTGCTCAGGCTGGGGTATAGTGTTGATGAATGTAGCTCTTTGACAACCAAAGCTGATGCTAAGCTAGGTTGTACCTGAGTCTTACAGCTGCGAGGACCTGCACTGTCTCTCAGGGATGCTACCAGACCCACATCATAGCTGGTAGTGGTATAGGTTAAAATGTGATTTTGTTGTTGTTGTTGTTGTCGTCTGTTTTTACAGTACTGGGGATGGAAACCTATGTTTTACCCATGCTAGGCAAGGGCTCTACCACTGCACTATTTCCCCAGGTCACAGGTTAAAACCTTTATCTATGCTATTATGGAACAGATTTCTGATTAGTGCTAGGATCAGTCTAGAAGCTCCATCTGAAACTGTTGGCCTGAGGATAGCTATGCTGCCCAAGGTTAGTGGACAGGTAGTGGAGCAGTCTCTTGACTACCAAGCCTGATGCTGGGTCACAGATTAGTTTTACAGCTACAGGGTCCAGCATAGTCTGGAAGCCTACTCCAAGCCCATTTCAAGGCTATCAATGATGCAGGTTGGAACTCAAGTCTGTCCCACCAGTGTGCAGGTCTCTTCCTGATGCTGGCACAGGAGTAGGGTCTTCATCTTTAAGCTCTGACCTGAGTATAGGAGCCTTTGGTGCTTGCCTGATGCTCATTCTCCACACCAGACCTAGCTATGAGGTCCAAAGCAAAGTCCTGTGCTAGCATTCATGCCCTGTTTCTCTAATGGGGGAATCTTTTTTCCATGCTGCTGCTCAAAGTCACAGAAGAGATGGTTAAGGTAGTCATCTATCTGGTCTAATGCAGTTATAATGGCTCAGTCTTGTGGGTATTGGCCTACAGATATAGGTTAAGGGTATGGACACAACATGGAGTTTTACCATGGTGAGCCTGGCACTGGATTCAAATCTAAGGTCTAGATTTAATTCTGTATCCCTCCCACAAGTGGAAGACTTCTCTATATACTTGGAGTTGAAGGAGCAACACTGGCAACTCTTTCCTTCTTACTTTCTTCAATGCTAATTTATTTTTATTATACTAATTCCAGGCACTATGTTTTCTCACCTGACTTCCTTAGCTCTTGTGAAGGTAGTTATTATTCTAGAGTCCAAATACTGCCTAGTTTTGAATCCCAGTATTATTATATCAGGCAATTTATGTTATTCAGTTGCTGAGCACTTGGATTGTTACCAGTTTTTGACTCAAGAATAAAAACCCTATCTTGAACATTTGCATACAATATTGGTTTTTCTCTTATCTTTTTAAAAGTACAGATGAAAAGTATTAATATTCTGATGTACAACACTGCTGGAGCCAAATGCCGCAGTCTGGCTGGGCACAATTCAGGAGCCACTTGTCAAAAGAAACTAACTTTATTTTTAGAACCACACAAGATAAACAAAACAGCTCCTCAGGAAAAAACCCTCAGAGCCCAACTGCCACCACCGGCTTCCCACAAGCCACACACCCCAACAACCCCTTTCTCCCACAATCCTCCTGCTCTTGAGGCCGATTGGCTGGGTCGCATGGGCGGAGCCAAAAAAGTCCCCCAATGAGCAGCTCCGTGGTCTGAAAGGGCAGGGAAACAGCCCAATGAGCATCACCGCAGAGGAGCCAATCAGCTAGATGTTGCTAGATGTTGCTGGGGCTGCTGTGAGCCAATCATCAGCTGGTAGTCTGAAAGGGCAGGGAAACAGCTCAATGAGCATCTCCACAGAGGAGCCAATCAGCTAGGTGTTGCTGGGGCCGCTGTGAGCCAATCATCAGTTGACAGTCTGAAAGTTTGCTGGAGCCCCTTCGGCTGTGGCTCTCAACATAACACAATATTTTGATATGTGTGTACATTGTGAAACACCTAATTCAAGCAATTGAACAAATGTATACCACTTTTTATAGTTAAAATATATAAAATCTTTCTTAATAATTATTAAATTTATATTGTTATAACTAGAGTCATTGTTACTGTTTGTATATCAGGCATCCCAAAATAATCCCTTCTATTAATGAGGGATTATTCAGAGGTAACATGATTAGATTATTAAGAATGTAACCTAATCAGTCCTAGTTTGAATGGATCAACTGGGTGGTAACTATAGGCAGGTGGTTGGAGGAAGTGGGTCACTGGGGACATGCCCTAGAAGTAGTTGTTCTTCTCTTCTTCCTTCTCCTCCTTCTCCTCTCTCTCTCCTTCCCAACCAACACGAGCTGAGCAATTTTCCACTACTAGGCCCTTCCCCCAGGATTCATCTGTCTATGAACTGTCACCTCTGAAACCATCATAAGTTCCAAATAAATTTTCCTTCCCTAAGTTATTCTTGTCAAGTATTTTGGTCACAGTGATACAAAAGCTGACTAAAACAGTCATTATGATGCCAAATAGATCCCTTAAAGTTAGTCTTCTTTTCTAATTGAAATGTTGTATCCTTTGACCAATATCTCCCCAGTCCAATCAACTCAAAGCACAGGTAATTACCATTTTATGACCTACTTTTATTAATTCTAATTTTTTAGATTCCACATATAAGTGAGATCAGGTGGTGTATTAGCTAGCTCTCCATTGCTATAATAAAATACCTAAGACAAGCAAATCATAAAGAGAAAAAGGTTTTAGTTCTTTTGAATAAATACCTAGGAGTGGGATAGCTGGGTCATATGGGTATTTATACAAAAGAATTAAAATCAGAATTGTATAGTGATACAGACATATCAATATTTATAGCAGTGCAATTCACAATAGCCAAGTTATGGGATCACTCTAGGTGGCCATCAACAGATGAATAGATAAAGAATATGTGACATACACACACAATGGAATTTTACTCAGCCATAAAGAATAAAATGGAATTTACTGATAAATGGATGGAACCAAAGAACATCATGCTGAGTAAAAAAGCCAGACTCAGAAAATTAAGGGTTGAAAGATTTCTCTCCTATGTGGAAACTAGAGCAAAATATGGGGGAAGAGGTGGGAGATCCCATGAAAATAGAAGGGAGATAAATGGAATAGAGGAGGGCACAGAAGTGAAGGGAGGAAGGATAGGAAAAGGGAGGAACTATGGAATGAATTTGACCAAATTATGCCATATACATATATGAATATATACAATGAATTTCACCTTTATGTATATCTATAAAGCACTGATTTTTTAAAAAAAGGGCTGGGGTTGTAGCTCAGTGGTAGAGCGCTTGCCTAGCATGTGTGAGGCCCTGGTTTTGATTCTCAGAACTACATGTAAATAAATAAAATAAAGGTCTATTGACAACTAAAAAAATATTTTAAAAAATTAAATATCAGTAGATAAATAGAAGAAAGAGCAGTTACAGTAAAGGAAGAGGAACTGAGGGGGTATTTTTATTTTTGTTTCTGGCTATTTCACTTAGTACAATGTCCTCCTTGTTCATCCATATTGTTGCAAATGACAGGATCTCCTGCTTTTTATAGCTGAATGGCATTTAATTATGAATGTGGATTACATTTCATTATATTAATTTTACATTTCATTGTTTTTCTTTTGAAAAAAAAGTATGGATTGAATGTCGTCAAAATTAAACCTTTTGTGCATCAGATGACACTATCTCTGAATGAGAGAAAATGTTTGCAAATTATGTATCTCATCAGGGTCCAGTATCATTCCTATATGCTTGTGTGTGAATTACATATTATATATTCCATATATTATAAATATCACATATGTACAAAATATAATTTTTCCAGAGAAGATATAAAAATGGCCAACAAGCATACGAAAAGATATTCAACATAATTAATTGCTAGGAAAATACAAATCAAAACCACAATGACATACCACTTCATACCCACTAGATGGACTATAATGAAAAGTACAAAACATAACAATTGATGGTGAGAATATAGAGAAATTGACACTCTCATATAAAGCTGGTGGAAATGTAAAATGGTATAGCTGAAAGAAATAGTTTGGTGGTTCTTCAGAAAGTTACATGAAATTCTCACGTAATATCAAGCAATTCTACTCCTAGGTATATAATATATCCAAAACAATTGAAAGCAGATGTTAAAATTAATAATTATATAAAAATATTATGTAGATGCATTATTCATAATAGTCAAAAGGTGAAAACAATCTCAATGTCTAACAACTAATGAATGGATAATCAAAAAGTTGTATATTCATAAAATGGAATATCATTCAGTCACTAGAAGTAATTAAGTACTAATATATGTCAAAATAGGGGTGAACTATGAAAACATTATACTGAGTGAAAGAAGCTAAAAACAAAGGGGTATATATGTATATCATAGGAATTCTTTTATGTGGAATATCTAGATTAAGCAAAATTTTACAAATAGAAAGCAGATTAGTAGAGGCCAGGATCTGGGGTGATGTAGAAATAGAGAATGACTGGTACATATAGGGTTTGGGAGTTCTGATGTGTTGATAAAAATGTTCTAGAACTGGATAGTGGTGATGTTATTATGGAGAGCCGCTTCAGAAAACATTCTAAATCCAAATTCAGATCAATGAGAGCTTTATTTACCTGGTCAGGGATTGTCACCCACCCATAGACACTGAAGCTCTATGGGAGAACAACAGCTTCCTGGCCTGTATCTGGGAACTTAAAGATGAAAACCACAACTCAGGGTCTTTTCTTAGCATCATGCAAGCAAGTCAAGCACAGAAGCTAGAAAAAAATCAGTCATCTTTGCAACTCAGTTAACCACATCTTGGGTCCGTGCAGGTGTTAGACAATTGTATCCCTAGTTTGAGCAGGTGGTTAGCAGGGCACGAGAATCTACTTCAAAGTCTTGGGTCACCGAGACCACCACATCCTGGTTGAGTACATTTTGTGGGGTACAAAGTACAGAAAACAATATATTATAAGAAAACAGTTTTCATTTCAGTTTTTCAGAAGCAGCTCTTGTAACAGTTTTTTTTTTTAAAAAATAGAAGGCAGCAAAATGGAGTCTTAGGCCTGTCTATGATAGTCTTTGCTTTATAATTATCTTATCTCACTTATCAAAATCTTATATCTGTAATCTATATTTTTTTTTACTCATCTATGACCTATAACTTACACTCTTATTGATTGTATTTATCAGTTCACACCACAACAATGTTTGCTGAGTATTATGAATTCATTAATACCACTGAATTGTATGCTTTAAAAGCCCCTGAAATATTGATGTTTGCTTTTTGCTTTGGTGAAAGAATCAGGGTAAGAACTGACAAGTGATTTACTTCATGCTGGTATAAATGGAAAATTTTACATCATGTGTCTTTTTCCACAGTAATAAAACACAGAAAAAATGTAGATCCCATCTAATATGCTGATATTCTTTAGATATTCATATTCCAGAGCTTATATATTTGTTACTTGTAATAAGGTTAGTTCCATAAAATGTAACAGTGCCATTACTGGATATGGAACATGACCCACAACCTTGTAATCTCTGTGTATCCTTTGTGCCTAGATCTTAAGTGCTAATTCTTTCTCTTATTGGGATGCATTTGATTCAGCAGATTCCTCCACTGAGGCCACTTAGGAGAGTTCTGAGCTATAGATAGTATTTCCTAACTGATTCCTTATGACTACTTTTCATCCTAACCCTAGTTCTGGTTCAATATTTATTGTTAGAGATCTTCAACAGTGCTGTCTGTGCTCTTGAGCAGAATCTGTTTCAAGACAAATGTTTTGTTTATTTCAACTGTTCCACAGTGAATGTGTACCTTTGCCTTATCATTGGTGGAAGTGATGTTTACTCTGAACACTTTTCCCATGTCTCCCTCTATTCTGTAGCCAAAGACTTATCAGGCCCAAATTTTCATACATTTAATCTTTTTCAACAAAAAAATTTGGGGGGGGATCTTCCTTCCTTTAAATTATTTGATAATAATTTAATATAATATTAATATATAATAATTGATAGGCCTATTTTAAAGATATCTGATGATCACTGCACAATGTTAATATGCTTTAGTCTGCCGTCTTACTTTGGTAGTCAGGCTACTTGATCCCTATTTTGTTTTCTCTTGACTTTTAAGTCTTTGCTAAAACTCTGAGTCTATAGAAAAGTCATATTTAACACCATGTTCTGTTAACAAAAATGCCCCTTGATATTTCTTTTCTCCCAAAATTTTATTTTTATTTTTGTTATGTTTACAATTTAATTTTTCTTAGCTTTTCTTATGTTGTTGTTTTGCAATCATCACTGCTAATTAAACTAAGAAATGTTTTTAAGATCTACCATTTGTAAACAAATCTCAAAGGATTGTAAATAACAATTTCCCAGTATATAAATAATTATTCTCTAGCAATTCAGTCTTCCTGTGGTTTTCTTTTTTTTATTAAAAAAATACCTTTTGGGTAAAGTATCACTAAGAAAGCTATTGCTTTAGAAACAATATATCCTATTTTCCTTGGTGTTTCCCTGTTTCTACTTTACAAATACCTAATCTGACAAATGTCTCATGTAGTATGAAATAACTGGATTTTTCACAACTGTTGCCATTCCAGTATCAAAATTAATTTTAAACATTCTGAAGTCTTACTGCTCTCTAGTTCTAATATTCCTTTATGCCAAATCACTGTAAAAAGCACCTGAAACATTGCTGTTTCCTTTGGTGAAAGAATCAGGGTGAGAACTGACAATATGGTTTACTTAATGCTACACAGAAGACTCATTAACACAGTCAACATGGTGTCCTCTGTTATTCCCCGTAAGTACTACCATACATGGTGAATTATCTTACCTGTAAAACTTGAATAAGATCCAAATATTGTCTGGGAATTATTTGGAACTGCTTTTTTTTAAAAAAAAAATTTAGTCATAGATGGATATAATACCTTTACTTATTTTTTTATGTGATGCTGAGGACTGAACCCAGTGCCTCACCAGTGCTAAGTGAGTGCTCTGTCACTGAGCCACAAAGACCTGGGACTTCTTTTTAACCTTAAAGAAAGGAACATAGTTTCTTTACTACAATCTCCCCAGATTTTTTTTGGACGAAGTTATTACAGTCAACCTTGTGATTTACTTTGACCTTCTGTGATGTGATTCTTATACTTCCTGGTGCCTGCTGAATGAACTGCTTAATTTGGTTCCAAAAAAAGCAAAAGAAGGAAAGAAAAGTCTGCAAAAGATTAATGGACTATTCTCTAATTATGTACATTATTATGATGTAATGAATGTAATAAGTAGACCAAGCTGTAACATTAAATATCCTACACAACATATTTTCACATTTAATGGAAATGATAAAATTTGTAGATGTTGATAGCAAATCTGCTACATACTCAGGCCAAGTAAATGAAGGGGAAAAGGCAGCAGCAATTTTATAGGTTCAAGTGATTGAGAGTGCTGTAGGCAATTCTCTGATCTTTAATATATACTGTCAGTCAAATAAATCTTTAAGTACAATGACTAGACTGTAAAATAAATTTAGTTTTGTTTGAAGATTTTCCCAGGTTCCTCCCATTGTCCATTGTGCTGTATACCACACCTACCACATGAAAAACAGAACAACATAATCCAGAGAATCATTGAGAATTAGATATTCTTTAGTGTGGAGGTATTGAGATAATTTTAACTAATGGTTACCACACTCCACTGCACATTGATGTTATCTGAGAGTCTTTTTAAAGTCAAGACACCTATGTTCATGTTATGGACATAGCAAAATGATTATGATTCATTTCGGCCAACGTAGAGGGAGGAGGTTAGGTGAGAATACCACGGCTTTAGTACAAACTTTTATTTTTAAATTGTGATGAAGAACACCTTAGTGCAGAGAAGAATGGTACACATTGCCTATGGTATGAATGTGTCCTCAATAAGTGGAAACATAATCCCTAAATTTATACATTAATGATATTTGGAGCCAGAACTTTGGAAAATCATTTGATCCTGAGGGTAGGACTCCCATGATGGTATCAGTGGCATTATATGAAGAGGAAAAAAGACCTGGCTAGCCCCCTGACACCTTGCTCCCTGGGTCCATATTTCTCAATCTTTTTGATTCTATGGCTCTTTCTCAAAATCATTAAAAAGGAAAACTAAAATTATAATTTACTAATAATTGACATTTTAAAATAAATCTGTGAAGACAAATTGATCAGCTTGAATATAATTTTAGGAGAAAAATTATTTTTGTATTAAAATTATTTTGCCTTCAAAAGTATAATAATATGAATGAGCCTAGGTAGATTGTTTTCTTGCCACAAGCTTTACATTCTAACAATATAGAAGATATTTTCAAAATAAAGATATTGCTGCTGCATAATTTTCTTTTTATTTTTTTCCAACAAAATACAGTGAGTGAATTAATTATCCTTGTTAATTTCTGGTACATATCCATCATTGATTCTTTGGAATCTTTATTCTTATTGTGTGTTTCTTTATTCTTTTATCTTCATCTATAATTCCTATAGTCTCCATAGATAATAATCACTAGTTAAATTATTCTCTTATATAAATGGGTTCAACTATCTTTTAAATTTGTATGTGGTATTTAGAAATCCTTAATTTTGAATTAATCTTATCAATTTGCTGCTTTACAGTATATGTTTTTGAGGTTGTACTTTAGATGTCCTTCACTGATCCTATGTAACAAGGTATTAAAATATTTTAAAATATTTTTCTGTTAAATACATAGTTAACTTTGATATTATATTTAATTGTTTCAACTTTATATTAGGTACAAGCCACAACCTAGTTTAATTTATTTCAATTTAGTGAACCAATTTTCCAACATTGTCAATTAAAAAATATCCATCTTTTCTTCATTGATTTACATTGTTCTCTTTATCTTATAATATTACACACACATACACAATACACCACATCAGTCTGCCTCTGAGGGTGCACTTCTCCAATGGTATTTTCCCCTTTTGTGGCTACCACAAAGGGTTTTGTTTTGTTTTTGTTTTGTTTCAATTATTACTGAGGTTTTAAAATATGTGTTGATATCAAGTAAGACATGTCTTCCTCTATTAGATTTAATTTTTAAGATTGAGATGAATTTCTTTAATCTTCTATATAAATTTTATAGTACATTTATCATATTGCTAAAAAAAATCTAGCTTAAACTTTGAAGAGGATTTCCTTAGATTTACAGATCAGTTTTTAGATATTATCATTATAATATCAAGTCATCTCTTTTAAGAGTGTGGAATACCTCTTTTTAAATTTATGTCATTTTCTATGACCTTTACTATTGTTCTGAAGTTTTTGTTAGAGAGTTCATTTATATTCTTATTTAATTCCCAGATAATTTGTTGTTGTTTTGTTGCTATTATAAATATCATTTTATTTTAATTGCATTTTCTTGTTGCTTATTTCTGGTGTAAAAATGTGATTGATTTTGTAAGTTGCTCTTAAGATTGGCAAAATTTTCATACTCTTAGTAGTTTTAATTAGTGCCTCATTCATTTTGTGAAAATTGATTCTTTTTAAATTCTTTCCAAATTTATCTCTACAATGCACAATCTCCTCTTAAAGGAGATAATATGCTTATTACTCATCAACCTTTCTACTTCTTAGAGCAGAACAATATATTTGTAGAGATTGTATATATTAATTCCTCAAATATATTTGTTGAGCAGTTGTTATGCTCCAGGAACTGTGAAGATACAAGGGTGACCATGACCAACATTATTGCTACACTAGTGGAACTTTTAATCTAGTAAGGGAAATAGGCAATCAAGTGAGTAATTACAATAAAGTAGGTTATATTATCATAAAGGAAATAAGGTTGCTATATGGTATATTGAAAGGGAAAGTAACCTGCCTTAACCCATTTTTCCCATCATCCCAGATGTGAAACTCATATTAAAAACTTAATATAGTATATAGTACATAGTCATATAATACATAATATAATTTTGTAATAACACTGTAGTCATGCTATAATGATATTAATTAATATTATGTAATATTTATCAATTTAATAATATATATAAACTCTAGATTATGATTTCTAATCATTTTAGTGCATCTGTGTTGATTACATTGAAATACTTGCAGAATTGAAAACTTAGACTTTTAATCTGAGATGTATTCTCAAAGGAAGTGTTTCAGCTAATATGTGAAGGAGTGTTCCATGTGACATGAATTTCCAACAGCAAAGAGATCATGGACTTTATAGTAATTGAATGAAATTTCTTATGACAATAATGTAGGTTGTGGAAGGATTTTTGTACAGGATGAAACTGATGTGATAGGACGGGTTCAAATCACTGTCTAGTGCCTAGTAAAGAATTTTGTTTTGAGGATAAGAAAGAGCTATTGAAATAGGTTGAGCAAGGTAGTGACCTGATTACAGTTACAATTTAATATTGTAATTATTTCCACTTATAGCCAAGGTGTATAATGTATACTTTGACCTATAGCAACTCCTCCTTCTGCAAGAATTTGATTAAGAATGTAAGGATTTTGGTGTTTTGCCTAAGCCTATATAACAGACTGATTAAGCAGCAAAGAAATGTTATTATATTACAAAACAAGATGAATAGATATAGGTTGTTTTCAGTGTTAATTCAGTAGTTTAACAACTTCAGAGTTCTATGTTGAAGTCAGCAATTTCATTGTTTCTAAATTTACAATGTGGGTGAAACACATACAATATTGTTCAACGACAGTTTTTCCTTATGAGTGTATTTTTTATCAGAGAAGAAAACAATTTGAAAAGCTCCCTTGGAGACATTTCCTTTTTTAAAAAAATAAATAATTTATTTATTCTAATACATTATACATGATGGAAGAATGCAATTCATTTCATATTACACATATAGAGCACAATTTTTCAAGTCACTGATTGTACATAAAGTATTTTCACACCATCCATGTACTTTGAGTATTTATGTCTAAATCATTCCACCATCATTCCTACCCCCTTACCCGCTCCTTTCCCCTCCCTCTCCTTTGCCCTATCTAAAGTTCCTCCATTCCTCACATGCTCCATCCCTATCGCCATTATGAGTCAGCATCCTCAAATCAAAGAAAACATTCGGCCTTAGGTTTTTTGGGATCATTGGAGACATTGCCTTATATCTCATTGGATAGTATTACATCACATGTCCATTCACAGGATGACCAATCATAGGAATGGCCATGATTGTCTTACACCAATCAACTTTCCACTTATAGAGTCAGGGAGGGAGGCAGAGAGGACATGTTAATTGAGCATAAAAATTAAACTTTAAACCCGGTTTGGGGGCGGGTGTGCACAGGCCTGTAATTCCAGCAGCTTGAGAGGCTGAGACAGGAGGAAGTAGTGGTGGATTTGAGGTAGGCAACCAACAGTGTCTGCATTACCATACTCTGAACAAAAAGACTTTATGTAGTCTAGTTCATACCTGTTCTGTTCTCACCTTCTGACTTCACTTATTATTCAGGTATATTATCATCCAAGTCAATTACCAGAATTAGAAATAGGAATATCTATGTGGGGCAGTTTTATCACCACCTTTCAACAACTCCTAACTGTGATAATCTGGCTCCCAGTCATTCTCTCTCATTCTTACCTAATATCTCATATTAGTAGAATGCTTTGTGTATCTCCTTGCCTTCTTACATAGTTCTTCTTTTGATTCTTACACAATATCCATCAGATAGGCAGCCCAGGGACATGAAGTAACTCTCCAAAGTCATCCACATTTCTCTTGGATCAAAAATTACTTCAAAAAACTTTAACTCCTCTGGCACTGGATTAAAAATTCTTTCAAGTTGTCATCCACTATTAATTTTGATCATACTCTCATTTCTTGCATTTGAGAAACATTGCAGAATATAATAATAGGGTACGAGTTGAACAAAAGAGCTGAAGGAAACTGTAGAAGCAGAGTGAATTAAGTTGGGAGGGAAATATATGACAAATCATGCCTGAATCTCAGTGCTTAGGCTGTAGGAAATCTGAGCCCACAGTCCAGTTAAGCCAGTCATTTGCATAAACCTCGGTAGGAAACTCCAAAATGGCTTTGCACCTGCTCCAAAATATTGGCAAATGGAATTATTTCAAAACAGGCAAACCAGGGTGCACTGGAATTAGGCTTCAGAGGATCACTCATGCCTAGCTAGTTTGCAAGATAATGGCTGTGAGCCCAGATGGTCTGCATAGTGTGTTGCCTAGATTGTACCGGATGGCTGTGGATGCTGACATTCAAATATCCATTGTAACATCCATTTTCATTATGTAAATTCCCCCCTCTTAAAAGCAAAAAAGAAAACAATCTTTCTCCCAACTAAAATCTGACTAAAATCAGGTATTAAAATTGTCATTACCTTTTATCAGGAATTATGTATTTTTTGTTTGCCTGATTATCACAATATGCTTGAAGGATCAGACCTGAGAAGTCCTATTAATTTAAACACATCATTGAAAAAAAATAATTATCTTTGTTTAAATATGTATGCTTAAATGTTTATGCCTAAATGATTGGCCATGTATTTTGTGCTTTATTCTTTTGATGTAGACAATGATTTTTGCTGTTTTATTTTTTCATTTGAATGAGAGTGGGGCTAATAGTACATTTATATGGCTATAAATGAGCTTTGTCAGAAAGATGCAATTAATACCATGAATTTGATATTTAGCTTCTTATGTTCTTACCAATGTGCTTCTCTGTGTCTCCCTAAAGCCCTATCCAGAAACCCCACTTCCACCTCCACATACATGATCCATATTATATTTGGGTCAAATTATAGCTTGTTGTTTCCCTTTACTACTGTAGCAAATGCTTTGAATTTTTTTTTTTAAATTATACCTGGACACAATATCTTTATTTTATTTTTATGTGATGCTGAGGATGGAACCCAGTGCCTCACACATACTATGCGAGCGCTCTACCTCCGAGCCACAACCCTAGCCCCAACTTTGAATTCTTTAGTTTGATTTTAGAGAATTCCCTTTCTTTCTAATATTCAATTATTTGAAGACCTGTATTTTAAGGAGTTGAGTGTTAAAAATTAAAATATTCAATAGAGCAGAACAGTTCATAATTAGACCTATGATTAGGTTCTACTAGTGTAACCGGAAGCTCAGTTCCTGTCCCCAAAGCCAATCAATCCCAATTTAATAATGAGGACAGTTTTGAGAAAAAAGAAAAAAGAAGTTTTATTGCTTTGCTAGCAAAGGAGAAACACAGGGACTCCTGTCCCAAAGGCTGTGACTCTCCATCCAGAGGGACAGGGTGCTCTAGTAGGGGGCCCCAAGGCTCCAAGGTGAGTTGGGATTCACTTGTTAATTTGAGAGACATTCACTTTCCAGATCCCCAGCTGGCCTCTCCTTCCTATAGTGAGTGTGTTCAAGGGCATTAACTAGGGGAAGAAAAGATAATCTTGTTAGGGAAGGGGAGAGAGGAGAAAAGAGAAAAAAAAAACAAACATTAAAAAAAAAAGCCTTAGAGCAATGAGGGCTACATTCAGAAGGTATAGGGACCACTGTTACACTAGTTACTATCTGTTTAATCTTGGATAAGTTATGAAATTGTCCTGAGTTCCAGCTTCCTATTAGTGAATTGAGGATACTAATACTACCCTAAGAAGGTTCAGTGATTAAATACATACGAAGCATTTCCCATTGTGCTGGACACATAGTGAATCAGAATCATTATTTACACAGCTTACAAAAAGAAACACAAAACTCAGCAGTTATTTAAAAAGGTAACAAATTATGCATATGCTAAGGAAATGTTCATATTATATACCACATCAAAAAAGAGGTATAAAATAATTTGTTTATAATTCTATTTTTGTTAGCTAAATGAAACTCTGCCAAGAAAAAAGTAAATACATCTGAGCTCACAAACATGTAAACCTTGCATAGCAAAGAGCCCTAATCCACTCATCTCCTTCCATCAGATGCATTCCAGTTCCTACAAACATTTTGTGATGTATTTCCCAAATAGCACAATGCTTAAGAATGAAGGTTTTGTGCAACTCACTAGTAAATAAAAGAATAAAATGGACTAAGATCTCAGGAGAGGACTGGGTTGTGGCTCAATGGTAGAGCACTTACCTAGCACATGAGAGGCACTGGGTTTTTTCCTCAGCACCACATTAAAAAATTAAATAAAATAAAGTTAAAAAAATAGTTTAGCCAAGTATGGTGGCACACAACTTTAATCCCAGTGGCGTTGGAGGCTGAAGCAGGAGGATCATGAGTTCAAAGCCAGCCTTAGCAACTTAGTGAGGCCCTGAGCAACTCAGTGAGACCCTGTCTCTAAATAAAATACAAAATAGGGCTGGGGATGTAGCTCAGTGGTCGAGTGCCCCTGAGTTTAATCCCCAGTACAATTTTTTTTTAATTAAAAAAATTAAAAAGATCTCAGGAGAATAAGGGGAAAAGGCTATGAACATGTAATTCAAATAAAAGGAAGTTGAATTAACCAGTATACGACAAGTGCACAAACTTTATTAGCAATTAAGGAATCTTTTGAATCTTGAACTCTGCTCCTTCTACAACCACTTTTCATGTTGTGATGTCAACAGGAAAGGAAATATGAGTTCATTTTTAGTAATTAGCTAAATGGTATAACCCCTCTCCCCCAAAGATAACATCTATGCCCTAATCCTCAGAACCTGTGAATATTATTTTATATGGCAGAAGAATAACTATACCCATATATGGAAAAAGATGGAATAAATTGAGGAGTTCATCATGAATTATCTGGGTAGACCCTAAATACAATCACATAGATTCTTATCAGAGAGAGATATAAGGGCATTTTTGTAAAATACCTTTTTAAAAATTATTTTTATGTGGTGCTGAGGATTGAACCCTGGGCCTCATGCATGCTAGGCGAGCGCTCTGCCCCCGAGCCCCAGCCCCAGCCCTACAAGGGCGTTTTGACACACACACACAGGAAAACATGAAGTGAACAAGGAATCAGAAATTGGAATGATACAGCCACAAGTAAAAAAAAATACCAAGGGATGCTGAAAGTCATTAGATTGCAGAGGAGACATGGAAAGTGTTTTCCCCTAGAGCCAGATGTTGAGAGCCACAGCCGAGTCGGAATGGCCCTTGGCATTTTGCCAGAAGTAATCGTTGAGAGGTGATGCCAGCGAGCCATTAAGATGATGATAATTAAGTTAAGCTGTGTATAATTGCTGTGACTGGATGATGCTGGATTGAAACAGGCTATGTATTCAGTTGTATGTTAGACCCCTACTGTCCAGCAATAGGGTGGCTCCTGCTGCCTCAGTCTCCTGCTACTTTTTGAGTTCTCGTGGAGTTCCCCTTGAGTTCCGGTTGAGCTCTCGTGGGGATTCCTGGAGAGTTCTCATTGGTTGGTGAAGTTCCGGTGAAGGGAGTTCCGGTTGGTGTGAGGTGTTCCTGGAAGGGCCGAGTGGGTGGCATTCACGGGAGTTTGGAAATAAAATTTGTTCCTGCTTGAGTGGCTCCTGATTTGTGCCTAGCCAGACTGAGACAGCCAGAGACGAGATGGCTCTACTAACATCATGATTTCGGATATCAGGTCTCCAGAATTGTGACAGAATGCATTTCTGTGGCTTGGAGTCACCAGGTTTATGGAAAGTTGTTATGACTGCCCTAAGAACCTAAAACTCTAATGATATTTAGTTTATTTAATTTAGTAAAGGCAATAGAAAGAATAAGCAGGTGTTATCATGTTCCTTAAATGCAACAAATTTGGGTTTCTGCTTTCCCCATGTAAAAACAATAATTTGTCCTTTTCATTGAAGAAACATTAAAAATTGATAATATCTCATGTTAGTAAAATGTGAGCCAAAGATCTATCTCACATACTCCATATGGGAGTGTAAATTAGTACGGTCTTTTAGGAGAAAAATGACAATATGTATTAAATTTTAAAGTATGCACAGAAATTTTACTTGTACATCTTCACAATGAAGCACTTGTACAATTATTCATTATATTATAAAGAATACAAAAAATATATTTACCTAAATTCCCACCACAGGAAAATATGTAAATTGGATAAGTCTTGAAATACTATGTTCTGGCTAAAACAGAAGGCAATTGATCTATATAACTTATATGGAAAGATTCCTAAAATAGATTGTTTATCTAAAAAAGCAAATCAGAGCATAATATGTATAAACATATTTATGAAAGGCTTTCTACCTCTCTGCAACACAGTGTTTCCACTCTAGTCCAGTCTACCATCTTCTTTCTCCTGCACAGCTTCCTTACTATTCCCCCTGCTCTCATTCTTGCCTCCTTCAATAATACTTTGTCTATACAGTTCATTAAGAAATGCTTGCAAAATGTAAATTGTATCAGTCACCCTTGCTTAAACCCTTTCCATGGATTTTCTCTGTTCTTTGTTAATATAAAAAAAGAAAATTTAAAAAAAGTAAAGTGAGTGGGGCATAGTAACGCACATCTGTAATCCCAGTGATTTGGAAGGATGAGGCAGGAGGATTGCAAATTCAAAGCCAGCCTCAGGCACTTATGGAAGCCCTAAGCAAAGTAGTGAGATCCTGTCTCAAAGTAAAACAAACAAACAAAAATGGGATTGGAATGTGGTTCAGTGGTTAAGTGACCCTGGATTCAATCTCCAGTACCAGAAGAAAAAAAGAAAAAAGAAAAGTGAAAAAGCAGCAAGAAGAAAAACCCTCTTTACCATAACCTTAAAAACTCTGCATGATCTAATTCTTGCCTCCCCCTGAAACCTACTCTAATACATACTTTCCTGCCAACTAGAGGCTCCCATACTAATCCTGGCTCAGATCAGTTCCTTCTTAACTCAAGGCCTTGGTACTGGCTAGGCTCTCTGCTTAGGAAACACTTTCACAGATGCTTATAATGACTGGCTTATTCTCATCATTAAAATCTCAACACAAGTTTCTTGTAGATACCATGTAAAGAAGTAACAAATATGCTCTCAGATCTTCAACTATAGAATATGGAATTGACTAGCACAGGCCCCCACTTCCCTAACCCCATCCTATGCATGAGCTATTCCCAGCCATTGCCCAGATGTCAGGCCCCCTTCTGGGAGATGAGGACTCCTTTGACAGGGAATTTTAGCTTGAGGACTCTCTATCAGCTGAAACTTTAGTTTTATAACTTTTTCTCCTCTATCTTCATCATAGAAGTTAGAGCTGCATCACTATCAGCAGCAAGGGTCTCAGTTTCCTTTCATTCCCTCTGTTCTTACAGGCAATAGACCTCTCATGGTGTTGGGAATTGAATAAACCCAGGGACTTGTGTATGCTAGGCAAGCACTCTACCAACTGAGCCATATCCTCAGCCCCCAAACCTCTCACACTTCTAATCCCACCAACTTTGTCTGTTTCTCAGGGAAGCAGACTCACATACCATATCCTAAGTAGTCTCTCCTCTAGTCAGAATCTCTTTCTCTTGTTTATTTGTTTGTTTGTTTCAGACCTGAAATTATTGATTACTTGTATATTCATTCATTATTTGTAGTCACTCCACTGTCAACTCCATGAAGACCCAATTTTTCTTATTTCTCTGTGTCTCCAGCATAGTGTGTGAAACTAACCAGGTATTCAATAGCTAACTGTTGAATCAATCCATTCATGAATTTCCAAGTGCATGAAGATAAGGACAGAGATTTAAGGTTCTAACAGTTGTTACCTTAGGTAGGATTAGGGGACAGGACTAAAAGAGGGATTTAAATTTTTACTCTCTGTATTCTGTTTTTAACAGATTTATATTTTTCTTAATTTCTTAATTCTGTTTTTAACAAATTTATATTTTTCTTAATTTGTAATTAAAAATTATTTTAAGTATAAAAGTGAAAATATTAATAACATATCAATATAAAATATATAATCCTGAAATTCAAGTATAAATGAAAATGAATTAGTTTGTTTGACTCTCAGTTAATCCTATTTTAATAAGATTTTGATATATATTATCAACATCTCTAAAATCCCTTCATTTCATGCATATAAAATAATCTGTATGCTTGCTTTATAAATCCATAGTCTAAAGAGAGGATGGTATAAAATTGAATATGTGAAGATAGAATGAGAAATGCTTCCAGGTCACTATCTAACAAGACACAAAATAATGCCTAGGTATCTCTAATCTCCATCTGTGATCCTACTATAATTGAAGAAAGCTCATCAAAATAATTAATAATTAGTAGTAGATTTTAAGAAAGGTATTAAAGTTGAATACTGGGTATTAAACCCAGTTAGAAACAATAAATTCTGGTGTTTTTTACCATAATGAGGGAGATTATTCTTTGACTCTGAAATAGTCCTCATAAATTCCTGTGATATTATAGAAATGTTCAAAGGTGAAATTATTGGATTGTGAGAGCTGTAACTGATGGAAGTGGGTCACTGGAGGGTGTTATCCAGAAGGATTCATCTTCCCTGTGGCCCCTATCTCTCTCTCTCTGCTTCTTGGCCACCATAAATGAAGAGGCACCCCTTCATCATGCCCTTCTTCCATGATGTTCTGCCTCAACTTGAGTCCAAAGCAAATAAAGGCAGTCTTCCATGAACTAAGCCTCTGAAACTGTGAGCCAAAATAAACTTTTCCTCCTTTAAGTTGTTCTTATCAAGTATTTTGGTCATACAGACAAAAAGCTGACTATAGTTCATGATAATTATATATTATATATTTTTGGGGTATCTAGAAGAGAGGAGCTCAATGGCTTCAAATATTAAGTAAAGATAAGGAGATGAAAAGGTTAATTACTTTGATTTAATAAGAACACATTGTACACATTAATTACAATGTTATACTATACTCCATAAAAATTTGAACTTGATCATTATACTTGCTATACATATATCAAATTATTACATTGTACCTCATAAATAAGCACAATTAAAATAATAATTAGTAAATAAGAAAGATAAGAATTATTTGTTGTCAAGTGAACACAAGGATGTTTTTCTAAAAATATGATATACCAGAGAACTGAGACTATACAACTTCAGCAAAAGAACAAGGTAGGCAAGAAAAGGGTACTTGTAGTATGCCTACTGTATGTCATGTGCTGAATTAGAAAATTTAGATAATAAGAGAAGGTTAAAGTCCCTAAACTTAGAATTTAGTGGAATGGAGAAGTGCAGTGTGAAGGAACATGTATAAGAATCTTATGGTAGATATAATAAATAGTGGTATGTACCAAGGCAGTGATGATAGGGTAATTTCTGTTTGTATACTTTATGGAGGTATATTGGAGAACCAAAGTAGTGTTTGCCAAAGTGAGAAAAAGGAGGCAAAGACAAGATGTGGAGGGGTCTAGGATATGATGCTAAGTAACTTGAATTTTTTCTTAGGGGTCAGTGGTCCTCCAATTTTTCATTGTATATCCCAATATCCTTTTAAAAAATATTATATACAAAATACATGTATGAAGATGTAAGAAAAAAAGAATAGCATTACCCTAGGTTAGGTAGAAAGAAGTGATGGGAGGGGAGGGGAGGGGTTAGGGAGATAGGAAGGATAGTAGAAAGAAACAGACATTATTATTACTGTGTGTATATATGTGAATGCATGACCAATGTGATTCTGCAACCTGTATACTCAGAAAAATGAGAAATTATATCCTATCTGATTCAAATGTATGATATGCCAAGATCATTGTACTTTCATGTGTAATTAATTAAAACAAAAAATTTATTGAGCATCCAAGGAATGTCATTTATTTATGAAATTTTTAGTGAACATATGTGCATTATAAATCCTATAAAGTGAAATTTTAAAAGATGACATAAAATTAACCTAAAACTAGTTATAATATTCTCCCCATAATAGCATAGCTACATGAATTTCATGATTGCTTTATCTATTTCTACAAGCAATGCCATTGGGATTTTGATTGGCATTGCATTAAACGTATAGAGAACTTTTGGTAATATCGCCATTTTGATGATGTTAGTTCTGCCTATCCATGAACAGGATATATTTTTCCATCTTCTAAGATCTTCTTATACTTCTCTCTTTAGGGTTCTGTAGTTTTCATTGTATAAATCTTTCACCTCTTTTGTTAGGTTGATTCCCAAGTATTTTATTTTTTTTGAGGATATTGTAAATGGAGTGTTTTTCCTCATTTCCGTTTCAGAAGTTTTTTTGCTGATAAACAGAAATGCCTTTGATTTATGCGTGTTGATTTTATATCCTGCCACTTTGCTGAATTTATTTATTAGTTCTAGTAGTTTTTTTGTAGACCCTTTTGGGTCTTCTAGGTATAGAATCATGTCAACCACAAATAGTGATAATTTAAGTTCTTCTTTTCCAATTTTTATGCCTTTATTTTCTTTTGTTTGTCTAATTGCTCTGGCCAGTGTTTCAAGAACTATATTGAATAGAAGTGGTGATAGAGGTCATCCCTGTCTTGTTCCAGATTTTAGAGGGAATGCCTTCAATTTTTCTCCATTCAGAATGATGCTAGCCTGAGGCTTAGCATAGATAGCTTTTACAATGTCAAGGTAAGTTCCTGTTATCCCTAGTTTTTCTAATGTTTTGAACATAAAGGGATGCTGTACTTTGTCGAATGCTTTTTCTGTGTCTATCGAGATGATCATATGGTTCTTATCTTTAAGTCTATTGATGTGGTGAATAACATTTATTGATTTCCGTATATTGAACCATCCTTGCATCCCAGGGATGAATCCTACTTGATCATGGTGCACAATTTTTTTGGTGTGCCTTTGTATCCGATTCGCCAGAATTTTATTGAGGATTTTTGCATCTAGGTTCATCCAAGATGTTGGTCTGTAGTTTTCTTTCTTTGAGGTGTCTTTGTCTGGTTTCGGAATCAATGTGATGTTGGCCTCATAGAATGAATTTGGAAGAGCTCCCTCTTTTTCTATTTCCTGAAATAACTTGAAAAGTATTGGTATTAATTCTTCTTTAAAGGTTTTGTAAAACTCCGCTGTATACCCATCTGGTCCTGGGCTTTTCTTGGTTGGTAGTCTTTTGATTGCTTCTTCAATTTCATCCATTGATATTGGTCTGTTCAAATTGTGTGTATCCTCCTGACTCAGTCTGGGCAAATCATATGTCTTAAGAAATTTATTGATGTCTTCACTATCTTCTATTTTATTGGAATATAGGTTTTCAAAATAATTTCTATTTGTCTTCTGTATTTCTGTAGCATCTGTTGTGATATTGCCTTTTTCATCCCGTATGTTAGTAATTTGAGTTCTCTCTCTTTTTCTGTTCGTTAGCATGGCTAAGGGTCTGTTGATCTTATTTATTTTTTTGAAGAACCAACTTTTAGTTTTGTTGATTTTTTCAATAGTTTCTTTTGTTTCAATTTCGTTGATTTCTGCTCTGATTTTAATTATTTCTTGCCTTCTGCTGCATTTTCTGTTGTTTTGCTCTTCCTTTTCTAGGACTTTGAGATGAAGTGTGAGCTCATTTATTTGTTGGTTTTTCCTTTTTTTGAGGAATGACCTCCAGGCGATGAATTTCTCTCTTAAAACTGCTTTCATTGTGTCCCATAGATTCCAATAAGTTGTGTCTGTATTTTCATTTATCTCTAAGAATTTTTTGATTTCCTCCTTTATGTCTTCTGTAACCCCTTGATCATTCAGTAACATATTGTTCATTTTCCATGTGATATAGGATTTTCCCATCCTTCTTTTATCATTGATTTCCAGTTTCATTCCATTATGATCAGATAAAATGCATGGTATTATCTCCACCCCTTTATATTTACTGAGGGTTGCCCTATGGCATAATATATGGTCTATTTTTGAGAAGGATCCATGTGCTGCTGAGAAAAAAGTATATGCACTTGATGATGGTTGATATATTCTATATATGTCAGTTAAGTCTAGGTTATTGATTGTGATATTGAGTTCTATAGTTTCTTTATTCAACTTTTGTTTGGAGGATCTGTCCAATGGTGAGAGAGGTGTGTTGAAGTCACCCATAATTATTGTGTTGTGGTCTATTTGATTCTTGAACTTGAGGAGAATTTGTTTTATGAACGTCGCAGCACCATTATTTGGTGCATAAATATTGATAATTGTTATATCTTGTTGGTGAATGGTTCCTTTTAACAGTATATAATGTCCTTCCTTATCCCTTTGGATTAACTTAGTCTTGAAGTCGATTTTATTTGATATGAGGATGGCTACCCCTGCTTGCTTGCGAGGACCGTGTGCGTGGTATATTTTTTCCCACCCTTTCACCTTCAGCCTGTGTATGTCTTTTCCAGTCAGATGTGTCTCCTGGAGGCAGCATATTGTTGGATTTGTTTTTTTAATCCATGTTACCAGCCTATGTCGCTTTATTCCAATAAAGTTTAAACCACTAACGTTTAGAGTTACTATTGATGTATGGTTTGTACTTCCAGCCATGTTTGATTATTCATCTTTTTTTTTTTAATTTAGTTTGTTTCTCCATGATTAGCTTTCCCCCCTCTGTCTGTCTTTACTGAGGTACTTCCCACTGTTGGCTTTGGTTATTGTTTTTCATTTCTTCCTTGTGTAGTGTTTTGCTCAAGATGCTTTGCAATGATGGTTTTCTGGCTGCAAATTCTTTTAGCTTTTGTTTATCATGAAAGACTTTTATTTTGTTGTTGTACCTGACGCTTAATTTTGCTGGACACAGAATTCTTGGTTGGCATCCATTGTCTTTCAGTGTTTGAAATACGTTGTTCCAGGATCTTCTTGCTTTCAGCGTCTGTGATGAAAAAATCCCCTGTTAACCTTATTGGTTTACCCCTGAATGTAATCTGCCTCCTTTCTCTTGTAGCTTTTAATATTTTCTCTTTGTTCTGTATATTGGATATCTTCATAACAATGTGTCTTGGCTTTGGTCTACTTGTACATTGCTGGTCGGACTGCAAATTGGTTCGGCCAATTTGGAAAGCAGTATGGAGATTCCTGGGAAAGCTGGGAATGGAACCACCATTTGACCCAGCTATTGCCCTTTTCGGACTATTCCCTGAAGACCTTAAAAGAGCGTATTACAGGGATACTGCCACATCGATGTTCACAGCAGCACAATTCACAATAGCTAGACTGTGGAACCAACCCAGATGCCCTTCAATGGATGAATGGATTAAAAAAAATGTGGCATCTATACACCATGGAGTATTATGCAGCACTAAAAAATGACAAAATCATGGAATTTGCAGGGAAATGGATGGCACTAGAGCAGATTATGCTTAGTGAAGCTAGCCAATCCCTAAAAAACAAATACCAAATGTTTTCTTTGATATAATGAGAGCAACTAAGAATAGAGCAGGGAGGAAGAGCAGGAAGAAAAGATTAACATTAAGCAGAGACATGAGGTGGGAGGGAAAGGGAGAGAAAAGGGGAATTGCATGGAATTGGAGGGAGACCCTCATTGTTATACAAAATTACATATAAGAGGTTGTGAGGGGAATGGGAAAATAAACAAGGAGAGAAATGAATTACAGTAGATGGGGTAGATTGAGAAGATGGGAGGGGAGGGGAGGGGGGATAGTAGAGGATAGGAAAGGTAGCAGAATACAACAGTTACTAGTATGGCATTATGTAAAAATGTGGATGTGTAACCGATGTGATTCTGCAATCTGTATTTGGGGTAAAAATGGGAGTTCATAACTCACTTGAAGCTAATGTATGCTAATGTATGAAATATGTCAAGAGCTTTGTAAGGTTTTGAACAACCAATAAAAAAAAGACTAAAAAAAAAAGCATAGCTACAATTGCCACTTTGGATAATGGGTGTCAAGGAGAGTAAAATGATCAGATTTATATTTTAAACATATTATCAATGGCAATGGGGAGAATATATTGTGAGAGCTAATATAAAAATTTGAAAACTGGTTTTTAGTTTGTTAGAATTGTGAAACATAATATTATGGTTATGGGAATAACTTATTAGAGGTAGATTTCAGAGATATTTACTCATATAAAAGTAGAATATGGGTATTTGACCTATTTGAATATGCATCAAGATAGTATAAAGATAAAGAAGCAATCCTTTATTTCTTTTTCTTTTTTAACTTTCTTTTATTCTTTTTAAATATACATGACAGTAGAGTGTATTTTGATGTATTATACGTACATGGAGTATAACTTCCCATTCTTGTGGTTGTACATGATGTAGAGTTATACCGATTGTGTATTCATATATGAACATAGGAAAGTAATGTCCAATTCATTCTACTGTCTTTCCTATTGCCATTCTCCCTCCCTTCCCTTCATTCCCCTTTATCTAATCCAATGAACTTCTATCCCCCCATCCCTTACTGTGTGTTAGCATCCACATATCAGAGAGAACATTCAGCATTGGCTTTTTAGGGCAATCCTTAATTTAATATTTGGTGCCATTAACCAGAAAAAGGAATGCAAAAAGTGAGCAGAATTGAAAGTGTGGTGGAATGGATTTAATTTTGGATTTCTGAGTTTAGGTGCAAGTCTCATATCCAGATGGAAATGCATTATAGGCCATCAGATTTGCAGAAATAAAGCACAAAAAAAAAAAAAATTAGCAAAGACGTGGACAGAAGATCTTCTCTGGATTGTGATAGTTAAAATCATAGGAATAAAATATTATAAACTTTCTCCCATAATCTCCAATATGCTCCTGTCACCATTTCTGATGAAGTTCAAAACCCCATATAAGACTAATTATTCTCAATCCTGTTCTTACATAACAATCACCTCAGTTGCTTCATATCCTGACTTCCAATGAGTTTGTTCTTCAGCCTACCTCAACCACACACTCCACAAATTGTGCCCTAGACCCTTTTACTATGAAAAAATTGTACTCTCTTCTTTTTCTTAATTTCAAACATCCCACTTATCTTAAATTACCATTTACCGTCTTTCTGGCTAATTTTTTCTAGAACCTTGATTCCAAAAATTATTTGATTAGGAAAATTAATTCCAATAACTGCTTTACTCTCTCTGTTTCTACCATCTTTTGTGTTGTCCCCCCAAACATATCCTATTTCAACTTGGCTCTTTATACAGTATAAATACTATGGATAATTATGGTAATCAGTTCTTTGTGTATAACCCTACCTCTCTTATTTTTTTTCTTTCTTTCTCATTTTTACCTGCCAAGTCTTTATATCTATTTAAATTTAACTCTCCAACTGTTCTCGATGTAGAAAAATCCACTGTCATAATGACTGAGTTCACTTAAATGCACAAACATAATATCATGTGAATTAGTCTACTCCTATTCCACTACCTTTGAAGATAATATCACACTATCTTCTCACTCCTCATATTTTCAATACTTCTTTCTTCATCTTCAGTCTTGGGTCATGATACTTGCTACTCTAACAGAGAAAACTAAGGCAACCATAAGAGAACCTGAACAAACTCTCACAGGCATTTTGGTCACAGGGATGAAAAGCTGACTAGCACATGCACAATGGAGTTTAATTCAGCCAGAAATAAGAATGAAATTATGACATTTACTGGTAAAAAATGAATGGAACTGGAGAACATTATGCTATGTGAAATAAGCCAGACTCAGGAAGACAAGTGTGGAATATTTTCTCTCATATGTGGAAGCTAGAGAGAAAAAAAGAAGGAATAAAAACTTGATCTCATAAAAATAGAAGGGAGATCAATAAAATAGAAGAAGGAGTTTGAGAGAGAGGAAAGAGGGAAGTACTGGCAATGAAATCTACCAAATTATGCTATGTCCATGTATGAATATACCACAATGAAAACAAGTAATCTTTATCATCATCATCATCATCATCATCATCATCATCATCATCACCATCATAGAAGGGAGACCAATAGAGTAGAGCAGTAAAATCAGTGTGAAGGAGGAGGAGGGGATAAAGAAACATACTGGGGAACCCTGATAGTGGTAGCACATGCCTGTAATCCCAGCGGCTCAGGAGGCTGAGACAGGAGGATCACAAATTCAAAGCCAGCCCCAGCAAAAGCAAGGTGCTAAGCAACCCAGTAAAACCCTGTCTCTAAATAAAATACAAAAATAGGGTTGGGAATGTGGCTCAGTGGTCGAGTGCCCCTGAGTTCAATAGCTGATTCCCTGCCCACCCCCCAAGAGAGACTGAGGAATGAGATTGAACAAATTATGTTAGGTGCATGCACAAATATGGCATAATGAATCTCATTATTTTGTATGATTATAATGCACCGATAAAACAAACAACAAAAAGCAGTGCTTCTTTTTACCTTTTACTATGCCTTATAGCTTTTTCTTGATACCTCTGATTTGATGTACTAAGCAAAAGAAACTACTGTAAATAGGCTTTGGTAAGTTTGCAGTAAATTACTAAAGTAATGCAGAGGAGTAGAAATGTTCTACACTCTTAAGACTAGTTTCTAGTCTAGTGAGCCTGTGCCTCTGGGCTATAGAGTTTACAAGTGCTTCTCAAGATTTTATTATCCCCTTGCCTTAGGTAATACAGGATGGCTGGAGGGGGCTGGAATTGGGTATTTCCCTTCTCCCAGGTCATTCAGGCACTAATGAAACCCTAGTAGTATAGGCTTTAGTTCAATAGTTTCTCCCAAGAGCAGGACTTGTTAAGAAGAAGAGAATGCTCTGGTACATTTCAAAATTGACATTTTCCCATTACCCTGCCAGAGGCACAGTGATATTTTTCTCCAATATTCAACCTGGTCAAGTTCCTGAAGGAGAAGCTTACAAAAGTGTGTGGAACCTCTCTTCTCCATGAATGAGCCCCCTGGAGATTTTGGCTCTCACATGACACCTCCTGCAATTTGTCAGTTGCATTTCAGCTTTTCCTTCCTAGATATCAACCCATACTCACAAAGGTTTCTGCTCCAGTAAGCTGTGATTCTCTATTCAACTGTCTCACTCCGATTTAGGGGACAGCAGTTTGCCAAGACTGCATTTCTGTTACAGATCTAAGAAAAGTTATTGATTTTTCAGTTTGTTCAGCTTTTTACTTGTTGTTCAGATGGAGGGGAAACTTCCAATCTCCTTTCTGGCTGGATCGAACAAATTCTTTGATTTTGTTTTATCCTTTTTTTTCCCACTAGTCATATGGCTCAATGATTTCCCTCTTGACAGTTCTATTCTGTATCTTGAGGCTTTTCTCAGGCTGACTTCAGTGCTTCACTTTTCAGACTTCTACAAATAAATTTTTGAAACAAACTCTATGGTTTTTTTCCAGTAGAACTACTTGGATACTTTATTATGTTATATGAAAAAAAATATTCTTTGTTTCTTGAAGTTATTTGATTATGGAGCTCCCTCCCTCTAACAAACTGGAGATCATCTTAAGAGACTATAATCATATAATACACATTGGGAAAGTGTTCAAATCACTAGATTCTTGCCAGGTTTTCTATCAGTCAGAAATTGTGGAGTAACAAAATCTCAGTGGTATATAACAATAAACACTTATTTCACATCTGCATTTTAGCTAATCTAGGCTGGCTCAATGATAATATCAGGGAAGATCCTTTTCCATGTATTTCTCATCTTCTTCTGGGACAAACAGCTATTAATTGGAACACAGTTTTCCAATGGCAATGGCATAGGCAGAAGAGGTCACAATCAATTTTGTGAACACAAATCAAGTATCTGCTTTGTATTAGCTGTACTTGCATCCCATTGACCAAAAAAACCTCATATGACCAAATTTAAATTTAAGGGGCTGGGAAGTATATGATTCCATCTGGGTAGGAACTGTAAAGTCAGATGGAGGCTAGAGAGCATGTTGAAGAATTGAACTTATAATTCAGTATACTAGAGTTCTCAAGGTTATCATTTCGAATGATGCTTCATGTAGGAGTCATAACACGTGAGCTTGCCATGTTTCTAAATGGGGGCTCCGTTTTCAATTTGCATGAGGCAATCGTTCCTGAATATTGTCTTATTTAAGCATTACTGGTTCTCATCCACTAAATGCCAGTAAATATTCTGCTGGATTTTTCCAAATATCCCCTATTTAATCAATAGCACCCTAAGTTGTGAAATACTGATAGATTCTGCTGCTTACTAATTGTGTAAACTTGTATGGCATCTTGCTTTTCTCAGCCATAAAGGTTAGCAGTAATAAACTTTTAAGTTTCATTTCAGTGTTAAGATTTGATAAGTTGAAATATAGGAGATAGAAGCAACAAGAATGAAGTGTGCAAATACCAGCATATACGCTTCAGGCTATCTCTTCCACCTCCAAGTCATCCTGGGAATGTATGATTCCATTTTCATACTTTAAGATGACAGTAACAAGCTAAAAAATGTCAGAGGAAAGCAATTAAAACAGTTGTTGAAGACTGAACAATATGTCACATTAGTGATGTTTGATCCAACTGGGGTTGTTTAGTCAAGAAATAAGTAATAAACTTGTTGGAAAAAAGACCTGGAGCATGAGGAAGAGAGCCCAATTAAGGTTTTGTTTGCTCATTAGACAAATCATTACTGAGTACCTGATATACACTAGATGGAATGTTGGGCCTTTTCAATTTTATCATAAAGATAGATTTATTATGTGTTGCCCTGAAAGCAAAGCCAGAAAATGTGTGAAGTTGCAGGTAAATGACTTTTGACTTAATCTAAGGGAGAAAAAGATAATTATCAGGGAGTATGAAAAGAAGAAGTGGATGATTTCAGGTGTCACTGAAGTCCCCATACTTAGAAATATTCGGCTTTTCAGAGAGTTAGAGATGAATGCAATCCATCTTTGAATCTCTGATACCTTTACACATGGCTAGGCACAGCTAACTGTTCAACAGGACTTGGTTGAATAAACAAATGCACCAAATGGGTGATAAAAATTGTTTATTTCTAAAGTTATTCAACTCAAAAGTTCAGTTTTGTTAACAATACATGAGATCCTACAAGATTGTTCTCTTTTTCTTTTCATTTCCCTCATAAAGTATATTTAAGGGAATTATCTTTTCATAGAAGTCCAAGAACAACGTGGAGGAGAAAACAATGTTCCCCAAGGATAGATAGATGAGGTGCCGCAGTCTGGCTGGGCACAATTCAGGAGCCACTTGTCAAAAGAAACTAACTTTATTTTTAGAACCACACACGCCAAACAAAACAGCTCCTCAGGAAAAAACCCTCAGAGCCCAACTGCCACCACCGGCTTCCCACAAGCCACTCCCTCAACCATCAGCCTCTCCACCTCCCACAATCCTCCTGCTCTTGAGGCCGACTGGCTGGGTCGCGTGGGCGGAGCCAAAAAAGTCCCCCAATGAGCAGCTCCGTGGCCTGAAAGGGCAGGGAAACAGCCCAATGAGCATCACCGCAGAGGAGCCAATCAGCTAGATGTTGCTGGGGCCGCTGTGAGCCAATCATCAGCTGGTAGTCTGAAAGTTTTCTGGGGCCCCTTCAGCTGTGGCTCTCAACAATGAGGAGTGAACAATATGCCATATTAGTGATGTTTGATTCAACTGGGATTGTTTGGTGAAAAGAAATATAAGTAGTACTGGCTTTACATGGTGATATCTGGATGTGGCTGGAAGGATGCATATGATTAATCATTCCTTTTTTCTACCATCTACAGTACTTTTGAAAGAACTAAGATAATTTTTTTAGAGAGAATATCATAATTCTTCATTTCTTTCATTACTTTTGAATAAATCTAGCAATTTGTTTCTTGTCATTAGTTTCCTTCCAAACAAATAAAATTAAATAGAAGAATAATATCAGATGAAAGTAAGTCAATTACAGGCTTAGTTAGGTTTTGGTTAATCAATATTTTATTTTAAGAAAGGAGATTCTTATTAATCAGAAGCAAACAGTTGCCAGACATAAACAACTGAGTGGGAACACATGTTTGAGTCACTCATGTCTCTGCAAGGAAAATCTCAAGAGTTAAAAATGGCACTTCTTAATGCCACTTGATCACTCAAATTTAATTTGTATCTTCACAACATATAAATTCTAATGTCAAAACAGGAAATTCAATCTAAAAAATGCTTTCTTGCCAAATTAATAATCTGTTAAGATATATGAGTTTATAATTTCAATTATATTGAAATTAAAAGATAAAAAGTCCTGGGTGCCTTAAAGTCATCTCAACTTTTGCACATTTATTCAGTACTTACCATGATGGTAGAAATGTGCTACAGGTGATCAAAAAGTAGATAACACATACTTCTTACTTCTGGATATGATGAAATAAATACCAGAGACTGAATTTATTCTGCCAATTAGAATTAACCAGAAAATCAGGCCTAATATAGTCATGTACCATGTAACAATGGTTTAGGTAGTGATACACCATGTATATAATGGTAATTCCATGAGATTATATCACCAAGTGACATCATAATCATCTTAGTTTATGTAAGTATACCCTTTGATGTTCTCATGACAAAAAGCATCTAACAATGCATTTATCAGAACCTATCCCCATCAATAAACAATACATCACTGTAACCATTTTCACACATTGGGCAACAGGCAGCAGAAGGAAAATAAATGAGGTGAGCCTTATTATCACATTAGATTTCTGCTTGAAGGCATATCCCACACTATAAAGCACTAGGGCAACCCAAAACTGGGTGGTGTCCAACCCAAACTGGGTGGTGTCCCTGAGTTGAGGAGACAGAGATGAGGGAAACTGAGAAGATTGGAACATATGGGGCAGAGTTCTGAGAAAATAGAACTACTCAGAAAAAAGAACTCTGGAAGTTTACTTGATGGAAATATTTTGAATAAATTAAGACAGAATCAAAATATCCAAATAATTGAGAAATGAGATAATGTTCATGAGCACACTTGAACTAAAAGAAATTCTGAAAGAATTTTATCAGGCTAGAGGAAAATTACACCTGTTAGGAAATCATATCTAAATGAAGAAATAACGAGAACTCAAAAATACATACATAGGTGAAAACAAGACTTATTTCTGCTTTTCTTAATTTAATGAAAAAGCTTGATATTTAAAACAAATAATGTATTCTGGATTATTTTATATATATATATATATATATATATATATATATATATATATATATATATACACACACACACACAAATATAAAATACATGATAGCAATAAAAAGAAGCTAAAAATAATTAATTGAAAGTATTCTGTTTTAAGGTGCTAAGGATGTAATGTAAAGTGATATGATATTAATTCAAGGAAGAGGATAAAGAAAGGATGATATGATTATTAAAGTAAGTGCTAAAATCTACATCAGTGAATGTAGCATAAAGACACCTGAAAATCAACAATAACACTGGCAAAACTTGTCAGGATCAACATTTTTAGGATGTTGGAAATTAACCAAAGTCTTGCAACAAATCCAGGGAGCATTTGTTCTAGAAAATAAGCTGAATCTCAGTAAGAACAGTGAACTCTGTGACTTTTTGACTGCTATCAATTCCTATGCCCCTCCACTGAGGTCTACAATAGCCTTGAAAATCAACAACCCACAATCATGGACCTGCAGTCTGGCAGCCCCTGGAGGGGTCATAACAGATTGAGCTCATTTCAAAGCCTTGATTCTAATAGTCATTATTTCCCAGTCTGGTGATTCACTGAAAGACACCAATTTTTAGGCTTTGTGTGACTTAACTTGGAGCTGGCCTAGTAAAAGACCCTTTTTCTCAATATGTTTATCAAAAATATTTAGAGGAAATTATTTAAATTCTCAGGTTCTCCTGGCAATGCACATCATTAGGAGCAAAACGGGTATCCAAAAATCTTAAAAGGAAAGCCTGGGGAATAAGATGTCCATAAGGACTTTGAAAAGATCTTACATATCACTGGAATCTAGAAGGTGAAATGGATGTTATATCTATACATAATACTTTGCCCTAAAACAAAATATACAAATTCTTCTCACATATACATGAAACAGTCTCCCAGATACACCATATGTTAGGAAACAAGTTAATCTTCATTAAATTAAAAAAAGCTTGAAATCATATGACTATCTTCTTTGATCACAATGGAATGAAACTAGAAGTCAGTAGCAGTAGGAGGTGTGGAAAATTCACAAATGTATGGAATTTTAAAAGTACATTTTTAACCAAAGGGTCAATGAAGATATTATGAAGTAAATCAGAAAATATTTTGAGATGAAATGAAACGAAAACTCAACATATCAAAACTTATGAGATGCAGTAAAAGCAATAAAAGCAGTGTTGAGAGACAAATTTAAAGCTGCAAATGCCCACAGTAAAAAAGAAGATAATCTCTTTTTTGGAAACAACACCAAAAGCATATACAAAAACAGAAAAAAATAGATAAATTGGATTATATAAAAAATAAATATGTGAACTACAGAAATTTGAAGAGTGAAAAGGCAATCAAAGAAAATAAAAAAAATATTTGCAAATTATACATATGATAAAGACTAATATATATCAGGAACTCCTACAACTAACCACACCAAAAACAAATAACTTGGTTACAAAAATAGGTAAAGGGTTTATATAGAAATCTTTCCAAAGAAGAAATACAGATGGTCAATAAACACATGAAAAAAAAAAAAAAAAAGCTCAGCATCACTAATCATTAAGGAAATGAAATTAAAATCATCTTGAAACAGTATGTCACACCTATTAGAGAAGGGATGCTGTCAAACAAAGAGAAAATGAAAAGACTTGGTGGGAAATTGGAACCCTTATACAGTGCTGATAGGAATTTATAATTGTGGAGCTGCTATAGAAAGTGGTCTAGCAATACTGCAAAAAGTTATACATAGAATTACATGTGAGCTAACAATTCCATTTACAGGTATATATCTAAAAGAATTTAAAATAAGTGTTCAAATAACTGGATCATAAATGTTTGTAGAAGTTTATTTTTATATAGCCCAAAAGTGTTTTGAAAAAAAAGTCTATTAATTAACATCCATTAATTTGTTATGTGATATACTTATGAAATAAATGAATAAAATTTATTATTTGACCATTAAGAGGAGTGAAGTACACATTCAAGCTATAGCATAGACAAATCTAGAAAACAACATACTAAATGAAAATGTCAGACACAAAAAAGCCACATATTGTATGATCCTATTTATAGAAATCTCCAGAATAGGTCAGTCCATAGAGACAGAAATCAGATAGCTGTTTCTAGGGAATAAGGACAGAGAAGAATGGAAAGTAACTGCTTAAGGGGTATAAGACTTCTTTTTACAGTGATGAAAATATCCAGGAATTAGAAATTATTGGTTGCTTCTTATTGTAAATGCATTGGAAATCACCAAATTGTGTGCTTTAAAATTATGAAATGTTGAATTTTATTGAATTGAACTTTACCTCAATAAAAAACAAAAGTTAAGTATAGAGGTATCATATGACTGAGCAATTCCATCCTCTGGAGTATGTTCAAAACAAATCAAAATGAATGCCCAAATAAAAACTTGCCAACCAATATTCATAATGACATTATTCAGAATGTGTAAAAAGCGAAAACAATGCAGACATCCATCAAGTGATAAATGGATAAGCAAATTATGGTATATCCATGTGGTAAATTATTATTTAGCCATTTAAAGGAAGTACTGATAAATAACACCAAAGCATGAACTTTGAAAACTGGCCAGGAGAAATAAGGCAGTTAAAATGCTTATGTTATGGTTTAGATATGAGGTGTCTGCCAAAAGGTCATGTGTGACACAATGCAAGATGGTTCAGAGGCAAAATGATTAGATGATGAGAGTTGTTAGCCGAATGGTAAATTAATCCACTGGTAGGAATTAACTGGGCAGTAACTGAAGGCAGGTAGGGTGTGAGTAGAGGAGGTAGGTCACTGGAGGTGTGCCTTTGGGGTTCATATTTTGTCCCTGGTGAGAAGAACTCTCTCTACTTCCTAATTGCCATGTCCTGAGCTTCTTTCCTCCACCACACCTTTCCACTATGAAGTTCTGCCTCACCTTGGGCCCAGATCTATGGTGTTGGCCACTTATGTATTGAGACCTCTAAATCCCTGAGCTAAATCAACTTTCCTCTTCTAATTGTTCTTGTCAGGTCTTTTGGTCACAGTGGCAAAAAAGCTAACTAAAACATCTTATATGATTCCATTTATAGGAAATGTCCAAAATAACAAACCCATAAATACAGAAGATAATTCATTGAACATAGGCCTGGGAGGTTGGAATAAATGGTAATGACTGCTAATAAGTGTGCAGTTTCTTTTTGGGGTGATCAAAATTATTCTAAAAGTAGAGAGTGGCAATTGCTGCACAACTTTGTGATTATATATGCTAAAACCTACACATACACTAAACTTTATATACTAAAACCTTTGTGTTGTATACTTTAAATGATGAATTTTATGGTTTTTTTAATTATACCTCAATTTAATAATATGTAATAAAAAATCTACTACATTAATAACCAATAAAGAAGAACAAATGGAGTTCTGAATACTCTATCCAAAGAAGGCAGGAAAAAGGAAAAAATCAAAGAACAGATAGGAGAAGTAGAAAACAAATCTTGAGATGCTAAACTAGACCCTACAGTTTCAATAATTGCAATAAATATAAATGAATAAACTCACTAGCTAACAAATAGAAATTGTCATAAAAGATATAGAGGAAGATTCATTAATGTGTTGATCATAAGAGTCTCTCTCTGAAATAAAAATCTTGGTTTTCAACTTTCTTTGTGTATGAGATTAAGCATATGGGGCTGATAATGCTACTGTGAAAACTAAATGACTTATGAAATGCAAACCAGTTCTCTGAAATCCTGCCAGCATTTTCCAAGGAATATTACTTCTTACTACTTTCACTCTCCTCTTTTGAATAAATACATATTTGATAACAAAAGAAGTTTCTGACATAACCCTTGCAGTTTGACATGCATTTGGACTGTGTACTGGCTCTCTATCAGCTTAACATTATCACCAAAGTGCCAAATTAGTAATGTTGTAATGTCTCATATTTTGATAGCAATAACAGGATATGAACTTGATGAAGACAATTATCTTTCTGCTTAGCTAGAATATATTTCCATCTTCAAGGGGAACTTATCTTTTAAATCATTTTGCTCATAAAAAGTTTTCATGCAGCATTTCATATTCTTCACTTAGCACAAGGCTCACATGATATTATTGGGCCATTTGGGAATTATATTACCACATTAAATTCTAGCAATGAAAACTGCTGAAGAAAACAGTAAGTCTCCGGGTTTTCTCACAAACAAGAATTTGAACTGATAGCTTAGTAGTCAACGTCATCTTAAAAATGAATTGTGAAGGAGATTTCACATTACATTGCTTCTTCTTAGAGTGTGAGAAATGGATTATTACTGCAAAACCACATAAAGACTATGGTGAAGGCCGAGAAACTGGAACTGCCACTTTGACTTATGCTTAAGCAAATGGATATTGCAGCCTCAGCCTAAGCTTGAAGGCTAGTATTCACTTGTGATTTTTCCTTGTTCTTAGCATCAAGGGCAAACACTAAGGTAAAACCTTGATTTTACAGTGGAATACCCTTTCTGGTGCTCAGATCAGGAAACCAACCAAACATATGTCACTTTGCCTGTATAAAATTGTGTGCCTTGATTCTACCCTCTGAAAATCCAAGTAGTGGAGTGGGGTTCTACCATTAAATGGGATTTTCCTGTATCTTATTAAAAAGTTATTACAGGCCAGGCACATGCCTGTAATTATAGGTGGCCCATGCCTGTAATCCCAGCAACACGTGAGGTTGAGGCAGGAGAATCACAGTTCAGTGAAGTGTTAAGCAACTAATTGAGACCCTGTCTCAAAATTAAAAATAAAAAGGACTGGGGAATATGGTTCAGTGATTAAGCACCCCTGGGTTCAATCCACCGTACCTAAAAGTAATAATTACATTAACTGGGCACAGTGGTGCACACCTGTAATCCCAGTGACTCTAGAGGCTGAAGCAGGAAGATGGCAAGTTTAAGGCCAGCCTCATCAACTTAGCAAGGGCCTGTCTCAAAAAATCAAAAGGGCTGGGGATGTAGCTCAGTGGTAAGTAGCCCCTAGGTTCAATCCACAATACTGGGAAAACAAAGTTGTTGTCATTAATTCTCTTATGATACGGACATCTAACTAATTTTGTTTTCTTAATATTTCTCTGATTGTGTCTAAACACATAAATCAGTAAAAAGAAATACAAAGCATTTGACTGTTTCCTGATCAGAAATTTTTAGAAACCTCGAGGTAGGGAATTTATATTATTTAATTTTGCATCCTCAGTGCCTAGAATAGTGCCTGTTAATTTATTAAATATAAGAAATTTGTATTTAAAAAAGCAAGTATATGAATGAAAGAAAACAGCTCTGCTTTAAAAATATTTAATGTCCTCCTAACTGGTTTCACTGATATTCTTCCCAGATTCAAATTGTGTGTGTGTGTGTGTGTGTGTGTGTGTGTGTGTGTGTGTGAGAGAGAGAGAGAGAGAGAGAGAGAGATTTTTTTAGACAAAGTCACAGTTTCCAACCTATCTCATTACTGCATTCTTCTGTTCAAAGGTAACAGGATGAAAATAGAACTGATCTTTTCTGTGTGTCTGTGTCTTTATATCTAGAAATGTGATAGTCATTTCTCCTGAAATCAAGCATGCAATGTCAAGATCATTTTCCACTCCATCCAGAACATAACTCAGTCTACTGCTACTTTTCTTTTCCCCAGCCCCTTTCCCTGTCACTAAGTCTATAGACTCTCTTCATGCTCCGGTTACCAAATTACTTCCTTACAACTTTCTGACTTTCTTTGCCCTTGTGCCTGTACTATAGCATAATGAAATGACCAGGGCTAACACCAGTTTCTTCTTATCTCATTACATCTCTCTTCATGTTCTTATGATGGCTTTCTAGTTTGCTTATTTACATTCTGCACTCTCTATAAGCAAACGATATTACAGGGCAGGATATGATGTGAGTGTACACATGCGTTTGTGTAGATAGAAAAGAACAGGGTCCTAACCTCGAGAAAATTATAATGGAAAGTAGATATAAAAGCTTAAAGGCATATTTATAAGCCAGTCATCTCAAACTCCTTTGTGTGTTAATGAAAATGGAATCCAAATTTTGCACATATGTATTTCAGAACTAATTAAAGATATTAGTCAATTTTGATAACATAATTTCATGTCCCCTGCAAATAGCATTCCCTCCCCCAAGCTCACACTCTTCTTGATCCCCTTCTTAAAATGTACAGTGAGTAGACTAGCATAATAATTTGTGGATTTGTTTTGTCCTTTAATTAGACTATAAGCATCGGAAAATGCATACTTCTTTATTTTCCTTTATATTTCCCTGAAGCCTCAAATGCAGAGCCTTTCTCAGTAATTATTTTCTATCAGATCAACAAGTGCCAATTAATAGATCATCCATGGGGCCTATACCAATGAATCACAGAATAAAAATATGATCAGCATTGATTCCTATCAATTAGGAAAATGGTTTGGTAGAGTTAAATTGGATCCAGTTTTAAGATTGTGAATTTGTGAATATTTTAGCCTAAGTTCTTGCTTCTTCCCATTCCATAGTTTCTCCAAGGGCAATTGTATTTTTGCATATATTTTTCTCATTTCCTTATGGCAAACCTGAACTAATCTTGTAGTGTTTACACCACTTGCAATTGCTCTCATTTTTTGTTTTATTTTTTTACTAGAGCATTATAGTTAAACACAGTAGTTGGGTTCATTTTGACAAAATCATACATGCATGGAATTTGATTTCAACACCTGTTTTTCCTCCTTTCCTTCCCCTCCTAACTCTCCTATTCTCCTTCCTCTACTCTACTGATCTTCCTTTCACTTATTTATTTATTTTTTTGTTTTTTTTTTCTGCCTTATAAATAAAGGTGAAATTCCCTGTGGTCTATTTATATATGCACATAGAATGATTTTGTTAAATTCATTCCTCATTTCCTCCCCTTTCTCATCCTTCCTCCCTCCCTCTCAATCTCCTATGCTAGTGATCTTCTCTATATCTTTATGATATCCAACCCTCCCCTCCTTCTTTCCCTTATTTTGCTCTAGCTGCCCCACATGAGAGAAAACATTTGGCATTTGACTTTTTGAGTCTGGTTTAGTTCACTCTCCAGTTCCATTCATTTACCAGCAAATTCCATAATTTCATTCTACTTTATGGCTCCATTGTGTATATGCTACATTTTCTTTATCCATTCATCTTATTGCTTTAATTCAAAGATTTTATCTTTTACTTCCTTTTCTCTAAGAAAAAGAAGCACCAAAATTTCCTGATTGTCCTCTCCAATAAATTGAATAATGATAATAATTTTTTAAAACCCACACATCTGGATCAAGGTTGAATAATGTAGTATATACAGTAAAAATAAAAATTACTTACAAATAAAGTGAACACATTGTCAAACTAATAATAGTACATATGAGATAAGAAGCACTCATTTTAACAATAACACAGTAAGGCTGAATTTTCATCTTCCCTACCTAGAAAATTGATATGTGAATGGTAGCATGTAGTTATGTTAAAAAAATCGTACTGCCACTTTCTGGACATGTGAATTGATAAAATGACTTACATTATCTGGGCTCTAATGTCTTCGTATTTTAAAAAAAAGACCTGGAATCACAAAATTGTTGAGACAGAAATGTGATAATGAATGGAAAATATTTTTTCAACTGTAAAGTGTCATACATAAGCAATGAATGATTCTTGGAGAATCCCCTTGCGTGATGTTTGCATTCATTGGATAAAAAGCATCATTTGAAATTTCTCTGGACTCTTTTTTAAAAAAAAAATATTTATTTTTTAGTTGTGGATGGACACAATATTTTTATTTTATTTTATTTCTTATGTGGTGCTGAGGATCGAACCTAGGGCCTCACACGTGCTAGGCGAGCACTCTACCGCTGAGCCACAACCCCAACCCCTCTCTGGACTCTTTGATGCTCTTCTAATGAGATGCTTGATCAAGGGTGGCAACATGCTGCAGGAAAGGCAGCTGATAACATCTGAATGATGCTCAGTCCCCTCTAGACACATCTTCTTCCATCTGTGTACTGCAGTGCATAGTCTGTGTCTCAGAAGTCTTGATTAAGTATATGCTTTACTTTACACTAAGACTCTTGGTTGGGCTTCAGTTGACAAGAGAAATGAGCCTTCTAGGTCTTACCTGTTTTGGGTAAAGAAATATATGTTCACAGTTACATTTTTTCCCAAGCATCACCTATAATCAAGATAGGCTAATCAGCAATCATTTTGCAAGGAAAAATACTATTCTGCAGCTTAGATAGGATTTCAAGGTCTGATACTTGAGAACAAATGATGGTAATACTGAAAACCTGAATGTCTTATGAACTCCTATAACATTGGTCCTTACTGAGCAAATTAATATTTTATTATAAAGTTTGCATGATCTTGTAGCTATTTCATAAATTTATAGTAGCTATGATTGTTGAAAAAGGGACTCAAGTGACCAGCTGTGATAATTGAGCAGGACATATTCTGTTCTAAATTTCATCATATTTAGAATGTGGAAATTGGTATAGACTCAGAGGTTACAAACAACATTTTGCAGTTTTATTTAGTTCAGCATAGTGTTAGACATTTATAAATCCCTTTAGGTGGGACAAACAACTCTCCAGGTATACAATAATGTCCTACCACTCCTCATACTTCTCTGACATCTAGAGATGTCATAGTTTTAGATTTCTGGACTAGATCATATTTTGATTTGTTTTTTCAGTTCAAACATTCTATGAGAGTTATAAAATTAACCTTAATCCAAATCCTTGAGAACCGGATAATTTCAACAGGCACTTGGGATATTTTTTATATGGTCATCTAATTAATCTGGAAATAATACTCTCCAAATATTTTTATATGCTAGATAAAATGTAATTTAAAAAGTTTACAGGAAACATTACAAAGAAAAAAAATTAAATGCTATATGCAAATGTGAAGAAGTACAAGAACAAGAAGGAGAGGAGAGGAAAAAGGAGATCGAAGGAGAACAAAGTAAGAGTAATAAGCAAATTAGTTAACATTACTCATATTCTTCCAGGAAAAGATGACAGAGAAAAAAGTGTGACATTATTGGATGATGAAGTTGGGTATAAAAAAATATGTAAAGGAAAGATTCAAGGCTTTGGAACCAGGCAGCTGGGAAGATGGAAATGAGATTTCTGAATAAAGATGGGATCCTCGAAGTTCACACTTTAAGTAAAATGGGAAATTCAATAAAATCCATTTACTGGCTACAAGAAATAACCAGGGAGCTGATTGTTTTATATTAAAGAAAATAAAAGCTTTCTATTAATATTCAGAACCTGTATCCTATTCCTTACTTGAGGTTAAAACAAAAATGGCTTTTTTTTTGGTACCAGGATTGAACCCAGGAGCACTTAATTACTGAGCCACATGCTCAGCCCTTTTTGTTTTTATTTTGAGACAGGGTCTCACTAAGTTGCTTAGGGCCTTGCTAAATTGCTGAGGCTGACTTTGAATTGCCATCTTCCTGTCTTAGAGATGCTGGGATTACAAGTGTGTGCTCCCACAACTGGCTCCAAAAGGGCCATATTTATATGGTCCATGCATCCAAGAAATTGACTTAAACTTAATTCTGTGGCAGATGTAATCTAGGGATATGTGATACAAGCAAGAGCAAAGACACTCTGGAGGGACATTCTCATGACCAAGGTAATAGGGGATTCTCACAGGATGAAACTAATTCCATTCAAGATGAGCTACTTTTTCAAATTACAAAGCAAATAACCCAATCACCCACAAATGCTGCTTCTGCTCAGAATCTTAGGCAACAAAAGAACAATCTGAGAAGATGGTAAAATAAATATTTTAGATGATGGCTAACTGCATAAAAGAAAGAATTGAAGGTTTCAGAAAAAAATAGGCACTTAAAAATAGGATGATTTGATCAAATCAAAAGTAAGCTTCTGGGGCTAGAGTGGTACAGCATTTGCCTAGCATGTGTGAGGCACTGGGTTCAATATTTAGTGCCACATAAACATAAATAAATAAATTAAAAGTGTTGTAATCACCTACAACTAAAAACAATTTTTTAGAAAGTAAAAATCTAGACATAATAATGCACTCTTCAATAAAAGAATCCTTAATGGATGGGTTAAATAGCATACTGGACAAGGCTAAGATAGAATTAGTGAATTAGATATTGAATTCAGCACAGCATAATAAAGTTAAATGTGAAAGCAAGATTTAAGAATCAAGAACACAAAGTGAAAGTGTAATATACCCTTTTAGCAGATTTTGAACACTTGAATAGAGTCATTGGGATAGAGGCAATATTCAAAGAGATGAGAAAAAAATCCATAAAGATGAAATACATGCAACATCAAATTCAAGAACACAAAGAAACCTTCAGGCTGGGCAAGGTGGTGCATGCCTGTAATCCCAGTGGCTCAGGAGGCTGAGACAGGAGGATCACGAGTTCAAAGCTAGCCTCAGCAAAGGTGTGGTGTTAAGCAACTAACTGAGTGAGACCCTGTCTCTAAATAAAATACAAAATAGGGCTGAGGATGTGGCTCAGTGGTTGAGTGCCCCTGAGTTCAATCCCAAGTATCCTCCCCATACCCCCCACCAAAAAAAAAAAAAACAAAGACACCATCAGAAAAAAGCTTGTTTAGATACCATTCCAATGAAATTACAGAAAACCAAAGAAAAACAAATGATTCTGAAATTTACCAGAAAGAAAAGATTTTTATTATAAAGCACTGACAATATTCTATAGTAACTTAGACAGCTCAGCCTGTTTTGGATTACAAAACATCTATGATAGCAACTGTTTATTCATTACAAAGCTCTGATTTCAGGGGATTGATCTCAGAGGTGCTCTATCATGGAGCTACATCCTCAACCCTTTTTTTATTTTGAGATAGAGTCTCTCTAAGTTGCTAAGGCTGTCCTTGAACTTGTGATCTTTTTGCCTTAAATTCTCTTGTTGGTGGGATAACAGTGTGTGCCACTTCACCCATTAAAGCTCTGATTTTTTAAGTAGGAGAGAAAACTATAGTTCCACAAGATGGTTTAACAACTTTGAATAACCAGCAATCCTTTTTAAATATATACACTGAGTTCATCTTAAACTAGAGAATGTAGCTGGTTATAATGAATTTTCCCAACCACAGTGAATAATTTACTTTTTCTCTCCCCCTTAAAACATAGCAGAATACTCATGAATGAGAATACAACCATTCTAGAGATTATTGCAAAAATATTCTAAACTATAAAAAAATAATAAACTATCACTGTACTGATTAGACAGTAACAAATTATGTATCAGCCTGACTGGACACTTCTTTTGAGAAGCATTTGCATAAACACCTAATAGTTCATATATCTCTATTTAAGGATTGTCATACTGTTGTTCTAAAATATACATATTTGACTAGGTGCTAGAGGAGACTAAGGGAACAAATAGCACTTTTTAAAGTTAAAAACAATCTAACAAGAAGGTTAGAACATTTTCTTGATTGATTTATTTTCCCTGTCCTTTACAATTACAAAGGCTTATAGCTCTGAATTAGACAATATTGATCACTGAAGTAGTTCTAGTCAGTAGCTTTATTTACAGGAGTGAAATGCCAAACACTGTTTTCATTAATGTCCACATGAGGCTCAGTGTCTAGGTTACAAATGTACTCTTAATTCTTGAGGTTTTCACATCATTGATTACATAGGGGGAAAAACGGTATGCTTTTTGTTTGTTTGTTCCTTAAACTCAAATCACACATCACTCTAGATATTTAAAATTTATTCTGAACACATGTAACTTTAATATCCTTTGAAAGTTTGGTACCTTTTCCCTATAGAAATCTAATTCTAAAAATCTAACAATGTATTAGACACACATGAATGATGAGGAGTTAGAAAAAAATAAAATGAGTCACTAGCTGTTTATCATGTACACATTCACTTACAGAAAGTGAATAAGTGAAGACCATATATGAAATATTCCATAACATCAAACTTGTTAATAGCAATAGTTCAAATATTTTATAATATTTTATAATATTTACTGTGAGTTATTTATAAGTTACAAAAAGAGGCTTGTTAAAATATCTTATTTATAAATGTGGATTTCTCTATTTCTCTTTATAGTTCTATACATTTTGTTTTATATACTTTTGAAGCTCTGGTAAATTAATACTCTCAATAATATTTTTATTCTTTGGTGATAAACTGCTTTGTGCATAATATTTCTTTTAATTTTTGTTTCTTATTGATTTAATTGTACCATTTTTAGTTGGCTGTATTTATCTGGCATTGATGTTTATTTCTGTAGTTTTGGCCTTTATATGATTTATCATGCTTTGTAAGTTCTGCTTCTGACATCAGGGAATGAAAACTTAATTAACCAATATTCCTGCATATAAAAGCTGTGTGCATTCTATATAAGTACATACAAATAACTACCTGAGTCTTTTTCAGCCTGAACAAATGAAAGTAGTTTTTTCTGGGCAATTAAAACATGTAACAAGGGCTGTATATATAGCTCAGTTGGTAGAGTGCTTGCCTTACATGCACAAGGCCCTGGGTTCAATCCCCAGGACCACAAACAAACAAACATTACCCTGAGGGAAGCTGGAATCATTGTGGTTGATGCCCCTCACCCCACTTTGTTTTCTTAAGACTATTCCAGTGAAGCAAGCCAGGGCAATTAAGATTGAAAGGGGAAAAGAAATAAGAAGGGGTGGGAACAGTATTCTGTGTTTAAACTCATAGTCTCTGGTTCACCTCTAAAACAGGTAAACATGGAGAAAGCAGAAATCAGAAAGAACAAACTAAGCTGAATTCTGGGATAATAGTTATAGTTCATATAACAGCTTTCAGCCTGGAAATGACCAGGTTAATTGCCTGCTAAAACCAAAACATTGATACACATAGGAGTAATATAACAAAATCCACACTCTCCAAAACATATAAGCAAAATGTCCAGAATATAATTCAAAGTTACCTAATAATGCAAGGCAATGAGTTTAATCATCAGTATTGTAACAAAGAAAAAAAGAAGGAATATTTAAAGTTACCTACCTGTCACAAAAGTCAGGATAATGTAACCCATCTCAAAGGAAAATACAATGAATAGATGTCAGTCCTGAGATTACCCAGATGTTAGAATTATCAGGCTGAGACTTCAAAGCATTCCTTATAATATACTCAGTGTGATTAAAGAATGTTGTAATGAATGATAAGACAAAAAAATCACAGGGGAGATATACTAACAACATAAATAAAACAAATACAAATTTCAAAATAAAAATACAATATATGAAACTAAAATCATACTGGCTGCACTTAATACAATGGAGATGACAAAGGAAAGAATAGTGAACTTTTATATAGATTAGTAAAAATCATCTAATGCATAGGCATAGCTTAAAAACCATTGAAAAATTAAAATGGAATTCTAAAATTTATTAACCAAACCAAAAAAAATCCCACAGGGAATCAACCTAACATTAATAGCAAAACATCAGGTCTGAATCAAGCCACATAAATAATTATGTTATATGTTAACAGCCTAAACACTCAAAGTAAGTGTTATGGTTTGGATGTGAGGTATCCCTCAAAAGCTCACATGTGAGACAATGCAAGAAGGTTTGAAGGAGAAATGATTGCATTATAGTCTTAACCCAATCAGTTAATCAATTTCTGATGGGATTAATTGAGTGGTAACTTGAGGCAGGTGGGGTGTGGTTGGAGGAAGTAGTTCATTGAGGGCGTGCTATGGGGTATATACTTTGTATGAGTGGAGATCTCTCTTCATTCGGATCATCATGTGAGCTGCTTCCCTCTGCTATACTCTTCTGCCATGATGTCCTGCCCCACTTAGAGCCTCAAAGAATGGAGCCTGCTGTCTATGGATTGATACCTCTGAAACTGTGAGCCCCTAGATAAACCTTTCCTCCTCTACACTTGTTGTGGTTGGGTATTTTAGTCGTAGCAGTGAAAAAGTAAGACTAAAACAGTCAGAATTAGATAATATCAGAACAGATAAAACAGCAAGAATCAACTATAGGTTCTCCATATATATGCATTTTAATTAAAAAGAGATCAGTTGAGAGCAATTGAATGGAAAAAGATACACTATAAAGACATTAACTGTAAGCAGGCTAACACTATAAAGACATTAACTGTAAGCAGGCTACAGTAGTTATATTAATGAGATAAAATAAAGTTAATTACAAAGAATAGTGTTAGAAATACAGACATACATTTCAACTTGATAAAGATTCAATTTTCCTAAAAGTCTCATGTATGATTATGTATATTCTGTAATAACAGATTTTCATATACACATGTCTACATTATTGACAGAACTAAAGGGAGAAATAGACATTTCCAGAGTCATAGTAAGAAATTTTAACACACATTCATAATCAACTACAGAACAATTTAAACAAAACTCAATAAAGACCCAGAGAATCTGAATAACTCCAGTAAATACCTTGACCTAAATGATACTGTTAGAATGCTATATACTGACAACTATAGAATTCACCTCCTTAAAATGAATATGGTATGTTTCATCAACATAGACCATTTTCAGCATCCTTACAAGTCTCAATAAATATAAAAATCACCAAAGTGTTATAAAACAATTTATCTGATTGTGATAAAATTAAATTAGAAATCAATAACAAGGGACTGGGGTTGTGGCTCAGTCCTAATGTGCCACAAAATCATGAGCCATTCAAGCAGGAACAAACTTTATTTTTGAAACTGCTGCCAGTGCCCCGTACGCTCCCGGGAAGATTGCCGACTGACCCACGCGGCGTTCTCCCGGACCCCAACAGGAAGTCCCTCCTCCGGAATTCCCTCCTACCGCACTTCCCCAACCAATGGGAACTCTCCAGGAGTCCCAGGCCCGAGGTGGACAGCAGGAGTCTAATATCCATAAGAATGTAGATCTTAACATAATCATATCATCTCAATGGCTTGCTGGCGTCATCTTTCAACCAAAAATGCCATGCATCATACTGCTTGGCTATGGCTCTTAGCACTAATGCACTTGCCTAGCATGTGTGAGGCATTGGGTTCGATCCTCAGTACCACATAAACAATAAACAAACAAAATAAAGGTATTATGTCCATTTTAAAAGGAAACCAATAACAATAAAATATCTAGGACACTGCCATTATTTTTTTATTTTTATTTTTTAAATAATTATAGATTTACAGGAAATTGCTAAGAACTTTACAGAGAAATGTGTATTCCTTCACCTGGTCGCTCTCCATGTTAACATCTTGCATAATTATAGTACAATGTCAAAATCAGAAAATTGGTGTTGGTACATTCCATAGAGTTCAAATTCATGTTCCTCTAATTATACATTAACTCATCTGTGTGTGAATGTAGTTCTGTGTAAATTTTTCATGTGTAACTTTGAATAAGTTACAGGTGATAAAGATGCAGAACTATACTATCACCACAGGCTCCGTGATGTTACATCTTTATAGCATACACAGTTCATGCCCCATCCTGAAAGCACAGCAACTCTAGTTTATTCTTCATCTCCATAATTTTATTATTTCAAGAATGTCACATAAAAATGCAATTATGTAAAATGTAATCTCTTGGCATCAGCTTATTCACTTTGCTAATAACCCTTAAAGTTCATTCAAAATCTTACATGCAATAATCAGTCACTTTTGCAACTCTTTGTTTGATTGCTAAGTGGAATTCTATGGTAGGAATGTGCCAGTTTGTTTACAAATTTACCATTGTAAGAAAATAAGCACTATTTCCATTGTTTGGCTAATATGAATAAAGTTGCTATGAACCCTTCTCTAAAAGATTTTGAATGAACATAGGTTTCTCTTTCTCTAGGATAAAAGCACAAGAGTGCAATTGCTGTATCATATAGCAATTGTGATTTTAATTTAGAAATAAACTGAAAAACAGCTAATTTCATACCCATCAACAATGTATGAGTGATCCAGTTTTTCTCTCCCCACATCTTCACCAGACATTAGTGGTGTCACTTTTTAAATTTTTTAGTTGTTCTCATAGGTGTAGAGTTACAAGCCATTGCAGTGTTAATTTATCCTTTTCTAGTGGCCAATGATATTAAATATCTTTTCATAGGCTTATATGCCATTGATATAGCCTCTTCAGTGAAATGTTTGTTCATGTCTTTTGCCCATTTTCTGATTCTTTTGTTTGTATTATTGTTGAGCTTGAGAGATGTTTATACATTTCAGATATTATTTGTCAGATATGTGATTCGCATATTTATAGTCTCCCAGTATGTAATTTGTCTTTTCATTATCTTAACATCATCTATCACAGAGGAAAAGCAGTTTTTAATTTTTTAATGAAGTTCAGTTTAACAATTTTTCCTCATATGGATCATGCTTTTGGTGTCAAGAAAAGGAAATATTCACCTAGTCCTTAATTATGAAAATTTTTCTTTTTTTTAATTTCATAATTTTACATTTTGTATTTAAGTCTGTTTTTTAAGCTAATTATTATATAGAATATTAGTTTAAGGTCAAATCATACTTTTTTTTCCTTATAAATATCCACTTTCTATAGTACCATTTGTCCTCCATTGAATTATTTTTGCACCTTTGTCAAAAATCAATTTGCCATGTTTATTATAAGTCTATTTCTTGGGTTGTTTGTTTGTTACTTTCTTTTCTTTTGGTACAAGAGATTGAACCCATGGTTACTTGACCACTGAGACACATTCCCCAGCCCCTTTTTATTTATTATTTTGAGATAGGGGCTCACTAAGTTACTGAAATACTGAGACTGACTTTGAACTTGCAGTCCTCCTGCCTCAGCCTCCTAAGCCACTGGGATTATAGCATTTCTTATTTTATTCAGTCAATCTATGTGTCCATCCCTTCTCCAACACCATGGTCTTGATCACTGACTGACAATAAACCATAACATCATAAAGAACAACTCCTTCTTTTCAAAATTGCTTTTTGCTATTGAAGGATCTTTCCATTTATATATTTCAAAATATTTCAGAATGAGCTTATCTACAAAAAAATCTTGTTGGGGCTGTATTAGCAATTACCTTCAACCTATAGAACTATGTTGAGTATTTCAGTCTATGAAGGTGATATCTCAATTATTTATATCTTGGATTTATTAAAGACATTTTAAAAAGTAAAACAAAAATTTAAAAAACCCCAATACAGCCTTCTGTAGTTTAAAGCATACATATCATATACTTATTTATTAGACATATAAGTAGATATTTCATTTTTCAGAGTAATTATTAAATGGCATTACATTATTTTAGTTCAGTTGTCACTTGTTCTTTGTGTGGGGACATAAGATTGATTTTTTTTCCACATCACTTTCATTACCTCTAATATTACTGAGCTTATCAGTTTTTGGAGGTAAGTTCAATTAATTACTTTAGATCACTTGGTATTTTCTATGTTATGGTTTAGGTCTGCAATGCCCTTCAAAAGCTTTATGTATTAAAGGCTTGGTTTTTAAGCAGCAATGTCCAGAGGAGGGGTTTGGGGGAAGTGATTGGATCATGAGGGCTCTGACCTCATCAGTGGATTAATCCACTGAGAGCTGAATGGGCTATAGAGAAGTGGGGTAGGTTGTGGAAAGTGGGACCTAGTTGGAAGATATAGGTCACTAGGGATGTGCCCTACAAAGGTGTTTCTTGTCTTCATTCCCTTGTCTTGCTCTTTGTTTCCTGGCTGCCATGAAGCAAGTGGCTTTCTTCTGCCATGCCTTCTGCCATGATATTTCTGCCTCGCAGCCAGTCAATTGTGAACTGATAACTATGAGACCATGAGCCAAAATAAGTTTTTCTTCCTAAATCATTTTCTCATATATTTTGTTCCAGTGATGAAAAGCTAACACCATGCACTCTGTATATTATCATAACATTTTCAATTAGGGATCATTTTATTTCTTCCATCCCAACCATTGTGTCTTTTTTTCCCCTGAGCTACAAACCCCAGCCTCCCCTTATATGTTTTATTTGTCTTTCTCACCTAACTGCATGAATGAAGAGTTATATCCTTGCAACATACAAAACCGTAGAAGAAAACATTTTTTGTCTTTAATCATTAAGTATGGAGCCCATTGTAGGAGTTTTTTTGGTAAACTATTTAAAAAAAAATTGTTCTTTTTTATTGGTTCTTTTTAGTTATGCATTATTTTTAAAAAGGTTGAAGAAGTTTCTGTTGCTATTTCACTGAGAGTTTTTAATGTCTAAATACTAAATTTCATCAAATGTTGAATTTTTTCCTGTGTCAGTTAATAGGATCATATAATTTTTCTTCCCTTTTCCCAGCTTTATCAAGGTACTAACAAATACAATTTTGTATAAATTTAAAGCATAGAACATGATGATTTGATATACACTGTGAAATAATATCTAAAATTAAGCTAATTGGCATATCCATCATCTCACATAGTCACTTTTACTGCTAAAAATACTCTTTTTAGCAAATTTCAAGTACACAATGCAGCATTATTAACTAATATAATATAATAATTAATAATTATTATATTATATTAGTTAATAATAACTAATTATTAAAATAATAACTAATATAATATAATTAATAATTATAATAATATAATAATACTTGTTGTTAGCCACAGCCAAAGGAGCCCCAGAAAACTTCCAGCTGATTGGCTCACAGCAGCCACAGCAAACTTCCAGCTGCCAGCTGATTGGCTCCTCTGTGGTGATGCTCATTGGGCTGTTTCCCTGTCCTTTCAGACCACGGAGCTGCTCATTGGGGGACTCTTGGCTCCACCCATGATGGCAATGTGCCAACTGGCAGAGTTCCTGGGCTTTTCTTTTCTATACTTTTTAAATCTTCACCATGATGGTTCCTTTGTGATATATTTAACAACTCCTCCTTAAAAGTCATGGGCTACATTTTTGAATTGTATCAACATATGCCCTGACTGCTCTTGACTTTACTGGGATGCCTCCTTCCTCTAACAGTTTACTTAACACTCTTTTGGTTTGTTTTTTACTAATTTCTGATCCCATATTTCTACTATAATACAACCCAACAAGATGACGCCAAACAAAACCAAAACAGAATGAAACAAAAATGGGACAACAAAATATCATTATATCAGCCTTTCTATCCTCCTGAAATGTCCATTCGTTCTTTCTCCCTGTCTGTTCCTCAGACGCAAATAGTTTTTCCTCAGATGTGAGCAGTTTTTCTTCCGTCTCACCCATCTCCAGGGACAGGCAACTTAAAACAAAAGCAAAACAAAATGAAAGAAGAATCTTAAAATGGCTACCCATCCTCTCACCCTGCCTTCAGGGGCGAGCAGTTTACCTTATCACTTACCCTCAGTCATTCCCGTACAGGCCACCAAATGCCGAAGTCTGGCTGGGCACAATTCACAAGCCGCTTGTCAAGCAGAAACGAACTTTATTTTTAGAACACACACGCTGCACCACATGAGCTCTTCAGGAATTCCCTCAGAGCCCAGCTGCCACCACGGGCTTCCCACAAGCCTCTCAACCACCAACTCCTCCTGCTCTTGAGGCCGATTGGCTGGGTCACATGGGCGGAGCCAAAAGAGTCCCCCAATGAGCAGCTCCGTGGTCTGAAAGGGCGGGGAAACAGCCCAATGAGCATCACCGCAGAGGAGCCAATCAGCTGGCAGCTGGAAGTTTGCTGGGGCCACAGTGAACCAATCAGCTGGAAGTTTGCTGGGGCCCCTTCGGCTGTGGCTCTCAACAAATAATTATTATATGTAGTAAAAATATATAAAAAGAATGATACAATATGGCCTATTGGGACTTATTCTAGTATGCAAACCTGGCTTGGAGGGAGTAAAGACAAGAAATACCTTGTAGGGCAGCTCCCTGGTGACCTATATCCTCCAACTAGGTCCCATCTTCCACAACCTCCCCCACTTCCATGTAGCCCATTCAATTCTCAGTGGTTAATCCACTGATGAGATCAGAGCCCTCATGATCCAATCAGTTCCCCAAAGTTTATTATTATTATTATTATTTTTTATTAACTGTATTACAGATGTTCTTTCAGTTGTAGGGCTGGCATGAAGAATGCCTAGGTGTGACAAACATGTTCTATACTGTGAAGCATGACTGGTATCCTGGGTTGGAGCATTGGAAAAGGATAAGGGACAAGCAATGGCATCTGGGGATGTGTGTTTGAGGTGTCCAACTGTATTATAGTAACATGATGTATATTAGTTCTTTGGGAGAAGTTATTCATTTTATGTCACTGAAATTTTATACCCTTTAACCAATATCTTCCCTTTGACCACTCTTCAGCCCTCAGCAGCCACCACTTTATGCTTTGCTTCTATAAATTTGACTTTATTTTAAATTACACACATAAATAAAATCATGTAGTTTTTGCCTTTCTGTACCTGGCTTATTTCATTTAACATACTGTCCTCCAGTTCATCCATTATGTCACAAATAACTTAAGTTTTCTTCTTTGAGGACAGAATAATATTCCTGTGTGTGTGTGTGTTTTCTCTATCCATTCTTCCATCTGAGATTGATTCCATGTCTTGACTACTGTGAATAATGCTGATATGAATATTGAAAGTGCATATGTCTCTTTGCAATACTGATTCCAATTCAAAAGCAGAAGCTTTTTGGTTTGATGCAATCCCATTTGACTATTTTTTTGCCTTTGTTGTCTATGCTTTTAAGATCATTTCAGAAAAATAATCACCCAGTCTACTGTCAAGAAGCTTTTTCCCTATTTTATTCTAGTAGGTTAGGTTTTGTGAAGGCATTTTCATGCAGGAATGGTTGTGCAAACTGATGTTGCTGTGAGGATATGAGTGTAGGAAACTGCTGTCATGTCCTCTTGCTGAAGTCACTTTCTCATACTCTGATTTTTCTTCTTGAGGTTGTTGACTTAATGAATTACATTAATTGAGTTTTGAATGTTGAGCCAACCTTGCATACTTGGAATAAATCCCATTAGGCCATATTGTATTGTTCTTTTTATATATTGTTGTACTACATATATGTTTTATTAGTGTTTTTTTGCATACCACTGCATGAGATATATTGGTATGTAGTTTCTTTTTCAATACTATTTTTCTGTAGTTTAGGTGTCATGGCACTATTAGCCTTTAAAGTGAGTTGGGGAATGTTTCCTACTTTTCTGTTTTCTTTAAAAAGTTGTGTAAAATTAGTTCTTTTAAAAATGTTTAGTAGAATTCTCCAGTGAAACCATGTGGGCTGGGAGATTTCTTTGGGGGAGTTTTTAAATAAGAAATTAAAGTTTTAATGAGTATAGGTCAGTTACATTTGTCAGTTTCATCTTGATTGTAATTTAAAAGTTTTGGGTTTATAAATTAGTCCATTTCTTTTACTTTATTAAATTCATAAACATAAAGTTGTAATGTTCCCTTATTAACCTTTTAGTTGTTGCAATGTTGCAGTATCTCTAATGATATTCTCTATTTCATTCTTGACACTATTTATATGTGGCTTCAGTCTTTTCATCTTTGTCTTGCCTGCTGGAACCATTATAATTTTTTTAAAAATTATTTTCAGGAACTAGCTGTGTTTTACAGATTTCTACTTTTACTGTCATTAATTTCTGCTCTTGTTTTTACTATTTCCTTTTTTCTTGAAACTGTGCTATGGTCTTATTATTTGTGTGCCACCCCAAATTTATATGTTGAATACTTATTCCTCAAAGTTATGTTATTAGGAGTTTGGAGTTTAGAGCCTTTGGGAGATGAATAGATCACAAGGGCAAAGTCATCATGACTGGGCTTGGTACCTTTATGAAAGATGCCAGAGAGCTAGCTAGTCCCTTCCACCATGTGAGGGCACAGTGAGAAGGCTCTGTACCTGAAACAGAGACTTTTGCAAAACACCAAATGTCCTTGTGCCTTGATAGTGAACTTCTTAATCTCCTGAATAAGGAAAACTATGTATTTATTATTTATAACCTACCCAGTTAATGATATTTTGTTATAACAGCCTAAGTGGACTAAGTTGATAGAAAACTGGATTATTGATTTGAAACATTTCTCAATTTTTAAAATAGGCCAATTGCTATTGTTTGACAGTTTTTGTCTCCTCCAAATTTATGCTGAAATTTAATTACCAATATAACATTATTAAGAGATGGGGCCTTCAGAAGGTGACTAAGTAATGAACACTTGTAAATAGGATTTGGTGTTGTGATAAAAGCACTTGACCAGGGACTTGTTTCTATTTCTTTTCTACCTTCTATAATATAAAAATACAGTTTTCTCCCTTCAGGAGAACTCAGCGTTCAAGGCAGCATCATTGAATCGGAGATAAGACTTTCACAAGACAGCTATTCTGCCTACCACCTTGTTCTTACAATTCCCAGCCTCCAAAAGTGTAAGAAAAAATTTATATTATTTATAAATTACCCAGTCTCAGGTGTTTTATTATAGCAGTAGAACAGGGTCTAAGATGGCAGTAATACTGTAATTTCAATCTTTGTATGGTTTTAACTGTATTATAGACATTTTGATGTTTTCATTTTCGTTGGTATTTAGTTCTTTGTATTTTCAAAATTTTCTCTTTGGGATATATTTTTGATCTATGGATTATTTACAAGTTTGTTGCTTAATTTTCAAGTGTTTAGAGATTTTATTATTTTATTTCTGTTGGGTATTTCTAGTCTGATTTCATTTTGGTCAGGCAACATACTCTATGTGATTTCAATTCCTTTAAATTTATTAAAGGTTATATAGACCAAAATACGTTCTATTTTGTGAATTCTGCATGGATGCTTAAAAAATATATTCTGTGACAGGAGATATGACTCAGTAGTATAGCACTTGTCTAGTTTGCATGAGGCCCTTGGTTTAATCTCTAGTACTGAAAAAAAAATGCATTCTGTTATCATTGAGTGGGATGTCCTGTATATAACAAATAGTCCTGAAGGTTGATAGCACTATTAAATTTTTCTCTATCCTTTCTAATTTTCTGTCTTGTTGGTTTATCAATTGTTAAGAGGGGGTCACTAAATATTCAACTGTAATCATGGATTTTACAGTTTTTCATTTCAGTTCTATCAGTTTTGGTTTCATGTATTTTGAATCTCTGTTGTTTGATGTCTACACACTGGGAATCACTATATATTTTGGTGTATTGATCCTTATCATAATGTAATATTGCTCTTTGTCCATAGTGATTTTCTTTACTTGAGGCTCTAAACTACTTAAAAGTAATATAGCTACTATTAATTTTTACAAGGTATATCTTCTGTCTTAGATTGTATTGCTATAATAAAATACCTGAGCCCAGGTAATTTATAAAGAAGTTTATTTGGCTCATATTTCTGGAAATTGGGAAGTCTAAGTGCATGACTCTAATATCTACTCAGAATCTTGTGAGGGTTATAACATGGAAGGGGACATCATGTGGCAAGCCAGAGCAAGAATTCTAGCTTGTATTTCTCTTCCCCTCCTTATAAAACTACTAATGCCATCAAGCAAGCCCACCCTCATGACCTCATCTAATCTTAATTACCTCCAAAGTTTCCATCTCTGGATAACATTAGCACATGAATTTGAAGATTAAGTTTTCACCATGTGAACTTTTGGAGGACACATTTAAATTATACTATTCTTGTTTCATGCTTTTGCTTTTGATATACTCATGCCATTATACTTTAAGTTAGTTCCTTGTAGACATTATGTAGTTGGGTCATGTTTTATTATTTTCTATTTTAATTGGGAAAGTTAGACCTTCAACTTTGGAGAAATTATTGATATATTGGGTTATAAGCTTGTGGTGTGTACCCTCTGTTTCTCATTTCTCCATTTCTGTTGTGGATTCCTGTGAGTTACTTGAACAACTTTTAGAATCCTGTCTTGTTTTATTTACATACTATTGAACTTATCACAGTCTACCGTTATTGATGTTTTACTGCTTTGAGTGAAGCATTGAAAATTTGCTTTAATCTCTGTGTCTTTATTCCTTAGCTCACTTTTAAAATTTTTTGTCACTTTATTTCATGTCTCCTTCAAGATGGAGGCATAGATTTCCCTGGTAATGTTAATAGGATTAGTAAATCATGATATGTATGTTTCAAAGTGTCATTTCTTTTATAAAAATGTTTTTTTAGTTGTAGATGGACACAATACCTTTATTTTATTTTTTATTTTTATGTGGTGCCCTGGATCGAACCCACTGCCTCACACATGCTAAGCAAGCGCTCTACCACTAAGTCACAATCCTGGCCCTCAAAGTGTCATTTCTTCATCCTAACTTGGGACAGGAAACAGTGTAGTCAAACAGCATCTGCTGAAGTCAGTACTCTTTCTTTTCCAGCTTCAGTGATTCATAATGAACATAATTCATTTTTTTCCCTTGGTGGTGCTGAGGATTAAACCCTGGATCTCACTTATGTTAGTCAAGTATACCAGTTAGCTATACCCCTGACCCTGAGCCTAACTCACATTTTTTTTATTGGTGCCAGGGATTGAACCCAAGGGTACTCGACCACTGAGCCACATCCCCAGCCCTATTTTGTATTTTATTTAGAGACAGGGTCTCACTGAGTTGCTTAGCGCCTCACCATTGCTGAGGCTGGCTTTGAACACATGATCCTCCTGCCTTAGCATTCCTAGCTGCTGGGATTATAGGTTTGCCCCACCACGCCCAGCCTAACCCACTTTTAAGTTATCAAATTAACTGACTTAAGCATATTCTCTTGACACATTGAACACTACATTAAATGGTAATATAACTTTTGTTTCATCTACCAAATATGAATTTAAGAAATGCATGAGGTAAAAATGGTGTATTATTTTTTACCCATTCTGTTGTTCTTTCCTTTTTAAAGGTCTCAGCTTTCTTTTCCTCTTTGTATACTTTGTTTTAGCTATCCCTGAAGGATAAGTATGCTAGTGAAAAATTCCCTTGATTTCTTTTTGTCGCAGAATGACTTAATTTCTTCTAAGCTCCTAAGAGTTATTTTGCTGGATATAAGGATTGTAGTTGATAGTTTTTCATTTTAAGTAATTGAAAACTGCTATGCCAACTTCTTTTGGCCTCTAGTATTTCAGACAATGAATCTAATGTCATTTGAGTTGGTTTTCCTGTATAGTTAATGTATCAGTTCCCTGGCATTAATTTTTTTCTACAGTTTTTGGAGGTTTAATTTATATATGTCTTCACATGGACTTTGTTGGATCTGCCATATTTGGGGTTATTTCTGATTCATGAATCTGTAGGTTTGTGTCTTTCACAAAATTTGGTAAGTTTTCAGCCATTGTTTCTTAGAGTACATTTTTTTTTTTTTTTTTTTTTTTTGCCACACTCCTTTGCTTCTCCACTTGGGACTGCAGTGAGAATAACGCTAGACTTTTATTATGGTCATACAAGTCTCTGAGGCTATCTTCATTAGTTTTCTACTCTGTTTTTTCCCTGTTGTTCAAATTGATTGAGCTCTTTTAGTGTGTCCTCAAATTTACAGAATCTGTCCTCTGTCATCATAACTCTAACTCATTAAGATTTTTAGTTATTGTATTTTTAATTCTATAATTTTGTTTGTACTTTTAAAATAATTGCTTTTTTGTTGAGTTTTTCTTTTTTCCTTTTTGCAATAGAACTCATAATTGTTAGTTGAAACATTTTTATAATAACTCTATTAAAATCCTTTTCTTATAATTGAAACATCTGATTCATTTCAATATTAGCATCAGTTGATTGCCTGTTCTCAGTCAAGTTATATTTGTCGTGGTTCTTGGTATGTGGAATGATTTTTCCATTATACACTGAACATTTTGGTTATTATGATAAGGGACACTTGATCATCTATTTGAATCATTTATTTCAGTATACAGTCATGCATTTGAGTGTAGCATATTGTTCTGGCTTACTTTTGTGATCTGTATTTCCAATGATAATTACATTTTTATACCCCTTGAAATGTTTTTCTGCTTTGCTTTGTTCTTCTATTTTTCCTACTCACACCCACAGGTTCTGACTGGGTCTGTCTCATGCTGTGTGTTGGGAGGCATTTCTTTTCCTTTTGTGTATGTATATTTATGTCTCTTAGCAAAATGAGACATAGGACTCTTCAATACCCAATCTCAAATATGTGAGAGTTACAAAGAAAACAGAAGGATTGAGCTATAGTGTTTTTTTCATGTTATTAGGTCTCTAGCCTATTTGACTTCTCCTTTCCACAATGCAAAGTCCTTTTATAATTGACTGTTGCCTTATTTCCAGATACTTAGTTGTATTTAAAGAGGAGAAGCTGAGAAAAGAAAGTCTATGACATCTTTTCCAGAGTGGGAACCATTGTTTAAGTGTATAAATATCAGTTAGGGTTTTGTCACTGGGATAAAAATACCTGACAAGAACAATTTAGAGGAGGAAAAGTTTATTTTGGGGTCATTCATGGTTTCAGAGGCTCAGTCCTTGGTTTTCCAATTACACAGCTGGACCTAAGGTGAGGCAGAAAATCATGGTGGAAAGGCATGTTGGAGGAAAACTCTTCTGCTCATGCCAGCCAGAAAGCAGAGAGAACAAGAAACAAGTCAGGGACACAATATAATCCCAAAGGGCATGCCCTCAGTGTCCTGCTTTCTCCAACCATGCCCCAACTGCCTACAGTTACCACCCAGTAATTCATCCAAATGATTAATCCACCAAATGGATTAATCAGTTGATTAGATTATGGTCCTCATAATCTACTCCCTTTATTTCCTGTATTAGCACAGGACATTTTGTGGAACATTTCATATCCAAACCTTAACAGTCCATCTCTTATAAATATCAGTAATCTGGATTTAAAATAAAAATTGAATCTGTTCTGAGGATTGCTACTATTTCACAAATCATGCTATTTGTACTCAAGGTAGGATTCATCTCATTAATTTCTTATTAATTTTATTGAGAAATCTGTAATCAGGTTATTTATACATCTTTTATAGGAAATCTGTCTTTATTATTGATATGATTTCATTAATTCCTTGTAATATTCTTCTGTTTAACTGTGGTATGAAAGATGTGAAAACACTTTGCAATTCATGTTGAGAGATGATTCCATAGAGTCAGTTTTATTTGTTTTCACCAAACTCATCAGTAGTATCATAGGTTCAGGATACAGCTTAGTGTCAATTTCTGGCATTGGGAATCTCTGCCTCATGCATGGAGATACTATAGCACTAAATATTAAATCCACCTGTGGTTAAAGTTCAGGGTTTCAAAGAATTAGAAAGACTTTTCTTCTCTTTAAACCACCATTCAAGCCAAGAAAGACAAAATCCATTGTCTCTCTTTGTTCATAGACATATTTTTATCTTGTCTCAATTCTTACAAAGACTACAGTCTTTCTTGTGTGCCAACATTTCTTTGAAGATCTCAATTCTAACGTTCTACCTCTCTAAGACATCATCTGAGGGCAGATTGTGGGGAGAATTAACAAGATTACTGAAGATAGCATTGCATACTCAAAGTTTCCCAGAATTTAGAGATTTCTTCTGTGTTTTAAAAGCATAGTTACTCATTGGAATAATTTTTTTTGGGATTGAGAGAATTTTTTAGGTTATCTTAGTTATAAATATTGCCAGAACCAGAAATCCACAGGATTTAACGTAGTACTTTCCATGGATTACATATGTACTTGTTGAAATTTGCTGATCCTCTTCTCATGGTTTATGCAATTTTTTTGAGTATAGCTAAATATATTATCTTTAGTCAAACGCACTCATAAACATACCCTTCCATTTTGCTATAAAATGGTTCAAATATTTTTTTAAGCTTGAATTTCTTTACCCTCCACATAAAGTAGAACAGATCTATTTTGGGTAAAGTAAAAATAATGACATAAGCAGGTTTCTTTTTTTGGTGATAATGATTGACAAAACTTTAAAATGTTTCAGCAAGATTTAGAAATGCTCATTCAGACAGAGTAGTGGTAAAGAAAATCTTGGACTGTTGCCATCTTAGTGCTTAATGAGCATAAAAATAATGCAGATTGAAAATGATAAGAAGCCCATTAAATCTAGTTTTTCAGTTGATTATTTTAAAATATGTCACTATGGTTTCAAGGTAACAATCTAATATCAATATTTTTTATTCTCTGTTTTTGGAAGTCAACTAAAAGCAATAAGAAAACATGTGAAAGATAAATACAAGCTTATTTTTTAAAGTACAAACAAAATGTTGGAGCAACATCCAAAAACTGACTGGAATTGTTTCCAAAGAAGGAAATCAAACATGGCTGCGGAAAAAAAAAAAAAAATGAAAGGAGAAACATATGACAGTAAATCTTATAAAAAGCCAGAACTTTTGTGTTCCTAATGTAGAAGGGGATGCTTTGAAGAATGAAATGACAGCTCCTCAGTTGCAGCAGTAAGAGAAGTGGGCATACACTGGCAGTATGACTATCACTGGATCTGGTTTACTTCTGAGAAACAGAATATTGAATATCAAATACCAGAAGCAATTCATATTTCCAGAAAGCAACCTGCACTTGTGGCATTGTAATTGGTATTATAAACTACCTATCACTGTCTATTTCCTTTGGCTACAAAAAAAAAATTAAAAGGAAAGTTAAAAGAATTCCCACAAAAGGTACTGAGACACAAATAAAGCTACTTGAAGCTTAGAATAGAGTGTTATCCTAAGACAGAGCTTCCTCCAAATATCTTGAAAAAATTATCTTGAAAAACATTCACCTCATTCAAAGATAAGAACATGCTAGGTATGGTAGGGCATGCCGGTAATCCCAGCAACTCGGGAGGCTGAGGCAGGAGGATAGCAAGTTCAAGGCCTGCCTCAGCAACTAATGGAGGCCCTAAGCAATTGTGAGATACTCTGTCTCAAAAAGTTTGAAAAGGAATGTGGATGTGGCTCAATGGTTAAGTGCATCTGGGTTGTTTAATCACAGGTAACCCCTCCACCACAAAAAAAAAAAAAGCTAGAAGAAAGGATTTTGAAAGGTTTGCCATAAAGAATGAATGGCAGATCTTTGAGAGTTATATATGTTTAACCTGATTTAAACATTTCACAATATATGTATATGTATTAATATATGTATTATATATGTAATAATATATGTATATGTATTAATATGTGTATTAATATATGTATTAATATGCATTGAAACATCAGATGACATCCCATTGATATATGCAACTCTTATATATTTATGTATCAGTGAAAACTAAATTTAATTTTCAAAAAATTACATTAAAAAAATAATGAGACTACTTTGCTCAATTTGAATACCACAGTGAAATGGATGATATTTTAGATATGTCTACTATTTCAAAACTCACTCAAGAAGATACAGAAAATCTGTCCTAAAACAAACATTGGGAGTCAAAGACTTCACAGCATTTCTACTGTCATGTATGCACAAGGTTGTTTACCAAAAATTGTTGATAATAACAAAAAATTTGAACCACCTAAATGCCATCTGTAGGTAACTGATTAAAATGAATTATGATACTAGAGAGTATGATACTAGGCAGATGAAACAAGAAATACATGGAGGCTTTTGAATTAATAGGAGACAATCTCTAAGTTATATTTTAAAGTGAAACAGTGAGATGTGCATATGAGTGCAGAGTACATTAACAATGGTTAAAAAAATATATTGTATTTTCATGTACATTTATATAAATTTTATGTGCATACATTTTTTTTGGAAGTATAGGAAAAGATTAATAAGGTTCTGCTTCTAGAATGGAGCTGGGTGCTTAGAGAATAGAAGTAAGAGTTTTTCATTTCTTACCTTTTTTGTACATTTTAAATAATAAAAACATGCTACCTATTTTTAAATAAATATGATTTAATTTTTAGAATAACAAAGAAACAGCAGCAACAATAAAAGGATCTTTATCAAGAGAAGATCTGAAAATGAATGATTGTTCATGTATTTGGGCCCCACATCCTGGCCCTTACCTCCTATAATATACCCAAAGCAAAATTGAGAGCCTTTTCTTTTTACATTTTCCAAAGTCACCTTGTCCTCCAGGTTCCAAGTGAAAAGGAAAAATTCATACATGTGGAGACAAAATGGACTATATTTTTAAAATTGAAACTAAATCATTTAAAATGATCGAAAGTCATTAGAAATAAAACCAATTTCAAAGTTTAACTGAAAAAACATACATAGTATTTTTGGCTATAAAGAGAAAAGGTTTTGCTATGGAGACCCCAATTTGCAGTTCATACAAAGGAGTCATTGAATCTTAATTCAGGATTACTAACAACCTTTCCAGTTTGGAAACATCCAGCTACAGTTCTTGTACTGTATGGAAATTAAAGAGTTCTAACAGACCTTTCCACCTCAATTAATAGTTAGCTTTCAGGAAGCAGAGGAGAACTTATACAAAGTAGAACAAGGTTTGGTACATCTTAACCTTCCCTGATATTTTATTAACATGTCATTAAGAAAAGGCAATTCTTGGAATCTAATTTTTTTTTTAGAAATGTAATGCAGTTTACACCCTAAGTTGCTTTGTTTGGTGGTATGTGATATGGGTTTCTGTTAGCCACTGGAAATATAATTTTTCTAAGATTTGAAACGGTTTTATTTCCAGGTTTGCAAACAGTTTGCTGTATACCATTCTATAATTTACACTATTTTGATTTCCATGTCTGAATCTTTCCAAATTGGGCTGATAGTATTAGTGGCTTACAGCCTTGTCTTTGGATTATTCTTAATGAAATAATGTTTCAGAAATGAACAGTCTTGGGGTCTGGAACAGTCCCCTAGATTTGAACAATACAAGTTAAGAGGATTTAATCTGCTGAACCTAAAGTGAAAGTACAAGAGTTTTAGCCTATCAGGAATCATTTGAGCTATATCCAAGCACAGGAGCTAGTTTAACTGTTTCATATAAATTGATTGGTACAACAGTTAAGTCCACCATGTGACTCATTAAAAATGTAGTGCTAATTGCCTAATGAGGAATTAAGAACAAATTATTTTAGATTGGCTAGGGCTTTGCTATGTATAACCTTAGTGAATTTATCTTTTTATTTTCTTGTTATTCTGTTTACTAAGAAAAAAATAGTATTTAAAACAGTCCCTTTCTAAAAATGTCTGGTACTTTATACTGTCTTTCATGGACAGTACAGCTGTCCCACTTGATAGTTTTGGGCCAAATTTTTCATCTTTATTCTGCAAGTTTAAGTTCTGCCATGATTTTTTTAAACATTTTTATTGTGGCAAATAAGATAAAATCTGCCACTTTAATTTTAAGTGCATTCATATTGTTGTACAACTGAATCTCTGTACCCATTAAACACAAATTCCACTTCCCCTATATCCTAACCCCAGCTCCTGGCAACCATGATTCTACTTTGTCTTTGTGAATTTGACAACTCAAAGTATCATATATAAATAGAATCATACAATATTGGTCCTTTTGTGATTGGTTTATTTTACTTAGCACAATGTCTTCAAGGTTCATCCATACCATGACCTGTGTCAGAACTGCATCCTTCTAAGGTTGAAAAATATTATGTTATATGGATGGATATACCACCTTTTGTATGTATTCATTGATGGAGACTTGGAGAGCCTCTGAGTTCTTCAATCCGTTTTGACTATTATGAATAATTCTGTTATGAACATGGATATACAAATATCTGAGTCTCTGTTCACTTCTTTTTGGCAAATACCTAAAATTGCTAGATTATATGGTATTTCTGTTTAATATTTGAGAAATTGCCATACCATTTTCCATAGCAGCTGCTGCATTTTATATTCTCACCAGCAATTCACAAGGATTCTAATATCTCTACATCCTCATCAATACTCTGTATTTGCTTTTTTATTTATAATAGCCAGTTTAATAGATGTGAAAGTGTAACCTTAATGAATGTTGATGAATTGAATGGAAATTTAATTAAATGATGTTCAGTATTGTTTATGACCTTTTATTTCATGAAACTCTAATGTTCAAACTCTAATGCGTAAGTTTATACTCTGTAAAATATAACAACCTGGCCATTCTATTAAAAATGAGGGTGGACACAGCCATTTTTCCAGGTTCCTATCCTTGTTCTCATTGTTGTAAATTAAAGAGATACCCCAAAGCAGTGAACAGTGACAAGTAGCTCAAAATACCACTGTTTGAAATCTCTAACCTTGTTTTGGTGACTAGTACAGCTACCATTTCAGCCTGTAAAGTTAGTTTCAAAAGCATAGGCAAAGAATTAAAAACTCAGGCAGCAGAGGAAGCTGTTAAACATAATGTGTAATTCTACAAGTGCCCTCACAGTTCCTTGGTATCTGGAAGTATTTGGCAAATCCATATTATCCCTTAATCCTTTCAAATTGACTTGAAATCCATTGACATCATTTAAAAAGTAATTTCAAGCTGATGAACCTTTTACTGTCCTTGTATTCTAAATATGAATAGTGTGGAATCTAAATTGCTTGAATATCCAATCATGCTTAAATGCATGATTTTTCAACAAATATGCTCCATGAGAGTCACTACTTAGTGGGTTCCCAACACCCTATTACCCTTTTAGAGGAATCCACATTCAGGAATGTTTTTAAAATATGTATGTGTATAAGAGTTTCTCAGTCTTAGATAGTGAAGAGGCAGAATAATGTAATGATCAAGAAAATGGACTCTGGAACCATATGGTCTTTGTTAGAGGCTAGTTTTACTACTGAAAAGTTGTGCAATCTGGGCCTGGGGTTGTGGCTCAGAGGTAGAGTGCTCGCCTAGCATGTTCGTGAGGCCCTGAGTTCGATCCTCAGCACCACATAAAGTAAAATAAAGACATTGTGTCCACCTATAACTAAAAAAATAAATATTTAAAAAAAGAATCCCTACATTAAAAGAGTCCATGGAAAGGCAAAAACAAGATATTCCATACTAACCTTTTCAGTATATGTTATAACATAAAATTCATTCAGCCCAATAAGCAACTTTTATATATATTTTTCCTAGATATCAATCCTCTATCAGAAGACTAGCCAGCAAAGATTTTCTTCCATTCTGTAGGTTCTCTCTTCACACTCCTAATTATTTCTTTTGCTGTTCAGAAGCTTTTAAATTTGATGCCACCCATTTATTAACTCTTGGCATTATTTCCTGAGCTTTATGGGTCCTATTGAGAAAGTTGTTGCCTGTGCCTAAAAGCTGTAGTGTTGACTCTATGTTTTCTTTTAGGAGTTGCATAGTGTTTGGTCTAATTCTGAGGTGTTCAATCCAATTTTGAGTTGATTTTTGTGCAGGGTGAATGATAAGAATCTGATTTCATTCTTCTGTATATGGATAACCACTGTTTCCAGCATCATTTGTTAAAAGGGCTATTTTTCTCCAATGTATGTTTTGGGCACATTTGTCAAGGATCAGATAACTCTAGATGTGTGGATTTGTCTCTGTGTCTTCTGTTCTGTACCACCATTGATCTGTGTATCTGTTTTATGCCAGTACCATACAGTTTTTGTTACTGTAGCTCTATAGTATAATTTGAAGTCAGGTATTGTGATGTCTCCAGAATTGCTTTTTCAGTTTAAAAATTGCTTTGGCTATTCTGGGTCTTTTATTCTTCCAAATTAATTTTAGGACTGAGGGGGTTTTTTCTAGTTCTGTGAAGAATACTATTGGTATTTTGATGTGGATTGCATTGAATTCGTATATAGCTTTTGGTAGCATACTACCATTTTAGCAATATTAATTCTGTCTATTCATGAATACCTGGGAGGTCTTTCCATCTTCTGAGGCTTTTTGAATTTCTTTATTCAGGGTTCTATAATTTTTTTATTGTAGAGGTCTTTCACCTCTTTGTTAGATTGATTCCTAGGTTGTTGTTGTTGTTGTTTTTGACACTACTCTACTTTGTTAGTATATAGGAAAGCTATTGCATTTTGTATGTTGATTTTGTAACCTGCTACTTTGCCAAATTTGTTTATTAGCTCTAGTAGTTTTTTGTAAATAGAAAAAGGAGCCAGGTCACCATGACCACCATGCTATAGGTAACCAGAGCATTAGTCTCTCCTCCGTCTTTTCTCCATTCATTCTTTCCTTTCTCTGGACTTTGTCCTTTGATGGTGTTCCTTAATGCTTCTTGCTAAACTACAGATCATTATTCACCATTTGTCACCCCCTTAGAAATTCTGGGTACAGTTTGCTCATAAATTTCCTTTCTGTGTATGTTAATGGCTGTATCAGTATAACTATCAACCAGAATAAACAAAAGAACATATTCAAAAACCTCAATGTACTCCTCAGTCAACAGCTCCCTAGTATAATTATTATTTTGACTTCTATCACATATATTATAAACCATATATATAACTTTATATATTTATATTACAAACCATCATATTATTGATTATTTTAAAACTTATTATAAATAATATTCATAGTATGATGTAAATGATATACATTCATGCTGTTCCTTGTTGTAGTAGTTAATTCTTTTCATTGTTGTTCCCTCATATGAGTTTATAGCAATTAATTTACCCATTATATGGTTTTAGATTTGTGTTGCTTTGAGTTTTTATTATCATAAATAAAATTTTATAAAATTTTTTTACATCCTTTGGTACAAATATGCATTTATTTCTTTTGGAGTATACCTTGAAGTAGAATTAGTGGGTTATAGAAATACACAAATATACACACATACCCATACACCTCCCTCCCCAAGACATATAATGATTCTCAGAGGCATGATTTTAAATCCATAATGAACAAGAGAATCAACAATCATTTACTAAATGCCTACTGTTTTCTGTGATCTATAACTAGGTATGATTGCCCTATAATTTGTCAGACATATTGTTTTCTAGTGAAAGGTATATCAACATAATAATGAAGATAGTCTTGGTTTCTTTCTTTCAGTGCTCATACTTTTCTATCTCTCAAATTGTGTCGCTTCAGACATGGTTTAGATATGAAAGGAACATGATATTGCCAAAAATGTCTGTTAATACCCACTTTTTTAACTAGGAAAATTCAGCTAAGGAAACATCAGATGCCAGTAATTCCTAACCAAGGATCTTTCTAGTCCTTAGTCTCTTAATAGGAGAGGAGGAGACATGTGGTATCAAAATAAGAGGTAGTTTAGTTCTTCTGGCTAAACAAGGTTATATAAGCATACATAGTAAAAGGCATAAAAGAATTTTTCTAACCATGTTTTAAAAAGTATAAGATAATGTAATTAGTACAAGGGAAAAGAATGTTCTACAGTTGTGGAAAATGAAGGTCTCAAAAAATTAGGCAGGTTTATTTTAAAAAGAATTATTGGGGCCTTTGAAATTTTAATTAATTTAAAAATTTTTAATTGACATGTAATATTTATACATATTTATGGGGTGCGGCATGATAATTAAATATATGTATAAACTGTACAGTAATGAAATCAGGGTAATTAGCATTGCCATCTCCTCATTTATCATTTCTGTGTGTTGGGAATCTTGAAACTGTTTTCTTCTAGTTATTTCGAAATATATAACAAATTGCAGGCTATAATTATCCCACTATTCTTTAGAACACATTGAGGCTTTAATTTCCCAAACATGAAACTATTTTCTAGTACTGCTTAGTCATATTTTTTCGTATCAATGATTATCAGAACTCATTTAAGAAATACATAGAGGAATAAGGGATGCCATGTGGTCAAACATACTGAGTCCACTGCTTTACTACATAGGGGCTGGAGAAAAATACTATGAGGTTTCACTCTGCTCAACAGTTATTTTCTACTCTGTGTGGTAGTGCACACCTGTAATCCCAGCAGCTTGATAGACTGAGGTAGGAGGATCATGAGTTCAAAGCCAGCCTCATCAACTCAGCAAGGCCCTAAGCAACTTAGCAAGACTCTGTCTCAAAATAAAAAATGAAAAGGGTGGGCTGGGGATGTGGCTCAGTGGTAGAGTACTCGCATAGCATGCATGAGGCACTGGGTTTGATCCTCAGCACCACATAAAAATAAAATAAAGATAGATATTGTGTCCACCTATAATTAAAAAATAAATATTAAAACAATGAAAAGGGCTAGGGATGTGACTTTGTGGTTAAATGCCATTGGGATCAATTCCCAGTACAATTTTTTTTAAAGTACTACATATTGTTAAGCATAGTTACCATGTTGTATAATAGATCTCTTGAACTCATTCCTTGTGTTTAATTCAAATTTTGTATTCTTTGTCCAAAGTCTTCCAAAACATCTTCCTTCTCCTTCCTTCAGTAACCACCATTTTAGTTTTTACTTCTGTGAGTTTGAATTTTTAGATCCACATGTAAGTGATATCATGTGTCTTTCTGTTAGGATTGGTGACTGAATTATGGGTCTTGAACTGTCCTGTGACAGAAGCAATGCCTCTCTTGGGAACTTGGGTGGGAAGGTGTCAATTTGAGAAGGCCCAGTTGCTATGGTGACATCCTGTTCAATAATAGGTTCTGTGCCAGCCACAAAGCTATTCAGTTCTTGACCTTGAGGTTCAGACGCCAGTTGCTTGGGGATAGAAAGTTGTGGGTGCAAACTGATAATCATAATTGAGCTGTTTATACTCATGACCTTGGTTCTGCTTACTTTGAAGAAATTTAAATCACAATAAATCCTTTTGATGTTTATACCTATATAATAAATGTGCTGAACTTGTTGTGAATGACTACCTCCCTACCACGGTTGTAGTCAACCACTGAGACCCAGCTTTTTCTTTATTTGTGTGTCTGTCTTTTCCCCATCCCCTCACTGCCTAATGGCCATGCAGGTCACAACATCTTTCTGTGTCTGGTTATGTCCCTTAGCATAATTACCTCCAATTCCATCTATGTTGCTGCAGATGACAGGATTTCTTTCTTTTTATGACTGAAAATTATTTCATTGTATATCTGTACAACCATTCATCTGTTAATGGACCCATAGATCAATTTTAAATCTTGGTTTATTTTTTTTAAAGCAAGCAGGAATTTTATTAAAAAGGAAGGTGAGAGAAAGACTCAAAACTCCCAGCACAGTGTGCTTGAGAGGGACAAGAGTGTTCCAAATCTTGGTTTTTGTGGAGAATGCTCTAGATCAGCTTTCTTACCTGGTGACATGCACAGGAGTAATATATTCCTGGGGCCGACTTGTTCTTCCCATTTCTTTAGGAATAAAAATATATATCCCTCTTAATTCTGACCAGTGTTTGTAGTAGTACTTGGTTCTAGAAATACAAGATAGTATATTTGGACAGTACCTCAAAATTTTGGAAGTTAGTATGTTTTTATCTCATTTGAACTACATACCTCTTGTGATTGTTAGACAACAAAGAGAAATTAAGAGAAAGAGGTAATATAGAAGTCAGCATGGTGAAGTGAGAAAGAACTGAACAAGTAGCAAGAAATATACATCTTGATTCCTTTGTAACCATTAAATAGTTGCATGACATTTTACAGTTATTTATACCCAGATCTTTTCAAATGATCTCTTCTACACATTATTTGGGGTTATTGTGAGGTAAAATAAAATGTAGATAAAATACTTTGCAAAAATAAAAGAACGTATGCCAGATGCAGTGGCAAATACCTGCAATCCCAGCAACTCTGGAGGATGAGACTGGAGGATCACAAGTTAAAGGCCAGCCTCAATGACTTAACAAGGCCCTATGCAATTTAGTGAGACTCTGTCTCAAAAAAATAAAAATAGAAAAAAAAAACTAGAGATGTAGATCAGTGGTAGAACATAGCTGGGTTTAGTCTCCTGTGTATGTAATACACATATAACACACATACATATATGTATAACATAACATATCTCACAAGTGAGATGTGTATGTGTGTGTATATATATATGTATATATATACATGTATATATGTGTATATGTGTGTGTGTGTGTGTATATATATATATATATATATATATATATATATATATATAGAGAGAGAGAGAGAGAGAGAGAGAGAGAGAGACTGACTTAGGCTAGCATGATGGTGCACACTTGTAATCCCAGCTACTTGGGAGGATGAGGCAAGAGGATCACAAGTTCAAGGCTAGTCTGGGAAATGTAGTAAGACCCTGTCTCAAAATAAAATAAAAAGGGCTAGGGGGGTATGGCTCAGTGGTAGAGAGCTTATCTATTATGTGTGAGCCCTGAATTTAGTCCCCAGAATCACATAAAAAAGCATATATAGGCCAAACCTGGTAGCACACGCCTGTAATCCCAGCAGCTCAGGAGGCAAGCAGGAGTATGGTGAGTTCAAAGCCAGCCTCAGCAAAAGCAGGATGCTCATCAACTCAATGAGACCCTGTATCTAAATAAAATGCAAAATAAGGATGAGGATGTGCTTCAGTGGTCAAGTGCCCCTGAGTTCAATTCCCAGTATCCCCTCCCAAAAGAAACAGAAAGCAAGTGTTCACATACACACATACGTACATACACACACACACACACACACACACACACACACACATATATATATATATACATACATATATGCACTAAACAAATGTAAGATATTCTATTTAAAAATACTTTTTTAGTTGTAGATGGACACAATATCTTTATTTTATTTTAATTTATTTTTATGTGATGCGGAGGATCAAACCCAGTGCCTTATGCATGCGAGGCAAGCGCTCTGCCAGTGAACTACAACCCCAGCCCGTAAGATATTCTTATCGACTTGCTTACAGCTATATGCTTCATCAGAGATGAATATGAAAATGCTCCAGGATAAATCCAGTGCTTGTCTACAATATTAAGCTGTGAGGAAATAAAGTAAATATAGATTCTCAAATATCTTCCTGAATTTATTTTCTAATTCAGTACTTGATCCTCAGCAGTCTGAGCAAACTTCAACATGTGAAATTTTTGATCATGTCATTCTTCTGCCAGAAACTTTGATGACTTCCCATTGTACTAAAAATAAGAAGTACACTGCTTTCCTGATCTACATAATCAGGCCTAATCTGGCTGATGTCTATCTTACCAATTCATACTTAATGATTTTGTCATTTACTACACTTGAGACACGTTTTGCTTCCATGAATTCCCTAAACTCTTCTTTCCTATCTTACAGCTTCTGTAGATGCTAATTCCTTAGCCTGAAATGACCCCTCTGCTTTCACCTAGCTAATGGCTCCTCATATTTTGGAACTCAGACTAAATGTCACTTCATTAAAGGCCATCTGTGTGTATGATATGCCCTATGGCATGCCCTCATAGCACTCTGCTTTTTTAATGTCATACTCTTTATAGTCTTTATAATCTTTATTTTTCAAAAGCAAATGAAATATTTATTTGTGTTATTGTGTTTTAAATATTTGCTCTCCCCAATGTTCTGTAAACTTCATGATGTTTTAATGAGCTATACACAATGTTTATCACAGTAACTAGAACATAGTAGTCATTCAATAAATAGTTGTGTAATTACAAGCTTGACTACACACTACTTTTAATCAAAAACATCAGTGCCCTCTTTGATAAAAGAAAGAACACTACTTTCTGAGGATAAACAGTATATGACTAAGCCTTTATTTTGAAAGAATGACCACTAATAGAATCAAAGTTTTTTTTTTTTTTTTAACTTTTGATCCTTACCTGAAGCATGCAGGTATTTCTTTACCCCTTGCAACTCACTAGCAGCCACCCTCCCCTTTTGCCTTTATTATCAATGCCCATTTCTCTGGTTTCACACAAAGTTCAGGAAAATGCAGAAGCTCCTGACAAATGTAAATCAGGCAAGAAAATAGCTGTCACTAATGGGAAAGATGTACTAACTGTAGCACATACTATTTTTAAAGGAATTCTTTGCCACGAAACATTTTCAACATGCCACTTTGATAATTGTTTAAAAAGACTAAGGAAAAAATACAATATTATTTGCATTATATTTATCACAGTAAATGACACCAAAGGACAAAAATCAAACACTGAGGCATCAATGGAATTTCCTTTCACTCCTTTCTCTCTTTTTATGTCCCAATGAACCACTCCTGCTTTCCAAATATTGCAGCTTGATTTAAGCAAATGGCTCATAGACCATGCCACTGCCAAGAATGTCTTGCAGATACCTACAGATTTTGTTAATTGTTGAGCCCTCTTGTGCCAACCTTAGAATTGATTTGTAAAGCATTTAACATCTTCAATGCTTCAGGATTCCCAGTGATCCCAAGATAAAAGTTGTGGCTGAAAAATGATATCCTATATGAGAAGAAAAAATTAAAATAAAGCTTATTTTCATTATTGACAGTTTCTCATCAATCAGTAATTCAGTAGAGTTGCTCGCCTGTGCATTCATTTATTCACTCATTCATTCATTTTGTAACTTTATTTTGTAATCATTTTAAATGACCTTGGTAGTTATACGGAGACCTCTTGTATAGTCTTTGCCTGACTTCCCTCAATGATATCTAACAAAACCACAGTACAGTTGTCGAAAAACTGGAAAATTGACAACAGTGCAAAACCTTTCATCTACAGATTTTATGCAGATTGTTATTAATTGATTTTTTAAAAATTTATGGTACTGGGGATCAAATCCAGGATCAGTTAACCACTGAGCCCCATCCCAAGCCATTTTTTATATTTTATTTTGAGACAGGGTCTCTCTGAGTTGATTAGGGCCTTGCAAAGTTGCCGAGGCTGGCTTTAAACTTGTGATCCTTCTGCCTCAGCCTCCCAAGTGGCTGGAATTACAGGTATGCACCACCACTGCAATGACATTTACATTCATCATTTTTTTCCTGTGAAACATTATCCCATACATGGATCTGTGTAACCAGTACCATGACACAGAGCTATTCCATAACCCTGAAGAAACTATCTCTACTATCTCTTTATCGCCCTACCCTCCAGATAGCCTGACCCCTCATAAACACAGATCTGTTATCCATCTATAATCATGTTATTTTAGGAGTTCTGTAAATGGAATCATAACAAGGTAATCTTTGGAACTGGCTTTTTAAAATTCAGCATAAATGCTCCTCAGATCCAAACATGTTATCTATATCAACAATCTGTTCTATTTTGTTGCTGAGCAGTATTCCATTACAATCCATTCACCTGTGGGGGACATTTGAGTTATATTCCCTTTTTGACTATTGCAAATAATGCTGCAATAAATATTTCTACATAGCAGGTTGTGTGAACATGTCTTCATTTCCCTTGGGTAAACACCTAGGAGTGGAGTTGCTGGATCATTGCTGCATCATCAACCTTTATAAAAACTACCAAAATGTTTTCCAGAGAGACTATTCCATTTGGCATTCCCAGTGGCACTTCATGAATGAGCTGCCTTTCTCACATCCTTGAGAGATTTTGATGTTGTCAATAAATTTTTATTGTAGCCATTCTTTTAGGTGCATAGCACATTCACTTTTTGGCTTTAATTTGAACTTTCCTAAGGGCTAATTGAAGTTGAATATCCCTTTAGGTACTTATTTGCCATCTGTATGGTAAAATGTCTTTTTTTTTTGTCTTTGCCCATTTTCTAATTGGAATGTTTTCCTTTTTTACTGTTGATTTTAAAGAATCTCTCAAATATTTAAACTGTAAGGACGTTTTTGGATATTTTCTCCTAGTCTGTAGCTTGCCCTTTCCTTCTCTTAGGAGGGTTTTTTTACAGTGCAAAGGTTTTTAGTTTTAATGAAATTTAAATTTCAAGTTTTCCTTTTATAGATCATACATTTGTTGTTAAGTATAAGAACTCTTTGCCTAATCCTTAGCTATGAGGTTTTCTTCTATATTTTTATAAAAGTTTCATATTTTGCATTTAGAATTATGATCCATTTGAATTCATTTTTATATAAGGCACAAAGTTCAGATTGAACCTTTTAATCTTTTTACTTTTTCTTCCTTTTAACCTAGGGATATCCACTTGTTCAAAGATTATTCTTTCTTTGAATTGTTTTTGTACTTTTGTCAAAAATCAACTGACCATCATAAAGAAGAATAAAATCATGTCATTTACTGGTAAATGGATGGAACTGGAGAATATCATGCTAAGTGAAATAAGCCAGACTAAGAAAGTCAAGGATTGAATGTTTTCTCTCATATGTGAAAGCTGGGGTTGAGGGTAGGAGGAATTAAAAAGGATCTCATGAATATAGAATGGAAACAGAATAGAGGAAGGAAATGGAGAGGGAGAAAGGAGGGGAGGGCAATACAAGGGAACAAAATCTACCAAATTGTGCTATTCCCATGTAAAAATATACCACAGTAAATTTTAAGTATACAATTATAATGCACTACTTAATAATGCTACAAAGGATGATCAGTAGAGTAGAGCAAGGGGATCAGGTAGAGGGAGGAAGATAGGAAAAAGGAAAATGCTGGGAAACAAGATTAATCAAATTATGCTATATGCATATACAAATATGGCATAATGAACCCCACTCATGTGTGTAATTATAATGCACTAATAGAAAATCAATTGGCCATATTTTGGGGGGTCAATTCCTGTCTTTCTATTTCGTTCCATTGGTGTATGTGTTCATTCACATGCCACACTCTGTCTTGATTACTATAGCTATAAGGCAAGTCTTAAAATCAGGTCTTAAAATCCTTCAACTGTACTCTTTTACAACACAGCCTCTCATTTTCCATATCCATTTTCGAAATCAGCTTTTTTATTTTTTTAAAATTTTTTTTTAAAGAGAGAGAGAATTTTTTTAATATTTATTTTTTTTAGTTTTCGGCGGACACAACATCTTTGTTTGTATGTGGTGCTGAGGATCAAACCTGGGCCGCACGCATGCCAGGCGAGCGTGCTACCGCTTGAGCCAAATCTCCAGCCCAAGCTTTTTTATATCTACAAAAAATCCTGCTGGGATTTTGATAGGGATTATGTAAAATCTATAGATCAATTTAGGGAGATTTGTCATCTTTACTACTTTGAGTCTTCCAATCCATGAATGCTGTAACCCTCTCCATTGATGAGTTTGTCTTCTTTACTTTCTTCATTATTTTATAGTTTTTAGCATATAGATCATGTACATGATTTCTTAGATCTATATATACCTAAATATTTCTGCTTCAGTTGTTGCAATTTTAATTTTGATTTCTATTGTTCAAATTCAATTTGTTTATTGCTGGTATATAAAAATGTGATATTTTTAAATGTAATAATCTAGTATTCATGACAATGTTAAATTCACTTGTTGATTCTAGTATTTTTTTTTTACATACTTTCTTTGGGATGTCTGACATTGGTAATTATGTAGCATGACTTCCTTTAAAAATTTTTCTTTTTAGTTGTAGATGGACACAATACCTTTATTTATTTACTTACTCTTATGTGGTGCCAAGGATGGAACTCAGTGCCTCACATGTGTTCTACCACTTAGCTAGAACCCCAGCAACATGACTTTCTCTTTGATACTAAGTTTTTATCACAAATTAATGAACTGTATACTTGTTACAATATTTTTTCTTATTTTTACAGTTTGTTTGAAGTTTTAAATCTTTTTTCTTTAATTCTAAGGCCCCAAATCAAGTAATAACCTTATATAAGGCTTTGCATCTCTAACACTTTATTCCTAAAACAGAAATTCTCTTTCTCCTCCTTCATTTTGACCTGATTTTTATATCAAAGGTTACATTGATGCCATCTTCACAACTTTGCAGAAAGGAGTTTTGAAACATTAAAATTTGGAGATAAGAACCTCATCATAAAAATAGCCACAGAGGCAAATCTTTCTCTCTTTTGAAAAGTATGACAAATGAGTATGATTTATTTCAAATATAAAGGGTGCTTTTTATTTAACTATCAGATATTACAGCAATGAATATATAAGACTCCCTTTAAATTTGCTTATCTGCAACATGTCCTATATCCAGCAACAGAAATATTTCTTCTTAGATATTCTCATTAGATGTCTTCATTGCAGACGAAATTTATGCTACAGTTGTGACCTTCCTCCACAAAAAATTACCACCATTCACTTTTTAAATCTTCCCTACTATAACCCAGCTTATATATTCATGACAGTTATACATTGTAGGTGGGAAATGTAGCCCAAAGTAATTGCATTTGTTTAGTTTTGACTCGTCAGGAGACATTCTTTCCTTGGAGGGCATCTGAATCCTAGGAAGTGAATTGGGATCTGTTGATCCAGTAAGCTGCTTGCTGATCACCAGTATTCCCTACTTAAGAATTACTAAATAACCTTTCATTTGTTTTGGGCTAGTAAGAATATTTTAAATCTAATATGCATTGTTATTGAAGGCCTTTATTTTCCAATTAGATTAATTCTGTATTTAAAAATTCCACAAGGAAGCAGATTTTCGTGGCTCACACCTGTAATCCCAGAGACTCTGGAGGCTGAGGCAAAAGGATTGAAAGTTTAAAGCCAGCCTCAGCAGTTTAATGGGGTCCTCAGCAATTTAGGAAGATCCTGTCTTAAAATAAAAAATAAACAGGGTTGAGGATTTGGCTCAGTGGTAGAGCATCCATGGGTTCAAATCCCTAATACCAAAAATAAATAAATTAAAATTAAAAAAATTAAAATTCTACAAGGGAGATCTACTACTCAGTGTCTCTGCTATGCTATGACCTTCCTGGTGCCAAGATAAAATGAGCATTAGTCTTGAAGGGCAATCTTTGTACAGAAATGAAAGTTGGTGCTCTTTCTCAGTCTATGAGGCATATTTATTTGGAACATAAACCTTACTAATGATAATGCAATAAAACTGAGCTAATTAAATTTAAATTAAAATCCATAATATAGTTTACAGACCTATGTTATTACCCACTTTCTGGAAGATTCCTATTTATACCACATGCTGAGCTTTAAAACTTAGGGTTAATTATTACCTTTTGTGTCCTTTCAATTTTAATACCCTGAGAAAAAGCCCTATCATGATGTTGTAGTTCTAGCTCTGCTGATGAATCAAAATATGCATTTCTTAACCAGATCTCAACTAACCAATGTCCTTAGATAACTGAATCTAATTTTTTCTTTTTCTTTTTTTTTGCCAGTGTTACATGCCCTTCCACCATGATATTCTGCTTTTTTTTGCCTATGTTGCATGTCCATTGATTATTTTTTGTTTTAATTAGTGCATTCTACTATCATGTATAACTATGATACATCATATATAAATGGAATATAATTTCTCATTTTTCTAGTTGGACATGATGTAGAATCCTACTGTTCATGTAGTCTAATGTCTGATTCATTCTACTATCTTTTCTACTCCCTTTATATGCATCCTACCAGAAAAGAAGAGATCAGAGTTTTAAACTTTAAAAGGGGAAAAAAAGGAAAGAAAAACTAATCCAGAATAGTCAAACCTTGGGGTCAGCACAAGTTCACTTCAATTCCCTAAATCTACTTCCTCTGCTCATAATGTTCTGAATAATGAGAACCAATCTTCAATCAACATGATAGCCTTAAAACCTTCCTTAATTACAAAGTTAGGCAATCTGGTTAATATATTCTGTGGTAGATAAAGAAGAGGGGGAGAATGTGCTATCCAAGTATTAAAATGATTGGAGGAAGCTGGGTGTGGTGGTGCTTGCCTGTAATCCCAGCTACTCAGGAGGCTGAGGCACGAGTATCGAAAGTTCAAAGCCAGCCTCAGCAACTTAGCAAGGCCCCTAAGCAACTCAGTGAGACCCTGTCTCTAGTCAAATATAAAGAAGAACTGGGGATATAGCTCGGTGGTTAAGTGCCTCTGAGTTTAATCCCTGGTACAAAAAATAGAAGAGATTGGAGGAAGGCAAAAGATATGTGGGGCAAGACATATATGAGAAATCTGTTAGTTTTTGTTCAATTTTGCCATGAACCCAAAACTGTTCTAAAAAATAAAACTATTAAAAAATAAAGTGGAACTTTCTTCTGATCTTTGGCTATTGTTTGGATATGAGATGGTCTCCAAATACTCTTGTTAATGCAGGACTATTAAGAGGTGAAATGATTGGATTATGAGAGCTATAGCCTAATCAGTTCATCTTATTTTGAATAAACTGATTGGGTGGTAACTATAGGCAGGTGGCTAGAGGAGGTGGATCACTGTGGGCATGCCCTGAAAGGGTATAAGGACAAAACCCTTGCCATATAATTCGTTTTAAGAATGGCAGTCAGGAAGCTGACTCCTCCCCAACCCCTCTGCTTTTTTGACTCTGCCATAAGCTGAGCAGCTTTCCTGTGTCATGCCCTTCCACCATGACATTCTGCTTCATCGTGAGCCCAGAGCAATGGAGTAGGCCATCTGTAGACTGAGACCTCTGAAACCATGAGCCCCAATTAAACTTTTCCTCCTCTAAGTTTTTCTTGTCAGGTACTTTGATTACAGTGACACAAAGTCTGACTAAAATAGCTACCCAGAAATTTAAAAAAAAAATCAAAGCTCCACAAGTATGTCCCAGTTAAATAATTTTTCCTTGTATTTTAAGTAAAAAATGATAAATTATCAGCTCTCTGTGCTCTACCCACAAACTCTACATCAACAGAGATTGTTAAAGAATTCTATTGAAGGCTCATGAAGCTGTATAACATTTGGTAGTGATAAATACATTTGGCTGACAGTAATAGAGACTCATCAACACTTGGATATTGAGTTTCATTCAACTGACACTCATAGGAGGAACAGCTTCTAAAACACTTTTCCATGCACTTGTGTTTCTGTGTCAGTGAAGAAAAGCATTCTGAGTATTTTTGGCTAGTTCATCAACAGGTACAGAAAGCTCTTGTTTCTCAAATTTAGGAATCCATTTTAGAAATCACAGTTCTGATATTTCTCTTTCCCTGATAGCTAAATATGCTGTTTGTTTCTTGGCATTGCTTCTGCTTTAGCCTGGGAAAAGCCTCCTTATTAGAAAGGAGATTAATTAATATTAATGCCAGCTTTCAGACTGGTAACATGGGAAAAATCAAAAGACATAAAAGAAAGGAGAAACAATAAGAAACTAAACATCTATTTGTGGAAACCCATACCCCAACCTGTGGGAATGAACAGGGCAGCCCATACTCTTGCAGTTGAGAAAGCCTACAATACAAAACGATCCCTGTTTTCTTTCCTTGAACTATTCTAATGGACAAAACCCTTGTCATATAATTGGTTTTAAGAATGGCAGTCAGGAAGCTGATTTTTGTCAAAATGTTGTTCTAATCCTAAAGCCAGGCCAATTTCCATGGCAGCAAAATCATAAAGACAGTTGATACTGTTTTAAAACAATATTCTAGATTAAAAGAGTATGCTAGAAGAAAAGGACCAAACCAATAACTGCAAAGAAAAATAGAGCTAATTTTTAAATCTCCTTTCTTTCAGAAAGCATGTGAATGTATAGTGAAATAAAAAAAAAAAAGCATTTGTATCTTTTTCAGGCAGTCTAAAGAAATAGAGCCAAACAGAGGTTGCTGGCAGATGTTTTGTCTTCACTCATTAATCTGGACAGAAACAGATTTTAGCAATTGAATTCTATGTGTGCTTCCCATAATCCTGCAAACACATTTCAAAGTACTGTACATATATTGCACTTCCAGGGTTGTTGAGGAGAAAATATGCCTGGCATGCTTTGGAGCTGGCATAGCCAATGTTTTTCAAAAGGGACTAAATCCCTGGCATCTTTCCTAAGCTTATTAAAGTGTTGTACTTCCTTCCAAGTGTCACTTTTTAACCAGCACACTTTCATAATTTTACCCTAACTCTATGACAGCTCCCATGTTTTAAGACAGCTAAAATTTTAATGTTTTGTACATATAACAAGGGAATAAATGGCCCCTCCAAGAATAATTTTCATCTTTCCAGGATGAGGTGATTAAACAGAAAACTGCATTAGACCTGCCGTCATTGTTTTAGAGATGAGAAAGAAAAATCATATTCAAGGTGACATGCCTAACTGCCACTGAACCATTATAATAATCCTCATTAACTTCCACTCAGTGGTCATAGATTTTTGAATCCATTCTAATAAATTAGGAAAAAGTCTGTTCTGAGTGGATTGTCTTAAAGAAGGTTAGTCATGTCACAAACATGAGACTGACAAAAAAGGTTCTCAGACAAATAAATGAGATATGGAATCAAACCTGTTACAATGCCTATGTTTGGAGAAAAAAGCAGTTACATTAGAGATATACTATACAGCAGGGGTTGGGGGTAAGAAAAAGAGAAAAACATACAATTAGGTGTTTAGTTGTGGTCTACATTTGACCTATAGCATAATGAGGCATGGAAAACTGAGGTTCTTCATATTGGGGACTTATTATATAGTCATGTACCACATAATAGTGTCTTGCTCAGTGACAGACCACATATAAAACTATGGTCCCATAAAATAATAATGGAACTGAAAAATTCCTATTACTTAGTGTTTCTACTATACCTTTTCTATGTTTGCATATGTTTAGACACACAAATTCCGACCATTGTGTTACAGTTGCCTACTTATTTAATACTGTAACATGCTGTACAGGTTTGTAGCTGAGTGCAATAAGCTATACTGTGTACCCTAGATGTATAGTGGTCTATACCAACTCCATTTGTGTAAGTACATTCTATGATGTTGGCATAATGGCAAAATTGTTCAATGTCCCATTTCTCAGCATGTATCCGTGTCATTATGTGTCACATTGCTGTATTCTTATAATATGAACAAAAACAATGAGGTGGAATTGCTTTTTTATTATTATTATTATTGGGGGACGAGATGATATGTGATGCCAGAATTGCCCTCCATACTTTCTCAAAAAGGCATGGATGGCCTCCTGGTTGCCAGAGAAAATATCGCTTTGGAGGAAAAAAATTAAATCCAATATGCATTCATTGCACTAAGTAGAAATATTATGGTCCTTTACCCCTAGTTACAACTGTAAAACAGGAGTTTTCTTGGAGTGAGATAGGGTGGTTCTTTTTGTTATTCTTTTCGCTTATCATTTCTCACTATCCTTATTCTGTTACAAAATGGTTATGAGACATTATATCTGATGAAGACCAGAATGTTACTTCTTTCAAAGCCATTTATCCTTTAACTGGTGATCGAAGAAATAATTTTAAAAAATTAAATTGTAACCTTGGTATCAATATTAATTTAGGGGTTAGGGTATATCTTGGAGAAGAGCTTTCTTAGCATCCATGAAGTTATGAAATCATTAGCACTGTCTCCATCTCTGATTACTGCCAACTGTTCACATACTGACCTGGTTCTATTCTTCCTTTAGGTGCAAATGTGATAGCTCTGATAATGCATATAAAGAAAGCTACGTCAGGCATGATGGTGCCTGTAAACCCAGCAGCTTGGGAGGCTGAGGCAGGAGAATTGCAGATTCAAAGCCAGGCTCAGCAACTTAGTGAGGCCCTAAGCAACTTAGGGAGACCTTGTTTTAAAATAAAATACAAAAAGAGCTGGGGTGTTGCTCAGTGGTTAAGAACCCTTGGGTTCAATTCTTGGCACTAAAAAACAAAACAAGACAAACAAAAACCCATACCTCAAGAATAGGTAGCAATATCCTCCCAGAACATACCAAAGGCAAGAATAAAGCCTTTTAGCAGAAGTTAGAGATAGCTATAAGATCCTGGAATCTAGAAGGAGCCTTGGAGGTCGTCTCTTTTAATCAGCTTTATTTCTTACAAAATAGAGAAATTGAGGTGTAGGGATTGTACAAGTTGACTCATCTCCTTAGTAGTAGAACCAGGACTGGATCATATACTTCCTGATAACTAATCCAGTAAGATATCCCACTTTTCCATTTTCTCTTCCAATGTTGGTGATCACCTAAACACGATCTGCAGTATGAACTTCTGCTTATGGAATATGTAGTTTATATATATATATATATATATAGATATATAGATATATAGATATATATAGTCAATGGACCTTTATTTTATTTATTTATATGTGGTGCTGAGAATCAAACCCCATATTATGTGAGATAAGCATCTACCACTGAGCCACCACCCCAGCCCCATGTAGTCTTTCCATTGAAGATAAAAGAGTACATATTTCAAGACCAAAAATAACCACATCTTTTCCCTAATGACTTTGTTTGACCATAATATTTTCATACTCTAGAGAGGCTGAATCGAATAAACATCAATATTTAATATTAAACTGTTTTCCTATTATTCACTTGTTGATTTAAGGTTTCTTAATGGAACAATTCATTTTTATTTCAAAGCCCTTTGACCATGAAATCCCAAGAATAACACTATTAAATTCTAAAAATGGGAAATATAAAATACATAATTTGATTTTTGAGCACTGGTCCATAAAATATTTCACAGTGTTTAGTATTAGGATTTAAATGACAGATCTCTTTAAGTGCTATTTGCATTTTAATAAGAACTCAAATTCAGTTTTCTAAAATCTGTTAGTTTAAAGCAGGGTAAGGTAGCTCATGACTATAATCCCAGCTATTCAGGAGGCTGAAACAGGAGGATCACTTGAGCCCAGGAATGAGACCAGTCTGAACAACATTGTAAGACTTTATCTTTTAAAAAAGTGTTATTCTAATGTATACTTTTTTAAAAAAAATTTAGTTGTGGATGGACACAATATCTTTATTTTATTTGGTGCTGAGGATCAAACCCAGGGCCTCACACATACTAAGCAAGTGTTCCACCACTAAGTCCCAGCCCCAGCCCCAGCCCCATCCCCATCCCCAGCCCCTAATTTATACTTCACATACAAAAAAAAAAGGAATTCATGGTGGTCTACCACTGAGCTATATTCCTGAACCTTTTAATTTAGTTAGTTATTGATTTTGAAATAGACTCTCCCTAAGTTGCCTAGGCTAGCCTTGAACTTGTGATTATCCTGCCTCAACCTCCTGAAGTAGCTGGAATTCTATTTTTATAGAATTTACAGATTTAATACTTATCTACAAAATAATGCTTATTTTTTTAAGAACATGAGACTTCAGAGGCAAGCAGTCTTGGGTAGGATGATAAGATTCATCAGATATCTGATCTTGCAGAAATTGCTTGACAAGATTGACACTCAATTTCTCGCTTATAATACTGAGGAAAAATATCAGTGATTATGACCACCCCACTAGCTTGATGTGAAATGAGACAGCATTTGCAAAATGTCCAGCACATTGCCTGCTTAATGCAAGGGATGTAAGCAATGTATGTTCACTTCCTGTTTTCTCCATTTCTGCCTTTAAATTAGAATCAAATAATTACATAAATGACCTGTAAAGACACACAGAAGTGATTTGGGCTATGAAATCCATGCAGTAGGTCACTTTACTTCAATTTGTTGTTTACAAAATGAAGGCGATAAACTATCTTCACTAAACTAATTGGAGGATTCAGTGAACATAATCTAAGCAAAGTAATTACTAAAATGCCTGGTTCAAAGTAGATATTCAACATGTGAAATTTTAATGTTAGATTCTTTATTCAACCAAAGTTCTTCATTAGCATGACCTCAATTAATTCTTAACAAATTCATCCTCCAAGATTATAATTAGGAGGAAATATTGTATGAATATATTTGTAATATATCCATGGCAGAATCTGTAGTCCCTTGTATATAATGTATCTATGGCTAGCTTTCAGATTTATTTGCAGCCTATGTTAGTGTGCTCTCACTTGTATATATTGTCAATAGAGACAAAGAACACCATTAAATGTACTGCTGATAGAGATGGATAGATGAGGTATAGGATCCAAAAGAAAGAGAAAAGAAAAACTTTGAGGATGAGAAGATTAAGACTTTATCTTTCCAATCATACAGAAAAGTAGAATAGTGTAAATAACTCTTCTATCCATATTACTCAGTTTCAACAGTTATTAAAATTTTAGGGCTCAGTGGTAGACCAAGGAGGGGAAATATATATATATTCACACACACACACACACACACAAACACACACACACACCAATTTTGCCTTCTCTGTTAAGTCCCAATTATGTGTGTGTGCTGGATTATTTTTAAAAGAATGCCAGACATTTCATTTCACCCACAAATATTTTATCATTGTGGTGTCTTTCGATTATGGGGTATCAGTTAGCTATTGTTGCATAACAAAATACCATACAATTAGAAACACATAATAACAACCATTTGCTCATGAGACACAAATGAGATGGGAAATTCTTTTCCAGTCAGGCTTCCTTGATTTTGGTTGGGCTTGTTCATGTGTCTTTGGGGAGCTCCTGGCTTTGATGGGGTCTTGATGGTTTGTGAAGGTCTTGTGTGAGATGAATGGGCTCTGCTCCTCATGGTCTCTCATCCTCCTATGTGTGCATATTAGTTTATACTCACAGTCGAAGCAGGGTTCCAGAGTCTTTTGAGATCTATTATAGTAACTGGCCCAACATTGTTTCCTCTAACTGTATTGAGTAACCAGAAGCTGGGTAGTCCACAATGGCCATTTGCAGACTGGAGAGCAGGGAGAACCAGTAGCAGTGCTGTCCAAGAAGCTTCAGAACAAGAGAGATCAACAGTTCTAACCTAGTCCAAGACCAAAGGCTTCTGGAAACTCCCTGGAGAATCACTGGCAGAGTCTGCTTTGGAAGAGTACTATGTTCTCAGACAATCACAGAGGCAATCAAGAACCAATTCAAGAAGAATTGAGCTTGCATCTGCTGACCTGCAAATATTTTAGTACAGAGTTTGTGTATGCCATTATCACAACTCCCCAAATCAACACTAATCAGCATATTATCATCTAATATCCAATCCATATGTAAATTTATCTGATGACCTCAAAATTTTTTACAGCTGATTTTATTCCAATCAGGATTCTAGCAAGGTTTATACATTACATGTAGTTGTAATTTACCTAAAGGCACTTTGATTTTGGAAGAATCATTTCATTTTCTTTTCCCATTTGAACTGTAATGTGAGTAAAATTGTAGCCCCAATTCAAAGGCTTTGTCTGCAACTGGAAAAGTAGAGAACAAATCAGTAAATTACAATGGCTCATTTCTAGATGCTTAATATGGTGACAATTATTAGTTGTGTATATTCAGTGAACACTAATAAATACTAAGCAATTGAATGTACCTGCTGAACTTTGATATCAGTTACACTCTAAAACAAAAGAACAGGAAAACAAACTAAAAGCCATCTTATTTTTGTAGATTCACCTTACTCCTATGGCTCACCTGTCATTTCATTTTTCAGAAGGTCAATGAGATTCTCTAGAGTGATATTGGATATAACACTGAAGTGGCTAATGTATCAGTAATAATTATTTTTTCAGTTTCTTTCTTTTCCCTAGAACTACCCTATGATTAAACTTAGCTCCATACTTTTGTACTGAAGCACGATCCAGTTTCAAGGTGCATTTAATTGATAAACCCCAAAATGATCTGTACTTTTCACTGTTTGACACATTAGTACATTTTTCTTAACCATTCTTTATTGCCTTTCAGCTTCTATAAGCTTGGCAATGCTGTGCATGATATCATTAGTCAGTATCAAGCACTTTGCTACAAACTGAGATAGTAGTCACTGTATTTGTAGATACCTATTAGCATACAGGATCTGAATATGATAATGAGTACCAAACTACCATGAATGATTAAATAAATATAAATGTGTCTTTAGCAAAGTTTTTTTTTTTTTAAAAAAAAAACATTATATGGTTTCTCTGTTCTCATTTACAGGAGCATATTCTTATAGTTAATAGAAGTTCATCCCTAGAAGAGCATTTGCTCTTTAGCCAGTAGCATATTACCTCTTACAGACATTTATCCTAGCATTTACCTTTTAAAAATTCACATAACATTTTATATTCCCTAGCTTCTATCCATTATTCAATATATCTTACTCCTTCATCCAATATATCTCTTAAGGTTACTTTCCTCATCCTGGCATCCAAAATACTCAAAAATTTTACCCAGAGGTAGAATTTCTAAGAAGCTAATAAAGCTTAATCTCTGGGACTCTCATTTGCATGAAGTCCTGTTGAGATCCTATAAGACCCTTAGCAATGTATTCACATGGTCATATATTTCCAGAAAAAAATTGCATGTGCATTCAGTTAAAACCACTGTCTCAGTCTGCTCTGATTTTGCCTCATATTAGATGGCATCAGTGAGGTCATAGTCATAGGACTTTCTGCAGTCTGGATAAAGAGAAGTTGACAATCTAATGATGGCAAAGATAACATAAAACTCAAAATTTGTCATTGCTATTAGGACATTGATGACAATTTGTAAATGATCGTCATCAATTCAAAGAGTGTCTAAGATTAGTCATTGCACTAGAAAATTTGAAATGCCAAGAAAGTTTGATAGAAGTTTTACCAAATTTGATAAAATGATTCTAAAAATTTACATAACATTGTTGATAATGAGTTATGAAGCTGAAAGAACCTTTTTAAAACCAGCAATGACAAAAGATAAATTTCTTGAATCATGTCTATTCTTTCCATACACATTTATATTACAACACCCTTGTCTTATGAAGAGGCAATCAAGAAATTTCAGACAAAACTGTATGAAGAAAGGTATTACAGCACTGTTCAAACCACATTTTAATAATTACATGCTATTTTTCTGTTTTTCTTTTAAAAATGCTTGTCAGCTTTCTGAAATGTGAAATTCGTGATTTACCATTTCTAAATTGTTTTGTTCATACCTAATATTGCATTCATAATTTTATAATTATGACTAGATGTGTCTCTGATGTGAACACCCGTTATCCACTTAAAATCATCCAATTATGCAAATATTCTTAGTTCGTAAAGACTTTACTCAAAAACCATCATCTAACTGGGCACAGTGGTACATTCCTGGAAACCCAGTGGCTCAGGAGGCTGAGGTAGGAGGATAACAAATTCAAAGCCAGCCACAGCAACTTAGTGAGGCCCTGTTTCAAAATAAAAAATAAAAAAAATGCCTGGGATGTGGCTCAGAGGTTAAGTGCCCCTGGGTTCAAGCCCTGTATGGGGGTGAGGGTAGGGGAGTTGTAATCTATAGGAAATTATTCTTGATAAGACTATCTCCTTAGATAAAATTGGTCTGTCTTTCCTCTGATTCAGCTTTTACTTTATATTTTACATAGGAGTTAAGAACTTTAAGTCAATCCTTCACTACATTGTGATTGTTCTCAGAGCAGGAGGAAGCTCCATTAAGTTAGTGTCTGCCAGAATGCCTGGTACATTATTTTCTTCACTGTGGGTTTTCAATTGATGATGGTTGAATCAGTAGGTGGGTGCCTAGTAAAATCCTATTTTTAGGACACAACTGAATTCCACCTCTATGAAGCTATTTTTTTCCTGTCTGCTCACATCCAAATTGATTTCTCTTTTAAAAAATTCCCTTTGCATTATGATCCATGTATATTGATCACTTATAACATCATGATTACATGTTGTCATCCCATTTGAATTGAAACTAGGAATAATGACACAGAATTCTTTGGAGCTCTCATTTTAAAGTAAATCATATTTATTTCTCCACCACAAATGTTCTCCTACCTATATTCATTGCTGATGGCATAAAATATTCATAATCATTGCCATGATTTCCCAAAACCTGTACACCCATTTACTAAATGTTTTCTCTTAGTGAGTTCACATCTTTTTAAAACGGAATGACTTTAGTTTAAAAGAAAACGGCTTAAGTAGAAATTTAGAATCGTTAGTCATGAAGAGAAGATAAAATTTCCAACTATGGTTTTCTCCTGCTAAATGTTCTCACCCCAAACCTACTTCCACACTATTAAAACAAAAGATTAAATAATGGTAGAAAGATGTTAAAGACTCACAAGTACCAAATTGGGACTGTTCTTTAATATAATCCATTCATTCATTCATATAATTGTATTTGTTGGACTCCTATGTACATGGATACTCAAGATACCAGTCTCATTAAGATCCTACATTGAGCTTGGCATGGTGGCACACCCCTGTAATACCAGTGACTCAGGAGACTGATGCAGGAGGATCACAATTTAGAGGACAGCCTGGCAACTTAATAAGGTTTTATTGAGATGCTATCTCAAAATGAAAAATAAAGAGCTTGGATGTGGCCCAGTGGTAGAGCAACACTGGGTTCAATCCTTAGTACCAAGTACCACACACACACACAAAAAAAAAAAAAAAAAAAAAGAAAGAAAAAAAAAAACCCTACTGGGTAAGGATCGGGGGAAGTGATCAATGCAAATAAATAATATGAGTTAATTTGAGCTAGCCTAGATTAATTGAAGAAAATAAAAGAATAATGTAAAAGAAAGATTTGACTTAGATATAACTCATTTTTTGATTGGGCAGTCAGAAAAATAAAAAGAATTATAAAAATAGCTTTCCTACTGAGATATTATTTTTTAAAAAAATATGTGTGTATTACCTGAAATAATTCATGTATATCACCAAGCTACCAGTCTTACATTTTGGCAAATACTAGCCCATGTTTACATTTGTAGTAGATAGATATAAATAAGAATATCAGCTCTAAAACATGCCAGTTGGGAAGTCTTGGCCAAGTTACCTGCTCTCTGAGCATCAGTTTCCTCATCTGAAAAATAAAGATGGTAAAATAAAAATCACAGGATCACTCTGAATATTAAATAATAGAAAGTAAGACAATATCCTTAGCAGAATGACTGGCACATTGTTATCAGTCTTTTGTCAAAGTTAGCAATTTTACTCTTGAGCAATGATCAGGACTTTGGGGTTTTAAAGAGTTTTTGGTAGTTTGCATTTAGTGGAGGCTATACATTTCCTACCTCAAAACTTCACCATCAAGTTATGCTACATTGAAAACAAGTCCTAGCCAAAATTACATTATGTGAACAAAATATTTATAAACCACAGAAACATTTGTAAGGGCATGTAGTTCAGGTTAGTTCCTATTCTCTGCCATACAGACTAACCACTTGCAAACAAGCTGTCCTCTTGGGCAGATGCAATGATTTCCCTACATCAGGAACAGCCTATGTGTTACATCAGTTAAAAGAGTCTTTTGTAAGTGGGATACAGAAGGACTATAGAATCAGTAAGATCCTTGAGATAATGGGCTCTGCAGAGAATCATAGGCTGCTGGACATGCCAGATTCTTATATAGTATCTGATTCTTACAAGGTCAGTGGAACTTCTATTATCTTTCTAGCTAGCTGTGTCTTTTGAACATCAGGATGATGTTCTAACACCTCTTACTCTAATTCCAAATGCTTAGGTGTGAATTTTGATAATAATATTTGAAATGCTAAATAGCTTTTCTTGCTGATTCCAACTTAAAGTATTTCAAATGTGAATTAACAGCCCATACAGTGAAGCTGTCTACATTTACATACACATTTATATCATACTGGATCTACTAAAGTATTTTTTAAGTAAAATGCCCTTTTGTATAGCAATGTGGTAATATTAACTGCTATTTTCATTGTAATAAATGAAAATGGAAACTTTGTTGAGACAATTAGAAAACCCAATTTTCCCAATATTGCTTAATTATTCTATTCTTTTATCCCTAGTTAGTCTGTGAAAGTAAAAGAAGCTATTAGGAAGAGTGGCTGGACTCTTTCTGGTCACTAATTAGCCAGAATCAGTAAGCCATGTTGGGCAAACAGTAGATGTTTAATATAGTCTTACTTCTGGATAAATGAGAATAGTCCCCAAATGCTGATTATTGATCTTATTATGATGAATTCTATAATTTTAAATGAAAAGAGAAAATAAAAGTCAATCCATCTCTCTTATTCTTTCCCCTCTGCTTTTCCTTGTTTCTAAAAGCAGTGGCATGGTATACAACAGCAATATAAAAAGCACCCACTCTTTCTCTGTCACTAATTAGGTGTGTGCTCATGCACAAGTCACAGCTTTTGTGCTTCAACTTCCTCATCAGTAAAGTGTGGATCATACCCACTCTCCCTCACTGGCAGAGCTTTTTCAAAAAGAGAATGAAGTTGTAGAAATGGACAGGTATTAAAAAATTTAAAGGCCATATACTAATTAGGCTGTTGCTATTATTATTTTTTTTCCCTTTGGCTTGATTCCCAGTAAGAGAGCATAATAACACATTGGCCTATGATTATAGCATTAGTGACAATAGTCCAATTAGACATCAGTGGCAGAAAGTAATCTACAAACCTATATCAGCATGTATAGAAGTCATTCATTTTTCATAAATGCCAAAGAGGAAAAGTTCTGTTTTCTTGTATTGAGAGCCGATGCTATTATTTATAGAAATGTAATAAGTTATTCACTAGTTTTTCATCTCCAACTCCTTATATGTATATCCAACATATAAGCCTAGCAGATACATTTTCTTGATGTTTTGAGTTCTATTGAAGTTCACCTGTCAGTTTCAATTCTGTAGGATAGGTAGCTTTCTACAATCTTTACTTTGAAAAATGCCAGAGGTTCCTTTAACTCCAGTCTTACTTCCACCTTCCTGAAAAGTCCAAGACCATTTACATTGACTCTTTTGTTTGAAAAAGTTTTGACTGAATTAAAGATTTTTTGTTGTTGTTGCTTCCTTTAATATAGCTCTTTTTAGTTATACATGACAGAATTCATTTCTATATAATTGTACAAGCACAGAATATATATAATTCTAGTTGGGATCCCATTCTTATGGATGTACATGATGGTGGGATTCATTATGGTGCAGATGGGAAACATATTAGTAACCATAGTAGTAGTGAAATTTGTTTTCTTGTTCATTTAATGTCACCATCTGGGGAACAACTGTCCTGACAAATTAATGACAATGTAAAGGGTAGAAAAAGTAGAAAAAGCTCTAAACATGATGACCTGTCTTGGTCTAATAAGAGGCAGGGTAGTAGAGAAAGACAGGTGGGACAGCAGGGAACTGTATGAGAATGTTAAGGAATGTGTAACTGTTAGAGTCTGTAAACAAGTCAAGATGGCGCCTGGCATTTTGCAGAGGGAGTGGTTTGTGAAGTAAGGCCAGCGAGCCTGTGTGTGGAGATTCCTTATTGGTTGACTGCTGTATCTAGTTTATGTTAATTAAGATAAGCTGTGTGGAATGTATATATACCCCTCCTGTCCTACAATAAATGGCTCCCACTCCTGCTGTATCAATCTACACAAGTTGCTCGTCACCCCCCCCACCCCCCACCCCGGTTATTTTGCTGCAGCCGGACTGCGGCATGTAACTGGGGACAAGCAGGCATTCAACTTAATACAGTTAACTATTTTACCTGACAAGGTTGAAAACAGAGTTCAACAATCAATTGAGAAACTATGTGTATCCAATCTATGCTACTGCACTAGCTCTTGGCTTCTGACTAGATCCTCAGCTTGTTCATTAGAATTGAAACTTTGCCTGGAATCTGAATACTGGATGCTATAGCATGTTTAGGGCCTTGAAAAAACTTGCCACATATTGCCAGTAACCTTTGTCTCTATTTCTTCCATGTGCAATGAGTCTTGCTCCAAACTGAACTTACCACCTACAATCATGATGCTGAAATAAGACTGAAATTGCTGCTGGGTGTGGTGGTGGCACATGTCTGTAATCCCAGCAACTTGGGAGGCTGAGGCAGGAGGATTGTGAGTTCAAAGCCAGCCTCAGCAACTTGATGAGACCCTAAGCAATTTAGCAAGACCCTGTCTTTAAATAAAAAATAAAAAAGGGCTAGGGGTGTAGCTCAGTGGTTGAGTGCCCCTGGGTTGAATCCCCAGTACAAAAAAAAAAAAAGATTGAAATTGCCAGTCACCACTTTCCTGAAACTTCTTGTTACTGTGATCTTACATACTAGATCAGAGTCCTTAGGATTCAAGTGACAACCAAGATCAAGTACAAGTTAACCACATTTGATTGATTATTCTAATTTACATGACTGATTGTACCTTTTGGGAATTAGTCTTAAACTTATGTGAGTATAACAACCCCATTCTACCTGCTTACCTACTATTTCCACACCAGCTTTGAAATTGAGCCTGCCTGGGTCATTAGGATTCATATTAACAGTCAGCTATTTTCCAAATCACAGTCACAGTATGCACACAAATTTTCTACTGTGCCTCATCTGTTCCTACAACCCACAAGTATATATTATTTTTATTTTCTTCACTTCCTCAAATCAAACTATTAATTTATGATGGCAGAATCACCTATTATTTCTAAGAATTCTCTAATGAATTTACTGATATCTTAATAAAAGCAAAAATCAAACAAGGAAGGAAGAAAGGAAGGAAGAAAAGAAGGAAGATCTAATAAAGCATAGTGAAAAATTCAGTATTTTGACTTGTTGGCTTGACTCTCCAAGGATATGTCAAATGGAACATAAAAATCTACAATTTGTGACACTACTGTGAAAATTTCTCCCTTGATGCAAACTCTCTTTGGTGTTTGTCAGCTGGAACTGAAAATCACACTGTTCTCTAACTAACTGTTCAATGAATATGCTTATTTATTATGCTATGTAAGACACCATTAGTGCAGAAATAAATATTCTTTACATTAAAAATTTATATTTGTGATTTACATGAAATTCTCTACATGGTGGATAGCATAATGCACTCCTGTGATTAAAACATGTATCTTAAAAACACTGACCTGGATGGCAGAGGAGAAAAGGCTAGCCCATGGAGGAATAGAAATTAAAGTAAAAAGGTATAAATTACCTCCAGAAATAAAGTCTAGAAAAAGAGGTTAGAAAACAAATTTCATAGTACTGATTAGAATGGGATCCAAATTGAGGTGTAATTACAAGACAATGAAAGCTATTTTCTTGTGTGATATGTCAACTGGCTCTGATGACAGCACCCTCAATTGAAATCCACTCAGATCTGCAGCAATGTCAACATTGTTAGAGTATGTGTTTGGTCTCACAAGGTGATTGTATGAAATGAGCAAAACATTTATTTGGTTAAGAATGCCAATTGTATTGTTTATTAAAAATCATCCCATAGACCATTAAATGATGTAACGATGGTTAAAGTATATATGAACAAGATTGCAAGCTTCTACTCTCATGAGAAACTGTGAATATATCAATTTCAAAACCATGTAAAAAATTAGGGGAGCATCACAAAACCAATATGCGAAGAGACTTAAATCATTCCTCTTCTTTAATTTTATGCATCAATTAGTTTTTCTACCACTGAGAGCTGCTTAGCATCAGCTAAAGTAAAGATTATATATAAAAGAAAAAGATATAGATTTGAGTAGCTATTCTTTTGGTAGCCAAAAAAACAAAAACACACACAAAAAAGTCTTTACTTTCTCTGTGGACAAAAGAAAGACCAATTGTAATTGTAATATAACCAAAGTAGAGTGCAGGGTACATTCCAAGAAAGAAAATAACATAAATTTGGGTTCATAATACCACTCCCTCTCAACAGGGGACACAAAATGGACAGAAAGGACTCAAGTATGATTGAAATTTAAAAAGTAACACAATTCTGAGGAATAGCATCCAGATGTAAAATATATTGAATTCAATTAAAACAATACACTAAGAATCACCTGTAGAGAGACAAATATAATTTGGTGCAATGTAAGATGAAGAAAGTATGAAAAGCCTCACTGCCGTTTTTCAAATTGGATGGACAGTTGATTGTATATATTGGAGAGGAAACAGATTGAGAGAATACGATAGTATCACATAATATCTAAATTAAAGCAGAAAATTAGATTTCTTTCTTTCTTTTTCAGTACTGGGAATTGAACCCAGAGTCTTATGCATGCTAAGAGACTGCTTTTGCACTGAGCTTTATCCCAGCCTTTCCTTTTTTTTTTTTTTTTTTTTTTTTTTTTGAGATATGGTCTCACTAAGTTCCCTCCTGCCTCAGCCTCCTCAATAACTGCATTACAAGCCTGTGCCACCATGTGCAGGCAACTGATTTTTTTGTTTGTTTTAGATCTGCAAAGACCCAACTATGGTATTGAAGACATAAATACATATCATATAATGCAAAAAAGAATGAAGAAGAAAATTCATTAAGAAAACAGTGGATAGGTACTCATGAACAGAGATTCAGAGTCTGGATAACTAATTTGCTTACGGGGAAATCAGTAACAACCACAAAAAGTAAATTCACAAGCATAAAAGAAGAAAAATCTTTCAGAAATAATAGTCCCAAATCTACAAATCAATGCTTCACTTTTGCAAGAAAAGTTTATACTGGCAAAGAGGTAGATATTTCTCGTTATTTAACATTTTTTTAAGTTGTTGATGTACCTTTTATTTATTTATGTACAGTGCTAAGAATCAAACTTGGTGCCTCGTGCATGCTAGGAAAGCACCCCACCCCTGAGCCACAACCCCAGCCCTATACTCACTTTTTAAAAAATTAAATGAATTTATTTTAATTAGGTATATATGACAGCAAAATGCATTTTGATTCATTGTACACAACTGTAGCACAACTTTACATTTCTCTGGTTGTACACCATGTAGTGTTGCACCATATGTGCAGTCACGCATGTACCTAGGGTAATGATGTCCGTCTCATTCCACTTTTGATAAGAAGGATTACTGTAGATACTCAGATCTAAGAAGAAGGTCACTATAACAGTGAAAGAATAACGGGTTCAAAGTGGTTTAAAAATTGGTGTCTGATTTTTTGGTCTGGATTTTATTTTGGTCCAGAGTTGGCACAGTAGCTGAATGATACCCACAGGGATCTGTACCCTTTCTGTCTTTCATATCACTACCCTCAGCATGAAGACTTTTGTCCTCAGGTATGTTCACTCATGAACCCAGCCCAGTGCACACACCTATAATCCCATGTGCTGTGGAAGCTGAGGCAGGAGCATGGCAAGTTTAAGGCTAGCTTCAGCAACCTAGCAAGACCCTGTCTCAAAAGTTGAAAAGGATTCAGTGGTAGAGCACTCCTGGGTTCCATCCCCACTACTAGAAGAAAAGAAGAGAGAAGAGGTTTGTTCACTCATGGTCACCTAGCTATCACATCATCACATATCATGTCCTCATCAAGTCATACCCAGGGTCACCAATGGAGTTCAGACACTTTTGCCTCATTTGTCTATCATCATTATTATTATGATGATGCACAGGATTGAACCCATGTGTGCTTAACCATCCCCAGCCACATCCCCAGCCATTTTTTATATTTTATTTTGAGACAGGGTCTTGCAAAGTTGCTTAGGGCCTCTCTACATTGTTGAGGCTGGCTTCAAACTTGCAATCCTCCTGCCTAAGCTTCCTGAGCTGTTAGGATTACAGGCATGTACCACCATGCTTGGCTTTACTATTATTATTATTATTATTTACATGATTTTATGGTACATAATGTTTCATGGGATTGGTTCCAATGTTGTTCACACTGACTTCAGGGAGGTGTTTTGCATTTAGGTTCTCAAGGTTGCTCAATTGCTGCTGCTGCTACTGTCGATTTGTTTTCTTTCAGGATAAAGGTGGGTGTTTTCATATAAAATCCTATTTTTAATTCCTTCTCTGGCAATTCTTTCCTGGATTCTTGTCTTTGCATAATTATACTGACAGTGGGACCAGTATCCTAAAATCATAAAGATAAATCCTCCTACTCCAACATCATACACATATGTGTGTGTGTGTGTGTGTGTATATATATTATTTATTTATTTATTTATTTATAAATAAATAATTTGGTAACAGGGATTGAACCCAGGAGCACTTAACTACTAAGCCACATCCCCAGGTCTGTTTTTTATTTTGAGACAAGTTCTCACCAAGTTGCTCAGGGCCTCGCTAAATTGCTGAGGCTGGCTTTGAACTTGCCATCCTCCTTCTTCAGCCTCCAGAGCCACTGGGATTACAGGTGTGCACCACCACACCCTGCAACATTACCTGATCTTCTAATTCCACTAGTTAACAAGAAATGTCCAAGTCCAGCCCCCAAAGATCCTAATGAACCACATAATATCAAATTCTGTACACAGGGAGTGTTTTCAATGTCTAAAATTTCTAGGAGCTTGAAGGGCTAGGATTAATAAACAAAAACCTTCCCCTTCAACAGCTTGCCCTGCCCTGGCAGCAGCAGTATTGGAAACCAGTAGGCCCCTCCAGCACACTCTGTGTCCTTCTGTTGGATTTCATTCTCTTTTATTTTATTTTATTTATTTATTTGTTTATTTGGGGGTGGGTAAAGAGGATTGAACTCTGGGGCACTCAGCCAGGAGCCACATCCCCAGCCCTATTTTATATTTTATTTAGAGACAGGGTCTCACTGAGTTGCTTAGCACCTCACTTTTGCTGATGCTGGCTTTGAACTTGCAATCCTCTTGTCTCAGCCTCCTGAGCCAATGGGATTGCCACAGTGCCCAGCTTCATTCTCTTTTATAAAGAAAGATTCAAACATCAAGTAAGAAGCAAAATGGGACTGGCTAATGGGTACCCAACTAAAAGTGTCTGCTACAATTATCTACCATGGGGGAAAAACAATTGGGACATTCTTAAGAGTTTTTCAACAATACCAGATGCCAAATGTAGAAATCATAACAATTCTTATAAACTTTATGTATATATGTGTATACATAAACTCACACAAATTACGGGGCTGGGATTGTGGCTCAGTGGTGCAGTGCTCGCCTAGTACATGTGAGGCACTGGTTTCGATTCTCAGCACCACATACAAAAATAAATAAAGTTATAAAAAATCACACAAATTATGAATCTATATAATTTAATTAATTGTAACACAACACACTTATGAGGTTACCAGCCATATTAATAAATTGACTATTACAGTAGATTTAATAAAATGAGTTGTTATAAATAAGAAAAAAAATGATTCTCTGATAGAAATATTTACAAAGAACAAGAAGAGATAATTCATAATGAGAACAAAATCATTGGGCTGGGGCTGTAGCTCAGTGATAGAGCGCTTGCCTTGTATGCATGAGGCCCTGGGTTCGATCCTCAGCACCACATCAAAATACATAAATAAAAAGAAAGATATTGTGTCCATCTATAACTAAAAAAATTAAAGAAAAACAAAATCATTGCCCATAAACTTATGAAAAGATCTCTTACCAATCAAAGTATGCTAAAAATAAACCAAAACAAAAAGCAAAATCAACAGTAAGTTGCCACTTATCTTTTATTTTTGAAGTGGTGGGGATTGAACCCAGGGCCTCACGCATGTTAGGCAAGAGGTCTACCACTGAGCTGTATGCCCATACTTCATTTGTCTAATATGAGGCTTGCAAAGATGGAAGAATAAAATAAGATTCTTTGTGGACAAAAGCAAGACCATTTGGGATTGTAAAATAACCAAAATAGAATGTAGGGTACTTTCCAAGAAAAAAGGTAGTATGAATTTGGGCTCATAACACCACTATTGATGAGGGTTGGGAAAAGAAATACTTGTTCTTACTCTTTGGAATTGCAAAATAATATAAACTTTCCAGAAAACAATGTGTCAAAAATATAAAAGTTCTAATCTACATATTGAGTCACCAAGCAATTCCCGTATTAGGAATATAGCTCTAAAAATTATTAGGAAAGTAGAAAAATATGCATAATATCATATTGTTTCTAAATGCAAAAAAATGCTCACCTATAGGGATCTGATTAAATAACAATGCTTCCATATCAGAATATATTTGAAAGCTGTTTACAAATGATTCTGTTTTAAGTTATTACATAAAATTCACTGAGTAGGAAAATATGTCAACACAATGCTGCATGTAAAAACAGATTGTTAAACAGCATGTAAAATGTGGTAGTTACATGTGGTTGGAAGAATTTCACAGGTTAAAAAAATTACACTCACTATTTACCTCTCTTATTGTTTCTTTTGCTGAGAAAAAACTTTTCAGTTTAAGTAAGTCCCATTTGTTGATTCTTGTTATTAACTCTTGTGCTATGGGTGTCCTATTAAGGAATTTGGAGCCCGACCCCACAATATGTAGATCGGAGCCAACTTTTTCTTCTATCAGATGCAGAGTCTCTGATTTGATATCAAGCTCCTTGATCCATTTTGAGTTAACTTTTGTGCATGGCGAGAGAAGGGGATTCAGTTTCATTTTGTTGCATATGGATTTCCAGTTTTCCCAGCACCATTTGTTGAAGATGCTATCCTTCCTCCATTGCATGCTTTTAGCCCCTTTATCAAATATAAGATAGTTGTAACTTTGTGGATTAGTCTCTGTGTCCTCTATTCTGTACCATTGGTCCACCCACCTGTTTTGGTACCAGTACCATGCTGTTTTTGTTACTATTGCTCTGTAGTATAGTTTGAAATCTGGTATCACTATGCGTCCTGATTCACACTTCCTGCTTAGAGTTGCTTTTGCTATTCTGGGTCTTTTATTTTTCCATATGAATTTCATGATTGCTTTCTCTATTTCTACAAGAAATGCCATTGGGATTTTGATTGGCATTGCATTAAACCTATAGAGAACTTTGAGTAATATCGCCATTTTGATGATGTTAGTTCTGCCTATCCATGAACAGGGTATATTTCAGATAGAGCCCTAATATCCAGAGTATACAAAGAACTCAAAAAATTAAAAAATAAGATAATAAATAACCCAATCAACAAACGGGCCAAGGACCTGAACAGACACTTCTCAGAGGAGGACATACAATCAATCAACAAGTACATGAAAAAATGCTCACCATCTCTAGCAGTCAGAGAAATGCAAATCAAAACCACCCTAAGATACCATCTCACTCCAGTAAGATTGGCAGCCATTAGGAAGTCAAACAACAACAAGTGCTGGAGAGGATGTGGGGAAAAGGGTACTCTTGTACATTGATGGTGGGACTGCAAACTGGTACAGCCAATCTGGAAAGCAGTATGGAGATTCCTGGGAAAGCTGGGAATGGAACCACCATTTGACCCAGCTATTGCCCTTCTCGGACTATTCCCTGAAGACCTTAAGAGAGCGTACTACAGGGATACTGCCACATCGATGTTCATAGCAGCACAATTCACAATAGCTAGACTGTGGAACCAACCCAGATGCCCTTCAATAAATGAATGGATAAAAAAAATGTGGCATTTATACACAATGGAGTATTACTCTGCACTAAAAAATGACAAAATCATGGAATTTGCAGGGAAATGGATGGCATTAGAGCAGATTATGCTAAGTGAAGCTAGCCAATCCCTAAAAATCAAATGCCAAATGTCTTCTTTGATATAAGGAGAGCAACTAAGAACAGAGCAGGGAGGAAGAGCAGGAGGAAACGATTAACATTAAACAGAGACATGAGGTGGGAGGGAAAGGGAGAGAAAAGGGAAATTGCATGGAAATGGAAGGAGACCCTCATTGTTATACAAAATTACATATAAGAGGTTGTGAGGGGAATGGGAAAAAAAACAAGGAGAGAAATGAATTACAGTAGATGGGGTAGAGAGAGAAGATGGGAGGGGAGGGGGGGGGATAGTAGAGGATAGGAAAGGTAGCAGAATACAACAGTTACTAATATGGCATTATGTAAAAATGTGGATGTGTAACCCATGTGATTCTGCAATCTGTATTTGGGGTAAAAATGGGAGTTCATAACCCACTTGAATCTAATGTATGAAATATGATATGTCAAGAGATTTGTAATGTTTTGAACAACCAATAAAAAAAGGAAAAAAATTACGCTCGTTTTTGTTTTTTATGTGAATTTTTGTAAGCATATATTTTTCTAAAGAATAAAAGAAGCAGAAATTACAGAATTGACTTGGCCTTAAGTAGCTGGTGAAGAGTGAATATAGACTGTTTATGACTATAAAATGAGATTAAAGTGGTGCCTTCATGAAAACTTACTATCACAGCATTATATAGGAGAAGCACTGGTAAGGAGCATCTTGTTGGAGTGCAGGTCAAAATATGAATACCTGTGAACTTTGGAAAATTTGGAGAGACATGGAACTAGTCAATAACACAACTTGATTCTTAATTAATTCTGAGGTCTAAAAAAATGTATTAAAAGAAAAGGGCCCACCAGTTGTAGTGGTGCAAGCATGTGATCCCAAAGACTCAAGAAGCTTCAGGAGGAGGATCATAAGTTCAGGCTGGGATGTTGCCCATTGGTTAGTACCCCTGGGTTTAATAGCCTGTACACCGCCCCTATCTCCACCCCACCCCCACCCCCACCCCCACCCCCCAAAAAATGAAAGAAAATAAAAAGGCACAAAGACTCTTGCCACTTGAATCTAACCATGACTGGTGAGCAATGGCATTACTGATTAGAAATCAACTAGAAATAAATTCAGACTTTTTGTGATTTTAGGAGATGAGGGATGAGAGTTTAATAAAGAGAATAATGTATTAATGTATTTAATCCTTACAAAAATCCTATGAGGAAAGGACAATTTTTTTTTATTTCCTAGATGAGACCACTCTCAAGGTACAGAGAAGATAAAGTAACCTCCCAGGGTTATACAATTATTAATTAAGTCCCTAGCCTGAGGTGTTTGGGATGGATATATACTGGTACTTCACAAATTTAATCTGTAGCATGTGGAAGAATTGGGAATGTTGGCAGAAGTCACAAACAGGTGGTCCAGAGGCAGATCCAGCATGCAGATTGTTTTGTTTGGCCAGCACAGTGTTTTCTGTTTGCTCATTTATTTCATTTTGTTTTTAAAATATGGTAGATATTTTAAAATCAGAAATTTCCACATAAAATTCAAATCACACATTTGTTTGCTTGCTTGCTTTTTGGGGAAAAAAAAGAATAAGAAGATCTGGCAACACTCATTACCATATTGCATTTGGCAGGTTTAAATTGAGGTAATTCCCTTTAGAAGAGGGATGTACCCTCTTCTCAGCTGGCTTCGCTCCTCTGTATCACGTGTTTGGCCATTGTATGTATTAGAACTTAAGGCTTCTGCTGTAGAACATACAAAGATCTTTTAAAGTATGCATAATAGTCTTTAAAAGTTTAAAGATGGCAATCCCTGGGTGTGGTGGCATACACCTGCAATCCCAATGACTCAGGAGACTGAGGCAGGAAGATCTCAAGTTCAAAGCCAGTCTCAGTAACTTTAGGGAGATCCTGTCTCAAAATAAAAAATGCTGGGGATGTGACTCAGTGGTAAAGCACTCCTGGGTTCAAACCCTAGTACCAAAAAAAAGGCAATCCATTCTTGTAGCTCAGATAATGACTGCTGTAGGCTGAAGATTAAAAACTATGCAACTGCCCCTAGAATATCTCTTCACATTTTCTTTGAAAATCCTGAAAAAAAAATTGACTAGTAGTATGAAGAAATTGATATTTTGCTAATGATTTTTTAAGAGAGTGTAGGTCAGGGTTATGTCACACCCTCAGAATAAAATTATTTTTTACAAAATCAATGAGGCAGCCAGGTGTGGTGGCACATACCTATCATCCCAGCAGCTAGGGAGGCTGAGACAGGAGGATTCTGACTTCAAAGCCAGCCTTAGCAAAAACAAGGCACTAAGCAACTCAGCGAGACACTGTCTCTAAATAAAATACAAAATAGGGCTGGGGATGTGGCTCAGTGGTCAAGTGCCCCTGAGGTCAACCCCCAGTACCAAAAAAATAAATAAAAAGTAAAAAAATGAATGAGGCATGTCTGCTGTTCCTCCAAAGTTTTTCTTTAGCCACCAGCATCCACATCAGGCATACCCCACTTGTTTGGGTCTCCCAAATCAAGTACATCCCACCCTTAAGTTTCCCCTTTTCTTATGCAGACTGGTTTAGCTAATTCTTTTTTGGTGGGTGAGTGTACTGGCCATTAAACCCACGGATGCTTTACCATTGGGCTACATCCCTAGACTTTTTAACTTTTTATTTTGAGACAGTGTCTTGCTAAGTTGTTTAGGGCTTTGCTGAATTGCTCAGGCTGGCCTCCAACTTTCCATCCTTCTGCCTCAGCCTCCGAAGTCTAGCTCATTCTTATTTCTTTATCTTCACAACTCTAGTGAACTGTTTTCATAGGACCCATTTTAGGACCAACTTTACTTAGGAAACATATGATCCATCCCCATTTCCATTTTTTTACCCACTTTCACACTTGTACTTCAATTTCTCCAAACTTAGAACTGTCTACACCATTAAGGTAGCAGTTGGCTGAGAACACAAAGACCCACGCTTTGACAAATGGATTGGTTTGAACAAGTTGCATATGTTCTGGGCTCTCAAGATTTTTCATTTGTAAATGAAACCATAATAAGTGCCTTCCATAGAGAACAGGATCATTAATATCCAATATAGTTTCTAACTGAACATACTTAGAAAATAAAATTATGTATATTTTACTAAGTACATTTAAAAATGTTCTGGAACTTAGGATTCACACAATGTCTTTTCTTGAGTACTTAGTATATTTCAAGCACTGTGCCAGATTTTTTTAACTGATTCACAAAAACATAACATTTATATATCTTAATGGGGTATGATGTAATGTCCCATACATAGAAACACTGTGTAACTTTTTAGGGGGGGCATGTACTGGATATTGAACTCAGGGGCACACCACTGAGCCACATCCCCAGCCCTATTTTGTATTTTATTTAGAGACAGGGCTCACTGAGTTGCTTAGCGCCTCGCTTTTGCTAAGGCTGGATTTGATCTCATAATCCTCCTGCCTCAACCTCCTAAACTGCTGGGATTACAGGCATACACCACCATACCAGGCTACTGTGTGACATTTAAATCAGGTTAAGGCCTGGAGTTGCAGTTCAGCAGTAGAATGCTTGCCTAGCATTGTGTGAAACACTAGGTTTGATTCTCAGCACCACATAAAAATAAATAAAAATAAAAGCCCATCAACAAATTAAAAAATATTTAAATGCATATCAATTACTTTGGATTAAATGTTATTTATCTCCTCATTTATCAATCCTCTGTGGTAAAAATTTTCAAAATCTTTTCATCTGGCTTCTTGAAATGCAGAGTACATTATTATCTAAAGTCACCATACTGTGCAATAGTACCCCAGAGTTTGCCAGATATTTTGTAAACACTTTCTATTTTAATCTTTGTAACCCCTTGAAGCAGTAGTGATATGCATTTTCCACCCAAAGAAACTAAAACTAAATACTTACCAAAGGCCATCTGTCTAGTCAAAAACCCATATTCTTTTGATGACACCACACTGCTTCTACAGTTCAGTTCTTCCCCTTGGATGCCACACTGCACCGCCCAACTATCAATTTGGAACTCTCTGGATGTAACTAGGGAGGATTACAAAATCATCTGACCTTGCAAAAACATTTTTGGATACTCATATACAAAGCCTCAGGGTTAAAAACACTAATCAGCTTGAGAATATTTTACATCAAGGCCTTAATGTTTAAATACAATATTTAGGGTCTGGGGTTGTAGCTCAGCAGTAGGGTGCTTGCCTAGCACATGTGAGGCACTGGATTCCATCCTCAGCACCACATAAAAATAAATAAAGGAAATAAAGTTATTGTGTCCATCTACAACTAAAAAATATATATTTAAAAATATAATTTAGTAGAAGTATGGTATTTATATAGCAATCAATTATATTGACAAATAGTGTTTTCCTGTTCAGGCTTATCCCATCAATTAGGGCTAACTTATTGCAAATGAGGATGCAACCACAGGAAGTTTAGCTTCACAGTCATAGGAACAAACTATTCATTATGATTGATTATTTAATATGCTAGAAAAACATATTTTGATCAAAAACTGATGAAGCTAGTAGATTGGTAAAGGCTGAAGTTGAGTACTTGAAGTGTCAGAAATGACTACCAATGCCAGGCATAGTGGTGTACAATTGTAATCTCAGAGACTCAGGAGGCTGAGGCAGGAGAATCACAAGTTGGAGGCAATTAAGCAAGTCCCTAAGCAGCTTAGTGAGATCCTATCTCAAAATTAAAAATGAAAAGGACTGGGATGTAGCTCAGTGGTTAAGAACCCCTGGGTTGAATTTCTTGTTGAAAAAAAAATGACCACCTGTACACTAAACCTATCTTGATTCTTTTGTTTAATTTTCCTTTTCAAATGATCTTGAGCTGACATGGCAATGCAGTCTCAGAGTGTACCCTCTCCTGTTCTCTTCTTTGAATAAGTGCTTTGTGATACTCTTTGAAGGGTAGCTTTAGAATGAGACAGAGTGATGTAGCCAAAAGAACTGAAAAGAGTTCCCCTTGGATTTTTTCCAATACCGTGTAAGAGAAATTTGCAAGGGGATAAAAGGAGTTTGTTTCTTCTCAATAGGTGAGATTTGAGTTTTCAATTTGGCAGTGTTGTATTATCAGCATAAAATTACATTTGTGTGATAATAAGATATGTTGCCTATATCATTTTTCTAGTAATATTTCTAGGCCTCTCAATTCCATTTTGTTTGAAAGCAATAACAAGGAACTAAGTAATCATTTGATTTTTCCCACTCCTCTACTCACATTCATCTATTTTCTAAAGCACTTGTCATTTGGATAAAAAATGAAATTCTTTAATCTTAAAAAGACTGGAGAGGATAATATCTTTGATCAGCTGGTTGATGTGTATTTGTGACAAGTGGCTCCTCTTTCAAACTGAACCTGGGAAAATTCCCAAACACTGGCTAATTCTGTAGTTATGGGGAGGAGACCTCTGAGGGACCTGTTAATTTGGCAAGTGTAAAAATGATACAAGTGAGCCTGGATGGTCCTGTGAAGCATCAGCCATCCCCTGTTCCTACTTCCTCAGGCTTGAGGTCACAATATAGTCAGATAGAGGAACAAACATGTTCAGTTAAAGATAATTAATTCAATTTGTTGAAAGTAAGTAGATAAGTGGTATAGTGCATGAGGCTCTGGGTTCAATCCCCAGCACCATAGCAAAAAAACAAACAAACAACAACAACAAAAAAAAACAAGTCTAGGAGTACACATGAACACCATGTAGAACTGAAAGTATTGGAGGAAAAAAGATGTAAGATGTTGGCTATATCAAGAAGATAGCTGAATCATGGCCTCTAAAATAAAATAGTTAAAATAAGAAAGTCAAAAGGGCTAGGGTTGCTTTTATTTATTTATTTTTAAATATAATGGTAGTGAAAAAAGAAGTACTGCCACAGGGATTATGGTCTCCTATAGCTATATAAATGTCAAGGGGTAATCAGGATACCTATTTCCTGGAAAAAAAAAAGTTGGTTTGATCTTTTGTGAAAGATCAGTGACAAAGATTATCATTATGCCAAATGATAGATGTACACTGAGTCATTTTGTCTGATTATATAGGTGTGGTTGAGTAACAACTGTACCAAGGTCTATTAATAATTACTTTTTTTGAATACAGAAGAACATGGAATTATTCCCTACCATGGCAACCTATTAACTCTGGAAAAGAAAACAAGAGATTCAGTCATTTTGTTATTTTTCTCTTTTTAGGGCATCTTACATGCATTAATACAAGTTATAACTACAAAAGACTAAGACCAGCATTTAAATAAATATGCAAGCATAATTGTATTTCAGTGAATTTTGTCCTCTTAAAATAATCATCTTGGCTGTGTGCATGATAATTATCAGTTCCAAATTATTCAGGACAGACAATCCAGATGTCCTCTAATTGTATTATTGTCAATTAAAGGTGATTCATTAAAGACAGAATGAAATATTACTTAATCTGAATAATTTTATAATACTTTTCATGGGTAATTATAAATCAGGAAATATCCTTGGTGGAACCATGTATTGTGAATTGGGGTTCAGCAAGTATGGCAATGGAAGCTATTCTAGCAATGTGTAGAACTCTTTCTGGCAACTGCCTCCAGAGTCAGTTTATGAGTCACACAAGGAAATCACTGTTATTACTTTATCTCACTGTGAGATATGTTCTTACAGCTGAGCATAAAAGCATTTCAGAATCCCATTTTCTTTGCACAGGTTTCCCAAGATGACCCCTTGAGTACTGAGCTTCTACATGAGACTGAAATGCTAAAATGTTACAAAGACTATGGTTCCCATACTTAGAGGTTGCATTACTAAAATGCTGCAAATGTGGGATTCTGAGGACAGTACTATGGTAAAATATAGCATATTACATGAAATGTAATGAAAGCTTTTATCCCAGGAATTTAAAATACCCTCCACATTTCCACACGTAACTATCCTATGGATCAGTGCATTAACCTGCAGGTATTAATGAATGATTTATGTGCTCCTTGTGCTTTGTAGGTATGGCCAACTAATTTTCAGAAGAGCATTATTAGCTTTGATTTCAATAATGGAAAAAAGACAAACCAAAAAAAATTAAGTCATTAGCCTGAATTCATGTGATAACACGGTAGTCCCAGTTAAGGAAGCCAGCTTTCTTAATTCTAACTCAGTGATGTATCTTTAATAAATAACACTCTCCCACTCTCTCTCTCTCATCCTACATATATACCACTCTGAGTTGTCTTTTCTAAAATACTTTAAATCATGATAATTCTTGGTTTTTGTTCTGACAACCTTGTATCTACTTGAGGGTGTTCAGAGTGGGGTTTAGGAATGTAGGATGTAGGAAGTGAAGGGTACCAGAATTTGCCATCTGCAAGCATGAGTATAATTTTGAGATAAAGTCAACTGAGAACGAGCAGAAGCAGAACTCTTTACCTCCTCCTAACTGCCTAAAAATAAAATAGAAACGCACCTCCCCCCTTTTTGCTGAAAGGCTCTTTATGGTCTTTATTCCATCTTAATATGAATATATTTTACCATATAAGTATTAATGTATTTGATTCCCCAGACTCACTGAATATGTTATGTAATATAAGGTAAATGCCCATATTACCTTTCAAAAATCAGAAATATTCTAACTATCAAACATCTGACTCACCCAGAAAGTTTTCACAAAAGTGGTATTCACCTGTATTTTTTGTCTCTTAATAAGCTCCAAAACAAGATACAAATTGAATCCATAGAGATTATTCCCAAAACATAATTTCCAAGTTCTTAGTTTTCTAAATTATTATTCTAACTACATCCACCTTTTATAAAGGAATTTTTATTTACAAAGGAAATTTCTATCTGTAAAGATGTCTCACCAGGAAGTGAGCTACTTTTCAGGACAGAGACTAATCCACATAACAAGACAACTCTTATTTATCATCTTCCTATAAATTCTCTCACTTGCCACAAAGGCCAAAACCCCTTTTCCTTTGTTTGAGCCATGATGTTATATAAACCTCAATCTGGCCATCTCCACTAACCATATTCTTTTTCCTTGTGGACCTGCACAGATTACATTTCTTGTTAATTTGTTCTCTAATCATACAGTCCCCAGATGTTGAACCTGGGAAGATGGAGGAGATTTTTCCTGCCTACAGAAAGAAGGATGGGATCATAACGTGATTTATTCCAGGTCCATTAAAAGATATTTAAAAATGACTATAAACCCACAAATAATCCTATTGGGCTCACCCACTTGAAAGCATAAAAGAGAAGAGTTCTCTCCTACTTCAGTTGAGACAAGAGGATAGAGGATTATTGATAGAGAGAAGTTACTCACTGGTCAGGAGAGAAAATGAAAAAATTCACAATCTATAATATGAGTTTGCAGTTATATTGCAAGGTCGTGTGAGTTCTTGTGTCATGTACCTGAAGAATGAAATACACAAATGACAGAGGGTGAGGATACAATAGCAGATTTGTTAGAAGCAAGCAAGGAAAGCTCCCACAGCATGGGGTGGGTCCCAAAGAGGGTACCATTGGTGGCTCTCTATCTAGGGGTTTTTAGATTGTTTTGATGAAGAGGTAACCTTCCTGTGGAGGGTCCTCCTTGATTGTTTTCTTTCTGTGACTCAATTGAAAGTAAACAATTTTAACTTCTTATTCCTTTAATGGGAATAGGCTTAATGTGTTTGTTAACCCGAGTCTGCCTGTACTTGTCCTTAAAACAAAAGAATGGCTTGGTTCAAAACATCTTGATGGGGTTGACTCATATTAGGGTTGTCAAGGAAACCTGGGGCAACAACAGAATGTGTGGGCATCTGAGTATGAGTGGGGCCTTCCAGACAGGCAGCCAAAAACAAGCTTTAGTCTAAGGTTTGAATCTGGGGTGGTGGCCCTGCTTCACAGTTTGCTTACCTCTGGCTGACAGGCCTTCACACTGTACTCTGAATTCTTGGCTGAGTGAGGTATTTCTTATGAATTGTTGAAAAGTAGGTAGAAAGGTTTTGGGGATAAGAGCTTCAGTCTCATGGTGTCTACTTAATGAAAGAGCCGGTGAATAGTGTTAGAATCCCAAAACTTCCTGCCAAGATACCAAAGGCAATTTTTCAAACCTCTTCCAATCTGTAATTGTCCTCTTGCTGGTGGTCCTTGAGCCCCAATAAAAATGTTTATTTATTTGGCTTAAACAATCATCATGTTGCTGAAAGCTTGGTCCTTGTCCCTGATGCCAATCCAGTAATGAGGACATGGTTTTGAGAAAAAGGAAAAAGAAGGTTTATTGATTTGCTAGCAAAGGAGAAACACAGGGGACTCCTGTCCCAGAGGCTGTGATTATGCCCATCAGCAGGAACAGAGGGCTCTTAAAGAGGTGATTCAAAGGCTACATTCCACGTGTTCTCTGTCTGGAGTTGTAATTCACTTGTTAATTTGGGAGATAGTCATTTCTGAGATCTTCTTGTGCCATCCCCAAAGTAAGGTTTACTTCATTCCTATGGTGTGTGCTCAGGTTCAGATAACTCTGCCTAGGATGGAGAAGAAAGGTAATCCAGGTTCCCCTGAGATTAGAAAAGGGGGAGAGATTAGGGAGGAGCAGAGAGGGAGGAAGAGAAACCAGTACTTTTAAAAAATAAGTCACAGTGACAGAGAAGCAAGGGCCAATTCAAAGCATACAGTGGTGGACCACTGTTACAACCTCAGCAAATTATCCAGGCTCTCACTAACTTTGTGAGACCTTGTCTCAAAATTAAAAAACTAAAAAAGACTGGGGATGTAGCTCGTGGTAAAGTGCTCCTGGGTTCATTTCCCAGTACCAAAACAAACAAAAAATCTTTTGCAGAGTGGGAGAGTGTGTGCTTAGCATACATGTGTGAGGCCATGGGTTCCATCTTCAGCACCACCATTACCCTAACAACAACAACAACAAAAATAATCTCCCCACCCAATAAACTTCTCAGCAAAGTAATAGAGGAAGAAAACAATTTTATTATTGAATAACAATAAATCAGAATATGATGCACATAACAGGCAACCCACTGAAGAGATTGCAAAGACAGAAAGAAATCTCACTCTTTTCTGTAACAATCTTACTTCCAGATAAAATTGCTAATTTTCTCCTATCTCTGATTCAAGTTAGACTTTGCCTTTTGCAATCAGGTGTCTGCTGAAGTTCGGCTTGTATCCTCCTGTGGAAACTGAGAGAGAGGGTATTATCTTCTTTGATGATTACATTTCAAAGAGATGGCTCTCAAGTCCTTGAGGAAATATTCCTGAGTTGTAAGCTTGGCAAGAGGCTTATTTAGCTATTAAAAAGATTTACACGCTCTTAAAAAAGACAAAGAAATTCTGAAAGGAAAAGGAGAGAGTTCTCTTATTTCCAATGAGGATCACTTAAGCCTTTTGTTTTAATTTGTGTTTGCCCTAGCATCATTGGATGGAGAATGATAAACAATACACAAACACTTGCATAAATTTATAATTATGTGTCTGAGAAAGTCTATGAAACCAGTATGCTGTGAGAGAAAATAATAAAGGGACCTTAAACTAGACTAGGGAGTGTTCCCTAAAGAAGTTTCTTTTGGGACGCATCCTGAGAAATGAGCAGGAGTTAATTTCCTGATAGGTAGAAAGAAGACCTTTACAGAAGCCAACAACATGCTTGAAAGTTCTGAGTTGCACTGGTGGTGGCACACACCTCTAATCTCAGTGACTTGAAGGCTGAGGCAGGAGGATAATAAATTGAAGGCTAGCCTCAGCAATTTACTGAGACCCTAAACAATTTAGTGAGACCCTGTCTCAAAATAAAAAATATAAAAATAAAAAGGACTGGGGGTATAGCTCAGTGTTAAAGCTTCCCAGGGTTCAGACTCCAATACCAAATAAATAAGTAAAAAGAAAAAGAAAAATGTTCTCAGTTGACAGAGAGCTTGTTGAATTCAAGAGCAGGTGGCATGGCTAGAGTTAACACAAGGTTTCTCCCAACCAAGGGAAATATGGAAATAAGGAAAACATGAATGCCCTCTGAAACTGAAGCTTTAATATTAATATGTACATATTGAGGATAGAAAGTAATACATACAATTCAAAGAAAGAAAATATCTTCCAGACTTGTAAGTCTTGACAATGATCAGACTGAAAGTATAAGTACATCCAAAGAAAAAAAAAACTTAGCAGAAAAATAGAAACCAAACATCCCTAGGATAAGCAAAGATAATCCTAAACAAGCAGTATTCAGAATCTGAATGCCCATCCCAAAGATAAAATACTGTGTTCACCAATTAAAATTTTGATACCAGTTATCTTACATAGTATACCTATGGGGAGAGAATCAACTGGGGAGAGAACCAGAGTCTGATCCCTCATTGTAGTTCTATTTCTTCATGTCAAATTACTGTAAAATAATAACTTGAGTTTAATTAACATAAGTCTGTTTTACTAAGAATTATGATTTTTTATATTTTCTAAGATGAAAGCCCCTTTGTAAGTGCATATCTGGCAGCTCCTGGCCTTTTTCTTTATTACTATCCATACCACCATTCCATTTCCAGTGGAAACTTCTTCATTTTTTTTTTTTTTTTGGTACTGGGAATTGAATTCAGGGGCACTCAACCACTGAGCCACATTCCCAGCCCTATTTTGTCTTTTATTTAGAGACAGGGTCTCACTGATTTGCTGAGGGTCGCACTGTTGCTGAGGCTGGCTTTGAACTCGAGATCCTCTTGTCTCAGCTTCCCAAGATGCTGGGATTACAGGTGTGCCTGGCTCCAGTGGAAACTATCTATAGTCCATGATGATGAATCTGTTCTCCTATTTTTCTTCACTTAGAGGGTTTTGATCATCTCTATCTGGCTACCATTTATTTCTATGTCTAGAGCCTTCTCTCCTTGGTGGCCTATAAAATAGTATGAGTGCATTGTCATCTTTCCCCCATAGGCAATCATTGCTTAAAATTGGTATGATAGAAAAGAATTATTGCTAGTTGATTTAAAGAGTGAAATGAGTTCTTACCATGTTTGTTTTCCATCTTTTCTCCATCACCTTGCATTGTTTCCTCATGCACAGAGGGATAATATCCTCTCTTTCCTAGTATCCATGAGGATTCTAACTTGCTTATGATCTCAGAAGGTAACATCTTTCCTGACTCCCTTTTTAAACACAAATTTTTATTTTTTGCCTCACTCGTGTTATTGTAGTTTAGTGTGGCTGTAGATATGTAGTCAAACTTAGTGGACAAGTAGGTAGGTAGGTAGGTAGGTAGGTAGGTGAGTTTCCTAAGGTTCAAATCCAGACTCTAGTCTTACATCTTAGACAAGAAAGTTGGCCTTTTGTGACTCAGTTTCCATATCTTGGAAACAGGACTAGCACAACTATCTTCTTCGTAGAGAATTAAGTGAGATAAAACATAAAAAGAACTTGAATGGGCTCAAATGGTAACTAGTAGTGTACTTTTCTATATCTATTCTTCTCTGCCAACTTTTTAAAAATATTAGACAAAGAGTCTTCAAGTGTGGGATATACCTTGAGCAGGTAATCAGATTTTTTATGATGTCTTTCCCTTTCCAAATGGCAAGGAAGTAAAATACTCTTAACATTTGGAATTTCCCAGTGATTTATGTTAATAATGGAAGTTTATATAGGCTGTGGCATAGAAAAAGATAGCCTTTGGGTTCTGGGTAATTGTTCTTTAAACTGTTGGGTAGGGAAAATCTTTTACTTTACCCCCTTGGGTTCTGTAGCTATCACTTGGGAATTAAACTGACAAAAGGTGGAGTCATTCTTATCAGCTCCAGAGGCTGAGGCAGGAGGACCCTGAGTTCAAAGCCAGCCTTAGCAGTGTTGAGGCACTAAAAGCAACTCAGTGAGACCCTATCTCTAAATAAAATATAAAAAGGGCTGGGATGTGGCTCAGGGGTTAAGCACCCTTTGGTTCAATCCCCGGTACCAAAAAAGAAAAAACAAAAACAAAAACAAAATAAACAAACAAACAAACAACAGCAGCAACAACAACAACAAAAACAGGTAGAGTCACTGGAGAAAAGACAAAGAAATTTTATCTTAGATGCATGGGGGCTTCAGAGAAAAGCAGAGGAAAATCCAAAGAAGTCATTAGACAGAGGGAGTTTTTAACAAAGGGCAACAAAATTTGGAGAAGTGACTAGACAAAGGGAAAGAATGTTTGGGCTTCTCAGGGCAATGAATTGTGGGAAAGTAAACATATAAGGGAACAAAATGGGTTATGTGTTCACCAATTAAAATTTTGATACCAGTTATCTTACATAGTGTGCCTATGGGGAGAAAATCAATTGGGGAGAGAACAAGAGTCTGATCCATGGGTTATATATATAGGGAAAACCATAAGGGTTATTTATTAACATTTGTTTCTGTAATCTAGTCTCATCCTAGTACCTACTGTGTCTCTGCTGATAAGGGTCATTATCCTATTCCTGGTTCAAGAAATGGGGTACCTTCACAAGGGAAAGTTGTGCCCCATTTTTAAGCTGATGGAGGAAGAGCAGAGACCTCTTCTTGTACCTGGTTTTTACCAGTTGTCTTCAGTTCAAAATAATCTTTTTACCAAAGTTGTATTTTGGGAGATGGCATATTCTGATCCCCTTTACAACCAGCAAATAATTTTGAACTACTTTTTATATGCCAGGCACTAGAGTTCATAGTGCTTTTTGGTTAGAGAGACAAAAGATAATAAACAGAAAATATATGTTGTATTGAAAAAATGAGAGGTTAAAGGGATTAAGAGTGATAAAAAGGGAACACTACTCCGGGGGTGGTATTGAGAATTGAATCCAGGGATGTTCTACCACTGAGTTACATGCCTAGTCTTTTAATTTTATTTTGAGACAGGGTCTCTCTGAGTTGCTGAGGGTCTTGCTAAATTGCAAGGCTGGTCTCAAACTTTTGATCCTCCTGCCTCAGCCTCCTGAGCCACTGGGATTACAGGTGTGCATCACCACACTTGGCTGCTATAGAAAGTTATGAACCTGAAATAACAACACAATTTTGATCTGGTAAGCTAATAAACTGACTAGAAGCCATATTACTTAGTGACAAAGCTGGAAATTGAAACTAGAATTCCTCTTTTAAAAAAAAGCATGCTGAACTCTAAAACAGATCTGCGGTCATCCTTAAAAGAAAAGAAAACAACAGAAAGTTTTCTCTGAATTTCCAGTGCTTGGTAGATTCTTCTCAGTGTGTAGGACTAGAACAGTCAGTATAGAACAGAATTTGTTAAATTGGAAAAATTCTTCTGGTTCAGGTATCACTTCCCAAGTGGGAAAGGATATTATTTTCAACTTGACACAAGCTTCATCAAATCCTCAAATCCTTGGTCACATCTGATCCAACCAAAGACCCAACCAAGGTCTTCATTTTTTCCAAGATAAAGTTGTCACCATGGAAGTTTCCCATAAACACTGTAGAATGAAGTGGCCAGTTTCCTTATGAAGGGAAAAAAGAGCATCACTTACACAGGAAGATGAAATTAATTGGATCTATACTTCATTCCAGACCTCTAAGTCATTGCTGATAAAGGAGTCTTTAATCTACAATATAGGACAAGTCTGTATCACAAGCATAATTGAAATCTATTCACCAAAACTCACTCTTTGAAAAATGTACCCTTCATAACCTTACCAGCATTCAGGGGAATAATTTCTTGCCACCTGCATTATCAGCTCAATCCCTTTTATTAGGAAATCTGTCAAAAATAAAGTCTAGTAAGATGGTTATGATTTTAATTTCTCTGGCAATTGAAACAGGAGAACAAATGGTTTTGATTGCAGTCAGAAGGGTTTGCTAGATATCATTTCAGCTTCTGCCTCACACTCTCTTAAGCAAATTAATAAAACTTGATTTAAAAAAGCTAAGGTCTCAATATTGCTTTTGTAACACCAAGGTAGTCCTTCCAATAATGAGCCTGTTCTGAAAGAATGGCTCTTTCCTAATTGTCTGAAAAATGTATTAAAGCCATATAACCTTGTCCTCAAAAAAGACATACTAACTCACAGGTCAACATTTAAATATATTTAGGTGAGCTCATGTAAAATGTATGATATACATATTACAGGGTATATGGATATGTGCACCAAATGGGTCCCCAGAGTTCAGCATGTTTGTGAATTAGCCCTGATAACAACAAACAGGAGGAAAAAACATCTGGAGTGCTCAAGGGCATGACAACAGATATGAAAACTACAGCGGCACAAAGCACATTGTACTACATGAAAAAAGTGTCATGCCTGTGTGGCTAAATATCACTCACAGAGAGGGAGAATTTTTTTTCTCATGAATTTTATTTACTCATAGCTTCTGATAAGGAAAAATGTAAGATGATTGGAGAAAGAGGGTGGGTGTATATCCCATAAATATTGTGGGCCTTACATGCATGCTGATGCACACATAACACACACAGACTCAGTGAGATTTTTGGAAGGCAGTAGAATTTGTGCTGGCATTGTTTTCTGACTCCCTGCTTCCTGGCACGCTGTGTTCTCTGGCAACAAATTCATTCAGTCAAAAGGCAAGTTTTTACAGATGCCCTCTGTAAGATACTTAATGAAACTCATTTCATTGTAAAAGAGTAAAGGAAAAGAAATTGTGTAATGGGGAAGTCAAAAAGAATGAGGGGTGTAATCCCATTGGCCCTGAAGGCTGAGGCAGGTGGATTGTGAGTTCAAAGCCAGCCTCAGCAATGGCAAGGCACTAAGCAACTCAGTGAGACCCTGTCTCTAAAGAAAATACCAAATAGGGCTGGGGATGTGGCTCAGTGGTTGAGTGCCCCTGAGTTCAATCCTTGGTACCAAAGGGGGAAAAAAAAAAAGAATGAGGGGTGGGAGGAAAAGCTACTTGGAAACACATGGATCCCATGATTCTCTTAGTCATATCTGTGTCAATAATACTTTCTCTGGGTACATCAGGTCCGCTTGAGTGTCAAGATATCAAACATTTGATTCCATTTATTAATGTAATCAACATGCATTTCTAGACCTATAAAGAATGTTCATCAATACTAGAGTTTTATGATTATAAGGCTTTAAAAATTAACTTCTTCCACACATTCCTATTCTACTTAATTGATTTGTTAAAGGTTTCTCTCTTTCATTCAAGTTTGGTGTGGATTGATTTTCAGTACTTAATCCTACTTTTATTGAACTCTTCTTACCCATCTTCCTTTATCTGTCTCCTGAAAGGCTAATGCACGTAATCCTCCTCCTTCTTGTCCTGGAGTTTCAAAGGATGGAGTAAGTCTGATGCACTCATTTGAATGCCACCTACATCTGTGTCATCCCCACAAGTTTTCTTACCATATTTTGTGCTGATTTTGATGGCTGCAATTGCAATCCCAGAGCTCCTTGTGGCCTCCCAGAGCTGATTATGCATGGAAACACATCAGCCTTTCTAGCATTTTATTTACTCTAAATATGCTGCTTTGTTGTTGATTGTAAGAATCAGATGCAAGAAATACCTTCCATGCCATTTTTTCTAATAACTACATTTGTTTTATTTAGCTCATTGAATTATGTTTATCCATTGCAGAAAAAAAAATCTGGTAGATCAGCTTTGAGTAACCAAATCTTTGATCAATCTTCCAAATAACCTTGTAAGTAACATTCGAGGAAACAGTGGTAACTAAGAAAATTTATCAGAGTGTTTTCAATACATGATTGCCATTAGCTTCCTTATGTTCTCTAACTGGTAAATATTGCATCCTGGAATGACCTTTATTGCTTTGAAACTGGTACTCCTACACCTCTACCTCAACTATCTGTGCTGAATAAAACAATCCTTCTCACCCTTATCTACATACACAAAGCAAAGAAATCATCCCTGAAATGCCAAATTGACCTCAAATTGCTTAAGTCTATTTGGAGGGTGGGATAGGGAATGCTAGGAAAGTTATGCTAGGTGAAGTATAATAACCTTTTTTTTTTTGGAGGGGGTGGGTACCAGGGAGTGAACTCAGGGATGCTTAACCTGTGAGTCACATCCACAGATCTTTTTATATTTTACTTTGAGACAGGGTCTTGCTAAATTGCTGAGGCTAGCCTTGAACTTGTAATCCTCCAGCCTCAGCCTCCAGAGCTGCTGGGATTACAGGCATGCACCATCATGCTGGGCAAGACCTGTAATTTTTTTAAGCAAGTTGTGTATAAGCAAGAAAATGAAGACGAGGAAAGAAGGCAGATTGGGAAGATGAGACTAAATCTGTGAAAGAATATGAGGAGAAAAGGCACACAAAGGAGTGAAGAGTAAAACAGAGTCAAGGAGTTGAATCAGGAAGAAATCAGACAATTAGAGGAGACCACAGCAAGAGGAAGTAGGCATAGAGAATGATTATATTTTCAGTCAATACTTCTCTCTTATTACTTGGATTACATGGAATAATTATCTCTCATTTACTGTGCATATTTGTGTTGATTTTCAGAAATATGGAACTCTGATCTACAATATTTTGAACTCCAATAATACAAAAACTAACACAAGATAAAGCACTATGATGAAAGCAGTTTTGTCTTGGCAATTCAATCACAATATTGGCAAGAAAAGAGGTAGTTTGAGAGGGAAGATGCAATGTTGGGTTTGCGGACAGAGTTTATTTGAGGTGGTGGCAGCATTTCAAAAGACAGAGATCCTGGCAGTAATAGCAAGCCAGCAATTGGGGGGATTGGTGGGAATTTGTGGCTAGCAAGTAAATAGGAGGGTTATCAGCAAAGAATAGACAGTCAAATCCAGGGAGTTAGTGCAGACAAAAGACATATACTGAAAGGATGCATGAGACTTATGGGACTAGAATACAATGTGGAGCCATTAAAAGAGAAAGTTCATTCAAATGATATTCAAATGAATGTTTCTGTTTTGTTTTATTTTTGGTACTAGTGATTGAACACAGGGCACTCAATCACTGAGCCACATCCCCAGCCCGTTTTTCCATTTTATTTAGAAACAGGTTTTCACTATGTGGCTGAGGCTGGCTTTAAACTCATGATCCTCCTGTCTCAGCCTCCAGTGCCACTGGGATTATAGATGTGCATCACCACACCTTCAAATGGTATTCCAAACACACCACTATTCTAAATGTTGGTACTACAAAAACAGCTAAACTATTTTTTCTGTCCTGGAACTCACAGCATAGTCCAAGTAAACAACCATTCTGACAGTTATTTGCAATATAGATTATAATGAACTTTTATGACAAGAACTAAGTGGACACAGAAAGTGAATACTCATACAGCACTTGATATGTGCATGATGATGTTCAAAGGCTTCACATAGCACTGGGGGTGTAGTTCAGTGCTAGAGCACATGGTCAGGATGCAAAAGGCCCTGGAGTTCATCCCTAGCACCAAAAAAATATAAGTAAATAAATAAGGCTTTATGCAAATATTTATTAAATCTGCACAAGTACATCATGAAGCAGATACTGTCAGCCCTCTGTATCCACAGGATTCAACCAACCAAAGATAGAAAACTTTGGGGGAAAAAAATTCCAAAAAGTTCCAAATGGCAAAACTTGAATTTGCCATGTGCTTAGTATTATGCAGAATCCATGTAAACGCTTTGATGTGCATGACTGTATTACATATTATAAGTAATCTAGAGATGATTTAAACTATACAGCAAGATGTGTATAAGTGAAATGCAAAAGCATGCCATTTTATATAAAAAAAACTCGAACATCCTCATATTTTGGAATCTGCAGTGGGTCTTTGAATAGATCTCTCGTGGATACCGAGGGACAAGTATGTAAGAATGCCTTGCTTATTTTATAGATGAGGAGATCTTGGCACAGAGAACTTTAAGTAACTTGCCTAATATATCACAACCTTGAACTAGCAAAACTGGCAGTTACTCTGGTTTAAGAAAGTTTACACATACCCACCACACTTTAAAAGAACAAAATTCAGAATGTGAGGTATTTGGCTTGGTATTGAGAAATGTGTTAGAAATTTGTCAGGTATTCAAGGTTGGAGAAAGGTATTTTAGACACAGAGAAAGCGTGTTGCAGAAGCACAAAACCATGCCATGGAATAGTAAGTTCAGCTAAAGAAGTTGGTACAACCTGGCTATTAATATGTCATCCTGATTTGGAACCTAGTCCTGATGGTCCCCTAAAAAAAATGCTGCTTTCAGCTACTGTATTATTTATAGATTTATTAAATTATCAAAATTATTTCCTATTCAGTTGGGGGTTTCATTGGCCTTACCTTTAATTAAATGTTATATAAAACTGGCTTCTCAATCCCAGACTTTTTATAAAATTGCATCCAAATCAAAGAAAGGTAAAAAAGCAGAGCAAATTCCAAACTTAAAAAAAAAAATGAACAAAAACAACCCAAAGAAGCTTGGCTTATTTCGATTTATACATTAATTAATGTTACCTGTCCAAACCCAAAGCACCTCGTAGGCTCTGCCAAAACACAGCCAGAAAATTGTAGTTCTAATTCAGCATGTAGCTGGTCCATCTGCCTTCCCTTGTAACCTTTATATACCAATTACCACTTCCCACTTTCCCTCTTGAGCCATCATTTTCCATCCTCCCCAGCTAGTCCTGTCATCTCTTCCCCTTTCCTCTTCACATTTGCTCAATTTCCTTTTGTAAAGTAGCTTTTCCAAATTCCCCAACCATTCTCAGTGACAACCAACAGCACCAGCGATGATAAGGGAGAGAACACAAAACTGGGAGGTAGCTTTCTATGCTGATGTGTGACAGAGCAATTATTACATTTTATTTAGCTGACTAGTACAGAGATTAGGTTGGAGATTGGCTGTCATACCAAAGTTGAGGTTCTGAAATATTTTCTATGGTAGGGATGTTTTGCATGAATTTCTTTTTGATTTTTTTTTCTTTCTCCTTGGAGCAGGCGGTGGAATAAAACTGTCCTGCTACATCTTGAAGCTTTTTCCTCTTTTTCTGCTTCACCAGTCTTGTTTCAACAAATTGAATTAAAGATGAATTTGTTGTGTTTGTCTATGGAAAAACACTGTTTTATAGTAGCAGCAATCATCAAGAGAGGGGAGAGAAAGGACTGCGTGCATATTTATTATACTTCCAAATGACTCATATGCTAATAAAGTGAATGCCTTCGGGTCAGTTGAGAACCTTCTGCATAGATTAGAAAAGGCTTAAGAGCAGCAATTAATTTAGTAACAAGGATAAGTGAAATGGGAGTTTTTCTTGAGGGAACTACTGTTTGAAAGGGTATTCAATTCATTCCCAGTTTCAAGTTTCCTTTTGTTCCTTTCACCTGTTGGCTTTTAAAAATTCAGAATCAAACAGTTTGTTCTACATTCAGTTGACCTTATCCTTGTGTTATATATGTTTGAATTCAAGAAAGGCCATGTTGCTATTCTCAAGAAAGTCAGTCTCAGGAGAGGGATATCAGGTCATATTGCAAGTATCTGCTTATTTTATTGTTAAACAGTAACAGGATATAGGATGTTTCTATGGGGCATAGGAAAGGCACTTAAAGTTTTTTGTGTAAGCCAAGCTTGACTGAGTTAGCCAAGAAAAGTGAAATGTAATGCAGTAATTAAAAGTCCATACTTTGGATATCTGGACATGGTGGCACATGCTAGTAATCCCAGCAACCTGGAAGACTGAGGCTGGAGGATTACAAGTTCCGAGGCCGACCTCAGCAACTTAGTGAGGCCCTGTTTTGAAATTAAAAAAAGAAATAACTAGGGCTGGAAATGTAGCTCAGTGGTAAAGCATTTCTAGGTTCAATCCCCAGTAGCTCCCCGCAAATATGCATGCTTTGGGAAAAGACAGAGGGACAACCTTAATATATACATCCCTTAATATATTTTCCCTTTGTGAAAGCAACAAAAATACTGGAAATTGGTCAAAATCAACTTTTTCAAAACTCTGGAAATTAAATGCTTGCAACAATCCAAGAAGTATTTGTTTAAGAACAACTGCTGAATCTTCCTGGAAACAGCAGGGTTTGAGGTATTATAACTTGACGTAGTTCCAGGCCATGAAAACTAGTAGTCTTACAAACTTAATAGCTGTGAGCACCAACAGGAGCATGCATTCACCAAAGGAGACGGCCTGGATTTGAAGCTCCTCAAAAACTCTCATCTTTGAGCCATTTATATCATTTTGACCTGTACAACAGTTCCCTGGGCAGGCGGTAGGGAGGACCCATTCATAGGGTGTTACTTATCTGACATCCTCACTTCAGCTCATTCCATAGGACAAAGTATTTTGAGGCAGTTCTTTACCATATCCATTGCCAAAGTCTTCAGTATAAGTTCAGACAAACAAAAGGCTGACCAAAATGGAAAAAGAATATCTGGGAAAAAAAGTGTCCTTAAAGACTTCAAAAAACTTTGGCACATTATTGAGGATCTAGAAGTCTGTATGCATTTGAAGGGCTGTGGGTCTGCCCCTCAAAGACTTTAAAAGACCCCAATCTCTTACCTTGGGCTTGAGTACCCCTGTACAAGCAGAAGAAAAGGCTAAATAAAAATTTCGAGAACATTAAAGGCGTACTTCATTATATAAATAGATGTCCTCAGAAATTAATGAAAGATCTCTTGGTTCAAGACATTTTAAGATCTATGTTCAATCGCTAGCCAATCACTTTTGGTCACTAAACAAACAGAATTCAGGGCCTGGAAAAGATATGAAATGCAGAAATCACCAAATTAGTCCATAAAAAGTACTAAACAAACAACATCAAGAACAGCAACAATAAATCCTAGAAAGGGAAACTCTGATTTCCAGAGCTGCCACATTATGTTATTTTAAATATCCAGTTTTCAATAACAAAAGATACTGCAAAATGTATGTAGAAACAGGAAAGTGTGGTCCTTTCCTGGGGAGTGGTGGGTGGTGAGCAGTCAATACAAACTCTTCCTGAGATAGTCATGATATTTGATTTACTAGAAAGAACTTTAAATCCACCATTACATATATGTTGAAAGAGTTAAAGAAACCATGTCTGAAGAACTAAAGGAAAGTATGACCCCAATGCCTCACCAAATACCAATAAATTCAGATAAATTATATTTTAAAAATAAGAAAATTGAAATTCATTTAAAAATAGTTGTAGATGGACATGACACTTTATTTTATTTATTTATATGGTGCTGAGAATAGAACCCAGTGCCCCATGCATGCAAGGCCAGCACTCTACCAATGAGCCACAACCCCAGCCTGGAATTGAAATTTCAATAATTAATTTTTTAAAAAAATTCACCAGATTAGCTTAAGAACAGATTTGGCTGGTAGGAAAAAGAGTCAGCCAACACACCTGAAGACAGGGAATAAAAATGATCCAGCTGGGTACAGTGGCGCATGCCTATTGTCCCAGCATCTCAAGAGGCTATTTATGCTATTGTATTTTAAGTCAGTGAGTTCAAAGCCACCCTCAGCAAAAAGTGAGCTGCTAAGCAACTCAGTGAGACCCTGCCTCTAAATAAAATACAAAATAGGGCTGGGGATGTGGCTCAGTGGTTCAGTACCCCTGAGTTCAATCCCCGGTGTCCCCCTCTAAAAAATAAATAAATAAAATTAATTTATATTAAAAAGAATGATCCAGTCTAAGGAACAAAATTTAAAAAATTACAATAGATATATGAACAATGTCTCAGGGATCTATGGGGTACCACCAGGCATAAATACGTACCACTGAGGTCTCAGTAGGAAAGATGCAGCAGAAAGGGCCCAAAAGAATATTTGAGGGAATAATGGCTGTAAGTTTCCCAAATTTGATAAAAAACAATCTATGCACCCAATTCCAAGTAGAACAAACTCAAAGAGAACCATACATAGAAACATCATAGTCAGACTCTTGAAAGACAAATTCAAAAAGAGAATTATGAAAAAAAGTAAGAGAATAGCAACTCATCATGCACAAGGGATCTTCAGTAAAAGATTTTATTTCTCATCAGTATTCATGAAGACAGAAGGCAGTGGCCAGACATATTCAAAGTGCTGGAAAAAAAATTATCAACCGAAAAGTCTATACCCAGCAAAATTGTTCTTTAAAACAAAAGAAATGAAAATACTTCTAGATAAGTAAAAACTATGAAAATCCATTGCCCTAAGAGAAATCTACATGAGGAAATAAAGACTACTGGTAAGACTAATTACATCACTAAATATAAAGCAATATAAATGTATTTTGTCTTTTCTTCTCTCTTACCTGACTTAAAATACAATAGCATAAAGCAATAATAAAAAATTGATGGGCGTATATAACACAAAGGAGACAGTAATGGAAATATGATGGAGAAAAATTATATTCTACTTCAAATAAGTTGGTATTAATCAGAACCATATTGTTTTAAGTTAAGACCTTAATTGTAATTCCAAGCAGAACCATTTTATCACCAAATCATCCAAAATATATAGGAAAAAAAGGAAATTTAGATCATACATTAAAAAACAAACAAACAAAAAAGCTAATGAAAAATAACACAGTAATGGAATAATACAGCAAACAACAACAAAATAAGATCTAGAAAACAAATAGCAAAATGCCAGACCTAAATCCTTTCAACATCAATGGATTAAATTTCTGACCAAAATCAGAGATTGACAGAATGGATTTAAAAAAATAAATACACATGATTCAACTATTTATAGTCTGTAGGAGACATACTGTCAAACATATAAACAGGCTGAAAGTAAAAGGATAGAGAAACATATGCCAGGCTAACAGTAGCTGAAATGGTAAAACTAAAATCAAGAACTTCTAGTTTTCTTTAATATCACACATAAAAGCTCCTATGAAAATTTTCTCTTTTAAAAAATATTCTTGTTGATGTTGATTTCTACCTTAGTTGGATTATGTTCAGAAAATATGGTATGATAAAATTCTTTAAAATTTGTTAAAGACTGCCAGGTGGGGTGGCACATTCCTGTAATCCCAGTTACTCAGGAGGCTGAGACAGGAGGATCCCAAATTCAAGGCCAGATTTGGCAACTTTGCAAAACTTTGTCTCAAAATTTAAAAAATAAATAAATAAAGGGTGAAAATGTAACAAAATGATAAAGAATCCTGACTCCAATTCCTAGTACCAAAAAATAATAGTAATAAATTGCTCAAGACTGATTTTGTGAATTAATACATGGTCAGTAATTTTTAAATTCTCTATGTACTTGAAAAAAATATGTGCAGCCTAAAGCAGGAAGGATTGGGTGGAAGAAAGGCTCTTTTCACAGCTAATCTTTTGTTTTTATTTTTTTTAATTTTTATTTTTTTATGCTGAGAATTGAACCCGGGCCGCACGCATGCCAGGCGAGCGCGCTACCGCTGGAGCCACATCCCCAGCACAGCTAATCTTTTAAATCAAAGGAAAGGATGTGGATTTGAGGTACCTATGAATAATCAGGTGGAAATAACCAGAAGGCAAGGATTCATATTGAACTGGAGTGGTCTGGACAGGGATAGAGGTTTGAAAGTTGTTAGAAAAGGCCAGATAATTAATGAACAGAGTGGGAGAGACATTATTGAGAGTGCTGGCTTGAAGGTCAACAGTGTCATATCATAGGGGGTCCAGTAAATTTGTCTCATTCACCCATTAGATAAGCCTTATATTGAGCATGTATTAGTTGTCAGGAATTATGCTCATTCTAGAGCACAGAAGAGTATAGCCTCTCACACATTCTTACTTTGGGCAGAATGTGTACTTCATGTCCCTGCATCTGGAACCAGTGAGACTCCAGGTCATGGACAGGATGCAGAATGGAAACAGATGATCTGCATTAAAGTTTTAAAGGTTCTGATTTGTTGAGGCTGTTACAAATGTAAAACATAGACGCTAAACTTAGGTAAGACAGACCAGTACAAAAGCAGACTCCCATATTCTATTCCACAAGCATGAAGCTCTGCTTGCAAATAGTAAAGGCCACTAAACCTTTTCAAATCAGGCTCCCTAAGATTGTTTCATTCATCTAAAGTATAGCACTGACTTGGAAGTGTTAGAAAGTTGAATTGATTAATTACCCAAAGGGTGCCTAGACCATGGAACCACATTATAATATTCTTATAATATTCACAAACATATCCTCAGCTGTCAAAAGGATCAGAGGACTTGGATTAACTTGCAGGGCTTTTTCTTTCTGGTAGGAAAACGTACTTGGGCAACATGAGATTGTTTGAAAATGAAATGATTTTAAATATCCTACCATAAAATTAGGATATTCAGACCTCTGAGATAATTATTAAAGAGCCTATGGCCTGTATTTCATTTCTAGGCCAATTTAGATTTGTTGTGATCACAAATAAATTTTCATAGTCTATTCAGGGTAGGACAATGACATTCAGTGGAACCTTGTCTTTTTTTTTTTTTGGTTCTGGGGATTGAACCCAAGGGTGCTTAATCACTAAGCCATATCCCCAATCCTTTTTATATTTTATTTTGAGATAGGGTCTCACCAAGTCGCTTAGGGCCTCCATGCCCCACCCAGCTAATGGAACCCTGTTAGTGGTAATTATTGATTGATTTGGGCAGGCACCATGCTAAAATTGAAAGGAAAAACAAAACCTTCTCAATAAGCTTATGGTATAAAAGGGAAATTCAACAATTGGAGTAGTTATCTATTTAACAACTTGATATCTAATTAACAATTCTATTGAATTCCCTTTTCAAATGTATAAATTTCTTGTTTTGTTTGTTTTGTTTTTGTTTTTTGTACTGGGGATTCAATGTAGGGGTGCTTTACCACTGAGATACATCTCTAGTCCTTTTTATTTTTTTAAATTTTGAGACAGGGTCTTGCTAAATTGCTCAGGTTAGTCTAAAACTTGCAATCCTCCTGCCTCAACCTCCAGAGTAGATGGAATTACACAAGTATACTCAAATATATGGATTTCTTTAATAAGAAGATTGATATTTTAAGCATATTAAAATATCAATTTTTTTAATAATTTGTAATATTTACAGGCATATTACACATGCCTATAATCCCAGTGGTTTGAGAGGCTGAAGCAGGAGGATCTTGAGTTCAAAGCCAGCCTCAGCAACTTAGTGAGGCACTAAGCAACTCAGTGAGACCCTATCTCTAAATAAAATACAAAATAGTGCTGGTGATGTGTCTCGGTGGGTAAGTGTCCCTGAGTTCAATCCCTGGTACCCCACCATAAAAGATAGATATTTTAAAAAGAAGAAACTCAATATTTATGTTATATCAAATATATATACTAATATGTAACAAGAAATGCTACCATTATGTACAACTATAATGCACCAATAAAAAATATGAAGAAAAAAACGACAGGTCTGATTAGGTATTTTATGCTTCAGATACTCTGTTGGGTATTTTGTGTTATTTTGTTTTATTTTATTGTTTCTCTTCTGCAATGATATCACTGTTCTCAAACTCTGTTATTCCTATAACATGAACTAGTAAATAATAAATGATATTTATTTGTTATTAATAATTCCCAAATTACATATTACATGGTCATAAAATAAAGATTCCTACATAATGATCTATAATTACATTATAGCAAATATTTATCATATGGGAATTTTCTGAGCACAAAAACTATTGTTAATATTTTGCAGAATTGTATACATTTTTCAACATTGTAAAATAGAATGCATAAATTATTAGCTAACATATCACTTATTTCAGATGTCAAAAAGAAAATCAATGATCTCAGCATCAGAAAATACAAAATATAAAACCATTAAAGAATAAAATTATTTATAAAAAATCCATTTTTGAAGAAAATAAATGCAAAAAAGTTCAGGAATTTCCAGTCTCAGGAGAATATAGCAGATAAATCACAAATGAATTAGTTTAGGGATTAGCTTCATTTCCATGTCAAGGATAAATGAATATTTTTTAAACTATAAATTATTAAACCAAATGTACTTTCTGCCAATTCAGATAGTCGAGCTTATAATTTTAATATTAAACAATAGATAGTCTTACTAAAAGACATTATGGTTCAAATTATAGGAAACTTTTTCTACATGAATTTTTCCCAATGACAAAAAGGTTGCTTGATCCTAGTTGTCACTTTTTATCTTAAACAATTCTATACTTTTTCACACTTCCAAACTCTTTGGAAATAGAAAAATATCAATTAATAAAAACATAAAGATTGGCAGCATAGGTCTCAAATGCATACTAGTCTCAATGAAGGTGAAAAGCACATTAAATTAGTCTTAAATACTCAAAATTTAAATCCAATGTGAAAAATAGCCATCATGTTATAGAGCATTAAAAACTATGAAAAATATTATCATGCTCTTGTTGAATTCATAATAAAAAAATTCTACTTTCAACAAAACAATAGTTAGCCCTCAGATTAAGATTATTCAGGAAATCTTATAAGCATAATGATGGCAATTTTATTCATTTGGCAGAAGAAATCACATTTGATAACATTACAAGTACAAAACATGTATTCAGAATCCAATGACACCAAATACTTTTCAAGATTTTAGAGCATGACCCGTGTGACTCTGCACCATTTACAGCCAGAGAAATGAGAAACTGTGCTCCATTTGTGTACAGTGTGTCAAAATGTATTCTACTGTTATGTACAACTAATTAGAACAAATTAAAAACTAAAAAAAAAACTACCGTTAGCCCTCATAATTCAACTCAGACTGAAGCTTCCCTTACCTTCCTATGAACCATCCTGTTAATGTGGCACATCATTATTTACATCCTTATATGATTTTCTAATAGACTATAAAGAGGCTTATTTCAAGACCTTCTGTATCTTTATTCTATTGGAGTGGCATATACCACAGTGTGTGATAAAAATCTGCTAAATGAATAAAAATGTAATGTCATATGGAAAAAAAAGATAAACCAAATAATTAAATGTATAATGGATATGATAAAATAACTTTAAATTGTGTAAGAAATTATAAATATCACCTGATTATTTTAGTATAACAAAAGGACAGTGGGTAAGAAAATGACATAAAGTGAAATACAAACAGAATAAATGAACCTAACTATTTCAAGTAAATAAAGGTATCATACTATAGAGGTATGGTACTTTGGAACATAATATTTTGACCATGTGCCCTCTGAACAATGATAATTTAAACTATAAGCAGTGGATATTTGATTTGGCAAATTTGTTTTCCCCATAGATTTAGCAAATTTACAACTACAACTATTGTAAAGCTGATCAAATAATTAGATATGTTTGGAAAAATTAGTGCCAAATTTTCCTCTCCTGATGAATAGAGGTAAAAATATGGAAAGGAGCAGGTATTATGGTACATGTCTATTCCAAAAGTTAATTAAAAATATATGAGAAGGGGCTGGTGTTGTGGCTCAGTGGTAGAGCGCTCGCCTAGCATGTGTGAGGCCCTGGGTTCCATCCTCAGAACCACATAAAAATAAATAAATAAAGGTATTATATATATAATAACCCTGTGTTGTTGTAGTTTAGTGGATGAAAGCATCAATATTAAATTCAGCTTTTATATATGTGTAGCTGCAAGCGCGCGCATGCACACACATGTGCGCACGTGCGCGCGCGCACACACACACACACACACACACACCTAGAAGCAATAATGCATTAATAGCAATAAATGAACACATCTTTCATCCAGACCCTGGTTTCTAAATACAGTTTCCCACTAGGAACCAGGTGCCTTAGACAGTTTGGGAGCATGGAAAGTTCAAAACAAACCTGAACAAACGTGTACCTGAAAACAAGGAAATGCTCAAATAATAACAAAGGCATGTTTAAAGGACACAGAAATCAGCTTGAAGGAACTAACAGGGACCAAATCTGGGATGATTTGATAATTACAGTAAATAATGCAGTAACAGAATAACCAATAGAATAAAATAAGAAATCATAACATATAATGAAATAAATAAATGAATAAATAGGAGAGGAAGGAATACTCATCTTTAGAATCCCCAACTAATAGGGAATGATCAGATTTTAAAACTACCATTTGGTGACTATCAGAAATAATTGCTTCAGAAAAAAAAATCTTCAATGGACAGCAAAGTTGTGAATGATGGGAAATCAGGTATTTAATTAGTCTCAAAGTATCTACCCACAAGGTACCTATTAATTACAAAGGGAATACTAGTAAACTTATACTAGGGAACCTGGAAGATACCCCTTTAACCAATGATCAAAGTTAACATCCCCAGGATTGTGACAAATTGCCATCATGGAGTTAGTGATATTCTGTGATGAGAATTCATAATAAGTCTGTGATATTCTGTCAAAAATGTATAATTTAGACCTAATCAAAAGGAAATATCAGGCAAACCTAAACTGAGGAACTTTTGACAAAATAACTGACATATAATGTTCAAAAATATAGAGGTTATGAAAGAAAGAGAGACTGGGAAAATGTCTTAAATTAAAGTGCTATGAATATGAAAAACAACATGTGATCCCAGGAATGGATCCTGGACCTGATTTTTCTTTTCCTTTCATATGAAGGGCATTAGAGTAATCATTGGCAAAATCCAATAGGACTGAAAATTGCACATTCTTTTTGTTTTTAAGATTATGATTTTGATATGTGTCCTATTTATCTAATTTAATATCCATGGTTTGTTTGTTGTTTGCTTTGGTACTGGGGACTCAAACCAGGGCTCTTTACCACTGAGGCACATCCCCAGTCCTTTTTATTTGTTTATTTTAAGTCAGGTTCTCCCTAAGTCACTCAGGGCTTCACTAAGTTGCTAAGGCTAGCCTTGAACTTGCGATCCTCCTGTCTCAGCCTCCTGAGCTGCTGGAATTACAGGCGTGCACCACTATGCCTTGCAAAATACCCATGTTTTAAGAAAATAATGATTGGTATATTTAGAGATAGAGGTCAATTCTATCTCTAACCTTCTCTCAAGTAGTTCTAGAAAAATCTTTGTGTGTGTGTGTGTGTGTGTGTGTGTGTGTGTGTTTTATACAAAAAGGGAATGAACATGCAAATGCAGTGAGGTAAAATTTTAATATTGGGGTACGTCAATGAAAGGTACATAGCATTTATGTGTAAATTTTTGTATTCTTTCTGTATGTCTTGATTTCAAAACAAGAACTTAAAGAAAAAAATTTAAATATAATTTTAACTAATCTCTCAGTTTTTAAATACAATTCCTAATGTGAACCAGTTAAAGCAAATAAGTTATTACATCTTTGGGATTCTAAAATACAAATATTTTTATATAAAGAGTATATATGGGTATGAGGTGGGCACAGTGGTGCATACCTGTAATCCTTGTGACTCAAGAGGCTGAGGCAAGAGGATCGCAAATTTGAGGCCAGTCTCAGCAACTTAGTAAGACCCTGTCTCAAAAGCAAAAACAAAAAAGTTTTTAAAAATGGCTAGGATGTAGCTCAATGTTAAAGTACATCAGGGTTAAATCCCCAGTACCAATAAAAACCAAAACCCAATTAAATAAACAAAAAGTCATAAGTGAAGGATAGTACATGTTTTTAGTGTTCTGCTTTTAAGAACTAAATCATAACCACAAGAATAATAAAAAATCAAGAAGCCAGGGATACTCTAATGCCATAAATATTTGTCAGAAGCATATAAATTTTAATAGGTTCTTAAAAATCTAGAAATCTCGAGGGTAGGGATCCAGCTATAAAATAGCAGGGACTACTGCTATTTTGGTCATAAACACCATCTTGCCCCCTAGGTGACCCTGTCATACATCCTAATTCCTATAAGACAACTAAAATCATCAAGATAGTTAGCAGAGCACAGTGTTGAAGCCACTGATACCTGTATTGTTTTTATAACTGGCATTGAACATGGGGTATAGGGATCTATTTTTCTGCCAACCAAGACACATTTCTCTGTGTAAGCCCTCAGTGAATTTCACTTTGTGCAATCCTGGATCTTTGCCTTTAGCAGCCAGTTCTTATACACTGGGACCAAGTTTTGCTGAAAAATTGCATACTATATTTCTGTTTTTCGATGTTTTCCTTAAATTTGTTACTGAATGGTATTGCAAACATCTCTTTTGTCATCACCAGGGATTATTTTATTTATATCACTTAAGAACTGAATAAGTAGTTATTTTGCCTTCATTAAAATATTGGAGTATATTAAAAATACATTTACCAAATTCAAAACCATCTAAACATGCAACAAAAAAATCTAACTTAATATATCTATCTAGATAGATAGATACATATAGATATATACATATATATCTATATATATATAGAGAGAGAAGGTGAGAGCAAGCTTGGGATCAAACTAGGGCCTCATGCTTGCTAGGCACATGCTCTACCACTGAGCTAAACCCCTAACCCCCACTTTTAGATATTCTTTTTTTTATTTTTATGTGGTTCTAAGGATCGAACCCAGTGCCTCACACATGCAAAGCAAGTGCTATAGTCCCAGCTCCAAGATATTTTTTATATTAATAAATATATACATTCAAGAATGGAATTCAGTTGTTTACTTCTAAAATATTAGCTCTAGGGCTGGGGAATAGCTTTAGTGGTAGAGTAGTTGCCTAGCTTGCATAAAGCCCCAGGATCAATCCCCAACACCCTAAAACATAAATAAACAAACAAACAAACAAACAAACTATTAGCCTTTTCTCAGTACTAATTCTTTTTTTGGTACTGGGGATTGAGCTCAGGGGCACTCATCACTGAGCCACATCCTCAGCCCTATTTTTGTATTTTATTTAGAGGCAGGGTCTCACTGAGTTGCTTAGTGCCTCGCAGTTGCTAAGCCTGGCTCTGAACCCTAATGACTGCACATGGACTAATCACATCTACAACAACCCTATTTCTAAATAAGATTACCTACTGAGGTACAGAGGACTTTGACAATGAATTTGGGGTGATATGGGGAATGCAATGCAACTCATACAGCCATAAATTGCTTCTGACTCAAAAATAGTGTCATTTCCAGCATCAGCTCAGCATGATTGACACAAAAGCTTTTTTCTCATTGTAGGAGTTTTCTTATTATTAACTAGAAATCTGGAAGAAGCATAATAAATACTGATGTTCCCAGTTCAGGTTATGTTATGCTTTCTCTGTTGGGTGTTCTAATAAGATGTTCTCTATGACTTATTCCTTTCAGGCTGAACAGATTATGTGAATGGCTTGCTTTTAAATTGGATGTGGACCTTTGTGACTGCAGAAAAAGTCATTGAAAGGGAATATTTTACAGGCTATTATTAAGTTATCATCAAAAAATAACTTTTTATAGAGAAACATCATCTTGTACCTAGAATAAACTTCATATTTTGCTACCTGTTTCATTGTGTATATTCAGAAAACTTTGCATGAAGCTACTGCATAGACATCATATTCTCTTGGCATTGCAGTTTATGCAAACATCTACCATCTTTTCTCACCACTCTTAAATAAATGGTTCTAGTAAAAGAAAAAATGGTTTTTAGTTTTTAGCAGACAAATAAGAATGTTCTAGAATATATTGTTTTAAAGGAAATTAGACACTATGGCACAGGTGGCCAGCTATCCACCAAAGATTCTTTCCCCTAATCCAGATGGTAGATTTATAGCTGCATAATGGCTGCCCAGTCAAAGACTACACAGGGTTAAAGCAATTGTTATTTCTGTTCATAGTCCATGGTCCATAAAACTTCTTGTGTAATAGTAGACTCTCTCTTAGTGCATTTTTCATCTGATGTTGAATTCCAGGGTAATTTTAGAAACTTCAAGTTGAAGATGAGAGAGCCTCTAACATCATGGTTGTAAACTAACTACATGGGCATACCTTCCCACAATTACCAACTGAACTTTTTGGAGTGAGAAATATGTTTCTAGTATAATCCACTGAGGATTTTAGTTTAATCTTCTGTCACTACACTAACATTTACCTTCACTAATGCAGACATAGACACACACACACACACACACACACACAATTTATCATTTTTATTACTCTTCAATAGTTATATCTTATCTGGCATAAAAGTCCTGGATTAACTTGGTATAGTTTGCCTTTAAAAGTACCTCCTAGACAGGAATGGTGTCACATGCCTGCAATCCCAATTCTTAGGAGGCTGAGGCAAGAGGATCACAATTTCAAAGTCAGCTTCAGCAATTTAGTGAGGCCCTAAGAAATTTACAGAGATTCTGTCTCAATTCCTTAATAGGACGCCCATAGCCCAAGAGTTAAATACAAGAATAAACAAATGGGACTTACTTAAACTAAAAAGTTTTTTCTCAGCAAGAGAAACAATAAGAGAGGTAAACAGGGAACCTACATCCTGGGAACAAATTTTTACTCCTCACACTTCAGATAGAGCGCTAATATCCAGAATATACAAAGAACTCAAAAAATTAAACAATATGGTAACAAACAACCCTATCAACAAATGGGCCAAGGACCTGAACAGACACTTCTCAGAGGAGGACATACAATCAATCAATAAGTATATGAAAAAATGCTCACCATCTCTAGCAGTCAGAGAAATGCAAATCAAAACCACCCTAAGATACCATCTCATTCCAGTAAGATTGGCAGCCATTATGAAGTCAAACAACAACAAGTTCTGGAGAGGATGTGGGGAAAAGGGTACACTTGTACATTGCTGGTGGGACTGCAAAATGGTGCAGCCAATATGGAAAGCAGTATGGAGATACCTAGGAAAGCTGGGAATGGAACCACCATTTGACCCAGCTATCACCCTTCTTGGTCTATTCCCTGAGGACCTCAAAAGAGCATACTATAGGGATACTGCCACATCAATGATCATAGCAGCACAATTCACAATAGCTAGACTTTGGAATCAACCTAGATGCCCTTCAATAGATGAATGGATTAAAAAACTGTGGCATCTACACACAATGGAGTATTACGCAGCACTAAAAAACGACAAAATCATGGATTTTGCAGGGAAATGGATGGCATTAGAGCAGATAATGCTAAGTGAAGCTAGCCAATCCTTAAAAAACAAATGCCAAATGTCTTCTTTGATATAAAGAGAGCAACTAAGATCAGAACAGAGAAGAAGAGCATGAGGAAAAGATTAACATTTAACAGAGACGAGTGGGGTGGGAGAGAGGGAGAGAGAAGGGAAACTGTATGGAAATGGAAGGAGACCCTCATTGTTACATAAAACTACATATAAGAGTTTGTGAGGGGAAAGGGAAAAAAAAGGGAGAGAATTAAACCACAGCAGATGGGGTAGAGAGGGAAGATGAGAGGGAGGGGGAGGGGGGATAGTAGGGGATAGGAAAGGTAGCAGAATACAACAGTCATTAATATGGTATTATGTAAAAATGTGGATGTGTAACCGATGTGATTCTGCAACTTGTATTTGGGGTAAAAATGGGAGTTCATAACCCACTTGAATCAAATGTATGGAAGATGATATGTCATGAGCTTTGTAATGTTTTGAACAACCAATAAAAATAAAACAGAAGAAAAAAAAATAAAATATAAAGGGCTGGGGATGCGGCTGAGTGGTAAAGCACCCCTGGGTTCAATCCCTGGTACCAACCAACCAAACAAACAACCTACCAAATTTACAAAGACCTTTTTTTCCCCTATTTGCGGGGAGGCAGTGTTTTTTGAGACTACGTCATACTATGTTCAGCCCATGCTGATCTCAGATTCACAGTTCTCCTACCTCAGACTCCCAGGTAGCTGAGATTACAGGTATACACCACTGCATGTGGCTGTTTTCCCCCATGTTTTTAATAAATGCTAATCTTTCTATAAACCATACAGTGAGATCAATGAAGCTATTGATGTTGTCATTGAATTCCAAAGCCTGAGTTTGCTATTTTCAAGTTGCCTTATGTTGAGGTGTGAAAGATGAGTGAGGAAGTTTTGTGACCATTTGTGCTGCTCTAACATAATACCAAAGACTAGATAAGTTATAAAGAACAGAGATTTATATTTGAGGCTAGTATATTCAAAGTCAAGATGTCTACATCTACTAAATTCCTTCTTGCTAGGTCAGCCCTTGGTGAAACAGGCAAAAGAGTATGGGGGTGGGGACCCTCATGAATTAATGACCTCTTAAAAGTCCTACCTTTCAGGGCTGGGTATATAGCTCAATTTGTAGAGTGCTTGCCTTGCATGCATAAGGCCCTGGGTTTAATCCCCAGTACTCCCCCATACACACACACACACAGTTCTACCTTTTAGAATTTTGCATTGAGGATTATATTTGTAACACATGAACTTTGTGGGACACATTCAAACCATATCAAAATGTGAGACATAAAGATTAATGTCTTTTTGTTGGATGCAATGGTCCATGCCTATAATCCTGGCAGCTCCAGAGGCTGAGGCTGGAGGATCACAAGTTTGAGGCCAATCTTAGCAGATTATCAAGGTCTAAGCAAGTCTCAAAATTTTAAAAAAGCTAAAAAGGACTGGGGATGTAACTAGTGATAAGCACTACTGGGTTCAATCCCTAGTACCAACAAAAAAGAAAAAAAATATTTTCTTCTCAAGGACAGGATCAAAGTCTTATTCAAATTTGTAGGTTTAGTACATGGTACTCAATAGGGTTCTGGACTGAATGAGTCCTCAAAAGGATTTATAAGATCAATGTGGCAATATGAGATAATTCTAGACACTTTATTTGACCATGGAGAACTGATCAAAATATGATACTTAAAACTCTATTAACTTAGAGAAGAAAGCTAGGGGTTGCTATGATTCAATATTAACATCTTGCTTCATTTGTTGTCTTCTGATCTAAGGTTAGCTTAGAATAATTTTGTAACAAAAATATTCTTTAGTTTTAAAGTCTAATTTATTCTTTGCTTGAATTTACTGCTATCAATATGTCATTATCCTAAATTGACCTAAGTCTCATCCTGCAGAACATGCAATGTACTTTCTAGTAGCCAAGATTGCTTCGAATTGTTCTTTCTGCCTGAATATGTCCCTATTTTCATTGTATCTAAATCCTGCCTTTACTTCAGAGACTAGCTCGAATTCCATCAATTTCTCCAAATTATTCAGACCCAAATAATCTTTTTCTTCTCTGTGTTCCTCTGACTTGGTATTTCTTGTATCATCCCATGAATTCTAAATCACAAACTATTTTGCTTCTTTATTGTTTCTCCAGTTACACTCAAAATTTTTTCAGTGGACCCTGTGATGTTAGAAAATTTTGAATTGCTGGCACCTAACAGAGCACTGTTGCCTTATACATAGTATCAAATGTTTAAAAAGAAACAAACATGAGGTAGTGGAAAAATATACTCTAACTTGTTTTGGACAGGGTAAAAATGGCTTCCCTCTACCTTCCTAGATTCTTTGGCTAAGCTACAATTGATGTAAATTGATATAAGACAGATTAACAGGAGAAAAACCATATTTAATTACATATGTATGCACAAGAATCCCACAAAATCTGAGACTTGAAAAGGGGCCACATGATTGAAGCTTATATAACATCTTGAGCTATAGAAAGAAATAGGGGCTTGAGGCTCCTGCAGGGAGAGGGTGCAGGCAAGTTATGAGGGTGAGCCATATATATGTATGGTAAATAAAGGTTGCCTTATTATACAGACCAAAAGTCTGAAGTTAAAAAAGGTTGTCTAAGAGTACCCTCTTTATAATACAAATAGTTTACTAATGTAGATTTCCTTTATAGGCATACATTTCTTTTATAAAAGAACAGCTTTTCAGAGGTACTCCTTTGCCTTGCTTCTTAGAATAACTAGCTCAAAATATGCTACAGAAATATATTTTAAGGTGGCATATTCTGGTCTCCTATAGGCATACTTTGGAGTGTTGTATCCCCAGCCACAACACTGGGAACAATAAATGTTAAGTCTGAAGACAAACTCTCATGTTAGTTACCTTAGTAAACTTGGACAGGCCATTCAACCTTATCGGTTCTCAGTTACCTCCTCTAATTTTTAATAGAGTCCTAGACCAGAGGCCTGACTCTTGAAAATCCCAATACATCAGATTTTGCTGTTCCAGGTGAAATGTCCAGTTAGAATCCAGATTCTTGGCATCCAAAAAATTGAGCAAGTTACATAAATGTGACAGACAAAGCATAGAAAATAATGGTCCAACCAGATGAAGTGGCACATGCTTGTAATCCCAGAGATTTGGGAGGCTGAGGCAGTAGGATTGCAAGTTCAAGGTCAGCCTCAGCAATTTAATGAGGCCCTAAACAACTGAGCAAGACCCTGTCTCAGAATAAAAAAAAAAAAAATTAAAAGGGCTTGGGATGTAGCTCAGTGGTAAAGTGCCCCTGGGTTCAATCCTCAACCTGCCCTGGCCCTCATCTCCATAAAAGAAGAAAAGAATGGTCCATAAAGTAGAACAAGTACACTCCATAAAGAACAGCAAGCCAAGAAAAAGATAGGGGCTTTGGGTCCTCATGTCAGGGGATGCTTATCTTATGTATTGATTTGTTAAGTGTTCCCCTCCCCCTATGAACCTGATTAAAGATCCTGCCTCATTTTTTCCACTGGTTACTTTCTCAGCAACTTAGTGAGGCCCTGTCTCAAATAAAAAATAAAAATGGCTGGGAATGTGGTAAAGTGCCTCTGAATTCAATTCCCAATATCAAAAAAAAAAAAAAACCAGCAATTTTTTAAAAAGGCAGAGATACCAAACTTATCCTGCTTTAGTTACCCATTGGGTATCTACACACCCAAATGGAAGAGTCAAAGCTTTTAAAAATAGCAACTTCTAATTCTCATTATATAATAATGATTAAAAGTACCTACTCATATTACTTCACAATTGATTGTGAAGATCTAATGAGGCAGAATTTGTGTGAAAATGCTTTGAATAATGATAAGAAGTATGCAAAGATTTTTTTTTACTTAATATAGTGTAATATAATTTAGTATGTTTCCCTGTTACTGAAAGCTTGGTCTTTGTCCCGAATGCCATTTTAATAAGGAGGACATAGTTTTGAGAAAAAGGAAAAAGAAGTTTCCATTGCTTTACTAGCAAAGGAGAAACACAGGGGACTCCTGTCCCGGAGGCTGTGGTTCTGCCCATCAGGGAGAATAGAGGGCTTTTAAAGAAGCTATTCAAAGGCTGCATTCCAGGTGTGCCCAATGGGCATTGCAGACATTGCAGGCCTGTTGAAATTCATTTGTTAATTTGGGAGAAGTTCCAGTGCTATCTTCCAGTGCTGGATGTATGCTCTAGAACCCATAACTCAAGGTAATCTTGTTTCCCACCCCCAAGTTAGAGATGGGGAGAGGGAGAAGAGGAAAAAGAAAAACATGTCCCTTTTTAAAATAAACAGGACTATATTCAAAATGTGAAATGGACCACTGTTACATCCCTACAAAGCCTGGAACTTACTAGACCCTCAATAAATATTTGATAAAAGAATAAATAACTTACTAATTAGCAAATTAAAGCAATTAACTTTTTCTGTTGTTTTTAGATTTTTGTGTTTTGTGGTGTTGGGAATTGAGGCCAGGGCCTCAGTGCATGCTAGATTAGCACTCTACCACTGAGCTATACTCCCAACCCCAATTAACTCTTTTTGCTAAGATCCTGAAGTTACCTTTCTGCAATAATTACCTTTTATTTAAATTTTTATTTTTCTTCACTGGAGAACAAACAGCTTACCTAGATCTTCATTTCTCCTCACTGGTATGTTCCAACAGGAGGAATATTCTGGCTTTTTGGGGGGCTCAAGACAAATCACCCAAAATATTACTTGAGGAAAACAACATATCACTCCAAAATATGTCTTTTAGGAATATTGATCTTTTGCAGCTGGTTACTTTGAGAAACTGCAAGACACAGGAGTAGCTAGAAAAGGTACCTTTTAGTAAGAGAAATCTACACTTATAAAGAAAATTTACATTTGTAAAGGTATCTGTACCAGGAAGAAAGCTACTACCAAACAACTTTTAACATCTAAGAGACTTTTATCTGTATAACAGGAAAACTTTTACTCATTATACAATTTTTTCCCTTACCCTTCCTTAATTTATTTCCACCTTCCCTCCTGCAGAAGCCCCAAGCCCCTGTTCCTTTCTGTAGCTCAGGATGCTATACATAAATTTAAAATGTGTAGACTCTGGAGTCTAGATTGCAATGTTTCACATATCTGTCCTGCCAATTAGCATCTAGATGACTGTGACCAAATGCAATGAATTTTCTTCTTGGTGAGTGCAAAACCAATAAGCATAACTAGGAGATAAAGGAGTAGAGAGACATTTATTACCTACCGCAAAAAAAAAAAAAAAAAAAAAAAAGAGAGAGAGAGAGAGCGCGCTGGAGTTAATTTGCAAAGCAAAGACAGATGAGGATGGTGGGAATAATTCTATAAAATGGGTCCACTGTGCTGACCCCCACATGCTTTCTTTTCCAAGAAACAATTTACCTGCAGTCCTGCCTGGCTCAACTGGACAGAATATGTCACAATAGTCAACAAACTACTTGTGTTGCAGGAGAAATGAAGGCATGAAATAATTTCAATAAGTTACCCTGAAGGGGGAGACTTTTGTGACCCTTTTCACAGACCAGATAAGGAAACTCAGGGAGATAAGGATAATTCCTTCTAACCATAAAATCTGTAGGAATTTGTGGTTCAAAATCCAATTAGAATCAGTCAGCATGGGCCAGGGTGACCTAGAGTTGTCATGGTAGTGGGAATTTAAAAGTCTGATGCATTCTGTTGTTGGTCAAAGGTCAAGAGTTGGACCTGGTTGAGACTCTGCAAACTTCTCTGGGACCCCCAATAAAACAGAAGGGGAGAAAAGGCACATATTTCCCTCTCCTCTCTGAGAGGACTCATTCTCTCTCTTTTGATTGCCCCCTTTACCCTTTCCTATCCCTTCAATAAACTCATGACTGTTACTCTGAGTGACATGTATGAATTCTTTCTGACTTAATTGCAAGAATTGAGGTTTCAAGGGAAGAGGGAGCTGTGTTTGTGCCACCTCAGTTTCCTGGAAGCCCTGTAACATTGAGAAGACTCATCATCACGTGCAGAGGTGGGCACAGTCCCTGAGAAGGCTCAGTTGGAGATTAATCAAATGTTAAAAAAAAAAAATGTCAGGTACATTCCAGAATATAGAATTTAGTCCTTGAAAATGTCTCCAAAAACCCGTAGCTGAGACAAAAAGAAAACCAACTTTGAAGACATGTTAACAGTCTTTTTAAAGGAGGAGCAGCTCTCCCTTCTCCACAAGTATAGAAGTCTGCCCATAGAAGTACCTGCCCTGCCTAATGGGAGCTTCACCAAGGTACTTAATCTCTGTACCTCAGCTTTCTCAATCCTGAATTTGAAAATGATAATTATAATATCTTCTTCATAGAGTAGTCAGAAACAGTTATTAAATTTTATATATATATATATATATTTGTACCAGAGATTAAACCCAGGGTTTTTAACAACTGAGCTACATCATTAGCCCTTTTTATTTTTTATTTTGAGACATGGTCTCACTAAGCTGCTTAGGGCCTCACTAAGTTTCTGAGGCTGGCTTTGAACTCATGATCCTCCTGTCTCAGCTGCCCAAGTGACTGGGATTACAGTGGCCTATCATAGCACCCAGCAGTAATATATATCTTTAAAACTTTAAAATTCTGCCAGACCAGATAGTAAATGCTCAAGAAATGACAGCTATTATTATAAAATAAAGAAGAAAGGTAGAATAGTGGAGGAAAGCTTCTTCATAAAACCAACAAAGGAAGATTCAGAGATGAAAACATAAAATTTAACTTACTTTATAAAAAAATTTATGACTTAGGAACTTTTAGAAATGAAGATCCCAAGATCCAGCGAAACTGTTTTTATGCTTATATTTGATGTAAACATCATGCAGAAATATGACTGGATGAAAGGGAGTGAACTAATGGAAACAGAATATGAGCACAAAGCCAGAAAGGCCTGTTTTGATTCTTCATGGCCTCACAGTGTAGCATTCCTTTCTCCTGGGTATGGGGAAGGACCTCTCTGGAATGAGGGTTGTTTTAATCAGCTTTTTTCTGCTGTGACTAAAAGACCCAACCAGAACAACTGTAGAGGAGAAAAAAAGTTTATTTGGGAGCTCACAGTTTCAGAGGTCCCTATCCATAGATAGCAGGCTCCATTCCTCAGGGTACAAGGTGAGGCTGAATATCATGGCAGAAGACTGTAATGGAGGGAAGCAGCTCCCATGATGATCAGGAGGCAGAGAGAGAGAGAGAGAGATCTCCACTTGCCAGATACAAATATAAACCCCAAAGGCACACCCCCAATTCCCACCTCCTCCAGCCACACTCCAACCACTTCAGTTACTGCTCAGTTAATTCCTATAAGAGGATGAATCCACTGATTAGGTTAAGGCTCTCACAACCCAATCATTTCTCCTCTGAACCTTCTTGCATTGTATCACACATGGACTTTTGGGGGACACCACATCTAAACCATAACAATGCCCTTGAAGGGAAAAGGAAGAATGTGGCCTTTCTAGGTTCTATGGCTGTCTTTGGGAGGAAGGAGTTCTAATTTCTATGTCCTCTCTTTGGGGGAGATAGGGAAACAGGAAAAAGGAAGATAGGAGAAGGTAAGAAAAACCTTGTTTCTGAGGTCCTTTCAATTTCTTTCAGTTCAAGCTACTCAGTATGCCAAAACAACATAGTTTGGAGTGCCACATTCTAAGCCCTGGCACTAGAAACCTTTTAATGACCTGTAGCTCAACTTATTCTTAGAGATTGCCTACAAAACTGGCTGAGTCCTTAAAATATCTTCTCTCTTCTCTTTTTCACCCCTCCTCTTTCTAGTTTGACTTGGTGAAGCGCAACTGAGTATTTGTTAGAAACATAGTCTTTGACTATTGGACAGATCTGTGTTTTAATTCTTCTCTTGTACTATCTAACCTTAGGAATGCAATTTAACTTCTTTAAGCCTTCATACTTAAAAGGAGATCCTACCACATTTCATAGGATTCTGCTGAGGATTAAATGGTATGATTTTTATTTTAAATAAAATAAATACTCAGTCCAGTGTCTGGCACATAGTAAATGCTCAAAATTTATAACTGTTGCTATTAAGTATCATAGTAATTTTAAACCAGTTTGTGATAGTTTTTTCACCACAGGCAAATTTATTATACATTAGACAGTAAAAGAAGCACTTGATTTGGACCAGAAAGAAAATGTAGCCAAACAATCCAATATTACTCTTTCTGCATTATTTATCAATTAAAAATTATTTCTGTGTGTATATTAGACTAATTTGGCCACATTTAAATTGAGCTCATTAGTGTTATGCTTGGTGCAATTGGTAGGTGATTTGACTTTATAGTAAGCACTACTCATGAAGATGAAATGCAAATATAAAAATTTACTTTTAAATTCACTGTAGATTGATTTGAAGTATTAATTAACTCAACATGTATTTATTGAATACAAATATATTCTAAGTGCTGACTGGTGCTTGGTATATACTGAGCATTAAAACAGATGTGCTTAGTTTCAAACTCATTTTAAAATTCTCTATTAGTCATATCTGACTTTAATGGTTTGTAGAGCAAAATGTAAATTATCAACATAACAAAATTGTTATTTTTTTCAAATATTTATTTATTTATTTATTTTTTAGGTGTAGATGGACATAACACAATGCCTTTATTTTCTCTTTTTATGTGGTGCTGAGGATCAAACCCGGGTCCTGCCCATGCGAGGCGAGTGCTCTACTACTGAGCCACAATCCCAGCCCCAATTGTCATTTTTCAATAGTAAATAACTATCTATGTTTTTCCCCCTTTTTAAGATACTGGACATTGAACCCAGGGGTGCTCTACAACTGAGCTCTATCCCTAGACTTTTTATTTTGAGACAGAATCTCACTAAGTTGCCCAGGTTGGCCTCAAACTTGTGATCCTACTGTTTTTGCCTCCTCAATAGCTGGGATTACAGGTGTGAGCCACGACATGTTGCTGTATATGCTTTAAAAAATATTGTAAAACTATTATATATTAACCCCCCCCCAATCAGGAAAGTATAATGCAATTAAAAAAAAAAAAAAGCTCTGCTAGTAATGTAGTTCAGGGTAGAGTTCTTGCCTAGCATGTGCAAAGCACTGGGTTTGATCATGAGCACTGAAGGAAGAAAAATTAATAGCTTAAAAAGTTATTTTTGGCTCACAAATAGAGAAAGTCAGATTTTTTTTTCTTTTCTTTTTTTTTGGGGGGGGAGCGGGTACCGGGGATTGAACTCAGGGGCACTGGGCCACTGAGCCACATCCCCAGCTCTATTTTGTATTTTATTTAGAGACAGGTCTCACTGAGTTACTTAGTGCCTCACTTTTGCTGAGGCTGGCTTTGAACTTGTGATCCTCTGTTTTGTAAGGGTAAAATTTCTAAGCTGATTCTAAACTGCAAAGCCTGAGTTAAAGTGTAAAAGACCGGGCATTGTAAAGCTTCGAGGCCTGGGTTAAAGAGTAAAAGACCAAGTATTGTTAAGTTCCCCTGCTACCCCCAAAACCTGTAATCCCTGTAGCTGTTAAGACAATACCGGAACTGCTCAGTAAATGTTCTCACTGACTCCCGGGTTGCTTAATAACTTGGGACTCTGTGTAGTATGTCATGTAGGCATTTAGGCCCTAAAACCAATCAGTTTGAATGTGTACCCCGCTTAGGGGTGTCCAATCACCCCTGCCCAATCTGTTCCCGCCAATGAATGTACTAATCATGTCTCAGAGTTGTTGTTCAATTTTCCCGTGCCTCATGATGATTTGTTCTGATGTATGCAAAGCCCCCACCCTCCCCAAAAAGTGTACTTAAGCTCTGCCTGACCTCTGCTCTGGGCTCTGGGCTGCTCTCTCTTTTTGAGCGAGCCTGCCTGGAGCCTCAGCGCGCTGAATCGGATCCTCAATAAACTCCCTCTTGCTTATTGCATAAAGTCAGTCTCTTGGTGGTCTCTTCCTCCGATGCTTCACCGGACCCTTACAGTTTCAGTTTCCTGAGCCACTGGGATTACAGGCATGCCACCATGCATGGCAAATTTAACTCTTTAAACCATGATTCAGTAATTGTAAGTAACATTTGATTATGAAGAAATAACTCTTATTCAAAGATTGAACAGTAATTGTTTTATTGTGAAAGACATTTTTATAGCATAGATACCTAGAAAGGATGTCTTCTAATATATATTATAAATTACAGAAGAAAATATCAATATGAACTGTATTAGTCAGCTTTGTTACTAAAACGAATATCTGAGATAATCAACTTATAAACAGAAAAGGGTTTTTTTGGCTCACAATTTTGGAGGTTCCAGTCCATGATTGATTGGCCCCATTGTTGTGGGGCCTGTGGTCAGGAAGCACATCATGGTGGAAACATGGTAGGGTCAATCCACTCACCTAATGGCCCAAAAATAGGAAAAGAAGAAAGAAAGGGAGAAGAACTCACTATTCCCTTTAAGGGCATGCCCCCAACGACCAGAAGAGCTCCCATCTGGCCCCACTTCCTAAAGTTTTCACTGCCTTGCCAGAGTACGGAGCCGGGGCTTAAGCCTCTAACACTTTGGCTGACACTAAAGATCCAAAGTATACCCAGCAACTCAGGAGGCTAAAGGTAGGAAGATTGCAAGTTCAAGGCCAACTTCAGCAACTTAGTGAGACCCTGTCTCAAAATAAAAAATAAAAAGGGCTTCAGATGGAGCTCAGTTGTAGAGCTGCTCTGTGTTCAATTCTTAGCACCAAAAAAAAAAAAAAAGAATGAAAAGATACAAACTTTAACATGGATATTAATCCCACTAGCATCTATATTGCCAGTTCCACTCTTTTTTTAAACATTTTAGTTGTAGATGGACACAATATCTTTATTTTGTTTATTTAGTTTTTTTATGTGGTGCGGGGGATCAAACCCAGTGCCCCACACATGTTAGACAAGCGCTCTACCATTGAGCCACAACCCCAGCCCACCAGTTCTATTCTTTGCCTAATGCATAGATTTTCACTTTACTAGGGTTTCACTGTATCCTTCCTTTTTTCTCTGAGGGAAAAACACTAGTATTTCTTTAGCTGTCTGACCAACCTCTTTATTATCACTTATCTGTGATTTTACTGCACTACCATGTATATAATGAATAATGACATGCAAAATGGCAGGCCTCATCTGGTATCATCATGGTGACAAAACTACATTAAAACATTTTGCAGGGCTGAGGCTGAAGCTCAGTGGAAAGCATTCGCCTCACATGTGTGAGGCACTGGGTTTGATCCTCAGCTCCACATAAAAATAAATAAAGATACTGTGTGTTCATCTACAACTAAGTAAATATTAAAAAACATAAAAACCAAAAAAACATTTTGCTATTATTAATTTGAAAATCTTATTTCAAAAACCAAAAATTTAAATTATACCATTTTTCCCTCCCTGAAATTACTGTCATATGTAAGCAAATAAATATGTATGAGGATGCTATTTCTGTATTTTCTTAATACTAGATAAATATTAGAAAGAAATTAAATGGCAGTTAATAAAAGACTGACTAAATGAATTATGGAACATCCATGTAATAGAGTTTTTTGCAACAATTCAAAGACAAGAAACCTGCTCTTTATATATGTTTAGGAAAGGGTCTTTGAAATACATATGTGAGGAAAAGAGAAGCAAGATATTATGTATGATACTCTTTATATAATAAATTTTACACTGATTTAGTCATAACATTTCAGAGTATTTACAAGAGACTATTAATAGTAATTATTTGGGGGGATTAGACAAAAAGGCAGGGGTTGGGGATATAGCTCAGTGCGAAAGAGCTGCCTCACATTTGAGGTCCCAGTTCAATCCCTAATATGGCAAAAAATGCGGGGGGCAGAAGAAGGGGAATGTGGGGGAGTGGGGAGGAAAAAATATGTATAGTTTCTTCCCTGCACTGTGGTGCACATGTGTAATCCCAGCAGTATGGAGGCTAAGGCAGGAGGATCATACCAGCCTCAGCAATTTAGTGAGGCCCTTAGCAATTTAGCAAGACACTGCTGTCCCCTCCCCCTCAAGAAAAAGGCTGGGGATGTGTTCAATCCCCAGTACCATAAAAATAACAAACAACAAAAAATCCCCTGTAGTTCTTAAATCCCTAGCAAGATTCTGGTTAGACAATTTGTCTAAATTTTTATAAAAACTAGGCAAATGCATATGCCTATGTACATAGGTAACTGCCATCTACCTCTCACCCTGACAGTCAACTGGTACATCAGAGGCAATAACTGTCAGAAATCATATTAGCTGAGCTGTAAAGGACCAGCAGTTTAGGTGAGTACTGGCTGAACATCGCAGCACTGTTCTCAATTGATTTTCAATGTCAGTCAGATTGGTAGTATGCAATTTTCAGACCACACTCAAAAGCAATTCCTTAAAAAAAGTAAAAACTGAGCACTTTTGCTAAGAAAATTCCTGAAATACTGAGCTGATTAACAAAAGACCTCTCTACTGGAAGGCTTTTAAAATTTATTCTTGAATCTTCCCCATACCCCACAGCTCCCAACATTTCTTAACAAATTATAAAGTGTAATATTCAAAGAGTTCAGTAGAGGAGACATCTACTAAGGGATTTCCATCATATAAGAAATCATGTTTGCCTTCCTTGTTTTGACAGCAAAAGAGAGAGAATACAATTCTGGAAAACTAGCAATTTGTTTGAAAGTCAAAGTAAAACATATATTGCTTTGGCCACTAGATGGCCCCCATATATATTTTTCTACTATTATAATGAGAACATAGAAGAAAGAGAACAAGTGAAAAATATTTAATACTTAATAAAATAATGTATGACTATCTTTTCATGAATAATCATATATAAAATTTATGAATCTTCATTTATCACTTATTTAGCACATGTTCATATTGTGGAACTAGTTAAAAAAAAAACAAAACTCCTACATTGTGTCAATAACATTTCCAATGGTACCTGTGAAGATTTTAAAAATTAAAGTTCTGATTTTTAATTTCTTCTGGGACACACTGAAATTCTTCATCTAATTTTGCTCCAGTAGCTAGTAAAAGCAATTGTTTTCTTTCTTACTTAGAGATCTGCTTAGCTTTCTCTCAATATATAAATTCATTATTTATATACTATGTTAAATATTATAGTATTAATATTATAGTAAATATATCAAATATTATGTTATATTAAAATCCAACACACTATTTTGTGTGGAAATGACAGTTAAAATGTTAGGTGACTTGTATTTGATTTAGCTCATAACCCATTTAAAAACCAGCTGCTTCTAAAGAGGCACTTTCTTTATTGTGCATTTATAATGGAAATATCTGAGATTCCTAAAAATAGTAAAGAATAAGTGATTGCCTTAATGATTAATCATATGTAGTTGGGCTGGTTACAGAATACCAATGTGTATCACATTTCACTAATGATCATTACCTTGATTTTCTCATTTTCTGCTTTCCATAAAGAAAGGACTAATCAGTTTTAGGTCCTGTGAAATTTTAAATGGAAATAAATTTAACTTCCCCTTACAAATTATATTTTCCCATATGCCATCCAATTCAGGGACCAAGTCTGGTTCTGCATAGCCTAAAAACATGCCAGAAAAATCACCTGTTTAGAAAATCTGCAATTCTGACTTCATGTTTTAATTGGCAATTTCCTGTTAGATTCTGTTTCCTAAGGGCATTGGGCACTATTGAAAAGACCTGAAATGCTGCAGGCTGCTATTACCACCTCTTTCCCCCTGGGTGGGCAGGCTTGCTTCCTTTGTTCTACTCATTTTTGTTTCTCAGTCCTTGAAATCTGCTTAATTCCAAGGTTTTAGAGTTTGAGAATTAAAAACTATTGTATAACATAAACACAACGCATAGGCAGCCTTTCTACTCTAACGTTTGGTCTTTGGAAGAGGAGAGGCTGAAAAAATGATCAAAGCAATTATTTGAATCTATGAAAGATTTTTATTTTCTCTCCTCTACTGCTAAATTGGTCATGACATTTGGAAACTGCATTGCAGGACTGGAGATGTGATTTGGTGGTGGACTACTTACCTAGAATGTGCAAGGACCTGGGTTTCATCCTCAGCATTGCAGAAAAACATACAAACAAAAAAACAACCACAAAAAAAAAAAAAATCTGTATTGAAACAGAAAACCATCAAGTTTTAGATGCACTTAGATCTTCTTCTTTCCACAGGAAAGAAACATTACATGAGGAATAAAATAACCCCAATTTTGTTTCCTTATTTTACAGTTAAAAAGTCATTACATGCAATAAAATCTGACTATGAAAAAGATTGTCTACATATAGATAAGTCTTGTACTTTGTCATGGTCTGTCTAGTTGTAAAAAAAAAAAAAAAAAAAAAAGAAAAGAAAAGAAAAGAAAGTAAGTTCCTAGATTCTGGTGGGACATTGGGACACTTCACTCTCCTATTCCCTCCTAGAGTGATTTCCAGGCCCTCAAAATATAATAGTCTTTTTTGTGTTGTTGTTCATTTTATTGTTTTGTATTTTTTATTATTCTTCATTCCTAAATCCTGAATTGAAGGGTTAAGAATAATATCTGCAAATAGGTGTTTCATCAGGGGAAAACTTTGTAGAGAGAGTCATTTGAAGGACTCTTTCTCTTTTCTTTGAATGGCTTATCAAAAACCGTTCAGAAAACACATTCCCTCAGGCAATTTCAATCTATTCAAATTCCCAGAGACCTTTAAAGGTGTTAGTTCCTAAACTGTTTTGCTGTACAAGTTTTCTCAGGTGGCCTTGGAGGAAAGGGATATTGTAGAAAAGAAAGGAGAAGAGTTTATAACCCTGTCCCACCCCTAAATTTACAAAGACACTCTGAGAAATGACCTTTCATCTGCATGGGCTGTTTACCTGTGAATTTGAATTATGGAAGCAGAAACTCACCGGCTAAGGAAGTATTGTAAAAATCATTTAGTGTTGATTCCTCTCTGTAACATTCTCTCTGTAACATTCTCTGGCCTCTCCATAACCATGTTCAATAATAGGGAATTAACTACTTTAGAGGCAGAGCTTTCAAAAATTATCAGAGTCTCAAAGATAAGATTAATACACCTTAATCTATGCCTCACCCTCTATTGCATCTCAATTCCCTTAACAGAGGTAATCTCCATTTCAATTTTCTATTGCTGTTCTTGGTCTTTTTCTATGCTTCTCAACATATATTAAGTAGTCATAAAACACACGTGATATTACCTTTTTTTCTATTTTTTATTGAATAATATAGCTTGGGAAACTTTCCCTGTCATACAGACTTACTTCATTCTTTTTAAAGTCTACGTACTAATCTATAGTATGGACCACAGTTTATTTAGATATTTTCCTTTTGGATTTTTCCTTTTATTTCTCATGATTACAGACAGTGCTACAGATGCTTTTCCCCACATCTCCTTCTATTGCATGTTCAAGTGTTTCTCTGGGGTAGATAAAGAGAATAGATTTTGGTCAAGGAATTGGGAAAGTAACTAGCATTTCCTGAAGTTCATTCATTCAACTAATCCATTCAAGAACTGTTTGGTGCCTACTCAGTTCCATACATGATTCTAAATACTAGATATATAGCAAGGAATAAAGCAATGATTCATATTCATTCTCTCTCTCTCTCTCTCTCTCTCTCTCTCTCTCTCTCTCTCTCTCTCCTCCCCCCTGTTGAGAAGCAATTATAACTCCTTATATAAATTTCCATTACTTATATAGAATCCTTTTGGGGCAGGTCAAATCTAGTCCTGTAAGGGTCCAGCGAAGCGTCGAAGAAAGAGACCACAAGAGACCAGCCTATGCAATAAGCAGGGGGAAGTTTTATTGAACCAGCATGCTGGGGCTCCGTGCCCACTCAAGAAAGGAGAGCAGCCCAGAGCCCAGAGTAGAGGTCAGGCAGAGCTTAAGTACACTTTTTGGAGAGGGCGGGGGGGGGGGCTTTGAATACATCAGAGCAAATTATCATGAGGCGCGGGAAAATTGAACAACAACTCTGAGACCTGATTAGTACATTCATTGGTGGGAACAGATTGGACGGGGGTGATTGGTCACTTCTAAGCGGGGTGCACATTTAAACTGATTGGTTTTGGGTCCTGCAATGCCTACGTGCCAGCTTCACAGAACCCCAGGTTATTAGACAACCAGGGAGTCAGTGAGAATATTTACTGGGCAGTTCAGGTATTGTCCTAACAGCTACAGGGATTACAGGTTTTGGGGGTAGCAGAGGAACTTAACAATACTTGGTCTTTTACTTTTTAACCCAAGCCCTGCAGTTTAGAAACTTTACAATGTCCGGTCTTTTACACTTTAACTCAGGCTCTGCGGCTTAGAATCAGCTTAGAAATTTCACCTTTACAGTCCCACTTTCACATTAGAGTTCTTTAAAAAAAAAAAAAAACATAATAACAGCTATCATTATGTAAGTACCTACTTAGCACCCATCAACCCCTATCCTAAATACCTTAAATAATTTCACTCTTAAAGAGAGATGAAGTAATTTGCTTGAGATCACTGTCAGTCCTCAAACACCATATTCTAATGTATGGCACCACAGCATGCTAAGTATTTTCAGCGAAAGAGATTGGGAAGGAGGTCTTTCTGATCTTCTCCCACCTACCCCCACCTTTTTTCCCCATGAAATGGCTCATACAGACCAGAATTTTTCCCTCCTGAAGTAAGCCATAAAATTCAGGACGTTTACTCTCAGACTTTCAGAGAGTATAAGATAGAATTCAGACTTGCTTGGTTTTGCCTGGCCAAACTAGGTGGTGAGCTGGCAAACTTTCTACATTGTGAATTAGACTGCATAGACTTTACAATCTCTACAATAAATCCATTTTATTTCCTTTTCCAGAAAGCTTCTACAGTCCACCCACATGATTTGGCTCATGAATGCTTCCTATGTCTTCAATGTCAGTAACAATAGTTCAAGGTCCTTTCATATCACAGTACTTTGGTCACTTCCATCTCCTGGATCTCCATTAAGGACACTTGTGGTTATGTTGAACCCACCAGGATCATTTTCCCATTTGAAAATTCTTAAATTTGTCAGTTCTGCAGTTGTCAACTAACATGTTCATGTAGTTCCAGGGATAAGGACATGAGCATTTTGAGGGGTCATTATTCTGCCTATCTTACCCTCCTTCTAGTCTGAGTTGTATTCCTGCCCCTTCTCTCTGAGTTATTTAACATCTAAATAACATTGCTATTTATGTGATGAAAATAGTTGTTTGCCCTTCTTTGCTATCATTCCTGCTGTGTTGTGGGCTCAGCGCTATTCACTGATGTCAGATCGGCTTCCTTTCTACTCTCCCAATTTTCACCTTTAGGGCCTGCTCCTCTGGAGCTTTCCACATTTTTTCTTGAGTCAGAGGAACTGTATCATTAGTAAACAGGTAACAAACACTATGAGCAGCCTTACTTCACCTCTCTGATATTTTTGTTTCTGAAATTACCTGTCCCCGCCATCATCACTGTTGACCTGCTTGGCAAGTATGAACATGAGCCATATGAGAATGCAGGTCACAGGATATCTGAGGGCTTCACAAGTGTGACAAGATGATTTGTCAGTGTCCACAGTCCTCAGAAGATATTCAGGATATTTTCAAAGGTGATTATGGTGATGTTGATTGTGGTAATATGTGTGTGTGTGTGTGTGTGTGTGTGTGTGTGAGAGAGAGAGAGAGAGAGAGAGGGTAACAGAGGGAGAAATCCAGACTTGGCAAATTTGCTTCCCACTTTACTACTGTGGTATATCCAGTGTTTAACTGTGGGAACATGTTACTGGGCCATGGTCTGGGCTGCTTGCCTCTTGAACTGTCAGTGTCCACATTGAAAGCCAATATTCAATATTCAGGAGACAAGACTTGTTAAGAAGGAGTCACATCTGTTTAAAATCTGGCAGTTTGGAAGATACAGAGAGTTATCACCCTCAAAGACCCATCTTGAGGGGAATCAGTGCTTTCACAGGAGGGAAAAGAAAAGCTGGGCAGGAAGGCTACATGCATAATCTAGGGCATGGGTCTCCTTTTTCTTCTTCTACTGAACACTGGTGAGTCTTCTGTTTAGAATTTAGAGAGACGATATAATCCTTGCAAAAAGATTAGGGAGGGGGATGGACTTTGTGGAACGGCAAAGGGAAAAAAAAGCAAAAGTAATTCTGCCAAGGATAACTCCCAAAGGAGTGGTCACCTTTACAATCATCTTTTTTTCCCCTTTCTGCATATCTTTGTTCTACCATTTTACTTGTTCCCTTCACACAGGCATTCTGCAAGGTCCTGAGTAGCCATGACTGCCCTTTGACTACTAAACCTCACTGAGACCTATCCAGATATCATGATGGATTTTTTGGTGGAAATTTCTGCTTTAATTTCTTATAGGACATCTCAGTTAGCTGCATAGTGGCTCAAGGTGGCCATGCCATTTGAAATTTCATTCTATTTTGTTCCTTCCTTTTATTACTTTTATTGTATCTTGACCCAGCAAAACCTTATACTGACTGGCACTGGGGAAGGTAGCCACATTCTTTCCCTGTCCCTTGAGGATCCCATTGCCATGTTTCATTGTTGTTATTTTTATTTACAGTGCTGGGGATCAAACTGAGGGTTTCACACCTGTGAGGAAATTGCTCTACCACAGCTACATCCCCAGCCTTATTGCCATGTTTTGTTAACATTGTGCTCAAAGCTGAATTTGTTTAGGCACCATATTCCCCTGGCACACATTAAAGCTTTTGAGAAACTGATCTCTGCCAAATTTTGTGTGATTTCCAAAAGGAAAGAGAACCAAAACTTAACTTCCATTTTGAATAATACTAATAAGCTCTGTAAGTGGAGAGATTTCTTTGCATGAAAATTCTATGTATACATGAAGGGAAACTTACATTAACCATATGCTAGGCCTGAGATGGGAGATTTAAGCCTATCATTAGTATCTTTTTAATCTACTTGTTTTTCTAAGGTAAACTTGCATAGCTTTAGTGAGGGATAACTATGAGTTTTATAAAAGTATGAAGAATACTTTTCAAAAGTCTCAACACTGAAGAAGTCCTCTTCCAAAAATATGCTTTTATACATGAAAATAAGTCAACAATAACTTTTGGGTGTCTGACAGATAGTAAGAACTTTTTGAGTAATTGAATCTCATTTTTCTACACTTTTAACTCTGGGCTAATATACAGAACCATTACATGTAAGGGGTTTTGTTCTCCATTAAACATTTTGAATTATCTGGTGGGTCTAGTTGTCCCAAGGGGAGAGAATAATGTTCAGAATCTGTCCCCCCCCCCTACGTTTTTATTTTTTGGCACCAGGAATTGAACCCAGGGATGCTTAACTCTTGAACTAAATCCCCAGCCCTTTTTTATTTTTCATTTAGAGACAGGGTTTCATTAGGTTGTTTAGGGCTTTGCTAAGTTACTGATTCTGGCTTTGAATTTATAATCCTTCTACCTCAGCCTCCCCTCTGTACATTTTTTAATAAGTCTTTTTTAATCTTTATTTTATTTATTTTTATGTGGTGCTGAAGATGGAACCCAGTGCCTCACATGTGGTAGGCAAGTGCTCAACCACTGAGCCACAACCCCAGTCCCCCTCAATACATTCTTAAATGGAAATAATATTTATTGAAAGCCTAATATATGTTCAGAACTTTGCTAGGCAATTACTATGTATATATGTATTGGTATGTGTGCCCAAATAAGACAAGATGGGATTGGGAAAGGAGTGTCATTGTAGGGAGAGCCAATGGCCAGTTCATAGACAAAGCCTGAATGAGATTGAGTTTTCAAATAAAGATGACTGATTCAGGGGAGGGGTGATGAAGCTATTACTATTCTCTTTTCTTACCATTTCCCTAAGTTCTTCATTCCCTTACAGGAACATTAAGTACCACTCAGTTCTGTACTGTTTCCTTCCCTCTGGAATATATTTATAGCAATGTTATGGGCAAATGCCTCTTTACCATGATAGATAATATACTTTATAACCATCATCTGTAGTCCCATTACTATTCTCATATCACATGAGATCTTTCCTGGTCCCTAATTATCAAGATCTTTTCTAAATGTGTCCCAAATCTGCCTTTGTTTCCCCATCAGAACTATTTTCTTCATAAAAAAGGAAAATCTTATCTTGGTGATTCTCTGGATCTAAGTATAAACACATAAACTTCCTATGAAATGTAAGCTTTCTGAGGGAAGAACTTTTAATTGTTCTATTCATAATGTCACTTTTAGATACATCAGGAGAGAAGAGGTATCTCCAGAGAAGGGTCAGAATGAAGTAAGATAGAAGGAATCAGAAAAGGTAGAAAGGAGATGTAAAGGAAGGAGAGGCAATCAGACTTTAATTCAGAAGTTCTTTATAATGTTCCAGGCCTGTCACTTCCTAAGCCAGTCTCTCTCCCAAGTCAGTTACTTCCAGATTCCTAAGAAATCTATAAATTGACCTATGCACTGTTCATTAACAATCCAATAAATAGATTAAGCAAACAAAGAAATGGCATCTTGGTGAATCTATAATTTAGGGAACTTTTCAGCACTACTTACTGATCAGATGATGATGTCCTCATCAGCCTGAGGATCCTGAGACTGATGAGACCACCAGAAATCATCTTGAGATAACCAGTCTGATATCATTTCTATATACCTTTCCATACCCATCCCTCACCAAGTTTCATTTAAAAGAACCAAGAACCCCCAAAGCATGTTGCTCTTTTGAGATTGTCTGCATTCTCCCTTAAATGTCTATCCACTTTCCTGAATAAACCATCATCTATACCTTTGACTGGTCCATGCTGAAATTCTTTTCTATAATGTATGCCAAGTTGAGTTCCCTTTCTCTCCAGGAACTCCTTGTATCCTTCTTCAGAGATACCTCTTCTCCCCTTATGCGAGTTCCTGGAAAGAAAAGGAAACTCTACTTAGGACCAGGAAGTTCTTGGCATATGTGACAGAAAAGAATTTCAGCACATACCAGATAAAGGGAGAGACAGATGTTTATTCAGGAAAATAGATGCAAATTCAAGGGACCATGGGGGCAATCTCTAGAGAGACATCTTTGGAGTAAAGCAAGGAATATACGCTAAAGGGAAAATTTGGACTACCTGAAGACAGATTATTTCTGGGTATGGGAGGGTCCTGGCTCTTTTAAAAGAAATTTGGTGAGGGGTGGGTATGGGAAATTATATAGAAATAATATAAATCCAGTGATGTAAGATGGTTTTCTGGTGGTCTGGTCAGTCTTGGGATCCTCGGGCTGATGAGGTCTTCATTATCTGATCAGTAGATAGTGCTGAAAAGCTCCCTAAATTACAGGTTCACCAAGATGTCATATCTCTGTTTGCTTAATCTATTATTGGAGGATTAATTAACAGTGCACAGTTAGGTTTACTGATTTACTAAGAATTTGGGAGTGGCAGGCCTATGAAAGAGACTGTCTTGGGGAGTCATAGACCCAGAAAATATGTGGAAACTCAGATTAAAATTATATTCTGTTGTCCTTCCTTTATGTCTCCTTTCTACCCATTTTTATATGTTCTACCTCAGATACACACACACACACACACACACACACACACACAATCCTTTACTTTTGTGCAGTCTAGTTCCTAAAATCAACTCTACCTTCTGTATTTGCTACTGGCGATTGAACTCAGGTATACTTGACCATTGAGCTACATCTTCAGTCATTTATTTTTTATCTGAGACAGGGTATCACTAAATTGCTGAGGGCTTCACTGAGTTACTGAGGCTGGCCTTGAACTTGTGATCCTCCTTCCTTAGCTTCCCAAATTGTTGGGATTACAGGTATGCACCACTGTGCCTGGCTGTATATATCCTTATACATACCTTTTTCACTACTTTCTTCATATACTCTAAGGCAGCAAGTATATAGAACATGAAAGACAACCAAGTAATTTTGCACTGCATAAGACTGAAAAAACATAGTCTTTAACATGTAACTTTCAGCTGATGTCTAATCAGCCTGTTTTGTACATTGTATTATGTAACAGACAATACTAGTGTTCACAAAGATTTTTGGTTCTTTGTTATTTTCAAAAATATTTCCCCTAAAATTTAGGTATGCATATGCAATTTCTTCTTGCCAAAGAACTGTTACTGGAGGTGCTACTTTTCATAAAAGTCTTTACAAGCCTGGGCATTATCTTCTAGGTTGCTCCTTCCCAGATCCCAGAAACCATGGAAATATATGTTCATAAGATGTCACAGGATTAAAGCACTCTGGCATAACACATCACTATAGGGAATACAATTTCCCTACAGATTCACCTGGAACACATTAATGAGAAAGAATAGACTTTTCTTGTATTAAGCTATAGGAATTCTCAAATTTATTCTTTTCCTCTGAAGAACCTTTAATTTTAGTCCATGATATAAACTGACCATAGTCTGATAACAGGAAAATCACACAAAATGTATAGGAATATTTGACTCGGAGATCCACAAGGTTGCTAATCCTTATATACAATTTAAAAGGAGTGGGCCTTGGGTTTCTGGGGTAAAGGGAGATGGTCCATTCTCTAGAGGGCTGTGGGGAAGATGTGCACAGCAAGCAAAGGCTGTCTTGTTATGCAGATGAAGCCTCCAAGGAAATCCACCTGTGCTAATCTCTGTCTGAGCCAGGTGTCAGTCTCCAATCTCTTCTTCCTGTGGAAAGATCCCTCCTAAGCAGAAAGAAGTGGATGGCAGGTAGAAAAAGGCTCTGTGTTTATTTTACACGTAGATGTAGATTTTTTTTTCAAAAGGACAGCTTTTCAAAGCCATTTCCTTGTCTGCAAAGGTCTGCAATTTCTATGGATAAACAACTTGAAATATGCCAAAGAAACATATTGGGGTTGGATACCTTCCTCTCCCACAAAGCTGATAAAATGTTGGTGATGCTACTTCATCATGACACAACTTATCTTGACTGATAGAGAAATTGGAAAACAGAATTGGCATGTTGCAAAAAAACATAATTCTATCTGCAGAAGCTGCTATCAGAAACTGCCAAGATTGTTATCTAGTACACCGTTGTTAGGAATGTAAATTAGTAAAACCATTATGGAAAACACTATGGAGGGGACTCAAAAAATTAAAAATAGATCTATCATATGACCCAGAAATTCCACTGCTTTGTATATATTGAAATGAAATCAGTATGTCAAAGAGACATCTGCACTTCTGTTGTCATTCCATCATTATTTACAATAGCTAAGATATGGAAATGAACTGAATGTCCACCAACAGATTAATGCATAAAGAAAATATGGTATATACAAGCCTTAAAAAAAGAAGGAAATTCTGTCACTTATAACAAGATGAATGAACCCAGAGGACATTATGTTAAGTGAAATAAGCCAGGCACAGAAAGATAAGTACTGCATGATCTCATACAGATATAGAAACTAAAAACATTGATCTCATAGAAGAAGGGGGTACAATACTGGTTACCAGAGACTGGAGGGAGAAGGTTGTTGGGGATACAAAACAATACAAAATTTCATTTAGAAAGGAGGAATATGTTCATAAGATTTCTTGTACAGAATGATGACTATAGTTAATAACAATGTATGGTATACTTGAAAATTGCTAATAGGAGATTTTAAGTGTTCTTGTAACACACACACAAATATAAGTATTTGAACTAATAAAATGATAGTTTGATTTACCATTGCACAATATAAGCAGATTTCAAAACATACTGTTGACCACCATAAATATATACAAGTTCCTTTGTCAATAAATTAATTAATAACATATACTAATAAACAATCCATCCAATCATGCAGAAACCAGAAGTACCTCTTGTCCCCTCTCTAACCTTACCTTACATAGTCTATAACTAAGCCTCATTTGTTGTGTACTCATAAATAATTATCAAATCCAGGCACTTTTCCCAACTACCAGGGCCACTCCTAATTTGGGCAAATATTATCCTTCATGTGAGGATTTTTCATAAAATCCTATAGATGTTCATTCTTGACCCCTCTTCTACTCTCCTTATTGAATGAAGAGTGATCTTTTCAAAATATAAATCTGATTATGTCACCTTCCTTTATCTAATCAAAATCTATTCATCCTTCAGATTTCAATTCACATGTCACTTTTTTTGAGTACTGGGGGTTGAACTCAGGGCTACTCAACCACGGAGTCACATCTCCAGTCCTATTTTTTTGTATTTTATTTAGAGACAGTGTCTCTCTGAGTTGTTTAGTGCCTTGCTTTTTGCTGAGGTTGGCTTTGAACTCACAATCTCCTGTCTCAGCCTCTCGAGCCCCTGGGATTATAGGCCTGCACCTCCACACCCAGCCACATGTCACTTTTTTAAGAAAAGAAAAATTGTGATCTAGTTTATAGAAAAAGAATTATTTACCTCCCACCCCCATGTGTTGCTGGGGATTAAACCCAGGGCCTTGTGTCAGGTAGGCAAGTACTCTACCACTGAGCCACATCCCTAGCCTGGAAAAGAATTCTTATTCTGTGATAAATGGCAAGGCAGATTATGTACTAATTTACTCATACCCTCTAGGGAAGGATGCAGGAGAATTGAAGGTATTATAAGGAGGATTTGAGCACAGCAACATCTGCCCAATTTATAAACAGATATGAAAATAAATAGAAGGTTCAAAAATTCAGATCTGATGAATGGATAAAGAAAATGTGGTATAAAGACACAGTGGAGGTTTTCCCTTTTTTTTCCTTTTCTTTTTTGGTACAAGTGATTGAACCAAGTGGCACTTAACCACTGAGCCACATCTCCAGCCCATTTTTTTTTTTTTTACATTTTATTTAGAGACAAGGTCTTGCTGAGTTACTTAGGGTCTTGCTAAGTTGCTGAGGCTGGCTTTGAACTGGTGATCTTCCTGCCTCAGTCCTGAGCCACTGGGATTATAGGCACGCACCACTGCACCTGGCCAAAATGGAGTTTTATTCAGTCATAAAGAACAAAATTTGGGCTGGGGTTATGAATCAGTGTTAGAGCACTTTCTTAGCACATTTGAGGCACCGTGTTCAATCCTGGCACCACATAGAAATGAACAAATAAAGTAAAGGTATTATGTCCACCTACAACTTAAAAAAAAAGAACAAAATTATGTCATTTGCCAAAAAAGTGGGTGGAACTGGAGAGCATTATGTTAACATGAGTTAGATTCAGAAAGAGAAGTATGGTATATATATATTTTTTCTACGCAGAAGCTAGTGTGTGGGGGAAGGGCACCATGAATATAGAAAGCAGACAATGGGATAAAAGAAGGCAAGCAGGGGGATGGAGAAGGGGAGCCACTGGGGAATGAAATTGATCAAATTGTTATACCAATATGTCACAATGAAATATAACATTCTGTATAATTAAGATGCACCAAATAAAAAACAAAACAAAACCAAAATTCAGATTTGGGACTGGGAGTATAGTTCAGTAGTAGATCAAATGACTAGCATGCACAAGGCCTTGGCTTCATTCCCCAGCACTGGGAAGGGAGGGAAAGGGAAAGGAAGGGACTTGAATTCAGATCCTTTGGCAATTAAAACCTAAAATGACTACTTCCAAACTTAAAATACTTCAACTTCAAAAAAGATAATATTAAGAAATCTTTTTAAGAATAACCATTCCATAGAGATGCTTTCTTCCAACTAAATGTCCTCAAGGCAAATGAATTATGGGTATGGGTACACAGCAATTCTCTTTGTATGAAATGACTCACAGTAAAAACCTAAGGACATGCTTTAAAGCCTTAGGCTAAAGTTTCCAAACTTTAGATCAAGACTGAGGATTTAGGTGAAAGAAAATGAAGAACTATCAGTTCTGTGAAGAACTTTTTGAAAAATCACTGTGACTTCTTGGAACACAGAGTTGAATGCAGTCAAATGATTAAGGAACTATTATGCTTTTTACAGATTTGTGCTACCATGAAAACCATAGTTATGGATTAAAACTATAAACACTTAACACAAATCAATCTTTGTACTTCTTTCTCTTTGAGTAAGAAAATTTTCTATAGGCTGAAAATCCTAGACCCTGAGTTAGGCATGTTTTTCCAATATCCATTTACTTAGGATCAAACCTGATGAGGGAAAAGAAACCCTGCTAGACAGCAGAGCCAACACAGTTGGCTCTGAGGAGACTCTTTCCAGCTTTAAATCATCACCTAAGTCAAAGATTATCCATCTCCAGGGAATGATAACTCATTAGGATTTCAGTGACTATTTTTGTCTCCCCTTCTTCGCCCTTTGTAATGGAAATGTGAATTATGATTATCCTGCTCCTGTCCCGTCAGGGTATGTTGACTTTGTGAGGAGCAGAAAATTCATCTTTTTAATTTTGGGAAATATCCTGGGGTCTCATGTAGGCAATTGCTCAGAGATCCTAGGCTTTGAGATCAATTCCCTGAAAGTATGCTCCTTTCTGTTTGTTTTCCTCAGGGAGAGAGGAAGTCTATTTGCTTGCAAGAAGGATAATGAGTCAAATCTTTGTGGAACCAGAAAGATGAATTGCTGCTCTCTTTTTTCTGTGGGGCACATATGAACTTCAAATAAGATTGTTAGGTAGCAGGTGGACATGAGCAGTGGGAACATGGAGTATAAAGGGTTAATTCTATAAACTGAGTCTACATGCTAAATGTGCTAACTCTCAGCATGTCTTTCTTTAAAGAAGCTCATACAGGACCATTCTGACCTAGTTGTGCTTAAAAAGAACAGTATATTACAACTCTTGATTAACGAATTTGTTATTTCTGGAGTTGTTCTTCCCTCTCAAGGTTGAGGGATGCATGTCCCAAAACTCCCCTACTGATTAAAAACAAATGAACAAATGAAGAAAGGTTTTTTTTGTTTGTTTGTTTTAAAAACCCCAAGCCAAAACAAAACAGAAAAACAAACACACAAGAAAACATTACCTTGATTTGGGCTGGATCCTGATGAAAGAAGGTCTCTGTGACCTTTACATGAATCAAAATGACCAAGAGTTTCCTTTAGTTAGAAACATGTGGAGTAGGGATTTAAAAATTTGATACAGTCGTACTGTTAATCAGAAGTTGTGATGTAGCACTTGGGTGGAATTTTCTAGAAACCTCCCCTCCTACTCCAATAAAACTGAGCTCACAGAGTTGTTGTTCTCCTCTTTGCGAGGATCCACTCTGTCCCTTGAAAGTGCTTCCACTCCTGCTTTTTTCTCTTCTAATAAACTGTACTTTTACTAAGTCTTCTTTCTTGCTTGAAACACTGTTTAAGAAGATACAAGAGCAGAGAACACAAGGCAATCTCCAGAAAGATCTTACCTCAGGTATCTTATCTCCATTATCCAGATGAATCCTTGCTTTGGATAATTCAGGCCTATTTTGACTAAAACATATCTCTAGTGCATAGTACTGTACTGTGCCCGATACATATATTTCATATAAATGATATATGTGTGTATATAAACATATATACATATATTTGTATATGTGTGTGATATTTGCTGACCGAATGAGTAAAATAATGAATTTCATACTTTACCCTCATCAAACTATTCCTGCTTAGAACACACAAGATAACATTTACTCTGTGACTCAATCTCACAGCAAAATCAGTGTCCCTTCTATCCCAGTCCATCTTTAGGTTATGATTTGATCCTTAGAAGTCTCCAGTCTAATTTTATTAGTTGCCAACTGTAGTGCTTTGAAATGGTTGTGGATTTTTTTTCCTATTTAAAAATTAATTCAATTTTGTGACTGAAAATTATTTGTGAAACTATCATTCATTCATTTATTTAAAAACATACACTTCTAAGGAGCCAATCATGTGCCAGATAGACATTCTTCAAAGAACTAGTGTGCATAGTAGTGAATAAGAGAAAACCCTGGGTTCAGGAAGTTCACATTCTAGAGGTAGGGGAAACAATAATAAAAGGTGGAAATATATACAATTATAAATTGTATTGTATTGATTCTTTTGAAGGAGAGGTACATGGTGCTATGAGAGAGACTAATAGAAAGGACCTAATTTAAATTGAATGTCAATAGGGTATATTAAGATAGGCCTCTTGGGGGAAATGACTCTTTGCCAAGATCTTAAGGATAACTATAACTGAGCAAGAATGTTGGGAAAAGTTGTTCAGTTATTCCAGGCAGAACAAAAAAGAAAAAAATTACCCCAAACCAGAAAATTTTTACAAGTAAAACTTAAAATGCCAAAGATTTGTTTATTTAGTTTTTGTTCCTAGGAACTTTCTAAGTTGCTTAGGGCCTAACTAAGTTGCTGATGCTGGTTTTGAACTTGCAATCCTCTTGCCTCAGCCTCCTAAGTCACTAGTATTATAGGCATGAACCACCACACCTGGCAACACCAAATTTTTTTTGTCCATTTCTTATTCATTTTTTTTAGTTGGAGAGAATGTAGGTTATTTCTATAATACCGACCTTCGTTCTGATAGATCTTGAACAAGAAAAAAATAGATGGTATTATATTCAAGGAACTACAAAATGTACCTAAATAATTCTGGGTATTCTGCAGTGCTCTTGAGTGTAAATGTCATGATTGATAACCATTAGTATAGAGACTGATTTTTGAGCTTTACAATCTTGTCCATGTGTATTTTGTTCTGTTGTAGTGATACATGATGTTTTTCAATTAGTTATTGCATTATTTGTGTTGGGCGTCCAATTTTGCTCCCTTTTTCTTAGTATTTTAGATTTAATTTTGTTGTGTATTTTCATTTTTATGTTTTGAAATTACCATGGTTTAAAAAGTGCTTGCAGTTGCTTTAAATTCTCCATGCTTTAGTACTTCAGTATTATATAAGAGAAACAAAACAAAATGTTGTGCTTTCCTTGTAGTCTCAGTCACAATAGTTCTGGCACTAGGTGTGTGGGTTTTTTCTCACAGATCAATTCTCTGGTGGACAGCAACTAGGAGCCCTATAATTCAATTCAATTCTGATACTATCTACCTGGACTTACAGTCAAATCTCATCAGTTAGGGGTTCAGTTCAACCAGATTGTCTCTTATTTCAATGCCAATCGCAAGTCTGCTACTTCTGACTATCATTTGGGGTTTTCCATGATCTCCTCCTCAGGTTTCATCATCTGCTAGACTGGCCCACAGAATTCAAAAAAACATTGTATTTACTATTGACTATTGTTATTATGGAATACAACTCAAGAATATCCATCCAGATGGATGTGATGCATAGTACAAAGTATGGGGCAAGGAACTCAAAGCTTTGATGCCCTCTTCAGATTCATCAACCTCCTATTACCTCCATGTGTTCAGCAATATGGAATCCTGTCCTTTTGAATTTTTATGTAAGCTTCGTTACAAAGTCATAACTGATAAATCATTGACCACTGGTAATCAATTCAACCTTTAGATCTCTTCTCTTATGAGGATGGGGGTGTGTAGGGATGAAAGTTCCAGTACTCTAATCATAAAGTTGATTCTCCTGGCAATTAGTCCTCATTCTGAGGCTATTTAGGAGTTGCCAACCAATAATTATTTATTAGCATAAAAAAGGATGCTTATCATTTTAGAGACTCCAATGGTTTCAGGAGCTGTGGGCCAGGAAATGAGAAGATTAAATTTCTTTTTACAAATCACAATATCACAAGAATTTTTAGAGTTTTTAATTAGTTTCCATGTTCTAGATCCTGGAATGTTTTTAAGTTGATTTTATTGTGTAAAGTGATGTTTTCTCCTGATTAAGCTTCTGATTTGTGTGTGTGCATGGGGTGGGTACTGGGAATCAAACCCAGGGCACTCTACCACCGAACTACAGCACTGGCCACCTCCTCCTTTTTTTGGGTATCAGGAATTGAATCTAGGGGTGCTTAACCACTGAGCCACATCCTCAGCCATTTTTATTATTTTTGTTTTGAAACAGGGTTTTTCTAAGTTTCTTAGGGCCCAAGTTACTGTGCTGGTCTCAAACTTGAGATCTTCCTGCCTCAGCCTCTGGAGTTGCTTGGATTATAGCCATGCACCACCAAGCTCAGTTGATCATGTATTTTGAATCATTTAATAACAATTTAAAACTCTAGCCATTTTAAAACAACAGAATTAGAACTTTTTCAACTAAGTGTTACCATTGACTTCCATTGAGTATGGATACAATTGAATCTAGAAAAAAAATAAGCCAAATATGAATCAGAATAATCATTATCAACTAATCAAAAAAATAAACCAAATTATAACAGATGTATTAGCTTTAACATTCTTGAAATTTATGGCATAGTTTTCGAGTATATTAATGTCTTAAATGTATAAAATTTAATTCCCAGAACAAGGGGGAAAATACCCTGCAAAGACCCCATTTCAACCAACAAGCCTTATTCAGCTTGCTTATGTATTTAGTTCTAATTATCAAGGGAGTTTTCACTAAATTCTTTTACTTGATCGCTAATAAGCTCCCAACAAAATGAAATGCTAAATTAAATTAATGATAGATTATTTCCTCTCAATTAACAGTGCAAATAGAATATGCTTTCTTCTGACTAAAATTGATAAAGACAAGATGACTCATATTAAAGGGAGCAATGTTACTAAATGTTCAGACATTTATTTCTATTAACATTCAATCACAAGGCCACAGTGAAATATTCTAAGAGGATTTCTGTTGTTGTTTTTTAATTTTTGGCACTAGGGATTAAATCCAGGGGGTGCTTTACCACAAAGCTACATCCCTAGTTCTTTTTCTTTTTATTTTTTAAATTTTAAACAGGCTCTTGGTAAGTTTCTGAGGGTCTTACTAAGTTGCTGAGGCTGCTCTCCAACTTGTGACTCTCCTGCTTCAGTCTCCCAAGTTGCTGGATTTATAGGCATGTGTCACCAAGTCCAGCTCTCCAAGGGGTTTGCCTAAACCTGTTACTCCAGTTTATTAAAGCAGTAGTTTGTCATAAGGTACTCCATTTCGAGTTTAAGTGCTGACATGGAATGACTCCATACCTTGTTTGTGCAAGTAAACAAACACCATCTGCCTAGCACAACCATAAGGCATAAAAATGATAAATAAATTAATCATGCTAATAAAAATGACCACCTGTGAACTTATTGAATCAACCAGAAGCATATGGAAGCATAGGTGTATCAAACCCATATTGGAAAAACAAGGTCCTTGAGCTTATCAAACACACCAGACTGCCTAATAAAGCAACTCTTTCACTCAAGGTGCATAAAAGAAGGATCACTCTGAGACTGGACACAGTGGCACCCTGACCCTGTTATCTGGTCACTCATCATGAGCCTTGCCCAGAAAAATAACCACAATGACTAATCTCTGAATCCCTATCCTTGGGCTTCAGCAGAATACATTTTCTCCTGTCAATGATGATCACACATGCCCCACTCCAAGCTGACATCTTTTGCTGACACTCCGAAACTGCTCCTTCTGGACTATGGCCTTCAATAGGTTCCTGTGCTTTGACAGCTCTGTATGCTGAACAGGTTCTTAGGCTTACTCCCAGTCTGGCTCTTATGAACCAGACTCCTGATTCACAATCTTATCTGACCACCTACAGTAATTCTTTGCATTCCTATCTGCTCTTTGTCTTTGCTCTTAGTTCAGCCTCCTGCAGTCCTGTGGCTGCCTTAACTCTATATGGTGTTTGTGATGTGTGACTTTAGTGTTATAGATATTAGATATTAAGACAGGAATAAAAGAACTTACTCAGTGAACTGCCACTCATGAACATGGTGTAGCCTGTGAATTTATTGTTATTTGATAAATCATGACATTGTGGAAAGACACAAATTTTATTCAGTCTATGTTAATGGCATAACTCACTCACCACAGGTATAAAACTCCTTTTATCATAGTGGACAAATAAAATGCATTTAGTGTCTTAGACATCAAATGTTATAGTGAAATCTTGTTATAGTAATACATCCAAGATAGAGTTGGAACTCAAGTAATAGGCTCAGAGGTTTAGAAATATCCCCAAGCAGCTGGGTATGATGGCATACACCTCAAATCCCAGCTATGTGGGAGGCTGAGTCAGGAGGATTCCAAGTTTGAGGCCAGCCTGGGCAACTTAGTGAGAATCTGTCTCAAAATAAAAAATAAAAAGTGTTTCAAAAATAAAATATCTATCTATCTATCTATCTATCTATCTATTTATCTATCTACCTACCTACCTACCTATCAAGGGCTAGAAGGGCTATAATATAAAGGGCTAGAAGACAGCTCAGTGGTAGAGCACTTGCCTAGCATGATTGAGGCCCTGGGTTCAATCCCCAGCATTGCAAAGAAAAAAAAAATCACAAGTAATTCTCACTCTTTACTGTGGGAGTTTGAAAATAACTGCCAAGTTGAGAGTAGAATACAGTCAATGGGTACCACAGTGTCATTTGATAGGAAGAATAAGTTCTGTTGCTCTTTGGCACAGCAGGATGACTATAATTAACAAGAATGCATCACATATCTCAAAATAGAAGAGAGGAATTTCAATGTATTCATCATAAAAAATGATAAAGGCTTAAGGTGATACCTATGCTAATTACCCTCTGAGCACTACTCAATATATAGATGAATTAAAACATTGCACTGTACTTTATAAGTATATATAAATATTAGATGTGAATCAAAAAAAAATAGGGTAGGCATAAGGACATGTTCCTTACATTTTAGCTACATGAGAGGGGCAGGAACACTGGAATCCAAGAGTTTGAGACAGGCCAGAGCAACATAGCAAGATTTCCCCTGCCAGCTCCACCCCCGACCCCACCCCCCAAAAAAGGAAAATGTTAAATTAGGAAAAATAAATAAATGCCAAGATTTTAACACATAATTCATTTTAACATATATTCATATAATAACCAATTTTCCCTCCCTTGAATAGTAAACTGGCTTAATGAATAGAATTTGGTAAATGTGAAATTTTAGGTTTTTCTTTCTTTTTTATTTCAGTTTTTATTTTTTGGGTACTGGGAATTGAACACAGGAGTGTTTTAACACTGAATCCCCCCATGCAAGCCCTTTTATTTTACATTTTGAGACAGGATCTTGTTAAGTTGTCTAGGGCCTCTCTAAGTTGCTGAGGCAGACCTCAAACTTGTGATCCTCCTGGCTCAGCCTCCTGAGTCACTGGGATTACAGGCATGCACCATTGTGCCTGGCTTATCTTTAACTTTTTGAGGAAACTTTGTATCACTTACTATAGGGGCTGCACCATTTTCCATTTCCAGCAATAGTGTGCAGAATTTCAATTTCTCCGCATCATTGCCAACAAGTTTTGTCCTTTTCCCCCCAATAATGACCACTTTTTTTAAAAACAAAAACATATATATATGAGAGAGAGAGAGAGAGAGAGAGAGAGAGACAATGCCTTTATTGTATTTATTTATTTTTATGTGGTGCTGAGAATTGAACCCAGTGCCTTACACATGATAGGCAAGTGCTCTACCACTGAGCCACAACCCCAGCCCAATAATGGCCATTCTAAATGGTGTGAGGTGATACTTCAGTATGATTTTGATTTTCATTTCCCTAATTACTAGTGATATTGATCACTCTTTCCAATAAATGTTGTCCATTTCTGTCATCTTTGGAGATGTGTAAGTCCAAAGCCCACTTTTTTTTGTTCATTAGTTATTTTACAATTGAGTTGTAGGATTTCCTTACATCTTTGGAAATTAACTCCTTATTAAATGGTTTATAAATATTTTCCCTTAATTTATAGGTTACCTTTTTTGTTTGATCATTTGCTTTACTATTCAGAAGACTTTTATCTTGATTCGTTTATTTCTTTTCTAACCTTTTTTTTTTGTGTGTGTGTGGGGCTGGGGATTGAATCCCTGGCCTTGTGCATGTGAGGCAAGCACTCTACCAGCTGAGCTATGTCCTCAGGCCTTTCTTTTCCAATCTTTTTTTCTTTCCTTCTGCCAAGTTTAGGCTTAGTTTATTCTTCTTTTTCTAGTTCCTTAAAGTATAAAATTAGGTTATTTGAGTTTTTTTTCTTTTTTGTAGAGGTGCTTTTCACTATGCACTTCCATCTTAGTACTGCATTTGAAACATTCCACAAATTTCAGTAAGCTGTATTTTTCTTTTCATTATTCTCAAGATATTTTTTTAGCTAGGAATGGTGCTACATACCTATAATCCCATATTTGGGAGGCTGAAGCAAGAGGATTACAAGTTCAAGTCCAGCCTTAGCAATTTAGTGAAGCCCTAAGTAAGTAAGTGAGACCCTATTTCCAAATAACAAATAAAAAGGGCTGGAGATGTAGCTCAGTGGCCAAGCACCCCTGGGTTCCATCTCTGGTACCAAAATAAATAAATAAGTAAATAAATATATTTTCTAATTATTTTTATTTTTTCTTTCAGGAGTGTTTTTAAATTTTTATCTACTTGTGAGTTTTCTTTCTGCTGTTGATTTCTAGTGTCACTTATTGTGGTTAGAAAAGATAATTGATATGATTTCAATCTTCTTAAATTTGTCAAGACTTGCTTTGTGAACTAACATGACATTATGGAAAATATGTTATATACACTTGAGAAGATACTTTTCAAGAACCCCCAGTGTGTGTTTTAAACTCTGAACACTTCCAAACCCTGTGAATACTATATTTTTCCATATATATATATATATATATATATATATACACATATACACACACACACATGTATATACATGATAAAATTTAATTTATAAATTAGGCAAAGTGAGAGATTAACAATAGCTAAATAAGATACAACAATATAACAATGTACTACATTAAATTTACATGGTTGTGGTCTCTTTCTTCCTTAAAATGTGGAATTTTTTATTTAATATATTTGGAACGTGATTGTGGGTAACTGAAACTACAGAAAGTGAGACTAGGGACAAAGAGATACCACTGTAGTTCTTTTGTCTGTCTTTCCATCTCTTGCTGTTTTCCTATGTGTTTTGCTGATTTTTTTTTCTTTTTCTGGATGAATATACTTAGATTTCTTTCTTTTTCCTTTGGTGTAACTTAACTTCTATAGGTATTTTCATTGTGTTTTCAATGGGGCTTAAATAAAATATTTTTATTTATAAGCCCATTTTAAGTTAATAACAGCTTACCTTCAATTACATATAACAGCCCCACATTTTCCTTTTCTCACCCACTTACTTTATGTTATTAATGTCACAGTTTGCAACTGTTTGTATTATGTATACATTAACATGTTTTTAATTATAGTTATTTTTAATATTTTGTCCTTTATTTTATTTTTTGCTACCAGTGATTGAATCCAGAAAGTGAGACTAGGGACAAAGGGACACCACTGTAGTTCTTTTGTCTGTCTCTCGTCTCTTGCTGCATTCTAGGAAAGCCCTCTACCACTGACCTACATCCCCAGAACTTTTTATTTTGTTTTAATACAGGGTCTGGTGAAGTTGCTGAGGCTGCCTCAAATTTGGAATCCTCTTGCCTCAGCTTCCTAAGTCACTGGGATTATAGGCATGAACCACCACTCCTAGCTTTTAAACTTTTCTACTAGAATTAAAATGGATTTACCCAATGCTGTTAGCAATACAGCATTCTATTTTCATGCATATGGTTACTTTTACTAACTAGTTTTATATTTTCTCATAATATTGTGTTATTATTTAGCATTTTTCATTTCAAATTGAGGAACTTCTTTTAGAATGTCTTGTAAGGCAAGTCTGGTAAGAATAAAATTATCCAGAAAAATCTTTTTTTGTACCTTCATTTCTGAAGGAAATGTTTGCCAGGTATAGTATTCTCTGGTAACTTTTTCTTTTTTTCCTTTTTATCCCCCAGTACTATTCCAACCCTTCTGGTCTACAAGTTTTCTGGTGAAAAGTCTGTTTATAGTCTTTTGAAAGTTGTCTTGTATGAAATGGGTCATATTTCTTTTGCTGCTTTTAAAATTCTCTTTGCCTTCTACTTTTGGCAATTTAATTATCATACATCTTGGTGTAGGTTACTTTTCACTATCTGATCTGAGTTTCTTTTTTAAAAAATATTGTTTAGTTGTCAATGGACCTTTATTTTATTTATTTATATGTGGTGCTGAGACTCGAACACATGCTAGGCAAGTGCTATACCACTGAGCCACAACCCTAGCCCCTGATCTGAGTTTCTTTGGCTGCAGATTTTGGAAGTTTTCAGCCATTATTTCTTGTAATAAGCTTTCTAATTCTTTCTCTTCTCCTTCTAAGATTTCCATAATGAATATACTGCTTTGTTTAATGGTGTTCTATAATTCCCTTAAGCTTTCTTTACTATTTTTAACATTCTTTTTTTCTTTCTTATCCTTGTATTGCATATATTCAGGTGGTCTGTTTCTGAGTTCATTTATTCTTTCTTGCATTAATTTACTATTGAACCACTCTAGTGAATTTTCCATTTCAGTCATTGTATTTTTTCAGGTCCATGGTTTCTGTTCGACACTTAATTTTTTTTTCCCTCTGTTGAAATTCTCACTTTGTCACACATTGGTCTCCTGAGCTTGTTGAACATTTTTATGATGGTTATTTAAATTTTTTTTCAGGCAATTCATATACCTCCATTTCACTAATGTCAGTTTCTGGAGTTTTATCTTGTTGCTTTGTTGCAGTTGTGTTTCCAATTTCTTCATCTTCCTTAACTCTGTGTTGGTACAAGTGCATTAGGGGGAAAAAAAGGATACTTCTGCAAGTCTTCACAGAGTGGCTTCCTAAAGGAGAAGACGTCCACACTGCTATTACAGTTCTTAGTGTGTCCCAGGCATCCACGGTGTGTTGCTGAGTGCTGTTAGCACTCTAAGACAAGTGAGACAGAAATCATTTCTTAGGATAGTACCAAAGAAGTTGGAGCATTAGAGACAAAGACTCTTTTCTTCCAAGAAGGAAGTTGCAGTTCATTCATTTCACTTTTCATTGGACTAGGGTAGTGGTGCTGTGGTGAGTGCTTGTGTATTGATTCAAACTACCTTCTTTATTCTCAGTGGCCCCTGGGCATCTGGAATTTGCCAGTTTCCATAAGTACTCTTGACAGGTGAGGCAGAAGCCAATCCCTAGGAAACCTTAAGAGAAATTGAAATGTATGAAGTGCAACCTTGTCCTTATCCTCTCTAGGGAGAAACCTGAAGCTAGGTTTGTTTGTTTTGCCTACTCATTCTGTACTGATTTGGGGGAAGGAGGTATGTTGAATGTCCACATGCTAGTTCAAATCTCCATCTCTGTTTCTTGTATCAAGAAACTGTTAGAGCTCCAGACAGATGAGATAAAAATCTGTTTTTCTTTTTTTTTAATTTTCTTTTTTTTATTAGTTGCACATGACAATACAATGATCTTGATATATCATACATTTGAATCAAATGGGGTATAATTTCTCATTTTTCTGAGTGTACAGGTTGCAGAATCACATTGGTTCTACAGACACATATATACATATACAGCAATACTAGTGTCTATTTTATTCTGCTGCCCTGTTTTTCAAGCAGGGCTTGCAAAAACTGGCATATTGAATGTGTGGTACAGTTCTTTTCTCCCCAGGAGAAAGCTGAGAGCTGGGGCATTTTTCCTGATTATATTGTGCTGTGCCAAGGGTAGAAATTATGTCAAGAGGGTTTTTTTTTCACTTCAGTTTTTTTTCTGTTGGTTTCAACATGGGTGGTTTTCACTCATCTATGGTGAAGGAGCCTCTCAACTAGTTTCTAGATTTCCCACAAAAGGAATTATTCTGTGTACTGCTATTGAATTAGTGTGTCCATGAGGAAAACAAAAGTCCACGGCTTCCATTTTTACCATATTGATGATGTCACTTCTGGGAGCACTTACTTTTGAAGCCCTGAGCCAACATGTATCAAATATGCTTATATTTGAGTGCTCTGCTATAGAGATCATATGAAGAAACCCTGGGACTATAGCAGAGAAATCACTAGCAGAGTGAAATCTTCTAGATGTCACCATTGAGATATCAGGGGAGTGAATGAAGCTGTCTTTGATCATCTAGACCTGTTGAGCTATATGTTACTAAATGGCCACAGCTGACATCACAGAGTAGATGAATCACCCAGTCAACCACTGCTATAACTCTTAACAAAAACAAAACAAAAGCAAAAATGAACAAACAAAATCATAAGCTGTAACAAGGCTTTTTCCCATCAAGTTTGTGTCAAAAAGTGCAGAAACTGGGATACTACTTGCAAGCTAACAAGCTGATAGAAGATCTGAATCAGAGACAAAGGACTTTATTATTCACAGCAAAAGGAAATCATGTTGGTTTGTGTATTATCCTCATGCCAACCACATCCCAGTGAGGGCAACATGAAGGGCCCATTCTGGAAGCCTATGCAGTCAGTGGATTGTAAAATAGGAGAGTAACCCAAAGCTAGGAGGAGTCTGTGTTTTATAAAAAGTGGAAGCCAACCTACTCTTCGGGAAGAGGTACTGTCTCATCCTTAAGGGCTTCTTCATGTAAATGAAACCCCAAGAAATGCATTAGGTAAAGAGTGATTAAGGCCATGTGTTTTTGGTATACCCAGTGCACATGTGTAGAGGTCAACATGCTGGATTGCTACTTGCAACAGATTGTTACACAACAGATTGCATGCTTCATTTTCAGTTGGACATTTTCACTATATAACAGGAGCATATCCTGGACCCTGGGTATTGAGAAATAAACAGTTATTTTTGTTGAATCTCACAGGGAAAATAAATATTGTATGATAGAGATCTACTATCTCTTTGCAAAACTTCTGGTCTCAAGTCTAAATAAAACAAATGACTTTTTCCTTTCACGGTAGTTTTCACTTTTGGTCTCTCTTTCCTCCTGTTAACACTTACTTTAAAACAGTGCATTTTAATATGGTGTCTTAGTTTCATGATGGGTTTAATGGAGTATGTTAATGCCCCCAAACTGTGTACAAAATATTATGTATGTCAACTTATGCATTTCTTTCCCGAGGAGATAATAAATAGTTCTTTTCAGACATTTTAAAAGTGTGATTTAAGCAAAGACCATAAAATAGCAAAGATATAAGGAAATTCACTATTTTAAATTAACCAACCTAAAATGTTATCTTTAAAGCCCTAAACATGCCTCATTTGCCATCATTGGCAAGCTAAACTGTAACTATTGGCTATTCCTAAATAGTTTGGTATTGCACCATGTGAGGCAGCAATTTGAATGCCTCTGGAATATCTACTTCCAATGTGTGTGTTCAGTATGATTTTTTTGGGGGGGAGGGTACTGGGGATTGAACTCAGGGGCACTCAACAACTGAGCCACATCCCCAGCTCTTTTGTATTTTATTTAGAGACAGGGTCTCACTGAGTTGCTTAGTGTCTTGTGTTGCTGAGGCTGGCTGTGAACTTGCAATTCTCCTGCCTCAGCCTCCCAAGCCACGGTGATTACAGGCATGCGCCATATATGGTATTAAATTTCTCAATTATTGGTCCTATATTAACTATGCAGTCTTCATAGAACTGGGTAAAATATGCCTTTGGAATATAAACCCTATTTATTATAAGGAGTGAAGATCTCAGAGTACAACTGGTCCCTTTTGACCCTATACCTGCATTAATAGCATCGAAGTTAGCAACATACCAAAAAGCAAGTATCAGTATAAATCTCACTTTATCTTTCTCACCAATGAAATGGTTCTATGTGCATAGTATATATGTTGTGTTAATATTTATAGGTCTCATTGCCTGCTTAATAAATGCAGGAGTATACTACATATTTAAAAAAATATGTTTTTATCACTATGATTCCAGTCAGATTAAAACTACAAATAATTGGAAGACTCAGGAGCTCTTTCTGGGATAGATTAATGTCTAAATTGTCAAAGTCTTCTGTTAAGCTGAATGTATTTTTTTTGTTTGAATTATAAAGTAAGTCCTTTCCAGTCCAGCAAAAATTCAAAGCCACTTAACTCATTAAACTAGAATATAGCACTAGTTAAATAATCCTACACATTTTCTGCAACAAAAGATATAATTACAATGAATCACAACACCCTCACCCTCCCTCAACCAAACTCCCACCCTCACTCCATCCTATATTCATCTACATAGACAAAACACCTGAATATTGAGAAAGTTGATTTTATAATAATGAAAACAAACTGAATGGTAAATCTTGAACCTTGCTAAAAGTAGTTGTAGTATTTTTTTAGAGAATTCCACTGATGTATTTTCTCTAAAATATAGCAAACCATTCTAATTCACATTTAGTAGATACCATTTTTTGTCTTTTCAACATGATTTTTCATAGAGTTTTAATGTTTTCCAAATTATTTTTATTCTGCTATTCACCCATCACTCAATTAGTGTTGTTTTTCTGAAAATGAACTATTGAATAATTTTCACTTTTAAATATTCAAATAAGTATATACACTGTATATACTTATTTAGATACCTAGCATTTATTTAACTAACTCAAATAATTACAGTGATTATTCCAGTAATTAAATGCCACAAAGGTTAATATGCATAATTGCTTCAATCTTTGAACATTTTCTTTTCTATTTTGGAATGTCTACAGAGTGGTAACACATTAAAACTTGTGACACTTTTTAAAAATTTACAACCAAAATGGAGATGAATCCTGGTATATAAAAAAGTTCCATCTCCTTTAACATTCTCAACTAAATCTGGTGCAATGTCTTTTATGTATTATATCTTAATGAAAAGAGATATTTTCTGTGATTCATGGAAAGTAACTTAATCTCTTTGACCCAGTTGTCAAATGGAGATAATAATATCCAACTTAGTGTTGTTTTAAGACCTTAATGAGTTGCTGGTTAAAATAATTACCACTTCTTAATTATTCACTGTTATCCAAGAACATGTAAGATTTAATATTCAAAAGACTGGCTGAATTTAAGAGATCTTTATCAGAGTTTAGAATACCAAGTGTATAGAATCTGTGTAGTAGATTGCTGGAGAAGAGAGAACTATGGAGAATGGGCTCTGAGAGTATGAACATCACCTGCATGACCTTGGCTGGAAGATGGTCTCCAAATACACAGGATTAGACTACCTAAGGCTTACATTGTGGTTACCATGGGGGCATGAACAGAATATGATGCTGGAGGTCCTTCAGTGCTGGAGGATTCTGGAGTTCTTGTGTAACCCTGAAGGCAGGATATGCTTAAAATGGTGCTGATATCCTTAACATCCAGCTAAGACACCAAGAAAGTCTTAGGTCTTTAGGAATGAGCACACTCTCAAGAAGGAACCAGAAAAGATGTTCTGTAAATGGTCAAGTAATAAAGATTTTAGGCTTTGTGCACTATCTCTCTCTCTTACTCTTCTCATTATTTGGTGGTACACGCCTAGAATCCCATCAACTTGAGAGACTGAGGCAGGAAGATCTCAAGTTCAAGGTCAGGTTTAGCAACTTAGTGATACTCTGTCCCAAAATAAAAAGGGCTGAGGATGTAGCTCAGTGTACAGCACCCTTGGGTTCAAACCCTGATACCAAAATACAGAATAAAACAAAACAAACAAAATAACAAAAATAGAGCTATCATAAGATCTAGCAATTCCACTTCTGGATATATATCCAAAGGAGCTGAAATGAATATGTTGAAGGGATATTTGTATTCTTGGGTTCATTACAACATTATTCACAATAGCCAATATTTGGAATCAACCAAAGTGTCTGTCAGTGGATGAATGATAAAGAAACTGTGGTGTATATATACAATATGTGAGAGTCAGCTTTCCATTACTATATCTAATACTGCAAAAAATTAACTTATATACAGAAATATAGGTTGGGAATTAGCTCAGTGGTAGAGGGCTTGCCCAGCATGCACTAGGCCCTGGGTTCTATCCCCAGTACCCCCACACACACACACATATACACACAAAGGTCTAATTTGGTTCACAGTTTTGGAAGTTTCAGGCCATGGTTAGTTAGTTGCATTACCTGTGGGGCTGTGGTAAGGCAGCACCTCATGGCAGGGAAAGTGTGGCAGCACAATGCTCCTCATCTTGCATCTTTTTGTTAATATATATTTTTTGTAGATGGACACAATATATGTATTTATTTATTTATCTTTATATGGTGCTGAGGATCGAACACAGTGCCTCACACATAGTAGGCAAGCCCTCACCTTGTATCTTTAACATGAAAGAAAGAGGAAGAGGCTGGGGTTCCACTATCCACTTTGAGTGTTTGGCTCCAATGATCTGAGGACCTCTGATGGACCCCAACTCTTAAAGTTTCCACCACCTCCCAATAGTGCCAGCTGAGCAACAAAGTAGGGGCCGCCTGAGGCAGCAAGAGCCGCCCCATTGCCAGACAGTAAAGGTCAAATATACAATACAATCAATCCAGCATCACAGCAATTATATACAGCTTAACTCAAATCATCTCAACGCACCTTTCAAACATTCCCTCTGGCAAATGCCAGGCGTCATTCTGACCAGCTGTGGCTCTCAACACTCTCTTGCCAGACTATGTGTATATTCCAGCTTCTCATTTAGCAATGCCAACTTGAAGCAAGTTTATTTTATTTTTCTTTGTCTTTTTTTAGGTGCTGGGGATGGAACGTAGCGTTTCATGAATGCTAGACACTCTACCACTGAGCCATATCTGTAGCCCCTTGAAACAAGTTTCTAACTCTGTTAGTGACCCAGTTTCCTCACATGTAAAAATGAAGGAATAGCAGTACTTACAAAGTTCTCTCGTAAGGATTAAATTAATTTATGAATATATTTTAATTCATACACATACATGTGAAAACAGAGTCACTGACAGATTAATTTACTTGTCCAAGGTCCCACTGGTACCTATATATGTACATGTATATGTATGTATGTGTGTGTGTGTTATAAAATCTTAGAAGAGTGCTAATAGGCATTAAATCCTATGTTGAATATATTTTTCTCGAATTGTTGGACAACCAAAATTGTCTATATATATAAAGCAGTTAAAATAGACCTTAAAACAGGGAAATTACTTTTTAAGCACAGAGCCATAATTCTTAGCTAGAATTTTTATAAAAACTCATCAACAGGCAAAACTAAACCACGGGTCACTTAAAGATCAGAGGTAGATGGCAACTAGAATGCAAATGAATGATTGTCACGAAAGTCATGATAGTTAAAAAATCCATGGGTTGGGTCAGGTGTGGTGGTACACGCTATAATCCCAGAGGCTCAGGAGGCTGAGGCAGGAGGATCACCAGTTCAAAGTCACCCTCAGCAATTTATAGAGACCCTGTCTCAAAATAAAAATTAAAAGGGGCTGGGGATGTGGCTCAGTGGCTAATTAATGTACCTGGGTTCAAACCCTGGCACCAGAAAAAAAATAATTTATTGATTGGGCTGGAAGGGATTTGGGTCTATAAACTCAGCAACTCTGGAGGCTGAGGCAAGAGGATTGAATGAGTTAAAGGTTAGGCAGGAGCACACAGGGAACTCTTAAACTGTGGAATGTTATCACTTTATACTGGGTGATAGACATACAAGTATTCATTCTACGATTAGTCTTAAAATTCTGTGGATAAATTTTATAAATATTTGTGTGTATGATATAATTCTAGTCTAGCTTAAAACTTGGGTCTCATATGTAATCACAAGCTCTTCTCTTGTACAGCTAGCTCTAAGATTAGAAGCCAAGAATAAGCAAGCTCTGCTAACAGCCTCTATTCCCTTTCTTCTCAGTTGTTTCTTCTCTGTTGTCAATTATAAGAAGGGATAGAATTAAAAAGAGTGTTTCTTTAACTCAGTGACAGCCTTTCACAGAGCTCTTGGTGTCTTAGTCATTTGGGCTGCTATAATTGAACACCAGAGACTGAGTAGTTCATAAACAGAAATTTATTTCCCATAGGTCTGGAGGCCTGAAATCTGAAGTCAGGGTGCCATCATGATCAGTTTTGGTGAGGGTCTTCTTTCTGGCTATAGACTATCTTTTTTCTGTGTTCTAAGATAGCGAAAGATGCAAGAAACTCTCTGGGGCCTTTTTAAATTTTAAAAAAATATTTATTTATTTATTTTTTAGTTTTCGGCGGACACAGCATCTTTGTTTGTATGTGGTGCTGAGGATCGAACCCAGGCTGCACGCACGCCAGGCGAGCGCACTACTGCTTGAGCCACATCTCCAGCCCCTCTTTTTATTTTTTTTTAACTTTGATACTGGGTATTGAATCCAGGGGTGCTTAACTACTAAGCCATATTCCAAGCACTGTGATTTTTTTTTATTTTGAAAACAAATTGCTTAGGGCCTCACTAAGTTGCTGAGGCTGGTCTTGAACTTGTGTTCCTCCAGCCTCTGCCTCCTGATTTACTAGGATTACAGGTGTGCACCACCACACCACACCTTCTTTTATAAGGGTACTTATCCTATTCATGAAGGCTCCACCCTCACTTCTCAAAGGTCCCACCTCCATACCCCAGGGCCTATCCAGAAATGTTGTACACAAGGGAGGAAAATGGTTTGTGAGCCTAGAATCCTGGGGAATTTTTGACAGTCATTGTATCAATCTTTGTGCTTAAACTTGACTATGTTTTTTTTTTTTGCTTTGAAAAGTATCCAATAATTGAAAGATATTTTATTATCACATTTTCTTTATGTGCAACTAACTTAGGAAGTTAAACTTTTAAAATTTGTCAACTTTATCATTATCATTATCATCATCACTATTGTGTGGCAGACAAAAGCTGTCATAACAATTTTGAGTTAATTAAAACTTTGAAAAATGTACTCTTATTTTTACTTTGATGGGCTTGAAGAACAAATCTTTGCATTACTATTTTAGTCAATTAGGGCTGATCTAACGGAGTGCCATAGACTGGGTAGTTTACAAACAACAGTAATTTATTTCTCTAGAGCTCTGGAGGCTGGAAGTATGAGATCAGGGGATCCAGTATGCTTGGTTTTGGTGAAGGCTCTCTTCCAGGTTGCAGACAACCAGCTTCTTGTATGCTCACATGGAAGAAAGAGAGCAAGAGAATTCTTTGGGACTCCTTTCTAAAGGAACACTACACTGTTCCTCTCAAGAGGAATCCACCCTTATCACCCATTTACCTCCCAAATGCCACACCTCCTAATATCATCAGCTTGGGGGTTAGGATTTCAACATGTGAATTCTGGGAGTAGACAAATATTTAGATCATAGCAGTTGCTGTTAATTTCTGACTGTCAAACTCTGGCTCTCTATGTTCTCAATGATACATTCACCCAAATGTTGACTCTTTCATTATGAGCCCATGTGAATATTCTTAAGAATTTTTAGGACTTCACCACTGCACTCACCCCAGCCCCCTTTATCCTCTATTAACTTCTTCAACCAGCCGTCCACTGAGAACCCACACCAGAATCTCTCCTTGTTGGCCACTTAACTCTAGATACTCAAGTGTTATTCCTATGATGAATTATAGAAGTATATGTTGTGCCACTGTTATCTCTTCTTTAACTCTTTCCTTCTTTTCCCAAGTCTCCTATTTTCCTGATCAGGTAGGTACAGAGGCATAACAGCAAGCCTGTTGCCTAAACGAACAACTAGCCAGGGATCAAAATGCCTCTACTCTTTTTATATGGACCCCCAATTTCATGAATGTTTTTTTTCTTGGAACACCACACAATTTGATTTTGAGAAGAAAGTTTTTTCCCCACTTCCACAAAGAGGCAGAGGAATCACTTGGATGATCTCTCTACCACCCATGGTTCTCTTGTACACTGCAGTGCAAGAGTAGTGCCCTGGTTGATTATGGTATGGGTTGAGTTGGGGCACCATTTAAGAAGCCTGCAGTGTGATATCCAAAGTTGAGTTTGGGTACCTTATTGGAGACTCCTTTTAGAATAAGATACTTTGTGCCTTTGCTGCAGTCTGGCTGGGCACAAATCACGAGCCACTCAAGCAGGAACAAACTTTATTTCTGAACTCCACCAGCACACTCCACACATGCTCCCCAGGAACTCTCCCAGTACACTCCACCCACACAGCTCCTCCAGGAACTACCAACCAGAAATCCCTCCTCCGGCACTTCCCCAACCAATTCGAACTCTCCACGAATCCCCGAGAGAACTCCAAAATAGTGGGCCAAGGCGGACAGTAAAGGTCTAATATACAATTGAATCAATCCAGCATCATCTTAATGGCTTGCCTCTCAACCATTACTTCTGGCAAAATGCCAGGGGCCATTCCGACTGTGGCTCTCAACATGCCTTAGTATCATTCTTAATTTTTTTTTCTTTATCAACTATGGGTTTTAGTAAACAACCCCAGAGCAACAAGAAACATACTATTAAATGTCTAGTAACATCAGATTCCCACATTTGTTAATTGTGTGCTCTTTTTCAAGTCTCCTAAATTCTCCCAACCTCAATTTCCTTATCATTATTTAGAAATAATACCACATCTAACCTTTTAGTTGTTTTCTAATATTGAAGAAGTACAGGTGCACAGGGACTTGTGCAGACTAAATATTTAAGAAACTTTGAGAGAGCACTCTTAAATGTTCATTTAGGAGAAAGGCCTGAATTGGGCAGAAATTAACCTAATATAATAAATGGAATATTCCATAACTTTGAGAAATCCATCCCAGAATGTAGATTTTACTACATACCCTAAAGTAAAAATAAATTACATCTTTAGTAGGAATAACATAGTAATTAATGGATTGGTCACATAACTGTAAATTATCCTTTGGTACAATATATTTTCTTAATTTTATCTTTAGCTTTACATTTGGTTATTCCATTAAAATGAAGAGGTTATTCTTTGGAAATTGTTTACTTTTTTGAACATAAAGGCTTTCATTACTTTGCATTATTTTTTTTATCCATACAATAGACTATTTATACTGGATTATTCCGTCTGGAAATAAGTACTGAAAACGATTCATTATGATATATTTGATACAAAAGTAGGCATGATAATCTATTTAATGAGAGTATGTTTCATAGTTGAATGTTAGCTTGAGAATTGTGAAAATTAAAGGAGCTTATTCCTATAAAATTCTCAGCAAGGTGTCTGATGTATAGTAAAGACTCAAAATGCTATTATGATGATTATAAAGCTTTCTACATAGGCTTTTTAATATTTTTATGATGCCAAATTAAATCATGTACTTAAATTCCAGTAGGAGAAAAATTAAGTTGGATAATGACAACTGAAATCTATATTTATTCACGATTTCTGCATTTTGAAAAGAACAGATTTCTTGCTGTTAAGATAGGTTAATGCCACACAGTGGTCTACATCTGTAATTCCAGTGATTCAGGAGGCCAAGGCAGGAGGATCACAAGTTCATGTCCAGCCTTAGCAAGTTAGCGAGGCCCTAAGCAACTTAGCGAGACTCTGTTGCAAAATAAAAAAAGAAAAAGGGCTGGGGATGTGGTTCAGTGGTAAAGTGTCCTGGGCTCAATTCACAGTATCAAAAATAAAAAAGATAAAAAAATAAACAACTAGGATAGCTCTTCTCCAAAAGGCTGTCTATCTACAAATATTTTATGGCTAATTATATATCAAAGGGTATTAATAAACCTTTTCTTATTTCTATGGCATGGAAGTAGTTTCTTGTTTCTTTTCTTTTTTTTAAATTGGCAAAATTAAGAAAACAAAAATAATAGAACACACCATAAAAGCTTAAAGCATCAATCACACAATATCTTTATTTATTTATTTTTATGTGGTGCTGAGGATTGAACCCAGGGCCTCGCATGTGCTAGGCGAGCACTCTACTGCTGAGCCACAACCCCAGCCCCTTCAGAAGATTTTGAAAAGAACATATTTCATGCTATTAAGATAAGTTAATGCCAGGTACAGTGGTCTATGCCTGTAATTAAGATTAAAGTGGAAAAATCCATGTTTATGCCCCCATTTTAAAAACAAATTTTACTGTCAAATCTTTGCAAGACCAGTTAAATTTAAAGAGGTTTAAGTAAGCATCTTTAATATAAGTTATTCCTTTGCTCACAGAAAGCTTTTATTAATGTCTTTGGAAACTAAATCTTCAAGTTTGAGTACATGATTTTGAAGGGCTCACATACAATGGTCTCTGTGAGTATCCCAAAACTCCAGTGAGTAGCAAGCAAGGTATGAGAACCACTTATTGGTTAAAATGATAGGGACTACCTTAATATTTTGTTTTGGAATAAATTATGATTTACAACTTTGATTTAAAAATATTTTCCACCCTTTCTTTTGGTTTTATTGTTTGAATAATTTCTTATTTCTTATGATACAGTTCTGTTAAAGTTTTCTTTTATCTGGAAATGCCTTTGTTTCTTCCTTCATTAGCGAAAGGTGAATATTACAAGTTTCCCAGCACTTGAAGATACTTTTCCACTGTGTGCTAATTTCCATTGTTTCTAATGAGAAATCACTCACTTAATGCATCATTTTCAAATTTTCTTTTTCTTTTGTTGGTGCTGGGGATTGAACCCAGGGTCTTGTGCATGCAAGGCAAGAACTCTGCCAACTGAGCTAGATCCCTAGCCCTCAAATTTTCTCTTGATCTATTTTAAGCAGCTCGTCTGTGACATCTCTAACTGTGGTTTTTGTTGTATTTATCCTATGTGTTTCATGAATCTATAATTTTTTTAATATTTATTTTTTAGTTGTAGTTGGACACAATACATTTATTTATTTATTTTTATGTGGTGCTGAGGATCGAACCCAGGGCCTCACATGTGCTAGGCAAATGCTCTACCACGGAGCCACAACCCCAGCCCCCCCCCCCAACTGCCGTATCTATAAATTTATATGCACTACCAACTTTGATTTTGCTTGCCATCATTTTAAAAAATATGTTTCTCCATCTAAAATAGGGGTTCTTGACAGTCATGGTAGTGCTCACCTGTAATCCCAGCTGCTTGGAAGACTGAGGCAGGAGGATCAAGAGTTCAAAGCTAGCCTCAGCAAGTTAGCGAGGTCCTAAGCAACTTAGAAGACTGGATCTCAAAATAAAATAAAAACAGCTGGGGATGTGGCTCAGTGGTTAAGCACCCCTGGATTCAATCTCTGGTGCCCCCTCAAATATATATGTATGTATGTATATGTGTATATATATGTATACCTATATATGTACATAAATAGTTACAATGTATGTGTACATCTGCACATATGTATAGGCATTCTTTCTTCTGGGACTCAGATAATATGTGTGCTAAATCTCTGCTCATTCTTTTTAATTTTTTTCTATTTTTCAGATAGTATAATTTCTATTGTTCTATCTGCAAATTTTCTTTTTTCCATTTGAATGCCTGTTCTGCTGTTAAGCTCATTAAGAAGTGTATTTTTCTTTAACATGTTGTATTTTTTTTAAATACTAGAAATTCCCCTTTGTTCATTTTATAGCTTCTTTGCTTCTGCTGAGATTTCTTTTTATTTATAACAAGCATATTCCTGATGATAGTTATAAAAGCTGTGTTATAAAATCTTTTGGTTTTATAGTTATTACAAATTTTTAAAAATCTTGAGATAGGTCTTCATTGATTTTCTTTTCTCTTAGAATCACTAATTTTTTTCTTCATTCTTCATATTCTGAACAGTTTGAATTGTACTCTGAAGTAAATTGTATGTTGTATTGATTCTGTTTTTTTTAATGTTTTTCTAAAGAGTGTTCTTTTTTTTTTTTTTTGTACCAGATATTGAACCCAGGGATGTTTAACCACTGAGCTACATCCCCAGCTTTTTATATATTTTTATTTTGAGATAGGGTCTCACTAAGTTTATTAGGGCCTCTCTAAGTTGTTTAGGGCCTTGCTAAAACTGGCTTCAAACTTGAAATTCTCCTGCCTATTGAGCCACTGGGATTATGGGCTTGTGCCACCATGCCAGGCTCATTTTTTTTTAAGCAGATATTTAACTTGGCTGAACTCATAAAGTGAACATTGTCTCCTCAGTGGTGCGTAGCAGCTGAAATATTAATTAGTGTTTGTACCTTAGCTTGGTTCCTTGCAGTCTGCTTTACCCATGTGCATTTCAGGGACTAATGGGCTATATGGACAGTTTATTCATATAAACTGGTTCTCTCTTTTCTGTGATTTTCTCCTCACTCATCAGTAGCTATGATTGCCTAGAACATCTTCCTCTGGTTTTTTAAGCCAGTTAGACTAATTTTGAATAATTTTCTTATTTCTTATGATACAGTTCTGTTAAAGTTTTCTCTTATCTGGAAATGCCTTTGTTTCTTCCTTCATTAGTGAAGGTGAATATTACAAGTTTCCCAGCACTTGAAGATATTTTTCCACTGTGTGCTAATTTCCATTGTTTCTAATGAGAAATCACTCATTAAATGCATCATTTTCAAATTTTCCTTTTCTTTTGGTGGTGCTGGGGATTGAACCCCATGATATTATCCACAATGCTGACACAGACTGTGACCTGCTCTCAGGCTAAAATCTATTAAAAGAAAAAGGAATCTCATATTGTACCTTAACTTTCTTACAAGTGTCAAATAAACTTCAGTTCCTGCATACTTTTGGTCATAGTCTACTGCCTTAATTTTTTGTGTGCATTTATGTGCTTCTTCTGCAGTTTATAGTGTTATATGTGCAAGGATTGTTCTGATAGGAGATACTTGGCCTTTACTAGAAACTGAACCCAAGAATACTAAATTCAGTTGTTCTGTGGGTTTGGAGTCAATAGATTCTAGAAGAAATAGTGTCAATCTTCTAATTAATTGTTACATATTTATCTCCAAGATGAAAATTAAGGGAAGAGGGAGAATCATATGATTTGTCTTCAAAATAAAGCAAAGAAAGACTATACTTGAGGAAAAATAGATGTGAAAACAGATGGGATAGTTTTCTAGAGTAGTAACAACATATTGCCAAATGCATTTTGATAGGCATAGAAAATTGTGAAGGCATTAATAGAATGAGCAAGATTTTAAATTATACACGTACCTGTACATCTCTGTGTGTTTGGGGAAAGAGAGGGAAAGAGAATTAAGGTATATGCAGTTCACATCCTATTTGGCTTAATTTAAAATGCAAGGAATTCTAAAATCACAAGTTATCTATTCTTTATCTTTGAGCATATTATATCTTGGTTAAGAAAAATGTATACTTCAGCCTTAGAAAGTAAGATTATTTAAAATAGGATTTGTTCTATATAGATCATTAGGTAATCGAAAGAATTTTCTTTTAGTACAAGGGATTGAACCCAGGGGCGCTTAATCACTGAGGCACACCCCCGGCCTTTTTTATATTTTATTTAGAGGCAGGGTCTCGCTGAGTTGTTAAGTGCCTTGCTAATCTGCTGAGGCTGGCTTTGAACTTTCAATCCTCCTGCCTCAGCCTCTCAAGTTGCTGGGATTAGAGGCATGCACCACCATGCCCAGCCATGCACCCCCACACCTGACAAGACTTTTTAATTTGGTAAATAATCATAATTATTACTTACTGTTTGGTTATATTTAAATGTATCACAAATAAAGAACCATGCTTGTAGTATACATTTTCTCCAAAATGTTAGTAATACTGACAACCAAAAAGGGATAATTAGATTCTAATGCCTCCTCAGCCAATCAATTACTAATAGTTGATATAAAAGACTCGTTTCAGTTGTCTATAATGTTAAGTTATTTTCTTACACATTGACTTTTAAATGCAGGGGATTGTTTCACATGATTGAATTGGGTAGAAATATAAGAGAGGGTTATATTCTTATTTCTTGGGTTGCTGATCAATTTAGAAAAATTGCAAGAACAAGGTAATATTTTTTATCCTATACCTTTATATAATTATTTATGAGCATTGTCCCATCAAGGTAAACAAATAATGGTGTCTATGATAATCAGTGAACTCATTTTTGCCAATTATTCAGGTTCAAAATCTGAGTTGGGGCTAGTGCTTGCCTAGTAAGTCCCTGGGTTCAATCCCCAGCACCACAAACACAAAAAGTCTTAGTCATTTCTGCCTTTTCCCTCACTTTCTCTATTAAAGTAATCAGAGTTCCACTCTTACTTATCTCATAATATCCTCCATATCTATTTTCCCTCCAATTATTATTGAAAGTAACCCTAGCCCTGAGGCTTAATTACTCATGTATTAGTACCACACTGTTTCTTGTTACTGATATAACTCACTTCCAGTTCACCCCATTCACTGCTGCTACTAATGGTAGTTCTATATGTTGGTAAAGTAAACATCACTAATAATCCTAAAGTGTTGTTTTCTAAATGTAATTGCTTACTCATTAAGCAATTACATTACATTACATTATGGTGGTTCATAGTTATATGAAGAGTTTAAACTCCTGAACCTTCCAGTTGTAACCATCTGCTTTACCACACCTTGGGCATGCTGGGCAAATGATCTGTCACTGAACTCTATCCCTAGCCCCATTCTGGTTCACCAGTTTAGTCTACTCATCACTCTCCCCAAGAATGACATGATCTACCTCTTGCTGCAAGGAAGGGACAGTGTTGTTCTGTTTTAAATTTTAAGACTCTATTTTAGTGTGTTTTCATAATTCAGTTTAGGTAAGAATCACCTGGTACATTCCTAGGCTCCATCCACAGGTTCTGATTTCGTAGGTCTGTAGGTGAAACCTAAAACCTGCAGCTTTAGCAGTGGCCTTAGTAGACTCTGATGAAGATGATCCATAGAATACAATGAGAAATATCACTCTGTTTACGAAAACTCTACTCATTTTCAGAAATATATGTCTCCCTCTGATGGATTGAACTGAAGGTTCTGAGCACGCAAGGCAAGCTCTACCACTGAACAGCATCCCCAGCCCCATTCCATTTTTAAATATGAAGGCTTCAGAATTATTCCAGTCAAGATAGATCACTCAAGACTGTGAACTCATAGGGTATCTCTTTGTAACATTCCCTTCATTCAATTCCAAGAGGACTGCCAACCTTTTTGGAATAGCCATTCCTCCCATTTCTATTTCCTTTCCTACTTAATTTTTTCTCTATAGCACTTAACATTGCTTGACATTACAGTTTCTTTTCTTATAAACGATTTTTTCCCATTTGAAAATAAAATTCATGAGTATAGAGACATAGTAATATTCACTTCTATACTATCATCTCATTACAGACTAGAACAGTATAGTAGATCCTCAAGAAATATTGTTGAACAAATGAATTTAACATTTAGCATATAGAGTTTTATTGTTAATCATCTTTTTATGAATGTTCTTGATGATCCAACAATGTAGTGTACTTCCCTTTTTTGTACTTTATAGAATCCAATCCAGAGATTTGCCCAATAAGCACACAGTGCAGATTTGTTGATACAAATCTGAAAATGACATTAATTGATAACTGCTTTAAATTTCATCTATTTTTGGTGTACATGTGTGGTGCTGGGGCTCAAACCCAGGACTTTGCATGGTAAGTACTATACCCCCAGCCCTTATAACTAAAAACATGGGAGACAGAATAATGACCCCTGGAAGATGTCTGCATCCTAATTCCCATAACCTGTTAATATGTTGCTTTTTGTGTGAAAGGAACTTTGCACATGTGATTCAGGTCAAGGACCTTGAAATGAGGAGATTATTCTGGTTTATCTATATAAATCGGATCTGATCTCAGGAGTCCTTAAAAAAAGCAGAGAACCTTTTCCAGTTTCAGAGAACCAGCAAGATGATTGCCCACGAAGGACCAAATTTGCTGTTGCTAGCTTTGAAGATGGGGGAGGAGGGCAAGAAGCCAAGGATTGTGGGTGGCTTCTAGAAGTGGAAAGGACAAGGAAATAGATTCTTCCCTACAGCTTCAGAAAGGAAATGCAGCCCTGCTGATGTCTTGATTTTAGCCCAGTGAGATATAAGATAATACATTTATGTTGTTTTAAGCTGCTAACTTTGTGCTCATTTGTTATGGTCACAATAGATATAGATGGCAACAATTACAACAAAAAACAGCCCTTTAACTTTGTTCTTCTCACCATATGAAAAATGAAACAGATTGCTGCAGGCATGGGCATTTTTCAATTTTATTCATCTATAATACACTTTTGAATCTAAGAAATTTTTCTATTTTCTGAAGGAGAAAAAAAGTTTTAAATAGGTCTTATGGCTAAACTTGAATATAGAAAAATGTATAAATAAAATATACACCTATACTACTGACTTTGCAAATATTTATTAATTATGCATATATATTCAAAATCACATAATTAGAAATGCCATGTTATCCCTCTCCCATGTTCCATGAAACAATTTTATTCAGACTCTACTGATAAATTTAATTTCAATTATTTTCATCACTGAATTTTTTTGAGTGATCTGACAGTTTTCTAGAAAACAGCATCTTCACTTATCTTAATTTGTAAATAATGCTGTCACTAGAAATTTTATACCAAGCCACAAGTATGTATCTGTCATTCATCACTCTATGATAAAACCACTTATTATATATTTGCCTTTAAAGTAGTTGTTTTTTTGTGAGGGTGGTACCTGGGATTGGACTCAGGGGCACTCAGCCACTGAGTCACATCCTCAGCCTCTTTTTGTATTTTATTTAGAGACAGGGTCTCACTGAGTTGCTTAGGGCCTTGCTAATCTGCTGAGGGTGGCTTTGAACACTCAATCCTCATGCCTTAGCCTCCCAAGCACTGGAATTACAGGCATGTGCCACTGAACCCAGCCTTTAAAGTAGTTCTTGCAGGGCTTGCTTACAATGATATATCTAAAATCTGTAATTCTGAGGTAATCTTCCCTCTCATAAACAATTTAAAAATTATTGTTAATTATTTTGTTTCTTTCCAATTACAGATGATAATTTATATTAACATATAAAACTAGCATTGATTTAGACTAATGCATTTTCCCTAAGAAGAATAATTTAGGAATGTGAGTGACTTTTATAAGGGTCTCTTCTATGAGAGAAAATTTTAGAGCTAAAAATTCAGCTTTTATTCAGAAAAATAAAGTTTTTATTCCCCTCAGTTGATTTTTTCCCTTTTTATGGACATAAGGAATTGTAGGAGACATCCTATTTTTGGTTTATTGTTGCTCAGTACTACCTCAAGTACTCCTTTCTATGATAATACATGTATTTTAATAGTATCCTATTTAATTGCCATATGCTATTGTTTCAGCTTCCTCTTTAAATTACTTTTAAAAAGACCTTTTAAAAATTATTTTTGTGGCACTGGGCATGTGCCACCATGCCTAACTACCTTTATTATTTTTTTATTAGCACATACTATCTGTACTTTTTATGACATATGATGTGAGGTTTTGATTCACATATACATTGGTAATGATAAAGATAATGAACATATTTATCACTTTAGACTTTCAGCATTTCTGAAACAAAAAAGTACTTTAAAAATCCTCTCTTCAACTGTTTTGAGATATACAATACATTATTGTTTACTATACTCACCCTATTTTGCCAGAGAACACCAGAACTTATTATTCCTTTCTAATTATAACCTTGCACCAATTGTGCTGTCCTTTATAGGTGAACCTTTCAATTGATTTTAATTTTTAACAATGACAAATGATGATATAAGAAACACTACTTTCCATACAACATTTCAGTTTTGTATTTCCAAAACATAAATTCCTAGAGGTAGATTTGCTATGTGAAATCACAAATTTGAAAACTGTTGTCAAATTGACTTACAAATGTATAAATAAATTTATGTTGCCAGGCATAGTGGCATGAGGATATGCTTCCCATCGCTCTGATGACAGGGAATATAATTGACCTGTGGCCCAGCAGCACCACTTTAAAATTCATCATTTTCCTTGTGCTATGCATAAACCACTCTGTGAAGGTCCCAAAGGCTGCTCCCAGCCAGTAAATAATTGAGCACAGTAGAGATTCTAAAGCAGGTCCACTCCTGAGACATGTGGGAATTCTCTCGCAGAGGATTTTGGCTCAAGGTCTCCCCAGTGACCCTGGAGAAGTCTCTTAAACCACAGTTCAGTCTGGAATGCTTTCGCCCAACCTTTAATTCTTCCTTCTTTACCTTTCTCTTTCACTCAGAATCAATCCTTCATCGGAATCTGTGTCAGTTTACCCAGATTCCTCCAGCTGTCTTCCCAGTTACCTTCACGGGCATTTCTCCTAATAAATCCCCTGTGTGAATAATCATATCTTAGTCATTGCTTCTTGAAGGAACTAGACTAACACAATATGTAGGAATATCTATGTATTTACAACATCCTCAAAGTTTATGATAGAAGTAAATTCATATTTCATATTTATACTTTGCATGTTGTGTAGTTTAGCATCTCTTGTATGCTTATTACCCATATGATTTTATTTTCTCTGAATTTTATGTTCATGAAATCTACTGTTTTGTGTTTCTGTATGATCTGCTTTTTTTAATATTGTTGTGTAGGATCACTTATCAACAACAATGAAAGCAATAGTCAATGTTAATTACAGACTTACTATGGGCAAGGCATTGTAATAAATCTTTAATATTAATTGTCAACAATAATCCTATAGGATAAATGATACTATTTGGCTAATTTTATAAATGGGTCAGCACAGGACAGAGAGAATGCCTAATTTCATGAAGTGTATTTATGGTTCATGTGGTAGAAGTGGGATACAGTCTGTTTTATTACACTATGATTCCACCACATTATGCTGCTCTTCCTAGAAGGAAATTGTTTGTGCTTACTCTGCATCTTAGTCCCTGTGCAATAGTATAAATGAATATATAAGATTGAGTAATTTATAAAAAACATAAAGTCCAAGATCAAGGGGCCACATCTGGTGAGGGCCTTCTTGCTGCATTATAACGTGGTGGAAGACATCACATGAACAAGAAGGCACATGTGAGAGTGAGCAAGAAGGGGGTGGATTCACCTTTATAACACACTCTCATGATAATGACATTCATGCATGCATAAAGGCAAAAGTCCTTATTATCTAGTCACCTCTTAAAGGTCTCTCCTCAACACTATAGCATTAAGTGTCCAACTTTGGAGGATATATTCAAGATATAACGCCTATATAGCAAAATGTTTCCTAACTTATTGTTTATTTCATTTTGTTTAAAATGTCTTTACTTTTGAAGAGCCATAAAATATGGCTAATACAGAAGACAGTAATGGTTTATATATTATCCCTATTGTTCATAATTTCAGGTATACTTACATTCATTCTGTTTTTCCCCTTCTTTCCCACCTTAAACTTATATACTCAAAGTTTAATGTAACTTGTGATTTTTGAAATGCTTGTTAAGATTTCTCTTTGCTATCTATGTGTAGCTATTCATATAAAGCTTGAGTAAATTTAAAAGTGCTTATGAGAGTTTCTAAACTTGAAATAAAACAAGTAGCTTTGTTGTTCAACAACTACAAACTTAAAATTCAGGGATTTTCTCTGGTGCTGAGATACTGGCAGTGTCTCCAGTCATTGATATCTTACTTTTGAATAACATATTAGAACTTAAGGTTTCTTTGATTGGAAGTTATCATGAGTTAGGAACCAGGAGTGTGATAAGAATTCAACAGTAGAGCAAGTAAGTTTTGTGCATGGCAGGAAAAGGCTGTTCTGGGAAGGGTAGGACACATTGGAAAATGTAGGGTAGGTTCAAGTTCAACAGAGTAAGGTTGGTTTGTGAAAAGCTAGGAGTTATTGAGCAGGACTTTTTGGTAAAAATAAAATTCAGAAAAAGTTGGGTATGGTACAGCATGGAAGAGATTTCTGGAGCAAGGAAGAGCTGAACAAAATATGGTAGAAAAAACAGGACATGGTCTGACACAGTGTGTCAGGGAGTACTAGGAAAGGGAGGTGAGGCATGGCAGGATAGTGTTGAAAAAGTACTGTCTGAACAGTGCTGGGAAAGGTGGAGTAGAAATGAGTCCATTGTGAAAGTAAGTATAAAGTGGGTTAGGGGAGGGCAAACCTTACCTGCCAAGGACTGGAGAGGCTAAATTAGAATGGGGCAGGACATGTTAATGAGAAGATGTGAGACAGGGAAGGGCAATGAATATGTTGAGTTTGTAAAGAAACTTTTGAGTCCTTGGAGATAATAATAAAAAAAGCTTCCATTAATGTATAATAAGAATCACATTGAATATAGTTGTGATTAGCATGAGATTTCAATATTGGTTGTATCCATTAAGCAGGTCTAAATATTGATTGTCTCCAATTCTAAGGGTCCTGCATCAATACCCACGTTACCAATCACAGAATTTTATTCTTCCACAGGTCCTTAAACCTACAAAATTTGCCTAAGAGAATACTGTAAAATAACTCAGTATTAATCATCATAACTAATTTCCATATGCTCATGATTTAAAAGTGTTTCCTATCTTGATTGTTCTTAAGAATGTCATGTGGAATTTGTGAAAACATATATTTTAAGGTTCCACTGGCAATACTGTGTCTGCTGAGGTTGGTTGGTGCTATATTATTCTTATAGATTTCTGCAATTAGGAAAAATGAAGACTCATATTGTGCAAAGTTTTATGAGGGGCCATCAATACCACATTTGTCATTAGCTATATCTGTACAAAGAGAATGTTCACAGTGTTCTTCCCTGGTATAGAGGATGGGAAAATAGGGATATATTTAGTGGGTGTGATTCTCTTCTTCCAATTACCAGACTTATTTTCCCCCTTTTCAATGTGCCAAGCATTTGAGTGTAAAACATACATGAAATATAAAATTAGTCTATTACTTTGGTAATGATTTTATCATCTCTTTCTTGGAATAATTACAAAAGCATCATCAGTGACCTCAGCCTGTTAGAGTGGAACAGCACTCTATTCTAGTTATGCCTGAAAAATTCTACTCTTCCCTTTTTCTTGGTCAAATGGCCATACATGAAGCTAGAATCTATATTTTCCAGCCTGTCTTGCATGTAGTTATAATTATATGATTAACATAACACAAGTATAATAATGTGTGTAAGAACTAGGCCCTTTCTTCCTGAGAGACAAATTGTTCTTTGGAGTTTCATTCTTTAAAATCCTTCTCAAAAGCTAGTTTGAATATTGTGAGCAAGATGATAGATACCCTATGAGATTATGGAGCAATGACATGGAAGGATTCTTTTTTCTTTTATCTATTCACCCACTATGGACTTGAAAGAGAAATAAGTATATATCTGGTAGAATAGTTATCACTGTGAAATCCACCATAATTGTGGATGTTTTTGTTTGAGTACTATAACCTTTACTCGAACCAACAATCTGCCGCTGCTCTTCCTTATGAATATGTGTATGGCTTACAATATGTCTCTTGAATGAACAAATGGTAATGCATTAATACTGATCTATCAGGTGGGAGTAGACATGTGCTATTGAATATACAAAAATATATACCATCTGTTATGTCTTGCTACATTTCTCGCTTACTAGTTTATATTACAATTAATAAAGTTGTTTATGTGTGATTGTCATTTTTTTTCACAAGATTTTAAAAATTTGTTCTTTTTAGATATACATGACAATAGAGTGTAGTTTGACATATCATACATACATGGACTATAACTTATTTTAATTAGGATCCCATTCTTGTGGTTGTATATGATGTTGAGTTTCCCTGGTTGTGTATTCATATATGAACTTTGGAAAGTTATGTCCAATTCATTCTACTGTCTTTCCCATTCCCATCCCCCCTTCATTCCCCCCATTACCCCTGTCCAATCCAGTGAACCTCCAACCCCCACCCTGCCTATTGTGAGTCAGCATCCGCATATCAGAGAGAATATTTGGCCTTTGGTTTTTTGGTACTGGCTTATTTCACTTAGCATGATACTCTCCAGTTTCATCCATTTACTGGCAAATGCCATAATTTTGTTCTTTATGGCTGAGTAATATTCCATGTGTATGTATACTACATTTTCTTTATCTATTCATCTGTTGAAGAACATCCAGTTTGGTTCTATAGTTTAGCTATTGTTGAGTTGAGCTGTTATAAACATTGATGTGGCTGTGTCCCTGTAGTATCTGATTTTAAGTCCTTCGGGTATATGCTGAGGAGTGGGATAACTGGGTCAAATGGTGGTTCATTCTAAGTTTTCTGAGGAATTTCCATACTGCTTTCCAGAGTGGTTGCCTGAATTTGCAGTTCCACTAGCAATGTGTGAGTGTACCTCTTCCCCCTCATACTCACCAACATTTATTGTTACTTTCCACAAGATTTTTGTTGGGGTTGCAGCCTTCAATAAAAATAGATTTGATAGCTATTACTGAGGGGATTAATCTATCTTCTTTCTCTTGTCACAGGCTGTGTTTTGGTACCATTAGAATTAAATCCTCTATATCAGTTATAGGGGCTCTAGGAAGTCCTAGGTAGGAATTAACATATTAAGCCACACTCATCCATTTACACCTTGAAAAGAATTAGTCATGATATTACTTTCAGACAAAATAGGGTTTCTATGTCCCAAATAATAGGGAGATGACAGGATGATCTGATTGGATAGAAAGGCAAAAAAAGCAAACCAGGCTATGGAGTCTTTCTGGATAGCATATGTCTAACCAGGTCCCAACTCTGCCTTTGTCATCAAGTGCTGAAAGTCTAAAATTATAACTAAATAGTGTTCAATGCCATTCATGTGCTCAGATTGAAAGTTATTTGTTATTGGCTGCTTGATATTTTTCTTTACTTAAGAACAATATTCACTGTGGTAAGTAACTAAAACAACCCTGTTCACACAGGCTTTATCCACATGTTAGCCAAGAGAGAGATTTAGAAAGTAAAAATATGATAGCAATTAAATATGGAAGAAAAAGAGAAATGTATGCTAGATACTAACTGGCAATATCTAAAGTTAAAAAAGAAAGATTAATATTTTACTTAAATAAAAAATTGAAAAATAAAAAACTGAAATAAATTACTTTCAGGAACATCACAAGCAATCTACAGGGTTAATTCAGCAGCATTCCCCCAATTGATGGAAACTTTTTTTTTTTAGAAATGAATGTTTTCGATTTTCTCTCTGAAATTGAAGAGTTAAATGATCATATTTGTAATTTCAATAAAAATTGCTCTGACTTTGTCTATGATTCAGTGTATTAGAGAGTGAAGAGTTTGATCTCAAACCATTTTTCCCACTGGAAAGTAATTTAATAAACTAAAATGATTGCTCATAATAAAATTATTATTATCTTTAAAGGATTTTGACCTTCCCATACAAGAAAGGGTAGTCCTGCTGTTGAATTTTCAAAATACATTATTGGTCATTGATTTCATTCATGTAAAGTTAGAGTTTAAACTTGATTGAGGTGATAAATGACAGGCAGTTGGCGAGCTCACTGATAGCCAATCTTACTGAAAATTTTAAGAGGAATAACAAGCTCCAAATATCTTCCTAGAGATTTCAGGGCCTAGTGGCCATTAACTTGATTATACAAATTCAGTCCTCTCCTTGGGGCTGTTCTTTATTGAAATCCCTCCTCTGATCTTTATGTTCTGCCACAAAGACTCTTGAGTGTTTGTACTATCTCTGACATTGATGTTACCCTTGAGATCTGAAGAGGATCAGTGAGTTTAATAAGAATTTCAATATCAATATAATGAGGGAAGAGACGTTTAAGGTTTCTTCTTTCTTTGGTATTCTCAACTCCACATAGTTTTCTAGTTAGAGACATACTCTATCACATAAACAAGAGAAACTAAAGAGTGGTGACCCTTTTTTTCCACCCCATACCTCTACCTGGTTAGGCCAGACCTAGCTCATTCCAGTGTGAGCTAGGTCTGGCCTAACCACCCAATAGCCTACCTCGTTAAAAAGCATCATCAACTTTAATCAGTCAATTTCATCCTCTATGTCACAAACATCATTATTTCATGTGTTACTTTAGTTTATATGACATTTTAAAAGTATGCTCATAGAGATAAAACATGTAATAAGTATTGTTGAATCATTTGCCACACGTATTGCTGCACAACAAATCATTCCAAAATTTACTGGGTTAAAACAGCAATTTTTTTTTCATGGTTTCTGAGCATCAGAAATCTAGGAATGGCTTAGTGGTCTGGTTTTGGTTCAGGGTGTCTCATGATGTTGTATAGATGATAGCAACTAGGGATATAGTCATCAGAAGTCTAATGTTGAATGATGTTCTACTAAGCTCATTTGCTGACTCACGTGCTTATGAGCAGGCTTCAATTCTTCAAGGGTTGTTGGCTGTAAACCTTGGTTGCCCACCATGTAGACCTCTTTTTTGGCTGCCTGAGTATCCTAAGATGACATCTTCCAGAGCCAGTGACCACAGAGAATCCCTAAAATCGAAGCTTACCCTTTGTATAACCTAATATGAGAAATGGTATACCATGTACATCTCTTCTGTCAAATTTTATTGGTAACATAGACCAAATATGGTCAAATCTGGAGCATAACTCTATGAAGGTTTGTATCTTAGGGGATAGGGCTTATGGGGGGCCCATTTGGAGGCTGGTTCTACACTATACTTCTATCCCTGATTATCTTCACTTCTTAAAATAACAAATATTTAATGTGCTAAAAAGTTCTTGTTCTAAAATACAGAAATTCATGGTTCATCCCCAAAGATTTTAATGTGGTATGTCAGGACTGGAGCACTTTTATGAAACACCCTAGTTTTTTATTTTATTTTATTTATTTCAGCACTGGAGATTGAACTCAGGGTCACTCTACCATTGAACTACATACCTAGCCCATTTTATTTTTATTTTGAGACAGAGTTTTGCTAAGTTGATAAGGCTGTCCTTGAACTTATGATCCTCCTGCTTCCTTAGTCACTAGGATTACAGGTGTATACCACTGAATTCAGCTAACCTAGGCATTTCTAATGTAAGTTCTGTGAAGATTAGACATTCAAAACAGTATTTTCCACATGCTCTAGAAGAATTTCATCTCTTATGTGTTTAAGCTACCTCTTATATGATAATGACTTCAGATTTTACCCCCCTCCACACACACACGTTTAGCTCCAGCACAATCTCACAGAAATGTTTCTTTCACTCATAACTCAAATCCATTTCTTTTACTCCCTCATCACATTGTGCTGTAGTTGCAGCTCCCCCTGAATTCCTGAATTGGTAAATAAAAATAGCATTTTCTCGATAGCTCCTCATATCAACAGACTGCAAAACCTGTTGATTCTATTTTCTTATTTTTTATGTTAGTCTTTTACTTTTCCCTTGCCAATCTCTTATTTAATGCACTATCATTTCTTCTTCTTTTTTTTAAGAGAGAGAGAGAGAGAGAGAGAGAGAGAGAGAGAGAGAGAGAATTTTCAATATTTATTTTTTAGTTTTCGGCGGACACAACATCTTTGTATGTGGTGCTGAGGATCAAACCCGGGCCGCATGCATGCCAGGCGAGCGCGCTATCGCTTGAGCCACATCCCCAGCCCAAATAATTTCTTCTTTAATCATGGACAATAACCTTTTACCTAGTGTACCCACTGCCAAACCCACTATTTACCAATGGTACTTTCTACTCCACTGCTGGCTTAAAAAAAAAAAAAAAAGAATAAAATGCTGATTGTTTATCTTATGTTCTGATCACAGCTCTTCAGGTAATTTTTTTTCTCATTCTTAATAAAATACAAGTTTTATGCTGCTTTATGACCAAGGCTTTGTGAAAATCTCCAGTTTCACCTCTTGACATTCCCAAAGCCCCATAATCCCATACACTCATTAATAGAACTATATAATTATCCCAGAAGTCATTGCAATATTTCATGTCTCCCTGCTGTTTGTAATTGTATGAATTCCTATTCATCCTCAGCTCAGGTTTCCCCCTATTCCATGTATCTTTGACTATGTTCTTGGCTTTCATTTACTGAATGGATTAATACACCATACAAATTAATGTATGTACAGAAGCAGGTTTTAAGCAGCAGCTCTTTGAAATATGGGAAATTGAAAGCACTACTTCAGGACCTTGATGACAAAGCATAACATGTATCAGAAGGAAGTACATTTTCCAGTTTCTGCAAGGAATATGACTTATTTGCGATTCCAAATGAAAGTGTATCATCTTGGCATCCTTACGGGTTTGCTGCTGGGAAAGAATTGGGAGATAGACCCCTGACATTCATACAATGAATTTGGGAAAAATACACTGTTACTAGGTACCACCTTCAAAGGTTTTTTATTGGACATGGTTGAAACAGAAGAGCAGAAATATAAAAGTATTCCTATGAACATGTGTAGAGACACTCCAGTTTGAATAGCTATTTTAAGAGACTTGGAGGTCCTGCATGAGTAACTGAGGTCATAAACTTATAATATGGTTTATAATTGTTACTTCAACGTTATTATTGGCAGAGAAGGCCTGGAGAAGCTTTAAGGTACAGGCACCTCCATGAAATCTGGAGAATGCTAGAGCAGCATGTACTGGCTTTGGTGTCCTTAACTGCAGTATGTTTGTGATTCAGTCAGTTGTGATAAAGTCTTGGATTCACCTAGGATGTACTTGTACCACCTCTTAATGTGTCAAGGCTTTGTTATTTCAATGGATTAACTGACTTGTACCTCTTACTCAAAACTCAGCAAATGTTCACAATCCCATAAAGCCATTCTTTACTAAAACAGTGTAAACATATATCCTTAAGTCTAAATTTCTTAAGTCCACATTCCTAGCACATTTACCAATTATTGGAACATTATTCATGGCTTATTATTGTTAATATTATTATTATTGGAATACTCTTAGCTTCCAACCCAACTTTAATCTGCTTTAAGAACAATGAACTTTACTATATTTGATACTGGCCTCTTTGAGAACTATAGTATAGTTGATAATTCTTTACATATTCCATATATCCATATTGGAAATTTGGGTAAGTTTTTGTTATGTGGGTACAAATAGAAGAGAATCTATTTAATCTGATTAGATATATTATAATAATGCAACTAAACTTAAATATCAAATATTCATATCCAAACCTATTAATTTGATAGTATAATCCTTTATGTAGGCAAATAGTCACTTTGTACAAATGTCATAAAAAATTTATAGCATAGAGCTACAAGAAGATAATTATATGATACTTCTGTTTTTAAGAGTCTAAATTTCATTCAGGGGCTGAAGGTATAGCTCAGTGGTAGATCACATGCTTAGACTGTGTTAGGCCCTGGGTTCAATCCCCAAAATAAAATAAAATAAAATTCTTTCAGCTCTGGAGTTCTAATGTCCTTTAACATGAAGCAATCCATAATGCAGTACTCACAATAAATTCTGACATATTGCAGAGGATTTCATTTTGGAGCATGCAAGAGAAGAAAATGCTTCATCATTGTAGGATATTGCCTATTATGACTACTGTCCAATTTCATTTATCAATGTTTATTTATTTATCTATTGGTACTGGGAATTGAACCCAGGGGCACTTAACCACTGAGCTACATCCCTAAATTTTTTTTAATGTTTATATAGGATCTTGCTAAGTTGTTAGGACCTCGATAAATTGCTGAGGCTGGTTTTGAACTTGCAAACCTCTTACTTCAAGCTCCCTAGTCTCTGGGATTACAGGCGTGCACCACCATACCTAGCTCTCAAAGTTTTTTAAAGGGAGCCATATTGGAAATTTGGGTGGGTAAGTTTTTGTTATGTGGGACTCCTTGGCATCCTTGGCCAACGATCACTAAATAATGGTATGGTACTACAGTCATTGAACAATAGGAAATATCACCCATGGGGGCATGTTACTATTTTTCATTGAAAATTATAGTTAAGGCAACAACCAAGAACAATAGCATTTGAATGGCATTACTTTCATGCGAAGTTAGAAAAATCATAGAAAAATATGCAAAGTTTCAAGCAATGTAAGCTTAGTTTATTGTTAAGCAGTAAAGCCCTTCATAAGTAACCTCAAACTGGAGATTTCCCTATCATTGTGCTTTTTATGCACTGAGGGAGACATTAGGGTGCTAAGTAACCCCCAGAAGGTCCCAAAATGTATATTTTTAACACTTAGGCTTTGTACATTTTACATTTAAACATCACTTTTAGAGTAATTTAAAGTACCATAATAGCTCCATTAAAGATCATTCTCAGGCCAGGTTTCCTTGGGCTAAGCAAGCTCTAATGAATGTTATTTTCTTGTACTTCATTTAACTGATGATTAACGGGACAGATCAGTAGAGTACCTGAACAGCAAGAGATACAAAATCTCAGCTCAAAAATCTTTTTGCTACAAACAAGATAGTGTTTATTTATTTATTTTTTGTTTTGTTTTTCATGTTCTTGCAGAAGCCAAGGTATCCAGATTTTGGAAACATAATGGCCACTCTTATTGGTTATCAAGTAAGAAACTCACATTACAAGGTGTAGGGTTCAAACATCACTCAGAGACCAGACCCGAGAATTACATTTGGGTTGCTTTCAAAGGTAGTAAATTGAAATTTCTTTAGAAAAGACAAACTGAAATGAATCTGAGAATCCAGTTTCTCTAATCTTCTAGGATTCTCCATGTCAGATACATCTTGTCTGAAGAATGCTAAATGCATAATCATTGTATTTGCAATATGTGTTATTCAGATTTTAGTAGACTATCATAAACATTCTGTAACTGTCTATATTGCTTGAAACAGAAGTAAAAAACATGCCTTGGGGATTGTAATGAAATTAAACTTGTTGACTAATATTCAGAGGGGATGAATGTGTGTGTATGTGTATTATTTGGTACAGTGGGTGGGGGGGAGGCAATGAAATAAGAACTATTACTACAAAAATTCTCATAGAATTACATTTCACTGCCTTAGGATAAGATATGTTAACTACAACATCTGTGAAACTTTTCTGAAAAATAATAATTAAGAGAGCTCCCATTTAGATATATGATCCATTTTGACTTTTTGCATGGCAGGCATTGTGTGAAATTTATTATTTTGCATGTGGGTATCTAGTTGTCTCATCATCATTTTTTTGAAGAGACCATTCTTTCCCTATTGAGTGGTATAGTGACCCTTATAAAAACTCTGTCTGTGAATTATTGCCTTGGATTTTTTTTTTATATTTAAAAAATTATGTCAGCCGGGCATGGTGGTACACGCCCAGCATCTCTGGAGGGTGAGGCAGGAGGATGGCAAGTTCAAAGCCAGCCTCAGCAAAAGTGAGGTGCTAAGCAACTCAGTGAGACCCTGTCTGTAAATAAAATGCAAAATAGGGCTGAGGATGTGGCTCAGTGGTCAAGTACCCCTGAGTTCAATCCCCAGCACCAACAAAAAAAAAAGAAGGAAAGAAAGAAAAAAGAAAAAAATATATGTCATTGTAAATTGACAATATGTAGTGCTATATATTTATCAAGTCACCTTGTTTTGTATAAAATAAGTATTAGTATTTTGTAATGTGCCATATTGTTTTCCTTTTTATTTCTCTTATTTATTTATTTATTTAAGCTATTTTCTTAATGGTTGCTGATGATAACAATTATTTTCATAATTTAAAACAAACATGTTTCAATTAATACTAGTTTATTTTGATTAGCACACAAAACTATTGTTCCAATATAAAAGAAAAAAATGAAATATTGGAGTTTATCAAAATTAAAAAAAAAAACCTTTTGTGCTTTAAAAATCCATATCAAGAGTGAAAATATAACCCATAACCCATAGAATGGAAGAAAATATTTGTCAATCATGTATCTGATAAGTGTCCTATATCCAGAATATACAATAAAACTCTTACAAATCAGCAACAAAAAGGAAGACAACTTACTTAATTTACAATTGGGCAAAGGATCTGAATAAATCTTTCCTCAAAGAAAATATATAAATGGTTAAAAGCACAAGAAAGAATATTCAAAGTAATTACCCATCAACATAATAGAAACATTTTTTTTTTTTTTGGTGGTGGTGGAATGGGGATTGAGCCCAGGGGTGTTTAAACACTGAACCACATCCCCAGCTTTTTTATTTTGAGACAGGGCATCTCTAAGTTGTTTAGGGACTTTCTAAGTTGCTGAGGCTGGCCTCAAACCTGTGATCCTCCTGCCTCAGCCTCTGGAGTTGCTAGTATTATAGGAGTATCTCACTGTACCTGGCTAAATACTGCTTTGAGATGCCATTTTGCACCACAAGGATGGCTATCATCAAAGGAAGGACAAATAACTCGTGTTGGTGAAAGTGTGAAAAAATTAGGTCCTTTATCCACTGGTAGTAGAATTGTAAAATGGTACATCTACTTTGGGAAAAATTTGGGCTGTTCTTCTAAAAGTTAAACAGAATTAATTACCTATGATTCAACAATTTTATGACTATATACTCCAAATTGGATGTGTAACCGATGTGATTCTGCAATCTTTGTAATGTTTTGAATAACCAATAAAAAAAATTAAAAAAAAAAAACTAAAAACAGATGTACAAACAAATCCTTATATAGGAATGTTATCAACAGCATTATTTCATAATAACCAAAAAGAAGAAATAATCCAAATATACATCAACTGATAAAAGGCCTAAAAATGTGACATGGCCATACAATGCATTATTATTTGGCAATACAAAATAATGAACTACTGATACCTAGTATAACATGGTTGAGTCATGAAAATGTTATGCCAAGTGAAGGAAACCAGTCACAAAAGGAAACATAGTATTTGATTCTAGTTGTATGAAGTGCCCAGAGCAGACTAATTTATGGAAACCAAAATTTGCTTAGTGGTGTCCAGGGGTTGGGGGTAGGGAGAAATGGTGTATGACTGTTCAGAAGTACAAGTTTCTTTTAAGGGTGATAAAAACGTTCTAAAATTCAATGATGGAAATACCCAGAAAACTCTGTGAATACACCAAAAACTACTGCAATATATACTTTTTAAAAATGTTTATTTTTTTAGTTTTAGGTGAACACAATATCTTTATTATTTTTATGTGGTGCTGAGGATCGAACCCAGTGCCTCACGCATGCTAGGCAAGGGCTTAACCACTGAGCTACAATCCCAGCCCCTGCAATATACATTTTTAAATAAATAGTGAATTGTAACACTATTCTTCCTTAGGTATGTCATCATCATCATTGTCCTGTCCCCCTCCCCACCCCCAGGGGAGGCGATGTGGGGATAGGAAAGATAGCAGAATGAAACAGACATTATTACTGTATGTATATATGTGACTACATGACCAATATGATTCTGCAACATGTACACTCAGAAAATTGAGAAATTATATTCCATATATGTATGATATATCAAAGTACATAAATGCATTCTACTGTCAAGTATAACTAATTAAAACAAATAAAAATTTTTAAAAAATATAAAATAAAAATTGCCAAACCAAAAAGAGTGAATTGTGTATGTGAATTTTGTCTCACAGTTGTTCCTAATTGCTAATAAATCTGGTTTAAAAAAATGCTCAAAATCTTTTAATGATGTTAGTTCATCACATGGATAAGACATTTTCTATCAGGCCATTTCTGTTGCTGAGAGAATAGGATAATATCATCTGTCAAGTGTTAGCCTTTTGTATGATAATTATCAGTAATTCCATTCGAATTCCAGTTTTTTTTTCTTTCACGTGCTAATCAGTTATAGCACTATACTTAAATATCATAATCCTTATCTGAAAAGAAAGGCTTTCATAAATCGCTAATGAATGTCAGGAACATGAGAACTTTGAAATTACAAGGAAACATGATCATTAATGACAATGAGTGTCAAAAGAAGCTAGTCAAATTTTTATCAGTTGTCAGGCCTGACTTCTTTCATTCAAATTTTGATATCATTTAATAATAACAACAATAATAATAGGGAAAATTTATGGAATGCTTTGTGGGTTGAGCATCCATAAGCCAAAAATTCAAATTCTGAAATGTTTCCAAACAGACATTTGGAAACAAATGCCACAAGCAGAAAATTCCACATCTGATCTTATGTCACAGGTCACAGATAAAACAGAGGTGCACTAAAAATACTATATGAAATGACTTTCAGGCTTATATATAAGATGTATATGGAACATAAATAAATTTAATGTTTAGACTAGAGTTCTATCATCAAGATATCTCATTAGGTGCATGCAAATATTCTGAAAAGATTTTAATATTTGAAACAATTTTCTTGACAAATAATTCAGATAGGGGATACTCAAACTTTTTTTACTTATTGTTTTATGAATGTGGAGAATGGGAACTTAAAAGTGGCCTCAGACCAGTTATATAAGACCTAAAGTCACTTCAAGTAGCCAATGGAAGAACTGAAGGTTCCTGAGGTTTTCAACATCTGACATATCTAGTCTTTTGTAGCTTAGTTTTTAGTAACTAGATTATAAAGCAAGTATTTATTTTAATAGAAAAATAAAATATGATAAAGTATCATAAGATTTTCTAGCTCTTGAAGTAAACAAATATAAGTATAGCATCAATTTATACACACATATATATATTTTAATGGAAATTTAACAAATTAGGTCATCTTTCAATGTCAACTTTCTGAAAAGATCAGATAAAACAAGATACATATTTTTAGTAATGAATATGATTGTTTTAGTTATTTTCATATCTCCAAATAAAATTAAGTATATAAATATATCTTTCAATTATGAATAAAATACCTAGGTTGATTATTTGGGTGCATAGACCAATGTTCTACTTCATTCTTAAGTTAAAAACTGTTTTGATATGGTACTAGTTTTGTGAATTTTTCATTTATAAATACACATGAATATTTATAACCTCTAGATGAATCAGGCATGTGCTAAGTTTTGCAATGATATGATCAGACAATATGATGAAAAGTGGTGAAAGTTACTGACTGCAATGAACATTTCTTATTAGGAACATTCATCTTCCTCATATTTATAATTTATACCATTTAGCTGAACAAACAAGTCAAAACATCTTACAGCATTTTAAACATAAGGCATGTCATATATTATCCCAGTTTCTACTGGGAAAGAACATTACTAGGAACAGATGAAACATTTCAGAGTCCAAAGTAGTAGGAAAAATTGACTCATGATATGCAACTCCCAGTTACTTTATTAGTTAACTTTTAACTTTTTGTCACTATAAAGAAATACCTAAGACAATTAATTTGCAAAGACCAAAGACATTTTCACTCATGGTTCTGAGGTTCCAGTTCAAGCTTAAGTGGCCCCATTTCTTTGGCCCTCTCATGAGGCAGAACATCATGTTGGGAGTGTTTGGCAAAGCAGAGTCCCTCGCCATGTAAGGTAGGAAAAAAAGAGAGACAGGAACAGATCAGGGTCTCTCTAGGCCCTACTTGAGGGTTCTACTACCTCCCAATATTGCCACCTGGGGACCAAGTCTTTAACATATGGACTTCTGGGGGCCACTTAACATCCAAAGTGTAGCAGTTACTATATGCACTTGATAGACAAAACCTTCTGATTTTAGAAGCTGTGCCCAGAATTTCAAATAGTACAGGAGTCATAGGAATTGCTTCAGTAAAATAATAATAATAACAACAACAATAACAACAACAACAACAACCAGTAGAGGAAAAGGATATATAAGGCATAAATTTTGTAATTCCTATGAAGGTTGGCTTTTGACCATAACAGGCTTTGAAGGTAACATTGGGCATGGTACTACACTGAATTATTGAAACAGTCAAGTTATACTCCATGTATGTATAATATGTCAAAATACACTCTACTGTCATGTATATCTAAGAAGAACAAAAAAAAAAAAAAAAAAAAGATCAGGAACCGGAAAAGAAAGAGGAATATCAACTGATAAGCGACATTTAAAAAATATTTATGATCCAATTTCAAAAGGCTTCATCTTAGAAATCTTGTCCAAATTCTTATACCCGAACATCTTAAAAAAATTTTAGGAAAAAAATTCATGAAAAATTATAATTAGATATCTTCCCTTCACAAAAACATAAACTGCTTTTCTAATGGCACTTTTGATAAGATGAGGTTAGCTATGTCTTCTTTTAAGTAGGGATTCTATCTCAAAACATGGGTTTATTATGAAAAATACATACATGTAAACTGGTATCCTTTTTTTGGCAGGGTTGTATTACATTTAGATACATGACTGTCTGCTGTGGAAGATTCCCATCTCTTTGGATATTAATTCTACTGCTTATTCCTGTCAGATGCCTCAGATTCCTTTAATATTAGGAAAGGCTTAATCAGTTTTCATTTTCCAAATTTTTCTAATATTATTGCTGTCCATTGATCTATGTTGTTTGATTCTCATCTAAGAACTTCTTAGAAAATAACATTCTGATGTTATTACAGCAAACTGAATTATACACACACACACACACACACACACACACACACTCAAGCACAAAAGTACAACTGTTTAGCAATTAGTTCAATTTCCTTCAATGAATAAGTAAAGAAAACAAATATAACTATCAGTTATTTCCTTTTCTTGTTTGATAGATAACTTTATTTTTATTCTTTTTCTGCTTTTCTCTCTGGGTTATTTGTGGTTTTATAGCAATAAAATTTAACTGGATATTTCTTTAATTATTTTTTGAAAACACAATATAAGGGAAGCTGATTTCTTTTAACAATGACAGAACTTCCTATTTTCAGAAGGATCTGAAGCAAATTTTCTCTCTAAACAAAACCTCTTCTCTGTGTTTTATGTTCAGAATGGACTTCATTGAAACCTGCTTCAGCTCTTCTGAGCTGCTAATGGAGGTATGTGGTAACATTTCTGCCTTGGCTAATTTTAAATAATCTCTCTTAAAATGAGGTTGCATAAATGTTTCAGCAAGTTGTCTCTTTGTATAGACTTATTTTGACACTCTGTGTGTGTGTGTGTGTGTGTGTGTGTGTGTATGCGTGTGTGTGTACCTTTCATATTTATATAATATATATATATATATATATATATATAATTGCATAAAAATAATTTTGAAACACTACTTTTCTCACATGCACACCGAGTTGAATTCATTGTAGGGTAAAATGATATGTAATTCTTTCTATTTTTTTATTTATTAACATAATAAGTCTACAAATTGTTGAGGTACAATATGGTGTTTTGATACATGTGTACATTGTGTACAATTCTGTCTTCAGTTCCATATTACTCTGTTTCTTATTTTCAGGTAAATTTTCTTGCATCACTTAATTGTATTTTTGTCTTTTAATCTCCATATGATGATCTGAATGGCAACTTTCAGCTCTTTTTACTTTAAGATCATGTGGTATTTAATTCGAATATGAATCAGCCATATGTCTATTGCCTATAAAAATATTTTTGCCTGTATAAATATTGCCCCTACTTGTTCATGACTTCTCTTGTATATTTCTTTTTTATTTTTAATGTTTTCACTTTTTAAATTGACACATAAACGTTGTACATATTTATGGGTGCCATCTGATATTTTGATATGTGTCTACATTGTATAATATTCAAAGACTGGTATATAATTCCTTTCTCAGAGCAACATTAGCCATAAAAGTGAAGACAGATCAAAAAAACCCAAAAACTCCTGGGTGTATATATTAGGAAAAGAAAAGCCCTGTGGGATAGAATTTATTTAAGTCATATTTTGACATAGTTTTGCCTCAAAAGATGGAACTTAGAAGGCAAGCTTATATTCTGCTCTCCTTGTAGAATTTACATTTTTAAATCTATGAGTAGGGCAAGATATAGACAAAATACTAGCGAAGAAGTTTGTGGCAACATTTTGAGTGTCCAAAAAAAAAAGCATGTCTATATCCAGTGTGATTTTTTAAAAGATTTAATCTATTCCTATTGCAATAAATTAGGCTATTCAAGCAATTCGGGGCCCATCCAGCTAGTCTCATGCTTTTGAAATGTAAGGCTTTCAGTTCTGTTGCTTCTAAAAGCATATAGTGCTTTCATTCCAATTTATGTTGATTCAGTTCAAATAATGGAAATTTTAAATCACATCATTGCTATATTGACAGGTACACAGACTATGGTGAAATGGTTTTGGGCATGTGTTCTGAATTCTAAAAGCATGGGAAAAAATAAGAAACAGAATTCCTCATCTAAAGGGGTTGCTATTTGCAAGAAATTAATTTCTAAGCAGTTAATTTGTAAAATCTTTATATAATGACCATTAAAATAAGCCTAATATAAATATGTTGAGCCTCTTATCAAGCTCAGTTATCACATTAACATTCTCATAAAACAATGCTGTGTTTATACAGAAGGGACAATGACAGTTAAGACAGGAGATTATGAATTCTGATTCCCAAAGATTCAGTGAATACCTAGAGCTGTGCATTCCATTAGATTATAGACATTTGGACTGCAAGTGAATAATTCTCTTGATTCCAACAAGCTTGGGGCATCTTGACCACATGGAGAGTTTTCTGCACAGAACTAAAACTGATTGACAGGTTTGTAGATCAAAGTTGTTTTTCTTTTAACCTTACATTATTTCTATTCCAGGGTTAGCTCAACCCCAGAGGCTTCCTGACACTTGGGGAATGGTAGTTGTAATTATTGAATTTTGAAAAATTGAGATTTCTGACCATTCCCAACCATTTGCTAAGAGATCAAGGAGGGATCACCCTACACTCCAGTAAAATAGGCAATTGGGATGTAAAGACTAGAATCTCTTACTCTCTATATGCACCCCTTCCTTGAGACTCATTACAGAAACTTCCCACCAGTGAGGATTTCTCCTTTATAGGCAGTCTCTTTTGAAGTTTCTCTTGAAGAGATAACAGATTAGGTTATCTATCATTTTATTGAGGAGTAATGCATCAGATCTCTTTCCTTCATGACTGGGAAGATTCAGACCACAGGGAAGGCAGTGGACACCTGGGGCAGAGACATTTCATGGAGTCCAAAGACCACTCAAAAGGCGGGCAGAGGAACTCTAAGGATCTACATCACCTTCACAATTTGCCTAAGAGCTGACCTCTGAGCAAAAGTAACTTCCCTAATGAACAGCTGCATCCATAGGGCACACCTCTTAAGGACAATTGTTTGGACCTGAAATGTACAAAGCTAAATAGCTTATTTCCTCCCTTCTTGTTGCATTTAAATTATAAAATCTTAAATTGAAATTCCAAGACAAAGGTCCTTCATAAGAGGATATTCCTCTGGTATTGAGCAAAGAAGATTAGCAGTAACTATTATTCCTATTTTTAAATCATGTGGCTACTTAAAGCAAAAGGAAAGAAGCCCCCTGCCTTGCTCACATTATAAACACATGGAATCACATGCCCAGGCAGGTCTGCATGAACTTGAAGGGCTTTGTAAAGTCCTATACCCCACTACCCATCTGGCTTGACAATTACAAGTCCCTCTAGATGTGTTTTAATAATTGGAAGAAAAGACTTTGAGGGCCTAGGAACTCCAGTATCATCCATTCCCCATTTCCAAGGAAGCTCTGTGATATTACTAAATGCTTGACTACAAGGAGTGATAAACATATAATATTTATTGGATGCTCAAGATATGCCTGATATTTCACATTTATCTGAGTTACCTTAGTTGTGGCAACAATTCGGTTAGATATGTTTATCATCTTCCTTTTGGAGATGTAGAAATAGACACAAAAAAATAGACACAAAAAGGTTATCTATTCCCTTAAGGTGATACAACTAGCAAACAGCAAACAGGTAGGCAATCTGTGGAGAGTGACTTTCTAAGATCCATATAAGGACTCTGAAAAAGTCACCGAATTATATAATTCCTAGGCTTACAGGTCTTAAAACTCCTGCACAAAAAAATCAGTAATTACTAATTATGTAACTTAAAAAGAAGGGGGACCCAAAAACTACTCATGGTAATGATTTAGACTAGGGATACTATAACAGGAATTTAGAAGCTGCTTTTGCTAAAAGTACTGACTCTTCATTTGGGTCTGCAGATGTCTGATGGGCAACTGAAAGCAGGATAAAAGCTTGGTATCTCTGCTTTCATTTTGCATCTGTCTCCTTTGTTACCCTAAATTTTGTGTAAGATTCCTACTCAACTCTGCACATGTTCACCATGTGGACATGTTAATCACTTGAGTATTTATCTAAGCTGGTAATCTTCCCCCTTTAAAGCAGAAGACACCATGATAAGAGTAAGATATTTTCAAGGTTTTCAGGGACTTCATAATCAATAGATGGTCAATTGCCAGCTTATACAACATACTGTACCAAAACACCAGAGAGGTGCCTAGAAGTCTCCAGACATTTTAATTGTCTCTGATAATAATCAATCAGACCACAGTTTGACCAAGCCTGCTTGACTATGCCTACTTCTTGCCACCTGTTTTTGTTCCTTCCCATGCTTAATCCCAAAGCTCGTCTTAGTTCCTTGAATACAAGTCTGAGGATACTTGGTCACCCTGGTCCTTCCTGGTATAGCTATACTTAATAAATTCCCTTCTCTTCACCATTACTTTCTTCATTTGAAAAAATTCAAGTGGCTGGACTTCTCCAAGTCAGGCCTTTCTGACCTAGGACTCCATAATAGTATTTCTTTGACATTGACAGCAATCAGAATACTGTTACCATGCTATTGCTTTCAAAAGGCCATAATTTGGGACACTTGTAAAGACTACTCCAGTGCTGGTTAATATGAAGAACTATGTAGTATCATCTTTGTTTTTCTTTTTTTATTATTTATTTATTTATTTATTTTAATTAGGTATATATGACAGCAGAATGCATTTTGATTCATTATACACATTGCAGCACAACTTTTCATTTCTCTGGTTGTACACGATGTAGCATCACACCATATGTGCAGTCATACATGTACCTAGGGTAATGATGTCCATCTCATTCCACCATCTTTCCTGCCCCCATGCCCCATCCCAACTCCTCCCTCCTCTTTGCCCAAAGTTTCTCCATTTTCCCCATCCTCCCACCCCCATTATGAATCAGCATCCACTTATCAGATAGAACATAAAGCCTTTGTTTTTTTGGGATTGTCTTACTGTGCTTAGCATGATATTCTCTAATTCCACACATTTACCTGCAAGGGCCATAGTTTTATTCTCTTTTAATGCTGAGTAATATCCCTTTGTGTATACATACTATAGTTTCTTTTTCCATTTATCTATTGAAGGTCATATAGGTTGCTTCCACAGTTTAGCTATTGTGAATTGAGCTGCTATAAACATTGATGTGGCTGTGTTACTATAGTATGCTGATTCTAAGTCCTTTGGGTATATTCTGAGGAATGGGATACCAGGATCAAATGGTGGTTCCATTCGAAATTTTCTGAGGAATCTTCATACTGATTTCCATAGTGGTTGCACCAATTTGCAGTCCCACCAGCAATGTATGAGTGTGCCTTTCCCCCCACATCCTTGCCAACATTTATTGTTGTCTGTATTCTTGATAACTGTCATTCTGACTGGTGTAAGATAAAATCTTAGAGTAGTTTTCATTTGCATTTCTCTAATTACTGGAGATATAGAACTTTTTTTTTATATATTTGTTAATCAACTATTTTTTCTCTTTCAGTTGTATTAGAAATACAGATATTCAACCTTATTGGTATAGCATGGAGGCATTTATAGACAATCTGAAAACAAATCAGTGAAGTTATTTTCTAATAAAATTTCATGCACAAAAAAGGGCTGTCGATCTACATGCCATCATTTTGACCCTTTCTCTACAAGTGTTTGAATTTTAGGTTTTACATTTGACATTAAATATCCACTTGCAATTAACTTTATCTGATGCATATATGAATGAAAGGTATGAATTAAAGTTCATTTTCTTGCATATAGATATCTAAGTGAGCAGTAACATCTACTGAAAAGGGTATCGTTTTTCCATTGACTTTTCTTTGTTAAAATCTGTTGTCCATATACTTGGAGAACTCTTTCTGAACTTGCTACTCTGTTGTGTTGATTTATTTGTCTATCTTCAGGCTAAACTACACTCTTTTATAAATATATAATGTATCTTGAAATCAGAGAGCATTAGCTCTCCAAGTTTATTCATCATACCCTGGCTGCTTTTTTTCTCTTCATTGGTGGCTTTAAGCAATTTGATTCTGACATGTGTTTATTGCATTTTTGCTATGTACTTGTGCTTGAGGTTCATTGAACTTAAATTTCTGAGTTTATAGTGTTATCAAATTTGGAAGAATATTTTCCTTTTTTACAATTTTTTTTTGCAGTGCTGGAGATTAAACTCAGGGCTTTCCACATGCCAGGTAAATATTCTCACTGAGCTACCTACCTAGCTTCTTTCCTTTCTTTTTTGAGCATCTTTTTTCTTTCTTCTCATTTCTCTCTTTTCTTCTTGGGTCCTGCATTAAATGTATATTAGACTACTTGAAATTATTTCAGAGCTTCAGAATGCTCAGGTTTTTTTTCCTTTTCTCTGAGATTATTTCTCCCACTTTATTTTGGCAAGTTTTTATATCTTCAATAATTTCTTCTTTTCTTTTTGCAGTGCTAGCAATAAAACCCTATGCTTAACACATGCTGGGCAAACAATGTACCACTGAGCTCTACTCTCAGCTCATATTTTTTGTCTTTAATCTCTAGTCTGCCATTAATCTCAAGTAGTGAATTTTTCATCACACACATTGAAGTTCCATCCCTAGGTATTTCACTGAAATTTGTTTAAACATCTTTCATGTCTCTACTTACTTTTTTGAATATATTTAATACAATAATAAACTAATGTATTTGTCTGCTACCATCTAACATCTGGACTAATTTAAATTGTTTATTTTTGCTTCGCATTATGAGTTGCATTTTTCTGCTTCTTTGTATGCAAAGGAAATTTTAAATTTTACCTTATCAAATATATGCCAGGCATGGTGGTACATGTCTGTAATCCCAGCAACTTGGGAGGTTTAGGCAGGAAGATTGCAAATTGGAGGCCACCCTGGGAAACTTAGGGAGACCCTGTTACAAAATAAAAAATAAAAGGACAACGGTTGGAGCTCAGTGGTAAAGCATCCCTGGATTCAAACCTCAGTACTGCAAAACAAAGAAACAAATACATATATTTACATATATAGGAATATATATTACAGGAATAAATATTAAAAATATAAATATTATTGAGCTTTGTTCTTCAATGCAATAACATTACTTGGAGATAAACTGATCCTTTTATGTCTTGCTTTTAAGAAATATTAGGACCATAGCAGTGATTAATTGATTCAGCACTATTTAATCCCCACACTAATCAGTTATGACCCTTCTGAACATTCAACTCTATGGCCCATGAACATTTTTCCAGTTTGAATTGTGGGAAAAGGCACAATTCCTGGTCCCATGTGAGTGCTAGGTATGGTTCCTGCTTCCACCCCACTTGCAACAAGATCAAGAATTCCCTCAAGACAATTAACTGGGACATCATGTGACTCATCTTTTCTATTTACTCTTTCAGAGATCACTGTTCTTGATTGCCTGATAGCCAGTGTTGATACTATTGTATAATTCTTTTTTTTTTCATTTTTGTTTGTATGCTGTTTCTTGCAGGAGGATAGATCTGGTCTTTATGACTCCACATTTGCCAGAAGTGGCATTCTCAACCTGTTTAACCTTATATTTAAATATAAGAAGGACATCCTTTTTGTTGAGAATTCTATCAGTAACCCAGAAATTCTAGCTCTTCTATTTGTGAATTTAGATGGCAGCCAAAGGACTTAGAAAATATGCTAGTCTTTATTTTGCATGCTATAGCTACTAAAATTCTCATTTTGCTTATTTCATAGCTTAAAGTACTAAAAGCTAATATAGTACTTGATATTATCAATATAAATTTATATGGATACTCATCAGAGTATTGTTTAAATTTATATAAATATAAAATATCACAAATACTCAATAATGAGAATATTAACATAAATATGCAAAATAGAATATTATACAACCATTAACTGACATGTTTAAAAGCATTTACATTGTTACTGCAATATTAAGTAAAATAAAATTTTATGTATATATTGAATTCAAGTCTCACAATTAATATGTAAATAGACACTTTAAATTGAAGGAAAACATATTCACTTCTTAATAATGGTGGAATAATGGTGGTGAACTGAGTAATAAATGCTGCTACCACTAGTTGTTAAAAGTTTTTGGTCTTGCTAGCACATGATAGAACTGCATTTCCTGGTCTCCCTCAGGGTGAGTGGATCATTATAACTATTTCTGGCCAATGAGTTGTGAGCAGAAAAAATATGTCATTTCTGGTATGGAGCATGTAGACCGTCCAAAATACCTCTGTGCTATGACATGACTAACAGTAATGTTCAACTTAGTGGTTGTTCCATCATTCTTGGTACTTGAATTACTATTATGAGTAGAACCTCTTTGTCATAATGGACAGGAAGCATAAACCAGCCATAAAACTTGGTAGTTTTAACAACTAGTATTGGGGGCTATAAACTGGAGTGTCTCGACTGGTACTGGGGGATTATGAAAGATTTCACTTTTATTATTTAAACATTTGGTATTTTTCAAATTGATACAATAGGTTTAAATTACTCTTGTGTTATTAAAACCTATTATTAACATATTTCATGTTTTTTCCTTTTTTCTTTTCTGTTTAATTGTATCCATAATTGTTCATGGACATTTTTACATATTCATATTTTTTCCTCATTTCTAGCATTTTTGAAGCCAATTATTTTTCATGAATTAGTTTGTTGAGGGCTGGGATGCTTGATTAGTTCATTTCAGTTTTGTTTTGTATTCTTCCATTTTTTTATTTTATTTTTAATGTCTTAAATATTTCTTTTATATGTATACATATTTCTCTTACTTATCTGTTTCCCTTGATTATTTCTCTCTTTTCTTCTGCTAACAGTCAATCTCTACTGTTCTCTCTTTCACTGTTCCTTTGATTTTTTACTTCTATTTTCTCTCCTCCTCCCTCATAATCATCATGTCCTACATCACTTCTGTTCTTTTCCAGTCTACCATTTGAAATTATAAATCCTTTTGCAAACTTACTGTGGGCAAAAACTGATCATATCATTTCTGTTTATTGTGACAGTTAGCACTGTAGATGTCATAGTAGGAACTACTTGGTTTTATGCTATATGTTGTTTGCATTGGTTGTTATTTTTTGTCACTCCCTAAATGGTGAGGTACTAGAAACCTTCAGGGACACTACAAGTCCAAAGGGTAGAAACTCTACTATGTCATGTCCATACTGCTATATGGGTAGATAAACAAGCAATATGAAAAAGCAAAGAAAAAATTGCCCCAAACAAAGCAAGATACTTCAATAATAGACTCCAACAACACCACAGTGGAAGAAATGTCAGAGCAGGAATTTAGAATATACATACTCAAACTTATCTGCAAGGAGTGAAATCAGAAAGAAAATACAGGAAGCAAAAGATCACTACAATAAAGAGAGAATCTGAAAAAAATCAATCAGAATTCCTTGAAATGAAGGAATCAATAAAACAAATTAAAAATTCAATAGAAAGATTCACCAAAAAACTAGACCACTTGAAAGACAGTGTTTCAGGTAATGAAGATAAAATATACAATCTTGAAAATATAGTTGACCATGGAGAAAAAAATGTTAAGATAAAATGAACTGAACTTCCAAAAAATATGGGATAAGACCAAATTTAGGATTTATTGGGGTAGATGAAGCCTCAGAGATACAAATCAAAGGAATGCACAATCTTTTCAATGAAATAATATCAGAAAATTTCCCAAACCTAAAGAAAATACAGGAAGCTTACAGGACCCCCCAAATACAAAATTACAACAGTCCCACACCAAGGCACATTTTATGAAAATGCCTAACATATAGATCAAGGATAGAATTTTTAAAGGCTATCATAGAAAAATGACAGATCACATTTAGAGGGAAGTCAGTGTGAACTTCAGAACCCCAGACCCTCAAAGCTAGGAGGTCTCTGAATAATATATACCAAACTCTGAAAGAAAATGGATGCCAGCCAACAATATTATACCAGAAAAACTAAGCTTCAGAATTGATGATTAATTAAAAACCTTCCATGATAAACAAAAGAATTCACAATTAGGAAAGTTGCATTATAAAATATACTCAATAAAATATTTCATAGAGAAATGAAAAATAAAAGTGAAAACCAGCAAAGGGAAGAATTATGCTAGAAGAATAGTCAATAAAAGGAGAAATGAATTCAAATTAACAACCAGAAATAAATCAAAAATGACATGGAATAAAAATCATTTTTCAATAATAATCTTGAACCTAAACTGCCGCAGTCTGGCTGGGCACAAAATCATGAGCCACTCAAGCAGGAACAAACTTTATTTTTTGAAACTGCCGCCAATGCCTCGTACACGTCCGGGAAGATTGCCGATCGACCCATGCCACGTTCTCCCAGATCCCAAGAGGCAGTTCCTCCTCTGGAATTCCCTCCTACCACAGTTCCCCAATCAATGGGAACTCTCCAGGAGTCCCGTAGCAGGCCCAGGTGGACAGCAGGAGTCCAATATCCATATGAATGCAAATCTTAACATAATCATATCATCTCAATGGCTAGCTGGTGTCACCTTTCAACCAAAAATGCCATGCATTATATTACTTGGCTGTGGCTCTTAGCATCTCCCCCCTTCTGTTTAATTAAGCAACAAGCAATGTGGTTAGGGACCGTGCCTGTAAGGTTTGTCCAATTCAACATATGGTTCTTACCCGTCATCGGAAAATTGACCTCTAGGTGTTAGCCTCCTGTCTTAGGTTGATACCACTGCAATTGGATCATACCCGTCACTGACTACCGGTCCAGCATATAGCCATACTTGTGGATAGGCCTATGCACCAGTGGGGGGGGGGTGGTGAGGTTCTTTGCCTCACCTCTGTTGGCCCCCAAATTTGGCCTTGGTGCCGGTGGGGGGGTGAGGTTCTTTGCCTCACCTCTGTTGGCCCCCAAAATTAGACCATCACTAGTAGAAGGGAGGAGGATATAGAAATGCCACGACACCAAGTCAATTGACAGCTCTTTAGGAAAAATTGCAACACTGGTGACACATCAGCAAAGATACGCCAGCACTATCATAATTCGCTGCATCAACAGATAGATCATAATGCATACAAGTGATACATAGTTCAGGCAAGTTCTATAAGCAGTTCAAAGCAGAGGAATCTATCAATATGTTCATATCCTCCCAAAATAAATCGACTCCTTGAATGAGCATTACTTGTTGAGTTATTATTCCTTGATGCATCAGTTTATACAGTTTGTTGTGATAATTATCGAAGAAGTTGTAGTTTGGTTTCATCTTTGTCTTCACCGGCACTGGGATGAAAATAGGAATTCTGACAATGATGCTAAAAAAAAAAAAAAAAATGTAACATTTCAACAGGTACTAAGAAAGCAATTTTCAGAACAATTTACATTATCCTGAACAGAATTATTAAATATAATGAAAAGGAAAGGTGAAAGTAAACAAATGGATCTGTTAACCTGCTTATTTGTACACATATTAAAACAATCCTCAACAGCTGTTTACCCAATTTAAATTAAACCATTAAAATCACGTGAATAATAAAAAAAATTCGTATTCATTTATTCATGAGTGCTCCTCATATATGATATATGGATATATGCACATACAGACATACAATACAAAACAGAAATGTGCACACGTAACATACAACACATAAGACAATAGTAAAGGCCTTGTAGCTTTACCTAGGTGAAATCTCCATTGCAATGTTTAAAAACTCCACAGTCAAAAAATAAAACTGATCAGAAAAACATTAACCTAGGTCTGTATGAGCTCAAAAATAAAATAGAACTTTATGATGTGGGAAAAAGCAATAATAAAATAGATATTGAAAAAAGCATCCTGGTTAATCACTGTCGCAGATGTAAAAATAGCCAAGCTGGAGTTCTGTTATTAGCTGTTATGGATTTGAGTCAAATCATCTTCTTTTTGATCTGTAGAAATTGTTTTGGTTAATCTCTCTGGAATCCAAATCGGCTGCTGTTCTCCCTGTGGAAACACACAAACAGAGCCCCGACTCCAGACAATCACTGGGTCAGGACCTTTCCATTGTCATGTTAGAATATCCTTCCAAAGTACCTTAGGCTTATGTACATTTTTTTTGGATACAAATGTCTTTCCGCAGCATTAGGCCCTGATGAATCCAAATTTAAAAAGTTTAGAGTAAAAAGGGTTATTTAAAGTTTATCTTTGGGGGATATATACCCCTTTCCAATTTCCTCCTTTTGTTTTAATAAGTACATTTTAATAGTTTGATGAGCTCTTTCAACTATGCCTTGTCCCTGTGGATTATATGGAATTCCTGTTATGTGAGTAATGCCAAATGATGAGCAAAATTGTTTAAAAGAGGTAGAAGCATAACCAGGACCATTATCTGTTTTTAACTGTTTTGGAACGCCCACAGTGGCAAAATTTTGTAAGCAATGAGCTATAACATCTTTAGTTTTTTCTCTGGCATGAAGGGAGCCCATCAAAAATCCGGAAGAAGTATCAACTGTAACATGCAAATATTTTAATTTTCAAAATTCTGGCAAGTGTGTGACATCCATCTGCCAAATATGGTTAGGTATCAGTCCTCTAGGATTGACTCCAAGATTAACTTGTGGTAAAAAGGTCACACAATTTTGACATTGTTTTATTATATGTCTGGCTTGTTCCTTAGTTATTTTAAAATGCTTTTGTAAAGTATTAGCATTAACATGGAATTTTTTATGAAAATTCGTAGCTTCTTCTAGTGTAGAGAAAATATGTATGTCATGTGTAGTTTTATCTGCTAAATCATTGCCCAAACTAAGGGCTCCAGGCAATCCTGTATGTGCCCTAATATGTCCTATAAAGAATGGACCTTTTTTGTCCCAGATTAGACTTTGTATAGTGGAAAACAAAGAGAAAACAGTAGAAGAAGGGGAAATCCTACCAGCATCTTTAAGAGATACTATAGCATTAACTACATACTGACTATCAGAAAATAAAGTAAATACAGAATCTTTAAACATCAAAAAGACTTGTAAAACTGCATTAAGTTCTACCTTTTGAGCTGATTGTTTGGGTACTAAAAATGTAAAAGTTTGATCAGGGGTAACTATTGCTACTGTACCATTATTTGACCCATCAGTGAATATATTTGGAGCATTTGTGATAGGGGTTTTTCTTGTCATTTTTGGAAAAACTACAGGATGCTTAGACCAAAAAGACAACAAAGGATTACATGGTAAGTGATTATCAAATGAAACATTAGATTTACACATGATTATTGCCCAAGTATTTAACTCATTAGCTAACTCATCAATTTGATCCATAGTATATGGAGTAATAATTTTATTGGGAGAAATTTTAAACACTCCCTTCGCTGCTTTTATTCCTTTGAGTATTAATTTTCCTACAGCCTCAGGATACCTAGTAAGAATAGTGTTAGGAGAATAAGATAAATGTATCCACAATAATGGACCTTCTTGCCAAAATACTCCTGTAGGAATATTTTTTGTTGGTATTACAATAAATAATAAAGGCAAACTTATATCAATTCTATCTAAATGTATATTTTCCATATATGTTTCAATAATTTTTAATGACTTTCTTGCTTTAGGAGTTAACATGCGAGGTGAGTTTGGATCTGATGGACCTTTTAGGATATCAAATAAAGGTCCCAACTCTCCTGTTGGTATGCCTAGATAAGGCCTTATCCAATTTATGTCTCCCAATAACTTTTGAAAGCCGTTAAGTGATTTGAGTTGATCTACTCGTATTTGAATTTTTGGTGGACGGACCATGATTGAGGATAATAGAACACCTAAATAATTAATTGGAAAATTTAATTGTACTTTATCTATTGCTATCTCTAGATTATAATTTTTTAATAAGTTTCTAAGTGTGGCATAACATTCCAGCAATATGTTTTTATCTTTATGTGCCAATAATACATCATCCATATAGTGAAATATTTGTAGTTCAGGATTTTGATTTCTAAGTGGCTGGATTGCTTTGTTAACATATATTTGACACATAGTTGGACTGTTAGCCATCCCTTGAGGGAGTACTTTCCATTCATATCTCTGATCAGGACCTTCATGATTTAATGCAGGGATAGTAAATGCAAAACGTGGACTATCCTTGGGATGAATTGGAATTGAAAAAAAAACAATCTTTAATATCTATGGCTAAAACATGCCAGGTTTTTGGCAAAGCAGACAATTGAGGAATCCCTGATTGAGCAGGTCCCATAATAACCATCTCATTATTAATGGCTCTTAAATCTTGCAATAATCTCCATTTATCAGATTTCTTTTTAATGACAAAAATGGGAGTATTATGGGGAGATATGGAAGGTTGTATATGTCCTTACGCTAATTGTTGTTTGACCAGATCATGGGCTACTTGTATCTTTTCTTTAGTCAGGGGCCACTGAGGAACCCACACTGGTCTTTCTGATTTTCAAGTAATTTTGATTGTCTCAGTGGCCCTTTCTGAAAATCCAACCCATGTCTGTCTGTTTCTTGATCTATTTGAATTGGTGCTGCTATATCTTGTCCTTGTTTTCCTAATCTTTTTTCTTTCCTAAAACCTTGTCTAGCCCTAGTAGTGGGCGCATTAGGATTGATGTTATTTGTTAACGTCAAACCTAATTGATCTAGGACATCTCTTCCCCATAAATTTATAGGAAGATGATCCAATACATATGGCTGTATAGTTCCTTTACATCCTTCAGGATCCTTCCAATCTAATACCATTGCACTTTTATGGGGATTAGTAGCCACTCCTAGGCCTCGAAGCGTTTGAGTGGCTTGTTGTAATGGCCAATGTTTTGGCCATTCCTGACTAGATATGATGCTAAGGCCAGCACCTGTGTCCAGTAGCCCATTAAAGTTGTGTCCTTGAATATTTAGTTTTAACATTGGGCGAGAATCTAAATTAAAAGACAGCATAGCCCAATCTACACCTGTGGAGCCTAATCCCCTGGAACCTCTTTCTACAGTACGACTGGAAAATTTATCATGCAGGCTGGGTATTATTAATAACTGTGCTATTCTATCTCCTGGTGAAATTACTGATATACCTCTTGGAGAACTAGCTATAATTTTTATTTCACCCTCATAATCGGGATCAATTACCCCAGGACTTATCATAAGTCCTTTTAGTGTAGAAGAACTGCGTCCCAATAATAAGCCTACTGTTCCTTGGGGAAGAGGTCCTTTTACTCCTGTGGGAATGATTTGAACTCCCATCTCTGGAGTTAGTACTGCTCTGGCAGAGGCACAGATGTCCAACCCTGCGTTCCCTCTAGTTTGTCTGATGAGGGATTTAATGGATAATGTATCCTGGGTACTACCCTGATGATGCTGCTGGGTTCCTCCATTGCCCCGTATACTTGTGGTTTTGGGCCCCGGAGTATTGGGCCTTCCAGTCCGTTTTTTGGCAATGGAGCCTGATGCCTTTCTCCATGATATCGTGGATAAACACTTGGTCCTTGTCCGTTTTTTGATAAGGGAATACCCTCTATGGTGGTTTGAGAACGGCATTCATTAGCTCAATGTCTCCCTCTATGGCATTGTGGGCAAATACCCGGTATTCTATTTCTTTGATACCTAGCTTTGTTAAACCCTCCTCCTATGGGGCAACTTCTTTTAAAATGTCCTGTTTGATCACAATTATAGCATGTTTTTGGCCTGGCATCTAAAGCCTGTTGTACTGCTGCCAAGACTTGCCCTTGTTCATTAATGTCTCCACATAATTTAATATATGTGTTTAAATCTTCATGTCTCTATGGTCTAATGACCTCTCTGCAGCAACGATTTGCTTGGTCATAAGCCAGTTGTTTTATAAATGGCATTGCCTGTTATGTATCCCCAAATATTCTAGAAGCTGTTTGAATAAGCCTATCTACAAATTCAGCATAAAGTTCATTAGTTCCTTGTATTACCTTAGATAATTGTCCTTGTAAATCTCCATGCCCCTGTAAAGTTTTCCATGCCCTAACCGCATCTACAGCAATTTGTGTGTATACGCCAGGATCATATTCAATTTGTTGCTGTTGACCCTCATAAGGTTCTTTTCCTAACAACATATCTAGATTTCTTTGAGGGTAACTGGCTGCTGCATTTCGCCTAGCTGTCTCCATGCAAAATTCCTCATTGGCAACCTTCCATAACAAATATTGTCCTCCATTTAGCACAGATTGACACATGTTAGCCCAATCTGCTGGCGTCATGTCCAAGTTGGTAATGGATTCGACCATGCTCACAGTGAAGGGTGCTTGGGGACCATAGGTTGTTATAGCATCCTTTAATTGCTTCACTGTTTTGAAATCTAAAGCACGGTGAATTCGTTGCCCTCCTGCCTGCTCAAGTACAGGGCATTCTAATCTTTGGGGTCCTGCCTCAGGATTCCGTCCGTCAACTATAGGAGTTGAGGACCGCTCAGCTGTAGATGGAGCTGTTGGTTGAATTACGCCCTCTGGTGATAGAACGGAGTTAGTAGTAGCCTCCTGTTGTAATTCCCCGCCTGATGGTTGTTTTTCCTCTAAGCTTTCTTCCTTTAAATTTTCCTCTGTCTGACTAGCTCGAGAGACCTTCTCTTTTGCTTGACCTAACATGTTTTCTACCATAGTCTGGACCTCCAACAATTTACTTAACAGTCTTTTGGTTCGTTTTTTACTAGTTTCTAATCTACTATAAAGGTAACGCAACCCAATAAGATAGCATAAAACAAAACCGAAAAAAAAAAACGGAACAAAAAATAGATGTATCAATTTTCTCTTTCTTAGGGCCGAACAACTTCAAACCTTGAGCCAACCATTTTTCCCAGTTTGCCTGAGAAAATTCTAGGGATAGGCAGCTTGAAACAAAAACAAAATAAATCAAAACAAGAACACATTGTTTTTTGAAATGGTCACCCATTCTCTCGCCTTCCCTCAGGGGCGAGCAATTTTACTCACCTCCAAGCTTCAGGTGTGCCCCGCACGGGCCACCAATTGCCGCAGTCTGGCTGGGTGCAAAATCATGAGCCACTCAAGCAGGAACAAACTTTATTTTTTGAAACTGCCGCCAATGCCCTGTACACGTCCGGGAAAATTGCCGATCGACCCATGCCGCGTTCTCCCGGATCCCAAGAGGCAGTTCCTCCTCTGGAATTCCCTCCTACCGCAGTTCCCCAACCAATGGGAACTCTCCAGGAGTCCCTAGCAGGCCGAGGTGGACAGCAGGAGTCCAATATCCATATGAATGCAAATCTTAACATAATCATATCATCTCAATGGCTAGCTGGCATCACCTTTCAACCAAAAATGCCATGCATCATATTACTTGGCTGTGGCTCTTAGCACTAAACTCATTAATTAAAAGACATAGACTGGCAGATTGGATTAAAAAATAATACTGATAAATAAAATAAATAAATAAATAAAACTTTCCCAGTTTTCTGGGTTGCCCTTATTTTTTCATCATTTCTATTTTTTTCACTTTAAAATTTTTATCTTCTAGAAATTGAAAAATAAAATCATATTTCTCCAGTAATAGCTATCCTATAATGTTTTATTGTTTATTTCTTCTCTACATGTGAATTCTCTAGAGACAGAACTCTTGGAAATATTCAGGAAGTTCCTGTTGATAAAAGTAAACCTTCAATTTTTTTTCCTTTGGTATTGTGGATACATAATCTAAAAAGTAAATTGAATTTTTTAACCTGAAAAAAAATAATACTGAAAAATATGCTGTCTTCAAGAGACTCACAACATAGGCAAAGACATCCATAGGCTGAAGGTAAAAGGATGGGAAATAAGTATCATTCACACGGATCTCATAAACAAGCAGGGGTTTCTATCCTCATATCAGACAAAGTTGATTTCAAGCCAAAGTTAATCAGAAGAGACAAAGAAGCACATTTTATACTGATTAAGGAAATTATACATTAATAAGATATAAGTATCATAAATATTTATGCCCTCAAAATGGAGCATCTATGTAAATCAAACAAACCCTTCTCAACCTCAAAAATCAAAGAGACCACAACACAATAATACTGAGTGACTTTAACACACTTTTCTCACCACTGGATAGATCATCCAAAGGAAAATTAAATAAAAAAGCTATAGAACTAAAAACTACACTGAATAATTTGGACTTAACAAACATATATAGGATAATTCATTTATCAATGACTGAATACACTTTCTTCTCAGCAGCACATGGATCCTTCTCTAAAATAGACCATATCTTAGGCCACAAAGCAAGTCTTAGCAAATACAAAAATGTATTTGCATTCTTTCCAATTATACTAAAAATGTAACAATATCATTGATTAGAACTCAATGATAAAATAAAAAAATAGAAGCTACTCTACACTTTGAGACAAAAATAATATGCTATTGAATGATCAATTGATAGCAGAAGAAATCAGGTATGAAAAAAAAACACAGGTAAATGAGAATAGCTATATAACATATCAAAATCTCTGGGACACTATAAAGGCAGTGCTAAGAGTAAAGTTCATTGCATTGAACTCATTCATTAAAAGGATAGAAAGTCACCAAACAAATAACCTAACATTATATCTCATAATCCTAGAATAAGATGAACAAATCAACACCAAAAGCAGTAGAAGACAGGAAATAAATAAAATCAGAGCTGAAATCAATGAAATCGAAATAAAGAAACAAACAAAAAAATCACAAAAGTCAATGAAACAAAAAGTTGGTTCTTTGAAAAAAAAAAACTAAACTGATAAGCCCTTAACCACACTAATGAATAGAAAGAGAGAAAAAAACCTCAAATTACTAACATTTCATTGACTGAAAGATGACATCAGTTGTAAGACACAGTGTTATTTTATGTGCACCAAAGAAAGAATAATTGATATAAATTAAACTCTGATTCAATGCCTTAATGCTATTTCTATATTTTCTTTCTTCCTTTCCTTTCCTTTCTTTTCCTTTTCCTCCTATCTTTTACCAGGTGTTGAACCAAAAGCTTTGTACTCGCTAAGCACGTGCTCTACACTGAATTACTCCCACAGCCTTCTCTATGTGTTACTTGAATTGTTCACATCAATCTCTTGTTACTTTAAACTTTCTTTTATCAGGTCTATAGAACTTTTCTGTCTCCTGCCTTTTACCTGCATTATTAGACTTGTGGTAAATCAGAATAATTAAGAATGTAATGGGATATAATGTGAGTTCATGTACATGTAGGTATCTTTATGTTTTATTTTTTCCTTAAAAATTGCAATCATTTCTCTATTAATTACTAATATAAGTGCAATAGGTCCCTAATGCTGCTATAACAACTAACAAAACAATGGCTAAATAGAACACAAATTTATTATCTTACAGTTTTGGAGGTCAAGATTTCTACATTGGTCTCCAAGGGCTAAAATCGGGTCACACCTGATTGTTAGTAAGATGACATAGATTTTTAGGCATGGCTGCATTCCTTTTAGAGGCTGTAGAAGAGAACCCCTTTTCCTCACCCTCTCCAGATTCTAGAGGCTACCCATATTCTGTGACTCATGGTTCCATCTAAACTGGCAATGTCCAGTTATGTCTTCTTAGTGTCATCTCTTTGATTCTTTAAAGTCACACATCCTCCTAACTCTAACTCCTCTCCTGCCTCCGTCTCCTACTTTTAAGTCTCCTTGTGATTCCATGGGGTTTACTCACTAATCTCCCTAGCTTTATCTCGTTAGCAACTTCACTCCTCATTTGGCAACTAATAACATATTCACAGGTTGTAGGGATTGGGATTTGGACATTCTTGGAGAGGGGAGGGACATTATTCTACTTACTCCAATCACTAATATCAAATTGATGCTCCCAGTATTTTTTACCTGTTTCTTCCTGTACACTTTTAACTCAGTGAGGAAGTACATTATACTTTTTTAGAAGATATTAAGTTTAACGTATATAGTATCTAAAGAACATATAACACATTGCTGTGATAACCATAGCAATAACTGATCAAATTTCACTATGTATACAACAACAACTATGTTGCATCTAGTTTATAGTAAGATGCCATCGATTTTTTGGATGTACACTCTTTCAGAAATATTTAAATGTAGAAAAAGTGTACATCTTAGAATAGATGAACTAGAGTGTATGTAAAGGAATAATCAATAGGTCTACCAGCTAATCATCTAATAGATTTCTAACAATGAAACACATACAAGGTACACTTTCATAGAAAAAAAAGAGAAAAATGGGGCATATTCCATATCAAACAGTGAAAAACAGGCTTAAGAACATTACATGTCTGGGACTGGGGTTGTAGCTCAGTGGTAGGGCACTTGGCTGGTATGTGTGAGGCCCTGGGTTCAATCCTCAGCACCACATATAAAGTAAAAAATCCATTGTCAACTAAAACAATGACAGCAAAGAACATTACATGTCTATTCAGGGGACACTGAAACGAGGACTGAGATGACGAGCAAATGGACTAATTGAGACATACATAATCCCATGCTCATAAAAAGAAAGCCATACAAAGGAATAATAATATGAACTTCAGTAAATTTTCAAGTTTTCCATTTTTATAAACTAACTTTATTTTCTACATGTATTTAAGTATTTTGACACTTTGAATTGCACTGGAATGAATGTGCTTTGGAGAGTGACTAATTTTAAAAAATCATACTCCATAAATCAGAAAATAGGTATAAAATTATTTCACAGCCTAAAATAAAAAAAATATTCAAAGGAGCTCTTCAAAAGTCATTTTTCTTAGTTAAACTTTCTTCACCTTTTTATCCATGGTAGGGACAATGATTTATTAACTATGCTGAAATGATAAAAATATGAAGATAGAGAATGTAAACAAAACTTTACCACCATTACTAAATTCCTTCTTTGAAAAATAGCATACCTCTAAGATGTAATGAGAGAGAAACTTCAGTAATTCATAATTGAGGAGAAGGCAATTCTAAAAAAGTAAAAATTCTAAGTCATTTACTTTTGAGAAACATAACTGGGTTATTTTCAAGCAGTGTAATAAAATGAACTTTTATAAAAAGATAACCAATTGGTGGCCTCAATTTAGTAAAATAAAATTTTGATTATACTATAAATGACTAGCAAGAAAGAGTTGGAAATACTTAGTGGATGAAGACACAATACATAAATATCCTCCTCCCAGATTTGGAGTAGGCATGCTCTCGCTTTCTGAATCTATAAGATGAGGGCATGAAAACAGATTATATCTTAACTGTCTGCAATGATAGATAGTTGCCCAGTTGCCCTGATCTGATCTTCACACATTGTATACAGGAATTGAAATGTTACATTGTACCTCCTAAATATATATGACTACTATATGTCAATTAAAATAGATATATTTAAGAAAATAAAGAGATTAGGTTATAATTGAGATTTCTCAAAGGTCTACAATGCTTTGAGTATTTATTTGCCAGGAAATGGAAGTTGCTAAAGTGGTTTTGAAAAATCTTGAATCTGTAATTTAGGCATATCTCCTCTAGTCCTCTTTAAAATATTAATTTGTTTAACAAGCAGCTTTTCTAGAGATGGTTTGTTTTTGTTTCTATTTTGGAATTATTTTCATGCTATCTCACAGTTTATATTCATGTTTATATAAACATCAACTTAAGCAATTAACAAACTTAACAATAATGGGAAACATGACAAAGGAAGACATTAGAATTTCAATCAGCTGGTCTAGGGACATAGCTCAGTGATAGGGCATTTGACCAGTATGTGTGCGATCCTGAGTTAAATCCCCAGCACTGCACAAAATAATAATAAAATAAAATCAAAAGGATTGGGGATGTAGTCCAGTGGTGGAGTACACATGGTTAAATTCCCAGTAGCCCTCCCCTCCCCCAACACACAAGAATTTCAACCAGCTTTCTGGCAAAATACTAAAATTGTTCTTTGTATAAAAATGATGCAATGCAGTCATTTTTGCTGTCAATCAAAATGTGATCTGCACTTTAACTGAATGACAGCAAAGATTAAAGGGACAGATTTAGTCTGAAATGTTTGTGTGGGAAGGACACAGGATGAGTGAAGGAAGAGTTAGCTCACAAATATGAGATTAAAGTTTTTTTGGTGTGTTCATTTGGGGGCCGACTTATCCTACTATTGTACATTTGTGCAGCTGCAAACTTTCACAGAATTCCTTCCTTGTCTTATTTTCATTTCCTTCTTTTCCCCATATTAATGTTAAGTCTTACTCCATGACTTCCATTTCTGGTATCCATCACTATTGAGAAAAAGGCAAATCTAGATGAGATAAAATAATGCCTATTTTGCCTAATGCTTGCTAAAATTCCAATGAGAATATGAAAATGGAATGAATCTGCCAGCAGTTTTCTCCTTCTATTTTTTTAGGACCACTTTTAATAAAAGCAGCCGACAAATTTTCTTTTATGGTTTTACATTTTGTTCTTTGTTTGTAATAGAGAATTCATTTAAATTGAAGGAAAAAATGAAGCCATTTGCATGCAAATACAGCAATAAGGAGAGATTGTACAAATAATGAATATGATATATTAACCAATCTTTCTGCAATCAGTGACCAGGAATATATTTATTCTGAATAACTCTCTGACTCATTCAAATTATTACCATAAAAGTGCCCTAAGACATGTATATCACTTTATATTAAAAATAGTAGCAACTCACAGCTTAGTTTCCTCACAATGCATGAATAATAAGGATAGTGTTTGTATTGGATATGTTTAAAAACAGTATGCCATTAAATTATAAATTGCCAGATTAGAATGCACTGGAAAAATTAACATTAGTGTTCGTTAAAGGTTTATGGGTGCTGTTGATCAGTTTTTCATTGCTGTGACCAAAATATCTGACAAAAACAACTTAGAGGAAAGATTTATTATGGCTCAGAGTTTTCAATCTAAATTCAGTTGGCTGCATTGCTTTGGGCCTGAGGTGAAGCAGAGCATGGTGGTCTGAGCCTGTGGGCGGAGGTGTCTTAGCTCATGGCAGTCAGAAAACAGGAAGGAAAGAGGGGAAGGGGCCTGGGGATAAGATATGGTCCCTGTGAGCAAGCATCCAATGACCTACTTTCTTCAGCTAAGCCACACCTGCCTACAGTTTCTATCTCTCAGTAGTCCAAATTATTAATCTGTAAAATGGATTAATTCACTGATGAGGTTAGAGCCCTCAAAATCCAATCCCTTTCCAAAAGCCCCACCTCTGGACATTGCTGCACTGGCCATCAAGCCTTCAACACAAGAGCTTTGGGGGGGGGGCATTCCAGATCTAAACCATAACAGGGTATTTTTCTCCATAGAATTGTCCTTCCTAAAATTGAAATACCATTTACCAACCATGCTGAGAAAAGGTTTGTATGTCTTTGACTTTGAAAACAATGAAATACCTATAATGCTTTCAGCTAAAGATAAATGAACTACTAATAACAAGATGACAAGTTTGCTGCCATCCATGACAGTTACTATGTCTTTCTTTTGCATCAGGCTTTCTGAAACAGGCAGGATCTCCAGATGTAGCATTTCATTTTCTTCCCAGCCCTTCCTTGTGGAGAAGTAAAACCTGTGTATTTATCTCTGTTTTACAGCAGGTGACTGTAGTAATCAGAAGCTATATAACTTGTCCAAGGACACTCAACACATCTAGTCAGAGTTGGTAAATCAGTATTTCTGAAATGCTGGAAAAATAAGTGGAAGAGTAAATGTCTGCAGTGGGGAGATAAAGTCACTCTTTGCTGTATTAATGTGTTTACTATCTTTAATTTATCTTGAAATTACAAATAACATTAAGGACAATTTAAATTTATATCTGTCAAAAAAATAAACTTATATCTGTCAAAGGGGTGTGGCTTGCAAAAGGAGTAGGGGAACAATAGGCTAGACATTCTGATAAGTTCTGGTATTAAAAGATGCTCAGGGGAAAATATTGTTATATGAGATTGGCGAGAAAATCATCATTTTGTTTTTTCTCCCATTCATTTGTAAAACCCTGTGGATAGTTTATTTTTTTAAATGAATTGTTATGCTTAGAATACAAACTGATTCATTATGACAGCAATAAACTAGATGATATAATTCAAACAGTAATAATTTCTATCACCTAAATAGTACTTTGTGCCAAGTATTATTCTAAAAGCTTTATATGTTTACTCTTTGACTTACAAATTCTTAATAATCCCTATGAGGTAAACATTATTATTATTCCATTTTATGCATCTGAAAACTGAGGCACAAATGGTGAACATACTTCCTCATGATCACACAGCTAATAAGTGAGACAAATAAAATTACAGGATTCAAACTCAGGCCATCTGGCTCCAGAGCCACATCTTTTAACCACAACAGATGTTGCTTAAAAAAGAGAGACATTTATACACTTGATTTATAGCCTAAAGTCTGAGAAATAATGAATGAAAGAAGTTTCTAGTCTGTCTACCTGGGCTTCAGTCCTGGATCTATCCTTACTAATCATTATCAAGTTATTTAATATCTCTAAGTCTGAGTTTCCATATGTGTAATATTGTGATAGTAAGACTAACTTCATGGAGTTAATGTAAAGAGTATATAAAATTAAAAAATTAATAAAAATAGCAAGTTACCTGGAATCTAGTTCTTAAAAAATGTTAGTAATCCCTCTCAAGGACAAGTTGAACACTGCCTTATAATAATCATATTTCTGAATTATGATATTAATATAGGCTTATGTTTACAACAAATCCTCATTTATGTCTTCTGTCCCCCCAAAAGCTACATTTACATCATCCGAAAGTACCAGGATGAGAAGGTGAAAAATTCAGACAACCAAATTTAATCAATTTGCTTGAACGAAGTATTGATTTGACAATTCTTTTTTATTTTGACTAATCTGATTTTGGACTAAGATTCCCCAGGAGCCTGTTGGTCTTGTGTATAGGTTAAATAATCACTATTAAGGGGTACTATATGATTAGTATCCACCTTTAAGAAATGAATATGTGCACCAATTAAGAATTGTCAGAAGATTTTCACAAGTGCCTTGGGTAGAGAAATTTTAAAATTCTAAATCTCTTTTACATTGGCTATTTTAGATGAATGTGATTTCTTGGCATCCAACCACTGACCAACAAATACCACATTTGCAAAAATTAAATAAAAAGTTAAGTGAAAATATTTTTATAACATTATCTATTTATTTTTATGTGGTGCTAAGGATTAAACCCAGTGCTTCATACATGCTAGGCAAGTTCTCTACTACTGAGCTACAATCCCAACTTCTGAAATTATTATTAAGACCCTTTGGTAGGCGAAAACTAGCGGGCGGGGGGGGGGGTACTTCCAAATGACTCTAGGATTTTTGCAATTGTTGAATCATTTTTCTGAAATTTGAATATGGTGCACTATAGTTAGCCCAAATTGGAAGAATGATGACCTGAAAGGATACTTCTGATGGATTCCAGAAACCTTATCCCAGATCCAGTACTGAATTCCTCAAAACTCAAACTCAACTCATGTTTCAGGCACCCACAAGTTCAGCTTTGATTAACCTATAAAGATTTTGTAATTAAAAAAATCAAGAGAGAAAAATTATTTTAATTTTATTATGTGTTCAAATTTTATATTGAAAAGTTGTTTTTATAAAATTACATAACAGTGGGTAGGTCACCATAATTCAATCGGACCTTTAATCCAATCCTGACTCTAATTCCTTTACTGGTCATATCATTAATCACTGAGTGGGTTATATTCTGGAAGAGGAGCTTGTAATAGATACCTTAACCATCTCTGAGTAGTCTGTTGAAGGCGACCTTCAAGTTAGCATAAAAGCCATTCAATTTCTAACTTCCAAACTTCATTCATTTATGAACTGTTAGAGCCTGACACAAAAAGCAGCATTGGGAAGGCAGTTGGTTCATTGCTGATTGATCGCTTCCGGGGAATGTTTTATAGAGTTTTTATAAGAGCTGCCTGTAACCACAACACAGGCACCTTACTGATTTCCTTGCTCAGGCAGACCAGCCATTGTTCAGACAAGGAAGCCCCTTCAAACACCCTTGAAAGATCTCTTTGGAAACAGTACCTTGTAAACCCTCACAATTTTCTATTTCCTTGAATGATAATTGATTTGTAAGTCTGATGGATTTATGAAAGGTAGCTAAAATTCCAAGTTGCTTTTGACATATTCAAGTTCCTATGTGGATAGAAATCTCTAATTGAATTTCTCATCAGGATTATTTTTTTTTTTCTATATAGTCCTGGTTTTTTATTGTAGAGTTGGGGTTGAATATAGCCTTTTGTGAAATGGCATTGATTGCCTATTAACAGATTCAGGCCATTTGTATTTAAGGATTTCTTTTTAGGAGGCAGAAAATAGTTTAAATATATAAAAGACAAAAAAATCAAAACAAAGCAAGCAAACAAACAAACAAAAAAGCACAGGGCCAGGGGGAGTTTTTACCTGCTTACTTCTGTATACATACCCCTATGGGCACAGACATTTCTAGAATTATATAAAGAAATTGACAATTGCTCAAATTAGTTAACTCTACTTGAGATGATCCCAGGCTCACCTGGAATTAGAACTCAGGAATTAGAATTAGTTCCCAGAAAGTTTTTACTATACCACAGAGATTCACATGTACAAAGCATTACATACACATGTACATATTTAAATGTGTGAACAACTCACTTCAAAATATAACCTCTATTGTGGAGTTAACTTGTTTTATTTTTACTCCCTACTCACGAATAGCTTCCCTTCAAATCACCATCCTTTTCCAATATTCTGATGGATTAGTAATTTAGGTTACATTCACACACATTCTTTTTCTCTCATCTCTATCTAGAAAAACAAAGATTTCTTCAGAGGGACAATTCCAGAATTGTTCAGAAGCTAGGAGAAATCTTTAAAACTGCTTTAATTTTATAAGCACATTTTAAAGCAATGTCCATGGGTTTCATAGATGACATTGTTAAAAAGCTCCAGTCATTGCATACTTTTCTACAAAAGATTACAAAAACAAATTAAGGTAGATATTTTGGGCTGGGGATGTGGCTTGAGTGGTAACGCGCTCGCCTGGCATACATGGGGTGCTGGGTTCGATCCTCAGCACCACATAAAAATAAAATAAAGATGTTGTGTCCACCGAAAACTGAAAAATAAATATTAAAAAATTCTCTCTCTCTCTCTTTAAAAAAAAGATAGATATGTTTTCCCCTTTTGGATTCTTTCATAAAAATAATGAAAAGTAAAATAAAAAATAAACAGATTTTAAACAAATAGAAAATAGAAGAATAATAGATGTAAAACCAAAGTTTCTTTTTAGGTAGGCATTTTCTAACTTAAGTTTGGAGAAGTCTTTTCTATTAGTAGTTCTGTATATATAGTGGTATTTAATAGCTATGTTTGTTTCTTTAGATAAATTCACTCATAGCTAAACAAGTATTATAGATATGTTGAAAATCTTTGAAACAATGTTCTTTATATAACATAAAACTCATCAAAATGATCACATGTGAACTTATTGAATGAAATTATGAAGATTAGGGTGATAGGACATTCTCTGCTCCTGTTACATCTGATGGGAAAAACTTTGAATGACAGGAACAACAGTAACGCCTTGATGCCTTGTCAAGGAATCGCGGTTGAAATCCTTACAAATATATTCAGCATACTGCTCAGAGGAAAAAACAAACCTAACCTCTATATTGAAGACTTGGCATAGAGAGCTTTAGTCAGGTTGTTGAGCTACAAAATATTTTGATTCCCTTTGATTATGATTCATATGTATATTTCTCACAATGGGAATTTTGAGGGTATATTGGAGCTGGGAAACGTTTTCCATATAATTGATATTTCAGCCTAGCTAAGAACTGGAAAGGGATTGACAAAAAAGTAGTAGGATGGGAGCTATATATTAATTAATGAGATCAAGTTGTTAGAACTCTTAAGAGACTTAATTGGGTTTACACATTTGGAGCCTTATTGGGAAACTCTTAATATTCATGTTTGCTAACGTCAGTAATTTATGAGATGCTTATTATAAACAACAAAAATTTCTACTCCTAGAATGTGATTTTCCAAATTACTTTTCATGAATCATAACTATTTTACTTATTTTTATATAATAAACTATGCATTCTAGAACACCTGCAAATAAAGCATCTGACTCCTATTTCAAAAAAGTAGATTGTGATGTTTTTCATTGTGTCTTAGGAGGGAACACCTAAGATCAGCAGTTTATTTTGTCCTAAATACTTGCATTTTAATTAAAGGTAAGCTACCACCAGTGGTATTTTTACAATACTTAGAACTACCCTATGTCCCAGGTTGCCTAGGACAGATATAAATTATGCCTGGTCTCCCACTTTAATTATTAATGGCACTTCTTTTTTGCTCTCAAAAGCTTCCAGGTTTGGATAATTAATTTTATGATTGTCCTACTGATAACTTCATGGTCTAAAACCATTACTAACTCTAAGTTTGAATGAATGGGTTTAGGTTCTTGCTATAATGGAAACTGAGATAAAGAGGACAGCATTTGTCTTAGTCCATCTGGACTATTCTAACAAAATACCATAGACTCTGTAGCTTAAAAACAAGAGAAATTGATTTCTCACAGTTTTGGAGGCTAAAAAGTTAAAATCAAGATGCTGGCAGATTTGTTGTCTGGCAAGGGCATGCTTTTTGGCTCTGTGTTAGTCACCTTTTCTTTGCTGTGACCAAAGTATCCAACAAGAACAACTTAGAGGAGGAAAAATGTATTCAGGCTCATGGTTTCAAGATTCAGTCCATGATTGATATACTCTGTTGCTTTGGGCCCAAGGTGAGAACCAACAACTTGATGAAAGGACATTATAGAGGAGCACTCATAGTGACCAGGAAACAGAGGGGAAGGAGATGCAGGAAAGATTTAACCCTTCCAGGACACAACCCCAGTGACTCATCCCCTCTAGCCTTGTCCCACCTGCTTGCAATTACTACCCAGTCCATTCAAACTAGGATGAACTGATTAGGTTACAGCTCTCATAATCTAATCATTTCATCTGTGTTAACACAGGAACTTTTTGGGGACACTTCATATCCAAACCTTAACATACTCATAGATGGCTTCTTCTGACTGTGTCCTCAAATGGGTGGAAGGGCAGGACTCTGGTCTCTTTTCTCCTTTATCATGTCACTAATCTCATTCATTAGGCCTCCAACTTTATGGCCTAGCCACCTTTCAAAGGCACCTCTTACTACTATCACATTAGGGATTAGGTTTCAACATATAAATTTAGAAGTGATACATATTCAGACCACAGTAGTATTCTTTGTTATGTTTCTTTTCACATACAGCATTTTTTCCTTAGACTTAATAATTGATATGTTTTTGTCTATTCTTTAATATATGCTTATTTTTTTCCAGTTTCTAACATGCTTAAACCAGTCTAGTAATCTATACATTCCATGTTTTTTTTTTTCTGGAGTATTCCATCTTCCATTCTTGCCTGAAATTGTATGTTAGTTCTGTTGAACAAATGCCATCTTGAGACTTCCCTTGTTTATCTTTAATGAAATCCCCTCCACCTCTGTTTGTTCCTTTCTTTTGCATTGAAGCAATTGCTTCTTGGATACCATTTCAGTGTTTTTTTTTTTTTTCTGGTTTTGATACAATATTTTCTCTGTTGAGTTCTAAGGAAAGGGTATGAAAATTTTGAGGTTTTTAGTATGTAAAAATATATATCTTGATTGAAAATTTGTCCATATGTTGGATTTTAGATCAATATCATTTATCTCAGAATCTTGAACATGGTCTTCTAGCTTCTGGTGTTACTATTGAGAAGTCAGAAGCTATTCTAATTCTTCATACTTTGAAAGCAACCTATTTATTTATTTTTCCTTTGGAAACTTCCTTTTATCTCCTAAACCCTAAATTTTATAAATGTTTGCCTTCATGTAGGCCTTTCAAATATTTGTTATTGTTATTAAATGGGTCCTTTTGATCAATGAATTGGTAGACTTCAACTCTGGGAAATAGTTTTAGATAATTTTTTTAAATGATTTCTGACTCCTTATTTTTATCTGCCCTCTTTTATTTGTTGATTTGAAACTTTGTCATAGTGAAACATACCACTTCATTGCAAATATCTTTCAAAACCACACTAAAATGTCATTTCTAAGAGTCTAGCACAGTGCCTGGCACAGATTTTTTAAAAATAGCTAAGTGTATGTTGAATAAATGGCAACTCTGATGACCTAATGGAAAGTATTACAATGTAATCTTTGCTTATGGTTAGAATTACTTCATAGTAATTTGTCTTCTTTCTCTGGCACCATCTGTCTCAGAGGAGATGTAACAGGCATATCCAGAGAATGTGACTTTATCCTCCTCTTGCAATTCACCCTGGAGCTATTTACTGGAAATATTTTTTAACATTTGGATCTTCCTGGGGCACTTATTCACTTCTTTGGCTTTTATGTACTACTATATTCAATGATAATCTCTAGTGGGCCATGATTTTGAAAGCCATCCAATTGGTGTTTCTGAAAACAGTCTTAAGGGCTAATTTTGGATAGAACTATAATTAAATACCCTGTCAACTAGAACTCTGCCCAGGAGAGGTGATTGGTACTTAAGCAAGACTCAAAGATGAGATCAAATATAATTCTCAAAAGGTTGGCTTATTTTCCAGGTTTCTGCCCCTTTAACAATAAAAAGCTTAGTATTACCAAGTCACATTTAAGTATCTAAAAACTGGGTCAATTATAGTAATGCTTGAGATAACATTCCTGTGAGGATCTAAAAGCTATTTAATACTCAAATCTATCTTCAAAGTAAGCTTTCATCATAAGTAAGATAGCTACCTATCAATAATTTTGTGAGTTGGGGGATCTCTTCCTTCACAAACAAACATGGAACTTAATTGCCCCATGCCCATCTGCTACAGCCAGTCAATTTTCATCATTAGAGTGTTTTGGGCATTAACATGGGAATCCCCAACTAAGTAATTTGGGGGTGATATGAGCTAGCTTATCTTCTTTTTGTGGTAGAATATTTATTAAGAATGGGGCCTTTGCAAGAAGCTATGCTCCATAATATCCTTGGGAATTCAGAGGACCAATTCATTTTAACCATTACTAACCAGCTACCATCCCCCAGTGTGTGTGCATGCTTGTGAGCGCGTGTGTACACACACACACACACACACACACACACTCATAACCTTAAAAATTTTTCAACTGGTATTTCACCATAAGAGAAATAAAGAATGCTTCATACATGGTGTTATACTTTCCAGAAAAGATAAATATATGCCAATCTACAAATTCTTGAATCCAATGAAGCCTAAGTGAGATATATGTAATATATAAAAATAAATTCCAACCAGCACACATGATACTGAAATTGCAGAACACCAAAGGCAAAGAAAAGATTTTAAAAAGTCACAGTTTAAATAATAGTTGACCTCTCAAGAGCTACAACAGAAGTCAGATGATAATGGGATAATATTTTCAAAGTGTTGAAAGAAAATAACTGTCAACATAGAATTTCATAACCATTAAAATATGTCCATTTTCCAATGATTAGGGTGAAAAAATAACATTTTCAGAAAACCTGTACATTCTCACTAAAGGAAATTCTAAAGAATGGATTTTAGGCAGAAGGAAAGTAATCCAGGTACAATAATAAGCGTAAGAAATCATGGATGCAATAACTCAGGTATAGCAAAGAAAAGAGAATAAAAAGAAAAAAATTCTGTAAAAATATGTCACCTATTGAGTTAAAATATTCCTTGTTAAAAACAAATACATTATTAAAAGGAGTGATGTGTTATGACATTTTCGAATACAGCATGTTAGGTAATAAAGAAAGGTTGTCTTTGAGACACATTATTAAGTGTGCCTTGGAAACAAGGTACACAGTCAAATAAGTGTGGGAAAAGCATATAAGGCAAGCACTCTACCAACTGGGCTATATCCACAGCCCCTGAAACCCAATTCTTAACTGCTGGAATTCCTAACATCTTAAAGTACATTAATGTACAGTTTGAATTTCTGAGAGAATGATACAATATACAACATTTTCCAATTTTATTTAACCACAGATTTTTGGTTAAATAAGAGCACTTAGTAGATTGGCATGCCACAGATCACAGGTAAGGCCATTCTGTTTCTAGCATTTTCTCTGAGATTCTTTATCAAAAATAGATAGATGTTGGGCTGGGGTTGTGGTTCAGTGGTAGAATGCTTGCTTCATGTGTGTGAAGCACTGGGTTCAACTCTCAGTACCGTTTCTAAATAAATGAATAAAATAAAGGTCCATCAACATCTTAAAAAATGTTAAAAAAAATAGATATTAATTTGAAAAGCAACAAACAAGTCCAAACATAGGGAAGAACTGGATGGGAAAGTTCCTGCAGAAAAAAAAGAAAAGGGTTAAGATTAAGAATATGAAAGGGCTTTTGAAATGGAAGATCCAGATTAGGTATCTCCCTTGTGAGTTATTTTTGATATCTTCTGCAAAAGTGTGGAGAGTCAGATGGCAACTGGTAACATCACATGCCTCAAACTTGTGCTCCTACCTCTGTTACTCAATTGCATGGATCATTAAAGAGTATATGCAATCTTTTGTTAATATAAAAGAAATTGGTTGAAATGTGGAATAAACATTAGTATCCAAAACATGCATCAGGAAGCTCTTTCTGATGTAACTGATCAGAGAGTGGTGTCCACCAACCATTTTTACAATCATCTCTGGACATCTAAATAGTAATTTTTTGCTTCATTATAATATACACAACTAAAAAAAAGCATATACCTTTCCATTATACAAAATAAATATATTTTATATACAATGACCAAGTATTTGTTACATAAAACAATCCTCATTGGAGTCTTATGAATATTTCTTACCCTTCAACAGCATTCATGACTATGTTAACATTAAAAAAAATGATATATTCCTAACTATTGAGCATTTCTTTGAATACATTTAGAATTAAAAAAATAAATTCTTAAATTAGTATTCAGATTATGAAATGTTATTAAAATTAATTAAAATAATTTATGAAAAAGAAGACAGTTTTATAGATTCATCTGTTTAAAAATTTCAATTTATATACTTTCAAATGACTCGTATACAGACTACATAAATCATTTTCATGTAATACTTTAAAAAAGTCCAATTAATAATGATTAGAATACCTGACATATTTCACAGAAGAAAATATTCAAATAACATAGATATGTGTGATAAATTTACTTTAAAATTTGACCTCTTAAACTATTCTTTCTTTTTGTTTTAAAAAAATTTAAAGAACAATGAACATATTTATCCTCCTAACAGATTTTTTTTTGTACTGAGGATTTAACCCAGGGGTGCTTAACCACTGAGATACATCGCCAGCCCTTTTTATTTTTTATTTTGAGACAAGGTCTTCCTAAGTTGCTTAGGGCCTTGCTAAAGTTGCTGAGGTTGACTTTGAACTCATGTTCATCCTGCTTCAGCCTCCAAAGTCACTGGGATTATAGGTGTATATCACCACACCCAACTCATAGAGTAATTCTATCTCTAATTTTTTGAGGAACATTCATATTGGTTTCCACAGTGTTTGCACCATTTTGCATTCCTGGAACAGTGCACAAAAATTATATTTTCTTCCACATGCTAGATAACACTTGCTGACTTAAAAAAAATAGCCATCCTAATAGTTGGGGTAATACTTCATTGTGGTTTTGATTGGTATTTCCCTGATGAATTAGCAATGTTGAGTATATTTCCATACACCTGTTGGCCATTCACATATTTAGTCTTTTTGGAGAAGTATACTGAAGCATTTAGCCCATTTAAAGATCAGGTTATGAGGTTTTTGCCATTGAGTTGTAGCAGTGCATCATATAGTTTGAAGGCAAACCCTTTATCAGATATATTTTCTCCCATTCCATAGTTTGTCTTTTTGTTCTACTGTTCACTATGCAGATTTTTAAATTGATATAGTACACATCTCTATTTTTGCTTTTGTTGTCTGAATTTTTTGTGTAACATAAATGAAATAATTGCCAAAAAAGACATTAATATATAAATGAAATAATTGCCTAGATTGATGTCATCAAGTTTTTTTTCCTATGTTTCTTCTAAGAGTTATACAATTTTCAGGTCTTATATCTGTAATTCATTTTCAGTTGCTTTTGTGTGTATGTGCATGATATAAAATCAGGGTCAAATTTTATTCTCCTTTGGGATATTAAATTTTCTCGACATCAGTTTTTGATATCTTTCCTTCTCATCCAATAGGTGGGGTCATCTGTTAGCCGGTATCTCCACCCTCAGGATAGTGAAGGTAAGCAGGGTATCATTGTTCCTGTTTAGTGGCTGCTGGGGAGAGGGGGTAGTTAGAAACTGGGTACCTGGCCAGCCAGAGTTCCAGACTGGGAGATACTCCCACTAAAGATTGTGATGAAGGTGTCCCAAGATGGAAGTGGCTGTTTTCAGTGATGGGGTGTCAGGTTACGTAGGGGGAGGCGGATGATGGCGTTGGATGTGGACAATGTGTTCAGAGAGTGCTCTGTGGTGTGCAGCATGTGGCTGTGGTTGTCTTCAGAGCCTGTGAGAAGTTCCCACGTACAGACAGGCTATGGTGCATAGGAGACTATCTCCATTGCTGCAGAGTCCCAAGATGGAGGCAACCGAGGAAGCCTCATGTTGGTAGTGGGAGTAGTGGCTCAGGGTAGTCACCCAGGGTCCTGCACATGGGTAGTTGCTGAGTGTCCTACGTGGGAGTGGCATCCGGGATTTCTGCTCAGATGGGTGCCTGAAAGTTTTGCGCTGGTGCTGATGCCAATGGGCCTGCTGGGCCACCCAGTTGTCCTATGAGGGTGAGTAGTTGGGAGACCTGCTCTGATGCTGAGTCCTGGAGCCCTGCATGGGCATGGTGGCTGTGATTCCTGCGTGAGAGCAGGAATATTGCTGTCAGAGAAGCAGTGTTCTCACTACTTGTGTCCCAGGTCACAGAGTGACACAGAATGCTCCCTCCCTCTGGCCCACAATCTTGGATTCCCCTTAGTTCTATTTTTTTTTATGTTTTATTTTTCTATTTGCTTTTTATTTGTGAAGTCTTTAGGAGTTTCTATATATAAGATCATATTATTTCCAACTGGGATAATTTTACTTCTTCCTTTCTTACTTGGGTAACTTTATTTCTTTTTCTTGCCCAATTACTCTTGCTAGGCCTTCTAGTACTATGTTGAACAGAAGGGTTGACAGTGGGCATCCTTGTTTTATTCCCAATCTTAGTAGAGGAGCTTTTAGTTCTTCACTGTTGCGTATGATTAAAACTATGGGCTTCTTCTTCTTCTTCTTTATTGAGGTAACTTCTCTCTATTCCCAGTTCATTGAAGAGTTTTATCATGAAATGGTGTTGAATTCTACTGAATGCTTTTTCTGAATTTATTAAGATGATCATGAGATTTTTATTCTTTATTCTGTTAATGTGATATAATGATCAATTAATTTGCATATTTTGAATCATCTATGCATCACAGAAAGAAATTCTACTTGATCATGTTGAATAAGCCTTTTAATGTGCTGTTGAATTCAAGTTGCTATTATTTTCTGGAGTTTTTTTTTTTTTTGCATCTATGTTCCTCACTGATATTGACATTTAGTGTTCTTTTGTTGTGTTTTTATTTGGTTTTGATATCAGATATAAGATATAATGCTAGCATCTTGAAATGAGTTTGAAAGTCTTCTCTCCCCTTCAATTTTTTGTTTAAATACTTGGTCAATTTCACCAGTGAAACCATCTGGCCCTGGACTTTTCTTGATTGGGGGTTTTCTTGGTTCTAACTTTTTGGTGGTACTGGAAATTGAACTCAGGGCCTTTTGCATGTGAGGCAAGCACTCTACCAACTGAGCTATGTCCCCAGCCTTGACTGGGAGTTTTATGGAGAGCACTTACTACTCAATCACCAGCAACATTCATGTCTGTTTTAACATTGAAAGTAATGATATATTCCAGAAAAATAATAAGCTATTATCTTAGTAAGTTTAGAATTTTAAATAATGTATAATACTAAATTTGTGTTTGGAGTATGGAATTTTATAGAACAAATTTTATTGAAATATTTTTGTAGAAGAGAGAGAGTTTTGCAGATATAGATAGTTACTGTTAACACTTCTTTGAATGTAACAATTCTAAAAAGCAGATAGAACAGGTGTTATTTTCCCTGATTGACAGGTTGTGTGATTTGACTAAGGTCATATGGCTAGTTAAGATCATAAAGATTAAAAGATTATAGAATTATATGATGATACATAAGGATTATAAACTGATGTTCTACTCTAGATACTTCCAACTAAATCATATTGTTGTATTATTTTTCTTTTCATGAACTAAAATGTCTATGCCAGAAGTCTCTCCCAATGTATTCATACATGGTGCTGAGGAAGAAAGTTATTTTGGTTTTGTATGTAACTGCTTTCTTCATAAAGTCTCATTTTGTTAAAAATCTCACATATTTCACCACATGTGATATTTCACATGTAGAATAAATTTGTCCCAGAAAGCACAGGTGAATAGCCCAGTATTACAAACAGAATATACATGGAATCTTTAACTAGAAAGAAAGGCCTGGTTGTATATGTCTTCATTATTGTATAGGAGTATGCTTATATATTAGAATAGGGCTAATTGTTAATAGATATGCGGTTGCAGAGTTTTGAAAGAGTCAACAAGTCCCTGCACCACCGATGGATAAATATCCACATCTAGAAATGGGGTTAATAGAAGAGAAAAGAGTAATAAAAAATTAAAAATATCCATTTTTTGTTTGTTTGTTTTGTATCAGGGATTGAACCCAGGGGCACTTAACCACTGAGCTACATCCCAGCTCTTTTAATGTTTTATTTTGAGACAGGGTCTTGCTAAGATGTTTAGGGCCTCACTAAGTTTCTGAGGCTGGTTTTGAACTTGGGATCCTCCTTCCTCAGCCTCCTGTGTAGATGGGATTACTTGTGTGCACCATCATTGGTTGACTTTAAAAGGAACAGAGACTAAGGAAAGCCAACAACTATGGGAGTAAAAGCATTTATTCACATGCCCCATTCTGGCCCAGGAGAACCAAAATTGGGAAATACTATTTCTCAGTGAACAACAGCTCAGAGAAAGTTCAGGTTGCATTGACAGAATGCATGGAAGTATGAAAAAACAAAACAAACAAAACAAACAAAAAAGAATTCAGATTTCTGGGAAGGCATCCAATTAGAAACTGGCTTAATTCATAAGGTGAAGCATTGTTTTAAACTAAACTTGGATTATTTAAAATTTACCAACAGATGTTAAATGATATATGTTATATTTAGACCATTGTCTATTATAGATTTTAGGTGGTAATCTATAATATAGATTCTAGATTGCAGATTACCAATTTTAGCTCTATAAATTATTAACTGTATAATCTTAGTAATGTTACCTAAACTTGATGTATCTCAATCTTGATGTAATCTACCATCTATATTGTAGATTAGAGTTTGCTGTTCTATGTTACTCTTTAATCCCTTTGAAATAATTGAGTCATTGCTTTTCTCTGTTGCCTACAAAGTTGGATCGGGGTATTTGAGTCACTATAGTATTTATATTGACTTCAAATTGTCTGGTCTTTATGTGGCTATAGCTAAGTTATTTTTTCCCAAATTGTACTCTTTGAGCTTGAATTTTTCCTTTGTCTCTACCAGGAATGACACATTTATGATAAAAAGAGAGAGTAACCTCTCTTCTGGTACCACACCAAATGTTGCAAATTAATTACATGGTTTTTGCTACTGGGTCTAGACAATGATGACAATATAGCACTAATGCCAGGTACCATTATAAATACTTCCAAGGTATTAACTAATTTCATTTCCAGATCAACTGTGTAAGAGAGTTCTTTTCATTCTCTTTGTTTCACCTGGGGCAACTGAGATATATCCAGTTTAGGTAACTTTACTAATCATATAATTCATAACCTATAGAGCTATAATTTGAATCCAGGGATACTATATGTGCTTTGCCACTGGTGCTATATTTCCTAATATTCTCTAACAACAACAAAAAAGCTTACATGCTCAACCCCAAATGGCCACAAGCTTTATTATTATGGATCCAGCATTTCTTCCCCTGATATAGGAGAGAGGAAAATAAATGACTAGCAGCATAGCCTCATCCAGTTATAGCTTTTCCTGGATTTATTGCCTACAAAGTTGTTGAATAAAGAATTAATGACACAGTCATACAACAGTTCAATTAAATTATGGTACACAAACTTGACTCTTTAAACCTTGGACCTAGCATGAAAGTTTGTCGTCCCCTGCAACAAGGGTACGTGGGAGACCAGTCTGTTGTCTCTGAGGCACCAGCTATCGGAACCACCCTCCGACAGAGGTAGTGAAGTGCACTAGACCAGCTAGTGTCTCCGGGGCTGAGAGAGAGGGTTAAGTGTCTCCACCCGGCCTGCCAACCAACCTGACCCAGAATCACATCGAGTCAGGAGATGAGTCAACCGTGAAGGTGCAATAATCTCAACTTTATTTTGTCAGGGACAAGGTTATATAGTGATAGGAGGGACTAAGAAGAGACAGTAGCAAGAACCAATAAGGAGCAGTTACGTCACTGTCACTAAGGGGCCTAGGCAGATTTCAGATTAAATCATTAGGCGGGACTAAGGTCAAAACCCCGCGTGGGCTAAAAGCCCGCAAAGGCCGATCCAGCCAGGTCACATATACAGAAATGCTAACCCATGAGGCCGCCTCAGCCAACACCCAATAATGGCCATGGTCCCAAGGGAGGTAAAGGTCCCAATAAAAGTTCAGTGCTGCACTTTTAGTTTCCTCATGTGAAGTTCACTGTAAATGATTCCTCAGAATTTGGCTGCTGCACTTCATATTTCAGGATCGACAGCCCTATTAGGCAGGGAAAATAACAGAATTGGAGACAATGCTTTCAATGAACAAAACAGGTGCATAAATTAAGAGAGCTTTCTAACAATTACCAATGACAGAATTGGTGTGTTAGGAATTCATGACCAAAGAAAATAAAGATCTGGGTTCTTCTTAGGACAAGTAAAGTTTTGATGTCTGAAGTCTCAGGAAGGGAGAAAGGAAAGAGAAAGTAAAAGGTCAGAAGAAAATGCATCAAAAGACAATAGAATGCTAAAAGGTTTTGAGAAATCTAAGCCATTAGGCAATAGTATTGAAAAACACTGCGTTGCTAGGAGCTGAGATATGTCAAAGGTAAAAGAAAACAGTCAAGAAAACCAAATGGGAAAACTGCAAACTAGGGCAGTAGTTTAAATCCAAATATCATTTCTGACTCTTCTGCAAGCAATGTTACTGTGCACAGTTTATCATAAAATATTCTTGCTTTAGAGTTCTTATTTATTAAGTGACAAATATTGGCCTAAATCTCTAGACACTTCCAGCTTTATCCTTCTCTGAGTCTATGATTCATAATTTTACTAAAAATTTGGAATGCTCACTTCTCTGAACTTCACAATATAACCACTATAAAAGCATTGTTTTTGGCAGGCTGCTCAGCTGAAAGAATTGAATTATTACCAGACAGACTGTATCACCTGGGAATTTTTTCCTAACATCCTACCATAGGAACTCAATTAATCTCAGGGCAACTGCCTTTGACTTTTCCCAAGAGGCTTTGCAACCTGCCATTCTGTCAACCAACATTTACTGAATTCCCTCAATAAGTGTGGGCACTAACCTAGGCATTTGGGAAAGAAAGATGAATAAAACAAATTTATGGTTTTAAAGGCAATCACAGTATAGTGGGAGAGAGAGAACTGTATGCCATATGGACAATATCATAATAGAGACATAAATAGGATATTATGGGCAGAGGGGAAAGGAATATATAAGTGAACTTGGGAGGGGCGAGAATGTAAAGTTTTCAAGTAGAGATTTTTACCTTATATGGTTCTTCAAGCTGAGTGTGTCCTTGGGGGAAAATATTGGGCAGGGGATTCAAACCAAAGAAAGCAGCATGAGCAGGCAGATGGACAGAGGTGAGAAAAAGAATTATGAAGAATTATGAAAAATATAAACTTTTTTTTCCCCCCAAGAATTGAACCCAGGGCACTTAACCACTGAGCCACATCCTCATCTATTTTATTTTTCATTTGAAGACAGGGTCTCACTAAGTTTCTTTAGGCCTCACAAAGTTAAGGGTGGCTTTGAATTTTCTATCCTCCTGCCTCAGCCTCCCAAATGGTGTGCCCCACCACACCCGGCAAATATGGACTTGTAATACCTTTGTCTTCCCTGTACCTCTTTTCCCTTTCTTTTTTAGGCATATGTTTTTATCTCATTCCAATCATGTGGTGGATCTAGTAAGCATATTATACTGCCCTCTTGGGGTGTGGGCATATGATCTAGACGCTGCCAATCATAATATATCATTCCCCTGGCCACAGCATTTCATCTATGATATGGTAATATGTATGACTCAAATCAATCAGATTCTTTCTCTAGATTTTTGCTCATTTGTTTGTTTTTTTGGTATTGGGAATTGAACCCAGGACTGTGATACCACTGAGCCACATCCCCAGCCCTTTTTACTTTTTGAGACAAAGTCTTGATAAGTTGTCCAGACTGGCCTCCAACTTACAATCCTCTTGCTTTAGCCTACCAAATAACTGGACTTACCGGTGTGTACTGCCACAATAATTCCATTGCTTATTAGCTGTGCTCAGATAAGTTCCTCTACCTTTCTAAACATTAGTCTCCTCATTTATAAAATGGGTATCACTGTGGTACCTACATCAAAGTATTGCTGTGAGGTAGAAGATGTTTATACATGTGAAGCACTTTGAATATTTTCTGGAATACAGTATTTGTTAAATGTTGTTGATATTATTGTTGTACACACTCTTGTGGTATTTGTTATATGCTAGTGATCATTATAGAATTCTTAAATTTGGTTGGTGTAAGCTTTGAGTTACCCCCTAGAACAAGATTTCTCAACTTTGGCACTCTTGACATTTTGAGCAAGATAATTTTTTCTTGTGGGCAGTTGTTCTGCTCATTACAGAATATTTAAGTGCATTTGCAGTTGCAACTCACAACTACCAGTAGCATCGACCCCACTGTGACAACCAAAAATATTTCTAAAAATATTGAAATGTTTCCTATGGGTCAAAATTGCCTCTAGTTGAGAACCACTATTGCTCTTTTACCTTCCTTCCCACAGGAGAAAGATCATTTACTATAGGAAAGAATGAAGTCAATATGTTAACAACAATGGAAATGAGAGGGGGAGACTCAGAGATTGTTAATCCTTAGGCAACTACATCTTCAGTTCTAGTCCCTCTAAAATCTTCTGATGCTTGCAACTCATCTTGATTTTTCTCTATCCTTTCAGCTAAAATCATTTGTTTTGGTAAATTGGTAGTTTACTTGGGAATCTATCACTTGTAGCTATAAGGAATCTATATGTAGCTATAAGGAATCTGAATATTTGTGCATAGAATTATCATTTTTTATATATATATATATATATAAATTATATATATATAAATATATATATATAAATTATATATATATAAATATATATATATATATTATATATATATATATATATATATATATATATATATATATATATTTTTTTTTTTTTTTTTCTGTGTCTCCTCTGGAATTTAAGCACTATGGGAACAGGGACTTTGCCATGTTCCAGTGTCTACAACAGTGACTGGCATGTAAGAGGAACTAAATAAATATTTCTGAATGCATCAGTGAAGAAACTACAAAGTAGTTGGATTCATTACAACAGAAACTACATGAAAATGACACTGTTGTACATTATAGGGCCAGTTAAATAGTATTAGAAGTGTCTCGGTTGCAATCATCATTCCAGGTATGGTCAAATTAACACATGAAATAATATAATCAGAACTCCTAGAACTATAGAACAGATTACATGGATTTTTTTGTGCCTCTTTCCTAATATATATTTGTTTATTGCATGAAATTTAACTTGAGAATTTCTTTCACTGTAACATACTATCTAAAGGCCAAGATGTGGGAGATACAATATATAGTTCCCACCTACCTCTTACTGCCAAGGGCTACCAGTATTTCCCAAACCATAAAATGAAACAAAAACTTGGTATTTTCTGAACTATTTTCCTCATTTGCAGCTCATAGACATGGACTTTAAAAAGCAGGTTGGGCATGGTGGCGCACACCAGTAATCCCAACTTGGGAAGATGAGTCAGGAGGATCACAAGTTCAAGGTCAGCCTCGGCAATTTAGTGAGACCATGTTTCCAACTAAAAAAAAAATTTAAAAGGTCTGGGATGTGGCGCAGTTGTTAAGTGCTCCTGGGTTTGATTCCTGGTACCAAAGAAAGAAAGAAAAAAATATAAGATAGGATTAGCCTTACCATGTATTGGTGAAGGGGTACAAAAACGTTTAGAGGTGAGTGACATAAAATTCTAAATTTAGGTGTCCTTTAGTTATTATGGTAGTGCATATCTATGATCCCAAGTACTCAGAAGGTTGAGGTAAGAGAATTGCAATTTTGAGGCCAGGATGGGCAACTTAGCCAGACCCTGTTTCAAAATAAAATCAAAAAGGGCTGGAGGTATAGCTCAGTGACAGATTACTTACCTAGAATGTACAAGGCTCTGGTTTAATTACCCAGTACTGTGGGGATATATATATATATATACACACACACACACACACACACACACATTCATACACACACACACACACACACATCCACACATTCATATAACTATGTGGGCAGGGCTATTCATTTGAAAAGTTCTGATCCAGGAGAGAAATGAAACAGGGCAGTGTTTTCAGGGGAGAGGGGATACATTATAATATTTAAAATAAGTAAATGATTTTTTCAGTGGTGGAAAGTAAAGAAGAAGGAGGAATCAGAGATGCTTTCTAGATTTCTTTTTTGTAGTATGTATAATAATAGTGGCACCAAATGAAATAGGAATACAAGTGGAGGTACAGGGACTTGCATGTGTTTTCTGATGTTTGGTGTATTTTGTTTTCTCATCACTACCAACTTACTCTGTCAGCCTTCTTTGATTGTCAAATTCCATTTTAACACACTGACCTCCTGACTGGCTTCCCTGTAGCTATGGAAAACATTTACTTTTCAGTCCTCTTTGAGTTATATCTACTCATAAATCATTTTGACAATAAACAAAATAAAACAATAGTTGTATTCAACCAAAAAAAAGGCTATTAAAAAAACAACATTGAAATGAAGCAATATTGAATCTCAATGACTTTTTGGTGATTTATTAACATCATCAACATTATAGTAAACATACTTGAGCACTAACTCAGTGCTAAGCACTATCTTAGGCTTTGTGGAAACAAAGATCCAGAGAAGCATCCCAGCAGAGTAGAGAGTGCTAACTAGTTTTTCCTTCTAATACTAGGAATTGAACCCAGAGGCACTTTATCAATGAACTACATCCCATCCCTAGTCCTTTATATTTATTTATTTTGAGACAAGGTCTTGCTAAATTGCTGAGACTGGCCTCAAACTTGCAATCCTCCTGCCTCAGCCTTCCCAGTCACTGGGATTACAGGTATGCATCACCATGCTCAGCTGAGAGTGACGATTTTGAAGTTAGAACTGGGGAATATTTTCCCTTGCACCATCTGCTAAGTTTGTGACTTTGGGCTAGTAGTTAGCTTCTAGGGGACTCATTATTGGATTAAATACTAATCAGTGCCTAAGAAAGTTTACAGTGAGATAAAAACCATAAAGAATATGACAAGAAGCAAATGGAGAGGGGTATCTTGGCCATTTCCCTCATCTCCAATCTTTAAGAGAGGATCTGAAGAGAGTGACCTTGGTTGTAAAGGAAAAGAATGTACTCATAACCCATCTGAAGAAATCTGCCTGAGGATTGGGCATGCACAATATCCTATATGTTCCCCTACTTGTAGTCATGGGGCAGCCCTCCGTTGTATCCTAGTCTACCACTGCCAAAGAGTGAATCAGCAACAAAATGTTCAAAATCTCTCCGTTGAATTCTCCAAATTCTTTCTTTGGAGTTGGAAAACACTATTGTGGGGCAGTCCTGGGGATGGACATTCTTTCATTTCCATCTATAAAATGAAGATGCTTGTATAATACAGAAATCATTAGGTATCTTCTTAAGTGAGATAACAGATCTAACTTACCACTGTAACTGACATATTTTAAGCCTGTGATAAGTATTAGTGGCTGTGGAAACAAAATCATAATTGTGCTCTCAGGAATCTTATAGTCTATTATATATGTTTTATTTTTCTACATGAGCCTTCCACATCTTTTTATTATCAGTTCAGAGAGTGGAACATCATGGCCTCATATTCTTATCACAGGGAAGTATAATGATTCCAAATGGTAGTGTTTTATAGTCCTAGAACAGCATTCTGTCAGAATCCTAAGTATAATCAAGTATAACATTTAAAGTCTTTTGTGACTCTTTTGAATAATACAATGAAAAACATGGAATGAAAAAAAGCAAACTCTTTTAGAACAATAATAACAATATGATATATTAGAAACAAACAGTAAAAATGTTAATTGTCATAAATGTAGCACCAAAGGGGTTTGAATGAGGGGGACTCTTTGTAAAGCAGAACCACATGATGTAATACAAACTTGGTACAATGAGAGTTTCTACCAGATTGGATTATAACAAACTTACTGTGTTTTAATAAAGCTGGTAACTGAGTACCTTATTAAATACCTTATTAAATTTCAGTAGACTCTATCACAGACCGTTTTATGGTAGTTCTGTTAACATCTTTTATGAACTCAGAATTGTGTCAGATCTTATGAAAAAGAAAACTGCACGACTTTACTCCCATCGTATGCTAAAGAAGGCTGTCACTAGAGTTAATAAACCACAGCATTCCTCATCTTAATATTTAGGTTATAATAAATGAAGAAAAGTGTCAAGAAATAAACACTTGCATGGAAAAATACTCTTTGCTGTCACAAAATCAGAGAAACTAAATTTTGAATAAAGCATATGTTTTAATAGGGTTTTAAGTAAAAGAAGTAAAAATGCTTTGGGCTTAGATTTTTAAAACTCAATGAGTGGGGTTTTGCAAAGTCCAAATTTATATATTCCATGAAAACCTGGGTGAACTCTGAAGAATAACAAATGCCAGTAAAACAGATGGCAATGACTCCTGTGTGGGTTTGTCAAAGTGGTGCTTTTCAACATTCAGCAATAGATTCTTTGACCATCCACATGGAAGGCCAATGTTTGGCAGGGCCATATAGTTGGCAAATTCTTTCTTTGTTGTCTACTATTCCTGGTTTTGTATCCTTTCCCAGACTTCCAGCTGCCTTTCCATTTATTGACAGTTAGCAGTCCTGGCTATGATGCTGTCCCCACATATTCTCAGTTGAGAACATCTCTTGTAAGAGCAATAAGTCACTTCCCCAAGAGTATTTTTATTTCATAAGTTAATGCATCAAGAGGCTTTACTGAATGCAAAGCATAAGTATACACTTGGTTTGAATCTGAGGCAATTTCAATGGAGCATTGGACATGTGTATATCTTCTATTCATATATTTCATACTCAGTACACAATTCAAGATTCTAACCATGTCAAGAATTCACATTATTCCTCTTCACCTGCCTTCCCAATCACCATTAAAGGCAGAACCTCAGTCACTTCTCTGTCCCATTCAAGAATGCTTTATCTAATGACCCTTAAATGGGACATTTCTTGCTTGGGTGAAAGGAAGGGAGAGAAATGGTATTTAGTTGAGATCAGTGAACTCTCAAGCAGACCATTCCATAATTTATAAAGCCATGGACAAACTTATAAGTCAAGATGAAGAAATGGACTGGTCAATGTTATTGACATTCTCAAGAGGTGGAGCTAGTGGACTTATCGATAGTATTTTATATAAGTGAGGTACCAGTCAGACAGGAAGAAAAATGGAGAAAACAGTCCATCTATTTTTGATGCATCATAGAGAGAAGGGGAAGAGAGGTAGAGGGACAGGTGGACAGATGTCTGGCCAATCATTCCTCTCTCGGTAAAAGTCCTAGAGAAAGAGTTTCATTGGACAAATTGAAGGGAATAAAAAGGGCAGGAAGTTACTGTCTCACTTCCTACTGATTGGAACTCTGCAAAGAAACAGAGGCCTTATCTAATTACACAGGCTTTGAGAATCAGAGATGATCAATGGTCCCCTAAGCATACTAATTTTCTCTTTCTCTAGGGAGATAAGCCTCAGGGGTAGGCTTGAAAAATGGACATCTTATCAGGGAGTAATTCAAGAGGATTATTAAAGTAATTGTAATTAAGACAGTGTGATACTGGCATAAAAACAGAAATAGACCAATGAAGTAGAATAGAGAGCTCAGAAGTAAACCCTCACATATATGGTCATTTTTTTTGACAAGATATTCAAGACTATTCAATGGGTAAAGGGTATAGTCATTTAGCAAATGACATTGGAAAAAATCATTCTGGTAAACCTGAATATCCACTCTCAATAGAATGACGTTGGACCCTAACCTTATAACATATTAAAAACTTAACTCAAAATGGGTGACACACACCTGTAATCCTGGCAGTTTGGAGGCTGAGGCAGGAGGATTGAGGCTGAGGCAGGAGGATTGAGAATTCAAAGCCAGCCTTGGCAACTTAGCGAGGTGCTAAGCAACTCAGTGAGACCCTGTCTCTAAATAAAATACAAACTAGGGCTGGGGATATGGCTCAGTGGTTAAGTACCCCTAAGTTCAATCCCTAGTACCAAAAATAAATAAACAAATAATTCAAAATGGATTAATAACCTAAATGTAAGAACTAAAAATATGAGACATGAAAAAGAAAATGGAGGAGAAAAACTTCATGATATTGGACTTGGCCATGGTTTCTTGATGACACCAAAAACACAAGCAACAAAAGAAAAGATAAATTGGACTTCAACAAGATCAAAAACTTTCAAGCACCAAAGGGCATTCTCAACAGAGTGAAATGAGAGTATAGAGTGGGAGAAAATACTTGAAATCATATATCTGATAAAGACTAATATCCAGGGGAAAAACACTTCTGAAACTCAACAAGAAACAACTAAATCAAAATCTGTTCAGTTACAGATACTTCAACTTGCTGAAAGAAAATAGCCTAGAGATGGAGATGTAGCTCAGTGGTAGAGTGCTCTGGGTTCAATTCCCAGCACCATGCAAAAAAAGGGCAAAGGACTTAAATAGACTTTTGTTCAAAGAAGATACTGATATGGTTAATAAGCACATGGAAAGATGTTTAAGGTCACTAATCATTAGGGAAATTCAGTGAAAAACACACTAAAAGGACTGGGGTTGTAGCTCAGTGGTAGAGTGCTTGCCTGGCACACATGAGGCACTGGGTTCAATCCTCAGCACCACATATAAATCAATCAATCCATCAATCAATCAATCAAAGGTATTGTGTCCATCTATAACTAAAAAAATATTTAAAAACGCACTGAGAGATTATTTCACATGCATCAGGAAGGCTATTTTATTTTTAAAAATGAAATAAAACCAGGTATTGGTAAACATTGGCAAGGTTGCATAGAAATTGGACCCCCTATGCACTACTGATGGAAATGGAAAATGATGCTGTCACTATGAAAAACAATATGGCCGTTCTTCAAAAAATTAAACAAAGAATTGCTATATGATCTAGCAATTCCACTCCTGAACTTATACCTAAAACAATTGAAAACAGACACTCAAAATGATATTTAAATATTCACATTCATAGTATTATCATTCAAAATAGCCCAAATGTGGAAGCAACCCAAGGGTAATTGACAGGTAAATAGGTAAACAAAATATGATATATACATCTGATGAAATATTATTCAACCTTTAAAGGATACAATTCTGACATATGCTACAATATGGATGAACCTTGAAGACATTATGATTAGTGAAATAAGTCACAAAAGGACAAATACAGTGTGATTCCTTTTATATGAGGCATCTTGAGTGCCAAATTCATCGAAACAGAATGCATGTAGAATAGTGATTCCTAGGACCTGGGGGAGAAGGAAATCAAAAGTTACTCATTAATAAGTAGAATTTCAGTTTGAGAAGATAAAAAAATGTTGTGGAGATAGTGGTAATGGTTCTATAACAATATGAATATATATAATGTCAATGAACTGTACACTTAAAAATAGTTAAAATGATACATTTTATGAAGTGTATTTTACCACAGTAAAAACAAAACTGGGACATTAAGCCAGGCATCGTGGTACATGCCTGTAATCCCAGCTATCTGAGGCTGAGGCAGGAGGATCACAAGTTCGAGGATAGCCTCAGTAACTTAGGCCCTAAGCAACTTAGCAAGGACCTGTCTCAAAGTAAAATATAAAAAAGGGCTGGGGATGTGGCTCAGTGATAAAATATCCCTGGGTTAAATCTTTAGTAAAAACAAAAAACAAAACAGGGACATTAAAATGAATCAGTTACATGTTTTTAAAATATCATCCTGTTACAAGTGTCTTCTCATCTGTAGCCCTTGCTCCTTACGTCAGCTATTCATACAGATTTTCTCCTTAAGCCTGCTACCCTCCTGCCTATCCTTAACTCTCACCAGACCCTGCCTGCCTTCTCAGAGGCCTTCATAAGATACCCCACCACCTCCACCCCATACCTAAATGTGTATCCATCCTCACATCTTGCTTAGAAGAAGCAGTTTCTCAGAGGAGAGATTTCCTAAATTTCTTTTATTCCCAATTAATATACTGTTATTGTTTATATGTGGTGTCCCCCAAAAGCTCATGTGTGAGACAAATACAAGGTTTCGAGGAGAAACCTTGTAAGGGTTATATCCTTAACCTAATCAGTGAATTAATCCCTGATGGATTAACTGAGTAGTAACTACTGAAGGCAGGTGGGGTGTGGTTGGAGGAAGTGGTTCGTTGGGGGTAGGGCTAAGGGGCTATATATTTTGTATCCGGAGAGTGAATTCTCTCTTTCTGCTTCTGGATTATAGTGTGAGCTGCTTCCCCGTGCCACACTCTCCTACCATGATGTCCTGCCTCATCTCGAGCCCCAAGGAATGGAGCCAGCTGTCTATGGACTGACACCTCTGAAGCCATGAGCCCTCAAATAAACCTTTGCTCCTCTACAGTTGTTCTGGTTAGGTCCTTTTAGTTCCAACAGAAAAAAAAAAAAAAAAACGACTAAAACACATACCAAGTGGCAAAAGCACTTCATTTAGAGCTTTACCTAAGGAAAGTCATGATAAGAGAGAAAGGGAAAAGGAAATTTTTACTCCCACAAGACCCAGTGGGATACAGGAATTAGAAAGGGAAGATACATGAAAGAGGCAGACAGATGAATCCCTATCTCCTCTCCCTGGACTGAAGTTTCAGAAAGGAGAGGTGGCTAGGTAGTAAAGAAGTTATTCCCATGAATCCCTAAGGGGGATTCTGTCTCATCTATTGCTTGGGATTTTGGAAGATTCTGGAAGGGGAAGTTCATAGAAATTGACCCCTTACTTGAGTCTCCCTGAGCTTTCTTGTGCTATGAAAGACATTCAGAAGTTATAGATTTCTAGAAGAAATGAAGGATATAGCCAAGGGCCCTAATATATGAGAATTGTGGAACAAATAAAGAAGCCCTAAATCCCATGACCTTGCCTTGTGATATTATTCTTGAGGCCTTATTGTGCCAAACATTGTTCTAAGTGTTTACATATTTGTACTCATTCACACATTACAACATTCTCCTGCATTAGTATCACTATTGTTATTATTTCAACATCCCAAATTTTTTAAAAATATTTTTTATTTGTTGACAGACCTTTATTCTATTTTATTTATTTATTTTATGTGGTTCTGAGGATCGAACCCAGTGCTTCACACATTCCAGGCAAGTGTGCTACCACTGAGCTCCAGCTCCAGCTCTCAACATCCCGAATTTTATACACTTAAACTTGAATATCACACCTACACAATACAATCAAAATACAACATTAGTGGAATATTGCATGGTGCATTTCTGAGAGTATGATGGCACATTGCAGAGGTCATGGACATAAAGCTTTATTGCATTCACCTTATAGTTTGGGTCACTAATGTAATTTAGTACCTTTGATTTCATTTCCCACTTCACTGAATACTTGCAAGAATCTTGGCTTTTATATCCCAGTTTCAAGTGGAGACCATATCCTTCAAATAGGCTTATATCCTTTAGTTGGCTGACTGTCATTATATGTTTCAAAGTAATTTCCCACTGAGGGAATGTCCATTCTTTTTGTAGACTCATCTATGTATTCCCAGGTGCTGAGACACTCAATCTTTTGTAATGTTGCAATTGTGACTGTTCTATCTTTGGCAGGGGGCACACTTGCAAGGTGGCCTTACTGCTTAATGTACATAAAAAAAAGAGTTTCAATAGCAGAGATCCTTTTCTTCAATTGTTAGAGAACTATAGACAGTCCCTAAAGAGCATTCCCCACAAAGATTTCACAAAATATAAATTACCTGAATGATACTTGGAGCACTGCCAGAGCTATTTCTCATTTCCATGTTCATTCCATTGAACCCATGAAATATACAATCTCTATGTAAAGAAACAAGACTGCTTTTCTCACCCCTAGGTGGTTTTAAATAATTACTCTTTGATATGCACTCATCTTCTTTCTCTCATCAATTGCTTATTACACAGATGTTACTCTTGTTTGCCAATCTCAGTGCTATAATTGTGGTCCACTACATAGTTTGCACTGTTTCAGAAAAGCAATGATGTTTACTCAATTGGACATCTTTCTGTCTTGCATCCAAAATCACACTAGTCAGCATCTGTGTGGTATTTGATGAATCATGTTTCCTTTCCAAATCTAACCTGCATCCTTATACTTTCTTAATCTTTGTTATCACTTCTGCAAAACAAATTGATGGAAACATATTGATGCTTGGATATAACTTCTGTTTTAAATTAGCTTGTGTGAGATCATCATCCTTAATTGAATTGTTACTTTTTAGTTGATCCTAATTCCTTGAAATAGATTTATATTTGTATTTTTCCCAGAATGTATGGAAATAAACAAATTGCTCTTACCTTGTTTCTTTGTGCTTCCAAACAACTTTATCTGTATCAGTTTGCTTTGCATTATTTTAATATATAAGTGTCTAACAAAGTGACTGTTTCATATCTTCTTGATTCTCCAGAGGGTACGGACCGTGTCTTAATCATTTCTTAGAACCCAGCACAGGGAAATGAATACAGAAAGCATTTAATAAAGCTATAGTGATTTACAATGAGTGTTGTAATTTGGTCAAAAATGAAGCAATATCTGTTTCTTAAAACAGCCTTTATTAGTTGGGCACCTTGGCACACATCTATAATCCCAGTGGCTTGGGAGGCTGAGGCAGGAGGATTTTGAGTTCAAAGCCAGCCTCAGCAACTTAGCAAGGTCCTAAGCAACTCATTGAGACCCTCCCTCAGAATAAAAAAGTGCCTCAGTAGTTAAGCGCCTCTGGGTTCAATCCCTGGTACCTGGCCAAACCAAACAAAAACCCCACAGAAAACATTATTTCCATTCCCTCTCTCCCTTGCTTTCTGCTAACATATTTGGTCAAATTCCAGTACTTTCTCTAGCCCATATTTGTTTCACAGGACATGGTTCAGGTAACAAGGCTAAGTTATGCACAGGTTAGTGTAGAGGGAGTGTGTGTTTCCCTGTATTGTTATCATGAATGTGTTATTATAATTGTGGCAGTCATAATAATTGGGATAACTAATCCATTTGTAGCCCCTTTCACTCCCCCTACCCATTGAGTGGCAATTATGTGTTAAGAAGTTTATATACCACGAATCTTCACAGCAGATATAGGGAACAATTATTATGCCATAACAACTTAAACAACAACATTTATTGATACCAAGCCTTGTGGTAAGTGCTTTATAAGCATATTCTCACTGAATTCTCATGACAACCTTATGAAGTTAGTCTATCAATATATCCAGTCTATAGATAAGTGAACCGACAGGCTTAGCAACTTGCCCAATATCACACAGCAGGTACAAACAGACCAGAAGAAATGGGCAACAATAATGAGCAAAGATATAATAGAATGAAAGTATAATGAATTGATGAAGATTAAAATCTATAAATTGAAAGGATTATATTTAACAAGAAAATAGACAATAGGTTAAAGTCTGTAGCAGTCTATCTGAAACTTCTAAATTTTGTCATAAAAGAAAGAGTTCTGAAAGAATTCAGCACCCCAGATCCCAGAATAGATTACTTTAAAGGAGTAAAAATTAAGCTGGCTTCAGATCTAGCCTCCACATCCTCAAATGACAGAAGACAATGTAACCACCTAATATTTATCTGTGCTGATTATGTACCCGACACTATGCTATATAATATTGCTTGTCTCACTGAATCGTCACTACAAACGTGTGAGTTTCGTTACTTTTTTAAATTGGTATTTGAAGATGAGGAAACAAGGTATGGTGTTAAGTAATTTTTCAGATTTTTGCAACCAGGTTAGTTGCAGAGTATGAACTATCTGCTTGAATCCAGCACCTAGCCTCTTACCCACTTCTATGTTCTCTAGAACATGCCTTACCTTCTCTGTTCTCAGTTCCTTAAAGTTGTGCCTTATCCTACTTCTTGCCTGGTTTAACCCAGCACATGTTTTATATGTTCTTGTCCTTATGCCAAGATTTACATGTTTGTTTCAACACTTTTTCTTCTAGCACATTCCACAATCCATATCCAAATTGACTTCAGCTTTAGACTTTAAACCTATTCTTAGTGTTTCTTAAGTAAGAAAGTAATTCTAAGATTCAACCCTGCCAGTGATAAGAAATCATTTATTACAGCTCATTTATGTGTTCCTTTTTTCCTACATCTACCCCCCACTCATCCACCCTCTGCCTCAGCACAGGCCCTCCAGGCCCTACTTCTGCCTGAAACATTCTACAACATCCTTCTTATAAAAAGCTAGATTTGGTGACCAAAGAGAGTCTGAAGGTTCAATCCATTAAAATACTGCTCTGTATATTGCTTTATTGAATGAATGGTGTTTTTCCCCCTCAAATATATGTCATACTAGTTTCTATTTTGACATCAAATCAATACCAAAATATCAGGACTTTGAGAACAGAACTATGTGTTCTTCTAACATATTGTGTCTCAGTCTTTCAGGAAACAGAGTAGGCTTACAAATAAAACACATCAGTGAGTAGAAATGCTTTGTGTCAATGCAAGTTATCTATATTTGCATACATGCTAATTTATAAAACAAATACTTCAAATTCATTTGTACAAAGTTTCAGAACAGCCTGCTCTAGGCAAAGCTATATCTATGCCCTCTGAGATTAGATGACAAATTGCTCCCTAAATAGACCTTAGTTGTTTCCCAAAAGCAACATGGTTCTGGAAGAAGATAGACTTGTACTGAATTTTTATTCATACTCAGTTTTTTTCTTTTTTCCTTTTCTTTTTTGGTACTGGGAATTGAACTCAGTAGCGCTTTACCACTGAACAACATCCCCAGCATATGTGTGTGTGTGTGTGTGTGTGTGTGTGTGTGTGTGTGTGTATATATATATATATATATATATATATATATATATATATATAAATCTCAAAATTATATATGTATATATAATTTTGAGATTTTTGAGATGAGGTCTCACTAAATTTCCAAGACTGGCCTGGAATTCACGATCCTTCTAACTGTGTCCCGAGTCACTGTGACTATAAGTTTGAACCATTGAGCCTGGCTTTGACTTTCATTCTTAATATTAATACGGCCTTGGGAAAACACATTAAAGTCTATGAGCCCTAGGATCTGGATCAGACCAGACTTGGGAATTCTATTACTTAATTCATGGTGTAACTGTACAGATTAAATGAGATAGTACACACTAAGGCATTCAAGAAAGTTCCTGATATATGCAAGCATTCAAACAATGATACTTTCAGTGTACCTTCCCACTTGGTTATTTTTGAACCTGTCAGGCAATGGAAGTTGAATCAGTGGGAACTCCAGAAAGTAGTTGATTCATTTAATTAAGTGCTATAAATAACATACATAACATGAAAGAATATAAATAATATACCCAACAAAAGGATTTAGCATACACACAATGCCTTCATACATTTCAAAGTACCTTCTGTTACATTGCTTCCTCTGTAGTTTACACAATTTCTGAGGCAAATGAACAAATTCAGGTAAAAATAAGTTAAATGACTTATGTATATCATGGGGGCTAACTATAATTGAGTTAGTTCAGTCCAAAAAGAAAGCTCTGAAAATTCCAAAATCTATTCAAGGTTTTTGAATTTGAGAAGTTTGAAGTTCTCTACTGCCAGTTGCCAACAAATCATGTATTATCTGGCTAAAGCCTAAGTTATTCCATGTCATAGGGGTTGTGCTAAAGTGCAATGTGGAGGTGGAAATGAATGCACTGAAGTTGACTATTTGAGATATGGCTTATAGACAAAATGAGATTCCAACATCAAAGAATTAATTTTCGTAGTTTCTTATGCTAAACAGTAGGTTTGGGGGAATAAACTCACTTTACAATAATTTGTTTTACATTTTCCTTCAGGGCACAGTAGTGCCTGGATAACTGAGTAAGACACTGTCTCAAAGCTCAGTGGTAGAGCCCCCCCTGTGTTCAATCCTCAATACTAGAATAAATAAGTAAGCAAATGCATACATACATACATAAAAATAAATTATACATTTTCCTGGCTTTGATATTGTATTATATTTATGCAAAATGTCACCATTTGGGAAAACTGGGTAAATGGTGCCTGTACTTTTAATTTTTGCAACTACCTGCAAAGCATAATTATCTCCAATAGAAGGTAAAAAAGATAACATTGCAGAGCACAATCTTGTGCTATTTGATAATTAATTCATTTTTCCATTTTTTAACAGCAGTTTTATTGAAGTGGGATTGTAATTTAATATTTAAAGAGCTGAGGGTTGATAAAAAAAGTCACCTCCCTAAATACAAGGTAAACTTTGAAACTTAAAAAAAATGAAAAATAACACCAGAGTTAGGAAGTTTCCAGGTAATAGAACACTAGAATAAGCTGGGCACCAGTGTGCATGTACCCAAATCTGTAGGCACAGATCAGAGTCTAAGCAAAAGAGTGATGGGTGGTATGGCATGCTATTATTGTGGATTGGTAGGACTCTTCGGATATCTTTTTTCTTATCAGCTACATTTCTTGCTCAAACACTATTTATGAAAGAGAATATCAGCTAGAGTGACCATTAGTATTATACTAATTAGGCAGGACCCTTATCAGAACTCAGATATAAAGTTGAGATACCCTGTTTGCCTGTGTGTGATTGTCCCTGGTGCTTTCCTCTCCTTTTGTCATTTGCCTGCATTCATTCTTGATCTTGGTATCATCTATTGAAGGTTCTAGTACTCATTGCTCCACTAAAGTTTGGGAATCAGAGATTGGTGGGAAAAAAAGATTTATTCAAAGCTAGCCTTGAGGAATATAAAACAGACCTTTCTTTGTCTCAAATCTCTGTCTTCAGAGGGTTCAGGGGCATAAACAGCTTTTGAAAGGGAAAAGGGAGCTGGGTGTGGTCATGCTCCTATAATCCCAGTGACTGAGGAGGTTAAGAGAGGAGGATGACAAATTTGAGGCCAGTCTGGGCAACTTGATGAGTCCTTCTCTCAAAATAAAATAAAAAGGGCTGGGGATGTGGCTCAGTGGTAGAATGTCCCAGGGTTAAATTCCCATTATGGAGAGGGGGTAGGGGGAAGAGAAGAAGGGGTATGTTGGGATAAAAGGCAGGAAATATACACATGCAGATTTAGCTAGACTGTACTAACCAGTCAAAATGTCACCATTCCTGTTTCCTTGGTGCCTTCCTGGGCCAGGGGGTAGTTTCTCAGTTTCCATTCTAAGCATGAGGAAGTTCAGAGAGAGGGAAAAAAAGTCCTCCTCAGAAATTGGGTGGGAAACATAACTTTGAGTTTTCAATTTTAATGGGGCACTGTTATAATCCTCTGCCTCTGAATTGCTTTCTTCAAAATATATTCTTACCATTATGTCAGAATACCACTCCAATTATCCTTTCAGCAGAAATTGTTGTTGGTGACTTCACACAGGCCCCTGGATATCCAAGATTTCATACTGTGGATTTCCACCCTGATTATCTTGATTTGGACGCTTATCCCATGGCTTTCAATTCTCTACTTATCAAAATTTAACAATTCTGGGTCTCATTTAAATGGAATAAGTTTTCTTCCTTCTTGTGCATACTGGATGTGGGTGACTTCTGTTTCTAATCCATATTCTCCAAATAACCAAAATATGCAGTGAAATCCAAACAGTCTGAGGAATCTTAGACTGACTGGGTTAAGTTTGTTTGTTCTGCTCTGTTGTATAAGAAACCTTGTCTTAAATAGCAGTCAAGACAGTCACTTTTAATCAATAAAGATTATGAGTGACAGCCTTGCTACCTCTGAGCTCTTTTTATAATAATTGGCTTAGCTCTTAAATCTCACAAAGTCTGTCCTTCACCTCCTCCCCAAAGTTCTGATTACAATATATCATTTTTCTTTTCAAACTTTTTGCCTCCAATGTCTTTTTTCAACAATTCTTTTCTTCTTCTCTCCCTTGGTCCTTAAGTCATGCTTACCATCTCTATTTTTTTATGTGAGATATATTATTCTTTGTGTTGCTAAAATACCTAATTTGATCCTTCTGTGTCAAAACATCTCCCACTTATTATGAATTCTATAGGACTTTTCCCTTGGTTACTTGCAATTATGGTTGAACAGAATCCTGGGTAGTTATTCCTGTATTCAATTACCATATAGATGCACACAGCACATTTGGTTAAGTCAGGTATAATACCCAAAGCATTTGTATCTAAGATTTAGAGTTCTATAAGAAAAATTGAGTGGGTGTAATTAATTCCAATGATCTCCTCAAGCTGCCATAAAGTTTTATTTGTAAAGAATTGACAATTAGAAAAATAGATTTAGACTTTAAGTTGTAGTGTCTATCTTACCTTAAGAACCAGGCTTCTTTTGTTACACATTTTTATCCAAAGAGTAGTTTATACAGACAAAATTCTTCCTAAATGAGTTCAAACACTAATTTAGGAAGGAGTATCACATAGTTTGCTCCATCTGTTATTTCTGATCCACTGAAAGCATGGTGCTCCGTTAGAATATAATTGGGTATATAGGTAGAAAATGAAAAGTTAAATTAAGCCTCATTGTTTTGAACTAAATTTAAATTAATTCATGTCTTTTATCGTGGATAGGGCCAATTTCCACTCTTTCTCATTGGAAAACCTGGATGTATCTGAGATATTGAAACGTAACATGGTTAATAAGTCAGTCTCTGTGTTGATAGGATACAATTTTTTTGTTAGGGTTTAGAGACTGAGGCCCTGAAAGTATTTGTGATACTTAGTAGTGCACTTATACATAGCATTTCAAGTTTTAAAACATAGCCTTGTTATGATTGACAAAAAGACTTCCATACACTGGGGATCATAAAGAACTTCTCTGCTTTGTATAACTCTGAAAGTGTATTCTAATTCTACTTACTGTGACCCTGCTAGTTTGATACAAGTTGTTGTTTTTTTTTTTTTTTTTTTTTGCTCCTGCCTCTGTGTTTCTAGTGTACTTCACTCACTTCTGCCTAAAATACTTGACTGTTTTTATCTATCATAGGTTCTTCTTCTCCACTAAACTTTGAGAGTCCTTTCCATGTTCTATTCAGTTTCCTATCCCCTTGTCTAGTGCAGTGCTTGGTACCAAGGAGGGACTCAACACATGTCAATGGAATGAATAAATTAACAGATGGATATAAAAGGACAGATTATATGTCACTGCAATTTTTCCTTTCATTGTAAATCACTTTCAAGGGATGATATTTCTGGTAATTATAAATATTGAACACCCTGGAAACCCAGAGACATTCTTAGTCTCTGCACATGAAAGACACCTAAACAAATCATAAAATCTATACTAATTTTCTCAGTCATAAATCATTTAAGCTGACCTTGAGGACATGTCTACTGATATGATTAGAATTGCTATTTCATGCTAATTTATTATCGATCTATGCAATTATGAACAACACTAACAAAAAAGGCAGAATGTGATATCAAATTCTAATGTGATACCTCTGAAAATGTAACACATTGTGATATGACCTTCCTTTTGAAGTTTTGAAACTAGAAATTATGTTCCTCTGAGAATTGGTGATTTATAGAAAATAGTCAGCTCATGTTAATAACTTGAATTGATAAAATCTAACTGAAAAAATATTATAGTGCCTTCTGTTTAAAAATTTCATCTGAGTTTACATCAAGTTGTAAATTATATTTAAACTATTAATGGGGAATGTACTGGCTGTTTGTTTAGCTATTTATAATAGTGCAAATACCCTTTATCTTGCCAAAGAATATAAGGCTACAACTTCAAAGTGGTAAAATATGGCTGACAAAGTCCTTTGGGACTAGCCAGCTGCAGGTTATCTAGGTGACATAAGACTAGATCACTGCTGTGGGCTGGTGATTGAAGACACCACTAAAACCCTTTATATTATTTACTTTGTGCAGTGGGCACATCTATTGTGGTTAAATTGTAATTAGTTAACTTGGAAATCAGTTACCCACAGCTACTCTGTCATATGAAAGAACAGTGTCAAAAAGTTAAGATTGACTAGTAATTTGGTTTAGGAATTCTAGATTAGCACATATAATAGGATTCATGATTTTTTAAATGAAACGTTGTTTTTTTGTTCCAGGGATTGAACTAAGGATGCTTAACCACTGAGCCACATCCCCAGCCCTTTTTATATTTTATTTAGAGACAGGGTCTTGCTAAGTTGCTTAGGGCCTTGCATATTTGCTGAGGCTGGCTCTGAACTAACAATCCTCCTGTCTCAGCCTCCCAAGCCACTAGGATTATAGGCATGCACCACTGTACCCAGCTGAAATGAAACTTTTAAACTTTCTCTTGTCATGTCAATACTAGCCACATATAGTAGATCTATGAAAGGTTTCAAGGCCATATTATAATTTTGACCATGAAATAAACTTGCTTTTAAATGTAAATGTTCCTTTAAAAAGTGGAAAACCAGAATTAATCTAGAACAATATTTTTTCTTAAACAACAGATACTCCCTGCCTTTTCCCAGCAATCCTCTGAGAAGGATGCAGGTGTTGGCTGTATTCCTTTATATAGCCAATGGCTACATACCAAATTGAAACTGTAGAAAATAGTCACTCTTAAAAAAGCAGCCCAATAATGGGGCTGGGGATATGGCTCAGTGATTAATTGTTTTCCTAGCATGCATGAGGCCCTGAGTTCAATACACAGTACTGCAAAAAAGTAACCCAACAAGAAAAATTGAAACTGAAAACGCTGAACATTAAGCCAATAAAAGAATACTGGAAGCTCCTGGGAGGCTGAGGCAGGAAGATCTCAAGTTTGAGGATAGCCTGGGTGACTTAGTGAGACTGTGTTTCAAAAAAAAAAAAAAAAAGAACTGGGTATACAGTTCAGTGATAGAGTGCTTGCCTAGAATGCAGAAGGCCTTGGGGGATATATTTTAATCTTAAAAAAATAGAATGCTAGAGATATTCAAATAAAATGGTAAGAAATTTGGAATTATTTTCTTTAATACCCCTGTTTATATTGCTAATATTTTGCAATCAATTTGGATCTTGGAACAAAATAGCTAAACTTCATTTTTATATCATGAATGCAGATGTTTACTGTAAAACTGAGGCCATTATTACCTTTTGAAATTGATACTGATCAGATTGAAAAACTGGATGCAAACAAAGAAACCTGTTATTGACAACCTAGGCAGCTTTCTGAGCTGTCACTCAAGACTCCATTAAGAAGAAAAAATGGAGCAACTGTAAGATGAGCTTTAGTTAATTAATTGTAACATGTTGCAATTGGTCAAATAGAAGGGGGTGCGAACATAGGGTGCAAATAAAAGAGTGCCAAAGAGAAGTATGTGTTCCTATGTCAGCAACAAAGTTCTTAAGCAAGCAAAGCTAGAGACCAAATGCCTGGAATCATCAGGTTACCAGAGAGAATGGCTTTACCCCTTTTGGTGTTCCACAAACACTTGGGAGGCAGCTGGCAGGAAAACAGGTTTATTCAAAGCCAACTTGGAATAAGACAGAGATCCTTCTCTATCTTTGGGGCCTCAGTGGCAAAAAAAGGTTTTATATAAGAATAGGAGGCCAAGTGGGACAAAAGGCAGGAAATATACATATGCAGATTTAGTTAGCCAGAGAATGTGTCAATCTTAATTTCCCTAGTGGCTGTCCTCAGCAAGAGGAAGTGTTTTATTCTCAGCATGAGGAAATTCAACTGTTTCAATGAGAACTGTTGATGTACAGACTTTGTATGCTGGATTTAAGAACATAGATTTCAGAGACAGGCAATTCTTTAACAGCCTCTCATGCATATGTGTTGTGTGATTTGGAAACTATAGGCAACTTTCTAAACCTCAGTTTCCTCAATTGGTAAAATGAGGATAAACCTCCCAACTGCACAGAGTTTTGTGAGGAATAAATTCAAAAGTGTGTCTAAAATGCTTTTTGCAGGGTCTGGCTCTAGTATGGCTAAATGAAATGATAATAGTATTATTACTTCTACTGTGGCTATTAATGTCAGATTGTCTGTGTTTCAATCAGCCTCCCAATTTTTAACTATAGCATTGCCATCCCTCTGCTTTCTTGATTTTTCTCTTTGAAGCTAATCATCTCTTCCATTTGGACCAAGCTGAGGATATCTCTGGGAACAAGCCTTCTTACCTCCAAGGTGTGTTCTGCAATGTTTTATTTCTGGAATACCCTTTGCCCTGGCTGGCTCACTAAATGTACTCCCTGTAGTGAGAGATTTTGATGTCTTTGCTTCCTGTACTTAAAACCCCTGTTAAGTTTTGTTTAAATGGGCTTTTAAATATGCCATTTCATTTTTATATCATTTATTTATTATTTATATACCACTCTCTTCCAGAAAAGATTAGAAGTGGCTAAGTCATGTTCCAGTAAGCTTAAATCTAATCTCTGTATTAAAAGTAATTTATTTTCTAAGCAATGAAAGGAGTTCTTTGGATGGTAGTGGGAAGAGATGTTTATAGGGAGAGGATTCAAAGTAAAAGAGGAAACATATCATTTCTACTTTTCAAGCATAAGACTCAAGGATTAAGCTTGTCAAATGTTAGAATCATAAAATCAGAGGACATGGAAGGACTTTGGGCATCAGCTTGGAAGAAAGCTTCATTTTAACAATGAGGAAATGGCAGCCCCCAAAGCAAAGTGACTACAGTTACATAGCCAGTTAGTGGCATCATCTTTCTGTTTTAAATAATAATAGTTAAGAAAAATAAGTAGATGGGCCTGAAGGGAGGGGAGGTGATGATGTGGTGGTAGGAAGGATAGTAGAATGAATTAAAAAACAAGATATATTCCATGCTTCTATAATTATGTAAGAATGTATTCAACTGCCACGTGTAACTAAAAAGAACCAATAATAAAAGAATTCGTATAGAAAAAGAAAAGGAAAACAGAAAAGGTAAATTTGTTGTGTTATTTGAGTTACCTATAATGATAGTAAGGTGGGCTGCCTTCTTGTAGCATTATCTGTCATGTTTTTAACACATCCTATTCGAGGCAAAGTACCTAGAAAGAAGATATTTCTTAAATGTTAAACTCATATGCTTAAAGCAAAAATTAATTCTGAGCCCCCAACACCACTACTACAAGTGAGAGGGGCAAAAAACATCAACACCCCATATGATACTCCATGTTTTCAATAGTTCTTAGGACTCCATTCATGTTAATCACATTGCCAAAAAAGAGCTTTTGCCCTCCCCCCTTTATTTTCCAAATTTGTCCCAAGTCTGAACTTAACTGTTTTCCCATTTTTAGAATTTATTTACTCCAGATTAGCAGATGAAATGTGTGCATGGCTGCTAATATTTTTGACGTAAAATCATGGCATTTTAGAAATAGAAGTTTTGATACCATTATTCTACTATGTCCTATTCCCATAATTTAAAAAATTCATTAGTGCATTATAGTTATACATAGTAGTGGGGTTCATTTTGACACATTCATAAATGCATATAACATAGTTTTCTTCATTTCAATCCTCAGTCCTTCCTCTTTTCCTCCCCTCTTCCCCCTCCATGATCCCCTTCTTCTGCTCTATTGGTCTTTTTTCTATTTATTTATTTTCAGTTAGTTCATTAGAGTAATTATAGATAAATTGGTATGAATTATGATCTATTCATATGTGAACATAGCATAATTTGACCCTGCTTTACTTTCACATTAATCATGAGAGATGTCTATCTTGGACTGCAAACTCCTGGATGGAGGGAAACTTTTCTTTCACTCATTTATCCAACAAACATTTTTTATCAACTATTGTGTACCATATCTTAAACATCTAGAACAAAAAAGGCTAGGAAAGAGGATTTGGATCCTGGAACCTTGCTTCCTAATTAGAAATATGAGTAACTTATCACAGAGGCATGCGCTGGCACTGATGTTGGTGATAGTAAATTTCAGTGTCCACAATTTAAAGATAAAAGGACTGTTTTTCTCTGCTTATTGAATCCCTTCATCAAATGAATTCAGGAGGGATACCATCCTTTCATTTAAAATGACATCAAACTGACTCAAGAATTTACTTCAAAGTAGGCCTTTATCATATCAAGTTCAATCAGTTGGATAAAGCTTTAGTATTAGCCAGACTGGCATTATCTCAATGTACATTCTCTGAATTTGCTCATGTTTTTCTCAGTCATTGCGATTGAAGTGGTGGGGGCAAGAAGCTTTCAAAACTTAAGTACTTTATTATTTCTTTAATAAGTAAATTCTAATCTGGGAGACTAAGTACAATATTGTTTTGTCATGTATTGAGCCTGACTGTGTAGTGCAAGAATGCATTCTTCCCACAAATATATATATGCTTAATTTCCCCTGAAAATAAGAGTTTCGCTTGAGTGGTTACAAAATGTGGAACACTGATTACTTCCTACATGAATACACAGCTCTTGCTTTGGTTCACAAGATTTTGAATATAATCATAACTCTTGGGTTGTACTCTTTTCCTGTAGGCTTATGGGTTTAAAGGACTATTAGCAAAATTTCTAGCTTATTTATAATACCTTCTTTGACCTTGGAGTCTCATGAAGTCCAACATTCACCTTGTTGTGGAACTCACTATTGGTCCATAGGAGAAACAAAATCACCTGACCCTCAGTATCTCCAGACTGCTACTTTTCCTACATAAAGCTTATCCAGTGCTATTTGGAGGTTTTTTTTAAGTAAAGGAATAAATGTGACAAAAAAGGATAGTTGTTCACAATCTTCCTAGCCCTAAGATTTCACTTCTTCCCTAGTTCTGCTATCTCTTCTATAGGTCTTCAGCTGGACTTCATAGTTCTTCAGAGAATCCATTTGATAGGGACAGACAGATATGAGTGGTAGGAACACGAGGATAAGGGAATAATTATATAAACTGAGCCTATAGTGCTGACCCCCCACAGGCTTTCTTTTTTAAGAAGCAATTTACCTGCAGCCCTGCTTGGCTTAAATGGACAGGATATGCCACTTTCCTCAGCAAACTACTTGTAATCTGCAGGAGAAGTGCAGGCCTGAAATAATGTCATTAAGAAGAACCCATGTTACCCTGAACAGGGAGACTTTGACCCTTTCACAGACCAGATCCCAGAACTCAGGGAGATAAGGATAATTCCCCCTAACCATAGAATCCATAAGAACATTCCAATTAGAACTGGTTAGCATGGGCCAAAGTGACCTAGCTAGAGTTGTCATGGCAGCAGAGACAAGTCTGATGTCATCTTGCTGTCAGTCAAAAGTCAAGAGGTAGAATTCTCTGGAAACTTCTCTGGGATCCCCAATAAATATGGAGTTCAGGAGAGGCATGCTGCCCTACTCCTCTCTGAGAGGACCCACTCTCTCCCTTGAGAGTGTCCCCTTTTCCCTCCTTTCTAATAAAGTCGTTCTTGTTACTCTGAGTGACATGTCTGAAATCTCTCTGACTTGATCATAAGATTCAGTATTTGAAGGGGAGTTCTTTCCGCTGGCTCAATTTCCCATAAGTCCCCAGCCCTGTAATACTTTCAGCACTCCCCTCCTCAATGTGCCCTTGACAACTCTGTTTCTCTAAAAATCTGCTAAGAGAAAGGTTCAGAGATACACATTGGTTTATTTGGCATGCTTTGTAGGAATACAAACTTCATATTTTTTTCTTCCTAGTCTGAATGAATCAGTGTGAAACACATTTTCTTGTAATGAATTCCAACATCTTCACCTAGGTTAACATCTGGCACTCATAGGGCTGAGTTAAATAAGCTGTTGATGTGCCCATAACACAAGTAGTCAACAAAGCTCACATAATCTGGCTCCTTGTTACTTAAAATCACAACTTTTAACACTCTTTGCCTTTTACACTCTGCTTTAGACACATCAAGTTGTTTCCCACTCCAAGGCCTTTGCATGAACTATTCCCCTTCTCTGGAATGATCTTTCTCTAGACCTTCCTATGACTTGCTTCCGTGTTCTTTTCAGTCTATGTTTATATGTCACTGCTTTAGATAGCTCTTTCCTGAAAACCCTAAAATGAGACCTTCAAGTTTCTAAAATGAGACCTTCAACTCTCATAATCTTCTTTCATTATATCTTACTCTCCTTATCTTCATAGAACTTAATTGACCCCTTGAAAATATGCTACATATTTGTGTTTCTTTTTATAATCCTACTAGAATGCAAGTGAAATATAGGTAGGAATATTAACTAACTTGCTTTCACTGTTCTTCCAATCCCTTATTTCAGTGCCTGGCCCATGATAGGTGCTCAAAAATACTTTTTGAACAAATGAATGGGATAACAATTGAAGGCAGGCTATGTGTTTGGCAGTGTTTAAAGTTCTGAGGATTCTGCAATGAACAACACTTATCAAAATTCTAGCTTCTGTGAAACTTACATTCTTTGGGGACTGTTACAAATATCCTGGTAAGGGATCATGAGAAACTTTACTACAATTATAGTAATGAGGATAACAAAGAAAGGTTGAATTGGAAAAATAATTAATGGATTCAGCAAATAGCCTTTGCTGATTTTCAACATTATGATGGTACCTTGCTGACATCAGGGTCTTCACAAAGTTTTAATTAAGCTGAAGACCTTCCAACTTTCTATTCTATGCTATTTATCTTATTTTCTACACTCTCTCTCCTTTTTCTCTGAGTACTTATTGTTGCCTTTCTTTCTTTACACCAAAATAATTTCTTGACTGGAGCAACCAATTCTATTTTCTTAAGTGTCTAATAATTAAATTTCTACCTCCTCATTCTGGTAGAAATTTCTAATTCCTGTACCTCTCAGAATTCAGACAGTCATATTAAGAGACAACTTTTCTACATTTGGAAAGTTCTTGCATTTTACCCAACAAATAGGTTTCAGCACTACTGTTATATGCTGAGCACTAAGGATACATAATTAGACAAGACAGACAAGATGCCTACCTTTAAGAAACTAATGGTCAGCTCCTGACCACAGTCATCATATGAGCTGTTTTCCTTTTTAAAAAGTCCATGCATTTTAGTCAAGCTATTTCCCAGAGTTTTCTTTCTTATGTAAAGAATGTCACTACTTTCTGGATGACTGAGATACCCAGAGCACAATTACTGTTCAAACCTCTCCCAACTTCACTTACACTTACAGGCCCTTATTCACTGATTTCCACCCTCTGTGCTCTTCCCATTACCACCTATACCCAGAAGCAGAAAAAATAATTTAAACATGCATTAATAAACCACCTAACCACCAGAAGAGTGGGTTTCTTCACAACAGATTAGCTTTGCAGCCCTCCTCCCATTTATTATTGAAGGATTGCAATATTAAGCTAGACATTGATATTCCAATGTAACTCTCTCATTTATTTCTAGGTCAGGCTTCAGTGAAAGTCTAGATTGTTTTTTTCCCCTAGTGTTGACTGATATGTGCAGTTTCTAAAAGGTTAGAATGCAGTAACTCATATTACTGTTTTATTTTTTGAAGAAATTAGGAAAATACTCATTGCAATAAATACAATGACCATATATACTTTTATCTCTGAAAAAGGCGAAATTTTGGCTCATAGAAGATATATGGGATGTCTTGGAATGTTTTATGAGTAGCTGAATATAAACATAGGAACAACTGTTTTTAACCAATCTGTAACATACAAGCAGCTGTACCATTCAGATGGCAGGGCTATCGGCAACAGTTAGGTAATTGTGTGAATGCCATGATTATAATTTTAGTATAACTTTCAAAACTTATTATTATAATCACTAGTAAAGACTAAAATGGAGTTTTAAAAATCTGAGCTGGAAGCATTAATTTTTTATTCTCCTCTTGGAGTCATATAAATTTATGGTTATATACGTTATTCATGCAAACCACATCATTTTTCTAAAGTGTCTGAAAATCCAACCCATGCTAAAGATGTACAAGTTGAGGGAATTAAGAAAAATTGTAACTGTAAGAGTAAATTTCAAGGAGCTAGTGTTGTAGTTCAGTGGTAGAGCACTTGCCTAGCACATGTGAGGCACTGGGTTTGATCCTCAGCACCACATTAAAATAAATAAATAAAATAAAGGTATTGTGTCTATCTACAACTAAAAATATTTTTTAAAATGTAAGTTTCAAGGATAAAATATCCATTGAAGGACTTTAGAATATCACAGTATATTGGTGTTTCTCCACTCATGAGTCTGTGGTACCAATTTAGCTTACATATATTGCATTTTAATGATAAAATGGTCTTTTATATATCTGTGAATTTGATTTTTGAAATCTTCTAAAAAGTACATCAAAATTCCATTATTACTATATATCATGTGTTAATAGTGAAATATAAATACATACTTTTTCTCATTCTTAGTAGTACTTATGGAATCCTGCCAATTTAAAAGACCATGGTTAATAATAGATGAATGTCAGGAGGTATGCTTATCAAAAATTTTTTGCACAAAGTAGGGTACATAATTCTATTATTATAATTATTAATGGCTAACATTTATTGAGCACTTCCTATGTCCCAGATAATGCTTCAAGCTCTCTGCAACCATTATCTCATTTAATCTATATAATGCTATGAAGAATTTGGCATTATTAGTCCATTTCTTACATAAAGAACCTAAGACATCAAGAAATTAAAGACAATCCAGGCACAGTGGCACACACCTGTAATTCCAGCAGCTCAGGAGGCTTAAGCAGGAGGATTGTGAGTTCATAGCCAGCCTTAGAAGCTTAGTGAGGCCCTAAGTGACTCAGTGAGACCCTGTCTCTAAATAAAATATTAAAAAGGGCTGAGGATGGGGCTCAGTGATTAAGTGCTCCTGGTTTCAATCCCTGGTGGCAAAAAAAAAAAAAAAAAAAAAAGAAAGAAAGAAAAGAAATTAAAAACCCTGTTCAGCTTCATACAATGAGTCAAAACATAGGATTCAAGGCTGTATAACCTGACTCTAATGCATAGACTTCTAACCATTTGTTACATAACAAAACTCAGATCTCAAAAGCTCCTGTTTTTCAATTTCAACGTGCTAAACTGAGTTCACATAGTTATGTGTAATCTTTTCCCAAATTTCAATAAAGTATATTTTTGCTTCAATATATGTTTTCTGGTATTTGGAATTCTACTGGGCACTAGAACTGAATGGCAAATAAGAATGTATGCCATTAAAGATATGGTAGTTTGGAAAGGGTGGAAATAATGAAAATCGAGGTAAACGAATGGAATTGAGAAGTATTTAAAAGATAAACTAGCCAAGACTTTAAGAGTTGGATGACAATGTTAAGGAAGAAGTTCAACTCAGAATAAGTTGGTTGGTGGGGTTGGAGGAACAATAAAAGATCTTGTTTAAACATGCTGATTTTGAAGCAGGTGTGGTTAACTAATAGAGAGTTCAAAATTCAACTCTGGATTGTAGAAGAAAGCCCTGGACCAAAGAGACCAAAATGAGGAACTATTTGCATATAAGTGATAAATTAAGCCACTGTAGTTAAGAGGTCACCCAAGGACAGGGAGATCAGAAAAGGCCAATATGTAAGAGACATGCAGAAGAATTGTTCCAGATCCTTATATCTAAACGCTCTCAAGATATCTCCTAGAAATCACCATCCAGATATCATCCCTGATATCTGAAATAAAATATGCAGTTTCCACTTCAGGTAATGGTACACTAGATTGTTTTGTTTCAACACTCCTGATTAGAACATGAGGGAAAGCTACACAAACCTACCTGAAGGTATTGGAAAGCTCAAAGTATAGGAAGGACTTGTGTGACTAATATGCCAGAGAGAAGGTCAGGGTTCTCTAGAGGAACAGCATCAACAGGAAGTATAATTAAAAAAAGGGGATTTATTTGGTTGGCTTAGGTGACGAGAAACTGGATACTCCACAATGATTGTCTGCAGGCTGGAGAGCTGGAAGAACCAGTAGCTGCACACTGCAAGAGGCTGAAGCCCCAGACCAAGAGAGATCAACAGTGCTATCCTAGTCCAAAGACCAAAGGCTTCTAGAGAATCACTGGCAGAGTCCACTTTGGAAGAGTCAGATATCCTCAGAGGATCACAGCAGCAATCAAGAACCCCTCCAAAAACCAAATTTGCATCTGCTGTGGCTTCTTTGTTCTTCCAACTTTCATTTCATTCAAGCCATTGTCCTATTGGATGGTGCTGCTCATGCTTAGGGAGGGTCTCCATTTCAGTTGGCTATCCCACATGTCAATCATTCTTAGACACACCCTCATTGACACACCATAAGCCTCTTATTGATCAGATTCTCTTAATCCCATCAAATTGACAATTCAAATTAACCATTACAGTAGGAAACCAGAAAAGGCCTGACATTTGGCATAACTTTCACTTGCATTTCAGAAGCAACAGCCTACAATTGAGTAGAAACTTCAGCAGTCTCACTTGGCTGAGACTATTTAGTGAACTTCAAGGCCCCAGAGAGAGGATGAGTCTGATAAATACTTTAAGCTTTTATTTAAGATCTAAAAAAAGTACACTAGGAGTAATGATGCAATAAAAATCAATTAGCCCTTACAAGGACTGAAGCATCACTTTGACTCAGTGTAGTCCTTGATTGGATTAAGATAAACTGTCCCTAACCTAAATGATGTGTAAAATGAACACTAAATCCTCTCTGGAAGATGATAATGTTGATCAGATTCTAAAGATCAAAAATTTTCAGTCTCAATGTCCCATATTCAATGAAAATTAGCCAGTTAAGAAACAGACAATATATGTCATGTAATGGACAAACCATTACTAGTAGTCTTCAGAAAAATGGATGAACATAAATCAGTTCAAGTCTCTGGATTTAGCTATTAATTCTACAACCTGTACACTCAGAAAAATGAGAAATTATACCCCATTCGATTCAAATTATACCCCGTTTGATTCAAATTTCATTGTACTATCATGTGTAACTAATAAAAAAATATAAAAAAAGAATAGGGATCTGTGAACACTTTCGTTAAAGAGCTAGAGAAAAAAATATTTTAAGTTTTGTGGGTTACATATGGTCATTTTCACATGCTTTGTAAAAAATTCAGCATTAAAAATAAAAAATAATCTTAAATTTTCACACACATGCTAATCAGAGCTTTTATTGATCTTACCCAACAAAATTTAAAAGCAGTCTTCAAAAGGACCACATTATTTAGAAATAAACAGTATTGCAGAAAAAAGCTTGAGAATATTCATAAGAATACAAAACTAATCATTAGGGTAAAATCTACAATGTTTATCATTTCATCAAAGATTACCAAGTATATGAAAATAGAACTTAGGATTAGGAGTAAAATCAGTCAATATAAAAGCAGATCCAGAAATTAAACAGCTGATAGAATTAGTAGGCAAGGACATTAAAAAAGTCATTATAATGTTTTTTCAAGTATTCAAAACGAGATTTCAAGTAGAGAGCCACGAATGATATAAAAGACATCCAATAGATCTGGTTTCTAGAGAAGAAAACCCCAATGTCAAAGGTTAAAAAAGAATTAGATAGGATTAACAGCAGATTCACAACTAGAAAAAAAAATAGTGTACAGAAAGACATAGCAATGCAAAGAATCAAAAATAAAACACAAAGGAAATTTTTAAAAAAATAAATGCAGAGAAAATATATGTAATTATAGTTCCCTAGGAAAAGAAGGGAAAATATTTGAGAAAATGAAGAGAACATTTTTTTTCCAAAATTGTTGAGAACTATAAATTCATAGGTCTGAAATGCTCACATAGTCCTCCTAATAAATTTACCAGTCACTTCTTCTTTGTTTTTCTTCATAATTTCCAGTCTTTCTGACAGTGTGATGAAACTTGAACTTCCTGGCACTCCATTGCAAATGAAGTCTATTATTTTGGAAAGAACTTTTGAGTTAGCTTTGTATTATGGCTTGCATTTTCCCCAGGGCAAAATCTCTGAGTCATGGCCCTAGACCTGGAGACAGTGAAAGTGATATACTTTTCTTTGTATGACACACCTTTTTTTAAAAGCTGAATGCTCTGCATGTGGGAAATGGGAAGTAATTTCATATCTTGTATTGCCTCTTTTGGAGCAAAGTCTCTGCCTTATAAGCTAGGGCAGGGGCAGTCTGGGCCCCAATATTTTCAGTATTTTTATTCTCAAGATAGAACCTCTATCCCAAGGCAAAGAACTAAGTAGATGAAGGCTCCTTTTCCACTAAGAGCAGGATGATGCCCTTCCTCTTTCAGAAAGATATCATTGCCCTCTGACTGGTTGCTAGGGAAAGATGAAGGCCTAAGTTCTTGACTGCAGCAGCCTGGAATGGAATTTCTGTTATGCTGTCTGCATGCTCTGGGGAGAGAGGAATAGGTTATGATTCAAGTGCTACAGACACTTGCTGTTCTTGCCAAGTTTTAGTAAATTTTCTTGATTATATTTCTTCATATATTGTATATCCTTTTATATTGCTTTTTTGGGGGGCGGGGTACCTGGGATTGAACTCAGGAGCACTCGACCACTGAGCCATATCCCCAGCCCTAGTTTGTATTTTATTTAGAGACAGGGTCTCACTGAGTTGCTTAGCGCCTTGCTTTTGCTGAGACTGGCTTTGAACTCGATATCCTCCTGTCTCAACCTCCTGAGCCTCCTGGATTACAGGCGCCTGCCACCATGCCCAGCTTTATATTGTTTTTTGAGAGCAATACAAGGGACAAATCTCGAATACTGATCATGAAAGTTTTCCCTATAAAGGAGTATAATTTAATTGGATCAATTTGTAAAGCAATTTATGTATCAAGATATTATAAAAATAAAGCAATCAGCTATCAAATAGTGGAGTTAAATAGCTGGATGTGGTCAGAGAAACCAACAATCAAGGAGAGACCTACCATAACCACTGTCATCACAGGGAGAGTGACAATAATACCCATGCCTGTATCCTCTTAGCAGCAACAACAGAGGTTTCACATTCAGGAGTAGGAGTGGGGAGGAACAGACTTTACTTAAAGTAATGCAGCTGTTATGCTCGAATTCGGGACCCCCAAAGACCACCAGAGACCCAAGATCGATGTAAGCAGCAAAGAGGTGTTTATTGCGAGCTAGCTCGGTCCTCCGTGCACACACACAGCAACTGGTGACGCTGAGAGGCCCCGAGCCCAGGGTTTGCAGCAGTTTTATACATTTTTTGGAGAAGGCAGGGACTTCACACACATCATAGCATCCCTTAGAAAATCATCACACACCACGGGAAAATCAAATAACAACTCTAAAACATGATTAGCACATTCACTGGTGGGAACAAGTTGGGTAGGGGTGATTGGTCAGTACAAAAGGGGTATTCATTTGAACTGATTGGTTTAAGCCATGAGGGGTGTACGTGCTGAACTACATGGTTTCCCAACATGTTATCAACCACCATAAACTACTGGGAGGGTTATCTGGCATCCCAGGTATTTCCCTGTCTCATGCTGATTGGTGGCTGCTATGGATCCCCACCTAACCTGACTGAGTCAGGGACACCTGGCACAGCAGATCTCTCCTGTTATTTGTAGATAAACAACTTAGCAGGGTGGGAATGTGCCTAGGAGTGCTCTGTGGGTTTTTCCAAGGACAAAGGCCATGTCCCTTCCTTGGACAGGCTTTGCTCTGAGATAGAGGCTGGTTTTTCACAGCTAATCAATAAACAAATAAAAATGAGTCCAGGAGTGAAGAACTAATAGAGTTTTTACATTATATGTTGTCTAAAATGATCATATCCCAACAACAAAATTATGAGACATTCAAGGAAAAATATTATCCATATGTGGTTTAAAAAATCCTTTTTAAAAATTAGGAATGAGGGGGCTGGGGTTATAGCTCAGTGGTAGAGTACTTGACCAGCATGTGTGAGACACTGGGTTTTATTCCCAGCACCATATGTAAATAAAATATAATAAAGGTTCATCAACAACTAAAAAAATATTTTTTTAATTAGGAATGAAAAGAAACTTTCTTAAATGTCTGGAACAATTGCCACACTTTTTAGCAAAATGTTGAGAGCCTTTTCATGTGATAATTGGGATAATTTGTATTCAATATTGAATCAGAGATCTATGGAAGCAGGGCCCAGTCATTTACATAACTTCATTTTGTCTCTCTGACTCCATCTTGCCTGTCCTGACATTTTTTTCCCCTCCTGAGTTTTTAAGAGTCATTCACTCTAGCAGTCACCTGGGACTCCAAACAACAGGTCTGATGGATATGCATTTTGTGACAGTAGTCAAAATTACCCCCTCACTCACCAGCAACTTTTTTATCATGGACAAGTTCCCACTAGACTGATCTTGACATAATTATGAACCAGACCATGATCTGACCAATACTGACTGCTTTATCAGCAATGCAAAATGCTGGATCCTTGCCTTCCTCCTTTCTATAAAGCCTCAAAGCTCTCCTCAATTTATTGAAGGCATATCTCAAGTCATTAGACCACTCTGCTCTTCCTAATGTGGTTACACTGAAATTAAAGTTTCTTTCCTGCCCTCACAGTGCTCACCTCTGATTGGCTTTTGGGGATAGATGGCTAACTCTGGTAACATTACCCAATGCAATAATAAAACAGAAAAATATTTTTTAAGGTATAAAAAACATGGAAGGAAAGAAAGAATACCTTTATTTCAGAAAATAAGATTATTTGTATAGAAATTTCAGAAGAATCTATAATTAAACAATTAGAATGAACAATGAACCTTAGCAAGATTGTTGAATATAAAGTCAATATTCAAAATTGAAACACATTGTAATTTTTCCATTTAAAAAAATAGACAACAAAACTTAAAGCATAGATACCATTTATATCAATATCAAACTATGACCACTTATACAGGAATAAATCTAATGAAAACTCCATAAGACACTCATATATACAAAATTTTATATATAAATTTGAAAAAATTGTGTTTATTTTGTGACACTGGGGATTGAACTCAGGGCCTTGTACATGCTAGGCTAGCACTCTACCACTGAGTTGAATATCTTTAAAAATGTAAATACACTTTGTCCATAGATTGGAAGATCTATAGATTCAACACACTTCACAAAGTAGATATCCAAATTTCCAATAAGCTCATAAAAAATGTTTTATTTCATCAGTCATCATTAAATGCCAATTAAAAATCACAATAAGATGTACCTATAATTCCACCAGAAGAACTATAATGAAAAATACTGAACAAATCAGTGTTGGTTAGTTTTAGAATAAATTAGAACTCTTTATGTGCTTACTCATGTGGCAAAGCTATTGGTATGTATCAAACCCGAGAATTCCACACATGGTTGTCAGAATAATCCCATCAAATTTATATGTTGAAACCTAACTGCTAATGTGATAGTATTTTGAGTTGATTAAGTCATGAGGATAGAACGGGATTAATGACCTTATAAAATATATTGAAAGGAGAGCCCCTTTGCTCTGCTGTCCTTCTGCCACATGAGGACACAGCATTCATCCCTCCTAGAGGACACAGTATTCAAGGCACCATCTTGGAAGTAGACAGCAGCCGTCATCACTGAATCTTCTGATGCCTCATTTGGACTTTCAGACTCCAGTAATGTGAGAATTAAATTTCTGTTCTTTATAATTTATCCAGTCTCAGATATTTGTGATAGCAGCATGAAAAGACTAAGACACTATATATGACCCAGAGATTCATTTCCTAGCTGTGAATCTAACAAATCCATATATGGGCCTAAAAATCATATATGTATAAGAATGTGCATAACAATGTATTTGTGATTTTGGAAATGAACCAATTAGCAAAAACAGTAGAAATGCTTAATAATTTTTTTTGAAAATAAAGATATGAGAACTATATATAAAAAATATGGATGATTCCATTCAAACAAAGAAATCAGACACAAAAAATACACACACGATTTTCTTTATAGAATTAAAATAGGACAACACTAAACTATGATTATCACCAATCATGTAGTATTTAATTTTGGAAAGAGAGTCATGGTGATGACTAATATGAAGGCATAAGGGAATACTAATAAAATGCTCTATTTCTTGACTCTTGGTATTTATTATATAAGATTGTTCATTTTGTGATAGTTCAGCAAACTCTATACTTCATGATATATAATTTTTTTTTTTTTTTGCCTATTGCATTCAACTAATTTTGGCGGGGAGGTACCAGGGATTGAACTCAGGGACACTCAACCACTGAGCCATGTCCCTAGCCCTATTTATTTTATTTTATTTTATTTAGAGACAGGGTCTCGCTGAGTTGCTTATGGCTTTGAACTCATGATCCTCCTGCCTCAGCCTCCTGAGCTGCTGGCATTACAGGCATGTGCCACCATAACTGGCTGTTCAATTAATATTTTTAAATTAAATTTCTGAAAGCTGAAATTGAAGTCTCTGTTTTCTTTTTCTTTTTTTTTTTAAGTAGTGGGAATTGAACCCAGAATTTATTTATTTTTTAACCACTGAGCACTTCTCATTTTTTATTCTGAGATAGGGTCTTCTAAGTTGCTGAGGTTGGCCTTGAACTTGCAATTTTCCTGCCTCAGCCTCCAAAGTCTCTGGCATTACAAATATGCACCACCACATCTGGCTGCCTTCTTTCCTTTAAGCTTTCATCTCCTCTTTTGTCTACCAACTCTTTAGGCAGCCATTCTTGAGTATTCAACCTTTCAAATCAGCCTCTTTTTGTTGTATCTACAAACTAAATGTCTGAAGTCCAGCTACTATTGTTGTATCTTCAGCCATCATTATCTCTTGCCTGGATCACTGCAAAGGCTTTCTCCCAACTCATCTCTTTTCCATCATTTTTTGCTCTTTCATAACCCCTTCTCTATGGTATCCAAATGGATTTTCAAAAGCACAAATAAAAAGACCCTTCTGTTAAAAACTTTCACTTCTTCCCTATTTATTTCAGGTTAAAGTCCACTGATCTAATATAACTCATGAAATGATTGGGCACCTGCTTATTTTTCCAGTCTCATCTCCTATATTCATTGTTTATTCCTTCTTCTCTTCTTATGCTTACAGAATGTGCTGCAACGATAGTAAACAATTTGCCACTACTAAAACATTTTGTGCTCGTTCTTCAAGACTCTAGAGAGATTTTCAGGTGAGAGTCTTGTGGCCAAGATACTGTTGGAAGATGGTGCTAAAACTATCCAGAAGCTCTATTTCCATTACAAATGAATCTTTTTGTGTATGTGTTTTGCAGTGTGATAGTGATGCTAATAGACATTTTGAGGGACTAATGTTTCCTTTAGCCACCCCTCTGCTCCTGACCTTTGCATTCCTAATTTTAATTTCTAGAACATTTCTTCTTTCTCCCTCCTTCCACGTAATCATCAGATCATTCTTCCAATTCAGTTATTCCTTCCTCTAGAAAGTCTGCCCTAACACTTCAGTGCCAGAATAACTTTAGGTATAACTCCAGCACTATTATCTTGGGTTTATTACAACACTACAATATCTTGGAGTCACATGTAGAAATTTTTTAAAATCCTTATCTTCTCCAGTTGGCAATGCAATTATTACAAGATGATTGTAGGAATCAAAGCACTGGAATGCATAATACCTAGTAGCTGAGAAAGCAGAGATGGGATTAGGATTAGAGCATCAGACATTTGTATACTCAGTAATTTTATATAGACAGTAGAAAAATGCCTGGAGGAAGAGCGTAGGTAAAGCACAAAAATAAGGTGAAAATTATAACATAAAGTTGGAAACTATATAGTTCAAGACCATATGGAGCCCTTTTGGCTTTACTTTATTAAGGAGTTTTGTCTTCATTTTCCTGAAACAAGATGTTGTAGTTGCAGGGCTGGGGTTGTGGCTCAGAAGTGGAGCACTCGCCTACCACATGAGAGGCCCTGGGTTTGATCCTCAGCACCACATGTAAATAAATAAAATAAAGGTATTGTGTCCAACTACAACAAACAAACAAACAAACAGATGTTACAGTTTCAGAAGAGATTTTTTCTTTCTGTGCTGGAGATAGAACCCAGGGCCTCTCATATACTAGGAAGTAATTGCTCTACTACTAAAAAATATTTTTAATTGTGAGAAAATTTCTAAGATGTAGTAAGCGCTGGGGTTGTAGCTCAGTAGTAGAGTGCTCACCTACCATGTGCAAGGCCCTGAGTTTGATCCTCAGCACCACCTAAAAATTAATAAAATAAAGGTATTGTGTCCAATTACAACCAAAAAATAAATATTAAAAATAAAACTATGAGTATCTACATGTGACTAATCATTATAAAGAAAGATGTAGTAAGTGAAAAAAAGTATAGAACATAGTGTGCAGAAGCTAACATTTACTAAAAATAAAATATGTATGTATAAACAGAAAATTTCTGAAAAACATAATAAACTGAAAAATACTGTTTATTGCCTTTGGGAATGGGGATTTCATTACTTTTTCCAATAAACAAAACTTCTAAAGAGCCATGAATTTTGCTATCAAACAAAGATGAGTTAGAACTTGATCTGCTTTCTCACTTTGTGATTTCATCTTGCTGAGCCTCAGTTTCCTCATTTGTAAATAAGGATGATTGTGCTTGGGAGAATTAAATAAATTAAGGAGAAATATACTAGAAACCAAGCCTGACAGAAAGAAATTACTCTCTCTCTCTCTCTCTCTCTCTCTCTCTCTATATATATATATATATATATATATATATCACTTTATAAATATATATGTGTATATGAATGTATATATGGTTATAGGTGGATATAATACATTTATTTTATTTAGTTTTATGTGATATTGAGGCTCAAACCCAGTGCCTCACAGGTACTAGGCAAGTGTTCTACCACTGAGTTACAACCCAAGCATCTGAGAAAGCATTTACTACATCTTTGTCATTACCATTAGTTTTGCTTTTATTGAAACTCAGGTCAGCAGAGCACAATAGTTAAGAGCTTGAGTTTTATAGACAGAACCAAGTTCAAAAATCTGTTTCTGTTGGTATATGCCTGTAATCCCAGTGGCTCTGGTGGCTGAGGCAGGAGGATCATGAGTTCAAAGCCAGCCTCAGCAAAAGCAAGGTGCTAAGCAACTCAGTGAGACCCTGTCTCTAAATAAAATACAAAATAGGGCTGGGGATGTGGCTCAGTTGTCGAGTTTAACCCTGAGTTTAACCCTGATACAGAAAATATATATATATTATATATATATATTATATATAATATATATATATATATATATATATATATATTTCTGCTACATACTTATTGTATAACTTTTTTCAAGTCACTTCTTTCTTTAAGACTCTGCTTACTGTAAGTGTGGATGACTAAGCTGCTTATCCCCAGGGTGTTTGTTAGACCTGTATCACTATAATAAAAATAACAACTCCCACCTTGTAGGTACTATCTGCCAAGTTTTATTAAGTGATTCCTGATATTGGTTGATATCATAACTATTCTCCTTATTATTAATGAACATGTGGGGAGAGAAAGACCATTATCAGTAGCAATAACTTCCATACTAGGTATTGGATGATACCAGTTGTTTCCACAAGAAAGTACAGAGATATATTTTATTTGAAATATTTCAGTATCTTCTAATTCCCCTGGTCAAAGCTCCCTACTATGAAGATGTAACCCACATAAAATTAGTCATGCTACAGGCCAGAGTACTGCTAACAGATGCCAAGGTATGTGTGGTCCAGGTGGGATAACCGGTTGGGTCTCTGTACATTGTGTCTGGTACTAAGTCATAAAAGTGTTTCTTCATGATGCCTGTCCACATGTTGCTCACCAGTTATAGTTGATGGTCACCATTAATGGCAAGATGGTTCAGGACTGCCATGTTGTCACATCACAGAATGACATACTGTAAAGGACTTCCTGTGATATTGACAGATAGGTTAGATACATTCTAGTATGATGAGCCCAACATCCTTCTTATATTGCTTTTCCTTCATCTAGTTTTAAGTTTGCACAACCAGAGATAAGCCAAAATACACAATCCTTCTAAAGAAATATATGTATCTACTCCATCAGATAGAAGGGCTTGTCCTTGGGCAACTTGAATATTCTCAATACCACCATCTTCCAGAAGTGGTCCTTGATCTTGTACTTACTCAGGTTTTCAATGATGAACATTGACACAACCTTCTTGGTCATCCTTTCCAGATGGGTCTGGAAGAACAAAAATCCTTGTTTAGTCTTTCTTAGATGATGTCAAGAAGATGATACTCATCTGATTGACAGATGGCTGTATTGTACCAGTTAGCCAGTGATTCTTCCTGTACTTATCCTAAAATTCAAGGTCCCATTGGCATACTGCTCACCGTATCATTCAGAAAAAACACATTAGCCTAGTGCATTATGAATTTTTACTGACTTCTATAAACTCAAGAGTATCTTTATTCCAACATAGGTGGTAGAAACTACCACTCTTCTCAGGTCCAATTTATGAAGCCATGGAGCCTGTGGATTTTCTGAATCAGCCCTGGGCCCAGTCTCAAGCCCAGATGGTATTGCCTAAGCAAATGAAGCAACTCAGTATGTCCATCTGCTCAGCCATTATACCACTCATGATAGCCTGTGAGCTGAGTATCATGAAGAAAAATGTGGTCACAGGGCCAAAGTAGCAGCTGAAGCTCATCTAGACTCTGGAACGGCTGCACTCAGCTACCAGTCTCACTTTACTAATCTAGCCACTGTAACAGATGTAGTCATCTTAATTTCTAAAAAATAAATGTTCAAAGAAAATCTTGGACTCTACTGTGTTGATCATATGACCAGTAATGCTCAGGGACTTAGAGCTGTTCCATTATCCAAGTTATGAAAAAAAGATGAGGGGCGGGGGGAATCCTGTGTACATCATGGATAGAAACACGAAAGACTGAAGCAGCAAAATCAGTTAAGAGGGTGTGATATTTTGATATAATAAGAAATATATATTTGATCTTTATCTCTGTTCTTGATATAGAGCTCCTAAAACCCTCAGAATTTTCTAAATGACAGAAATATCTTTTGCTTTCATAATGAGCCCCTTTCATCTATGTCTGAGTTTATTCTAATAAAGTGACTCTTGGAGGATCAAGACTGGTTGTCAGAGGCACCAACCACATGATTAGAGGGCAGGATCTTTTAGACCGACTTCCTAACCTCTGGGGAGAAAAGAGGGGATGGAGATTGAGTCAATCACCAATAGTCAATGATTCAATCAATTATATCTATAAAATGGAGCCTTCATAAAAACCATAAACTATGAAGTTCAGAGAATTTCTAGGTTGGTGAATACATGGAGCCATGGGGAAGGTGGCATGCCTAGAGAGAAAATGGGAACTCTGTGTCTGTCCCCCATATCTTACCTTATGGATTTTTCGATTTGGATATTCCCTGGCTGTATCATTTAAGATAAATTAGTCACAGTAAGTAAAATATTTTTATGAGTTCTGTGAACCATTTTATAGCAAATTATTGAACATGAAGAGGGAGTCAGGGGAGCCCTTGATTTGTATTCATGTTGGATGAAGTATGGGAACCCACCACTTGTTATTGTCATCTGAAACAAGAGGGCAGTCTTATAGAGACTGAACCCTTTATCTATGGTTTTGCATTAACTCTGAGTAGTTCATGTCACACTTGATTGTAGGCTAACTTCTCAATATCCAGAAAGAAGAACTGGTTGATATAGAAAATTCACAGATTTGGTGTTAGAAGTATATGTAGAAAGAATAAGTTTTCCTTAAGAGGTTATTACATTAATCTAGGTAGGAGATGTTATAATCTGGATAATGCTGTGACAATGGAAGACAGTGGTATGTTTGTATGTAAAAATTTATTTTAATGAAGACTTGTGTATTAGTCTGTTTTTGTTATTATAGAAAAATATCTGAGGTATACTACCTCTTAAGGAAAAAAAAAGGTTTTTTTGCTTATGGTTCTAGAGGTACAAGGTTGAAGGGCCTCTTCTGGTGATGGCCTTCTTGCTGGCCATTTTATTATAAAGTCACCAGATTCAATCATGGGAGCTTCACCCTAATGACATTATCTAATCCTAACCATTTTCCAAAGGCTTCACTTTTAAACACCAGAGTCAGATTAAGGGATGCTCTCTTAATACCTCAGAATGGGGATTAAATTTCAATGCATGAAACCTTGGGGGACACTCAAAACTATATCCAAACTATAACAACTTGAAAAAGTATTACATGTGATATTTCAAGGGACAAATGCATTCAATGCATTCCACTATGGATAGAGTGGTCAGGCATGGATTCAGATGGAGTACTTGATCTGAGTTCTAAGGGACATAGTAGAGAGGTGGGATAAATGGGAGAAATAGAATGAACAAATGCATGGGAATAATGAATTTTAAAGAGGTGCTCAGGGCTGGGCATGGCAGATCATGCCTATACTCACAGTGACATGGGAGACTGAGCAAAGGCCAAACTCAGCATCTTGGCAAGGCCCTCAGTAATGTAGTGAGACACTGTCTCAAATAAAAGATAAAAAGGGACTGGGGATGTAGGCTCACTGATAAAGAGCCCTTGTGTTCAATCCCCAGTTCCAAACAAAAAAGAAGATAATTCCAATGCCCAGAGAATTCAAATTAGAGCTAGCTAGGCTTGTTTACCTGTGGCTAAAGAGCGGTGCTACATTGTGAAAGTCTTTGCACATGTAGCTAGATAGCTTTAATTTGATTCTTTGGGCAATGGGAAATTATCATTCTTTTTTGTTTGTACTGGGGATTGAACCCAGGGACACTAAACCACTAAGCTATATCCCCATACCTTTTTATATTTTATTTAGAGACAGGGTCTTGCTAAGTTGTTTAGGGCCTTGCGAATTTGCTGAGACTGACTTTGAACTCTCGATCCTCCTGTCTCAGCCTCCTGAGCCACTGGGATTATTGGTAGTTAAGGAAGATTAACCTGCAAGTGTAAACCAGAATACTGAGAAAGAGTCTAGAGGCAGGGAGACCAATTAGCAAACGTTAAAGAAATGTGAAAATCATCAAAATCAAAATGGATTTACTTGAGTCAACAACAACAAAATAACAATTACAATGGGAGATTATTTTTTTTAAAAAAGGATTCTTATACCTGATTGGCTGATAGGAACTATCATAAAAGACTGTGTCTGCCAGACCCACAAGTTTGTATATATGCCACCACCTTCAAGAATGTGAACAGCTACTGTCTGTTCAACTTTGGACTGATTGCACTCTTGTTACTAATGATTATGCCCAAGGATTATTGTTTCAAATATATAATTTTGTACTCCTTATTTTTGCCTTTAAAACCTTCCCCTTGCCTCAACCTCCTTGAATATTGCCATAGTTTTCTATGACATGTGTATTCCCATTGTAATACTCTGCCACTCCCCAATAAATATTATTCTTTCGAGAATCTCTTTTGTTTTCTTTTACTCTGTGTATAAAAATTATCGTAGTATTCTGGGCACACATTCCTGATTCAAGATAAGTAAATAAGTAAATTCCAAAAATTGATTAGATTTTAAATGAGATAGTCTCTTACATTAGCCAGATGACAACAAGAAAGAGAAAATTCTGTTTCAAATGTCATTAGAAAGGATGAATTTATAGGATTTTGAAAGTTGTATAAATTTTTAAAGCTCTTAGTTTTTTAGAACAGTTTTAGGTTCACAGCAATAGTGAGAAGCAAATACAAAGATTTTTCCAGGAACTCCCTAGCCCCCACATATCAGAGATAACTTCCCCCATTATCAGCATCCCCCACCAGAGTAGTATATTTGTAAAAACTGATGACCCTACATTGATCCTATCAATGTCACCTTGGTTCCATAGGATATATTAGGAATCACTCTTGATGCTGTCTATTCTATGGGTTTGGATTGATGTATAATGACATGTATTCATAATTACAGTATGATGCAGCATATTTTCACTGCTTTAAAATTCTTCTGTGTTTTGCTGATTCACCCCTTCCTTGTTCTCACTTCTGGAAAGAATTGATCTGATCCTTTTTACTGCCTCTATAGTTTTGTCTTTTCCAAAATGTCGTATAGTTGGAATCACACAGTATAAAGTCATTTTCAGATTGGCTTGTTGAACATAAACAAACTCTTCATTGCTATTGTGCCTTTGTGGTACCCAAGTTTGGGACCATTTGCTACTGAAATTCTCTGCCTATATTTCCTTTGTAAACCATTGGTGGGTATCTGAATTTGAATCATAAAGTGCCTCTGCTCCTCTTGATTTAATTCAATTACCTTATCATCTTTTCTCTCTTTGATTCTTACTTTGGTAGGACTACCCACCCCAAGTCAAAATTCTAGTTCTCTTTGCTTTATTCTAGATTTACTCTTTTCCTCTCTCCTGACAATGGAATGATAGCCTAATGGTTGCTAATTAGTTGTTAGATATCCACAGATAGTTTTCCATGACTATATCTATTCTTTTTCTCAATCTCCTCCTTAGCATCCTTGATAAACAAGATATCTAAGTTCCCTAGATCAACTTCCCAACCTCCCAGAATATCTACTCAGTCCTGATGTATTGTGCAACACCCTCCTTTATGGACATTTCCTACCACCTGCCTCCATCAAAACTTACTTGTTGGACTTGAGTGGAGTTCAGTGGTAGAGTGTTCGCCATGGTCTCAATGTGAGTGTCCTCTCAAAATTCAAATATTGGAACCTAGTACCTTATGGCATAGTTTTAAGAAGTAGGGCTTTTGGTAGTGATTAAGGCATAAAGGTTCCATCTTCTCAATGAGATGATGCCATTATAAAGGTTTAAGTGATGTCCTGTGCTTAAGGCATAAAGGTTACATCTTCTCAATGAGATGATGCCATTATAAAGGTTTAAGTGATGTCCTGTGCTCAAGGGTGAGAACACATTGTTTACCCTTTCTGCCATATGAAAATGTAGCAACAAGATACCATCTGTGAAGCAGAGAGAAGGATTTTATCAGCCAACTCATCTGCAAATGCCTTAATCTTGGATTTCTCAGCCTCCAGAATGCAAGCAATGTTTCTGCTGTTTCTAATTTACTCAGGCTAAAGTATTTTGTTATAGTGGCCTGAGTGTACTAAGATATAGGTTAATTCAAAAAATAAAATAGGGTTTTGGGTATTAATGATTGATTGTAAATTAAAGTAAAATTCCTAACAAGAAACACAGTTAAAGTTTTCCTTGGCTTTTTATGCTTTAATTAAAAATAAGTGTAACTAGGAAGTGAGCCACATTGATGGTGGGGATTATCTTTGAAACACCCTTCAAAACATGCAGTCAAGGCCTGGGATTGTAGTTCGGTGGTAGAGCGCTCGCCTAGCATGTGCAAGGCCATAGGTTCAATCCTCAGCACCACATAAAAATAAATAAAATAAAGGTATCGTTTCCAACTACAACTAAAAAATAAATATTAAAAAAGTGCAGTCAATACAATGACCATCAAATTTCAATATCATTTTCAAAGAATTATCTCCTGAGAATTTGTATTTATACAGTTAAATACTCTGACACATATTTACTTTTTCTAAAATTATATTTTATATTTGACATTAAATGCATATTAGATATAATTATCTCTGAATAGTACAGTTGTGATATTTCCCAAATATAATTATCATATTTGAATATAATTTATTCCCCAAAGAGGGAAACTTTTCATATTTTGAAAGGAAATCAATGCAATATAAACATAAACAAAAAGATAAAGAGGATTGAGGATACTATTACAAATAGGGAATGAACAAAAAAGAGTCTCAAGAAAGAGATAATGTGTATCAAAGATAATGTGTACCATAATGCAACCTTGAAAATAAGAACAAAAATACTTTGGGGCCATTAACAACTTTAGCAGCTTAAACATATAAACACAAAGTATACATGAATATTGCATCTCCTCTACCCTTTCCCTCTGTGTCAGTGGTTGCCAGTGGATACTAAAATCATCTTCCTACAAAAAATGCTTCAGGGCCAAGTGGTGGCACAAGTCTGTAATTCCAGTGATTCTAGAGGCTGAGGCAGAAGGATCACAAGTTGGAGTTCAGCCTCAACAATTTATAGAGATGCTGTCTTAAAATGAAAAATAAAAATGGCTGGGACTGTAGCTCAGTGGTTGAGCACTCTTGGGTTCAACCTCCAGTACCAAAATAAATAAATGAATAAAGCTTTCTTCATTCCTCTGCTCAAAAACTTATTGTGAGCCAGGCATGATGGGGTGTGCCTGTAGTTTCAGATATTCAGGAGAGACCAAGAAAGAGAGGATGACTTGAGCCCAGGAATTTTAGACAAGCCTGGGTCACATTGCAAGACCCTATCCCAAACAAAACAAAACAATCCTATCATGGCTCCTCATTTCTGAAAGAGAAATTCTAACCTCCTTAGGTAATTGTGTACTTTCCTCCACCAAGAGATTAGTACCTTTTCAAAATTAATGTCTGCCTTAATTAAATGGACAAACAAGTATCAAATGTTTATTAAGCACTGACTGTGAGTCAAACATTCTGCTGAGAATTTGGAACTTTAAAAAGATTTAAGATGTTGTATCTGCCTTGGACCCCAAACAGACACATTCTCAAATAATTCTAAATATTATAGAGTAAAATTGAGAAAATAACAATACATGAATAAATAAGAGAAGTGAATGAGAGAGCTCAGTTTTTCAGAGATGAAGATGTTTGGGGAACAGTGATTAGAGTGTACACAGTGGAGCCAAATGAGGCTTAAAGTCAAATTTTGAAGGTGTTGAATCCTCGGTTATTTTTTTTCTATATGGGAGCTATAAAAAATCTCTTTGCTGAAATACCAAGTCATCAAATACAAATTATGTATCATCTCACACTATTCTATTTGTTTCTTTGAATGAAACATTCTTGAACAAATTCTGCCTTTTTACTTGAGTTGCAAGCTGAGTTTTCCATTCCTGGATCCCAATATTACATAGCAGAGTAATGGGTTTACAAAGTACCAGTTCCAGAAAACTTTCTGTTTAACTTTATTTATTTATGCCAGGCATTCTTGCTCATTTATAAGATAAAATCAATGGAAAGCAAATTTCTTGTATTTTGAGAGCCATATAAGTGAACATTCTCTTTATGGTATTTGCATTTCCAAGAAATCCAATGGATACATAACTGCATTTCTTTCCTTAAATTTCAGCATCAGTCAGTATTATACTGTGTACAAAATACTATTTGGTCATTTGCCTAGTAGCCTTGAATTGAGTAAGAGTGTTTTTCATATCCTTAAAGAAGAATCCAGTTGTCACTGGAAACTTTGCCCAAATACTTGGAATCATGGGGATTTTCTCATCTTGTTTTATGACAGCAATAAATAAGACTGGGTTATGGGCTCTGTTCTTGTTCCTCTTAAAATCCCTAATGTTACTGCTGGCCAATATATTATCATTTGTGATATTGAAAGACAAACAAAAAGTTGCTGAACGTTGTATACATCAGTCAATTTTTTCCTCACTCTTTTTCAGGGAAACAGATTGCATGAAACACTTTTCCACTGCCAGAAAAAATCAATTAGGGTTTTAAGACCAACAAATGTGTGAGGCATTTTTGTCTGTATCTTCCAGATGAGAAAACAAACACAGAGAGGCTAAGTGAATACTTTAAAATCACAGAGCCAACAAATAGAGGTTCCAGAACTAGTCTAGGTCCCTGGAAGCAGTGATTTACAAGAACTATAAATTCACCAATAACCCAAATTACACAAATGTATTTTACAAGAGCACTATAAAATAATCATGCTGCCTGGTGCAGAATACCCTAGCCAAATTTTCATCATGAAAAGATGCTCTTCTGTGGCTTGCAGTTTTGAAGGCAGATGTTGCTGAAAGCAACCAGTGCAATTAAAAACATAACAAAATGAAGTTTGTCATGAAATTCATTCACATGTAAGAAAAGCAATACTCTTCCTGAACAATATCAACCACTGCACACAAGACTATTTTATGTAACTGACAGCATCATGACAATACCAAAAAATGAGCACACTTAATTGGATGAAAACCAAATAGACAAGACTGTGGATATAAATCCAAGCATCTATAATGGTCACCAGAGGTGATTCAGATAATCACAACTCCAAAAAGAAGCTCCTGATTATTTCGAGTTGGGAATTAGACTGTGTGATCTGTGTGACAGCTGTGACAGGTAATAAAAGAGAAATTCCAATAAAGAGTCACAGCACTGCATAATAATGTTAGAAGAAGCAACAGATAAAAATCAAGATTCATTAGAATTTGAACTTACAGTTATCAAAGAGAGTTTTAATCTACAGAGATTTAAGAGTAAGGGAAAGTTTTCTTTACTTAAATTAACAGGAGATATGGGTAGACCCAAGGTTTGATGATACCTGTATTTTCTGATATATCTAAACTGACTGGAAGCACTCTTCACTGTTTTCTCACTGTTATTCTTCTGTGAAGTTTATTTTGCTATTTTAATTCCCAGGAAGTGAAAGATGAAACCATTTTTCTCTTTACCTGTCAATTTCCTTCTACTACACTTCTTTGGGGGACTTTGACTAGCAAATTAATTTACAAGTGAAGAGTAATTAGCATAATAGATTCAAAACATACAAGGATTATATATATATATATATATATATATATATATATATATATATTTTTTTTTTTTTTGTATTGGGAATTGAACTCAGGGGCACTCAACCACTGAGCCATATCCCCAGCCCTATTTTGTATTTTATTTAGAGACAGGGTCTCACTGAGTTGCTTAGCACTTTACTCTTGCTGAGGCTGGCTTTGAACCCACGATCCTCCTTCTTCAGCCTCCCAAGTCACTGGGATTATAGGTGTGTGCCACCACACAAGGATTATATCTTACTCATGGATTGGAAATATAATTTTTCTTGATTTAATGAGAACAATGAGTATTCAGCCTTAGATATAATTGGACAATAGTCCAAATAAAATAGTTTATTTTCCAAATTCTATGGCATCAGTAGAAAAATCTGTTTGTTACAAATTAGCCCTCATCATTTTTTTCTGTCTAGATAAGAAAAAAACGCCAAATTGAGAGTTACAGAAGAAAAAGATGACATAAAGAGACATTTGAAGTATTTCTTTTCACGTTAAATAGAATACATGCTGATTAGAACCTTTTTTTTCTCCCATTATATCTCAGGACTGTGTTTTAAGAAAAATTTCACCTGTCATAACTCTTAAATAAGAAGGCAACACGTTGCACCAAAGAGAATACTGAAGAAGAAAAACTAAATAATGGTATTAGTTTTCTATTTATGGGTGACAAATGATTAAATCATAGTGGCTTAAATAACATGATATATATATATGGCTTAAACAACATATATATGTGTATATTTAGTTGGAGGTGGACATAATACCTATATTTTATTTTTATGTGTTGCTGAGGATTGAACCCAGTGCCACACACATGCCAGGCGAGCGCTCTGCCACTGAGCCACATCCTCAGCCCCCAACATGAAGTTTTTAACCTGCCAATTCTTTAGGTCAGAAATTCCAGTGGGCTTCTCTGCTTTAGATTCCACAAGGCTGAAATCAAGGTGTAAACTGGTCTGTGTTCTTATCTGAAGGCTCTAGGGGAAAATACTCTTCCAGGCTCATTTCAACTGTCAGTGGGTTTTAGTACCATGCAACTATAGGCTTAAGGTCACCATTTCCTGACTGGCTGATGGTCAAAGGTTGCTTTTACCTTCCAGAGACTTTCCACATTTTTGAACCTGTGACTCTTTTCTTCATCATCAGCAGTGGTAGGCTGAATCCTTGCTAAGCTTCAAATATCTCCAGTTGTTCTTTCTGTATTATTTTCTCTGTCTTCAGCTTGAGAAAGCTCTCTGCTTTTAAGGGCTGATGTGATTATACTACACAAAAAAAAGCAGGATAATTCTCCATATTTTAAGATATCTGCTCTTAATTACATATGTAAATTTCTTTTTGACATGTAAAGTAACATATTCATAAATTCTGGCATGAGGTCATAGGTATCTTGTGGAGAGCAGTATTTGGTCTATCATAGTAACCTACTTAAACCCAATAGCTAGTAACTGATGTAGTGGTTTGTAAAAATCTAGGGTTCTTTTGGCGATACTTTGTGATTCTGTCATTCATTTTCTTTCTAGGTTAGTTAACAAAAGTCGACTACTGTTGTTTGGATCTTGTGTGTTTCTTAAAGGCCCATGTGTTACAGGTTTGGTCCCAGGATGGTGCTATAGGAAACAGAAGAACCTGTAGAAGGCAGAGCCTAGTGAGAGATCTTTGGGTCAGTGGGGGAATACTGCTGAAGTGGGTTATGGAACCCTAGCCTCTTCTTCTATCTATTCCTTTGCATTCTGGCTCATGATGTAAGTGATTTTACTGTGTCCTGAGCTGGTATAACATGTTGCCATGCTATAGGCCCAGAACAATAAAGCCAAGCAATCACGAATTTGAACCTCCAAAGTCATGAGACAGAAAAAATTCTTTCTCTTTGTAAGTTAATCATACCATATATTTTGATATAGTGATAGAAGATGATTGATACAACCATTAAACACCACTACCATATTGGACATTGAATGTTTTCTTTTCTTTTTTTCAGTACTGGAGATTGAACCCAGAGCCCCATAAGCACTAGGGAAATGCTTTACCACTGAACCATAATCCTAGCCCATTGGTCAGTAAATATTATCTCTTGAGAATAAGCAATGGAAAATGAAAAATTTAGGAATTTTCACTGAGAATTCCAAGAAGTCAGAGCTCCAAAGTAATACATTGATCTAGGCAAAGAAATATGCCTTTTCTCAGTCAAAATTTGACTATTTTAATTACATAAAGCTAGTAGGTAAAGGGAATTTAATTTCCTTATAAGATGTCATATTTTCAGGACATGACAAATTATTGATTAAGAAAAATATCATTATTAGTTAGGGCAAAATAAATACTTTTCTATCCAATAAGGTATTTTAAGGAGTTCATTTTGATGGCCTTACTTAGTGCAGGAATCCAGTGAAAACCCATAACTTTCTTTCTGATTTAAATTCCACTTGGAGACTATGCACATAAACACACACACACACACACACACACACACACACACACACAGTCAAATTAGCCTCTCATTTTAAGCCTAGTACCGAGAATCAAGAGAATTGAGTTCTAGTCTTAGCTATGCCTTCATCCATATGACTTCAATGGAATCACTTCAGTCCACTGGGCCTCAGTTTCCCTATATCTAAGCTAAAAAGCATGATCTAGATGATCTTCAGTGTTCACTGTAGCTGTAATTGTCTATGATTCCATCATCCAAATATTCAAATTAAAGTTTTAGGCATACTTACTCATTTTTAAGTGCTGTTTTGCTAGAAGATTCTCTGAACATCTATTGGTATTTCAAATGAGAACTCTTACATGCCAAATTTTGAATATTTGGAATTTAAAATTTTATTAGTTTTTTTATATAGCTAAATTATTGCCCTTGGTCTTATTGTTGTATTTTCAAGAGTGCTTTTGAATGGTGAGGTCTATGCTTACTCTTTCTTTTCTTTTCTTTCTTTCTTTGCAGTACTAGGGATCAAACTCAGGATCTCACACTTGCAAGGCAAGCCCTCTACCACTGAGCTTCATTCCCAAGTCCTATAATTGAAACATTAACTCTCAGACCAGAGAATATTCAGTGAACAAACTGCCTCTGAAAGCAACTTAATAAATCTTACTATAACATTATTTTATGTATTCTGGAAAATGGAGGTAAAGATACATAGTCTGAAAAACCCATTCACAGAGCCTCCTGTACCATTTTAAAGTGGCACTGGAACATAGATAAAATTTGTAATGGAAAGACAGAACAGGAGGCTCTGTAGAAAATACAACAATGTAATCATTTTTTGCTGAGATAGGTCAATTTCTATAACAAGCCCATGCTAAAATTTCAGTGGCTTAACACAGAAGTGTATTGCTTCACTCAATTCCTGTTGCTAGGGTTGTCATATTGACCTGGTGGGAGGACTTCGGCTCCACACAATTATTCAGGTGCACAGGCTGCTAACAGCTCCACAGTCTTCAATAGATGATTTCCAAGGTCATCCTATAAGTCTTCATGAAGAGCAGGAAGGTTCGCAAATAGAATATTTTAATAGGTCAAGTTTAAAAGAGCATATATTATTTCCCATTACATACCTCTGACTATAAGTCATCCATATGGTCACACCTAACTATAAAGGAGTCTGGGAAAAACAGTCTAGTCATGTGCCCAGGAAAAGGAACAAATGTGTCTGATGATGAGCTAGGGATTTTTCTCATACAGTGAAAAATGACAAGTTTGCAAATGCTCAAATTTAGAGAACTTATTTTTGTAGTAATTTAGGCATCTCTATAATAATCCATTCTCATTTTTAAAAGATTTTGTATAACTTTATTTTATTTATTTATTTTTATGTGGTACTGAGGATCGAACTCAGTGCCTCACACATGCTAGGCGAGCACTCTACCACTGAGCCTCAGCCCCAGCCCCTCCATTCTCATTTTTAAATGATAGAAACTTACTTTTTTCATAGCTATATTGAGGTATAATTTTCATAGCATAAAATTCACTCATAACTGCACAACTCAGTAATTTTTAGGAAATTTATACAATTGTGCTATAATCACCACAATTCACTTTTAAAATCTTTGTAGCATAACAAAAAGTTCATTTGTACTCTGTGTGCACTCAATTCCCACTCCCATCCTATAGCAACCACTGATGCTTTCTGTCTCTCTCATTTTTCCTTTTCTAGAAATTCACTATAAATGAAATAATATAATATGTGGTCTTTACATCTGCCTTTTTTCCACTTGGTATTTTGGAAGTTAATCCATTTCATTTGTATTTCAACAATTCATTCCTTTATTTTTAAAATTTTTTAGTTGCAGTTGGACACAATACCCTTATTTCATTTATTTATTTATTTTTATGTGGTGCTGAGGTTCGAACCCAGGGCCTCGCACCTGCTTGGCAAGTGCTCTACCCCAAGCCACAACTCAAGCCCCCAATTCATTCCTTTTTATTGTTTGCATGGGTGTATCAGTTGTTCACCCACTCACTAGTTGATGGACACTTCGGTTGGTTCCAATTTGGTGTTATTACCAATGAAACCGTGATGGATATTTTTATACAAGTCTTTGTGTGCATGTGTACATAAATATTTTCATTTAAAAAATATAGGTAGAGATCTAGGAATGAAATTGCCAGCTCAAATGGTAACCTGATGTTTAATATTTTGAGAACCTATGATACTATTTCCAAAGTGGCATTCCATCTTACTTTTCTAACCAGAATGCATTCCTCCACATTTTTGCCCTTACTTGGTGTTATCTTTTTTATTATACCAACTCTGAAGGTGGTATCTCATTGCAGCTTTAATCCTCTTCTTTTGGAATTTGAAACTTGATGCCCTTGGAGTATGCATAGGAAATAATCCTGGTAGGTTTACATGTATTTTCATTATAATTTGTAGCATTCAAGGAATTTATTTGCATATAAGCAGTCATATTATCTCTATTTTAATATTTCCCAAACTTTGGCTGGTTTGATCCATACTACAAAGTTTCACCATACCAAATCTGTATCAGTGAGGACTCACCAGAGAAACAGAACCCATAGATTATTTACAAATATCAAGGCATGGCTTACAGAAAGTCAGGAAGCTGTAGAACATGCTGGCAGAGTGAAACACTGGCAGGCCAGAAGCCCTCAGATATGAGCTAATATCACAGTCCTATAGAAGAACTTCTTCTTCAAGGAACCTCGGTTTTTCTCTTTAGGATTTTCAATGGACTGTATGAGGCCCAATCACATATTGAGGATCATCTTCCTCAGTTGTAATTAATCTATTGCAAAGGGTATGTGCATCTATAAAATACCTTTCCAGCAAAACCTAGATTAGTGTTGACATGTGTTTCCTAACCATCACAGTATCTATCAGAGGAAGAGTTTCAGTGTTAGTGAAAAAAAATAATTTATTTCTTAATAGCTAAAATAAATCTTAGAAAGATAATACCTGATTTGAGTGCTAAAAATAAAAAGTAGCTGTTTTCCTATAGGAATAAGTTTTCAAGCAAACAAAAGTTAATTGGTTCCCAATGATTACTATTTTCAAGAGCATTGATGCAAGACTGTATTAATAAATCTTGGTCAATGCACCACAAAACTGTCAAAGTGGTTAAACAGAGAATGCTAGACTAAAAGCTTGTATATCAGGAAGGAGTGAGACCTAAAAAATACTATGTCCCCTGCACCTAAGCTCTTTAGCAAGCTGATTTATTTGATTCATGCTACTAGAAAGTGAAAATTCTGATAGAGTTAATGACGCCAATGAAATGATTTTATATCCATTTTATTAACTAATATTGATCATACATATTAATGGGATTCACTGTGATATTTCCAGACATCCATACAGCATACATTAACCATATTTATCCACCCTTCTTCCACCCTTTCCTTCCCACCGTATACCCTTTTCATGCCCTAGTAATCACTATAAGGAGTGATTTTTTAAAAGCACATAAATATTGTATTAATAAAATGATCCATGTAGAACATTTATGACAACACCTCAGGGATAATTAAATTAATTTAGCCATACTCACTAGTGCTTTTAAAATAATGTGCCTATGATGAGTTACTTTAAGTAATCTTGTACTAAGTGATTCCACTTATATCAAAAATCATAGGAAGACGTATCTATAAGCAGCAAAGGAAATAACTATTTGAGGCAACTCTACATAAAGCATAAAATCAAAGAAATATATATATATATTTAATTTGTCATCATTATCACTTATATTGACCATATTTATAAGGTAAATTCTTTTCATTTTTATCTTTGGGTATTTAGCTTTCAAGTATATGTTGACAGAAAATGAAAACAGGAACAAAAACAAAAATAGAAGAAGAAAGTTTTAGTAAAAAGATATGTTAATCAGTGAAAATTATTTTCAGTTCTTTCCTGTGGTTGGGAATGTTTTTGCCTTCATTTAAGAACACTATCCTGAGGCTGGGAGGAGTATATGTCTGGAAGGGGCAAAATATTTATTAATTAATGAAAGATAATACAATTTATAATACATCCATGATTATTCTACTTTCTTTTTTGGTACCAGGAATTGAAAACGGTACACTCGACTACTGAGCCACATCTCCAGCCCTATTTTGTATTTTATTTAGAGACAGGGTCTCACTGAGTTGCTTAGGGCCTCACCATTGCTGAGGCTGGCTTTGAACTCACATCCTCCTGCCTCAGCCTCCAGAACCGCTGGGCTTACAGGCATGCACCACGGTGCCCAGTCTGATTATACTTCGTTCATTGAAAACTATGAAACCAAAGTCCTTCTAGCCAGTTAATTATAATTTATGATGTTGTTATGTGGTAACTATTAGTTTTCAATTTAAAAAAATAGAAATTTAAAATTCCAATTATACACATATAGAAAGGCTTACTGGTAGTCAATAAAAGGAAAATGGTGCCTTTCTCAATTTATGTTAACACAGATTGGCAGTTGAATATAAGATTCTTTGTCACCAACTATATTACTATAAATATACTTTCATTATCTTTTTAAAAATTCCTTGATCATTGCTACTCGGGAATATCTATCAATAATAAATTCAGACTCTGGAAAGACTTAGATTGTTTTAAAAGTTCTTCTTTTTATGTATGTATGTAAGGGATTTAAAAATTACCATATGTATCATTGCTAATCTTTGATTTAAATTGGGGACAAAATGAATTGTAGGGCACTAATATCCCCCAGAAACAAATCTTAAGACTGTCTTTTGTTGCATAAACTATTCTATGTATTTATGTATGAATATATGTAATGTACATACATTATGTTTACAGTGCTGGGGATGGAACCCAGGACCTCACAAACATTAGGCAAGCTCTCTAACACTAAGCTACATCCCTAGCACATAGGTTTTTATTTTTATTATACATTTTGGAAAATGAATTTAAAAGGGGACTGAGTGGGTAAGAAATTTCATCTAGAAGTTTTGATATAAAATGCCTTTCTGTTATTAAATATACCTAAGACCATCAGCATCATGATAAATAGGTGTTTAATATGCTTATGATCTAAAATTAGAAATGCTGGGAGACTATTTTTAATCACTGTAATGTTCATAAATTTTGTAGGACAAGAGAAATATCTAGCTAATGCTCATTACATTTGATGTTAGTGAGCATTCTGTTCCAAATATTTATAGGCATATTTCCCATGCCTTTTTCTTTCTTTTTTTTTTTGTATTGGGGATTGAACCCAGGGGTGCTTAACCACTGAGCTACTTCCCCAGCCCTTTTTTGTATTTTATTTAGAGACAGAGTCTCACTGAGTTGCTTAGTGCATAGCTAAGTTGCTGAGGGTGAGCTTGAACTTGTGATCCTCCTGCCTCAGCCCCAGAGTCCCTGGGATTACAGGAGTAGGCTACCTTGCCTCGCTCCATGACATTTTTTATTTCCTTTTTGGGCTTTGAGAAAGCCAAAAAATGATATTGTTTTGCCTGTGGATTACTAATTTTTAGTTTCAATTAATGAATTGACCATGGATATATAAAATGCAAGAAAATATTGATCTCATCAGTGGCCACTAGGTCTGCTTACTCCCAATCTATTCCTTTGTTTTTGTAGTAAACAATTTCCAGACTTGAAGAAAAAGAAATTGCCTTATTCCATATAGCCATCTAGAACATAATCCCTTTCCTCCCACTTTACTTCAGAAGGTTAGAAATAAGTCATGTCAAATAAAATAGTGTCTGCCTAAATAACAGAAATGTGATATAATGTTTCTGAGATTTGATAAAGTTAACTTATTAGCTGTCCAAACCCCTGTGGAATCAGTCATCTAGAATATTTTGTGCAAGAAAAGCCAGGCTTTTACTCTAAGATTTGCTTCTGCTGACTATTAATGCTCTACAATTCATATTGTTTCCAACTTAAGTAAAAGATCTGCAATGATACATATAGTAATTTAAAATCTCATGAAACTGTCTCTGAAAAGAACATTTTCAATATTTCTTAATGGATTTTTAAAAAATCTCAATGACCCAGAACATACTTAGCCTTTACCCATTTGCAAATGACCTGGTCATATCTCTTCTATATGAATTAGCTTATAGTTCAAATTTGATTCATTATTCTTCCTTAATGAGATTAGAAAAGTTGGTTTTGGCTTATATAAACTGGAAAATCTCAATAAGGACTACAAACTAGAGTAAAGACAAAAGAAAAAAGAAAAAATGAAAAAGTTACATATTAAGACTTTGAAGTGAAATGTTTTCCAACTTACATCTACTGATATATTATTCTGTCTTTCAACGATACATTACTTAAAATAATTCAGACAGAACTTTCTGTTCCTGAATACAGTTCCTGTTTTCTATTTCTTATAATGAATCACCTCAGGATTTCTACAGAAACTAAACTTGAGACTCACATTGATAAAAGTAATGGCCACCAAATTTGGGATCATTAGGGAAGGTTAGCAGCTCTTTTGGATAACAGAATGTTAGTAATCAAGCTGGTTTACTCATAACAAGGAGGGAAATGAATTACAGTAGATGGGGTAGAGAGAGAAGAAGGGAGGGGAGGGGAGGGGAGGGGAGGGGAGGGGAGGGGAGGGAGGATAGTAGAGGATAGGAAAGGTAGCAGAATACAACAGTTAGTAATAGGGCATTATGTAAAAATGTGGATGTGTAACCGATGTGATTCTGCAATCTGTATTTGGGGTAAAAATGAGAGTTCATAATCCACTTGAATCTAATATATGAAATATGATGTGTCAAGAGCTTTGTAATATTTTGAACAACCAATTAAAAAAAAAACCTTATGACAGGCTTAGGGGGTTGTCCTACTATTAATATAGATGGTCCCCTGCTGCAGTCTGGCTGGGCACAATTCAGGAGCCACTTGTCAAAAGAAATGAACTTTATTTTTAGAACACACACATCGCACCACACAGCTCCTCAGGAAAACCTTCAGAGCCCAACTGCCAACACCGGCTTCCCATAAGCCTCTCAACCTCCCCCACTCCTCCTGCTTTTGAGGCCGATTGGCTGGGTCATGTGGGCGGAGCCAAAAAAGTCCCCCAATGAGCAGGTCCGTGGTCTGAAAGGGCAGGGAAACAGCCCAATGAGCATCACCGCAGAGGAGCCAATCAGCTGGCAGCTAGAAGTTTGCTGGGGCCGCTGTGAGCCAATCATCAGCTGGCAGCTGGAAGTTTGCTGGCTGCTGGAAGTTTGCTGGGGCCCCTTCGGCTGTGGCTCACAACAGTCCCCAACTGACAATGGTTCCACATACAATGTTTTTCACTTTATGACAGCAAGAGTAATGTGCTTTGATTAGAATCTATACTTCATATTTTGAATTTTGATCTTTTTCTTTTTCTGATATGCAGTATAATATGCCCCTACTATGCTGTGTGGCAGCTGTCAGAAGATTATGAGAGTATATTATCATGCACTGTGTCACAAGGGTTTTTAAAAACAAGTATTCAATGAATTTCATGAGATATTTAATACATATTACAAAATAGGCTTTGCATTAGATGATTTTGTCTAATAGTTGGTTAATGTAAGTGTTCTGAGCATGTTTGAGGTAGACTAGGCTAAGCAATAATGCTTGGTGGGCTATGTGTATTAAATATTCTTTCAATGTATGGTATTTTCTATTTCTAATGGGTGTATCAGACTTAACTAAATTGTAAGTAGAGGAGAATCTGCATTGTTTCTTCCTCCAAAATAAAATATGTCTCCTTTAATCCCATCACAATCTCTTTAGGTAAGTATTATGGTTCGTATCTTTTTAACATGAGAAAACAGAAGTAATGTGAAATATCTGACACAGGGATACTGCCATTAATAGACAATTGAGGTTCTAGGTCAGACATAGTGCCAAAGTCACCAATTACTTTTTTCATAATGCTAACTTTACAGTTCAACAGATATTACAGACTAGACTCTATGGATTTTCAAAATGTACATAATATGACACCTTTGCCAACTGGAGTTGCACTACCTGGAGAGATAAGAAAAAACATAAGAGTGTGATGTGGCATGTGACCTGGACAAACTGAGATGGGTAGGAATTCATGACCAGGTGCTAGCCCAAGAGAGGTCTCTCAGGAAGATACTGACATGGTCTTATCTTGTTCTGTTCCATGTAACATTCTTAATAATAATTTGATGCAACCAGTTGATATGTTCATATAATAAAATTTACTCTCTAGGATCATAATTAAACTACTTAATCTGTTTAGAACATAGACCTCATCTCTCTGCCTATCCTTCTGATTTTTATGTTCTATTCTTCAGATCTAACTTAAATATTATTTTCTCTAGAAAGCCTTTATTTATTTAATTTTGTGAAGGTACCTGGTATTGAACTCAGGTACCTCCACTGAGACTCATCGCCAACGCTATTTTGTATTTTATTTAGAGACAGCTTCTCACTGAGTTGTTAGCACCTCACTTTTGCTGAGGATGGCTTTGAACTTGCAATTCTCCTTCCTTAGCCTGTGGAGTCTCTAGGATTACAGGCATGTGCCATGTTGCCCAGCTCTAGAGACTCCCCTATCTCTCAATCATGCAAGGGCCCCATGTTTCTCAGTCATACTATTTTCCTTCATAGTCTGTAATCACTGTTTTACTAATATGAAATTATTATAATTTTCAGACCATTAGTACAGATCCAGCAGTGCATGGTTTCATGTTTTCCTTATATGTAACACCTCAGAGATATTTCACAATCTTAGTGTCATGGCAAAGGCTGACTTGTGAGCAGAAAATTACCCACAGGACTCAGAAACATAAAAACAGCATTCACTGGAAATGGAAAAGTTATGCTAATTCAGGTTACACTTGAGTAATATCAACTGCAACTTTTATACACTTCTGTGTCAATTGATGATCAAATAAAATTGAGTTTCAATCATTTCAAGAAATATCATTACTAGAATTAAATTTCAAATTAAATTTTCAAAAGGGAATCTGATGATAACTTAGAAGAAAAGCAGTAACTTTAGAGAAATTCTATTAGATAACTACCTAAAGTGTCATTGTCTTGCTAATTTATGTATGTACCTTCATGCAGTATTTATTGACTACTTACCAGCTGGCAGGTAATGTATTAAGTGTTATAGGGAATATAAAAAAGAATAATATATGATTACTGTTCTTTGTTATTCACAGACTAGTAGAAAAGTATATAAAAATACATTGAATTACAATAAGGACTACATCAGAAGATTTTACAAAAATTCTAGGAGAACAATTTTTAAGAAGTTATTGAAATAGTTCAGGTATTATGTTGAGTCTGAACAAGGGTATTGGTCATGTGAATGGACACTAAGGAAAATATAGATGGTATTGCCTAGAAAGGAACAACAGTTCTAATTATTTTTCATATGGAAAACAAAGAAGGAAAGGGAATCATTGATATTTCTAAAATATTAAGGAAGGGAAGACCATGGAGAACAGTGGTACCACTGTCCAAATATGTAAGTTGAGAAAGAGTAAATTTGGGAGGAATGATGTAAATGTATTTTTCTGGGGTTGCTCATACAATTGTACCTTCTCAGAGCATATTAGATCCTTTCTTGAGGGTTGCTTTACATCCTTTGAACATGTTAGTGGAATTAAGCAGAATGCTATAATAATTAGTATTTATTAGTTATAGCTTATTCAATGAGACTGATTCCTACTACTAAACAGAGTGACATGCTAAGAACCATTCACCAATTCCCACAAAAGGCTCTAGAGAAATCTTAAGCAATCTTTTCCACCCTTTCTTGGTGTCTTGGGGAAAAAAAAATCGGTTTGGGAGTCAAATGGTACTGATATCAAATGTCACATTTTCCACTTATCCAGTGTCAGGATGTGTTAGGCACCACTGACTCCTTTCTGTAAGCATGCATTTTTCTCATGTATAAAATGAGTAGAGAATATCTATGCTATAGGTTAGTTTTGAATATTTAATCCAATAGCATATGTTAAATACCTGGCATCGGTCTTTGGTTCAAAAATGTCATTTAGTCTGCCCATACCTGTAATCCCAGGGACTTGAGAGGCTAAGGCAGGGGGATCACAAGTTTAAGGTCAGCCCTCAGCAACTTAGTAAGACCCTATCTCAAAATAAATAAATAAAAAGGGCTGAGGATGTAACTCAGTGATAATGTGCCCCTGGTAAGATCTCCAGCACCACTCACCCCCCTGCCAAAATGTCAATTTTTTTTGTCTTTTTATTTTTTATTTTGAGACAGGTGTTTTAGTCAGCATTTTCCTTTTTTAAAAAATATTTTTTAGTTGTTGATAGACCTTTATTTTATTTATGTATTTATATGTGGTGCTGAGAATCGAACCCAGTACCTCACACCTGCCGGGCAAGTGCACTACGACTGAGCCACAGTCCCAGCCCCTTAGTCAGCTTTTTCATTGCTTTGACTAAAGGACCTGGCCAATAGGGGAGGAAAAGTTTATTTGGAGGTTTACAGTGTCAGAGATCTCAGCCATGGCCATCCTGTTCAAGGTTAGATAGAGCATCAGGGTGGAAGAGTGTGGTGAAAGAAAGCAGCTCACATGCTGTTCAGGAAGCATACTCCCTCTCCAGATACAAAATATATACCCCATAGCCACATCCTACCACTTCAATTACCACAGTTAATCTTTATCAGGGGATTAATTCACTGATTGGGTTAAGACTTTCACAACCCAATCATTTCTCCTCTGAACCTTCTTGCATTATCTCACATGTGAGCTTTTGGGGGACACCTCACATCCAAAACATAAAGTTCCACCCCTGGTTCCCAAAAACTCACACTCATCTGACAATGCAAAATACATTTAGTCCATTCCCAAGAGTCCTCATAGTCTCAACAGTTCTGATTGCTCAAAGTTCAAGCCTCAAGTCTTCTCTATGGCTCAAGGCAATCTTGCATTGTGAGCACCTATAAAATTAAAATGAATTTACAATTATACAATGTATACAGAGTAAACATTTCCATTCACAAAATTAAAGACATAGAAAGAAGGGATAGGACCAAAGCAAGACTGAAATCCATCTGGGCAAACAAGTACTATAGCTCCACATCTGGCATCTGGGGCACAAGGCATTGTGATATTCTCTCCAAAGGGCTTATGTAGCTCTGCCCCTGTAGCCCTGTAGAGGCCAGGTGGCCTCTTGGTTAACTGGTCTCTGCTTGATTCCTGCAGCTTTCCTAGGGGGATGTCCCACATAACTGGCATTTCTTAATCTTTGTTCTCCACTGTAGCTTCAGCTTCCTCCTCAAATCTCCACAAATCTCCACACCTTGCCTTCTCAGGGAGTACCTACAGAGATTCTGACCTTGCTGCATTTTTATTGGCTTTGATTCACAGGTTTCTTCAAGAGAATTTTCACTTTTACTCCCTTGAGCTTGAGATGGGTGTGGTCTTGCCAACTCCTGAGATGCCCTCAAGACATCTTTTTTATGTTCTTTGAGCAAAGTCTATAGCATTTCTTTAGTGGTGGTAATGTCTTTAACAACTGCAACTTCCTTAGCCCTCATTTTACTCTGACCTTTCAAGTCCAAGTTTTTCAATCTTTCTGCTCTGTTTTATACTCCCAATTATCACAATAAATTTGGCTAAAAGCCTTAAGTAATATCCTTGCCACCACCTGAATGCTATGCTGCCTAGAGAATTCTTCCGCCAGATTAAGAAGTCTATTTCTGAGCTGAGGTTTTGGCTCAGTAGTAGAGTGCTCACCTAGCATGTGCAAGGCCCTGAGTTTGATCCTCAGCACCACATAAAAATAAATAAAATAAAGGTATTGTCTCCATCTACAACTAAAAAATAAATATTAAAAAAAGAAGTCCATTACTTTTAAAATCAGCCTCACAGAAAGTCTCAGGACATGGGCATAATGCAGACAACTTCTCAGCCAGAACATAACAGGAATGGCTTATACTTCAAATTCCAATAGAGTCCTCCTTTTCTGAATCTTCACTGACCACAGTCCTATTGCCATTCTGGTCTTCTGAGCTCCCACCAGAATCACCATTAAGCTCCACTTAAAAAAATCCCGAAGCATTTCCAGCTGGCACTGCTATAGATCTCAAAATTCCTCCCACCAATTCCAAAAAGCTCCAAATGCTTATTAACCACACAGTCAGGTTACTCACAGCAAGGACCCAACTTCTCTGTGCCAATTTCTGTTTTAGTCAGCTTTTTTTTGCTGCTGTGACTAAAGAACCCAACTAGAACAATTGAAGGGGTGGAAAAGTTTACTTGGAGGCTTATGGTTTCAGAGGTCTCAGCCATGGCCAGCCAGCTCTATTCCTCAGGGCTCAAGGTGAGGCAGAACATCATGGCGGAAGAGTGTGGCAAAGGGCAGCAGCTCACATGGTGGTCAGAAAGCAGAGACAAAAATGTCATTTACTTTTGAGGACCATGAACTCAGATAAGGTTCTGACTTCAAAAATTTTAAATTCATTTAAGGAAAGTGTAAGGACATCATTAAAAATGATTGTGAAGAGTTTTTATATTGAAAATAACTAATGAAGAGTTTTCATTATTTCCTCATTATTTTGTGATACAGCAAATAAATACTTTGAAACATGCTAAGCAGTGTTTTATAAACAAGCAATTTTGGAATGACTATTGCTTCTTGATTAGGGCCTCCTGATTAAATGTCTGTCCTAGGGATAACTTTCTTTGATTCTTGCTCAAAATACTACTCTCTCTTCTTCAGTTTACCAATAGGCTTCTTTAAACAACCGGCCTGTTCTGGATTCTTCCATTTTCTTTTCTCTGTCCTTACATTCTAGGTTTGTCCCTCCATACTCCTAACATCATTCTCTTAAAAAAATCATCTAGTAAAGCATGCTTATGGCTCTGGATTCAATCCTCAGTACTGAAAAGGAAAAAAAAATCAAGTGATTTTATTTTATTTATTATTATTATTTTTTTTTTGTGGTGCTGGTGATTGAACCCCAGGCCTTGTATATGCGAGGTAAGCACTCTAAAAACTGAGCTATATCCCCCATTCTTCAAGTGATTTTATTAAAAACTACCGAGTTTAATGGACTTTTCCATCCTGTTCTCATACTGCTGGTATGTCAGAGGATTTGTAAAAACCTGAATAAGCATGATATATCCTTCCAAATTCACCAATTTTGCACAGGTTCAAAAACTATATTTTATATCAAAATGGATTGATTATGCAATACAACACAAAATATACAATATATACTACATAATATACTGGAGACTTCAAAAAACTGTCATAACTAGATATCTGTTCTACATCATGCTTACTAATGGTATTGTGTTAACTCTCTTTTTCTATCAAGTTCCATTTTTATTTGTTCTTTTTAGATATACATGACAGTAGAGTGTATTTTGACATATCACACATACACAGAGTATCACTTATTCTAATGAGGATCCTATTCTCGTGGTTGTACATTACATGATGTGGAGTTTCATTGGTTGTGTATACATGTATGAACATAGGAAAGTTATGTCCAATCCATGCTACTGTTTTTCCTATTCCCATCCCCCCTCTATTCCCTTCATTCCCCTTTGTGTAATCCAATGAACTTCTATTCTTTCCTTTCCCCTCCTTATTTTGTGTTAGCATTCTATATCAGACAGGACATTCATGTTGACTTCTAATTTTACTGTACTCAGTTGGTCCTCCTCTTATCTCTGAACGTTTCTTCTCAGCTTCCCTTTCTAGCTTGATTTGCTCTTTACATGTGGAGTTTCCCAAGACTTTATCCTTGTCCATCTGCTGTTTTTTAAGACTGGTGGCACAACATAATCTGGAATCTGTAGTGGTAGACAAAGCAGGACATCAATATTGGCTTTAACTTTTCCATATTTACTATTGAATTGCTAGGAATAAGCCTAACCAAATGGAATTGAACATCACACACCTGGTGACTCAATAAATTAAGAGCTGTCAGCTATAAGAGACACTGTTCACATGTGCATCTGTTAAAAGAATGGCACATAATAAGAAGCAGGAAGCTACCAGCATTCTAAGAGAAAACAGTATAGAAGCTTGGAGAGACCTGATCTTATTGGGTAGATGGGTGTCAGACTTTAAACATCTTGTAGAAGATGACATGAATTTCTCCAAGAACTTTATGTAGGAAAGAAAGATCCTAAGTGCTGCTGCCTCATTTCTCTTTGTTCCTTCCACTACCTAAAATGATGAAGTGATAAAGGATATCCTGAAATCTTTTGACAATCAATTCTCTGCTAAGTAGTGTATAATCCGGCTAGTACTGAAAGATGCCGTCAGCAAAAGAAACAGTATCTTCTGGAGGCAACAGAGTTGCAAAACTGAAGATGCTTATTTGACACACCCCTTGACAGTAATGAACATCACTTGAGCATCTGCATCCACATTTCAATAGTGTGTCCATAAGGACATCCTTCCCATCAAGAGCATGAACAATTAGTCTGATTGGCAGCACTGGTTGTTTTTTTATTTTGTTTTGGTGATACGGAGGATAAAACTCAGGGGCTCTTTAACACTGAATTGCATCACCAATCCTTTTTTACTTTTTATTTTGAGACACAGTCTCACTAAATTGCTGGAGCTGGCCTCAAACTTACAACCCTCCTGCCTCAGCCTCCCAAGGCACACTGGGATTACAGGCATGTGCTACTATACCTAGCCAAGTTTTTGTTTTGTCTTTCAGTACCTGCTAGAATTTAGTCCACTGTGGTAGGACAGTGCATATATGGTTTCCCTCAATTTATTAACTATTCAAATTCTTTTCATCTCATCCTTGTCCTATCCCTCCAAAATGAGAAAAATACATTCCTAAATTTGGGGGATAATTACACCAACTTTCCTTCCTATAACATAACCTGGAGAATCTGCTAACAACTCTTTCCTTTAAACAGCTTGTCCTAAAATTACAGATACTTTAAATTCTAATTCCTGGTTTGTCTGAATTACTTTTTTCCCAAAATGCTTTTATATCCTGCCTTCTTGCCCTTGTATCAAGAAATGGATGTATCTCTGAGAAAGATGCATATATTAGTACATTGTAATTTACTACCCAAAGTGCTAGGAATGCCAACTTTTTATTTCATGTTGTGGTTTTGAAAAACACATGGTCTTACATGTCTAGTAAAGGATGCTTTAAAAATGTTTATGGAATATCCTTTTAACAATCCTTGATACATTCAAATGAATCAATATTCATAGTACACTGTTGACTATTTATTAAGTCAATATCTGGAAATACCTTGCCTTAGACCTTTAAAACAGGACAATTGGATATTGTACATTGTCCAGAAAATAATCTATACTCCAGGTGATCTGAAGTAGTCTGATGGTTTCTTGATTTCATTCAAATGAGTTTCAAAAGACATTTCCCTTAGGATGGTTTTCTGCTTTGCAGTTTACTACATGTACTTGAATCTGTGAGTAGAGAATTAGTACAAACTTATGTTTCTACCAGAGCTTTGTAATACCTGAATTGACTGGCAGATCTTTAACATGAATTGCCCGTGCACTTCTAACCTTGCTGTCAAAATTGTACTATGGACAACATTGATATTTGTCCAACTCAGTAAGCTGTTACTTTAAACAGCTATATCTATCCTCTTTAAAAATTTACGAGGGAGGCCTGAATTCCCAGTGGCCTTGGAGGCTGAGGCAGGAGGATAGCAAATTCAAAGCCAGCCTCAGCAATTTAACAAGGCCCTAAGCAACTTAAAAAGACCCTGTCTCAAAAAAAATAAATAAATAAAAACAGGCTAGAGATGTTTCTCAGTGGGTAAGCCCCCCCCCTGGGTTAAATCCCCAATACCAAAACAAAAAAAGCATATTACTGCACAGCATGTACATTTCCTATTCTGTCCATTAGTTCAATTTATATGTATGTTTGCTTTTTCCAACAAATAAATATAATCATAAAAATTAATTTCATTTTTTTTCATTCTGCATGAATATGAGTTACTAATTTAACATGAAATAAGGGCAATGTTTGGTAGATTACTGGGAGATTTGGGTTCTAATCCTATCTCTGACACCAAAGAGCTATGATCTTGGGTAAATCTTTTTCATCCTCTAGGCATTATTTACCTCATCTTAGGCTATAGTGCAGTTTGTTAAGAGGTAGAAAATATGAATTCATTTTCCATGTATTGAAATCCTATCTTTTCCACTTACCACATATGTGACCTTGGGTAAGTTACTTATGAATGCCACAAGTAGCTAATAATTCTAATTTATAAGATCATTATCAGGATCAGATTAGATTTCCAGTTTCCCAGTCTAGATTTGTTCCTGTGATTATGTATATGATTCTTAAGAATAGAGTTTCTTCAATATGAGCCAAACTTTTTGAAGGTATTAAACATTCTGAAGATATAATGATTGTCCCTGCTAGCTCTGTTATCAACTTTTTGGTGTGTCTTTAATAGTGTTCATTTGGAAAGGCAGGACAAAGGAGAGTGATGTAGCACTTCTGTTTTTAATAATTATAGCTTACGCTATCCAGTAGTGTTTAGCCCTCAGAAGGGACTTGAGGAAGCTCTCAGGAATTACTGAAATGTTTCTTTTCACCTAATGAGAGAGTCTGGCAATCTCTTACTTTTATATCTGGTTCAGTAGAAATATTCCATAGTGGTATGTGACCATTTGATACAGAATCTGTGTTTCTCTATAATAAATCTGTTTGTCAAAGGCAGGAGATGCATACTTGGTATTGGCAAGCATGGAGCAAATGAGTGAGTGCAACTATCCTGATGTGGGATCATTTCCTGTAGGAATTCAGTCTTGATGGCTATGTCAGTTCAGGAATTGGACTCTTAGGAGGAATACAGCATCTCCTGACAGGACCTGCCTACGACTTCTGGGCAATCACATTGGTATTTGAGGTAGCAAGTAGGGTGCCTGCCTTTTGATGTATCTGGATGAGTAGCTGAGCCAGCCATGGGAAAGTAGAATAATTAAATGAGAAATAAAAGAGGTTCTTGGTTAAACTGAAGACTTGATTTGGGAGCCAAAAACTTTAACAGTAATCTCTTGGATCTTGAGCCACATATTTTCCTTCAAGTGTACATTTTCCTCCACAAACTTTTGTTGGATTCTGTTATTGAGGAATGAAATGAAATGAATATGTGGAGGTTTTATTTAACAGCTTGCTATACGGAAATAAGAAGATCTGAAGCAGACTTAAATTGCAATCTTGTTATAATTTTTTTAAAGATTGTAAAATTCTCAAAATACACATAAGTCGAGTTCTGATATATGATGGGTGGATGAGGTTGTCCATTATATCACTTCCTCCTTCAGCTTCTCAGGCATGGTTTGGTAGTACAAGAATTCTGTAACACTAACAAATTCAGTAAAAAGTAAATATGTGGGAAAAAAGAAATAGGGCTTCTTTCATAATTCACAATAGCCGAGTTATGGAATCAGCTTTGGTGCCCATCAATAAGTGAATACATAAATAAAACATAAGGATATACAATGGAGTATTATTCAGCAATAAAAAAGAATGAAATTGTGTCATTTTCAGGAAAATGGAAGGAGCTGGAGATCATTATGTTAAGCAAAATAAGTTGGAGTCAGAAAGACAAGTATCACATGTTTTTTCTCATCTGTGGAAAGTTAAAAAAAGTGGCGTAATGAATGAAGAAGGAAATCTATTAGTGTAGAGGAAGAAAATTGGGTAATGTAATTGGGAGTGAAATATATCAAATTATGTTATATGCATATATGAATATTCCACAATTGACCAACTAAGCTATCTAATGTACCAATTAAAAAGAAAGGATATATATATATATATATTAATATATATATAATATATATATATATATATATAGAGAGAGAGAGAGAGAGAGAGAGAGAGAAACAGAGCCTCTGTGAAATTGTTAATTCAGAGTATTTAGCACAGCATTTTTCATATAGTCCATGCTCAAAAGTACTTGATGAATTAAATGAGACAAATTGAAATATATATATATATATATATATATATATATATATATATATATATATATATTGCAGCAAAATGACAACCCTGTTATCTACTATTGTCAGAAAAGTTTCACTGGCCTTTCAAAAAACTATATAAAATTTAAAGAAGAATTCAAAGCATTACTACCAATTAAGACAAACTATTTTAATTTGTTGACCAATTTTCAGATTCCAATTTGATATTCTATCATAAGTAGAATTAGATTGCCTGAAAAGCATATTACTTTAACATGTAATGATAAGTACATTTCTTAATCTATTTAGGCACTCAAAATGGAAAGCAAAGTACATTTAGAAAACAATATACAATGCCTATAGTTTGTAAATCTGACATTTAAAACTCACTTTATCATTTATTGCCTCCCCCGTTGGATATGTAATTACTTTGTGTTCTCTTAAAAATTTAAAGACTTTTTATTCTTTTAAGTGAGCAGCTGAAGCTGGATGCTATGCAAAAGGAATCTGAAAAGAAATAAAATTTGATAAGAATGATTGAAAAAGTCAGTTGAATACCAGGCTGACCCTTTCTGTAGTCCCATCATAACTAGAATATCACCCTTACAGTAATCACCACATTATACTAGAATGACTTGTTTTAGTCAATTTTTTTTGTTGTTAGGACCAAAATATCTGATGAGAACAATTTAGAGGAGGAAAAGTTTATTTTGGCTCATGGTTTCAGAGCCTCAGTCAATGGCTGGCCATCTCTATTTTTCTGGGCCCAAGGTGAGGCACAACATAATGCCAGAAGGGTGGAGTGGAAGAGCCAGGAAGTAGAGACTGGGCAGTGGGGTACCACCACAAAGACATGCTCGTCTAGGGCACAGCCCTAGTGACTCACCTCCTCCAATCATACCTCATCTGCCTACAGTTACCACTAACAGTTACCATGTAAAGTAGGATGGACTGGAACTGGGGTTGTGGCTCAATGGTAGAGTACTTGCCTCGTACATGAGGGGCCCTGGGTTCGATCCTCAGCACCACATAAGAAAATAAATAAGTGAAATAAAGGTATTGTGTCCAACTACAACTAAAAAATAATATAATAATTATATATAATATATGATATATATATATATAAATTCATATATATATATATATATATATATATATATATATATATACACATATATATATTAGTATGGACTAATGAGGTTACAGTTCTCACAGTTCAGTCATTTTGTCTCTGAACATTCTTGCAGAAACACAGGAGCTTTTGTGGGATACTCCCTAACCACAGCATGACCTATGTATGTGACTTTTTCCTTAACAAACTATAAGCTTTTTGGAGTAAAGACTGTATTATTGATCTCTGTATCACCAAGGTTTAGTTCATTTCCTGATATATAGCAGATGCTAATAAATGTAGTAGAATAAATAATTGAAAAAAAAGAAAAGAAGAATTGAGTGAAAAAGAATGAATAAACTCACCATTGCCTTTTATGTCTCTGAGAACTAAGAAATCCAAAGTAAGAGTTTCTTTTCATGTGTTTGTTCTATTATCTCCTACTTAGCAATTATTTGAATATAAAATCTGAAAGAGAATGGATGAGCAGTTAGTATCAGTTATCAGATATCTAAAAGTAATTTTTGAGGGGTAGCAGGATTGAACCCAGAGGTGCTTAACCACTCAGCCACAATGCCAGACTTTTTATTCTTTATTTATTTCTGTTTTTTTGAGACAGGATCTTGTTAAGTTGCTTAGGGCCTCACTAAGTTGCTGAGGTTGGCTTTCAACTTGTAATCTTCCCACCTCAGCTTCCCGAGTTGTTGGGATTACTGGTGTGCACCAACATGCCCCGCTTTAAAAGAAATTTTGATGGAGATGGGTAAGCAAGCTGGAGCTACCAATGGAATTCCTTACTTAATGGCAAAGTTTGATGTTCAGACACAAGTACATTGGCATCCAGGTCAAGAATAGTTCTCTTTTTGCTGCTTCCTCCATTAAATCTAATGAAATGATTGATAATCTAGAGTGATGAGAGTTTTTGTCTGTAGACTTCTATGTGGCTACTCTCACAGTTCTAGGATTCTCAGAGTTCTGGGGGGAACAAATATAAAATGAATCAAAGATATTAAAAAAAGTTTTCGGAAAAGAGGATAGATCCATATGGGACATGAGACTTAAGCAGTATACATATTTCTAATACAGTCGCTCTTAGGACATAGGGTAAATCAACCAATCTCTGTCCTTTTCCTTATTTCCTGCATGTTTATCTGTTTGAATTGTAAATAAACTGTAATGATTGCTGGAAAAATCTCTAGGTCTTAGGTTTACTTTTATCTTCCTCAAGACCTAAAAGATGGTCCTGTACAAGGTAGGCTTTATTGATGGGTTGATATTAAATCAACCTTTTTATTATTTATTTACATATAAATAAATATATGTGAATATATATATATAATATATATATATATATATATGTTTATTTTAATATTTATTAGAAGCCCCATTTGATCATGGGAATAATTAAAGTGCAGCAATGTTTAGTGTGAGTATTCAAGTTGTGGGCATTCAATGTTAAAAGAGGCTCTTTAGTTCAATGCCTTTATTTAAATATCTGGATTCTGAAACTACAGAAGGAAATGGACTTGCCCAAGTTCATATGGCTATTTGGCGAAAGTTCTCGGACTAGCATCCAGAGCTCCTGTATAGCATCTCACTACTCTTTCTTCTGCAGGGATTAGAAGACAGGATAAAATATCCTCCACATAAAACAAAAGACTCCTAAAACTTAGTAGAAAATTTTAAAGATAAGGTGTCTTTCATTATTTCAAGCATCATGGCAAATTTCACATTAACACATCCATAGGAGGTAGTTATAGGTGCTGTGGACCTGTACATTTTGAACTTTGGTGACTGTTAACGTATTTCTTGCATGATAGTTACTCTCCTTTCCCTCAGTTATATCCCTCTTCTTGTAAATCAATTTAAGGAAAACAGAGCAGTAATAGATAATTATAGATAAAAGGGTTAGCAGATAAATTTAAGAACATAATTAGAAGGATTCATGAATGCAGTACTGTGGTCCTAAACATTCTACAACTAATCTTCAGGACATAGACTATATCGAACATCACCTAGCTCCTATGTGTTATCATTACAAACCAAATCTTAAATAAGCTTCCCTTCATATTGTTTTGGAATTAGGACATGCTTCAAAATATTAGCTTAATGAATGAATTAGGGCTTACCTTTGACACCTTGGAAATGTATTATTAAAGCTCTTTTACCAGATATTATCACTATTCACCTATATTACTCCTCATCATTTCCCTTACTTAGAACTTGTCTATGGCAAGTAAAACATGGGAAACACATGGGAGGGCAGGGATATGGTCTCTTTCTCTTTATCACTGCATCTATAGCACATAGCACAGTGCCTAGTACATAGTAAATATGCAATCAATAGCTGATGAATTTAAAAGGAATGATATTAATACTACTTATCAAATGGCAGTGTTTATCCCGCCACCTACAAAACTTTTCCACTGATGAAAGTACTTGGTATAAGAAACATAATAAATTAATCTCTCATTTGTGGAATTTGAGAAGAATGAGTAAGATATCTAGTGTTGAGTACTTCCCACAGTCCCTCAAGCATGTATCATGAAGATTGCTACTAAATTTCTTTGTTCACACAGGCATTCCTCCGTAGAATACTTGGAAAGTTAGCCATTAAAAGAACTTATTATCATTGCAAATTTAATATTAAGGTAGGGATCCAGAGGCTTTCTTTCTTTATACATTTGCATATTGTTTTGTGATACCATGTCAACAAGACTTGATATAATATTCCAATATGTTTGGTTTTGCCCAAATGTATGAGTTGGATTATTGTTTACAATTTCTCCAGAAAATTCATACTAAACTATACACGGAGGAAGAGATCAAATAATTAATATAATACATGTGGTATTGAGGACCCATTAAACACATCCTACATATAGATTTAACAAACATTAAAAGTGCCTCTACTACAAATATTTGAACAGACAAAATCACCAAAGAAGATATTGAGATGTAAAATAAGCTCAGAAAAATGTTTAATATCTTTGTTTAAAAGACCAATGTAAAGAAAAATCACAATGAGATATTCTATATACTACAAGGTAGATTAAAATTAAAATTTTGGTCATAGAAGTTGCTGATGAAGATATAGAGCAATTGTAACTCACACATTGGTGAGAGGAATAAAAAACAATACAGTTACTTTAGAATATCATTTGTCTCTTTCTTATAAAGTAAATGTAAATTTTCTGTAGAACAGCAATCCCACTCCTAGGAATTTGTCCAAGAAAAAAATGAAACATATGCTCCCAAAAGAGATACTCATGAGTGTTCATAGAAGAATTAATCATAATAGCCCCAAAGTGGAAGCAACTCAAATTCCCATCAAGTGTTGATTGAATAAACAAATTGTGATATATCTATTTAATGTGATACTACTCTACAACAGAAATACATAGAGTACTCATATTTGCAGCAAAAGAATCTTAAACACATTATTTTAAATGATGTAAACCAGTCACAAAAATTGTTTATGGTATGTTACCAGTTATATGACATTTTAGAGAAGCAAAACTATAGTGAGAGAAAACAGAACATTGGTTTCTAGGACCCAGGTGTGGGAGGAAAGAATTGATTGAAAAGAGGACCAAAGAAACATTTGTGATGGTAGAATGTTCCATATCTTGATTGTGGTGATGGCTACCTGAGTATGTACTTATGTTTTAGATATGAGTTGTCCCCCCAAAACTCATGTGTGAAACAATGCAAGCAAGTTTAGAAAGGAAATGATTGGGTTGTGAGAGTCTTAACCTAAGCAGTGTATTAATCCCCTGTTAAGAATTAACTGGGTAGTATCTAGGCAAGTAGGGTGTGGCTGGAGGTTGGGTCATTGGGGGCATGTTTTGATGTGTATATTTTGTCCTGGGTGAGTGGAGTCTCTCTCTCTCTCTCTCTCTCTCTCTCTCTCCTTCCTGATGCCATGTCCTGAGCTGCTTTCCTTCACCACTCTCTTCCTCCATGATGTCTGCCTTATCTAGAGCCCATGGAGTCATCTATCTATGAATTGAGAAATCTGAAACCATTAACTCTAAATAATCTTTTCCCTCTAATTGTTGTTGTCAGGACTTTTGGTCACAGCAGCAAAAAAGCTGGACTAAAATAGTACTTGTTAATACTTGTGTTGAATTATATGTTTAAAATTGGTGAATTACATGGAAATTATATATCATTAAGAAGGGTTTAAAAATGGTTTGCCTCAAAAGGTTTCTCTTAGCAGTCAGTCATAATTCTTGAAAAGATTCATCATTAGGCTTTCCCTCAGTAAAGTCATTAAAGGCTCTGCAAAAATGTAAATCATACCTGAGTTATATCATATATCAAGTTGTTATTCTTTATTAACATCTTGTGAGTTGTTTTTCCATCTAGCTTTCAGTGTCCAGCACTGATATATGGGAATAGGATGTAAGAGATATAATCAATTGGGAAGGAATAAACTGTAATTGATGTGAGAGGCCAAGAGCAGAGCAGAGAGGAAGCTAATAGTGGGGTTGGCATATCACAATGAATGTTATGTGCAGCAATAGAGTCAGTAATAGACAAAAGATGATGGAAGGGAGAATAGATTAAAGGAGAATGAAAATAGACAGGAGTTTATTTATTGCACACTTAAATTGTCAATGCTTTCCAAATATTTCTGTGTTATTTAATCACCTAAATAACCCTAGTTCAAATACAGTTTTTAGCTGTCACAGGTTTACAGAGAAGGAAACTGAGGTATATAGAAATGAATTAACTTGTCTAAGATCAGAGCCCGCAAATGGCAGAGTTAGGATTTGAAAGTACATATGCCTCCTAAAATGTGAAGACCATGTTTTCTATAGTTCTCACCTTGACAATGAAGATGATCAACATTTGCCACCAAAGATTCAATTTTGGTACTCCTGCATATGCAACTTTTTTTCTTTTTTTGCCTAAGTGACTCATAGGCTTAAAATTGAAAGTGGCAAATCCAATTTACTATAGAAATTTTCTAAAATTCAAATATATGAAACCAGGAAGCTGGCTTCTTATGGGTAAACCTAAAAAGTTATTGAGACTAAGTTATTGAAAATGCTTAACACAGAAACTCTGCAATCTATGTTATTAGCTTTGAAGTTGAATCTAGATCAATAGAACTTTACACACAAACATGAAAGTTTAAGAAAACCACCTTCCTCCCAATACATGGACTGCCTCAGATAGTATTTTTTAAAATTGTTACCTTTGAGTTAGAGGAAAAGAAGGTTATGTTTTTCATGAATAACATGAATGGCTTTATCTTCTCTGATACTCAGTTTATCACCAGCATTTCTAGGTAAATTTATGTGATATTAATTACCTTTGTATACATATACTGATATTTTCAATCTTTCATGTTTCACCTCTGACCAGACCCATGCAAATTCCTTAAGAAATCCATGGGCCCAAAGAAGAACTAAATTAGATGATCCTTTGTGTCCAAAAGAAATGAGACCATTCTTTTATAAAATTTATCACTTTTAAATGGTATTGTGAAACCATAATACTATTGAAATTACAACAAAATACAACCCATTTTCAGACTGTGGGAGAAATTTCAATAGGATCTCAGCTTTGACTTCCTATACAGTTTTTTTATTGTTTCCTGTAATTTTCAGCTGTACTGACACACTAACTCCTATCATTCTTTATTTCTTGGCTACTATCTCAGCACCATCTAGAAAGAAAACTAGCTTAATAATCAGGCATTTTTAGGGAAGCTGAATAGTACAAATGATCAGGAAAAAGCCATATGGAAAAACACCTGAAATTCACAAAGCATAAGATTTATTTGCAAGCCAAAGAGAGTTATACTGAAGCCCCAAGGGCAAATATTAAGTACAAAGTGCCTGCAGAGGATTTCCTAATGACTGCTAAAGAGCATTAGATTAAAGATTCCAAAATCCTGAATCAAAGCAAGAGGGTTTGTTACAAATTTACCTCAAATGGGTGGTGATAGGCGAGATTTATGTAAAAATGATATGATGAAACTAAATATACAAACTAGACACCAGCCAAGACCCTAATTCAAAGAGATATATATTAGCTATGTACTGTTGGGCAAATTATTAATCTCTCTAAGCCTTAGTTTTCCAATCTGTTAAGTAGTAATGTTCAGATATAGTAGCCTTACAGGAAAATATGTCAACTCTACCACCACCAATTTATCATCTTGAAATAAGAGAAGACAAGGAGAATGGATGTTCTGGTTTGGATGTGAGGTATCTCCCAAAAGTTCATGTGTGAGACAATGCAAGAAGGTTAAGAGGAGAAATGTTTGGGTTATTAGAGCATTAACCCAATCAGTGAATTAGTCATGTGATGGTATTAACTGAGTGGTAATTGAAGGCAGGTAGGATGTGGATGGAGGAGGTGGGGCATTGGGAGCATGGCTTTGGGGTATATGTTTGTATTTGTAAAATGTAGAGCTGTCTCTGCTTCCTGAGAATCACATGAGCTGCTTCCTTTTGCCACCTTCTTCCACCATGATGTTCTGCCTTACCTTGAGCCCCAAGGAATGGGCCAGCCTTCTATGGAATGAGACCTCTGAAACCATGCACCTCAAATGAACTTTTCCTCCTCTACAATTGTGCTGGTGGGGTCTTTTAGTCATAGTGGCAAAAAAGCTGACTAAAACAATGGAGGAAAAATTATAAACTTTATATCCAGTGAAACCAGAAGATGGTAATTTCAAAGCCCAAAGTCCATGCAAATTCTGCAAAAAGTAAATATAAACTTGAGAACCTTATAGGAAGTCCCATGAGAAGCCAAAACAAAGAGTTGCAGGGAAAAACAGAATTGCAAGAGCATTTTTGAGGTGGTAGATCTCAAAAATCATTAGTTTAAGGTCTGGTATAATGATGCCACCTCCTTCACTCTTCTTGCTAAGGATTGCTTTAGCTATTCTGGGTCTCTTATTTTTACAGATGAATTTCATGATTGCCTTTTCTATTTATATGAGGAATGTCATTGGGATTTTGATTGGAATTGCAATAAATTAAATGATGGTTTTGGTAGTATAGTATAGTGCTTTTGGTAGTATGGTCATTTTGACAATATTAATTCTGCCTATCCAAGAACAAGGGAGATTTTTCCATCTTCTAAGGTCTTCTTTAATTTCTTTCTTTATCATTCTGTAGTTTTTATTGTAGAGGTTTTTCACCTCTTTTGTTAAGTTGATTCCCAAGTATTTTTTTTTTTTTAATTTGTGGCTGTTGTAAATGGGGTAGTTTTCCTAGTTTCTCTTGCAGAGGATTTGTCACTAATGTTCAGAAATGCCTTTGATTTATGGGTGTCGATTTTATATTCTGCTACTTTGCTAAATTCATTTGTTAGTTGTAGAAGTTTTCTGGTGCAATTTTTTGGACGCACTAGGTATAAAATCATGTTGTCAGCAAATAGTGATAGTTTGAGTTTTTATTTTTTTATCCACATCCCTTTAACTTTTTCATCTGTCTAATTGCTCTGGCTAGAGTTTCGAGGATTATGTTAAATAGAAGTGGTAAAAAAGGACATCCCTGTCTTGTTCCAATTTTTAGAGGGAATGTTATCAATTTTTCTCCATTTATAGTTATGTTGGCCTTGGGCTTAGCATAGATACCTTTTACAATATTGAGATATGTTCCTGTTATCCCTAGTTTTTCTAGTGTTTTGAACATGAAGAGGTGCTGTATTTTGTTGGATGCCTTTTCTGCATCTATTGAAGGGATCATATGATCCTTATAGTTAAGTCTATTGATGTGATGAATTACATTTATTGATATCCATATGTTGAACCAACCTTGCATCCCTGGGCTGAACCCCACTTGATTGTGGTGCACTATCTTTTTGATATGTTTTTGTATTCAATTTGCCAGAATTTTATTAAAAGGTTTTGCATCTATGTTTATTAGAGATATTGGTCTGAAGTTTTCTTTCTTTGATGTGTCTTTGATGGTTTTGGAATTAGGGTGATAGTGACCTCCTAGGATGAGTTTGGAAGTGTTCTATCTATTTCATTAAATAATTTGAGCAGTATTGGTTTTAGTTCTTCTTTGAAGTTCTTGTAGAACTCAGCTGTGTATCCATCTGGTGCTGGGATTTTCTTGCTTGGTAGGCTACTGATTAAGTCTTCTATTTCATTGCTTGAAAATGATCTGTTTAACTTGTGTATATTATTCTGATATAGTTGGGTAAATCTTATAATTCTAGAAATTTGTTGATGTCTTCAATATTTTCTATTTTATTGGAGCACAAATTTTCAAATAATTTATAATTATCTTATGTATTTCTGTAGTGTTATGATATTTCCTTTTTAATCATGGATTCTAGTAATTTGAGTTTTCGGTCTTCTTCTCTTTGTTAGCATGGCTAAGGGTTTATGAATTTTATTTATTTTTTCAAAGAACCAATTTTTTGTTCTGTCAATTTTTTCAATTGTTTCTTTCATTTCAATTTCATTGATTTCTACTCTGATTTTAATCACTTCCTGTATTCTAATGCTTTTGGTGTTGATTTGTTCTTCTTTTTCTAGGGCTTTGAGATGTAATGTTAGGTATTTATTTGTTGACTTTTTCTTCTTTTAAGGAATGAGCTCCATGCAATGAACTTTCCTCTTAGTACTGCCTTCATAGGGTCCCAGAGATTTTAATATTTGGTATCAGTGTTCTCATTTACCTCTAAGAATTTTTTAATCTCTTTGATGTCCTCTGCCATCCATTGTTTATTCAATAGCATATCATTTAGTCTCCAGGCGTTGGTGTAGCTTCTATTTTTTATTTTATGATTGATTTCTAATTTAATCCCATTATGATCTCATAGAATGCAGGGTAGTATCTCTACTCTCTGTATTTGATAAGAGTTGCTTTGTTGCATAATAGATGGTCCATTTTAGAGAGGCATCCATGTGCTGCTGAGAAGAAAGTGTATTCCACTCATTGATGGATGGAATATTCTATATATGTCTGTTAAGTGTAAGTTATTAATTCTACTATTGAGTTCTATAGTTTATTTGTTTAGTTTTGCTTTGGAAGATCTATCCAGTGGTGAAAGAGGTGTGTTAAAGTCACCCAGTATTATTGTGTTGTGGTCTATTTGACTCTTGTAATTTAGAAGAGTTTGATGAATGTAGATGCTCCATTGTTTGGGGCATATATAATTGTTATGTCTTATTGATGTATGGTTCCCTTAAGCAGTATGAAATACACTTCTTTATCACTTTTGATTAACTTTAGTTTGAAGTCTACTTTATTTGATATGAGGATGGAAACCCCTGTTTGTTTCTGCAGTCCATGTTAGTGGTATGTTTTTTCCCAACATTTCAGCTTCAGTCTGTGGATGTATTTTCCTATGAGATGAGTCTCTTGAAGGCAGCATATTGTTGAGTCTTTTTTTAAAAAAATCCAATCTGCCAGTCTATGTCTTTTGATTGATGAGTCTAGACCATTAACATCCAGGGTTATTATTGAGACATGACTTGTATTCCCAGTCATTTTTATATATTTTTGGTATTTAACTTGACTTGGTTTCTCATTTGATTGGTTTTTCCATTAGTTTAATATCTCCTTTTTCTAATTTTTATTGTTGTTTTCCATTCCCTCCTCATGGAATATTTTGTTAATGGTGTTCTGTAGTGCAGGCATTCTAGCTGTAAATACTTTAACTTTTGTTTATCATGGAAGGTTTTTATTTGTCATCAAATTGTCATCAAATCTAAAGCTTAATTTTGCTAGATATAAGATTGTTGGTAGGCATCCATTTTCTTTTTTTTTTTAAAGAGAGAATGGGGGGGAGAGAGAGAGAGAGAGAATTTTTTAATATCTATTTCTTAGTTCTCGGTGGACACAACATCCTTGCTTGTACGTGGTGCCGAGGATCGAACCCCGGGCCGCACACATGCCAGGCGAGCACGCTACCGCCTGAGCCACATCCCCAGCCCAGCATCCATTTTCTTTCAGAGCTTGGTATACATTATTCCTGGATCTTCTAACTTTCGGGGTCTTGGTTGAGAAGTCTGCAGACATCCTAATTGGTTTCCCCCTATATGTAATTTGATTCCTTTCTCTTGTGGCTTTTGAAATTCTCTCCTTATTCTGTATGCTAAACATTTTCATTATAATGTGCCTTGGTGTAGATCTGTTATGATTTTATACAGATGGTGCCCTGTAAGCCTCTTTTATTTGATTTTCCAATTCATTCTTCATGTTTTAAATTTTTTCTGGTATTATTTTATTGAATAGATTATTCATTCATTTGGTTTGTAACTATGCCTTACTCTATCCCAATAATTCTTAAATTTGGTCTTTCTATGAAGTCCCATTATTGAATTTCTGCTCATGGTTTCTTACAATCTTCATTGTGTGGGCATTTATTTTCAAGATCATATATTTTATTTTCATTGTCTGAGGTTCTATGTTCCAAATCATCTAATCTGTTAGTGGTGCTTTCTATGTAGTTTTTAATTTGGTTTATTGTTTTCTTCATTTCGAGGATTTCTGTTTGTTATTTTTTTGTCAGAACCTCTATCTCCTTATTGAAGTATTCTTTTCTTCCTGTATTTGCTTATGTAGCTTTTTATCAAAATGATCTTTTGCTGCCTGTATTTGCTTATGTAGCTTTTTATCAAAATGATCTTTTGCTGCCTGTATTTGCTCTCTTATATCATCCTTTAATTCACAGAACATTTTAATTATGTACATCCTGAACTCCTTCTCTATTGTTCTTCCATGCTGACTAAGGATTCTAATAATGTGGTATCTTGGTTTGTTTGGGGCACTTTCTTCCCTTGTTTTTTCCTGTTTTTTTTTTTTTTTTGTCTTCCCGTCTAGCAGTGCGTATCCAAGGTGTTACAGTTTTTACCATATAAGCTTATAGTGTCCCCTCAGGGTTTCAATATCTCTCCTTTAAGGGGGAGAACAATATTAACATATCCCAATTAAAACAAATATCATATGATATTAAGATATTTATGGTTTTGTCACAATATATAGAAATGGTGAGGTGAATTATTATCTACAATATAAACAGTAGGTTTGCAAAAGTGTCTGCAGTTTCTGATGGTGGACAAAGAGGGAACTGGGAGTGGGGTATAGGATGAGATGTTAAGGAGGTGTTAAAGAGATATTAAGGAGAGTTATTTGATCTTAGGAAGCATGAAAGAGGAATCTAAAGCAGTTGGTTAATAGAAGGAGAAAAGAGAGAAAGTAATTTGGGAAGATAAGTAAGTGGGAAGACAATAGAAAGAGTGCAAAAAAACAAACATAAAAATTAAGAAAAATAAAAATTGTAAAAATTGGAAATAAACAAATAAACTACCCAACTGTAATATACTACTCAGACATCCAGTCCTCAGCTGCTTAAATCATGGAAATGTACTTGGTTTTGTAAATGTTGAGGATGTAAGGGCAGGAGGAGAGAGAGAGAGAGAGAGAGAGAGAGAGAGAGAGAGAGAGAGAGAAGAAGAAGAAGAAGAAGAAGAAGAAGAAGAAGAAGAAGAAGAAGAAGAGGAGGAAGAAGAAGAAGAAGAAGAAAAAGAGAAAAGGAAAAAATCTTGAAGGAAGAAACAAGGGTTGTTTTGATTGGAGATCAGTTTCATTTCTGCTTCCCTTCTCATCCAACAGGTGGGGTTGTCTGTTGTTTGCTGGTATCTCCACCCTCAGGCTGATAAAGGGTATTAGATGGGAGGGTTAGTCTTGGGGTTGGAGCTCCTAGAAGTGGGGTATAGCACTTGCCAGTCCTGGTGGGAGACTCTACCCCAAGGATCTCCTTTGGGGCCCACTAGTATGATTGGGCTCCTGGTCTTATCTCCTTATATTGCCTATAGACCTCACAATTCCTGGTCTCTAATTTAGTCTCTAAAATATATCTCATTCAACCTCTCCCTTTCTACTTCCCAATCAGGAACCTTTCTCTCTGGAGGTCTTATGGGCTGTGCTCTGAGGGCTGCACACCTGTTGTGGAGAGCTGTTTTGTATTAGGCAGTTCAGGGCCAGGCTTTGTGAGCTACGAACAAGCCACATAGCTGCAAGCACTGTGCTGGGTTAGTAGCTGTGGAGGAGAGGGGAGAGTTGGAGGCTATAGGTACCTTGATATTGCTTCTAGGTCTCAGCCAGCATCCCAAGTTGGGAGTTTCCCCAACTAAAGATGGTGACAAAGGTGTCCCAAGATGGAGGTGGCTGCTTTCAGAGATGGGTTGTTGGGTTGGGTTGGGCTAGGCAGTGGTGTTAGGGGGTGTGTTAGAGATGCAGCTTTATGGTGTATAGTTTTGTGGCTGGCAGCTATCTCCATACCCTGTCCTGTGTCCTCAGGTGCAGGCTATTACATGTAGGGGACTGTGGCAGTGTGTGCAGTGTCCCAAGATGAAGGCGACTAGGGGAGCACCACATTGGTAGATGGGGGTCCACAAGTGAGCAGTGGCTAGAGGTCTCACACATGGGCTGTGGCTGGGGGGGTCCTGTGTGGGAGTGGCTATTGGAGATCTTCTAATAACTCTCAGAGAAACAGTATTCCCACTGCTTGAATCTCAGGTCACAGAGCGACACAGAATGTAGCGTCCCTCTAGCCCACCATCTTGGATCTCCTGAATAAATTCTTTAAGGATACAATGTATGTAGATATTCTATAATACATACAATTAGAAATTAAAAACAAAATCAGAAAACAAAAGACCCTTGCACCTGTAAATTAAAATACATCTATCTCATGTAATTCTTTCATCAAAAGTAAAAAGAGAAAATAAAACCTTTCAAGAAAATAGTGAAACCAAAACCACTATGTTTAAGAATCTATGAAATACAGCTAATATAACAATTAGAGAAAAATGTAGTTTTAAATACTATTATAAAATGAAGAAAAATGAAAAGATATTTTTTAAAATTAAATTTTAAAAATCAACAAATTTAACTCAGAGAAAGAAAGAATAAATAATCCTTAATACAGGGAAAACAAAAGTCAATTAAGAAAACAACCTGGTTCTTTGGGAAAAAAATCAAATACAAATACTACTAGATAAGCTTGCCTTTATTAAACGAAAAGGAAGAAAGCAAAAAAAACAAAATAAGAAGTAATAAGAGGTAACAACCACAGGAAGAGAATAAATTGAACAAACATAAATAGATTTCTTTACAAATACAGTCACGTGCCAAAGACCAACATTTGAATAAGTGTTGAACCACATATACCAGTGGTCCCATAAGATTATAACTGACTGAAAAAAGTTTTTGTCACTTAGTGTCACCATATCCCAGAGCCCATCTTAATGTTGTAGTGAAAAATGGTGATGTAACACTGTGATGATATAACACTGCCATTGGTATAAAAGTATAGCAATACCATTATGTACAGTACCTACTACTTGATGATTATAAATGACCTCAATAAAATAGGAATTGATAGTTACTTTCTTATTGTGATTTTTATATAATCATGGTTGAAAAAAAAACAAGTTTCATCTTTAATGAGGAAACACTGAAGGGATTCCCAATAAAGAGTAAGGCCAGGATGTTCACTAATACAACCACTACAAAGCATTGTATTGCATTCATTACTAAATGCATTTGTGTATATAAGATATAATAATATATACATTAAATTATAAACTATTAGGAAAAATGTAGTTAAAATATTTTATGACCTTTGTTTAGGGAAGACTTTTCTAGATATGTCTTAAAATGCACACACCATAAAGAAATGGGAAATAAATTCATCCATGTATACACGCAATGAAAACAACAAGCGTAGTCTGGCACTGTTCACACCCATAATCCTAGCAACTGGGGAGGCTCAGGCACAAGGATCTCAAGTTCAGAGCCAGTATCAGCAACTTAGCAAGGCTTTAAGCAATTTAACAAGACTCTGTCTCAAAATGTAAAATAAAAAGGGCTGGGGAATTTGGCTCAGTGGTTAAGTGCCCCTGGGTTCAATCCCCAGTATCAAAAACAGAAAGAAAAAAGGAAGGAAGAAAGGAAGAAAAGGGAGAGAAAGAAAACAACAACCTTGATTAATTGGTAAAAATATGCAAATCAAACTAGAAGAATTATAGAATTAGAATACTATTCTGAATATATAGAGATATATTTATAGCACACTGAAATTGATAAAATAAGAGCAATAACCCAATTTAAAAAAAATTGAAATGTGGTTTGAAGGTTAATTTTGTTTATCAGTTTGGGTAGGTACCCAGATATTTGGTCAAACTCTGATTTATATGCCTTTCTGAAGGTAATTTTTAGATGAGATTAACATTTAAATCAGAAGGCTGAGTAAAACAGATTATCCTCCAAAATAGGGGAATAGGGATGGGAATGAGGATGAGGATGGGGTGGGGATGTGAGGTTCATCCAACTAGTCAAAAGCTTTAAGAGCAGAAAAGACTGAGGTCTCTTCAGGAAAAGGGATTCTGCCTCCAGGTACTACATCAGTTCTTTCCTGAGTCTTCACCCTACCAGCCTATTCCGAAAATTCAGTCTTTCCAGTACCCAGGATCACATGAGCCAATTCAGAAAATATCTCTCTCTCTCTCTCTCTCTCTCTCTCTCTCTCACACACACACACACACACACACACACACACACACACATATATATACACCTTATTTGTTCTTTCTCAGGAGAATGCTGATTAATACAAAAGGGCATGACAAGAGAATTTATAGGCCCCCACAAGTAGCTCTTAAACATATAAAAACATGCCAACCCATATTCATAACAAGAGAAATGTAGACTAAGACTACCCAGATACTATTTTTCACCTCCCCATCTAGCAAAAAATAAATCCAAAATGTTTATAACAGGCATTGTCATAAATCATTAATGGGATCATAAAATGGTAGGACCCCTATGGAGGACAATTCAGCAGTATCTATCAAAGTAACAAACATATTTATGTTTTGGGCACTGATCTCACTTTTGGGAATTTATCCCACTGTTTCAATTGCACATAGAAAAAATGAGGTATTTTCAAGGTTAATCCTCACAACATTGTTTATCATAAAAACAACAAAAGTAACAGTCATTGAATATTATGCAAGTTTTTCAAAAATAGAGAAGCTTTCTATTTACTGGAAAAATCTCCCAGAGATATTTTTCAAGTAAAAACAAAACAATGAAAGAACAAACCAATGTAGATGGGTTTCTTTCTTTTGTGTAAGAAAGAAGGAAATATGAGAATATAAAGTACACATATATTTGTCTAAATTTGTATTTGTATAAATACTGTAAAGATTCAAAAGAAACTCAGAAGGAGTTATTTGTGATTAGTGCAAGATAGAGTTCATAAATAAATATGTAACTTTGTGCGCGCGTGTGTGTGTATGTTTGTGTGTATAAAGTGGGGGAGGAATAACAAGACTTTTCAATATCTACATTTTCACATCATTTTGATTTTTAAACATATGTATTAATAATATAAAATCTAAAAAATAAATATATAGAAATGACCGTTATTTTCAATAGCTGCATGATATTACATTGTTATATGTATTGTAATTTATTTTAACCAACCAATTATTGATTGACATTTAGGTTTTTTTCCCCCTGATTTTCTTCAAAACAAACAATATTTTGATCATTAATCTTGTTTATAAATCTATGTGCACATGTCTGATATTTTCTCATGTGTAGAAGTGTTTGATTAAGCAGGATTATTTTATTTACACATTGTCTTCCAGAACAATTATAGCTGTGGATTTTTCTCCCAGCCTTGCTAGATCTTGTGGTTTCACTGCCCTCTGGCCAAGAACGACAGCTATCAGGATCTCTGCAAATCTGCCAGGTCAAAAATAGTGTACTATTGTTGTTTATAGTTAGTCACCGCAACTCAGCATAGTGGTTAAGAGCACAGGGATTGAGGGCACATAGACTTACATGTAAATTTTGGTTCCATCACTAACAAGCTTTATAACCTGAGGCAGTTTAATGATCTTTCTCCTTCTCAGTTTCTTATGAGTCCAATCCTTCAGAAATGGATGGAGGGGATGCCATTACCATGGATATATCCCCCTCTCACTTGCAATTGTTTGAGAATTATAAATTAGTAATGTATTTAGACTATTAGACTATTAGTCAGCTTTTTCATTGTTGTGACCAAAATACCTGACAAGAACAGTTTTCAAGAGCCAGGCACTGTGGTACATGCTTATAATCCCAGCGGCTCAGGAATCTGAAGCAGGAGGATTGCAAGTTCAAAACCAGCCTCAGCAAAAGCGAGGCCTTAAACAACTTAGTGAAGCCCTGTCTCTAAATAAAATACAAAATAGGGTTGGGGATATGACTCAGTGGTCACGTGCCCCTGAGTTCAATACCCAGTAACTAAAAAATAAGAAGAACAGCTTAGAAGAGAAAAGTTTATTTAGCGCTCACAGTTTCAGCATTTCATGATGAACTAATTCCATTGTTCTAGGCCCAAGATGAGGCACAATATCTTGGGAGTATGGCATGGTCAAAGAGTGCTCGCTGCTCCATTCATGGCAGCCAGGAAGCAGAGAGAAGCCAGTGAGCTTCAGGGAAGATAAATCCTTCTGAGGCATTTCCCCCAGTGACCCACCCTTAGGGCTCATTCAAACTAGAATGGACTGATTAGGTCACAGCTCTCACAATCCAGTAGTTTGCATCTGAACATTGCTGCAGAAACACAAGGGTTTGCAGGGGACACCTCATGTCCAAACCATGACAGTCTGTGTCAGAAAATATAGAACCTAGGATCAGTTTAATTTTAGGTGGTCCCATTAGAGAACAAACCCTTCCTATCTGGGCATCTGTAAGTGACTCAGACAATCCAGCCACCAACCATGATGTGGCCACAGTTTATGGTATCACAGATGAGGGTCCTGTATCTATAAAGGTCTAAAAGTCTGAGTTGTGTTCATTGAGTCAGGACTTCTAGTTCAGTATAGCTCTTGCTCAGATCAAAACAGCTCTCAGCAGACAATAAAAAGTTTCAATTCGAGTTAGATCCAGGTATTGAAATCTGAAAATTCAGGATTCCAAAAGGCCAATGGCTTTTCTTTCAAAGCAGCAAAACCTAGATAATATAAGGTAGAGTCAGACAGCAGTGATCCAAGTCCAAGTGACAAAGTCAGTCTTTTTAAAGCCCTCTTTAGCTGGTCAGTCTAATAGTCCAAATTGACTCCCTTTAAAACATAGACACTAGGCTGGAAAACCCCTCAAGGGGTCAGACAGCTAATTTTATAAGAGCTTATTAGCAAACCAAAATGTTTTGTAAAACTCCAAATGTATATCTCCATGTGAAGATGACCTCTTTTTATCTCATCTCCAATAGCCAAAAACTTATGACAAAAATCATGTTATGGAGAATTGTTTAATTTCCAATTCTCAGGGTGATTAAATTCCTTTGTACTCAGGAGCAGTAAAAGCAAGGAAGTTGTATCCCACTAAATTGCAGGTTCTCATTATCATTTATTAAGCTTATCACATTTTATAAATTTTTATCATACATCCAGATGCACAGTTACAAACCAAATAATGCACAACATTATTGTTATTATTGTTATTATTACTATAATTGTTATTATTTGGTACTGGGAACCGAATTCAGAACTCCGTGGCTGCTAAGCATGTGCTCTACAACTGAGCTATACCCCTGGAACCAATGAAGTCATTTAAAAAACATTAGCCACCCCCTTATCTTATTGCAAGTTTACTCAAACATCTACCAGTGAAATTAGCAATTAAACAACTAAGATTGGAGGGAGGAGGCCTGATGAATCAGTGGAAACTGACTAAGCTAGTGTGGCTTCTTTTTGCAGGGTGGGGGGTTATTTTTTGTATTTTGTTTTTTTCCATTGGTTTCTTTAAAGCTTTGCTCCAGTCCTGTAAACTGACTTAGTCATTTTTCATCCTATTTGGAAAAGAGAGGGGGGGATGGTGCAGCTGGGGATTGAACCCAGGGCTTTGTGCATGCAAGGCAAGCACTCTACTAACTGAGCTATAGCCCCAGCCCAGCAATGTAGATCTTTAACACTTTGGGTCTACTCTAAGCCTACCTTCAGGATTTTTCATATCAAATCCCTTGTCACCTGTAGTAAAGAACAACTACAAAGTAAATCTTATCTATTTTTTTCATCCAAAACCCCTTGGGGGAGTGTTTAAAACCTTTATACTACCACTTGGCAGAAAGAACAAAACCAATGACATCTCCCAGGCTATTCTTTCTATGTCCGTTTAGTGAGCAAGGCCCACAGCAGCCATGTGATCCAGGGAGTAACTCTTCTGGGACCAGAGGTAACATTTTGAAATCCCATAGGCAACTTTTACCTCTCACCAAAGACAGCAGTTCAATGCTGTTTCATACTATGTATGATTCCATAGCCTCACAGGCACCAGGGGTTCATCATCTCCTACCTCTCTCAACTTCCTTTTTCCAAATTGCTGTGTAGTCATATTTTGATAACTTAGAGGGCATTCTAGTGAATCCCCCTACAATCACCATTTGTGTCAAGGGTCTCCAAGACCATTTGCATATTCACAGATTCATTGAAGGACTCATGGGACTCAGTATCTAGTTTTGCTCACAGCTACCATTTGTTAAAGTGATACAGGAAGGTTACACAACCAGATCATAAGGAAAACAGGCAGAGGAGGAGTCTTGAGGAAGCCAGGTGCAGGTTTCCTTATTCTGTCATGCAGCAATCTGTGTGTGAAAGTTTCTTCCAAGGGAAACCCATTAGAAACTCAGTGCCCAGATATTTATCAGGATTACTAGCTTATTTAGGTAGCTAGTGCCTAGAATATACTTTAAGTCCAGATTCTCAAAAGGAAATTATAGCATTTGCTCAATCTGCTCATAGTTAGACAAACTTCTCATTTAAGGAATTCTTTCTAGTCATGTCTCAGACACCAACCAAATGACAGACAGTATTATAGTAACTCTTTATTCTTCCTTCCTTCTCTCTTTATTCTCTCCTTTTTTCTGTCTCCCTTTCTTCTTTCTTTCTTTTCTTTCTTTCTGTACCTTCCTTCTTCCCTCCTCCTGCCTCTTTCTTCTTTCTTTTTTGGAATGCCTTTATCAAGATAAAAATTCACAAATTTACCCATTTAAAGTCTACAGTAAAATTGTTTTTAGTATATTCATAAAGTAGTACAACCATCAACAAAATCAATTTTAAACATTTTCATAACCCTTAAAAGATTCCTTGCACTATGTTGTGAATACACTTGTTTTTCCCACCAAAACACATATTGAGGTTTCCTTCCCTAATATGATAGTATTGAAAAGTGGTGGGACCTGTAAATGGTGGAGCCTAGTGAAAGGTGATTAGGTCTTGGAAGTGCCACCCTACCCAGCAAAGGATTAATGGTAGTCTCATGGAATGGGCTGGGTCTTGCAGGATTGTTTTTGTCACATAAGGGATTGTTTTTAAAGAGTAAACCTGGCTCTTACCCAGTCTCTTACTGCCTCCTCACTTGTGATCTCTCTTGTGTGCGCTTTTGCCATGTGATGCCATCTCTATATTATGACACAGCCAGAAGGCCCTCACAAATGGCTGACCAGATCGGGGGGCCACCTGATCTTCAACTTTCAGACTCTAAAACTGAGAGCTACATGAGCTAAATAAACTTTGTTTCTTTCTAAAGTACCCAGGCTCAGGTATTTTGTTATTGTAACACATAATGAACTAAGACATACCCTTCCCATTAAGTAGTCACTAGCAATTCCCAACTTCACCCAGCTCCTAGTACCAGTAACCTAGTTTCTATCTGGATAAATTTACCTTTTCAGAACATTTGAAACAATTGAATCATAGAGCATGCAGCTTTTTGTGTCTGGCATCTTTCACTGAGCATGACATTTTCAAGGTTCATCCATGTTATAGCATGTTTTAAAAATCTTTTTGTGACTTAATAATATTCCGTTTTCTGGATATGCCATAGTTTTTCCAGTCATTAGTTGCTGAACATTTGAGTTGTTTCCAATTTGGGACTAATGTGAATAGTGCTGCTATGACCATTCCTGTAAACATGTTTGTTTGAACACCCATTTTTAATTCTTTTGGGTATATAACAAGAACTAAAATTGCTGAGTAATATATTAATTTGTGTTTAAGTGTTTAAGCTTTTTTTCCCCTACTGCTGGGGCTTGAACCCAGGACCTCCTGCATTGTGTTTAAGCTTTTGAAAAACTACCAAATTACTTTCTGCAGTTGCACCATTTCATATTCCCACCTGCAGTATATGAAAGTTTCAGTTTGTTCACAACCTTGCCAACACTTGCTATTTTTTCTACCATGACCTTACTGGTAGATAAGTATTATCATATAAGGTTTTTTTTCTTTTCTTGTAATTTTGGTTGGAAATTCACCAATGATAAGTGATATTAATCATCTTTTCATGCATTCACTAGGCATTTGCATATATTCTTTGGAGAACTGTCTATTCATATTCCTTGCCATTTTAAAAAAGTTAAAATTCTTTTAAAATAATGAGTAATGAGAGTTCTTTTCATATTTTAGATACAAGTCCCTTATCAAATATATGAATGGCAAATATAACATTTTCTTCCATTCTGTGGGTGGATTTTGTTTTACTTTTTTTTTTTTTTTTTTTTTTGGTACCAGGGAAATAATCCACATCCCTAGTCCTTTGGTTTTTGTTTTTTTGTTTTCTTTTGAAACAGGGTCTTCCTAAGTTGCTTAGGGTCATGTTATATTTCTAAGGCTGGCCTTGAACTTGCAATCATTCTACCTCAGTTTCCAGAGGAGTTGCTTGGGATTACAGGCATATACCACCAGGCCCAGCTTACTTTCTTGGAGGGTGGGGGTAACAGAAATTTAACTCAGGGGCACTCAACCACTGAGCCACATCCCCAGACCTATTTTGTATTTTATTTAGAGACAGGGTCTCACTGAATTTCTTAGCACCTTACCATTACTGAGGCTGGCTTTGAACTCTTGATCCTCTTGCCTCAGCCTCCCAAGCCACTGGGATTACAGGTGTGTACCACTATGTCTGGCCCAGCTTACTTTCTTGATAGTATCATTTCAAACATCTAATATTTTAATTTTTGAGGAAGTTGAAATATATCTTTTGTTGTTACTTGTACTGTGATGTGAATCTAAAGTGTCACTTGTGCTTTACTTAACACAGGCCACAAATACTTATACTCATGCTTTCTATTAAGAGTTTATTTTTTAGCTACTACATTCATTTTGAGTATATTTTTGTGTATGATATGAGGAAGGAATTTAATTTCATTCTTTTGCATGTAAACAACCCGTTGTCACAGGACCAATTATTAAAATTACTTCTTTCTCTTTTGAATTTTCTTAGCATCCATATCAAATATCAATTACCCATAAATACAAGCTTTGATTTTTATATTCTCAATTTTATTCCATTAGTCTATGTGTTTATATTGACATCAGTATTGCTTTCTTTATTGTCATAATTTTATAATAAATTTTGAAATTTGGCAGTGAGTATCCTCCAACTTTGTTCTTTTCAATATTGACTTGTTTCTTCTGGATACCTTAAGTATCCATATAAATTTTAGTACCAGCTTGCCAATTTCTGTTAAAATAAAAAAAGTCAGGTAGAATTTTATGGGAATCATGTTGAATCTGTGGATTGATTTGGTGTGCACTGCCATTTGAACAACATTCAAGTATTATAATCGATGAACATGAAATATCTTTCCACTTAAATTTCTATAACTATGTTATAGTTTCCAGAGTATAAGTTTTGTACTTCTTTTGTTAATTTATTCCTAAGTATTTTATGCTTTTGATGTTATTATAAATTGCTGGGAGCCATCAGCCAAGTAGGTATGACAAATTCCTTGCCAGCTTACTCCCACGCTGTCTAGTGGAAGGACTTCTGAAAGGTGACCTTGCTCAAGGACCAGGGCAGGATCTGTGTTTAGGGTGTTCCCCCTTTAGAATAGGGCGGTTTAGCATAATAGGAGATTAGGGTGTTCCCCCTTTAGAATAGGGCGTATCCTGCTGCTGAGTTCCTCTTGAGTGCTTAGGGTCAGACAGTATATTTTGGGAGACAGAAGCCCATGCGGATGTGGATTTGGGCAGAGAACGTGGATTCCCCCAGAGCGTGTTTGTAGACGGCCGGTGTGAGTTCGGGAATAAAGAATTGCTGTTTGAATCTACAAGCTGTGTGGAGACTCGTGATTTGTGCCCAGCCAGAGACTGCGGCAATAAATGTCATTATTTTCTTAATTTTAGCTTTGGATTATTTACTACAAATAAGTAGAAATATAACTGATTTTTGTATACTTCTACAAAATCTTGTACCTTATAACTTTGCTGAACTTGTTTATTAATATTAATAGTTTTTAGTCAATTCCTTATGATTTTCTATATATAAGATGTTGTCATCTGCACAGAGATAAATTTACTTCTTTTCCAATCTGGATGCCTTCTTTTTCTTTCATTGCATAATTGCCAACTAGGTTACCTTTTCTTCTGCACAGTTTGTTGTTGAGCACCACTAGAAATTAGGAATGTGAAATTGCATTATAAACTGTAAACCTTATCTGGACAAACATAAATGTTTACTTTGTTACTTTTTATAAATTTGAGTCATTGTACTGAATATTTAGATCAGTAAGAGAGTCATGGCAAATACAGATCAAGTGTGATATTGACTACCAGTGACTTTTCTTGGCTCCTGACCTGTCTTTGTTTAAGAAAAGATGCCTTTTCAATTTATACAATGTCTGTTTCCTCCATCCCTATGTATCAGGGAAGCAACCCTGACTTGTATTCATATCTGTAAAACTGACAGCATTGGTAGCATGATTTGGAAAATGCTAGAATGGGGAGTTCCTTGCACATACGATTCATTTATTCTCAATGTCCTACATATCACCACAAATCTAAGAAGTAAGAATAAGGAGCCATTTCTCACAGGTGTGAGAGATTAAATAGGTCCTGGGATGGGTCTAGGAAATGTCAACATTAAGTCAACATTTAATACACAGCTATTGCATCCATATAATGTCTACAAAAAACTATGAAATATATGCTTTCCCCCTGCTTTTCTTATTTCCCAACTAAACCCCGTATTTCAGCAACTAAGATTTGAAAATAAAATTAGAAAATGTGTTTCTGCAGAATAAGTATATCTTTAATATTTAAAAATAAATTATGCAGAATAGAAGCTTTTAATATTATGCCCACCTACCCTGCTCATTTATGCACTATGATTCCAAAATATGATCACAAGGCTAATTAGAATTAAATTGAAGTCTAATACAACTTTTGCTTGATCAATCTTAACCAGATTAGAGGAAGATAGCCAACTTTTTCCATTAAACTTTACTTAATCTTTGGTAGCATGAAGTTTTGTAGTTCTTATTCAGTCAGCACTTCTTTTATTTTACCTTTGTGACCTATAATAGGAATATATGCTGAATTTGGGGGCACTTAAGTGAACCATACTGGATAATACATTACATGACCTGAGGGTAATGGGATTCAAAATGAAATTGCAAGTAAAAGGTGAGAATTAAAATGAAGTATGAAAACTTGGCCTACAGTAAGTGTCAAGCTTAAGGGTTGAAAAGTAAGTAAAAATCGAAAGCAATGCCTAGGGCTATAAGCTTTTTAATGTTGCCTAAAAAAAACCCCAAGAATCTCAGTCTCTAATAGAGATTAGGAAATAGATATAAGATGTTATCAAAATGCTGAAAGGTTATAGCAATGTTTTTCATCTTCTTTATATTAGTTTTAGAAAAAAAACACCTGCAACTTGTCCTAATATAAAAGGGGAGTCAGCCACTACCAGTATTTCAAATCAAAGAACTGTTCGACAATGCTACTATGTTGTAGAGAGGATGGAAAGAGAGCGGGATTCAAAATGACTCTTTCCCTCCAGAAAAGCACAGAGACTGTTGCTGTGTTAGTTTTTTGTTGCTATAACAAATTCCTTAGAAAATCAACTTAGAGGAGGAAAAAATTATTTTGGCTCATGGTTTCAGAAGTTTCAGTCCATGGCCAGCTGGCTCCAATGCAGAAACATCATAGTGGAAAGGACCAGAAAAAGAAAGCTTCTCACCTCATGACAGCCATGGAACAGAGAGAGACAGAAAGGGCATGTTATGGTTTGGATGTGAGGTGTCCTGCAAAAGCTCACATGTGAAACAATGCAAGAAGGTTCAGAGGAGAAATGTTTGGCTTGCAATAGTCTTAACCCAATCAGTGATATTTAATCCCCTGATAGGGATTAACTAAGTGGTAACTGAAGTGGAAGGGTGTGGCTGGAGGAGGTGGGAATTAGGCATGGCTTTTTTGTATGTATTTGTATCTGGAGAGTGGAGTTTCTCTCTCTGCTTCTTGATCACCATGATGTGAGCTGCTTCCCTCTGCCACACACTCTGCCATGATGTTCTGGCAGAGAAGAACTTCTGCGGACTCAGACCTCTGAAACTGTGAGCCCTCAAATGAACTTTTCCTCCTCTATAGTTGTTCTGATCAGATCCTTTAGTCACAGCAGCAGAAAAGTTGACTAAAGCAGGGGACAGGACAAGAAATGTCATTCCATGGCACACACCCAGTGAACTACTTCCTCCAACTAGGTCCCATCTCCTAAAGTTTCCACCACTTCCCACTAACATCACCAAATTATTAATCCATCAGTAGATTAATCCACTGAGGAGGTCAGAGCCTTCATGATCCAATCATTTCTGAAAAGCCCCACCTCTGACCATTGCTATACTGGAAACTAAGCCAAAAATATGTGAGCCTTTGGGAGTTAATCTAGATCCAATTCATAACAGTTGCCTATTTAAAAACTATGAAAACTAAATATCATGCCTCATTTGCTTTGGTGGAAACTTGCCATCAATATATAGAATGAAAATATCAACCATATGGGTGCTATTATTTTTAATCTAGTATTATTAAGCATTTATGCAGACAAATTGAATTTTAGCCTGTTTATCATATTTTTGTTTTTAAATTTATTCAAAAAAGAATCCTATGGGGAAGTTGTTAGTGTCTTTCATTTCTCAGACATGAAGTTTAGAGTGATTAAGTAACTTGTCTAATTATCTTTGAGCTAGTAAATGATAGCTCTAGACAATGGTACACACAGACAATAGTCTATGACACAGAGATCAATGATGTTAAAGACATTATGCTTCAGTTTGTTTTACAGCCTTACTCATTCTACTGAGATACAATATTGACCACAGGGAGATTCAGAAAATTACAATGAAAGTCATCTTTGAGCCAGAATGACTTTGTAGGAATCACTTTTTATGATAAGAGTTACATAAAAACTTTTTCTTCTTCCTTCTTTGAACTACCAATATTTTCCAATGTTTATGTAGACGTATTTATATTGTCAACAATTTTATTGAAATATAATTAGCATCAATCAACTATAAAGGAAATAATTTAATAAGTTTTGACATACGTATTCACTTGTTACAATGAAAATAGTGAATTTTTAAACCTCTCCCCAAATTTTCTTATTCCTTTTTAAATCCATCTTTTCCTGCATTATCTCCTTCTACAACAATCCCCAGACAATCAATGAATTTCTTTCATTGTAGATTAATTAGTAGTTCCTAGAAATTTATAGAAAAGGGATTATAATAATTATGTTCTTTGTAAAAGGGAAGTAAGTGTCTGGGTTCTTTAACTAGACTTTGAGATTTATCCACATTGTTGAATATATCAATAGGTCATTCCAACTTATTACCAGTTAGTATTCCATTGTATGGATGTACCATTCATCTGTTGATGAACTTTTGAATAATTTCCAGTTTTGGGTTATAAAAATCATTTTAAAAAAAGCTTGGGGCATTTGTATACAAGTCTTTGTGTGTGCACTGTAGATAAATATCTTGTGTGGAGAGGTTGGTATATAACTATTTCAGAAACATCAAAACTTTTAAAAAAAATTTGTTCTATTTATGTGCCCTCCAACAGCATAAGAGACTTTCAGTTTTATTTGTGTTTTAGGTGTCACATTGTGGCTTTAACTTGAATTTCTCTGGTAATGAATGATATCAAACATTTTTCATGTGCTTTTAACCATTTATATATCTTCTTTTGTAAAGCATCTGTCCACATTTTTTGTCCATTTTTAAAAAAATGGATTATTTGTTTTTTGCTATTATAGTTTTTTGTACATTCTGGATACAAGTTTCTTTTCTGTTATATGTGTTACAAAGTTTTTCTTCCAGTCTGAGGTTTGCTTTATTCTTTTTGTTTGTTTGTTTTAGCTTTTGGCAGTATTTGGAGATTGAACTCAGGTCATCACTTATGCAAGGCAAATACTCTACCACCGAGTTACATCTGTAGTCTTTTTGGTTTTGAGACAAGGCTTCACAAAGTTGCCAAGCTGGCTTTGAACTTGCTATTGAATTGCTTCGGCATATTCATCAAAATTAATTGATAATGCAAGTGTGTGTGTGTATTTCTGGACTTTCTATACTGTACCATTGACCTAAATGTCCTTTACTTCAACAATGTCAAACTGTCTGAATTAATATAGATTTATAGTAAGTCTTATTATTAAGAAATACAAATCCTTCAGCAATTTTCTTCTTTTTGAAATTTTTTTTTGGTTATTATAGAATAGGGGAAGAGCAGATCCTTATAACAAAAGATAGATTAATAAGAGAACAATAAACAAAAATGTTTTAACATACAATTTCATCTGTAAGTGGTAGATACCCAGGGAATGAGTAGTTTTCAAAGAAGCAATGTTAAATTAGCATCATTAACAAAGTACAATAAATTTTTAGAGAAATAATAAGACAAAGGAAAAAGACTTTGCTTCTCTAAAAAAAAGTTTTTGTTATAAATGAGGCAATACCAAGATGCTTGTGATTCCCCAAGTGTGCAATGCTCTTATAGGGGAGGTAAGATTTTGCCTCTACCTGCTGAGAATTTGATGATTTAGTTGATGAAATGAACTGACAGTGGGCAGATTAATTCAAGGGAAGGTATATCAATTTATTACATACACTGGAGCATTACATAAAAGAAAAGTAAATACTGTCAAACCTAACAAGATCTAGAAGTTTATATGAACTCTTTTTAGGGGAGAATAAATTATTTCTGCTAAAGATGAAGGGGTCCTCAACCTGTGACAAAATCTGTTTGGGCATGGTGTTGACCTCCAATATTCTCCTGTGATACTGTTCATCTTCTCTGGTTGATAAGATTCCTGGGAAGAGTATTTATAACAATTTCATTATTTGTGGAGGATCTGTCTTGGCAGATAAGCAAGTCCCTCGCTGTATATGCTATCCCCAAAGTGCCTTTGGTTTGAACTCATCAGCATACCAAAGTGGCCCATTTCAGGCTAGCATTTTCTAAACTTCTTCACATTCTTACACCTTTGGACTTTACCAATAGGTTGCTCCTGCTACCTGAAAAACTCTTTCCCCTTGTATCTGTAAATGACTAAGTCCTAAATTAGACGTTTTCAGTATATTAAAATGACTACCTTTGGGCTGGGGTTGTGGCTCAGCAGTAGAGCGCTTGGCTAGCATGTGAGAGGCCCTGGGTTTGATCCTCAGCACCACATAAAAATAAATAAATAAAATAAAGATATTGTGTCTAACTACAATTAAAAATAAATATTAAAAAAGACTATCTTCTACAACATATAAACTTTTTTCTTATCAAAGAAACAATGACATTGTAAAAATGTGTTTAAAAATCATTATTTATCAATGATTCTTGTTAATAATTGAGGAATAGCCTGCTTGTTAAATAATCACCTTGTTTATTTCAATCATAGATTCTAATTCATTATTTTACTATTTGTTATCTTCTTGGCCAAAACAAAGCCCTCTGCATATTTCCAAATATCCAGATTTTTACTTTCCTATGAGAAATTGTGTCAAAAGATAAAACAGGTCATCACTAATATAATACTATCCATACATTACATTAGATTTGCTATTCGATTTTCTTCTTCCTTAAAACATTGTTAAAGTCTTCTCTATAAGAAAGTCTCAAAAGTAGATTAAACTCAATCCCATCAAGCTCAACAAGGCTAAATGTCATTACAGGGGATAGAAAACAGATAAATGTCATTTTAGTTGGTAAACATAAAATGTTCACCTAATAACATGTTGGTGGATTTTTAAAATAGCTTTTGCACATATGCATTTGTTTTCTAAAAGAGGGAATAAGCCTCAAGGAATTGTTTACAATTATTATAATTTGTGAAACCAAAAATCAGATAGAAAAAAAGCAACTACTCAAAAGAGGTAAATAATATCTCAGAACACACTGCCCCCTACAAGACTAGGGACTAATAAATATTAGAAACATCAAATATATTAGTAGTTTTAGAACTCAGAACAATGTTTTTTTTTGTACTGAATTATATAGAGAGTAAAAAGACAAATTTAATTAATCTTCATCTGAAAGTAAAGATGATATAATTAGATATGGAAACATTTTACAGAAGGCAATCCATCAATTATCTTTATCTTATTAGGTAAATGAAGTGCACAACAAAACCATCATTTATTATTTATCTATCCCTCCTATTTACTATACCCCTTTGTAATAACCTTAAAGTAGGATTCTTTCTATATGCTGTTCATAACTGAAAATATGGGTGAAGAGGGTTACTGAGAGTGGATAGAAGGGTAAGTACATGGTAGAGAGGTACCAACTTTTTCCAACTTCAATTAAGTGAATAATCTAATACTGATGATATTTCTAGTACATGCTTAGTAAGCATTGGTTGGCAAACAATTCATTTATGGCAGAGTTCTTAAGATTGGTTATCAAGTAGTTTGTCTACATTTTTGAGGCTAGCAGAGAGATTGAAGCTGAAACTGTGAACCTTGATTACAGTCATCTCTGCATAATGGGACTAAATCAGCTAACAACATTATTATGATACACAAATAAGCATTATATTTTTGCTTTCTTCTAACTTCCTTGTCAAGGAAAATATTTTTTCTTAGATTGACCGAGACAAAATTCACATATAGTAAAACTCAAGCTTTTTATTTGCATAATCTGTGAATTATGAAAAATAAAGTTAAATAATCATCACTACAACTAACATGTCAGACATCTCCATCACTTAGAAAGATTTTTCTTGTGCACATTTGTAATCAGTCACAACCCAATCCTAAGCTCCTGGCAACCACTGATTTGTTCTCTGTCCCTATAGTCTTGCTTTGTTCTGACTGTCAAAAAAATGAACTATAGTGTATGGCCATACTATAAATGAACTATAGTATTGTCTGCCATTCTACTAGGCATTAATCACTAATGATGTTGATCTTCTTTTCCTGTGCCTATTTTACCATTTGTAAATCAGCTATGTTAAAACACCTTGTTAAGGAAAATACTATTTAAATTGAAAAAGGAAAGATGTATTGGGTGTGTGTTGGGAATCCTCTCTTTTCTGACAACTACCCTCCATCCAGAGTGGCTTTTGGTAGCCATGTCTGTATTATAAGACTTTACCATTCTCTTACCACAGATGGTTGAACCTCACTCAGGGAAAACTAATCCAATGATTGGACTGGAGAAATAAGAGAAATCTGATGTAGCTAGATCTTTTAGCCTTTGGAGGAGGCTAAATACATTATTTTGGGCCTGTTAATGGAGTCCTTATTTAACTGGAGATGGTATGAAGAGAAAGAGAGAAAAAATATAAACAGTTGCATAGAGAGAAGCATGTTGAAACTATGCGACCCAAGAAAGATAGATAGATAGAGAGAGAGTTGCTGATAGCTTTTCAGTTTTGGAATGTCTCTGATGAGGTCTACATTTACTTCCTATCATTGATGCTCTGAGATAATCCTATATGCTTCCATTAATTTCCCCTTTTGATTAAAATAGCTTAAACTAGCTTCATTTCTATTTCTGTTCCTTGTAACTGAATATTTTGGTCTAAAATAACAAAAATGGTGTTTTGGAATAACTTAAAAACAAAGTAGAGAACAACTAAAATTCAAAAGGATTTCAAGATTTATATGTGATGGGTTATATTATTTTATTTTTTGTACTGAAGATTTAACCCAGGGGTGCTAACCACTGAACTACATCCCCAGTCTTTTTTATTTATTTATTTTTATTTTTTTGAGATAGAATTCCTCTAAGTTTCTGAAGGTCTTGCAAAATAGCTGAGGCTGGCCTCCAATTTGCCTCAGCCTCCCGAGTTACTGGATTATAGGCATGCACCATGGCACCCAGCATGAGAAGTTGTTTAATTAGACAACAATGAATCAAAAAATTGAAGACTGCAGGGCTCACAGTTCCTTTCTGAGCCTTTCCCTGGGGAACATGGTGCCATGCTTCACACCCCATGGGATTATTAATGCTAAGCCACAGCTGGTTTGACCTGACATCTGTAACGAAGTCAACAATCTAAATACTGGACCACTATCTGAGGTTCCCTGGATCCTAATATGAACCAATAAAGATTCTCTATAATATCTGATGACTGGCTTAGGCTAATGAGATCCTAGTTTGGATGGGTCTAAGTGCAAGAATAGAGGGAAAACCAGCCAGGAGCTATAGGAGCCAGGAATCAGAGACAGGGAAAAGTTGAGCCACTATTATATTGAAACACTAGTATAGAGAGCAGAGACATTCACTTCTGAGGAGATGTTTATTGGAGTTTGTCACTAATGCCATCATAGCAATTGGACAGCTTTTTCTCTTACTTTCTTATGGTCCCTCAGGAAGCACCATCAGTAATGAAGGTAACAAACATATGTCTCTATTATTTTAGTTTGAGTATTTCGTGCATCCATAAAGAGCTCAACAAATACCCCATGAAATAAAAAATATGAAATACTATAGAGACAAATATGAAGTTCTACATTTAAGTTTAAACAACAAAATATACAAGACAGGTTCTTTTACAAGTCTATGTGGAAAAAATATTGAATATTGAAATGACTCCAAGCATATATAAAATAGCAGTGGGCATTCACCAGGCACAGTGGTGAATACCTACAATCCCAGTTACTGGGGAAGCTGTGTCAGGAGGACAAGCTCAAGGCCAGCCTCAGCAACTTAGCTAGGTCCCAAGGAAGTTATGAAGAACTTATCTCAAAATAAATGTAACTAGTACTGGGGATGTAGCTTAGTGGTAGAGCACCCCTGAGTCAAAACCTTGGTATCAAACATATATAAATAAATTAAATTAATAAATAAATTTATTAATTGAAGAACAAGGGAAGTGATAACTTTCTTTACTATAACTGATCAGGATTGGTCAGAAACATTGTGAGTTACAGATTTTAAGTTCTTGAATAGTAACTTTATATTCAGAGAAGGGTGAGTATAATCAATGATGATATTTAAAAAAAAAATGTCACTAGAGAAAGAACTGAAGAACTGCCAAAAACTATCTTGCAAAAGAGAAGTTTAGAAGAGTTTTTGACTACCCTTGTCTTCATATGATATGAAGACTGTATGTGTAAATGGAAGATAAGGTATATTTTGCATCAATCTAAAGGAAAGAGGTAAGATACAGATCACAATAATGTATGAAGTTCACATTGCTAGAATGATTAATACTGAGTAAGAGCTGCTCAAAACTAGAATTGAGATGGTTTATGATATAATAACTACTCTGAACCACAAATCCTAAGAGGTAATGGATAGGAATCAGTGCAGGATATTTGTAACAAATTCCCATCAAGGCCTAATATTCTGATGTAAGTAAATATTACTTTTTGGAATCAATTTTCTTTCTGCTTAGACACTGAGCTCCTTCAGGGCACTAAACTTGGCCTTTACTGTATTTTTTAAAATATCCAAATTCTGAATATAATCCTTGCAAAATAATAATTAACGTTTTAAATGACTTTTCATATGTATATCCTTCTCTCTCCTCTGCCCCCAAAAATGTAATATGTAAAATGCCAACAAACAGCAAATACTGATATCTGTTCTTTTGAAAGAATGGATTATTCTTGTCACACTTTCCTTAAGGGCTTCTTACAATTCTGGCTTCTTCTCCAAAGAGGTCCAGCAGAGCATTCTGCCCAATCAATGGAATGTTGTTCCCATAATATATCATCAGATACTCCGCTGGCAGGAGCGGAAGGTCGGGAACTGCCCTTTTCAAAAGCTTTATTGGAAAATAATATGCTGATCAAATTTATGTTAAACAGGTTCTGATGAAAAGTTAGTGAATTATATACACACACACACACACACACACACATACACACACACACATTTTAGTACCTTTACAGGTAGGGTTAGGGTGGTAGCAAATCATGTCATGGAATAAATATAAGACTGGGAGTCGAGAGACTCTGAATTTAACCTCAACAGTGACTCTAAACTAAAGGTATAATATCAGGCGAATCATTTCTCTGAGCTTCATTTCCTTTATCTGTCACCTAATGGTCCTCTAACATCTGATCTCCTGCACTGGTAGATTCCTTGGTGCCACAGCTTTTTAAGTATAAAAGGAGGTTTCCCCATAAAAAAGAGTAAGTCCCTGCCTTTACTTACAGGTATTCATCAACTCTTTTGCTTCCTTTTGCAATGTTCTGTTTCTCTCTTCTTGTCTACTATAATACACCATGCTGTAATATATACCATACTGTACACAGATTGAGCAAACAATTAGGTTCAATTAAAAGCTATAGAACCTCAACAACAAAACTGTATATCATGAAGGTTCAAAAGCTTACTCTAAATCCATGCTGTTTAGCAATCTTATATTCAACAATATGATAATATATTCAGCAGTAAGAATAACCATGACAGCTGGGCACCTGGCTTAATGGTAGACCACTTGCCTAGCATGTGCAAGGCCCTGGTTTCAATCCCCAGCACTACAAAAAATAATAATAACTGGGGGCTGGAGATATAGTTCAGTTGGTAGAGTGCTTGCCTTGGCATGCACAGACCCTGGTTTCAATCCCCAACACTACCAAAATAAATAAATAAATAACAATAAAAAAATAAGAGTATTATTCAGCAATTTTTTCCCCTCCCTAGAGTCCCAGGGATTCTTGTTAGCCCATTACAAAAACCTCTTAATTTCACACAGCTCTTAAATCCTGAATCAATCAGATATTAGCTGTGTATGCTTTTTAAATTTATTTTACCTTTCTGGTTCTTAGTTTCCTTATCTATTTAGTAAGGGAGTACTACATTTTCACAAGTATATAAAGTACTTAGCAGAGGCCTTGGTACTTGATAGGCCCTTCTTATGTTCTGCTTCCATTCCCTCTCAAGTGATGCTCCCATTTTTGAAACACACATTAGATAAAGTACCATAGAGATAGCCAGGTGTGACTGTGCACACCTGTAATCACAGATACTCAGGAGACTGAGGCAGTAATGTTTCAAGTTTGAGGCCAACCTGGGCAACTAGGTGAGATGCTATCTCAAAATAAAACATAAAGGGGTTGGGAATGTAGCTCAATGGTAGAGCACCCCTGGGTTTAATCTTCAGAACTGCGGTGGAAAAAAATATTATAAATATGTAGTATTTCCTTTTTTTTTTTTTTAAATTTTAGCCAAGCATTCCTTGAATCCTCTTTTTGGGGCTGTTCCTACTGACTCCTCCAAGACCTTTTCTTCCATCTCTAGCACCTTTTAAAATACATCCCTTTTGTCAGGATGAACCCAACTATTATGCATAACTATAAAGCTCTAATGAAAAACAAAATTCCTGTCTGTACCCTGCCACCACCGAAAATATATTCTGGGCTGTATCCTGACTTTCTCGCTGTACCCCACTGCCTTTAGATCACTTTCAGTTGTATCTAGACAATCTAGCACTTTAATACACAATGACATTTTTAAAAACAGTCCTGTGAATTTCTATTTCCCTGTTAACATCCTCAGGGACATTTAAAAATTTGAAACAAAAGAAACATTCCAGCACCCTTCTACAGTGATCTAACATCAGCCCCTTGGGGAAGTAGAGCATATTCTCCCAAGGACTAATGCTGCCCATTCTTCCCACCTTACAAGGCAGCTATGAGAGTTAAAGTGAAATAAAATAAAATAGAAACTTGAAAAACAAACTTAAAAAATAAAAAAAAGAGGAAAGGTTAATAGAAGTGAAGCTTTGAATAGCTTCCAGTGGTGGCAGAGGATTATTATTTAAATGGAAGAATCTGCTCTTCAATCAGCTGGGAAACTACTTTTTTGCCAATGAGTGTGAAACCTCACAGCAATTAAAGTTATCTTTCTAGCTTGCCACATCAATGTCCCTTGCATTGTGTCTCTGTATAGCCTATTCTGGTGGTATTCACTGTCAGCAGCTAGTGATTACTGAAGCAGTCATTGCAGTAAGAAACCCTTCCTCAGCTTTGCAGAAACTTAATAGCATGTTCCCTGTTGCACAGAGAAAATTCTGATTCTTGATAAGATAAACTAACAATGAAAATACATTTAACCAAGAAGAAAACAACAGCTATTGATTAATCCTCTGTTTCCTTGCCTATGTTGTGACAGGGCTACAGCAAGGACACAGTGAATGTTTGCTTCCTATTCTGATGAGCGTTTTCAAATATGAATAAGGCTCATGGCAATGATGAGCAGTTTTATTGCTAAAGAGAACTTTCATATAAAGTTCCAGGAAGTCTCTTCACCCCACTTTAAATATGAGGTCTGTACATGGAGATGTTTTCATTCACTCAGTAACAGCAGGGGACGCTGGATCAGTTGTTGCTTTGGGTTGTTTCTTTCTTTTTTTTTTTTTTTAACTTTTTTAGTTGTAGATGTACACAACACCTTTATTTTGTTTATTTACTTTTTTATGTGGTGCTGAGGGTCAAACCCAGTGTGTCACACATGCTAGGCAAATGCTCTACCACCTAGCCCCAGCCTCTGCCCCTTTAGGTTGTTTTTGACACCTGCTCTGTCCTCAACTTCATTTCTTAATTTAATGAATTTGTCATATTTTGGAATTAGGGGTGAAGGTAATGGCAGGGAATAGAATGACAATGTCACTGAGAAGGATCTGAGGGAGGTCCCTGAGACAGAGACCTCAAACTCAGGACAATGGGGTCCTTAATAAACATTGCAGAAAAGAATTTTAAGACATGTCAGGTAGAGGCACAAACAGTGATTTATTAGGAAAGCAAGGAGTATACATTCGAGGGTTTATGGCAGTCTAGCAATTCTTGGGATCCTTCTCTGTTATCTGATCAATTGGGAAAGTACCCTATATTGTAGGTTTTGTGACTCCCTTTGCTCAACCTATTCTAAAAACAAATGTATGACTAGGCTATTTCACAGTGAACAGGGCGATTTTTATAACTGGGCAAATTTCCAGTAACTATAAGATTGTGAGTGAAGATCTGTGGATTTCTCAGAAATCTGGGAATGACAGGCCTGGGAAAAAACTAGCTTTAGGAGTGACAGGCTTAGGAGGAATACTGGCTTTGGGAGTAAAGGTGTTAGGAACTTTAGCAGAAGGTTTTCAGATTTAAGTTACAGTTTCCTTTTCCTTCCTTTGTCTACTTTCTATTATTTCTTATTTTCTTCTATCCTAACTCACAACCACTGAAATGGAAAGTTACTTTGATTCTATTGATTGATTCATTGACTACTGATCCTGTATATTATGTACCATGCATTGTAATAAGTGTTAAGTTCCAAAGGTTATATGATACCCCAAAAGATCACTTCTTTGGGAAAATACAGACATTTAATCAGTTTAATAAGCTGTCTGCTTAGTCTATTCACAACTAGCAATCTACTTAATTACCTTAAAAAATGAAATTTCACAGAGGGAAGAAGGGGAGGGAAAGGGGAAGGACTAGGGAATAAAACTGATCAAATTATACTGTTCTATTGTGTGAGTGTATGAGAATATTATAACAAATAAAAAATAGAAACAAAAAAATAAAATATTTAAAAAAATGAAATTTCAGAAGGAGCAGCACCTACATTGGCCTGAGTCAGGTGTGGCTTGAAAAAATAGAGAATTGTCAGGTGACTAGTAGGCACAGGGTAGGGAGTAGATCATTTAAACAGAGGTTAAAGCACAATGCACAGAGACAGAGAGCTCCAATGAAATCAATAGCTTGCTATTCCCATAGCCTCGCATAGACCATGCAGTCACCAGATAATCTAAATTAAAAATATGTTCATACTGTCAACCATGCAGAGTGACTGTGGCATGGTTCTTCATTTTATAAAATGAGGTTGAGTTCAAATGAAATCTGACTGCAGATGAAAAGGAATTTTAATGATTTTCAGAATTCAGAGAACTCAGTTTACTGACTTTTACTTCCCACATCTGTCAAAACACAACAAGAAGATAAAACTGTTTAAGATCCATTTTAAAGAATAGTCAGAAGTTTTATCTCCATGAATAGATTTGGAAAAAATACAAAGATGCAGAGTATGTAAATAAATGTTAAAGTCTTTTTCAGTTCTGAGAATCTATAATATGAAATAGAATTGTATAAGCTTAAGACTCCCTTCACCCAGAACAAAACAATGGTCAAGCAATATAACAGAATTATATTGCAAAACAAATCATAGTTGAAAATGGCATTTCTTCTTCTCTAATAGTATAAGAATGTGAAGATGATGGCTACTGCAATCATTCTTAGGTGAGTTAGGTATTTCAAGTTGTTTTTCTTATGGTGAGGCATATTTGACTGATGTTATCTCTACCAATTACGGTCTATAGCAAATATTCACAAATAAAGATAGATTCAATTGAACTTACCTCATTATTTTAAAAATTACAATAAGTCTAGTTTTACAGATCTTGGTTGGCCTTATTTCTGATTTTAGAATCAGGTAGCAGTCTGGACCAACACTTGGTTTAGAATGTTCTGCTCCAGCAAGTAAGCAAATGATATATAGAGTTAGATAAAAGAAAGTGAAATAGAGAAAATGTAAGTGAGATACAGAAATAGCCCAATTGGTTAGTTATGCTGAAATTCATCTTGTTTGAACAGGGTTTAAACAGTTGGTGGCTTGTGATTGGCTGAGACTCAGCTACTTGTTATTAGAGTATGTTAATCTTATTTACACATCAAGTTAGGTTATAGTTCACAACATAGAGTAGAGCTAAACTTCTTTTTTAACTGGGGATTGAACTCAGGGGGTGCTTAACCACTGAAGCACATCCTCAGCTCTTTTTAAATTTTCATTTAGAGACAGGATTTCACTAAGTTGTTTAGGTCCTTGCTAAATTGTTGAGGCTGGCTTTGAATTTGCAATTCTTCTACCTTAGCCTCTGCAGCTGCGGGGATTACAGGTGTGCACCACTGCACCCAGCATAGGGAAAAGCTTTTATGGCACATTTTAAACATATGGAGGCAGCTTTAGATCAAACTTGAGACATGCAAAGAGTATCTATTATTTACTTAAACATGAGTACAAGACTTTAAAGTCACTGAAAAAGAATTTATTTATTTACCTTTTAAAAATTTACCTTCTTTCTTAGTAAGTATTTAAAAACTTCCACAGGGTCCAGCAGGAGTGCTTTGCCTTCCCTTTTTGCCTTTTCCCTTTCTTCTGTTAATTAACCTAATGCTTTTTATCAGCATCTAAATCCTGAGAGGAAGCTGAGAGAACAAATTTCTTAAGACTTCTATCTATAGCTTAATTTTGTAGCAGTAAAGTTACATGCAAAGTGTTTCCTTAACCACAGCATGTACCATGACCTGGGTAATTGCCATTTTTAATAGGAGAATATCCTGATCTCCATAAAGCCACACTTACACAGCTTGAATTCAAAGCATATTAGCTCCTTCAAGTGTTGTTACAGGCATGGGACCTTCTGGGAAACTGAGGTAGCATGAAGACCCCCTGTTTTACCTTTTTCACTGCTGTAACTAAGGGACTTGACCAGCACAGCTGTGGGGGAGGAAAAGTTTATTTGAGGCACTCACAGTTTCAGATGTCTTAGTCCAGAAAAGGCCAACTCCATTCCTTGGGGCTCGAGGTGAGGCTGAACATCATGGCAGAGTGTGTGCAAGAAGGAAGCAGCTCACATCATGGTGATCAAGAAGCAGAGAGAGGGCTGGGGTTGTGGCTCAAAGGGTACAGCACTCACCTAGCATGCTTGAGGCACTGTGTTCGATTCTCACCACCACAAAAAACTAAAGATATTGTGTCTGCCTATAACTAAAAAATAAATATTAAAAAAAGAAAGAGAGAGAGAGAGAGAGAGAGAGAGGAGGGAGGGAGAGAGAGACACTCTAGCTCTAAATACAAAATATATACCCCAAAGCCACTCCCCCAATTAACTGCTTCCTCCAGTCACACCCTACCTGCCTCCAGTTCCCACTCGGTTATCCTATCACTGATTGTGTCAAGATTCTCACAATCCAATCATTTATCCTCTGAAATTTCTTGCATTGTCTCACATGTGAGCTTTTGAGGGACACCTCATATCCAAACCATAACACCCCCCCTTTAAACTCTGATTCTTATGATCAAGTCAGAAAGATTTTAGATGTCTCACTCAGAGTAAGAGACATGAGTTTATTAGAAGTGATAGGAGTCTCTACGCGGACTCCGCCATGTTGAGTCTTGTAGGTCGTGTGGCCGCTTCGTCGGCCTCCGGGGCCTTGCGGGGACTCAGCCCTTCGGCATCGCTACCCCAAGCCCAGCTTTTACTGCGGGCCGCCCCGGCAGCGGTCCAGCCTGCCAGAGACTATGCAGCACAAACATCTCCGTCGCCAAAGGCAGGCCCAGCCACCGGGCGTATCGTGGCAGTCATCGGTGCAGTAGTGGATGTCCAGTTTGATGAGGGATTACCACCTATCCTAAATGCCCTGGAAGTGCAAGGCAGGGAGACCCGGCTGGTTTTGGAAGTGGCCCAGCATTTGGGTGAGAGCACAGTAAGAACCATTGCAATGGATGGGACAGAAGGTTTGGTTAGAGGTCAGAAAGTCTTAGATTCTGGTGCACCAATTAAAATTCCTGTTGGTCCTGAGACCTTGGGCAGAATCATGAATGTCATTGGAGAGCCTATTGATGAGAGAGGTCCTATCAAAACCAAACAGTTTGCTCCTATTCATGCTGAAGCTCCTGAGTTCATTGAGATGAGTGTTGAGCAGGAAATTCTGGTGACTGGTATCAAGGTTGTGGATCTGCTAGCTCCCTATGCCAAGGGTGGCAAAATTGGGCTCTTTGGTGGTGCTGGAGTTGGCAAGACAGTGCTGATCATGGAGTTAATTAACAATGTTGCCAAAGCCCATGGTGGTTACTCCGTGTTTGCTGGTGTTGGTGAGAGGACCCGTGAAGGCAATGACTTATACCATGAAATGATTGAATCTGGTGTTATCAATTTAAAAGATGCTACCTCCAAGGTAGCGCTGGTGTATGGTCAAATGAATGAACCACCTGGTGCTCGTGCCCGGGTAGCTCTGACTGGACTGACTGTAGCTGAATACTTCAGAGACCAGGAAGGTCAAGATGTACTGCTGTTTATTGATAACATCTTTCGCTTCACCCAAGCTGGTTCAGAGGTATCTGCCTTATTGGGCAGAATCCCTTCTGCTGTAGGCTATCAGCCCACCCTGGCCACTGACATGGGTACTATGCAGGAAAGAATCACCACTACCAAGAAGGGATCTATCACCTCTGTACAGGCTATCTATGTGCCTGCTGATGACCTGACAGACCCTGCCCCTGCCACTACCTTTGCCCATTTGGATGCTACCACCGTGCTGTCCCGTGCGATTGCAGAGCTGGGCATCTATCCAGCTGTGGATCCTTTAGATTCCACCTCTCGAATCATGGATCCCAATATTGTTGGCAGTGAACATTATGATGTTGCCCATGGAGTGCAAAAGATCCTGCAGGACTACAAATCCCTCCAGGATATCATTGCCATCCTGGGTATGGATGAGCTTTCCGAGGAAGACAAGTTGACTGTTTCCCGCGCACGGAAGATACAGCGTTTCTTGTCTCAGCCATTCCAAGTTGCTGAAGTCTTCACGGGTCATATGGGGAAGCTGGTACCCCTGAAGGAGACCATCAAAGGATTCCAGCAGATTTTGGCAGGTGAATATGACCATCTCCCAGAACAAGCCTTCTATATGGTGGGACCCATTGAAGAAGCTGTGGCAAAAGCTGATAAACTGGCTGAAGAGCATGCATCGTGAGAGGTCCTCTTGCCAAACTTAAGCACTCATCCAGTATATTTTCCCTCTCTTTGCCTTTAATCCTAAAACCCACATTTTTTTGTGTAGGCCACACAAGAGCCTGATTGAATACATTATATTCTGTTTGAAGAGTATTTAAGGTTTCCAATAAAATGTACACCCCTCAGAAAAAAAAAAAAAAAAAAGAAGTGATAGGAAAGGAGGAAAAGGGACACTCTCAAGGGGGAGAGTGAGTCCTCTCAGAGGAGAGGAACAGCATACTTCCCAGACCTCCAGTTTTGTTGGGGATCTCAGAGATGTTTCCAGAGAGTTCCAATCAGTTCTACCTCTTGAATTTGTCTGACAGCAGGATGACATCAGACTTTTGAGTCCCTACTGCCATAACAACTTTAGGTCACTTTGGCCCATGCTGACTATTTCTAATAAGAATCTGTTCTTACAGATTTTTTGGTTAGGGGCAATTATTCTTATCTCCCTGAGTTCTGGGATCTGGTCTGTGTAAGGGTCACTAAATGCCTGGTTTCAGGGTAACTTGAGTTATGATCAGCATTTCAGACCTGCATTTCCTGTGCAGATAATATGTAGTTTACTGAGGAATGTAACATATTACATATTGTTATATTATGATTGTAATAATTGCATATTACATATGCAGGTAAATTGCTTTTAAAAGAAAGCATATGGGGGTCAGCACAGGGCCAAGTTTATAAAATTATTTCCTCAACCTCATGTTCCTACCACTCACATCTGTCTGTCCCCTAGCAGCACGATGTTCCACTTGACATTTACAGACGGAGGCAGACAGTTTGTCTTCTCGGAGTGAAAAGACTTAACAGTGTCTTTTATCTAATCCACCATGCTGGCTGTTCTCTCAGGAATAACCTCCAGTGTGTGGATCATGCACAGCCATCTGTGATTGTTCTATAGTGAGCTGTGGGTTCTGCATAAAACCAAACTCACTCTTCTACTGTGTAGCATTTAAAACCAAAGACACTGCTCTGAAATTAGTTTCTTTCAAATTTCATTTTAGAAAAGGCTCCTGAGAAAACTGATGGCACTGATCAAGAAATGACAATTACTTCACATTATGCCCTATAGTTTTAATAGATTCTTGGTTTTGGTCTTTCCCCACATTGACTACCTTCTTGGTAACCACATGTCTTAGAGGTACTTTTTGTTGTCTCTGCATAATTTTTCCTTTGGTGGGGGTGACTTTAAGGCTGGTGGCCAATGATGAGACTGATTGAAATCTGAGCTTGGTCTGGCATCAAGGTCTAACTCAACACTCTTTAAAAATTTTAACAACTACAGATCACAATAACTAAGAGATTATACATTTTGCATTTTTCTTATTTGTTCACATTTCCTTATGCTTCCACTGATTGATTTATCTGGAAATTAGATGCATCTCTAAGTTTCACTGGTAACTATAAGTAACTGAATGTAGAACATGTGGGTGAACATGTGTCTACCCAGGAATCAAAAGTTCTACACTGCATCCCTCTTTGGTTTGTAAGGTTGTATAACAGGCCTAACTTCTTTCTTTCTTTTTTTTCCCAGAAAGCCTTAGGAATTGAAATTCAAAGGTTTTTAAAGCAATTCTTCTCGCTCTTCTGAACAAAAAAAGTAATTGAGAAAAAAATGTAAATGGACACAGAGAATTAAGATAAAGATGGATAGGGAGGAAAGTGGTTGGGGTTAATTCAGTCAGAATACAGTATAGTCCTCTTTTCATCAAGTCCTTAGTCTGTCCTTAAGATTTCCATTTGTTTTACTCAAAGAATTCTTTAAGGAGGCAATTTGGATTGATTATGTCTTTTACAATGCCTCCAGGTGCCAATTAAAAATGTGTTCCATTATGGTTCTTTTTTTTTTTTTTTTTTTTACTTTCATGATTTCTGGTTCCTTCTTTCCTAATATGCTTCACAAATAAACAATTTTAACCAAATCAAAACTCCTCTACTGTGCCCACTGTAACTGTAGTTAACTTTGGTAATGTCACAGAAGAGTTGTCTCCTAAGAAGGGTCCAAGGAGTTCCTGAAGAGAAAGGGGAACTCAACTCAGGGTCAGGGGCTCTTGACATATGTGAAAAGAATTTCATCAGGTATCTGTTAAAGGCATAGTCAGAGCTTTACTATCTATTAGGAAAATATCTATTACTATCTATTAGGAAAATAGATACAAATTCAAGGGAAATGGGGGCAATCTCAAGAGAGAAATATCTTTGGCAGTAAAGCAAGGAATACACACTCAAGGGAGACTGTGGGCCATCTCAAGCATGAAAGACATGTTTTGGGGTTCTCAGATCTTATTTTAAAGGAAACTTCTTGAGAGGTGGGTATGGAAATCTATGTAGGAATGATATTAATCTAGTGATCTCAAAAAGGATTATGGTGGTCTAGTCAATCTTCAGATCCTCAGGTTGATGGGGTCTTCATTATCTTCTCAATAGATAGTGCCAGAAAGTTCCCTGAATTATAGACTCCTCAAAATGTCATATCTTTGCTTGATTAATCTATTTATAGGGGGATTAATTAACAGAGAACAGGTAAATCTATAGATTTCTCAGGAATTTGGGAGTAACAGGCTTGGAAAAGACACAGGCTTAGGGAGTAACAGGCCTGGAAGAGTATGCAGAATTTCTTAACTCAAATCTTATTTTCTTGTCCTTTCTTTATGTTTGTCTATTTCTTATTTTTTTCTATCCTACCTCAGTAAGTCTAATCTATTTACTCAACCTAGTAGATGGAGGTCTAATACAAAAAGATGAGTCTTTTTTTTTTTTTTTTTTTTGCAAAAGTGAAAAAGATCAGAGGAACTTACCTAGAAACCTTAGGCATCCCTGAGGAAAGCAGGAGACCTCAATGGGGTCAGAACCATCTTCTTCCCTGTTTTCCTCAAGGGTTCCCAGGATCTGTCAGCAATTACCACAAGCCCCTTCCTTGGTTGTCACAACTGTGAAAAGACAAAAAGTCTTCACAACAATTCAGTTTTTCAGGTCTTAATTGGCTTTGTGATTCTAAAATCAGTTTGTAGTATAAACCAAAAATAAGGAAGAATGTCAAGATCTACCATAGAGACAGTTTATGCTTACAATCAGAGGAAAGAAAGTGACATATAGAAAACAGAAGTAAGACAAAGACAGCCCAGTTTGTTACAGCTTGGGTCTGTCTTACTTGAATATGGTTTGAACAGTCAATCACTTATGATTAGCTGAGGCTCAGCTATTTGTTACAAGAGTAGGTTACAGTCTGTTTACATGTCAAAGTAGGTTACAACTCACTAGGTATAGAGAAATCTTTAAGCTAAACTTAAATATATGGATGCTTGTAGAGCAAACTTAACATTATGTACTAGGCTACTTAGTTATTTGCCTGCCTTTTGTTTAAGCCTTACAACATCCCCAGGAAATAAGTGCTATTATTTGCTTGTTGTTATTAGTGTTTGTATATGCACATATGTATATGTTTTATTTTAGAACATGTTGGCAGAGAGAGGTTGAGTCACCCGTCTAGTAATTAAAGAAACAGAATTTAACTGTAAGACTTGTGCCAATATCTCTGCAGAGGGGAAAATGGCTTCCTCCACCTTTCTAGGCTCTTTGGCTGGCTATAAATTTAAGTGTCATAAAGACAGATTAACAGGAGAACAACCATATATAATTACATACATATGAACTTGTGTCCCACAAAAATATGAGACTCAAAGAACAGCTGGATAATTGAAACTTCTGTAGCTACCCAAGCTATAAAAAGAAATAGGGGCATAGGTTCTCTAAGGGGCTTGGTACAGACAAGGTATAGGAAGGGGAGGGGAAGAAATGTAAGTAAATAAAGGTTGCCTTGTGCAGATAACGGTCTCTGAGGCTAGCAAAATTTATCTAGAATCAGCCCTCTTCCTGATATAGACACTTTTGCTAATGTTGATTTCCCTTATAGATGTAAGTTTCCTTCAAAAAGGGTAGCTTTTCAGAGCTACTACTGTGTCTGCAGTTTCTCAAAATAATCAACTGGAAAAATGCCAAAGAAGTGTATTTTGGGGTGATATATTCTGGTCTTCTATGGTCATATTTTGTGATGGTAAGCCCTGAGCTCTAACACTGGAATATTATGCTATTAAACTCAAGTAAGACAGAAATTTGGCCAAGATTTCTGGGTACACCATAGTCTGGCACTATGGGAGCCAACATTTTCAATTTTTCTCTTACTTCCTTGTGTGTGTTCTCCTCCTGCACCACACTGGTTCAGAACATGCCTAGTGCAATCTTTTTCTTCTTTTCTACTGCCCTGATGTGTTTCACTTCAACATATCTAAGTTTCACATGTTATTTAAATGTATTCTACCTTCCTATAGAAACATTGGGCCAACCCAACCATCTCCTTTCATCTCAGAGTTCTAGTAGCATTTACTGGTACTCATTTGTGTACAAATACTTATCCAATTGTTTGTACAATTTAAACATTTGTATTGTTATTTGTATTGTACTCTACATACATATCTTAACAATCATCTGTTCCCTATGTCTAGTCCAATGATTTACATGGATAAATATTCAGTATGTTTGCTTATGATTAGGACAGTCAAAAAATATTTAACTGAGCCATGGAAGCATCCAAGTTAAGGCCTTAATTTTCTTAGTACCTGGTACTTATTCATTTATAACAGAAATTCTTCTCTAGTCCAGTATTTATTTCTTTATAAATATAGTTCTATGGAATGATATGCCATATGTATTTAATGGATAAACTGTAATTAAGGCCAGGAAAACAGCTTGAGATATGAATGCTAACATGGAAGTAAAACTGGCCCTAGAAAATATTTCTAATCATTTCAGAATTGCATTGAATTGTTATTTTACAGGAAAATTTACTTATCTGTTCCACATTTTTGTTGCATATCTTTGTCAACCTTTTTGACAAAGTCACAAAGAGGCTAAGAAACAAATATGGCAGAGGTCATGTGTCTCTATTCAAACTGTGTCTACAAATAGTGAAGCTAAGCATTGGTCCCTGCTAAGAGCACAGGTCACAGCTCTTAGGCCTGTGCCACATCCTGGCACAGGCCTGAGGTATGGCGAGCCAGAGCACACTGATCTGTTGTACATGGCAGCCTGGCCTGGGCCTGGTGCAGACCCCCTCTCCATACAATGCAATAGGCTAGGACTCTCAGCATCCATAATTGAAGGAACTAAACCTTCTTCTTCCTCAAGAGCAACAAACAAATGGAAGCAGGGCAGACCTGAATGGGATTGTAGGCCTAACCAATAGCATTAGTACTTTTCCAAACCATGATCAGCATAAATTTATACTAATAGCATTGACCCGAGTGCTATATAAACCCGTAGACTACTACACTAAGAGAGTGTAGTAGTCTACACTATCCCTATTGGAGTTCATCCCCTCTTATCTCTTGAAGAGGTCTGTTTCTATTCTTCACACTGGTGTTCTTTTCATTTTGTCTTTTGCTATATAAAGACCAGTTTTGAGGAAAAAAGAAAAATCTATTGATTGGCTATTAGCAAGGCTAATTCTCATTAAAAATTCTCATAAAAACTAAATATTTAGTTGTTTCCCAGTAGATTTGAATAAATCTCCTACTCCTTTCACTCTTGCTTTCAGTTGTCCCATGGATTTCATTCTTCTGATTTGTGAGATAAAAACTTGGAAAGAAGCAGATAGTCAGAGTCTGGGATTTATTACAATGGTGGAGAGCATAGCTCCCATTTAGAGGCACAATACTGAGAGCTGTAACATACCACTCAATGGTAGTAGAGAAGAACTCGGCTTTGCCAGCTATGTCCCTTGGGACTGACGCCCATCAGGCATACCCTGCTGTAATTACCTGCTGACACTCAAACAGGCTTTCTTGGATGCAGAGCCCTGCAGCCCCACCTGGCAGTAGAAGCAGATAATTGAGTTTTGTCTCAAAATCTGGCTTCAATAGTAGAACGCAATGTTGCTGGAATGTTCATTTGGACTGTTGACATGATGGATGCTGATGACCACAGGCAGATCCAATGGGAAAACTGCCAAAGTGAAATAATCACCAGGATTTGGGTCACTTAGAGGTGAGAAATATTTAGTTTTTTCCCTGTAGATTTGGAGAATTTAGCTCTTCTTTCAAGTCTGCTGTTTTTTTTTTTTTTTAGCTTAAGACTTCTGTAGATTATTAAACTTCATGTAAATACCATAGAATAATAACTATAAAGTATTATATACAAATACATAGATTTGTCTATCTTTTCTTGAAAGCTTTTTTCATCTATTCTTGACAATCTCTGTTAATTAAATCTAGGTACATAGGAAAAACGTTTTTCAATGTATAGTTTGACCAAAACTATTTTCTTCTACTACTTTTTATCTTGTTTTATATTAAAAAGCTTCTTAATAAAACATCCAAATGAGAATTAGCCTTGCTTGTAGCCAATCAATAGATTTTTATTTTTTCCTCAAAACTGTCTTTATATAGCAAAAAGACAAAATGAATAGAACACCAAGTATGACATTGCTTCCTCCCAGTTCCATGATTCAACAACATCCTTGCCCTCAAGTAGAGAGAACAGTAAGTCTTCTTATGAAGTAGAAAACTGCAAATTTTTCATCCATGACTATCTGAGTAGTCTGGGAAGTGACACAGCTGACCAAACTTTATGCTCTCTACAACATAAGACTGTTTTGATAAGGACATCTAGGTTCTGAGCTAAAGTGAATTTTTCGTACTGCAACTAGTTTTCTCCATCTCGGGTCCTGAACTTCATACCATGTGAAATATTTCCTGCCTTGATTTCCTTATTATTGCAATATTTGATGCACTTTGTGAAGTTTTGAGGTCCCTCTAGTAGTTTTTGGCATGATCACTCCCCATTCTTCTTTCTCCAACTCTTATGGTTTGAATGTGAGGTGTCCCCCAAAAGCTCATGTGTTAGACAATGCAAAAAGGTTAGAGAAATGATTGGGTTATGGGAGCCTTGACCCAATCAATGAATCACTAACAAGATTAACTGAGAAGTAACTGAAAGTGGGTATAGTGTGGCTGGAGGAAGTGGGTCATTAGGTGCATGCCTTTGGGGTATATATTTTATATCTGGTGAGTGGAATCTCTCTCTTTGCTTTCTTATCATCCTGTGAGCTGCTTTCCTCTGCCACACTATTCTGCCATGATGTTCTGCTTTACCTTGAGCCCTGAGGAATGGAGCCTGCTATCCAAAACTTTTCCTCTTCCACAATTATTCTGGTCAGGTCTTTTAGTCACAGCAGTGAAAAAGCTGATGAAAATATCAGCCAACTATCCAACAGTCTGTGCTCATATGCTTTGCTCAGATTGATCTTTTAGTAGTTCCATAGTATAATAGTCCCTTTGCTTCTATTACAATAGTTCTCCCTAAACTCTTTTCTTACCAACTTTAAGACGTGTGTACTTTTTTATGATGAGAGTTAGGGGGAACATAGACAAGAGAGACTATCATACTCTAGAATTTCTCCACAAATAATTACAGCCACCAAGCCTCAATCTTCTCATCTTTAGAGTGAGGATAATGATTTCTTCCTGTTCCTACCAGAAAGACAGATTTAGGGTGACATCTGAGAAGACATATTTTGCTCTGAGCTATTTCAAGTATGGTGCACTTTAGAGAATTACAAGTCGTTATTGTTATTCCAATAATATCAAAAATGTCTTTTTAAAATCTGGTGATATTCCAAATGTTGTCCTTAGAAGTCTTTGGTCCAATAGCCACAGAACAGAAGTAGCACTTGGGTACTTATTAGAATCTAAGTTCCTACTTTAACCTCATCAAATCAGAAACTCTGAGTTTGAGACCTAGCAATCTGTTTTTATATGCATTCTAACACTCTAGGTAGTTCTGAAGTATGTTCAATTGTTAGATAATAATCAATTAATATATATTAGTGATTCTTTAAAAAAGAAAATGCTTTTTTCCCAAAAAAGTTTTGAAAAGATTTGTATGACATCAGCTGCGTTTACCCACATCTAAAAAATAATGCCCAAATACTTAGAAAGTTATTCCTTTTAAATCATGCAATTATAAATATTTTTTCTAATAGACAATGTGAATATTTGATTCATTTCTTATTCTTGTTTCCTTGAGGAGATATGAATGAACACAAGAGGTACATTCTCTGAAGCAAAGCCCTACAATTCCTCTCACATCCTACTCTCATCATGGTAGAAAAATTCACTGTTGATGGATGACTCCTGTACTCGATGAGACATCAAGCCCTATTAGTCACTCATTTTTGAAATTTAAATGCTGGATTTTGTTTTTCAGTGCTACAGACCCATTACAAAAGAGGGCCCAGCTGTTACTTTTTTGCTTCAGGGACATTCTCTGCAAATTCAATGGGTTTTGCTTCAATTCAGAAAATGGAAAGCATTAGGTTTGTAACAATAATTATATCTCTCTCCAGGGCTCTTGTAATATCAAGCCAAAGAGAAGAGTAGTAGTAATTGGTTAGACTCATCAAAAGGGCAAATTTGTTCTCACAACATCTTTCTGCAGTGGGCAAGGGTCCCTTGAACAGATGGGCCAATATGCATAATGTTAAATGAATACCTAATATTTGGGTGGCACTGTTAACAATATACTTAATAACTACCTTTTCCGTATTTATGTTTGCTAAAGTTCTGGGTAGGTAGGACTGGTAAAATCCAATGTTTGGGCAAATAATATCAGATGCTTTAATTCAATATTTTCCTTCTAAGGTGGGAACAGTAGAAAGACATGTAATAATGATGAAGACTCCATTCTGAGGTTTTTCTTCCCCTGGAGGAGGAAGATGCTTCTTTGGTATACTTAACTGCTGCTAACATATCTCTAAGCATTCTGACTTTTTTGCAAATAAGATTTTTCACCTATCTTCAATTGCTGTAAGTCTACAGGATGGCTAGACCCTACTCCTATAATCGAGCAAAGTAACCTGATATGAAGTTAAAATGGGAGGAACTTACATATTAGGGGTGGATGGAAGGTACATATGAGAAGAAAACTATACCTCAAAATGCTGAACTGAAGGATAAGAACCCAAGGCTCCTGGCCCTTTTTATGTTTTCTATATATTAAGATTTATCAATTTTGAAGCATGAAGCACTTCGATTTTCAGGAAGTTATAGCCAACATTAAAGGGGAGTGGTTCCATACATTTTCTGGGGTTTGGTGGAAATTGCTTTTTCTGAATGGGTCCTGGGTACTTTAGCATGTTGAGTACTTTGAAGGGAAGAATAAAAGGGTCTCAGAAGTAGGAAGTTCTCTTTGACTTTCTCCCCACTTCTCCCTCAGAGCAGGCCATAGAAAGTAGAATTTCACTTCATAGGAAGCTTTGAAGATGGTTAAGGAAGTGTTAGAGACACAAATATCAAGACAAAAATATAAAATATAAAATAATCACCAGTTAGGATTGGACTACAATTGAATATCAAGTTCCAGGAAAATCCTCTTTTGAGCATTATAAAGAAGCCTGTTCCCATTTGTGACCCTCTAGATGAAAGTAGAGAATAAATATTTATTGAGTAACAAATGCTGTAAAAGGTCTGTGTACTGTACTGAAACAGTTCAGAAAATGCTAATCCCAAATATGTCACTTTGGTATATTGAGGACATCAAATTGAGGTCATTTGAGGAACAGAATATACAGGGAGAAGCTTGCTCTGAACTTCCTTTATCTGCCTAAAGACAGATCCTCCAAAAGGAGTGAAATTGTAATGAATCCCCTCCCTGGGAATCTCATCAACCATAAAAGATTAACTATATCAGAGAATAAGAATTCCTGCCTAGACAGACCTTATCACAAGCCATCCCTTATTCTTCTGAAAGCTACTCAGACTACTTTTATTGCCCAAAAGAGGGTTTTTATCTGCATACAAGACAAATTCTATTCTCCATACATTTCCTTCCTTCAATCTACCACAACTTGTGTTGCCATTTCCCCCTAGAACCCTAAATCTATATCCCTTTCTGTAGCTCAGGATTCTATATAAGTATCTAGCACCTGACCCTTCTTTGAGTCTCATACTTTGTGGGATTCCTGATAATACATACGGAATTAAATGTGGTTCTGCTCCTGTTAATCTGCCTGATGCATTTTCAGACTCAAGTTTCAAACCCTCTGAAGACAGAGGGAAAATATTCCCTCCCTACAGTTCCCAACTGTACATTGAGTGAGAATCCCACATTGTGCTCTTCATTAAAGTGAAAGAAGAAGGAGGAGGAGGAGGAGGAAGAGAAGGAGGAGGAGGAGGTGGTGAAGAAGAAAGAGAAGAAGAAGAAGAAAAGAGTTGGGTGCAATGTTGCCTGCAATCCCAGTGACTCTGGAGGCTGAGGCAGGAGGATTGCAAGTTCCAGGACAGCCTCAGCAACTTAGTGAGACCCTAAGCAATTTAGCGAGATCCCCTGTCTTAAAAAAAAAAAAAAAAACTGAAAAGGGCTGAGGGTGTAGTTCAGTGGTAGAGTACCCCTGGGTTCCATCCATAGTACCAAAATAACAATAATAATAATAACAATAAAAATCAAAATAAATTTAAAAATAACTAGAAAAAGGATAAAGGCAAAATGAAGGATTTTTAAAAATATTATTTTCACAGTCTTCCTTCCTTAAAGTTTGTCTTCTTCTGTTGCATGTCCTTTGAAATGATTTTAAAGGTTAACCTTATTCATTGCATGCATTTTTTTTTCCTTAGCAGAGGTCAAAATGAAGGATGAAGCATGTCAAAGTTTAACAGTGGCTAAAACAAACATTCCATAGAATCTAAGCTATTGAAGTGCTATGAGGGATGTTGTTTATTTGCCATGGAGTTCCTGTATGTTGGAAATTGGATTTTCGTTTCTGAAATGAAAATTGTGCTCCAGTTTCACACTATCTAAAGTGGAAAATGGCCACCTGGGGTCAGGATATCAGATCTACTGGTGATAGGAATGAAAGAAAATATGTTTTAAGTGAAACAGTACATGTACTCTGACTTAGAGAATTTATAAATGCCATAGCTTTGAAATGTTCTATCCATTACAAATTTTGGTGATGTTGAACTGGAAAGTATAATTTTTTTTCTAGTCACTATGTCCCCATGCCATCATATTCTATCTTTTTAATTTCTTTTAGTTGTAGATGCACACACAGTACCATTATTTTATTTATTTTTATGTGGTGCTGAGAATTGAACCCAGTGCCTCACACATGCCAGGCAAGTATGGAACTACTGAGCCACAGCCACAGCCCCCTATTCTCTTTTCATCGGGGAATATTTTGGCTTTCATGTTAAAATGTATGTAATTGTCATATGTTCTTTATTACTGTTGTATCAAAGTTATTAATAATGCCTCAACAGAGTCCCAATTGGGATGAAGAACTATGTATTCACCTTATTTATACTGTAATCATTTTACCTTTTATTTTATTTGATGTATTTTAGCTTATATTCCACTATGTCTGATATTAATACTGCTAATTTCATTTGTATTTGCTTACCATTTCTTTGTCTATTTTTAAATTTTAACCTTTATTTTGAATTTTTTTAGTTGTAGTTGAACATAATACCTTTATTTTGTTCATTCATATATGGTGCTGAGGATTGAACCCAGGGCCCCTCACATGTGAAACCTTTTTTAATTACTTTATTTTTGGAGAGTTTCTTGTAGAACATACTTCTTACATAACTTGAGGTCTTTTCTTTGCTGTGACAATTTATCATATTACCATCCAAGTTAGGAGAGATATTTCTTTTTATTTTGTTTTTGGTGCTGGGGACTAAACCCAGTGGCTCTTCATCACAGCTACATCCCTAGCATTTTTATTTTTTATTTTGAGACAGGGTCTCACTAGGTTGCAGAGGCTGGCCTTTGAACTTGCAATCCTTGTGCCTCAAGCCTCTCAATTCACTGGAATTGCAGGCATGAATCACCATGCCCAGGCCTTATGTGTAGATTTTAACTGTTCATTATATTTTGCAGATTATTTCTCCTTCATTTATAGATTCTTTGCTTTGATCAGATTGATCAAATTTCCTTTTAATTCATTCCCTTCCACATCAGCTGTTAGGATAATATGGAATTCCTAAGAATCTTATGTATTTACTTTTCACCTCTGAGGAAACCTATGCCTGCCCATGGAATCTCTGCAAACTCTTACAGAGTAAGGGGACTTTGCTGATGTCCCAGTTGCTAGGTCTTTAGTTGTCCATGTAGTTATAAAACAGCAATATCCCCAGACTTGCACATTCTTCCTGAAGACTCACAATGTCAGCTATATCTGCCAGCCCCAACAATCAGACATGGTTATTTTAGTGGTTAGCTGTCTAAGCAGTGAGATGGGAGGGAGAGAACATCAGAAACATGTACTCCGGCCACAATTTTCTTTACTAGTTTTAATTTATATTGGATTTTCATGTTTTTAGAACTCTAGCACTAAAATTACACATTTCAACTTGTCCAGAATCCAATTTCACAGAATAAAAATAGTGATTTCTTCTCAATTCTAAATTCTGTGGAGAGACAGAATGTAGATTAAATTTTCATTAGTCTTTGCTTTTTCAAAATTGAAAAAAAGTAATACAGTTGCTTTTGTTGAAAGAACATTTTTCCTTCAAAATATCCAAATAATAACTTTAAGTTCTTATATTTATATAATGCTTTGTTGCAACATTTATATATATATATATATATATATATATCCATTATTTCAATTATGTTATTTCTTCGAGAACAGAGAATCATCGTTTCTACCTTAAAAGTAAGCAAACTGAAGGACAATGATTTTAAAGGACTTGTCCAAGTTCATAACACTAGAACGAGACAGGTACTCTTCAGGCATCCTTATACTAGATTTATTGCTCTTTTATCTATACATGATAAAATATAAACCATGCACATTTCACATAAAACTTTACTGTTCACTTCTTTACCCCTTCTTTCTTTTAAGGATCTACCAAGAGAAATAGAATAAAGGTACAGTAAAAACATATATATCTAGACCATTATAGAGAAAGCCATCAGACTCCCAGTCTCTCCCAAATATGAATGCATCATTGATAAGCCTCTTGACTTAGTTTTATTCAGGACATACATTATCTTAATATTCTGAAACTAACACCCATGTGTATTCTACTTTACTTATTGCCTGGTAAATCCTATCCTACATTTCTAGGATAAGACTAAGGTGACAGCTGCCAATGTCTCTTGCCCACAAGCTAGAACTAATGTTTTACATTTATATGATAATGGGGAATTTCATAGAATATCTTCATATTATAAGTAATTTGATTCAACAACCCTATGAGGTAGGCTAAGCAATAATTATGCAAATTCTACAAAGGCACAAAAAGATAAAGTGATTTTTCCAAAGTTACATAGTTACTTAATGCCAAATTAAATTTCCAATGAGTTTTCCAATGTTCTACTTTCTGTGACTATGGAAAGTTCATATTCAATAAATACAACCTTTTAAATGTGCAGTAAGTGCTATAGTTTGGATATGAAGTGGTCCCCCAATGGCTGTGTGTTAAAGGTTTGGTCGCCAGCCTGTGGCACTATTGGTGAAACATTTAGGAATTGGGGACTAGTGGATAGGCGAGGTCATTGGGGGTATGCCCTTGAAAGAGATATGGAGATCATGCCCCCCTCCATTCACTCTTTGCTTCCTGGCTGCTATGAGGTCAGAAGTTTCCTCCATCTTGTATACCTTGTCATGATGTACTCTCTCATCACAGGCCCAAACACAAAAAGGCCAAATGACCATGGACTGAAACTTCTGAAAACATGAGCTAAAATAAACCTTTCCATCTTTTAACTTATTTATCTTAGGTATTTCACCACAGTGATGGAAAGCTGACTAACACAGCGAGGTTTTCAACATGTATGGAAATAACTAAAATAAGTGTATATTAGTTTATGGCCATTATTGTTGCTGGGGGAGATGGTATCTGACACACTTTGTTAGAGTTCTGTGGCTAAAATCTAGAACTATCTCCATGACTAAATTGATTATCAAAATACTTTGGAAGCATAAGATTAAGGAAGGAAGTTTGTATTTCATTATTTTGGATAGGAAAGATAATAATCCATTCCCAGATCTCATAAAAAATTCTGGTTTCTCCAAATATCACCAAGATATTTTTGGGAGGAGGGGGGAGTTCAATAATCAGGGTCACTTGATCACTGAGCCACATCCTCAGCCCTATTTTGTATTTTATTTGGAGACAGGGTATACTGAGTTGCTTTTGCTGAGGCTGGCTTTGAATTCGTTATTCTCCTGCCTGAGCTTCCTGAGTTGCTGGAATTACAGGCATGCATCACTGTGCCTGGTCCTGAAACATTTTAAAATACTTAAATTACCATCTACCATTATGTATATAATACAAAGCAATTAAAACCCCCAATACATAATACATGCCAATTTAATATTGGATGAAATCATTAGTGCATTCATTTTACACAATATCACATGATATAGAACCCCATTTTGCCAATTATACTTCCTTCAACAGTGCAAAAAATAAGTTCCATGATAAAATCAACAATGGAAGAAGCAAACAGAGGACTGATAAAGGGTCACCCCCCAAGAAGGGGTGGGAAGATGGCGATGATACAACACGACAATATAGTATCATATATGGAACACAAGACAGAATCCCATCAGGAGAACAGTGGAGATACTATTGAAGTGTATTTTGCTTTCCTTGGGCAGTAGTTTTGTGCAAGGTAATTAATAAAAACTTTTTTTTTTTTACTGTGGCACATGTTTAGAAAGTGGGATTTTAAATATTCTATTATAAATATGTTTGACTGATCTACTTTCCTTACTTGACATTGAACTCTTTAAGGTAAGATACTCTTGCCTTATCCTTGTGATCCCAGAAATTAGCACAGTTCTAGACATCATCAATTTGTAATCAATTCATGATGAATGGATAAATGAAGAATGTGGTGGATTGACCAAGGTTTTGCAGTTGGTTCTGAACATGGCAAGCCTTCTGATTCTTTTGTCAAGATATCTATAAATGTATTCCCAATTCTTTTCAGTGTCAGAAAAGACAAGATTGTTCTCAGTGAAAACATTCAATTGATTAATTTGCTTGTAAAGCACCATTATTTGTCTTTCACTGAAAGTTAATATAGTATGATAAATTTATTGTCTGGTATACAAAGTCAATATTCTTATTTACAACCTCTATATTCCCGTGGAATTAATCTAACTCATGATTTATAGAGTGTTTTATCTAATATTGTTAGAATGATTCTGTTTGTTATAGTGTGTGAAGATCTTGGCAATAGTTGACTGTGTGGTACTTTGGAGACACAGCCATAATATAAACTGATTAAGATTGGTTTAGAAGTGAAAATATTACTATTACCAATCTGGAAGCTGATTGGCAATATGATACACAGATGTTGCATTGTAATGAAATATTCCAGTGAGAAGTGCTTAAAGATTTTTGCATGCTATTTTTAATATCACTTACAGTATGTTTATAAATAAAAATAGATACACATTTAGCTGCCAAATTTTTCTAAATGCTATCTGAATTATGTTTAAATTTGTTGATTATTATGCACTTTATTTTTTATCTTGCATTTTTAGTATTGGATATTTAACCCAGGGGTGCTTCCCCACTGAGCTACATCCCCAACCTTTCTTATTTTTTACTTTGAAACAGGGTCTCACTAAGTTGTTTAGAGCCTTGCTAAATTGCTGAGGCTGGCCTTGTACTTGCAATCCTCCTGCCTTAGTTTCCTGAGTTGTTGGGATTACAAGCATGTACCACTGAGCCTGGCTTTATTATGGGTTTTAAAGAAAAAAAATCATATGATAAAATGAACATCTAAAAAGAGAACATTCTTTAAGAGAAGTACTCTTAGCAATCAGGTTTCTCAGAAATTCCACAAGACTAGAGCCATTAGCAATTTGACTTAGAGTTCCTCTTGGGAAACCACTATTGAACAATATGTTGGGTAGCAAGTTTGTTCTGATGGAAATGGCTATAGTGCTCATTGTGATGTACCATGAAAATTAATAAATTTTCTGAGGACAGAATTGTATTATTTCAATAATATAAATTTTGAACTATTTATTTTCCAATCTTATACCCTGAAACTATCTGTGTGTTTCAAATTTGGTTGCCAAGATTCTATTTAAAGAAAACTGAGAAATTATACTTATTCTGAGGTTAAGGCCAAAACTCTGATAAAAGAAGAAAAAACATAGTGGTTGAAACTCATTTATTTTCATAAGTGAATCAATAAGCCCAGTGGAATGCATTAAGATAATCAAAGAATTGAAAAAAGAAGTCTATCTGAATCCAGATTGAGATTAGGATTATTTATTCTGGAAAGATAAAGATGTAGTTGCTAAGAAGGTTGGTATGAGTAAGTATGACCAAATAGAGAGGTATGACTGCAATCTAAAAAATCCTAACTTGATGTATATGTTATATATCAGTTTCTGCTTACCCAGTTCTATTCAGTAGTTGATTCTCTATTTGCTCAAATATAATTAACACTCTCAGTAAAATATGCTAAGAAAGCAATAATATCAGTTTTGGGAGGGTAGGACCTTCTTATATCTTGAACTCTTCAAGGTAAAGGATTCTTGTGTTATCCTTGTGATCCCAGTTTTATCTACAGTGGCTAGCATGTTGCCTGGGATAGAGTAGACACTTGATATTTACTGACCCAATGAAAGAAATTTCCCCCAAATAATTAAGATACGGAGGATATTTATATTTGCCTATCTTTTCTTTCTGTGAGTTGATACTATGAAATCAAAACTAACCTCCATTCTGAGAAATCCAACATCATGACTTATACACAGTCATACATGCACATACTCACACACCACACGCATTCTCTCACTCTCACTCACTCAATTTATCATATAATAGTTATTTTATCCTGATAGGACAATGACAATGGAATAAGTACAAAATGGTTTCCAGGGATATAGTTTCCACTGGCCGTTGAAGTTTAATAAGCACATTGATGGTCACTGAATATGCCTAGAGGTTTCATTACTTGCTCAGTGATTTTTATTGCCCTGCACTTGGTAATTGTGTAATGTGTAAGCACTTCTTATCAGTTTGATAATATATCACACTTGCTATTTTATTTATCCAGTTGCCAACTTGGCTTCTTGATTGTTCTACTAGAACAAAACTTTTCCTGGTCACCCCAGCATCTTTGGTTCTAGGTACCTTTCCACCTTCATGATACAAACAGCTAACCCAAGTCATACTTCATACCTCACTCAACATGTCTAATTCTCTTGTTCTCTGATAAAACTAAAGACTTACAATCCTGGATGTCCATTAGAAGCCACTGAAGGGGTGCTTTGGACACCCGAATTCTATCTCAGACCAACTAGACAAGAATTTGTCATTGTGGGACTTAACATCAGTCTTTAAATCTGTGCAGATGATATTCATGTGTGGTGAATAGCTGAGAACCCCTGGGCTAGATATTCCTATTGCCTTACCACCAACTTTGCTGGAACATTTGTATGGTGAGGCCAGCTAAGATGGTGACAGAGTTTGCCATCTTACTTGGGCACTATCATTTAGAATGGCCCAGATGAGTGGCCTTAGTCCTCGCTCTGCCTCTCTACAACTTTCTTTCTTTCTCCCTAGAAATACCCAATCCTCCAAATCTACATAACATGAAAAAAGTACTGTTTTACTAATTAAATATTTTTATTGTTTCTATTTAATAACAAATTTGCTTTATTTTCTCAAAATATTTCAACTTGACTTATTCTTCACTACATAGCTTCAAAATAAATTGTGAACAGAATGCTAAGCTGAAAATAAACTGGATAAATGTCAAGAGACTAATGTTTAGTTTTGTAAAGTACAATTTGAAAACAGGAAAATGATCATGGTAAAATAAGTTGCTAAAATAATTACTGTAACCAGAAAATTTATCAAATAAAATCCCCCAAACTGGTTATAATAAGGACAGAAAATAAAATTAAAGTCTTCCTCTGGAACCTGCCTAAATTCAGAACCTATTTGATTTCTAATATAGAGGTAATATAGTTAACACTGAAAACAAATTGACTAGCTAATCGATGAACTTTATATTGAGAATAAAATAAGAGACATTAAGGTTTGTATATTGTTTTTATCCCTCTGGGATCAAATTTTTCAGGAAGAAAATGTTGTTAAATCAAGTCTGTTGCTTGACATTGTCAACTCCAGCCTCATAGCAATAAGAAATCTTGGCACACTGAAACAACAGCAAGATGATACTTCTCTTTGGAAAAATCTGACAGAAGTTTCAACAAAGGTAAAACAAAGCATAATGAAACCAGAGTCCCCTAAATCTGAATACATAAAAAACAAAATCTTCAGTAGAAGATCATAGAAATGTCTTTCAAAACATTTTCAGTAACAATCAGTCAAATAGCAGAAAACCCAAGAGATAAAACTGCTCAGTATCTATCTATATAAGTCAAATCATGGTATAAATGAACATTTATTACACTAAACTTTTGTAGAATACTGGTCACAAGATCACTAAATTCACTCATACTTATGATCCAATAGTTGGCTATGAACCCAATTAGGGAAACAAATTTAAAGAAATGTGACTTCTAAACCAAACTTCAAATATAGTAGGCAAAGAAGATGATTCAATAATATATTGCAGAGGGGGCAGCTCATATCCAAGAAGAACAAAAAACTTTAAAAGTAGAGAGATGACCTAGGGAAAAAAATAGGTAGAGATGATGTTAGAAAGAATAAAAGGACCAATTTACAGAGTCTAGCACTTGGTTATATAAAGGATTTCCAAATATGAGAGAGCCACTATTCATAATTATAGAAATTATAGAGCAGGCAGTATTCTTCAGGAATGAAAAAGAACAAATATGCTTATTTTTTTAATTTATTTTTGTAGCTTCATTCATGCTAGGCGAGCACTTCACCACTGAGCTATATCCCTAGCCCCAAATATGCCTATATTTAAAAAATAAGGAATGATCCCTAAAGTGAAAGACTGGTCATTTGGACATTGTTATTTTTTAAAAAATATATTAGGAAAAATTATCTGACAGCCAGTTATACACAATACAAGATCACAGAACCAGGCATATCAATTGATACATAGATTTGAAAAAGGCAAGTGATGTCAGTTTAACTTAATTTCCTTCTACATGGGCTTAATAGCCACAGTGGGTTTCACTGACACAGAGAAAAGTATATTTAATCAACTTAATTTATTTAAAGCCATTGATTCTTTCCCACATGTTATTCTCAAATTAAGATAAGTATAGACTTTACTTTGGGGACATTTATTAGGCACTTCCCAAGTGCTGGATACCAGGTAGACACTATCATGTGACTATATCAATCTAATCCTGAAAGAAATATTATTCACATCTATGAAAGTACAGATTGGGACATAAAGAGTTTAAGTTGCTTTTCTAAAATTATACAAATATTAAAGAAATCGACTTCAGATTGCATGTCGTCAGCTTTTTCCTTCTATCCTTCATTTATGAGTCAATTATACATATAAGAGTCTACATGCTGACTGAACACCTTGCCATCTCTGCTCTGCCACCAGGATTGCCATCCCAATGAGCATCACTACCACTGTTACTGCTATTATAAGAATGCCTGTCATAAGGCTTTTACTCGGATGCCAAAGCTCTCACACAGAGCTGGTTCCCCTAGCTTCATCCTAACAGTGAAGGCTGAGAATTTCTCCCTTTGTACTGCTGCAGGATGAGAATTTATGCTTCCACCATCTAAGGAGCAGGAGCAAATTCTTGTTGACACATAGAGTTGATTAAAGTAGAGATGGAGAAAGAGATGTGAGATGTGACCCAATGATCTTAAGTTAGAATATTAAATGCAATATATATACACACACACACACACACACACACACACACACACACATACACTTTTTTAACAAGGTGGTTATTTCTAAAAGGCAATTATTCATATAGGTCAGTTACACTATAGCTTAAATTTTTTTGTTGTTGTTAATGGGCTGATGTGGGACCTGATAATCATTATAATGTTATTCCTATCAGAAAATTCATTCTGATTTCAAATTAACTTACTAGTAGATGAGCTTCTGAGATGCAGGTAAATTATACATTAAGTATTACCTTCATAGCCTTAATCATATTACTCTCAGGCTGAGGACTAAACTTTATTATTTGGGGCATTTACATCACACAATGAATGTATCATACGTTTTACACTGTGTGTGTGTGTGTGTGTGTGTGTGTGTGTGTGTGCACTCGTGCGTGTGCTCACGTGTGTGTGTGTGTGCATTCTATATATGGTGACTGGTTCCTTGAATCCAAGAATAATGCCTCTTTTATAATATCTGGAAATATGCTTCTAAATTATAGGCAATCAATGAATATTTAATAAATAAATGATTTACTGGATAAAACAAACAAGAATACACTGATGAGATTTATAAATATTCAATTCCCCTAATGCCATTTTCTAAAGGCAGTAATAAAATCTGAAGTGATCTTTACCAAACACATAAAGGACTCTGAAAAACAGGAATAAACTACCAATAGCAAGAGCACTTATTTAGGATGGGAGATAAAAGGTTAGGTATATATGCAAGAAGAGAAAAAAATCAGAAACTAAGAATAAGATACTGTAGCAGTATTGGGGATGGGGAAGGACCTTGTTCCTGGGATATTTTACAGTATAAGTAACACAGAAATGTAGATATTGTAAATTAACTTCATCAGTATAATTTTTAAGTTTGTAAGGAAAGAACTAGAGATAATTCCAATAAGAGTGGCTAGGATTATAAAGGGATGGAAGTGAACCTTTTGAGGACTAAGATACAAGAATTAACCTGTATTTCAAAAAAATATAAAGTATATCTACCAGTATATGAATAACTTTATGAGATGACTGGTGACCACTTATTATCCACCTCCCATTGAGGAAAAGAATATAGGTGATCTTTTATTTATTATAAATATTTGGATATGCTTATTCATAAAAAATAACATCTTGACAGTTTGAAAAAATTGGACCATTCCCCCTAGATTATGTACATTTTTTTTTTTCTGAGCAAAGGGGTCACTCTTCCATGTGAATATTTTAGATATTAACCAGGATGAGTCAATTTCTTAAAGTTGCTTCCAATTTCAGGATTATGAATTTCATTTATTTATACTTATATATAAAGATTATACATTTTGTGCTAACATGATGTTTTGATACATGTGTACATTGTCTAATGTTGAAATCAGATTAAACATATCTAGCTTCTCATTTATCATTTCTTTACGATGAAAGCATTCAAAATCCTTTCTTCTAGCTATTTGAAATGCACAGTATGTTATCATTACCTATACTCACCTACTGCTTGATAGCACACTAGAGCTTATTTCTTGTAACTATAAGTACCCAACCCTCCTTCCACCCTACTCTCTTCTACCTCTGGTTAACACCATTTTACCCTCATCTTCTATGTGATCAACTTTTTTAGATTCCACATGTGAGTGAGAGCATATGGTACTTGTCTTTCTATGTCTGGGTATTTCATCTATGACATTACAAATGGCAAGATTTGTCCTTTTTAATGGTTGAATAATATTCTATTATGTTTATTCCATTTTCTTTAACCATTCATCAGTTGATGGACACATGTTGTTTCCATTGCTTGGTTATTGTGGATAGTCCTACAATAAACATAAGAGTATGCAATAAGTCTTTGACATACTGATTTCATTTCCTTGGGGTTTATGCCCAGTAGTGAGAAGGCTGGATCATATAGTGATTCTTTTCTTAATTTGGGGGGAAACAAAGCCTGTACTAATTGGTATTCCCACTAATAGTGTACAAGTGTTCTCTTTTCATGCATTTGTAAGTACTTGTTATCTTTCATCTTTTGGTTGTAGCCATTATAACTGGAATGAGGTGAAATTTCATTGTGGGTTTGATTTGAATTTTTCTGATGATTAGTGATATTGAATAGTATTTCATATACTTGTTTGTCATTTGCATTGGCATACCTTATTTTGAGAAATGTCTAAATCCCTTGGTTTTTTTTTTTCATTTTATTTTTTGTTGCCTTTTGTTGCTATTGAGCTGTTTGAGTTCTTATACTTTATGGAAATCAATCCCTTATCACATATATAGTTTGCAAATATTTTATCCCTTTCTATAGGTTGTCTCTGTTCTCTGTTATTTCTTTTGCTGTACAAAAGCTTCTTCATTTGCTATAATCCTATTTGTCTCATTTTGGTTTTGTTTCTTGCTCTTTCATGGGCCCTATACAAAAAAAAAAAAAAAATCCTTTCTCATTCCAACATCTGGTAGTGTTTTCCCTAGTTGATTTCATAGTTTCAGCTCTTACATTTAAATCTTTAATTCATTTTGAGTAGACCCCATCTCTCACTAGTTAGAAAAATCAGCTTACTCTTCTGCATGTAGATCAGAATTCTTTTTATTGGTTATTATAGTTCTACATAATAATGGGATTCACTGTGATATATTCATACATGTGCAACTTTCGTACTCTCCCTTTCCTTCCCCCTCTCCCATTTCCAGATTCCTCTAGGCTATTGGTTTCTGTTACGTTTTCATGAGGTCCCTTTGCTTTTCTTTTTTCTCTTATAAAAAATATAGAACACTTCAAAATTGGCAGGGTCCATGCTAATCTCTTTGTCATTCCCATTTTAGTGCATGTACTTCCAAAGCAAGCACTAGATCAGGGTTCTGAATGTCTGTAGTATAACAAGATGTTAATTTGCTGGGATTGCCTTAACAAAGTGCCACTGATCCAGTGCCTTAGTCAATGGAAATTTATGTTTTGCAACTAAAACCTAAATTTGATCAGAATCCTTTCTTCTAGTTGTTTGAAATGCACAGTATGTTATCATTACCTATACTCAACCTGCTGTTTGATAGCACCTTAGAACTTATTTCTTGTAACTGTAAGTACCCAACCCTCCTTCCACCCTACTCTCCTCTACCTCTGGTTACCACCGTTTTCTTGATCAGAAATCAAGGTGTTTTTGAATGAGCTCTTTCTGAACTCTGTGAGGGAAGAATCTATTGCAGACCACTATCCTTGGCTTGTAGATCGCCATCTTTTTCCTAAGTCCTCCCACATTAACTTCCTCTTATATATGTCTGCCCTTGTGTCAAATGATTCATTTTTAGAAAGATATCAGTCATATTTATTAGGGCCCACCCAAAATATGACATATTAATTTAACTACAAGAATAAATTTTCTACCTCCGAATAGGGTTACAATTTGAAATACAGGAAGTTAGGACTCCAATGCCTCTCTTTTGAAGGACATGATTCAACTTAATAGTTTCAGATATACACAATCATGCTGTCCTAAATAGTATTGTCAAATGAAATGGATTGTAACCCACAGAGTTATGGAAGATTTTCTTTTATTGTTGAGAAACCTCAAACTTACCTTTACTCTTATTGTACCTGTCACTAAGCTTCTGAGATGGGATGATGGATTCTACTGCAATTATGAATGCTGCATTGTTATATAAAAGTAGAAGAAAAGCTTCTCCCGTCTTTTCTTAGCTCTCTACCCTCAATTTTGGCACCTGCTGAGGTCCCAGATATGTTTGGCAGTTTTAAAATTGGAATCTCCTGTTGTTCTTTCATTCATTTGCTTCCCAGGCAGTTGCCAACATACCCAAGACAATACCCATGTGCAATATATTTTCATAAAGCAGTCAATACCCATATGACAGAAAAAGGGTAAAATCGACCAAAATATGCCCAGTTGTTAAGATTGATCTCCCAGGGTTTATAATACTCTTTAATTTTGCACAAATGAATGTTTTGTACAACACATTTTCCACTGAAGAGTGAACACTGAGTTAGAAGAAGGAATTTTCATGAACACCTTTCTGAATTTGACATAAAACTAATTTATTCAGCTATTATGCATTGGGCACTTTTTTAAAACATGTTCTGTGTGATGCAAAACCCTATGAGGGTATTCACTAACGGATGTAGCTCTTATTCAAAGGAAGATAGGTTAACAGAGAAGATAAACATGTACACAGCTAACTTGAATACAAAGCAGCATCTAATAAGTGCTTTAATAGAGATAGAATAAACTACTGTGAGGCCCAGAAGAGGTAGTGGTTAATCATGTCCAGAGTTCTTCTCAGTAATGTACATTAACACCAATTTTTGTTCTTTTGCTTTTACTTACAATTCTAGAAGGTGAACTTGGAAAAACTTTGCAATAGCATTTTGAGAAGTGATGTTCTGAAACCAGAAGGTTAAAGCTGGGTACTGCAGTTGATAAACAAGGAAAGTTATATGACTGTGTCGAATGAAAATGCCACTGCATTAGTCTAGCAGTTCAATCAAATGTTCCTAATCCTCCATCAATCTAAACAGAACATAACCATACCTTTTTCAGGCCAAGTGTTCAAAAAACCTGCCAAGAGAACGGAAATGAAGCTGAAATTACTGCCGTTTCATGAAATTTATGATGCCAAAAATGCCATTTAAGTTAAGCTGCTGCTGAAGAAAAAAATGAATTTAATTAAACATGAGGCAGACCATTCATGGTTTCCTTTGCAGGGTGCAGAGGGGTTTACTCTACACTACCCATTATTGTTGGCAACAGTTCTTCTTGGCGAATGAACCATTTAAAAATAAAAACAAATAAAAAGACCATGATGCTTTTCCTCATTTCCTCATTGAAAGAGAGAAAAAAGACTCAAAAATTAAGAGAGTGCTGAGAGAAACTTCAATGTGTTTCTATGGTAATCAAGATCAGCAGCATGAGTCTATCATAATTATATATTCCAAAGCTCAAATAAAGTTATAACTTACTGAAATTCTGTAGCTGCTAAAGAAAGAGGATTAGGATGATTGTTATCCAAATCACATGAAGCATTTTCAGAGTTGATGCATAATAAAAATTCTGAATAACTTTAAAAATAATTACTTGTTATAATGTCTCATAGAACCAGAATTGAAAGGGAGTCTTAGATTGAACTCATCAGTGGACAAATCAGAAAAACAAAGTCTATAGTACAGAAAACTAACTACCTGTTCCAAGGTCCCTGCAGCTAATAGAACTCAGATTACAACTCAGGTCTCCTTTTCCCCAGTTTGTTGATCTTTCTAATATGCTAATTATTTACCCCTGAAAAGTACAGAATTAAAGATGTTAATTCATATTTTGGATATAAAAATAATAAGGCTGACTGTTACCCCAAGTTTAAATACATGGATTCTGAAACCAGACTACTTGGATTTACATTCTAGCATCTCCATTTACTAGTTCTATGTTTGGACAACTACCAAATTGCCCTGTGTCTTATTTCCTCATCTGAAATGAAGGTGCAGTGTCTTCTACCCTGTTGATTTGTCATGAGAAATAAATGAGTAAGCAAGTGTGAAGTGCATTGAAATGTGCCTGAAACATAATGTGTTTTGTGACTATTATTATTTCAACCATCTAAATCAACCATTTTAACATTTTTCCATGTTGAGAACATTGCCTTCCACCAGTGGCTCATCTTGGGAAAATATCAAAGTGGTTTCACTGAACATTTGTGGACTTATTCTTCCTTGCTGAGCACTCTTTCCTCTGTCTTTGAGCATCCATCATACTGACAATATTGCCTGTGTACCATAATTGCAATGTTCTGCTTGGTTCTGTCCACCTCTGGAAGCAATTGTTGTGGCCAAACTTGGCAGCCACTTCCTTGCCACAACTGTCTGGTCTCACTCCCTTGGGGCCCCACAAAGTATATCTGAAATGTTATGATATAGTTGTTTAATATATTGTCCTTCTGAAAGGCATTGTGCTTTCAAGATGAATTGTGTTTAGTATTGCTACTTCAATAATGAGAATATCTAATTAAGGAATTCTAAATATTTTGGCAGGGCAACAGAGAGGGGACAGGGACCCAATGATTTTTTCACTATTTGTCATGTTATCTCAGTTAATTCTCAACTATGTATTATGGTTTGGATGTGAGGTGTTCCCCAAAATCTCACATGTGAGATAGTGCAAGAAGGTTTGGAGGAGAAATGATTGGATTGTGAGAGTCTTTAACCCAGTCAGTAATTTAATCCTCTGACAGGGATTAACTGAGTGGTAACTAGAGTGTGACTGGAGGAGGTGGTTGATTTGGGGCATGGCTTTGGTGTATATATTTTGTATCTGGAGCTGGAGTCTCTCTCTCTCTCTCTCTGCTTTCTGATCACCATGATGTGAGCTGCTTCCCTATGCCACATTCTTCCACCATGATTTTCAGCCTCACCTCAAGCCCTGAGGAATGGAGCCAGCCTTCTATGGACTAAGACCTCTGAAACCATGAGCCCTCAAATAAACTATTCCTCCCTTATAGTTAAGTTGTGCTGATCATGTCCTGTAGTCACAGGAGCAGAAAAGCTGACCAAAATGCCATGGAATATATTATTCTCTCCCACTTCAGCAATAAGAAAACTAAGGCTCAGAGAGAGCAGGTGAAATGTTTAAAATCATACAACTAATAAATTGAAAGAAATTCTGGTTGATTTGGTTCCAAAATCTGTTGTCAGTATTTTTAAAATAACTTTTTAAAAATCTTTATTTTTATTTATTTTTATGTGGTGCTGAGGATTGAACCCAGTGCCTCATGCATGCAAGGCAAACGCTCTACCACTGACCTAAAACCTCAGCCCATGTTCTCAGTATTTTTCATAAATAGTTCTTTAATCAGTGCTCCTCAAAACACACCATTTCTGCAAATAACTCTTCCTTGTGTCTTAAGATGGGCTCTTTTTCTCTAGGAACTGCTGAACTATTTTCCAGTTGATATGACAATTCAAAATATAGCCAGAATATTTTCTGTACCATCTTATATGGAAAGTCAAGGCACCAAACAAATGGTATAATGTATTTTACATGGAAATTTTTGAATATGCTATGTATCAATCATGCTAGTTTGTTACACATTGAGCACTCTGTTGGTTTGCCCTGAAATAAAATGACAGAGCAGAAATAAAAGGGGTTCAATGAATACATGTTTTCAACAAGTCTGTGAATCCCCTTGACCAGTTATTTCACAGTAGAAGAAAATGTAAAATGGTGTTTATACTTAACAGTCAAAGTACAAATAAGTTCTTGCACTAATAAATTGTTGACAGGAAAGGAAAAAACATTAAGCAAAAGCATAAATACACAACGATTTTGCATTAAGTCTGGGCTGTACTGGTTGCTAAGGTATAAGAACCCAGCATGTGTGAAATAATCTTCAAGTATGTGAATTAACATAAATATGTCATGAGGTTGTCAAACTCTATTCCAAAAGGCTTAATGTTTTATATTTGGAAAAAAGCATTTTTATCACAACTCATTCTTTGCTGAACCTCCTCGTTTTATAGTTCTAAGAGAAGAAAAGTCAGCTGGAGAGTTTATGTTGATCTATTAACTTCTCTGGAGTGTTTCTGTGGTAGATATATCTTCTTAGAGGTCTTCAGAATGACTCCTAAATAGAACACACTAAAACCTTTTATCTCCAGGGTTTATTGCATATTATCAGTCAATAAACGTAGAAATGATGGGGTCTGGAGGTGCAGCTCAATTGTACAGCTCTTGTCTAGCATGCACAGGGGCCTGAGTTCTATTCCCAGTACCATTAAAACAAACAAACAAAGAACTTAGCATCCATCACATGAAAAGTTGTAAGGTAGATGTCAGAGATACAGACATAGAATGGAGTTTAGATTGTGCATAGGAAGAAATGTCATTCACATAAAGAAATAACAGTTAAATCAAGAAACCAGAAGCTAAATAGTATAGATAATGAGTGCTCTGAATCAGGTGAATGTTGCCACCAACTGGGACATCAGGATGAAAATGGGTCAGTCTTTGTAGATGAATTCATTGCAAATAATTTAAGTCTTACCCTATCTACCTTCTGGCTAGCACTCATGAATGCATAATAAGGAAAGGTAATAAGTCTTCAAGAAATAGACAAGTAACAAAGTCTAAAAACTTGTTCTATACACTGTAAGAGGCAAGCTCTGTGAAAGTGATAATTTGTAGCTTTAGCGTTCCTATGTGATAAAAGATTTTATTGGATGTTAAGATACAATGTGACACAAATCCAAAACATCCAATGCAGCAGAAAGCCAGCTGAAAATGGTAACTATTAACAAAAACAGATTTTCCTTTCTCTACCTTGCTACTACTGTGGAGTACAATATAATGTGGTCCCAATACACCCCAGCCTTCAGCTACAAAGCAAGGTCATGAACAGCAATAAATAAGAGAGAAGGCCTATGACTCAGCACCAGAGATGCCAAGAGAAGGTATAAGGGGGAAGATAAATAAAAAGGATAGCCCAACTATAGATTAGGTCTAATAGCCTGAAGACAAGAAAGTGATATAAGAAAATCCAGACAAGTAGCCAAGGGCCAGGCATCACATAGAGACAAGGTATTAAAACAGACAGAACAACGAATCAAATTCAAGAAAGCAATAAAAACAGAGACAAATAGAGCAAATAGGAAATGAGGAACCAGATTACTGAAAGAAAGCCTAATCAGCTGACTTTCTAGACTTTGCTGGTCATCAGCATGAACACAGAAAGGCTGTGGCAACCTTAAAATTTTACATACTTGGAAGAGCCGTTCTTCCAAGAAACAATTTCTGATACAAATGACTCATTCTTGGGGACTTTGAAATCTTCATTTTGTTGCATAAAAAAAATGACTGATGGACCAGGCATAGTGATGCACATGTGTAATCCCAGTGACTCGGGAGGCTAAAGCAGGAGGATCACAAGTTCAAAGCCAGTCTCAGCAACTTAGCAAGGCCCTAAGCAACTTAATGAGACCCTGTCCCTAAATAAATAAATAAATAGGGCTGGGGATGTGGCTCAGTGGTTAAGCACCTCTGGGTTTCAATCTCTGGTGCCAAATAAATAAATAAATAAAGTGAGCTGTGGGCTGGGGAAGTTGCTCAATGGTAGAGCACTTGCCTAGCATGAATGAGGCCCTGGATTCAATCCCCAGCACCACAAAAGGAAAGAAAAAGAAAGAAAGAAAAAGAAAAAAGTGAGTTGTTAGTTAAGCAAAGTTAATGAAAATAAGAGTCTTTAGAGTTGGACCCTTGCTTCAACGTGCTATAAACATTAGAAAGAATCTTTATTTCCACTTAAGGTTCCTGTGAGGATCCATTTGGTATGGTATGTGAGCACGAGAGATAGCTACAAACATTCCAAATGCCTTCCACATTCATAAAGCAGAATAAGACTAGGTACCAAAATGGTCTCAAACTTCAAGTTTGTGAAAAGATCCTATTTATGGTTTAAGTATACACTTTGCAGATTCATTCTCTCTCTCTCTCTCTCTCTCTCTCTCTCTCTCTCTCTCTCTCAGAATTTAGTTCAAACATGGTTTAGTTAATTTATCACCTCATCGATTGTTATGCTGCTACTATCATATTTGGAAATATTCCACTGAAATGCAGCTTTTAAATGTACATAACACATCAGATGGTATTGTTGCTATAGGGACTTCGTTCCATTATGAAGATGGTATTTCTAGGAATAATTTCAAAACAGAGAGGCTGAATTGGATTTGTTGGAAGGTAATGCAGGTTTTTCTTAAGCATTGTGCAAGCACCCTAGAGCCTTAATTTATCTTCAGTATACTCTATTTGTAGTTTTGTCAGGCATAGGAAAAAAAATATACAACAGTCACAGAGGACTATTAGTGTAAATAAGAATACTGCCCTACCCCTACCTTCTAGGACATGTTAGTCATCTTTGTGTCACTGTGATCAAAGACCATACAAGAAAAATGTAGAGAAGGAAAAGTATATTTTAGCTCACTGTTTCAGAGATTCAGTGCATGCTTTGCTAACTCCACAGTGCTGGGTCAGAAGTGAGGTAGAACATCATGGTGGCAGGGCATGGTGGAGAAAAAGAGAGAAAGCTCTGCTCACCAGGGATAAAATACATACCCCAAAACCACACCCCCGGTGACCTACCTCCTTCAGTTGCACTGCATCTGCTTACAGTTATTGCCCAGTTAATCCATATCAGTGGATTAATTCATTCACTATTATATCTCTCTTAGTTAATAATTTCACCTCTGAAATCTTTTGCATTGTCTCACACATGAGTTTTTGGGTGTCACCTCATATCTAAATCATAACATAGGAGATTCTAATACTAGAAGAACTATTTACTTTTCCCAAATGGGAAGAAAGACAATGAGAATCATTTAAACCCAAGTTTTAAAAGCACCAAATTGATTTTTCCTCTATCTTGCTACAGTTTTAGCAATCAGAGAAGTTAAAAAAAAAAAAAGTTTGACTAACTTAAATAAATTGCAGTCCTGGCTATACATTCTCTCCATTTCACTTTAGGATGGGGGTCAGATTTGATCAAGGAGGCTGGGGTGAAGCTCAGTGGTGGAGAGCGCTTGCCTGGCAAGCACAAGGCTCTGGTTTGCATGCCCAGCAATGCAAAAAACAAAACAAAGTCCATATTTGATCAAGGCATTTACTGTCAGAGTGAAATTGTTCAAGTCCTTGTTTCTCCATGAAACTAGAAAAAGGAGTTAGTTTATATACATTCTCTGTGCTTTTGCTAAGAAAGAGGCAAAGCTGCTTATGGAAGCAATCTATTCTCACCACCAATGTAAGAAACCAGAAGGCCTTATCCTGCCTTAAAGTAAAGAAGGTAAAATATAATTCCTCCTGAGATGGCATTTCTTCTTCCAGGGGAACCAATTTACATCAGTCAGATGAGCTCTTGCCTCTGATGAGAAAGCATATTTCACTCTTTTATAACACAGAATAAAGTTGGGCTCATAACTTTTAACTTGAGAGGAACTGAGTTATAATTTGATTTGCAAAAATTACACAAGTAATTTATATATGTATTTACATATATGTAGATGTATATATGTGAGTAATTTATATATCTGTATGTATATTTATTTATGTATGTATATGTCTGAGATAGATATATATATATATATATATATATATATATATATATATATATATATATACAGTAACAGGCAGAAAAATGTCACCTAAGACTGTCTAATATATCTCTTAGCCTAGTAGCTTTCTCAGTTGAATTCCTCAGGTAATATACCATAGTTTGTCTCCTACTTTATCTTTATTTTATCTTTTATTTTTCATTTTTTTGAGATACGGATCTCAATATGTTGTCTCCTGGGTTCAAGACATCCTCCTGTCTCAGCCTCTCACATAGCTGGGACTAGAGGTTTACACCATTGTACCAGGTTTGTCTCATAGTTTAGAAAACCAAGTCTCTCTCATGTGCCATATTCTTAGTGAGTTACAGTCTAGAGATCAACACTTCTATTCTTACCACTATTCCTTTGGGCCTCTAGAACATTCCTACTCAAAAGATTAGCATATTTATCCCAGTACATTGCAGTACATGTGACCAAAATTCAGTTTGTCAGAGCAGGACTCTAAAAGAGTCTTTCTCAAACTATATGTTAAAAATCCATTGCCCCCCTGACCACTATACATTGCTATAAGGTTTTCTAATTTTTTTGGCAGTACTAGGGATTGAACCCAGGGTTTCACACATGCTAGGCAAGGACACAACCACTGAGCCACATCTCCAGCCCTAAATGCTAATTCTTAATTTCTGTTCCAGTCCTGAAGTAGCACTTCTCTAAGTGAAAATGCTAACAGGAAAGCACATATTTTGATGAGACAAAGAAAAATCAAATATCTACCCTACAGCCTTCATTGCTGTCTGTTGGAAGCAGGATACCACAGTGGCCCTGGACTCTGGGGAGGGCAATAGAAATACCTTGTCTATTTTACAGTCTGGCAGAAAGGGCTAACCCCTAAAATGAGAAAGCCTGGCAAGAAAAATTTGTTCCTGAGAATCAAAATGAATCTCAGAAAGATGGTTCTTTCCATCCTTTTAGACTTTACAAGTCTAAGATGCAAGAAGTTAAGAACAACTTTTGATGTAGTCATAAATACCCATTGTAACTGTTCCAAAGTAATTAGTGGGAAGCAGAAATACTAGTTATCCAGTTTCATAACTTCTTTTTTAGACTCTTGAGCAGCTGTTATGAAATTTTAAATTTCCTAACACCTTTGGGCTATAATCTTGCTAGGTTCCAAAATCTAAGCAGAATTGAATTTAGGCAAAAACTAAATGAAAACAATAGAAAGAAATCCTGACATGCTGAGTAAAAAAGTATTTTAGGGAGATTCAATTACCTAAGTTCCTTTTTGCCTGGGCTAAAATATAAGCTAGCTTCAGGGAGATAATGTTCTCCAATCTGGAAGAAATACTTTGGAAAGAAAGGATGATTTTCTAATCTTAATGACCATGTAGCATCTTCAGAGCAGCACATTAACTTGATCATCTCAGAAAATCATCCAGTAGGCAGATTTGATTTAGCTTTCCATTTAGATTCCAAAAATAGCATGATTCAGCCACAGGTAACCCATCCAAATCCGAAATCTGATGAGAAAGAAGAGAACAAAATGAAAATTGCTTTGCTGCTTAGAGTGTTCGACCCCAGGCCAAATATTTCTATATGAAAGTTCTGGAAGCCAAGGCTAGAGGGACCAAAAGGCAGAAGAGGACCCAAGGCAAAAGTAGAGGCCCCCAAGGACTACTGTGTATTCCTTTCATATTTTACCATGTGGAAGGTCTGGCCCTTGTTCATAATTGTGAATCCCATGATTGCTGTCATAGAATTCATTTCAACATACTCTGACGGATATTGATAATGTCAATGATAATTACTTAGCATTCAAACAACTAAAAATGCAACAAAAAGGCAACTTACTTCCCTGCTTATTTTTACTTTTCTAAAAATATTTTTTTAGTTGTCAATGGACCTTTATTTATTTATTTTTATGCAGTGCTGAGAATTGAATCCAATGCCTTGCACATGCAAGGCAAGTGCTCTACAACTGAGCTACAACCCCAGCCCCTTATTTTTAATTTTTGACTCAACTTTCTGTTTGAGAAGTTCATTTTGTGTAAATTGTGTGCAATGTCTTTATTGTGAAGTGAATCCATTTATATGTAAAATTGCTCATTACTCTGACAAGAAAAATTAATTCAGGCATGAAGAGTGAATTACATATATTACCTGGTTATTCTCCATCATATTTACAGCCACCTGTTTTTCCACACACACAATCCACAAAAACTAAATCTATAACAAATGCATCCCCCACCATGATTTAGAGCAAGGCTACAATTATGCAGTAAAAGAGTAAAAGAATTCCAGATGGTTGATTTCTCATATCTGATGGTCACAGAGGGGTTGTTTTTAGCTTAAATATCAACTAGCAATTTTTTCTTAGGGAGAAGGAACAGGCAACACACACACACACACACACACACACACACACACACACATGCACACACTCACATACACACATATGCATGTGCACACACACACACACACAAACACAAACATTCTTGCACCCACCACTCTCATTTTTCATCAAGAAATGAGGTCAAATTTTAATATTGATTGTGATTTCTACATACAATTCTGTCTACAAAAATCCAACTTCCATGTAGGTTTAGAATGTCTTTCCTGTTTAATTAACTCTTATCTTTTAAATTAAGTATGCATGCTTTGTTTCCAGACAAGCCTTTCTTTATGTTTGTCAAAGGAAGAATTTGGGTGAGATTCATAGGCTAATTCACTGGAGTCTTGTTTATACTCCCATTGGCAACTGAATCTTTAGTACAAGAAAGTCATTAACTTCTGTTAGTGAGATAAAATGTGCAAAGCATTTGAAAATAAGGTGAATTGTGTATGTCCTATATTTCTTAGCAGAAACCTAGTCTTTCTTTCAATAGTTTAACAGTTGGATTCAAGGCACTGGGTTGTCCTTAAATTCCACACGAAGACACCACATCATAAGGTTACATATTACGGCATCATATATTTGCATTTTCAGTCTTTTCCTCTGCATAGACAGAATAAATTCCATTACATGGGCTTAGGAGAAAGGCTCTATGGATATTGCCTTAAGTTGAACTATCACAAAGAAAAAAAATTTTACCATGGAATTAGGATCATGAAAACAGCAGGTTGTCTTGAAGATATGTGATTCCCATTAGTGCTCTGCTACTGCTATGGCTGGGAATAACAAAGAACCTGACCGCCCATCCTCCTCTCACCCCCACACAAATGTTTACAACAATATTCCCTTTGAAGTTCTCCAAATAAGGTCATATATAAACTGACACACATTGAGATATGTGACTGAATGTCATTAGTCTCATAAGTCTTTAATTATTATTAAAGTCTACCTTATTATTTAACCTCAACTTAACCTTGACTTACATGACTTTCTCAATATTACATAATAGTGAATTAGAAAAAAAATGCCTTTAGTGTTTCATTCATCAATCCTTTCTATTCTTCCCTGTTTGTAATTCAAAAAACAAAGGGAGTGGACCTCTCAGATTCTTAACCATAAATCACAAATATTACCTCTTCTAGAAGAGAATATTGCCTTTCAACATGTATCTTGGATTCAGGAATGGCTATACAATTTGGGGGTCATAAATAAGATAAAAATGTGAGGCCTCTTGTTAAAAAATGATTAAGAATTTCAAGATGGTGACAATAGAGAAGTAAACCATGTGCATCCCTTGAAAGCAGGCCCATTTACACACTATTTTTTTTGGTAATTACATGCAAATTAACTCACTTGATTCTTGTGCCTTGTCAGGTAGGCAGAGAATCTAATGTCAGTCCCAACTTTTTCCTATGACATTTATCGAATCTGATGTTCAAAGAACTTATGTGACAATCCAGTTGGTAAATGGTGGAGTCAAAACTACAACTCTGGTCTTCTGACTTCTAATCCAGTGCCCTGTGCACTATACTGCATTGCTTCTTTATGAAAATAAATTTATAAAACTGTACCTGCCTGTAATTAGCTTTACTATATTGGTATACAATTCCAGAAATAAGTGCATAAATAATCACAAACTGATATTCATGTAAAATTCTGTCATTAGCTTGGTTAATGAGAAGCTATAAGGTTAGATTAATTAAATGAGAGGCTCTTAGGCTAAGATGGTTCCAGTGATCCTAATAACCAAACTAAAATTCAACTCAGAGTAACTTAATGATTCTGTAACTTCCAACAAATCTAGAACTAGACAATTTGCCAATCAGAAATTATCAACTAGCCTCTAACTAAGGACTTTTTCCTTTAACAAATTGTGTTAGCTTTCCATTACTGTGGCAAAATACCTGAGATAATCAACTTTTAAGGGGGAAAAGTTTATTTTGGCTCATAGTTTCAGAGGTTTCAGTTTATGGCCACTTGGTCCCATTGCTTTTGGGCTTATAGTAAGGCAGTCCATCATGGCAGGAATGTGTGTGGCAGAGGAAACTGCTCATTTTATTGTAGCCAGAAAAAGCCAAGAGAGAGAGAGAGAGAGAGAGAGGGAGGAGGGAGCTAGGGTTCCAATATCCCCTTCAAGAGCATAGCCCCTATCACCTAACTTCCTCCCACAGGCTCCACCTCCTAAAGGTTCTACCACCTCCGGAAAGTGCCATGGAGTAGGAATCACATCTTCAATATATAGGCCTTTTGGGAACATTTCAGATCCAAACTGTGACATCAATCAAATATTTCATTTCTGTGAACACCTTATAAGAGTTTTTTCTTTTGTGCCCTGTTGGTGCAGCCCAACTGCCTGTGGTCTGAAACTGCCTAACTAATGAGTCCCTATCTGCTCAAATAAGCTCTTTAAAATTTTAATATACCTAAGCCTGTTAAACTATGATTTGGGTGTACTTCTTCCAACCATGAAGCAAAACTAAACTATAAACAAGATAAACAGGCAAAAATGACATTGTTTTTTTTTCCTCACCAAGAATGATTCCAGACAATGAAAATCTTTGTCTTTTACCTGTGCAATGGCTTTCAGCAAGACCTTCACATCCTTAGTACTAAAAGTCATTATAGTACTTTCTCCTTCCACCTGCATTTAGTGAGTTACTAATGGCAGAACTCAGACAAAAAAATAGTTTAAAAAAAATTAAAATAGCTGGTCCCTCTCCTGAAACAGAACTTCTTAGCTAATCTTAGTGAAAACCACAAATTGCCCTTTCTATCTACCTATTCATTCATTTGCAGAACAGGAAAAAATGGAGAAAATATTATGCTGCTTTTTTCCCCCTTTCTCCAGTTGCTAGTTTGTGTAAAATCTGCTCTTGACCCTGCTATGGTTTGTTTCCAATCACAAACATGTTGCTATAGCAACCAATTTACTAACTCAGTCAATTGACTTTGCTCAGATTTTTCTGAATATATGATTAACATGAATTCCTTCATTCATCTTAAAATTCATTTTTTAGTTCCTACTATGTGCAGGGCACTTGATCCAGTCTTTCATCAGAAAACATTTTGTAGGACCCAAAGAGAAAATTGCTAAGCTGACAATAAAGAACTGAAGCTGTGAAATACATATGCAGATGTTTGTATTTTAAATAATGTACAAATTTTAATATATTATGTGTACTAATATAAAATATACACATTTTGTACATTACATGTAGTTAAAGTTGTGAGATCCTTTTGATTTTGGATATTATGTACTGTTGACTTGAATCTAGGGACTTTGGGTGGTATTTTGTTTTCTTCTTTGAAATGTAGGAGAGGAGGAAGGAGGCCAGCTCACATAATTCAAGAGTAATTACTTCTTGAATACAGAACAAAGGAATTGCTAATAATTTAGTTGAACTCAGCTTTCCTTTTCAGTGCACAATATAGTCTAGTTCATTCATTATAGAGAGCAATTATTACTGGGTCAGAAAAGGGAGAAAGTCCTTGTGCAGGCATACTTGTTGTGCAGAATATATTATAGCCAGATCAACAAAGCTTTGTTTAAATGATAATAGTAATTATTATTTTTGAAATCCCTTCAATTTGCATAACAGTTCAAACCTTAGAAGTGCCTTCCAGGATCTTGGAAACTCATATAATTTCTAAATCTTGCAGATTATAGGAATAGGCTTCTGGAAGATCACATTTTAGGAACTTATTTTGAGCCTTCAGGGACTGTTTATCTCAGGGACTTATTTAGCTCTCCTCTTGAGAATAGGAGAGCTTATTTATGTCATCGCTAAATGGTAGGACCCCAAAACTTTTCCACACTTTTGTGTGTGAGGGTGAGAGACATTCAGGGATAAAGGTGGGGGTGTCACCTTCATCTTAGAGAAGGAAAAGTTTATTTTGGCTCATAATTTCAGAGGTCTCAGTTCATAGTCCACCTACTGTATCATTCTGGGCCAAAGATAAGGTAGAACATCATGGATGAAGGGTGTGGCAGAGGAACATGGTCAGCTCATGATCAGAAGCAGAGAACCCTAAGGACACACTCCCAGTGACCTGACTTCCTGATTTCCCATGCATCTGCAGTTACCACCCAGTTAGTTCATTCAAATTATTAATACATCAATTTATTCACTGATTAGGTTACAGCTCTCATAATCTAATCATTTCACCTCCTATATTAACATAGGAGCTTTTAGGGGATATCTCATATCCAAACCGTAACAGTCCTTAATAAATTAAAATCAAGCTTTACCAAGATGATAGCAAAAGAAAAATATGCACATAGCAAAGATGTAACTGAATTCATTTTCCTCTTGAGACTGTTATGATTCCATCTTGCCTTCTCCATGCTGGCCATGAAGTAGTAGGGGAGGTCATGAGGAGGAGAGGTCACTCTGCTTTTATCTCCATGAATAGATAAATTATAGATGACAAAATATTTGTCATATTATTCTGTTTCACAGTTGAAACCAGGCTTTCGTTTTTATACATAATGAATAAACATCTGGGGACACCAAGAAGAAAAGAACCTCAAAGAGCAACATATAACTAGATAGTCTTGTTTCTCAAATCAAAGATTCTCATCTGCAACTTTTCTTCTCTTCCAGAGTACATTGAGACCTAGTTCCCAGAATGCCTCTGTGTGGTCACCATAATTATTATTAATGGAAAAAGTCTTCAGTTAGGTAAGGGTTCTAAGAAAGGTTTGTCTCAGAGGGACAACATTTCCCTGTTATTGTTGTTTAACACATACCATTGAAATTTGAGATTCCCATATGAGGATTTGCTCTCCACCCAAATATTTGACTTTGGAAAAGTCCATTACCTATAAGGAGGCATATCTTCTACCAAATTCCAATCTTCCCAGTGGGATCAGCAGAGGCCTTGGTTGAGACTGCCTTATAGATTACTCTCTCCTTCTGTATAGACCTTCTTCTTTCATTTCCCCATTCGTGTTGTATTTTAATCAGCTTTTTTGCTGCTTTGACCAAAAGACCTAACAAGAACAATGTTAGATAATGAAAAGTTTATTTGGGGGGGGGGGTCACGATTTCAGAGGTCTCAGTCCATAGATGGCTGACTCCACTACTCTGGGCACAAAGCAAGGCAGGATATCATGGTAGAAATATGTGAAGGAAGAAAGCAACTCAGGACATGACACCAGGGAGCAGAGAGAGAGACTAAGCTCAGCTCACTAAATATTTACCCCAAAGGCATGCCCCCAATGACCCACTCCTCCAGCCACACCCTACCTGCCTGTAGTGACCATTCAATTAATCCCTATCAGGCAATGAATACACACTGATTATGTTAAGACTCCCATAACCCAATCATTTCATCACTAAACTTTCTTGCATTGTCTCATGAATGAGCTTTTGGGGAACACCTCATATCTAAACCATAGCAAATTGGCCCCAAGGTCACTCCACAATAAACTTTCTAAATGTAAATCTCCACCTCAGGGTCTGTATCCCAGGTAACCCTAAGAGGGATTAGTTCTAGAATTAATCCAAGAGAACAGGCTCTAAAATAGAATTTTGCAGATAAAATAGAATTTTGCAGATAGTTGACCTGCTGGTCAACTATCAATTAGGGTCCTCATTTCTAGGGGACCCTGAAACACTGATAACCCCTGGTATGCATGAAATTATTAAAACCTTCATAAGTTGTAAGGTAGCATGGGATACTGATAGAAGGGGGAAAAAAGGCACAATATTTCAGGCTTTTAAAAGTTTATGTGGAGCAATACTAATAAGAACAATGGAATGAACTGTTTTTTGCTAAGTACCATTGATTCATTACAGAAAAGCCAGGAAAGACCAAGGGTAATTAATCACAAACTGAAGGTCAAGTATGAAAGTCAGGGGCACTCTTTGGGAGCATGGAAATAGAATGATATCTTCTGCAGTTTAAGGATGGAAAAAGCTAAAGATTGCATCCAAAACTTAATTATAAGAGTAACAGAAGTCCCAGGAAGCCAGGCATGGTAGCTCACACCTGTAATCCCAGTGATTTGGGAGGCTGAGGCAGGAGGATCACAAGTTCAAAGCCAGCCTCAGCAAAAGTAAGGTGCTAAGCAACTCAGTGAAATTCTGTCTCTAAATAAAATACAAAATAGGGCTGGGGATGTGGATCAGTGGCTAAATGCCCCTGAGTTCAATCCCCAGTACCCCTCATCCCCCAAAAAGAAGTCCCAAGAAGATGGAATGCTCATCCCTGGAATATATATTTGCTGAATTCGAAGCTCTGGTTAAGAAGAATGGGACCCTGAGTGGAGATGATGGGAACGTTTATTTCGATTCACCAAAATCCTTGAAATCCTAGATTCTCCTTTAGTAACTCATTTCTGCCTTTTACAGACTATCAGTCCCCCTTTGCTTGAAGACTTTGCAGACGCTTCTGCAAGTCAACTTGCTTCCTATCAGGATTTACTTCCACCTCCTGTCCTCACCACTGGGCTAAAAATTTGGTTCAGTTTACACAAACTGGGTGGCAAAGTTCAGGACCTGTTAAGGAAGGAAAGGGACTATACTTCAAAAACAGCTGCAGGACCTAGACAACACATACCAGCAGAAGCTAAGAAAATATATATGGTACTAGATTGTGAGGCTGGAGCAAAATAAGGTGGAAGATTATGTTATTGATCTGGATATACTCTCCCATTTATATAGGATTTAACTCCTGACATGAAGCCCTGGTTTACTCATCTTTCATTTATTGCTCATAATCTGTGATAATGAACATTTTCTTTTAGCTCTGTATGCTTTTATATGCTACACCAAGCTACTAAGCTGTGGCTCGTGTTATGCCCACTCTCTGCCTGGAATTCCATATCCATCTTTTTCCATTCGATTATCTCTACCTCATCTTTCATGATTCAACTTACCTTCGAATACTCCAGCCTAAGCTAAGTATCTCTTCTTAATGATCTCATCAAATCATTTTCAGACCTCTTATATGGTGAACTGATTTATTTATTGTACCATCTCCCTCACTTCATACTCCATAAAAAAAAACAGAACTCATCTTTGTATTCTTTATAAACATCACAGCTCCTTTCCAATAGAAGTACTTTAGTCTCTGCAGCACGAAACTTTCCTTTTTTCACTTTTCCTTTCCACTGCCACCCTCTTTACCATGAGTGCTGCCTCCTCTCTTCTTTTGATTGACATGCTAAGCTTGTTCATGTAAAAGTGTCACCTCTCGTAAGAGAACTTGCTTTGTGCTAAGCACGTATATGCTCAACGACTGCATAAATAGATTCTGCAGGCAGGTAACTATGCTGGGCTTACTGGAATTTAAATGGAATTTTTGGCTTCAATGGCAGCAAAGTTTTAGTGTGGATGGGCTTCATGGAGCAGTAAATGCATCGTAAGAAGGCAGCCACCTTCTTCATTTATGCATAATGATCTTTAGTCCCAGATCTTCCTATATAAAACTGAAAAAATATGTGATATCAAATTAGCTAAGTTTAAAAAGCTGAGCATTCTGAAGCTTTGGAGTTTGCTTTTGCCAGTATAAGTAAGGAAAAAAGTGCTGAGATGCTTCTACATTTTTTTAATTCCAAATTTTGGCTTCATCCTCTAAAATAAATTAATTTTGAATCAAGTTTTCTTGATTGCCCCCAAGACCCTTGTTAACTAAAAAGGCAGCTGGTCTCTCTCACTGGAATATTTGATACAAATAGAATTGAATTGCTTTTGATGTATCCATCTTTACTCACTCTGCCCTGTTTCTCTATCTAGAGAGAAATAAACTTACCTTACAGGCTGTCACAGAATATATTCTAAACATCAAGTTATTTCATACAAAAACTTTAAAACTCATTCACCTATCCCCCCACAAAAATAGTAGCCTCAGTATGCCACTTGGTAATGGTGACTACAACTGTAAGGAAACCTTTGCTTGTGTTTGGAAAAGTATTCTCACAGCTAGATAAAACTTGTTATAGATTTTCCTGTAGTCAAGCAAATATTAGCCATGTGACCTTGGATACAATTTCTCTCTCCCTCTGAATTCTATAAAATATAAAATGAATGGATTAGTGTTTGTATGAGTTCCATTCCACTGGTGTTATACTGGTATGATACACTTCCACAATAATGATTTTATGGCCAAAGAGTTTTGGAAAATCATGACCCTAACAAATGAAACAGTTTATTTACAGAGTAACTTCTTAGTGCACTTAATGCCTTTATGTGAACTGTGAACCTCATAAAATTGAGAGTTAGAAATGTAGCATTTTTTTTTCTACACATTTATTTGATGGCACAATACTGTTCTTTGGAGTATTTTATCCACTTACTCTTTTGTAAAACAAACTTTAAAAACACCTTTATGCATAAATGAAAAGAATCAATCAAATATAAATAGATGAGTCAAAGAAAGTAAAGAGAACAGGGAAGGGGAGGAAGGATAGGAAGGAAAATGGGAGGCAAAAGGGAGGGATCATTAACTGAAATGAAATTCCATGCATGTATGAGTTTGTCAGGATGATCCCAACTACTTTGTATAACAATAAAACTCTAATAACAATTAATAAGAAAAAGAAACACTAGATTAAATAAATTTTGAGCTACTCTTTCTAAGTCCAAAGCTCTTTGAATCCTGCTATGGTTTGAATGAATCCCTCAAAATTTCATAGATTAGACACTTAATTCCAAAAGTTGTATGTTAATTATACAGCTGTGCACCATATATTTCAATCAATGATGGAACATATATGATGGTAATCCCAAAAGATTATAATGGTGTTGAAAAATTCCTATTATCTAGTGATGTCTTAACATTGTGTCATAAAACAGTGCTTTATTCAGATATTTGTGGTGATGCAGGTAGAATTTGTTTAGATATGTTTAGATGCACAAAACTTAGTGTCGTGTTACAGTTGTCTGCAGTATTGAGTATAATAACATGCAGTACTGGTTTGTTATCTAGAAGCAATGCGCCATAGCTTATAACCTAAGTGTTTAGTAGGCTATTCCATCTAGGTTTGTATACATATGCTCTATGATGTGCTCACAATGATGAAATCACTTAATAATGTGTTTCTCAGAAAGTATCTTCATTGTTAGCAATGCCTGACTGTATTTGAGAGGTGTGACTTTTAGGAGGTGATTGGGTCATGAATGCTCTGGTCTCATGGATTGATTTATTACTTTATGAGACTAATGGATTAATAGGCTATTGAGAGTGGCTTTGTTAGAAAAGTGGGTCCTTTCTGTCTCTCTTTCTCTATTTTGCCATGTTATTTCCTGTGCTGCCTTGGGACTCTACAGAGTCTCCACCAGCAAGAAAACTCTCACCAGAGTTGGCTGCTCAGGCTTGAATTTCCCGGCCTCCAGGATTGTAAGAACTAAACCTCTTTTCTTTATGAATTATCCAGCCTGTGATTGACAGTTATAGCAAGAGAAAATGAGCAAAGACAAATCCTGTAATATATAACCAAGGTGACTAGGAAAGGGGTGAAGCCATTAAATAAATAGGGTATGAAATGGCAGAGGAAAGCATTCAGTTGGGACCTAAGGAATCTGACATTCCTTAGTTCACAATGAAAGCAATTGTTTATATGATGATGAAATTGTAAAGCCCTCCAGAATATTTTGTAAGTAACTTTTCAAGAGACACCAAAGATAAAACATTAGGAGTCTATTTGCAGCTTAGTGTCAGCCAGGTATCTTAGCTAGTCTTCATGATGATTGTGGTTTGAAATTGTTGTCCTCAGTTTTGAAAGTTCCTGATCTTGAGATCATGTTCTTTTTGTGTTTTTCCATCAAATATTACTTTCTTCTCATTCTGTGGTTTGCTTGGGCATTTAAAACAATAATAATAAACAACAATTGAGCACAATGGGTTGACTAGCAACCCAGGTCTTCTATTTTCCATTTTGCTTCCTGTCTTTAGTCTTCTCTGTCACATCAGGTTTCTTTGCTTTACCCCATTTCTGACTCATTGCTTGATTGGAAGCAAATCACTTAATCTTTTAGCAGATCAATTTCTCTGTTTATAGAACAAGGATGATATGCTTACCTCCTGCTGAACTTGCATGGATGGTGTGAGGATTAATGGAGCGAACCACTGAAAAGCAGTTGAAATCCTTAAGGGAGAGGAATCCTAGAAGTATAATCCATTGTCCTCATTATTAGGTTTGGTTCTATTGTCAGATAAGCCAGCATTCACATTTTACAACCAGACCCAGCACACAGGTGAAAAGTGTAATCCTTTCTAAAGTGCCTATGTTTGAAATGTAATTCAACTACTTTTTCCAGAGTCACAAAATTGTAGTTCCAAAAATTGTCCTTATGTGCCTTTTTTATAGAGTTCCTAAAAGTGTTCCTGAACTGTATTTTCGAAGCCTTTTCTCTCCACTTTGTTGAAATGATGGAGAGGCTATTTGACAATTACATTAGGTTTTCAGGTCTTAGTGTTAAGTGAATCAATACCAACATTGATCTTTCTTCCCGAAGATGGGAAGAGATGTTATTTGCAACTAAAGTTAGGAAGATATCCTGATTCTAGGCTGTTGGTGTTATTTTGACATAATATAAAAATCAAATAAAATCCTTGATATTTGTGATAGATGCTTTCCTAGGGAAAAAAAGAGAAAAGCTGTTTTATGTTTTCATGTATCTGTTTATAAATCTAAGTAGCAAAACAGACCAAAAGAAGAAAAGGGATTGATTGGATCATGGAATACAGAAGAACAGATTTAGAATTTGTGGGGGGAAAACGTTTTAATTGTGGGACTCTTAATAGCAGATTCATTCACTCCAAAATATTTCTTCAGTACTAATTGTGTGTTACCATTTAAACTTTGCTTTGTTTAGTAAAATGGTTCATGGGACATTGCTGTTTTAGCACCTAAAAAAGCAAATTGTTCAGTTTATTCAATGAACATCAAGTTAATTTAAATTGCTAATGAGCAAAAAACAGGTTGTGTAACAGAAGATATCTAGCTCAATTTCCTTGTTTTAGGATTGTTCATTCTGTTTGGAAACAGAAGAAAAGAAGCCAACATATGAAATGTTAAAAATGTGATTAGGGCTAGGGGTTTATCTCAGAGATACAGCTCTTGCCTAGCATGTGCAAGGCCCTAGGCTCAATCTTTAGCATGGGAAAAAAAGTGATTAAATAACATTAGAAAATACTATCTTGGTACATGCAAATCACTGCAGATAATTCCCTTTCTATACAAGACATATTCACATTGATTGTTAGGCCAGAATGCACCTGTTAAGAAATCTTCAGCTAAGGAAAAAAAAAAAAAAAGCATTAGGATCACTTTTGAACTTCTGAATTTGCTGCCATTCTGCTGCCAATTTTACGCATTATTTTGTTCAGAGAATATTGGTTATGAAATATTTGAGACACATAACATTTAAAACATTGGTTTTTCTTAATTGAAATTATTAGACACATTGAAAAGCTTTTTGACAAACAAATGATCAACACAACAAAGAAATGATATTTACAAGATGCTTTGGGTTCCCTTCCATGGTTTCCATGACAATAGCATCATTTCCCTTAGTGTAATCACTGAATTTTTATATTTGCCTACAAATCTTGTCTTTATTTTCAAATCAGCAGCTCTGATTGAGAGCAAGTATACTCTTGTCATTAAGCACACAGTAATAAGTATCAGTCTAGTTTATAGTGTGCAGTTCCAGCTACCTTCATACAACTTGTGATTGGAGGATAAGAAAGAAATAGGAAGTTGTGTGGCCAGGTTTCCCTTTGAGGAATTACAGTATCTCTCTGTGTGGGACTTTAAACCCACATTTAAAAACATGTGCCTGAAGAATCCCTCTTTTTGCAGGTAGCAGAGGGTGAGTTCTAATTTATTCTTACATAGGGCCACAGCTAGAAAAAGATAGCTGTGCACTTTTTATTTTGCCAAATTTATTTTGGCCAAATAGTTCCTTTCCTGTAGCTATTTTGTATTTGAATTGCCTTCATCTATAATTAGCTCTCACATATCCTTCTCTCTAATCAGGTTCTTTATGGGTCCTGAAACACAGCTGGTATCCCCTGAGGGCGGGTAAAGTGGTGAAATCAGGAAAAAGTTAAAATGGAATAACAGGATAAATACAAGGACCTGACTATATTAAGTACTGTTGGATTTTAAAGAAACATGGATGGATTATTATTTCCCTCATAAGAATAAGTATAGGCAAGTATGATATAGGAGTTTCATTAAACATTTTTGGGGGTGGTACCAGGGATTGAACTCAGGGGCACTCAACCACTGAGCCACATCCCCAGCCCTTTTTTGTATTTTTTTTTAAGACAGGGTCTTTCTGAGTTGTTTAGAGCCTCACTAAATTGCTTAGGATGGCTTTGAACTAGTTATACTCCTGCCTCAGGCTCTCAAGGTGATGGGATTATAGTCCTGTGCCACCACACCCAGCTCATTGAACATTCTTATGTAAGAATCTCTTGTGAAGTTTAAGTCACATTCTCATTATCGAATTCAATTATTATGTGATGAATTCCCCTGGTATTTTATCCCTCTTATTCCATGATTATTTCAAACTCTTCATAGGGATCAAAGCTTTCCTGTTTGTATGGTGTATGTGATACAAACATTGGGTGGCTTTCATGTAATGGTGTTTGAAATAAAAATAAGGGAAATTAGATTAAGATGAAGCAATAAATGATCCTAGTATACAAATGTGCACTCACCTGTGTTTGCTTATTTTGATAGTGAAGTCCTATATCAGTTACTGATAACTATTATGGGTCAAGATAAATAGTACACATAAAAATACATAAATAATTCAGAAATACAAAAAATAAACAGAATTAGCTTTACATGAAGTAAAACATGCTGTGGCTTAAAGTATACCAAGAATGTACTCTTGACTCCAAATATCTTCCTGTACCATCTTAATTGCTCCAGTAATATTTATTTCACTGGGTTTAACCATTACTTGTCCAGTAATTTTCTTTGGCTAAAAGTTTCCTTTGAGCAGCAAGTCAATGATTCTTCACAATCAATGAGTTTATTAATCTATTCATTATCACAGATGTAGAGGGGACATGAAGATACTGAATGCCCATGCATAAAAATGTTTTTAAAAGGCGAAACAAAGAATATCTATGGGAAAACATGTATTTTACATGCTCACTTGACACACATTCCTTAACCTTCAACTTTTCTTCTGAAATTCATGTTCCAGTGTTGGCTCAGTTGTAAGGATAACTCCTTATAGCCCAATGAAAAACATTTTGAAAGTATCAAATTCCTGCTGGCCTTGACAAAATTGTACATTATGAATGTGTTCATTTTTGTTCTCTCTTTATATGAAGAGTTCATTGGGGAATGTCACTTGGTGATGCTTTCACTGAAGTTGCTAATAGGCATCTGGGCTACTGATGTCTCAATGATAAAAGCAAGTATATAACATCCCTTTTTGAAATGATTCAGCAGGTGTTTTATTGGTTTTTGACAGCTGGAGTCCATCTGGCGAAGCAAACAAACTCAAAATACCAATAACTGTTTCCATATTTTTGATAATTATTCATTTAATGCTTCAACAAGGCAAATTTTTACTCTATTTATATCCAAGAGGACTGAGGCATGGAATTTAGCACTATTACTTTACATTCCAGGAAAGAGAAACTTTTAGCTTTCCATTTTTCCATAATTATATCTAAATATCACTTTGCTTATATAAGGTAGTCTTCCAAATAGTAAGAACAGATCTTTCAAGACCGCTGGTATCTTCAGAAATAAATTTCTATAAATGAACATCTGTCAAGATTTGGCCAAGACTCAGGTATAATTTTGATCAATTATATGTCTTGAAATATTCAGAGGACAAGTAGACATTTCTGTAAAATTTTGACTGGTCAATTATGTATTGAGGAACTTAATATTTTTAGAATTTAGGTCTTTCAAACCATTTTCTCAAATTGACAAAGAATATAATCTCTGGGGTGGATATAAGCAAACGGATATATACATTTTTTATGAAGAAAAATTCTCTAGACATATATAGTGACAACAATTTGTTTTGCTAGGAAACATGCAATACACAAATTGTTACCTAGAACCTTCAATGTTAAAAGTACTAAGAGGCAAATTAATTACATGGACACTAAGAAGCAAATTAATTACTTGGACATCATTGAACCTACTCTTCAACTGAGAATCTTCCTATTTAAAATTTAAAAAGTATGAGGGGGTATTGGGAGGTTAATGCTAAGTATTCTTTCTGGGTATTTAGGAAGTATTAAGTCCTATGAATGCTAAACCATCTCAGTATTGAAAAGTAAATGTTTTAATATCTTGAGCTCTTCTTGTAGAAATGATGAAATTTTTACCAAAGAATAAAAATACTTAAAACTTCCACTGGGACTAGTTCAATCCAGTGTAAAAAGTTTTGGAGGATGCTCCTCTTTGTTCCAAATAGAAAAAGAATGGAAATTAGAAATCTGGTAAAGGGTTTCATGAAATTTGTAAAGTGGAGAGAGGTGAAATTTATGCATATAGGCTTAGTTCAGGAAACCAGAGCCACTCTTTATATACAGAGCATGAAAGTTTTGGGAGAATAAGGAATTATTCAATTTTTGAAAGGAAAAGCAGGTGGAGCAGAGGTCAGGGAAGTCACAACCAATTAATCCAGCCTTTGGTATTGAAGCAGATGGTTCTCCTAAGCTCATTCCCAAACCACAGTAAATACCAAGAACAATTAGAAGGTTTCCCAACTATTGCAATCTGCAACAGTGAAGTGAGTGGTTCTCCAGAATGTTCCTTGAAGCAGCTGAGTACCAGGAATGTCTGGAGGACTATCATCAGTTATGTAGGTATGAAGCATGGTTGCAAGTGATTCTTTTATTTTTTACTTGTTCTTTTTAGTTATACATGACAGTAGAATGTATTTTGACAGATTATACATACATGGATTATAACTTCCCATTCTTGTGGTTGTACATGATGTGGAGCTACACCGGTCATGAATTCATATATGAGCACAGAAAAGTTATGTCTAATTCATTCTACTGTCTTTTCCATTCACATCTCCCTTCCTTCCCTTCATCCATTTTGTGCAGGTTATTCTTGAGAATTTCTTCTAGAAGTTCATTTCAACCTCATTTCTTCCCACTGGTTTTCCTGCAGCTCCTTCCAGAGGATAGTGATCAATCTTTCTCATCTGCTTTCCCTATTGTATATATCATTCATTGGCAAATTTTAACCAGAAAACATGAGAAAAGGTGTTCTAGGAAATGTGATTCTCAGCTTCTCCTCTGTATGGCAAAGGAAACTTTTCATGGTGGTTCATACAGACAACATAGCATGAAGATGACATGAAGATCATGATGAGGCAACAACATCAAGGGTAGCAGTGGTAGTGATTGAAGAGGCTCAGAATAAAAGAGTAATGGTTTATGGGAGGTGAAATATCACCATAATGAAGCAATATAGCCACCAAAGAGAGGGGCAAGATGAAATTCAGTGGGACATGGGTTGTTGTGATACTTGTTACCAAAAAAGATTCCTTTCATGTTGGTAACATCCTCATATACCATCATGCTAAGGCATATTTCATTGAATACATGACAGGTGGAGGTAACCTTAAGAAACAGAAAAGATTTAAGGTTGAAAGAAAAATAAAAGAAGACCTTGGGACTAGAAGAAATTCTATATATTTGTTTGAGGTTTCTATATTCTTTCTCAACCAACAAATTCAAACTGAAAAATTTACAGTAGTTCCTCCTTATCCACAGGGGGTGGGAGGACATCCACATGTTCTAAGGCAAAGGAACATGTTTGAAACCTCAAAAAGTACTGAACCCTATATATATTATGATTTTTCCTACATTTCTGTACATATCTATGATATAGTTTAATTTGTAAATTAAGCACAGTAAGAGACTAACAACATATAACAAAATTAGAATAACTAATAATAAAATAGAATAATTATAACAATATACTTTAATAAAAGAAATGCAAATACAACCTCTCTCACTCTCTTAATATCCTACTTTACTGTATTCACTAGTAACTGAATGGCAGTTGACCACAGCTAACTAAACCCATAGATAAGTGGGAACTGTACTTGTTCTGAAAGGCACTTTGAAAAAGACTTCCCTGGCTCAAAGTTTTGTGTTTCTAAGATTAGAGTGGAGTGCACTCAATTTTTCTTCTCGTTTATAAGCTGAAAGTCACCCATTTACTTCTAGAGAAGAGCATTTTGTTGTTGTTGTTGTTTAAATATTTATTTTTTAGTTGTAGCTGGACACAAAGGTATTGTACCTTTATTTTATTTATTTCTTTTTATGTGGTGCTGAGGATCAAACCCGGGGCCTCACATGTGCTAGGCTAGTACTCTACCACTGAGCCACAACCCCAGCCCCTGTAGTTTTTGTTTTGTTGTTTTTTTTCCTACAATATTTAGCTCCACTCTCTCTGTAAGGGGTCTCTTTCCCTTTAAATGCAGATAAAGTAATGTGGTTGATAGGTAAATGGCTTAAAAGAATGTGTATATTTGCAATAGTTATTGAGACTAAAAGAAGATGTTTTATTTTGATTCTTTTACACCCCAGTTGACAATCCCAGGGCATATCACCACAATTTGATTACAATGTTGTTTGGAAATTTTATTGTCATGGTATAACATTTAGAAATCCCAACTAATATGTTTTCTAATTTTCTAGAGTATCCATTTACCTTGAAACTTTCTTCATTTCAAGCTAGTCCTTGACAGTCATTGCTTTGGGACATAAAGGTTACGGATGAAATGTCGGGGAAAAAAATCAATTTAAAGTCTATTTTTGAACCAGTGGCAGAAAAACAGGTTAGAGAGAAAACTTCCAAAATCCTGAAAATTTTAGAACTAAAAGCCAAAACCATAAAAAATTGGTTTGAAATAATGTATACATAAGTAAATTCTTCCACACTAAAAAAAAAAATAAAATATCTTCTCAACTATAGGAAAGAGGAGAATATATCTAAAAGAAAAGAATAAGAAACTCTTGTGGGCACTTCTAAGAAGTGATTCCAAGAATTGTTATTCTCTAGCTTTGTCCTTGGGTTGTTGTGTTAGTCAGTTTTGTGTCACTACGACAAAATACCTAACATAAACAACTTAAAAGGAGGAAACACTTATTTTGCCTCATGGATGCAGAAGTTTCAGTCCATGATCAGCTGGATCCATTACTTTTGGGCCTGTGGCAAAGCAGAACAACATGGAAGGGAGCATGTGGTAGAACAAAGGTGCTCACCTCCTGGTGGCTGGGAAACAGAGAGAAAAGGAGGAAGAAATAAGGATCCCAATATATCCTTCAAGGGCACACCTTCCCCAATGACTTACTTCCTCCAACTCTGCCTACCTCTTTATAGTGCTATCATTTGGTGTCCAACCTTCAATAAGTGAGATTTTGGGGAAAATGTAAGAATTATTTTTTCTACTATAAATAAAAGACCTGGAAAGAACAATTTTAGAGGAGGAAAAGTTTATTTAGTGCTCACAGTTTCAGAGGTCACAGTTCATAGATAGCCAGCTTCATTGCTCTGGGCCCTAGGCGAGGCAGAACATCATGGTGGAAATATGGTGGAGAAAAGCAGTTCAGGAAATTGCAACAGAGAGCAAGGGACAAAATATGTATTCCAAAGGCAAGCCCCCAATGAACCACCTTTTCCAACCACATCCTACCTACCTACAGTTACCACCCAGTTAGTCCCTATTAGTGGATTAATGCACTGAATATTTAAGGCTCTCACAACCCAATCATTTCACCTCTAAACTTTCTTGCATTGTCATACACATGAGCTTTTAGTGGATACCTCATAACTACACTATTATCAAGACCCAAGCCATAACAATTGGGATGGAAAGAATTGAAACTGCATATAGGTTTGGAGATCTGAAAGGATACTGATGCTTTACCCTTAAGGTGAATTTTAAGGTAGTCACAGGCTTTAAAAATTTTTTAGTGCCAACATGGTTAGATGACAGTACCATAGAAACCAGGGTATAGTATGTCTATGAGGATCTCAAACTGTTCTGCCAATTTCCGAAGGCCCAGAGTGGAAGGGGAAGGCACTCAAATATTTTCTGTCTCTTGTGAGTAGAGCAAAAGGTAGCTAAAGGAAGGGATGTAATGATTAGTAGGATACAAAGCATTCTGGATGGATTGTTAACTAGATAATATATGGATTTCAGCAGATGCTACCAGGAATATTTGCCAAGGGCCAAAACAAACAAACAAACAAACAAACAAATACTCACCACCTAGAGGTACCTCTTCCCAATAATATTGAATCATTGGACCTTTGATGTAACTGGGGAGAAAGCAAAGTATGAGGAGAAAACACCATTTGACTGAGAAAAACTTACAGTCATGAGTTCAGTTTGAAGGGTCTAAGATGTTCCACAATAGAGAAGATAGATTCTGTTTTAGGGAAAAAATCATTTTACACACCAGAGTTAGCATTTTATGAACTTTAAACTTGCTATATCACATTTTACTCTGTGAAGAAAGGACATATATGACACAAAAAATATCAAGATAATTGGGATGGGGGTATAGCTCAGTTGATGGAGTGCTTGCCTTGCATGCACAAGGCCCTGAGTTCAATCCCCACCACCAAAAACAAACAAACAAAAAATCAAGATAGTTTAATCCAGAACCATTAAGCATTATGAAACTAACAACAAACATTCCAAAGGATAGAAGACGTAGCACATTAATGGATACCTAATGGATCCTTTTTAACCCAGTGCCCTAGAAATTAGGCTATGAGGTAAGCTGACTTACTCTATTTCTTACCATGAACTCATTTCAGAATGTGGCTTTGTGATTTTAGAGTAACATACATATTGAAGATTGTAAGTTGAAATTGAACTCTTGAGACTATTTCCTTAATATACCTATATGAAGTTCTTAGTTAATAAGAAATTTACATAATATTTACAAATATTTTCTCCCTTGGTCATTATGACTTATGCAACAACTAACATTTCCAACCATTTTGTCCAAGTGGCCCCCAAACCTCTCATACCAGCTCAGAGACTAGGCAATTGCCCTTCAATAGATGTTGGGCTATCAGTTTGGGTGCAGGTTGATCTAGGAACAGAAACATTTCATTTTATTATATTGCATATTATGTTTAGTTTTAAGCTTTGAAAATGATTAATGCATTTCTTAAAAAAATTCTTGTACAACTAAAGATTAAATGAAGCCTTGACTCTATGATTCTATAAATTCTATTTTGGATTGGGATAGTAAGAGTTATGATAAAAATTGATATCCATAGACATCTCTTGGATCCACTAGAATTCTGGGATATCCATGAAAGCCAGCAAGAGTCTCATTCGCAAGTCCCCTGGGTCCTACAGAAAAAAATAAGTGAGGGATTTTAATGGTCTGTTTATAAGATCTCTGAATCCCCCAAATTAATCACCTTAAACAAAGAGCTCTACAGGTAGGGGTCATGAAAATTCAGTTAATCACTGGTATGAAATAGCAACAAGAACTAACCTGTAGAACCAATTACATAGTTTTCTGGGCTTGGCAGACTTTTCCCAACAGAGGGTGCTATAAACCTGAAAGAGGAAGACAACTTCAAGGGTGCAAAACATTTGTGAGCTGTGAGAAGCCAGGTGGTCTATGATCGACTGGAAAAATTTCTTTTGCTCAGTCTTCAATCACTACGAATCTTGCCATAGCTGATGAAGTTTGGTAGCAGATTCATAAGTAGTTGTCTTACCACAACCAAGGCTATAGTAACAGCAGGGAGAAGTGGCCACACAATTAACATTAAGTTCCTTATGTTAATATTAAGTTCCTTTCTGATCATTTCCCTTTTACAGAGGGAAATAGAAGACAAAAATGGAGGATGGAGTATTTCTAGTCAGAATTAGAGCAAATTTAAGTTTAATCACAGCAAAAACAAAATACATATGTGACCATAACTCAAACCCTCACATTTTTCAGTAATGAAGATGATCTGGGAAACCAATTTTTTAATTAATTTTTATTGGTACATTATAATTATACACAATGAGGCAATTCATTAGACATTTGTACATTTACATAACATAATTTGGTTAATTTCATTCCCTGTGCCTCTTCTCTAGGAAGTCAATTTATTTATACAGTACTTATATTTAAAATATTAAAAAAATAAAAATATTTATTTTGTAATAAGAAAAAAATCTCTGTGAAATAGATGAAATAGATGCTTTGAAGGAGGTTGAAGGACGCAAGCATAATTTGCTGAAGCAAAAAAGATACAAATTACACAATTTGTACTTTGTATCCATCCTTCATTCAATCCTGTTTTGCATACCTTTGATGCATCTGTACCAAGCTAGGTACCAGGAATACACAAATGACTTTGATGCTTTCTCTCCCTCCTCTGAAAAGAAAACCAAATTGTGATATTATAACTCTTCTCATTGTAGCCATTACCTGGAATTTGATCTGTAGCTAAGACACAGAGACACAAATATGTGCATAATATTTTCCTAATTTGTTTTATTTATATTTTTAAGAAGGGCTAGACACCATAAGAATTTTACAGTTTTATTTTTTCTTTTTCAGTCCTCAGAAAATTCTGTCTCAAGCATTAATGGATACTACCACAGAAAATTTAGTGAATTTTGGTTAAAATTTCACAGGAATAGTACTTTCAGGCTTTCAATTGTATGTGTCCTCCTGTCTTCTTAACTGCTAATGAGTAGATTCATTCTTTAAAGCAGATAGGTGAGTATCTGTTGAAAATGGGATGTCATATTACCTATTTGACTAGTAGCAGTGATTTGTGAGGGTAATTATTAAAGTTTTACTATTTATAGTGTATTCACCTCACAAAATACAAAATAAAGTTCTTCCTGGTGCTGAAGATATAGCTCAGTGGTAGAGTGCTTGCCTAGCGTGTGCCAAGTCCTGGGTTTGATTCCCAGTACTGAAAAAGAAAAAAAAAACATTTTTTTAAAAAGACAAATGAATTAATAGTACAGAAGAAGTAAACAGAGCACCTTTTTCAGATATCCTTAAAAATTCCATGTTAAGACGAAAGGCTAGGGAGTTGAGGCCCACCTCTCCTTTCTAATGCTAAGCCCCATTATAATAGTCCTCCTTGAAAAAAATCTTCCTAACTGTCTGGAAAAAGAAAAAAGAAAAAAAAGGCTAATGTTTAATGACATCAAATGATGGGAAAATTCTAGAGATAATCCCCAACCTATACAACAAATCTGTGTTAATATCCCTAGGTATTTAGGTAAATGGAAATCCACACACTGATGATTGGATTGGCATGTTAATCTCCTGTCACCCTAATCCATTTTAAGATACCTAACTCAAAAATAACAAAAAGCACTCAGCCCTACCTTTCTAATTGTTTAACTTCTGAAGAAAAGGCAGAGGTCATAAAACAAGAATGATGGAAGAGTTTACCAGTTTTTCCTTGTCACTTATTTCAAAAGTCAGCTACAATTTGTAATTTTCTCATCTTAGCAAATCTGTCCAAATGAGGAATGCTCTGAAATGTGTCAAAATCTCACATTGGTGTCATTAGTAGAAGTAGTATATAGACTTAAATGTTTTTTTTTTTTTTTAATCTTCATCCTGCATGTGGGTCTATACTTTGAAAGGACACACCAAACAGATATCATTCCCTCAAAAATTTCACCAAAACCTCTGTGCATGAACTATTTTACATAATCATAGAAGTGCATCATCTAGAGAGTGGTTGTGTTGATGTGGATTATTTGAATCTTTTTTGGGGGGGAGGGGTGAGATATTAGGGATTGAGCTCGGGGGTATTCTACCACTGAACTACCTCCCTAGCCCCTTTTAATTTTTATTTTGAGACAGGGTCTAGCTAAGTTACTGAAGCTGGCCTCCATCTTGTGATACTTCTGACTCAGCCTCCCAAATAGTTGGCTCATAGGTTACGTGCCACCATGCCCGGCATGAAACGATTTTATAGTTCCTACATAAGACTGTTTCAGAGCTTGTATAAACTACAGAAATAAGAAGAATTAAGAAAATGAATATCCAAGATATTACTTGCATCTTGAAAAAATCCCACCATTTTGATTGAGTAGAGCTCTAGCAGTAGCCAGAATTGAAATGATACTAGTGAGAAAGAGAAACAAAAGCACATTAGGGAGCTTTTGCAGATAGGTCCCCTTTATTGGTCTCTCTTCTCTTCCACACTACTAAATGTTAGAGTGCCAGGATTCTCACTTCTTACATCTCTCTTCTACCTGTACTCTTTCTCTGTAATCTCTAAGTCTTCTGACCACAAATGCTATGGATACCTTCAATTTCTCAAATCTCTCTATATATTCCTGATCTGCCCCTGGAATTTCTAGATTTATATTCCTTCTGCTTGCTTATTTTCTTTATTTGGATATCTCATTGGCATTTCAAATTTAACTTTAGCTCTATCAACACTTACCTATTCTGCTTTAGTCTTTCATATCTCAATAAATGGCAGTAAAGTCAACCTAGTTTTTCAAATTAGAACCCTTACAGTTATCCTTAATATCTTTAATATTTATCTTTCCATTATGCTACATGTATAATCCATAGATGAATGCTGATATATATATATATATATATATACCTTTAATTCACATCTTCATCTGCACTATCACCAACATAGTTTAGGCTACTGTCATGTCTCCCACAGGCTACTCTTAGAGTCTCCTAAATTGTCTTTGCTACATGTAGAAGTCATAAAGTTCTTTAAAAAAAAAAAAAAAAAATATATATATATATATATGAAAAAACTTTTTTTGTTGCTGGGACCAAAAGACCCAACAAAAACATTAAGAGGAAGAAAAGTTTATTTGGCTTGTTTTCAAAAATTTCAGGCCATAGCTGGTGGATTTCATAGCTCTGGGCCTGAGGTGAGACAGAACATCATGGTAGAAGAGTATGACAGAGGAAAGCAGCTCAGCAGCTCAGGACATGGCAATCAGAAAGAAGAGAGAGCTCCACTCACCTGGGACAAAATATAAACCCCAAAGGCACACCCCCAGTGACCTACCTCATCCATCCATACCCTACCTGCCTACAGTTGCTGCCCAGTTAATTCATATGGGTGGATTAATGCTCTGATTAGGTTAAGGGTCTCATAACCCAATAATTTCACTTCTGAACATTCCTGCATTGCTTCACACATGAGCTTTTGGTGGATACCTCATATCTAAACCTTAACACCTTCTCTTCTCTTCTTTACATGATTTTCTTCATTCAGAATAAAATCCAAATTAATTGCCATGACATACAAGTTTTTAAATGATCTGCCACCTAATTACTTCAATTTAGGGAAGGCATTCTGCCCTTGATCACTACTCTCCAGTTTTCCAGGCCTCCCCTCAGTTCATTGCACATGACAGGTCCCTCCCCTTAGGGGGCTCTCATACATGTTCATCCTCCCATCTGCAATGATTTGTCATTGGCTTGTATGAATAGCTCATTATCATTCTTCAAGATTGATACCATAAATGGTGACTCTTTAAAGACACCATTCTGATTACATACCCACCATGAGGCCCTCATCACATGTCATTACCTGTCTATATTAATTTTCTTCCCTAGACTTAGTGAGTTATATAATTATTTGATTCATTATTTTCTGCTACTTGTACGAGATTGTAAACTCCATAGACTCAGGTACCATATTTGTTTAATTTATATATATATATATATATATATATATATCTCCTAAGTGGTTCTCAATAACTATTAACACTTAAATGAATGAATATGGAGAGGACAAGGGCCAGAATTGAATTCAGTGTTCTTTCACTTCATTTTTATATTTTGAGCACTCTGAGAAAATTTCACTAATGTCAACTCTTAGTTTTTTGTCTCTGGGGAGAAATGTAGTGTCTAATTTAATGGTAACCATATACACAGTAACATTTTAATATTTATCTAATGTTAAAAGGTCAGATCCTGGCAGGTATATTATGAAGCAGGGCTAATGGCACTTATGCAACAGGAACAGGATGTTCCATCCCTATGTGTAATTCTCTGCCATGCCTCCTGCCTCTACACTGTCCCATTCACTCTCCCTGAGACTGCTGCCCAGTACATCCCACCCAATCCCTTTCCCAGCCAGCAGATGGCTGCTCTCAGCCAGTGACTGCTTAGTCAGACCCTGGTGGTTTCACTTGTCAGAAGGTCCAGCCTGATATCCTCATCTGTGAAACAGGAATAAAGGACATCTCAGAAAAAAAAAAAAGTCAGATCCATTTCCTAGTGATAAGAATAGTGACCATCCCTTCAATATGTCATACCATTTTCTGTACTATGTTTTAATTTTAAGTGCATCACTTCATGTAGTTCCTGAGAAATAAGTAATATTCTCCGATTACATAGATAAAAAACTGAAGCTTAAAGAGTGATTAAATAACCTACTTCAACCAATAAGTTTGAAGACAATCTGACTTACCTCAAAGCCTATGCTCCTGGCAATTTCATTTCAACTGGCTATAATTCTCTCAACAAAAGCCTTGTGTAATTTCTTTCAGAAGAAATACACAGATAAAGAAGAAATCTAAGGGGGAAGCAGCAAAATGGCAGCCCAATAGTTCCTATCATTTTTTTCATGACCTCAATATAATTTTAAAGTTAGGGTGAAGGGCAAACAGCATGTGTTTCATTTAGAGGGACTGATTTAAAAAGAGGGGACTAGAATATTTAAAGAATAGTATTTGGGGTAAGGCCAAATACCCATTCCAACACACCAAATTCCTCATAACTTAATTTATTAGAATTTCATAAGGCATCTAGCAATATGTATTTTAAGTAATTATTTTCATGGGTCCCTACACAACATGTATTCAAAATGCATTTGAAACCCATGGGTATTGGGGTGACCATGTTTTATTCTTTTTTAAAATTTGTTCTTGGGGTGACCATGTTTTATAAAACCAAAGGAGTAATATTTCAGATATTTTGTATTATAGTATCATTTTTCCCATTCTGGCTTTTTAAATTTTGTTTTTCATTTTTAATGGTGCATTTTAAAAAACAGAAGTTTTTAATTTTGATGAAGACCAATTTATCATTTTTTTCTTTTTGGACTGTAGTTTCAGTATGATATCTAAAAATTCTTTGCATAATTTGAGGTCACAAAGATTGTCTCTTATGTTTTTCTTCCAAAAGTTTAAAGTTTTAGCTCTTAAATTTAGGTTTATAATCCATATGGAGCTATTTTTTGCATATTATGTGTGGCAAGGGTCTAAATTCATCTTTATTTGCATATGGACAGCCAGTTGTCCCAGCATCATTTGTTGAAATAATTATTCTTTTCTCATGGGATTGTCTTAGCAAAAATCAATTAATCAAAAATGTAAGCATTTCTCTCTAGCCCCTAATTCTGTTTCATTGATGAGTCTGTGTATCCTTATGCCAATCTCATAGGGTCTGCATTTAGTCTTTACAAGTACATTATACCTGCTTCCATTAAAATGTAACTGTTTCCCTTTAGTGAGCTTGCAGCTGTGTGTGTGTGTGTGTGTGTGTGTGTAATTGAACCTGAGCCTTGTAGATGAAGTGCTCTGCCACTGAGCTACACTAGTGAGCCTATTCTCCCTACATTTACCATAGTGCAGCCAAGTAAATAATTTTAAAATGTGAATGTGACCCCACTCATTCTTTTGTTTAAAATCCTTAAAGAGTTCCCATTGCCTAATAGTAAAACAGAAATTTCTTGGCACATAGTTCAAAGCCATTTATGGTCTTTACACAGTCTGTGTCGGTATGACCCATCATTGTTCATACTTAACTTTTCTTAGTTCTCTGGACTCATCACATGCCCCATTGTTTCATGGATGTTCTTTCTTTTTAGAACATGATTACTCCCACAACATGCCTTCATACTCTGCCTAATTCCTGCTCATTTTGCATGTCTAATTTTAGAATAATATTCCTAACAACTTTCCCCGGTTCTCCTGAGAGCTAGTTAGCTATCGTCATAACCAAATGCTATAACTGTGTGCCTCCCTCACTAAAAATGATTTTAATCCCTATACTTTCATTTTATACAAAAGACTTGGAATTGAATGAAATAAAAATCATAGAAATAATAAATAATATTGGTAATGTTTTGTGTTCTTAGTATGTTACATGTATTGTTAAACCCTCAGGAAAACCACAGTTAGTAAGGATTGTTAGTTATCTAAGTTATTCAAATAAAGAGACTGTAACATGGAGATGTGAGATTATACGTCCCACATGGTCAAAATGCAAGAAATGGTACAAAAATTTGAATGGAGGCAGCCTGGCTCCACAGCCTGGGCACTTTAACTCTTACTCTCTTAATGTCATTTTATAATGGTCCTCACCTGTGTGGGGAATCCTGCACTCTCAAGTTAGATACAGCAGGATTTCCAGAACAAGGAGAGCCATATTGGAATGTACAGATCATTTGTTTTAGGCAACCTATAGTTTCCAAGAAATGCTTAATGAACAAATAGAAAGATTTGGTTTGAGCCACAGCAGAAAGCCAAAGGATACCACAGGAGCAAGAGGTGACATTGGTTTCACATTCCAGACTTAAAAACAGGCTGTTGAACTACTTCAAAATAGGAAACCTGCATGAAGCAAGTACTTCCTTTGTCCATCAAAACACTCTGATTCAAAGTTCAGACCTGGATTAGAGTCAAATTCCAGAACCAAAGATAATAGTGGATGAAGATGAAACTTACATAGAAAGAAAGTATAAGGTATTGTTGACTTCAAGTTAGTTTAATTCTTGAAGCTTCCAATCTAAAAAGGGGTCTAGAGTGCAGCTAGAATTGAGTATAATTTGTAGCAAGGCTAGATTTGAAATCCTCAGGGTACTGTGTTATGCTGAGAATGATATAATAGACTTTCAATGAGTTTAAACTTTCTTTCCATTTTGCACCATTAGTCTCTCAATGATGTGCAACTACTTGCCCTGCAGAATAATAAACCTGGAGAATTGGACCTAGTTAAGAACTCAAAGTGTTAGATCTTTTACTTTCTTTACTTCTAAGCTTGAGCAGACTTTGGTACTTTTATAGATGGAAGCTACAGTACATGTTTATATGGAGCAAATCACTTTTTTCCCTGCTCCAAATTCCCTAATGCAGTGAGTCATGTCCTTCATATCATTCCAATTCTTCAACAAACTTGTCAAATTTTTTTAAATTGCGATTGTTGTGCATACAAAAGAATAATTTGGTGAACTGGGAGACCTCAAACTGTAAGTGGTAAGAAGCTTCATGCACATCCTGCATAGCAGTTACAGTTTACAAAGCATAAAGGAGGAGGTATTTTGACCTTTTTGTTGATTGGCTGTTAAACATTACATTCTTGTAAAGGTTAGCAGAGCTGGTTAAGCTGATTGGTTTATAGCTAATTGGTTTAATTTCACTGAATCATACTGTCCAGGACATAATGCTTATATTTATTATTTTTTTTATGATTAGAGTTAGCCTTTGTAGAAAGTCAGGATGACTTAAGTTTTGGCTACATGGCCACAATAGGGTGTTGGCCTTGGAGTATATTCTTAAACTGTGACCTCTATATTTATCTATCTATCTGTCTATCTATTTATTTATTTATTTATTGTGGTGCTGGGGATTGAACCCAGGGCCTTGTGCATGCGAACCAAGCACTCTACCAACTGAGCTATATCCCCAGCCCCTCCAATTTTATTTTTTGTTAGCAGACTTTACTTGTTGATCACCCATTTCTCTGCAAAGTGCCATCTTCTAGGGGGATACGTGGGAAGCAATCTGACAAATTAAAACCTTTTCAGTTGAAAAGACTTCTTAGACATAGGACACCATTTGTAGTGCAAATATGCTCTCAGTGTGTGTTAAAGTAAGGCATTTCTCTCAACTTGTATAATAAGTTATCTTGCTTGCATACTCCTGACTACTTTCACTTTAGAAGACCAGGTCAATGCTAAAACATGCAGCTTATGTTACCAAGAGGCAGGAATATTTTCTTGTCATATAAAGTACTTTTTTTCCTTTCTTTTTTTCTTTTTTTCTAGTCAGTGGTTTCTTGGTTCATGTCATTCTTTTCCAAATCGTGAATTTTTCATCATTTGCAATACAAAGTAATTTAATTAGTAAGTTTCTGCCAATACTTTCTCTATAGCACAGTGAAAAGATCAGTTTGGTATAGAGGAGAAATACTGAATTGGGGCTCAAGTCACTGTTTCTGGCTATTCTTCCTATATAATGTGAAAGATCTGAATTATAGAATCTCTAAGATTTCTTCTTGCTCCAATATTTTCCTAAATGTTGGTGCTTATTAAATATTACACTGAACAAACGTGCTCATTTACATGGTTGCATTAAGCTCCAACAAAAATTGAAATGAGGAATATTGGACTTTATTGCTTCTCTTCTGCCACTCTTTAGACATTTTTATTAAATTGTTGTGTTCCTGAAATTCTTCCGATTTAAAACTCTGATGTTATTCCTGCATTACATGATTCTTAGAGAATGATTCAGCTGACAGAAGCTTAAGAGTTCCTCTACTCAGTTGTATTTATGTTTAAAATCCATAGGAATGCATGTCTGATAGTATCATACTGAGCAATATAATCAATATATATGTGTGTGCATTCTGGAGAAAGTGAGTCCCTACAATTTGACTACATACTAGTTTGTGCCCATCTGACTTCACACAGGTCACACACTACAAAATAGACAATGTGCAATTCGAGGGAAATTTTCTACTGAAAATACTGTGTTAAGTGCTTCAAGTTTTTATGCATGTGCTTTTGGAGAATAAAATACTTGGGGCAGAGTCTTCAATTTTGATATCAAAAATCCCTATGTTATTAGCAAAGAAAGAGACATGAGAGTGCTCACAGCAATAAGGTACAGGGAGGCAGGAAAGAGCTTCTCTTAAGCTTTTTTGATTAATTTATGTTTTAATCTTTGTAAGATACAACCAGATATATTATTAATAAATAAATAAATTTATTAATAAATAAAATATTAATATTAATAAATACTATTTTATGAATATCAGAAATTTATTTCTCACAATTCTGAAGGCTGGGAAGTCCAAGATCAAGGCCTTGGCAGATCTTTTTGTTTGGTGATGACCCACTTCCTGGTTCATAGATGCTTCCTTTTTGCCCCCACATGGTGGAAGGAATGAGGGAGCTTTCTCTAAGATCTTTTTCTTTCATTTATTTATTTATTTATTTGTTTGTTTGTATTATGTGAGGGAAAAAAAAAAGAAGTGTGTCACATAAGATTGGGTAGACAGAAGTGATAGGAGGGGAGGGGAGGGGAAGGGGGGATAGGAAGGGCAGCAGAATAAAATAGACACTAGTATTGCTGTATGTATATATGTGACTGTATGACCAATGTGACTCTGCAACCTGTACACTCAGAAAAATGAGAAATTATACCCCATTTGATTCAAATGTAAAAAAAATATTATTAATAAATAAATGAATTTGCCAAGTTGATAGCATAGTTTCTTTCTAGAAGGAAAAATCAAGGTGTGCAATGAGGAGTATAAATGAGCACACATTTTTTGATAACACGTGGGTTTTTTTGGGGTGGTGGTGTTGGGGATTGAACCCAGGGCCTTATGCATGCAAGGCAAGCACTCTAACAACTGACCTATATTCCCAGCTAAAATGTGGGGGTTTTTTGTATTGCTTTTAAGCAATACGAAATATTTTCTTTTCAAGTGCTCTTAAGATAAAGGGCTATTTGGAAAGTGAAAAGGAAAAGGAAAATATTATAACCACTCAAGATAGAACTATCCAAGTGCATTATTACCTAAACTGTTATGTGCACATGTGTATTAGCTGGTAGAGACAAGGACTCTGGAAATTTCTTCCCTCAATCATCCCTACCACCTACTTGAAATGGATTGATACATTAAAAAGGTACATTTTTTAAAAAGACATGGTCAAGAAAGACTTTCTTGATAATCTCTGTTGCCTAGTGTTTACTCTTCATCTAGAATTGAGTACACAAGTCAATAGTAGGCTCTTAAATGAGTAAATCAGTTGAAGAAATCTAACATGGATAGTTAATGCAGGTGGTGGAAAACCCAGAGTATTCTCCCTATTCCACTATAAAGAGCGCTTCTTATGAGTATATGAAGATAAAAATCACATCTGTTGAAATATAGACTTTATTCTCTTGGACAGGGCTGGATCAACACCAATCCAATCTTAATTCCGAATCACTCTTGTCTACAAACAGTTCCACCATGAAAGTTTTACAACAGTATGTTTTCAAAGCTTAATGGACATATATACTTTAGTCCTTTTGATAAGATGGAGTAATAATACCTAGGATGAAGTTGTGGGAGAAACTTCATTCGAAATAAATTTATGATTCATTCTTTTATGGTGAAGGACTTCTGTATATGATCAATTTTGTTTATTTAATAGTGCTCCTAATCACTAAAAGGTTTGGAGCATGATGTTTTTCTCATCTCCTGTCAAAATTTCAGAGCAACACCATATTTAGAATCTATAGTCCCCTCTCCCATTTTTGGTGGCCTGTAAGAATTTGAGCAGGAACCTTAAGCTGTATATTCAATGATGATGATTGATTTTTGTTCCAAATCTGACAGAATCTTAACCAACTTCCTCTGGACAGCTATCTTTGGGTAAAATGGAATAAGAGGTCTTTATTGAAATGAAACTAGGCCTTCTATTATGGCAGGTTTCTAAAAATCATTAATCATCAGAAAACATAATCAGCCTACAACTAAATCATTGACTTAGACATCACTAATGATTAGTGCTTAAATTTGTAATGCTTGAATATTGAGTGAATATTTTTACTACTGGCAGGACAATGGTTTTCATTCCTCTTATCTGAGCAATAAATGTTGGCTTAAGGTAGAAGTAGAAACAGAACAGATTGTTCATTACAAATTCCCAATCAATTCAGATCTGGAAATATTCTCAATAGAGGTTAAAAATATCACCCATTTAGAATCATTCCTATCTAGTACCACTATTAACAGTTAAAATTCAATATTTCATTAAGATTTTATATAACATCTACAATGTACCAGGACTTATGTTAGGTACTAGAGCTGTGGGATGAACAAGGGAAACAAAAGGTGCCTGCCCTTTAATTGTACATGATCTAGTTGAGCATGCAGCAAATAATAGAACAATTATAATGCTGGGGAATAATAAGCGTTAAGTTAGAGAACATAAAATGTGCTATGTAATGATGAAGAAGGGCCACTAATTCAGCTTGGAAGGATAAAATTTGACTTTCAGGTCTAAACTGAGATCTGAAGAAAATCAAATTTGGTAGAAGAAAACCATTTATTTGATGCCATTGATAGTATAATTCACTCAATCAAATGATAAGGCCTAAAGTCCTACATAGACACAGTTATGAGGGTTAATCAGCGCATTTACAGAGGATATGCTAGAAAAACTGTGGTTAAATGAAAAGAGGAATGGAGTGCAAGACAAAACACATAGGTTAAAATGTTAGACATTTTGCATTTATGTATATCATGCAAACTCTCTCTCAACTCCCATTTTATTATAAGTTTAAGGTAAATGTCACCCTGATGCTCTTTCTCAAACTGGGGATAATTTTAATATTGCTAGCAATCCCCTTGTAAAATCAAATTGCTTCTCAGATTTTAGGTATTATAATTATTTGTAATATTTTAAGGGGTGCAATGTACAAATGAATGTTTTAATTTGTTTGCCTTGGGCCATAACATATTTTTCAAAAACCTACATATTAGAAATATATTAAAGGGTAAACAAAATTTTTCTCTTCTCAAAAAGCATAAATTAAATTTAGGGGAAGATTAAGGAGACTGAAGTTTAGTTCACAAGCTATAGAATGAACTTTGAAAATCTTTCCCAGCCCAACTATAATACTTATCTTTTGGAACTTCCCAACATAATTTATCACCATTATCAAGGAACATATTCTTAATAGTGATTTGTTGCTAATACAATAATATTGACATTGATCAGGCAGAGACAGTGATGAAATGGCTACAATCTGTTTTTCAGGACATAAAATTGTGCTGGATGCCAAAACACATAATAAAACAAATGGCAGCTTTGGAAATTCTAATATTAATGAGTCTTTTGAAAAATTACCTTGTTTCAAATACATATACCACCTGGTATACTAATGTACTAAATGATGATCGATGAATGTCCAAAAACATGTTTCTAAGGAGGGTGGCAAGAATAAATTGACCATCATAATGTAATAACCATAAGTTGTTTCACTGGTTGATTGCAGTTACCAGCCAATGTATTTTAACTTATTTTTTTAGCTTTAAAATTAGTTGAAGAGTTTTCATAATGGAGAACTGAGCTTAAAGAATGACAAAAAGTTTTCTGCTCTTGTGACTAGATCATCATTTGCCTTTTAAATATTTTAAAATGATCAGTTCTTATTCTTGTGAGCATAAACACATCAAGAAGTTTGATCAAGTCTATATTCATCTCAGAAGTACAATTTTCTCTTAATTTTATATTATGATACAGTAGCGATTAACTCTCCACATGCAAAAATAATAATTTACTGCCATTTGCTTTGCATTCTGATAAATGCAAGTCTGTTAGTATGATCACATAAGGATGTTTTAAAGATGAACTCAGTGGTTAGTAGGCTGTGAGAAGATTAAATTTCTATTGCATTTTGGATAGGCTTCTTGCTTGTTTATGTTCAATAGCTATCTGAAGTACATACATTATAAAGGGAGTTTCCAATGTGTGATCCTAAAAATTCAAATGGGCAAAATTGTGAGAGGTGAAGCAGAGGCTGAGCTACCCAAGGGGGATGTCATTACATGAAGGGGTTGTTAAGAAAGATAGGTATGTAGACAAAAGGAACAGAATAGAATGTCTGAAATAAATTCATACATGTATTATTACCTAGTTTTTAATTAAGTCACCAATTCAGTTCAATGAGGATAGAAAATGTTTTCTGACAAAATGTGCTACAACCAGATATTCACATGAAAGAAAGGAACCCTACCTTTACTATACACCAAAATTATGTTGATATATATTATTTAATGCTTTTATAAAAGAGCATAAGAAAAAAAGCTTTTTCAAAAAATATGAATGAAGATTAAGCATGCTGTAAAGTTCTTCTTATCATTATTCAGCAAGAAAATGCAAACTAAACTGCAATGAAATACTACAACTCACATTCTAGAATTTCCAATTAAAAAGGCTGAACAAGCCAGGTACAATAGCATATGCCAGTGGCTTGGAGGCAAGAGGATCGGGAGTTCAAAGCCAGCCCCAGCAACTTAGAGAGACCCTATTCTTAAATAAAAAATAAAAAGGGCCGGGATGTAGCTCAGTGGTAAAGCACCCCTGGATTCAATCCCCAGTACCCCCGCACACACACATACACATAAAAAGAAAAAGGCAATGATGTTCACTGTTACTCTTCTTATTCAACATAGTTTTTACATCCTTGCCATGGAAATAAGGTAAGAAAAGTCAGATTAGAAAAAGTGAAATGCAACTGTCTTTGTTTATAGATGACACAATTTTTTTACAAAATATATTCTTAGTTGTATATGGACACAATACCCTTATTTTATTTATTTATTTTTATGTGGTGCTGAGGATCAAACCCAGTGCCTCACATATGCTAGGCAAATGCTCTACCACTGACCCACAACCCCAGGCCAGACACAATTTTTCAATGTAAAAATTTCCATGGAAATTCAAAACATACAAACAAACGAAAACAATGTTTAGAAGTATTGAATTCAATAAAGTCTCAGGATATAAGATCAAAAGATAAAAATAATCATCTTATATCTCTATTCTAGCAATGAATACTTAAAAACCAATATGAAAAAGCTCAATACCATTTTAAATTTATCAGAGAAATGAAAAATTTTGGTATAAATCTAACAAAAACATAGGAATGGGGGCTGGGGATATAGCTCAGTTGGTAGAGTGCTTGCTTCACATGCACAAGGCCCTGGGTTCAATCCCCAGAACCACAAAAACAAAACAAAACAAAACATAGGAATGATGTGTTATAAATAAAATGTTGATGAAAGAAGTTGAAGAATATCTAACTAACAGAAGATACATCGTGTGTCCATGGACTGAAAGACTCAACATAGTAAAGATGCCAATTTCCCCCAAATGAATGTTTAGTGTAATTCCTATTAAAATTCTATTGGGATTTTCATCAGATATTGACAAACTAAAATTTATATCAAAAGGCAAAAAATCTTATATAGTAAAATAATTTTGTAAAAAAATAAATTGGGATGAATCATTTGATGTGATGTTAAAACTTACTGTCTAGCTATAGTATCAGGAAAGTGTATTATTTCCTGAAAGACATATACACAGATCAATGCAATGGAATCAAGAGACTAGAAATAGGTCTATAGAAATACCAACAGTTGATTTTTGACAAAGTTGCAAAATCTTTTCAGTGGAGGAAAGTCTTTCCAAAGAATGTTGCTTGAGCAATTAAATACCCATAGGCAAAATGTGAAACTTGACCTAAAATTCTCACATTGTACACAAATTATTTCAAACTAAATTATGGATTGAAATATAAAATGTGAGACTATAAATCATTTGGAATAATTCTTAGAAGAAAAATTTCAGAACCTTAGGCTAGGTCCTGAGTTTGTAGACATGACACAAAAAACATAACTTACAAAAAGGAAAAATGATTAATTAAATGTATTCAAAAATAAAATTTTCTTCTCTGAAAAAGACTTAAGAGAATGAAAAGACAAGGCACAGACTCTGAGGAAATATCTGCAAACCATACATGCACCAAAGGATTTGCATCTAGAATATATAAGAATCTTGAAACTCAAGAATAAAAAAAGATTCAATAGAAAATGTGCAAAAGATGTGAAAAGACCTGAATATGATATATAGAATGCAAATTTGCAAGGGGAAAAAAGTTAAACACCACCTATTAGAACAGCTAAAGTAATAATAGCAACAACAATACCAAACGCTGTCAAGGATACAGAGAAACAGATCATTCATAAATTGCTAGTGGACACAATACTCTGATTTTATTTACAAAGGCATATGCCAGTGGCTTGGGAGACTGAGGCATGAGGATCAGGAGTTCAAAACCAGTCTCAGCAACTTACGTTTTGTGACAAAATGTGCTACAACCAGATATTCACATGAAAGAAAGGAACCTTGGATATGTGGATATGTAAAATGATAGAGCCACTTCAGAAAATAGTTTGTCAGTTTCTTATAAAACTAAAAATGTAGTCACCATGCAAACCAGCATTTGCAGTCTTGCTCATTCATTCCAGGGAAATGAAAATTCACGTTCACGCAGAAACCCACATATGAATTTTTATAGACAAAACTGGAAGAGCTCAAAGGTCCTTCAACAGTTCAATGATTAAACAAACTCAAGTATATCCATACCATGGAAAATTTCTCATCAATAAAATGAAACAAACTACTGATATTCCCAACAACATGGGCATTATGCTTAGTGAAAAAAAGTGAATCACAGAAGGTCACCTATTGTATGATTCCACTAATGTAATATATTCAAAATGACAAAATTATAAAAATCAAAACCAACCATAGTGCCCTACCTGTAGTCTCAGCTATTCATGAGGCTGAGGCTGGAATATCTTGAGTTTGAGGCTGGCTTGTGAAGAAACAAACAAAGGCAGAAAAAAAAAAAAAAAACCCAAACACATGAAAAAGTCAAAACAATAAAATTTTCAGGGACTAAGAGCACTGTTATGGTTACTAGAGCACACAGGAATGGTGGAGGGGTGCCACTAAAAAGTGATAGTACAAGGGAGTTCTTTGTGATGATGAAGCAGTTCTGTATCTTGATTGTGATTGTGGATGAATATGGAATGTAACTGCACGGAACTTTATACACACACATGTTCATACACAGAGACACATTCAAGTTCGTGCATGTAAAAACTGGTAAAAATTCAATGAAGTTTGTAGTTTACTTACTATATAATTAGGATCTGTACTTATTAATATATCAAATAGTAAGTAAAACAATGTCCATTTCTAAGTTTGACATACTACAGATGTATGTCAAACAAAAAAGCATCTATGTATTCTTTTTGCAACTTCCTGTGAATTTATAATTATTTCAAAATGATAAGTTAAGGAAAAAATAAAACTAAGGAAAACAACTATAGAAAAGGATGTGGAGCAGGTAGAATTCTCCAAACTTGATAGTGGTATCAAGAATACTACAAACACTATGGAATAAAATATAGTTTCTGAAAACAGTAATCAAACACCTTTGGCTCAGCAATTCTACACCGAGAGAAATGAAAACTCATAAATACCAAAAAGATTTTTACAATGTTGTTCAAGGCAGCCTTATGATCTTCCTAATAGGCCCAATGTAGAAAGACCCAAATATCCTTTGATAAGAGAATGGGTAACCAAAACTGTGAGGTAGTTAGGTGCTAGAATATTATTCAACAATAAAAAAGAATTAACTTCTGATACACACAACATAGATTAATCTTCAAAATATGTTGAGCATTAAAAGTCAGACCCATGGGAGCATAAAATACATGATTCCATTTGTATGAAATTTGAAGGAGAGTAAAACAACATCTATAATGGGGGGGGGTGGAATTTGAACAATGGTTGATCCTGGATAGCGAGCATTATTTTAAAGCAGCACGAGGAAACTTACAAAGTATTGGGATGGTTTTTTTTATATGCTTTTGGTTGATGGTTATATGAATGAATATTATCAAAACTCAATGGTGCCAGGCACGGTGGCGTATGCCTGTAATCCCAGCAGCTCTGGAGGCTGAGACAGGATGATCATGAGTTCAAAGTCAGCCTCAGCAATAGTGAGGCACTAAGCAACTCAGCGAGAGACCCTGCCTCTAAATAAAATACAAACTAAGGCTGGGCATGTGGCTCCGTGGTCCAGTACCCCTGAGTTCAATCCCTGGTACCGACCTCCCCCCCAAAAAAAAAACACCAATAACATCAATGAACTATATAATTAGGATCTGTACTTATTAATATATCAAATATAAACTCAATAATAAATAAGTAAAAGGAAAAAAGTAACGGTTCAAAGTGATTGAAATAATACTAAAAGTGCCTTTTATTTTATTATAAGGTGGAAAAAATGCATGATGTAAACTTTTAAAACCAGCATGCTGAGGCTGAGGCAGGAGGATCACGAGTTCAAAGCCAGGCGCAGCCATTTAGCAAGGCCCTAAACAACTTAGTGAGACCCTGTCTCAAAATAAAAAATAAAAAGGGCTGGGATGTGGCTCAGTGGTTAAGTGCCCTTGAGTTCAATCCCCAGTACCAAAAAAATTCTTACAAATATAATAGAAACAAATAAGAAATCATGCCTAAAATTACTGAAAGGAAATATGCCAAATTATTAATGAAGGTCAGACCATTAGTTTTCCATTTCTACTTTTCTGTGAATTCAAAAAATTTAATGAGCATGTATGAACATTAAACTGAGTTTTAAAAATAACCATCTTTCAGTATAAGGCTTTACATAGAAATTAGTTCACAAATCAAAACACAACCACACAAAAGATATATAACAATAATTTCTCAGAGCATACCATCTGATATTTTCTTTAACTGGTTTATTGAAGCACCAGGAGTCAATCAATTGGTTGGAAGCAGAAACTAATTTTATTACTTTTTCATCGTTCTTTAAAACCGCCTTGAGATTTTCCTTTTAACCACTCCTTGAATGGGAACTCACATATCCCAGAGTTTTTCTTCTTTTCTTAGGTCATAAGCAAATATTTCCTTTATTAAGTATTAAAGGATCTAATTCAATGTAGCGGTTACATTACTCAGTTCAGTCCAATATAATCAACAGAACTCTTAAATTCTAATTTAATTTGAAGTTTTGCTTTCTTTGAACTGGAGCCTGACCAGAAGAAAAATCCTGGAGTTGAGGAGGAGGACACAGTCAATAGTTTCCCTATCTTCTGATCTTTCTCTTCCCTGCTCACTAGCCAATATTTCTGTCTCCTACCAAGTTTCAGTGAGAGATAAACATAAGTACAGAAAAATGACAAAATGGCATTGTGTTTTTCTGAAGATGGGGAATGCAATGTTACTGATTTTTTTACTTTGGGATTTTTTTTTTTAAATCTGCAAAATATAGTTCACTTTTTTAATACCTTTTCAATCTTTGGCTCTTTAAATAAAACTCAGAATTCAAAGAAAATGGTAGTAGGATGCCCACAATTTATTTCAAAGGCACTGAGATTCTCCATTAAATTTAAAATTCAGTCTTGGGGCATTGCTCCTAGTTGTCCCTAGTACCTTTTTTGTTGTTGTTCTAATTAGTTATACATGACAGTAGAATTCACTTTGACAAATCATACATAAGTGGAGTATAATTTGTCATTCTTCTGGTTGCATATGCTGTAGAATCACACTAGTCATGTAGTCACATATGTACATAAGGTAATAATGTCAGATTCCTTCTACCATCCTTCCTACTCCCATATCCCTCTCCTCCTTACTTTGGGATTCTTTTTTGAGGTTCCCTACTAGGAATCTCCCAATACAGGTCTTTTAATGATAAAATGCTTCTTTAACTAGCTTCTTAAAATCTCCTCATTTATCTCATAAATTTTGGATTTCATCACAATACTGCACTCAGATCTCCCCACATGGTCCCTTTTCAGAGTCATCAGGGTGCTGGGTGTGGTGGCATATGTGTGTAATCCCAGTAGCTCAGGAAGCTGAAACAGGAAGATCATAAGTTCAAAGCCAGCTTCAGCAACTTAGTGAGACTCTCTTTCTAAATACAATATAAAAAGAGGGCTGGGGATGTTGCTCAGTAGTTAAGCACCCCTGGGTTCAATCTCCAGAACAACAACAACAAAAAAGTTAACAGGTTTTATTTTCCTTAAAGAGGTCCACATTTGCTTCTTGAACACATGCATTTTTCCCCCATCTTCAGTTTGTTGATAGACTGGCCAGAACCATTTAGGCCAATAATACTAACTAGTCTCTCATCTTTTATTTTCTTGGGCAAGAGTTACTATGCTTCCCAAATTCTATAAGATTTTCAAACTCTCCCAGTGGTACCCTCTAAGTCTTTTTCTAATTTGCTTTAGAGAAGGCTTAAGAAAAGTAAGGTTCTGCCTCTTGTCCATGGCAGAACATGCACAAAACAACACAATACCTTTTTCTTTCTCCCTCTCTTTCCCCTTCCTTCCTTCCTTCCTTCCTTCCTTCCTTCCTTCCTTCCTTCCTTCCTTCCTTCCTTCCTCCTTTCTTTTTTCCTTCCTTCTTTATTCCCCCCCCCTCTCTCCAGGGATTGAACCCAGAGGTGGTTAATCACTGAGCTACATCTCCAGCCCCTTTTAAATTTTGTGACAGGGTCTTGCTAAGTTGCTTAAAGCCTCACTAAGTTGCTGAGGCTTGCCTTGAACTTGCTCTCCTCCTGTCTCAGCCTACCAAGCTGTTGGGATTACAGGTGTGTACCACCACACCCTGCTATATACAGCTCTTTCAAAAGAGAAATTCCCCTACTCATTTCCACATGAAGCTATAAACACTCTCCGAGTGAATGAATAAATAATAGTCAAAAGGAGTTTAATAATCCCAGAGCTTATACTGAAGAGGAACCACCATATATAATCAATAGGTGTCCTAGATCTAAATGCACCTAGCAGATTTTTTTGTATTCATAAGACCTGATATTGCATTATTATATTACAACATCAATAAGCATTTGCTAAATATATGAAACAACCTTTCTTCACCTTATAATCTAGTGAGAAAATAGACTCCAGTGCTGTGTTCCAATACTTCATCTATTTTTGGATTATTACTTTACTATTTGCTGTCTTTTGTGTACTGACAATATAACAAGGATTTTCAAGATTGAGAGTTAAAACATGGCCCTGTAGGAAAAGGCATGCAAACTAACTGAACTCATTCTGTTGTTAAAAAAAAAAAAAAAAAAAAAAAACCAAAAAAACAAAGCCGATATAAATTTCTGGTTGGTCACAATCATTGCATTAAGGGAACCTTTAAAATGATTTCTACAGAGTTAATTAAGAACGTCTCTTGTTATCTAGGTTCTTAATTGGTTTCTACTGTTTTCTTAGTGAGAAATTTCAGGAGAGGCTCAGCAGACATACTGAATAAATTATCATATGTTAAGCAAAAATGTGTAAATGTTCTGAAGTGAACAAGCTGATGGTAAAGGCAGTTAAAAAAGATCATGGACTCTGCAATGGAATCTTTTAAAAAGAGCTTAGAGACCCTTTCCAGGTCTTATGACTTGCTGAACACAGATGGCTGCATAAAAGGCCCAGCACTAACAAAAAATAGATTATCTCCTTCTCAATATGTAAGTTCCACATAATTAAATTTTAACAGATTTCTAGTGTAACATGATGATTGAGATTATAAAAATGGTCTTGCTATATAAATTTTGCATTTTAATTGGTCTATAAAAGATTACAATAATAAACATAGTGTTTAGAAATATTATTGTCTTCTACCTGGAAATGATAGCCACTACAATTAGTACTTCAAAAAAATTTTCCATCTTGGAAAGTACATTGCAAGGACTTGATTGAATTTGAATAGTGTTAACAATTTTTCTTGAACAGGTGGCAGTAAAAAGCCCTTATATCACCATATTGGCATTAAGAAATAGTGGCATATCTTTTAGTAAAATGAAAAAAATATCTAGATAAATATATTTTTAGAGGTGCAATGCTGTCTTTGTGCACATTAGTAACAAAGGAAAGTCTAGGAACTTCTGGCTTCCCATAGGATAAATTGAGCTACTAACATCTGAATATATATATATATATATATATATATATATATATATATATACACACACACACACACACACACACATATATATATATGTGTATGTTTTGTATGATATATCATCCAAAATATATATGTATATATAAAATCCAAGAAATCACACAAACAAGAAGAGCAAACTAAATTCTTTCTATCTCTTTTCTACAGCATAAGAAAGACACAGAGACTAGTATAAATTCTAAAGTACTTGTAAGTGTGAACTAAATATTCCAAACTTGCATAATCATGACCCAAGACAAAGTAGATAATTAAATAGAATATGTGAAATATAGGAGAAAGGAGCAGGGAACCAAAAGATACAGAACCAGAAACATATGACTCCCAGTAAAAAGAGGAATCCTCTTTGAGAAAGAAAATGCTTAGAAAAATCTGAAAGCTGCTGGATAAGAGACCTGGGTAGTGATGAATTATAAAAAATGGATATGGAAGTGCTTAGAAATAAGTAGCAATTTTGAAAAGATAATATGTCTGATAGCAAGAGTGGCAACTTAGAAGGCAGATGTATCCCTTGGATACTTGATATAGAGAAAAGAAAATGAAACAAGGAGAGGAAATTAAGGGTCATACAGAAACCAAAGTAAATCATAAAATCAAAAACCCTTGCACCTGGAGAAAAATGTAACATTGATTAAAAACACACATAGACACATACTTCTTTTCAAATAAGCAATGTAGTCAGTAACTAAAACATCTTGCACTTGGCAAGTAGTTCTGCTCTGGAAGAGGTAAGACATTTTAAACACCAATCTACACCTACATAAAACTGTTATAAAAAATACAAGGTGAAGATCAAATTATTTCAGCTGATAAAAATTCTGTAGAAATAAAGACAACAAAAACCCTGAGTACTCTAACAGAATTTAAGCATCAGGAAAAAATGATTTCCAAATATAAAATAAATGCCTACTCTGAAATTCAAACTTCAGCATGCAAACAAACAAAAAGAAGTGAGAGGTGATCCAACTCAGAAATGAAATTCACGAAAAGTTTAAGAAATAAAGATTATTTTGCTAGGTGCCCAAAGGAGAAAAAATTCAAATAAATATCTAAGAGGGGGAAGAAAAGAAAAATGACTAAGTGCCTGATAATGACTAAGAACCTCTCTCATAAATTATAATTATAAATGCTGGGCATAAATCAAAGTCACAGGGAAGTAAACAAAAGCAGGAAGATTTGGCTAGAGGGTCCATGCACTGACAAAGCAGATGTACACTGTGAGCTCCCTGTTTTCATAGCATTTAGTATGAGAGTTAGCACAGCTGGTGATCTGTAGGAAAAACTGCAGGCTTCCTGGGTTGAAGACTAAGAAGATTGAGTCTGGTGCAATCATGAACACCAGAAAGAAAGAAAAGGGAACCAAGAAGGCAAAAAACAAGAGTGAATATTGTTTTAATGTTCTATCTCCTAATGTCTCTGTATAATGCCCAGACCACATATGTGTGGAGCATAACAAAGCAGCTCAACTAAGAAGAAATATTTTATGTCATCTGCTTTGCAGGCAACAGTTTTCAGTTAGAACCCAACCAAATTAATTGGCTGCTAAAACAAAAGAAATAACACTCATCACAGAAGAATATGTGAATACAGATTCTGCAGAACATAGTGTCTATAATATCGTGGAGACAATACAAATAATAAGAGATAAGAAGAACTGGGAATAAATTAATTCTTTTCAAGAGAAAAAGACAATCAGCTGGCACAAACCCCAAGATCTATCATTGAGGGAATTAGTAAACAAAGATTTTGAAACAGCTATTAAATCATTATTCTCAACAACATGAAAACACAAACTCAAATAATGGAAAGAGAAAAGAATCTCAGCAGACAAATAAAAAACTTTAAAAATATAAATACCAATTGAAAAAGTGAAAAAATTACTAGAGTAAAATAAAACACATTATTGATGGACTTTAAAGTAAAATGGAGGTAACAAAACAATGAAGGTCACATAATGCATGAGTCCAACTATGGGACATTTTAGAAAAAGCAAAACTATAGAGACAGTAAAAGATCAATAACTTACAGGGGTTGGTGGTCAAGAGGGATGAATATGCAGAACATAGGATTTCCAGGTCAATGAAACTACTTCATATGATACTTTAAGGATGGACAGATGTCATTACACACTTCACGAAACCAGTGAATGTTCAACACCAGCAATGAAACCTAATGTAAACTATGTCTAGTGATATTTCAGTGTGGGTCAACAATTCTAAGAAGTTTACCACTTTGGTGAAGGATGTTAAATGTATTGTTTACCACATAGTTTATTATTTTTATTTTCTGTGTATTATGATATTTTGACAATTTTTAAAACCTTTCTGGATGAGGAGAGATTGCCCTCTCTGAACTTGACAGTTCTCAGAGATAGAAAAGGGTTCAGCCTGGAACATGCCTTGGTTAGGTAAACTAACCAATCCAGAGTCAAATCTACTCTATCTAACCTGTACACCCCAGGAGGCAATACTCCTGTGCCTTACTCAACCCAGGGCCAGATGCCAGGCAACTGGGTACATAGGGCTTACCTTTGCAGTTTAGAATACATTCATTGTTCAAACCAACCAATCCTAAGCTGTTTAAACTATGCTTCCTTGCCTTTCTCATAGCTATTCCAATATAGGTCATGATCTAATCTCTCCTTGCTCCTGCCCCTTCAGCTACCTAACCAGTGATGGTACTTTCTCATGTGGCTCAATGTGACATACCATGCTTATTTTTTCTAGTTCTTATGAGTATTACAAACTTTGTTTTTTGAGTCTCTTCTGTGTCTCCTTTTGGGAGACCATCACAAATTTAAAAAAGGCTTTGTAGACATGCAGGGGAGAGAGTATATAAGAACTCTGGATATGTTCCAGTCATTTTTTCTGTAAACCTAAGACTACTCTTAAAAATAAAATTTATTTTTAATGGCATTAACAGACCCTTAGAGATTTGATGATAATAGAAAATTGAATAAAATACATGTAATTGGGGTTCAAAAAGGAGAATATCAAAAGAATAAAGAGGAAAAATAAATTTGAACCGATGAACATTGAACAGTCTATTTCTAGGGACTTCATAATCAAATAGTTGAAAGCAAAAATGAAGAAAATCATGAAAGCAGCATATTTATATTTACTGCATATTTATAATTTGAATCCTTAAAACAGAAAAATGGCATATTTCATACAGGGAGCCATGACTCAGTGAATAGTTGGCTATGCATCAGGAAATAAGGAACTCAGAAGAGAATGAGACATTTTTAAAGTGCTGAATGAAAAACTCAACCTTTCAACATTTTTGCTTTTTCCAATGAAAATATCTTTCAAGAATGAAAGAAAATAAAGACTTTTTATAGAAAAGAAATAGAAAGGAACTTGTTGCTATTAGACCTACATCACAGGAATTTGTAATGAGATTTATTTAGGCAGAAGGAAGTTGATTCCAAGTCATTGGAAAGTTGGATCCGCACAAAGAAATGAAGAGCACTAGAAATGGAAAATATAAAATATAAAGTATTTTTCTTTTAGATTACTTTCTTACACATATGACAATTTAAGGAAAACTTTATAACATTTTTTAGAGTATATAATCAATGGTGATGTAATACATAAAACTATAGAATTCGAGACAGGAAGGGGGATTGGGGATATAGCTCAGTAGTAGAGCACTTGATTTGAATGTGTGAGGCCCTAGGTTCCATCCTCTCTGTACCACCAAAAACAAAAACAAAAACAAAAAAAAATTGGAAGCTGATAAGCTGACCTTTATGATTTCAAAGTTTTCTGCATTTTATTTAAAGTTATGCAACATTGACTCTATGTGGATTGTAAAATGTTACAGGTATTTTTAGTATGGTTTTAATAAACTGTCTTGGCCCAAATTAGAGACAGGTCACTATCCTTTCTTAAGCAGCCAAATAAATCCACACCCTGAAACACCTTCTTTATCAGGCTCTTTGATTCTGATTTGCTATCACCGACCTCAAGCAGGTTTAGGATTGGCTAGTTTGAATCATTTCAGCAGGTGCTGGAGCATAGGGGCTGCCTCTGGTGGTTTGGTATTTGACCTTGGGGCAATTACTGAAGGTATATAGTGGTATATAATTTGACCAGAAAAAAATAAAATTATCTCTGTTCATAGAAAACATGATCATCTACATATGAATCCTTGAAAACTATACATGACTTGGCTATATGCATTGAAAAGGAAATTGTGGGGTGGGGCTATAGCTCAGCAGAAGCGCAATTGCCCGGCATGTGTGAGGCACTGGGTTCAATTCTCAGCACCACATAAAAATGAATAAAATAAAGGTCTGTCAACAACTAAAAAAATTAAAAATAAAAAAAAACAGAAAAGAAAAGGAAATTGCGATAGTACTACCAGAACTTTTTAATTTAGTAAGGTCGTAAGATGCAAAGCCAGTGTATTCTCTATTAAAATTAAAAATCTGTATTGAAAGACACAGTGAAGAAAATGAAAAGTCAAGCAACAGACCAAAAGAATATATTTGCAAACATATTTATTACAAAGTCTTGTAACTATAATATATAAAGAAAATGTTAAGAAGAGAAATAGGTATACAACTATATAATTAAAATAAAATTTATTTTATAATTTATTTTATATATGTGATACCTCTGGAATAATGGGTTTAAAAATAAGGAAATGGAAACATAATAGTGAGTAGATAAAATTACATAAGAATTTATATAGCAGATAAACAAAGAAATATTGCATATTTATAATTTGAATCCTTAAAAAAGAGAAGTAAAAAATAAAACATAAATAATATTCAGGACTATAATCAAAAAAGGCTTTTTATGGAAAAAATAAAAGGGCTGGTGTGTAGCCCAGCATGGCAGGAGAAGAAGGAGTAGAAGAAGATACAAATCTAAATATCTAAGGGCCCTATTGTGATCCCTGAGTAGTGTATAAGGGAATAGCCTAATAAATCAATTACAGCTAATGTATAAGGATTGTATCCTCAGGTCTTCTAGGGATGGGGGAAGCTCATCTTTTACAAAGGAAAGAAAATCAAGTGGCATCAGTCTTCACAGGCAGTGGCAGAGCAAGTCAACAGTGGAGTTTTATTAAAAATAAAACCTGGGCTGGTGTTGTGATTCAGTGGTGAAGCACTTGCCTAGCAGGTATAAGGCACTGGGTTTGATCCTCAGCACCACATTAAAATAAATAAATAAATAAATAAATAAATAAGATTAAGATATTGTGTCTATCTACAACTAAAAATAGTTTAAAAATCAAAATAAAAAAATTCTCAAAGAAATAAATTGCAAGCAAAAGATTTCTCATCTAATCAAACGATCATTCAGTTTTCAAGGCTGTTGGGAGAAAACTGCTGTCACTTAAGCGTACTTAGATGATATCACACACATGAGCCCTTTCAGAACAATTTAGTAAAGACTAACTTTGTTTAATCAAGACATGACTGGGGATGCTCAGGCAAAAGAACTAAAGATGAGTGCTGAATATTTGCAATCATAGAATTAAGATTAAAAAGTGGGAATAAGTACACACATTAGAAGGTAAATACTGTATGTTCAAACGAAGTAGAAATAGCACATGTAAAAATGGGAAGTGAAGAGAGGCATGTAAATAAACTTCACTGATGTTATATGAGTAGTAAATGCGATATATATGGTATTATTTTCTTAAAGTAGAAAACATGTTTTTTAGCCTTCAAACTCCTTTCATACAAGGCCATATAAAAACTTTTAGCAAGATATGCTTTTATATATTAGCTAAAAAATAAACTTTAAAAAATTCTTAGCACCTCATTTATACATGTCTATATTTTCTACATACTTATAATGATGTTCAATATAATTTAACTTTTCACAATATGTTGCATCAATATATTGTTAGTTTTCTTGAACATCAACACTTATTTTCAAATCCAATACTAGAATACTTTCCTCTGTACATAGTTTAGCAGGTCTGATTAACATAAGATGCTGTTATTAAGAGGAATCTGCTCCAAATCTTAAGGTTGCTTAAGTTCGGTGTTTCTGTGTTTTTTTCTTTTTGCTTTGATCACAACAACACAAAGCCCTTAATGACACAGAAGTTCAGTAAGTCAGATCCAGAGATGGTAAGTATTGAATCAAATTAATACATTGCACTATAATGTTAAAAACCTTAAGAAACTTTTTGAAATCTGCATTGGCCACAGACCTTTCCCATCAGAATAAGACTACTTAGGATCAGGAAGGAAAAAAGACAGCTTTGAGTTTCCTTGTGGTGCTGATAAGAAGAAAAATGCTAAATTACCTTGTTTCCTGTCACTAATCATGACAATTTGGGGAAATACCACAACAAACAAACTCTATGGCCATTGAGAGTTGGTTTAGCTCATGACTTCCTGTGGAATCATAAGACATTTGAATACTGTCATCTTAAACTGTAATAAGAATTTCTAAAAACATTTTATTCTATTTCATCCTAAAACACCTGACTTGATGCTCAAGGTATAGCACTGGTCTGGTCTACTTATTAGTAGTATCTCCAAGAGATAAATACTAGATCAAAATGCCAGTTTCAGTAATCGGATAGACCTGAAAACTAAATAAATAAACAATTTGTAAGCCAAAAAAACAAAGAAAAAAACTACATACCTTTAAATAAACATAAAAGAAAATAAAATCCTCTGAAAGTCAAACAGTATTATGTTGTAATCCCATTCATTATTAAGCTGCAATTGGACTACAGCACTATATTTGTTAATTCAAATTTTCTGTATTACTTATTATCTGTATTTTCATTGTGATCTTCCATAGCCTGAAGATTGTCAGGTTCTGATGTGAATGGGATTCTGACAAAGCTCATGCATGTGATATCATCTAAATGACTGGACAGTGACAGAAGCTAAAGGTCCAAGTAAAACAGTATGTTATGACACCTTGTTTTCTTCTTGATTATTATCCATGTCATAGTCTGAATCACCTTGAGAAGAAACAACTTGTTGCTTGCAAAATGGACAGGGTTTTTTTGTTTGTTTGTTTGTTTTAGTGAGCCAAGGGTCTGCACACTTGCAGTGATAAACATGGGAATGGGGAAGAATTCTGAGCTTATCTCCATCTTCATGTTTATCCTAACAAATGGCCTTTACATTATACTCATCTCCCTGCTTGAATTTATGTATAGGGCATTTCTTAAGTTGATCTTTACGAAGTCTATTTCTTCTAGTTCTGTCTGTCCTGTACAAATACTGTGATAGTAAAACTGATTGTCAAGATAAGAGAGATGCCCACTCTGATGAAGAATGGTAATATCCCAGAGAAAGTCTAAGTTCTGGAACTAAAATGATGTGGCCTCTTTTTCATATGTTAATTTATCTTTAAGGCAATTAGCTGATGATTCATTCATAAAGACAGAATGTCAATTGTCTTTAATATGAGTGTCATTGGATTCTGTGCTAATGAGGTCATAAGAATCAACATTGTGAGTTATGGCTACTTTGTATCCTGCTATCTGTGTGTTTAAAACTTTTACATTGAAATTACAAAGTTTTCTAATTAATACTATGAAAGTATGAGATGAATTGTCTTTTCCTGGTGGAGGCACTACAGGTTTGTAAGTATTCTCTGGTTGTGAGTTAATCGAAAAACCCTTTAAACTTTCAGCTGGAAATCTATAACCAAATCTTGCTGGAAGATCACTAAATGTCTAAGATGCATTTTCAAAATTATACTAAATTGCTAAAGTGCCTGCTTCTATAGACAGTAGATTTAAGAATACAAAGAGCTGAACGGTCAGGATAGGGTATACCTATGTAGCTGACAGTATGAGCATCCCTCTGGAAAGAGCAACATCCAGTAGTAAAATCACCTGGAGGGGCTAAGGGTATTGCTCAGTGGAAGAGTGCTTGTGTAGTGTGTGTGAGGCTCTGGATTCTATTCCCAGCACCAAAAATATAGTCACCTGGAAACGTGTCCCCTGAATTTCTGCAGAAGTCCTGTTTCTGACTTCATGACTCAATATCCTCATTGACTTCCACAGTCTATAAGTTGGAGAAGGGGCAACCATTGAGGCAAAACCTATACAGTATTTTAAACTATCACCCATATTGATATTTTTTTTGAGAGAGAGAGAGAATTTTAATATTTATTTTTTAGTTTTCGGCGGACACAACATCTTTCTTTGTATGTGGTGCTGAGGATCTAACCCGGGCCCCACGCATGCCAGGAGAGCGCACTACCGCTTGAGCCACATCCCCAGCCCCCATATTGATATTTGATACCCATAAAACACATACACAAATGATGATAAGATAGAGGCTACATATATATCTTATTGTCATTTATGTATGTATGTGTGTGTATCTATCTATCTATATAATAAGCTAAAATGTGGTGATCACTTCACAATGTATATCAAACATTAAATTGTATACCTTAAAATATATATATATATATATATATATATATATATATATATATATATATATATATATGTGTGTGTGTGTGTGTGTGTGTGTATGTAATTTTTATATGTCAAAGAAAATTAATAAGTGGGAGTCAAGGATGTTATTTAAAGTGATTAAAAAACAGCAGAAGTTGAATTAAAAGGGGGGTACACAGCATTTTAGAAGACAACCATAAAACAAAACAAAAACACACCTAGAAATATAGCATAGCACATATTAGTACAGCATAAAATAGCATGAAATTATTGCTACCAAAACAATTTATTTCTGTAAAAGTAAATGGACTTAGCTTACCTATTAAAAAAGTATTTCAGATTGAGCTCACCTATTAAATTTTAGATTCATTCACATAGTGAAACCCACAGAAAGGCTAAAGTATAAAGTAATGAACCATTGTATACAGAGAAAATACAAGGTATAAGTAGACATAATGATCCTGATGATAGGAAAAATGAATTCAGGACAAAATACATTTAGTAAAGAAGGAGACTTTCAGACAAATAGAAAAGAATGTAAAAGATCTAAACAATATAACAAGTAAATAATAGAGAATATATCTTCTCTTCAAATGACCATAATACATGTTCAGAATTGGTCATGTATCAGGTCATGAAGAAAATTTCAGTAGGTACCAGTAAGAGGAAAAGCTAAAAGCAACAATCTCTGATCATAACCAAACAAAATTTAGTCTCTTTGATTTGTACTTTGACTTTCTTCCTCATTTTGGGTCCTATTTTCCTGACTCTTTAGATGCCTTAAAATCTTTTATTGGATGTCAGATGTGATAAATTTTACCTTGCCCAATGCTGTATTATTTTGTACTCCAAAAGGTCTTTTTGAGCTTTGTTCTGAGATGCAGTTAAGTTACTTGGAATCATTTTGATCCTCGTGAATCTTGTTTTCAAGGTTTGAAAGGAGGAGAGCAGCAATTAATCTAGGAATAATTTGTCCTACTTCAGAGGCAAAACTCATCTGAGCACCCTTCCTAATGCTTCGTGAATTATGAGGGTTTTTTTTTGCTCTGATTGCTGGGAACAGGATCTATTTCTCATTTCTTTCTCTTGGGGTCACTTTCATTCTCTGAAGCCCAGTATCTTGAAATCCATCATCTTATATATTTTATTGATTTAAAAATCATTTCAGTTGGGAGAGCAAATCTATTCACTGTTGTGGATAAGATTTATAAGGATGTGACTGTTGTACATTTTCAAAAATAGAAATGAATACAAAAGAATGGGAAACAGCAAACACTAAAACTAAATATATACAGAGATAAATGAACAGAACTAAACAAACTTGATAAACACAGAGAAACAGAATATGTAAACTTTCAAGCACAGTATAATCTAAACACCAAAATAACTCTAAAGAAGCTTGGCATTTTTATTAGATTTATTTTTGGTAGTGGTGTTGGAGAGAAATTTTGCAAATGAGAAAAAAAAATTCAAGTTTTTGGAAATCAAATTTCTCTCTGTATGATAAAGGGATATAAAAATGGAATACAGACTTATGATTTGAATAGAGAAATAGAAAAATATTAATTATAAAAGGCTGACACTTAACAAAACCATTAACCATCTATGTCTATACTATTATTGTAGTCCTTCTTTGATTTTGTTTATATTGACATTTTATATTCTCTATATTAAATATTTGGACTTTACAGATTCAGTATTTTCACAGATTACACGTGCTTCAGTAGTTTAGAATTACTATTTTCTTTTTCAATGCCTAAATGATCACAATCATTTTAATTTGGAACTTTTGTCCTTTCAATGCTACCTTAGACACTATTTTTATTGATTTTTTTAAAAAAAGTGAATGACAGCAGAATGCATTACAATTCTTATTACACGTATACAGCACAATTTTTCATATCTCTGGTTATATAGAAAGTATGTTGACACCAATTCGTGTCTTCATACATGTACTTTGGATGATAATGTCCATCACATTTCACCATCCCTGCTAACCCCCTGCCCCCTCCCTTTCCCTCCCACCCCTCTTTCCTATCTAGAGTTCATCTCTTCCTCCCATGCTCCCCCCGTACCCCACTATGAGTCAGCCTCCTTATATCAGAGAAAATATTTGGCATTTGTTTTTTTGGGATTGGATAACTTCACTTAGCAATATCTTCTCCAGTGCTATCCATTTACCTGCAAATGCCATGATTTTATTCTCTTTTATTGCTGAGTAAAATTCCATTGTGTATACATACCACATTTTTTTTTTATCCATTCATCCACTGAAGGGCATCTAGTTTGGTTCCATAGTTTAGCTATTGTGAATTGTGCTGCTATAAACATTGTTGTGGCTGTGTCCCTGTAGTATGCTGTTTTTAAGTCCTTAGAGTACAGACCGAGGAGAGGGATAGTTGGGTCTAATGGTGATTCCATTCCCAGTTTTCCAAGGAATCTCCATACTGCTTTCTATATTGGCAGCACCAATTTCAGTCCCACCAGCAATGTATGAGTGTACCCTTTTCCCCACATCCTCACCAACACTTGTTGTTGTTTATCTTCATAATAGTTGCCATTCTGACTGGAGTGAGATGATATCTTAGAGTAGTTTTGATTTGCATTTCTCTAATTGCTAGAGATGATGAACACTTTTTTCATATATTTGTTGATTGATTGTATATCCTCTTCTGAGAAGTGACTGTTCAGGTCCTTGGCCCATTTTGTTGATTGGGTTATTTTTTAAAATTTTTTATTTTTATTTATTTTTTTTTTTTGGTGCTTACCTTTTTGAGTTCTTTATATACCCTAGAGATTAGTAGATTAGTGTTCTATCTGATGTGTGGGGAGTAAAAATTTGTTCCCAGGATGTTCACCTCACAGATTGTTTCTTTTGCTGAGAAGAAACTTTTTAGTTTGAATTCATCCCATTTATTGATTCTTGGTTTAATTCTTGAACTATAGAAGTCTTAGTGCCTAATCCCACATGATGCAGATTAGGGCCTACTTTTTCTTCTATTAGATGCAGAGTCTCTGGTTTAATCCTAACTCCTTGATCCACTTTGAGTTGAGTTTTGTGCATGGTGAGAGATAGGGGTTTAATTTCATTTTGTTGCATATGGATTTCCAGTTTTCCCTGCAACATTTGTTGAAGATGCTCTCTTTACTCCAATGATGTTTTTGGCACCTTTGTCTAATATAAGATAATTGTAATTTTGTGGGTTAGACTCTGTGTCCTGTATTCTGTACAATTGGTCTACCAGTCTGTTTGGGTACCAATACCATGCTGGTTTTTATTACTATTGCTCTGTAATATAGTTTAAGGTCTAGTATAGTGATGCCACCTGCTAAGGATTGCTTTAGCTATTTTGGGTCTCTTATTTTTCCAGATAAATATCATGATTGCTTTTTCTATTTCTATAAGAAATGCCATTGGGATTTTGATGAGAATTGCATTAAATCTGTATAGTTCTTTTGGTAGTATGGTCATTTTGATAGTATTAATTCTGCTTATCCATGAGCAAGGTAGATCTTTCCATCTTCCAAGGTCTTCTTTGATTTCTTTCTTTAGAGTTCTGTAGATTTCATTGTATAGATCTTTCACCTCTTTCATTAAGTTGATTCCCAAGTATCTTATTTTTTTTTTTTGAGGTTATTGCAAATGGGGTAGTTTTCCTCATTTCCTTCTCAGAGGATTTGTCATTGATATACAGAAATGCCTTTGATTTATGGGTGTTGATTTTATATTCTGCTTCTTTGCTGAATTCATTCACAAGTTTAGAAGTTTTCTGGTGAAGCTTTTGGATCTTCTAGGTATAGAATCATATCATCAGCAAATATTGCTAATTTAAGTTCTTCTTTTTCTATACATATCCCTTTAATTTCTTTCAGCTAATTGCTCTGGCCAGTGTTTCAGGAACTACATTGAATAGAAGTTATGTCTTTTTCCAGTTTTTAGAGGGAATGCCTTTAATTTTTCTCCATTTAGAATGATGTTGGCCTGGGGCTAGGGTTGTGGCTCAGTTGTAGCACGCTTGCCTAGCATGAGTGATGCACTGGGTTCAATTCTTTGCACCACATACAAATAAATAAAATAAAGGTCCATCAACAACTAAAAAATATTTTAAAAAAGAATGATGTTGGCCTGAGGCTTAGTGTAGATAGCCTTTACGATGTTGAGATATGTTCCTGTTTTCCCTAGTTTTCCTAGTGTTTGAACATAAAAGGGTACTGTATTTTGTCAAATGCTTTTTCTGCATCTATTGAGATTATCATACAATTCTTATCATTGAGTCTATTGATGTGTTGAATTACATTTATTGATTTCCGTATGTTGAACCAACCTTGCATCCCTGGGATGAATCTCACTTGAACATGGTGCACAAACTTTTTGATATGTTTTTGTATTCGATTTGGCAGAATTTTATTGAGAATTTTTGCATCTATGTTTATTAGAGATATTGATCTGAAGTTTTTTTCTTTGATTTGTCTTTGCCTGCTTTTGGGATCAGAGTAATATTGGCCTCACAGAATTATGAGTTTGCAAGTGCTGCCTCTTTCTCCATTTCCTGAAATAAATTGTAGAGTATTGGCATTAGTTCTTCTTTAAAGGTCTTGTAGAACTCGGCTGTGTATTCATCCAGTCCTGGGCTTTTCTTGGTTGGTAAGCTTCTGATGGCATCTTCTATTTTATCACTTTATATTGATCTGTTTAAATTGTGTATATCTTCCTGATTCAATCTGGGTAAATCATATGACTTAAGAAATTTGTTAATGCCTTCAATGTCTTCTATTTTATTGGAGTATAAGTTTTCAAAATAATTTCTAATTATCCTCTATATATCTGTAATGTCTGTCGTGAAATTACCTTTTTCATCGTGTATGCTGGTAATTTGAGTTTTCTTTCTCCTTCTCTTCATTTGCATACCTAAGGGTCTGTTAATTTTATTTATTTTTTCAAAGAACCAACTTTTTGTTTTGTCAATTTTTTCAATTGTTTCTTTTGTTTCGATTTCATTAATTTCAGCTCTAATTTTAATTATTTCTTGCCTTCTACTGCTTTTGCTGTTGATTTGTTCTTCTTTTTGTAGGGATTTGAGATGTGGTATGAGGTCATTTATTTGTTGACTTTTTCTTCTTTTAAGGAATGAACTCCATGTAATGAATTTTCCTCTTAGTACCAGAGATTTTGATATGTTGTGTCTATGTTCTCAATTACCTCTAATAATTTTTTAATCTCTTCCTTGATGTCTTCTGTAACCCATTGTTCATTCAGTAGCATATTGTTTAGTCTCCATGTGATGGAGAAATTTTTATTTTTTATTTTGTCATTGATTTCCAATTTTATTCCATTATGATCTGATAAAGTGCATGGTAGTATCTCTACTTTTTTATATTTGCTTAGAGTTGCTTTGTGGCATATTATATAGTCTATTTTAGAGAAGAATCCATGTGTTGCTGAGAAGAAACTGTATCCACTTGACGCAGGTTGAAATATTCTATATATGTCAGTTAAGTCTAAGTTATTGATTGTATTATTGAGTTCTATAGTTTCTTTATTCAACTTTTGTTTTGACAATCTGTTCAGTGATGAGAGAGGTTTGTTAATGTCACCCAAGATTATTGTGTTGTGGTCAGTTTGACTCTTGAACTTGAGAAGTGTTTGTTTGATGAACATAGCTGAACCATTGTTTGGGGCATATGTATTTAGGATTGTTATGTCTTGTTGGTGTATGGTTCCCTTGAGCAGTACGTAATGTCCATCATTATCCCTTTTGATTAACCTTGGCTTGTAGTCTACTTTATTTGATATGAATATGGAAACCCCTGCTTGCTTCCACAGTCCATGTGAGTGGTATGATTTTTCCTAACCTTTCACCTTCAGTCTGTGTATGTCTTTTTCTATGAGTCTCCTGGAGGCAGCATATTGTTGAGACATTTTTTTTTTTTAATCCAGACTGCTAGCCTGTGTCTTTTGATTGGTGAGTTTAAGCCATTAACATTTAAGCCATTAACATTATAACATATTATTATTGAGACATGGTTTCTATTGCCATCCATATTTGTTTATTTTTGTTATTCAACTTGACTTGATTTTCTTGTTTGATTAAGTTTTCTTTTAGGGTACTACCTCCCTCTGCTGATTTTCATTGTTGTTTTTCATCTCTTCTTCATGGAATATTTTGCCAAGGATTTTGTTTTGTAATGCCAGTTTTCTAGTATAAATTCTTTTAACTTTTGTTTATCATGGAAGGTTTTTTTTCATCTTCAAATCTGAAGCTTACTTTTGCTGGATACAAGATCCTTGGTTGGCACCTATTTTCTTTCAGAGCTTGATATATGTTGTTCCAGGATCTTCTAGCTTTCAGGGTCTGTGTTGAAAAATCTGCTATTAACCTAATTGGTTTTCCCCTATATGTAATCTGATTCCTTTCTCTCACCACCTTTAAAATTCTCTCTTTATTCTGTATGTTGGGCATTTTTATTCTAGTGTGCCTTGGTGTGGATCTATTGTAATTTTGTACATTTGGTGTCCTGTAGGCTTCTTGAATTTGGATTTCCAATTCATTCTTCATGTTTGGAAAATGTTTTGATATTATTTCATTGAATAGATTATTCATTCCTTTGGTTTGAAACTCTGTGCCTTCCTCTACTGACTTTGTGGAATAAAAATAGAGAGACAGGCTCATATTTGTTTACCTTCTACTCAGCAAGTTTCTTCATTTCTTTTAGTGGAAAACTGTATTGATACCAAAACTCAGTCATTAAATTACAACTAAGATGATCCAAGACATACACTGGTGATGGGTATGGTAACAATACTATAGGCTATTATAATGTCATTTGGGAAAAAATAACCACTTGTTTTTAGGATTATAAGTATCTATTTATTTTTCATCTGGAGTTTAATGTCATCCCGAGTCTTCAAATTTTATTCCTATGTAACAGATAAAGTAATTTATTTATTTAGATTTTCAACTCTTCTTCCAAGTTCTGATTATATCTTTTTTTTGGTTAAAAGGCCTTCTTGACTCATTAATTATAATTTTTGATGACTTTATTGATATTTATGAGTTTTATATTATATTGGCTTTATAATATCATTTTCCTATTTACTTTATGTAGTTTATAACAAATACCTTCATTGCTGATTATATAAAGCAGGGTATGGCAAAGAATAAACAGAGTCAAATATGGAATTAAGGAGAGTTTAATAAAGAGATTATTTATACAGATATGAGAAATGTTTAAAGGGAGCCAGCTAGGGACAGGGTAGTATGCTGCAGTAACAATAGAAGAAATTGTGGGGCTGGGGCTGGGGCTCTGTGGCAGAACACTTGCTAGCATGTGTGAGGCACTAGGTTTGATTCTCAGCACCACATATAAATAAATGAATAAAATAAAGGTCCATCAACATTTTTAAAAAAAAACAAAATTGTTACAAATTCTAGACCTGAAGGAAAAATATGGGGCAAGCATAATTATTAAAATCTGAATAGAGAGCTAAAGCTTATAGTAGAGGTCAGTTAGGGGGATGGGTTCAGGGAAAAGGGGAGGGGCTTCAATAGAGGGACAGAGTTAATCCATGACCTTACAGGCAAGGATCAAAGAAATAAATACCCACACATACGTCTCTACTACTTTTTTTTTTTTTTGGTACTAAGGATTGAACCCAGGGATGCTTAACCACTGAGCCACATCCCCAGCACTTTTTATATTGTATTTAGAGATAGGGTTTTGCTAACTTGTTTAGGGCCCTGCTAAATTGCTGAGGCTGGCCGTGAATTTGCAATCCTCGTGCCTCAACCTCCTGAGTCACTGAGATTTACATCCACCTGCCCTCTTACTTTCTGCTGATTCCTGTAATGGGCTAAATTCAAGGATAACATGAGGGCAAGAGATTCCAGTGATATAGTCCATAAAGTTTAACCTCCTGGAACAAGAGCTGGGCAGAGAAGGACAGAAAAAATATCTGGAGAGAGGGAAAATGGAAAATATCTTCCTCCCTCAAATAATATCATTGCTGGTGCAGTGGTACACACCTGTAATCCCAGTGGCTCTGGAGGCTGAGACAGGAGAATCATGAGTTCAAAGCCAGCATCAGCAACTACAAGGCACTTAGCAACTCAGTGAGTCTTTGTCTCTAAATAAAATATATAAGAGGGCTGAGGATGTGGTTCAGTGGTCGAGTGCCCCTGAATTCAATCCCTGGTACCAAAAAATAAAATTAAATTAAAAATAACATAAACAATACCCACTTCTTTTGTAAGTTCTATATTTTTAACTGTCAATTTCATTTAACCCATGCTATTTCAAATGTATTATCTCCAAAACAGAATTACATTTCTAGAATTCACTCAAAATTTGTTTTTCCTCTCCTCCTAAGTTACTGAACAATGTGCTCAAGCCCAGAATGTAACTTTCATCTTTCATTTCTTTCTGCAACAATGATTCTCAAGCACTATGATATGGAGATTATACCTTCAATGTACTTTTAAAGTCCATCACTTTCTTTTAGTCCTGATCATTTATTCTTCATTCAGGGGTATATCATTTTCTCCACACATTATTGTAATGGATTCCTATCAGGTCCTACTGTCACCAGGTTTTCCCCTATCCATTTTGTCCTTTGTATTGCTATTTTCAAATCCACCTCTCTTCATCAAGGCATATTGTCTCTTCTTAGGACCACTTCTAGAGCCTACTAATTTTCATTTTCTTCCCACTATTACTCCGCTCAAATCAGTCAACATTCTATTTTAACACATTATTCCTTTCATCTGATCATCATATAAAGGTTGAACTCCTTAGCTTGGTATTAATGATATTTTATGATCTATCCAAACCTATGTCATTTCCACATCTCCTTCACATTAATCTTATACTCTCATCAAACCCAAATATTTATAGCTCCTTATAGACAACTATTTCTTTTTTTACAACAAATATTTATTGCTTGCTTATAATATCCCAGACATGGAACTAAGTACTATGTATAAAAAGATGGATGACAAAGTCCATTTCTTTAATAAACTCCTTTGATCATAGTATTTCTCCTATCTATATTGCAATTCTCATTTTGTCAGTCTGGAAAAGTCTTTATTTATTTAGAATGAGCTTAAAGATAGTTTCCTCTGTGAAGCCTTTACTGATTATACCAATTAGAGATAGCCACTCACTCTTCTGTGTCCCCAGACACTTTTCACATCTCTACTTTAATAGCTATTACCTACTACTTTTATTTACTTATATATCTTGCTTTTCAAGTAGACTTTAAGCCATATTAGCATAATTTGAAAATCTTTGTATCCTCAGGGACTAGCAGCAATCTCAACAAATGGTTGTTAAATGAATGAATGTTTGATTAAATATTTGAAGTAGAATAAGAGATCTAAGGTGAGAGAAGAGGAAAGCAAAAAAGAGGAGGAGAAAAGCGGGGGAGCCCTCCACAACATGCATTTTGAATCTGAATTGAGGCTATAATATTTTCAAGTTGAAACAGAAGACAGGAAACTAGGTGTTTATTTTGTAATGTCCAAATGCTTCACATTAGGCAATTATCTTTATAATAGGCTTCATTTCAAGAGCTATATTTTGCGGCTATGTTTTAATTAAGTGAAAGTGATTCCACATGTCAAGGATTGGAAAACCTACAAGGTGACCTCATTATAGTTGATGAGAAGGGTCACATAGGCCACTGCTCACATGTGCAGTCTTACCTAGAAGCAGCCCAAGCAATAAAGGATACCTACAAACATTAATTTATTGTAAGTATCTCCTTTCTATAATAGTGCTATTATGTACAGTATCTGTGTAAATGCATTTTTTCTGAAAGAAATTTAACTCTTGAAACTAAACAGAAGGTGCTCAATTCCCAGAAGACTTATTTAGGGTGTTTCTGAGTTATTCCCAGCATCTCAGTTCTGCTTTGCTAATTCTCTCAAAGTAAGATGACTTTCTTTATTTAACCTTAAATGTGTTTCCAGTTATTATTTTTGTATTTTATTTCTGTTTAAGAATTTACTGTTATTAAAAATAGAGTAATAGAGAAAGAAGGTCTTTGGGATTAGTAGGAAAAGTACTGGGTGCTGCCATAGATAACCTAATTCCAATTCTTACTTTCTTAGCTAATTAAACAAATTGCTTTTAGCCTAAATCACTTTCATTTAGAACCCCAATTTTCTCTCCTGGAAAAATGTATGTTTAAATACATTGGGGCTGGGGATGTGGCTCAAGAGGTAGCACGCTCGCCTGGCATGCGCAGGGGCGCTGGGTTAGATCCTCAGCACCACATACAAATAAAGATGTTGTGTCCACTGAAAACTAAACAATAAATATTAAAAATTTCTCTCTCTCTCTCTCTCTAAAAAAAATTAAATACATCATAGGTGGAAAACTAGAATATCACAGTTCAAGTGCCATATCAGATGGATTTTATTGAAAAACGCTTTGGTCTATGTAATATTAGCAAATGAATTAGAAAGGTTCAGGTAGGCCTATGATCTCAGACTTGCCAGAGTCCTTCCCTTCACTCCTGAACTGCACATGCACAGTAACAAAGGCTTTGAGAACTGAATTTCAGTGTAAACACTGCCCAAACCCTATTCCCAACCTTGCTTTAATAACTACCCCAATCTTTCTATCTTCACATATCAATCCTGCTTCAAAGCTGTGGTACACTTGCAGATAATGTACAAAATGAATTTGTAGCCTTTAGGATGAATGGCCACTAAGGCCTCCTCCACTTTAAAATCTTGGATATTTTTCAGGGAGGTTCAGATAATTTTAGTGGGAAGGATATTTAGCTTGTCTCTGGGAAAGTCTCCCACAGCTATTATGTGGTTTAAATAGGTTTATGAAGGCAGTTTTACCCTATTCATTGACTTGAGGTTTAGCTGTCTGACATCTTCTATGATATTGATACTTTCTGCTATTTCTTGAAAAGAGAACCAAATAAAATTATGTATTTTATATTCTTGAGTGTAGTTTTTTATATTCTTAACTACAACTTCTCATGGCACATGGTACATAATCAACTACACACATACATACACATGCATTTTTCACTTTATTTTTACCAGGCTGGGGATGGAACCCAGGGCCTCATGCATGCTAAGAAAGTGTTTTATCACTGTGTTGTACCCTCAACCCAATCAATAATGTGCAAAACAGAACCCAAAGTTACCAATAAGCAGAACTTAATTATAATTTGGGAGCACGCTATACACACAAACTAGTATTTATCCAACATCTTCAAGTTAAAACATATTCAGGTTAAAAAGTATTGTGTATTTTAATAGCTCAATTATAGACAGGATGGAACTCAGTGGTAAAGTACTAGCATGTATGAGACCCGGGCATTCCCAGCACTGCTTAAAAAAATAAAATAAAACAAAATTTAAATTTTTTTTTCTAAATAGCTAAATTAAAAAAATAAAATGGAGAAGGGTCAACCCAATTGGAAGCCAAAGGTAAGAGGAACTTCTGATAAATCAATTTAGATCACTGAACAAATATGTATTTCCAATTTTCTGAAGAAAGGACATCTCTAAATTTTAATAATAGTATTCCCTGTGTTTTACTTATTTGTTTTGGTGTTAAGATAAATAAATTAAATTATTTTAGTAGAACATTAGTGTCTTCTGACAGAGATTTGAGGATGCCTTTTACTTTATCTAACGTTGCTCCTATATTAGCCAATCAGTAATTATTCATAGAGTTTAGTTTCAAGGATTTGCTTATCTATAACTTTTAAATTTTCTTTTTTAAAATTTATGAATCACATCAATGTTTTTTAATGTGTGCAGAATTTTGGAGTTGAACTTACAGCTAAATATAATAGAATTAACAAGATGCTCTTTTTTACTTGCATTTTCAATCTTTTTAGGTAAAGTGTAATTTTCTTAAAAATTAGTTTATATTTTAACTTAAAATCTCGAATGGTAATGACTGTAGGTCAGAGAAATAGGACGTATTGTAGGTTTTATTGGTGTACTGACTTGAGTAAATGTGTCTACTAAAATGGGTTTCTGTCAATTTCTATGACCCATTTTATGATAAAAAAGCAGACTTATTCCATATTTTCATTTTCGGGGTTACTAAAGAAGAGTTTTATTAGTCTCTGATAATCATCAAAAATAGCAAACACATAGGTTTGGTGATATGGCCATTTGCAGAAATTACCTGCTAAGAAAAAGTACGCAGTTATATTCTGAAAATCACAAAATGATTACCTGTTATTTGATTATCTGAAATTTCAGTATGCCTGCTGAGGTGTGTCTTTTCCATTATGAGATCTCCAGTTTAGAAGAAATTGCATAGTGACTTCTAGTCAACTCAGATTGTTGGGGATACACTGTATAAGCGATTGTTTAGAAAAGTGTTGTTTGGAAAAGATAACCTGACACCTGAAAAGTCGTTGCTAACTTTTTTTGGAAGCAAATTATAAGAACTTTCTCTTCTTCCTGTGTCTAGTTTGCTGACTATGATTTGTCTCAAGATAAAACACTCTTGTTTTGTATTCAGGTTGAGATAAGTGAGATCTGCCTTCTCATTCAAAGGGAAAACCAGACAGCAGAATGAGAAGTGGAGTTCATGCAACTTTTCCTTCCTTCAACTTTAGGCACTGGTGATTAAAAAAAATTAATGGGTGCATGATAACTATACATAATAGTGGGATTCATTGTGATATATTCACACATGCACATGGCATAATTTTGTCAACTTCATTTCCTCATAAGAACTGGAGTTTTTTTTTTACCTTACTTTTTTAAAATTTTTTTTTATTGGTTGTTCAAAACATTACAAAGCTCTTGACATATCATATTTCATACATTAGATTCAAGTGGATTATGAACTCCCATTTTTACCCCAAATACAGATTGCAGAATCACATCGGTTACACATCCACATTTTTACATAATGCCATATTAGTAACTGTTGTATTCTGCTACCTTTCCTATCCTCTACTATCCCCCCTCCCCTCCCCTCCCATCTTCTCTCTCTACCCCATCTCCTGTAATTCATTTCTCTCCTTGTTTTTTTTCCCATTCCCCTCACAACCTCTTATATGTAATTTTGTATAACAATGAGGGTCTCCTTCCATTTCCATGCAATTTCCCTTTTCTCTCCCTTTCCCTCCCACCACATGTCTCTGTTTAATGTTAATCGTTTCCTCCTGCTCTTCCTCCCTGCTCTGTTCTTAGTTGCTCTCATTATATCAAAGAAGACATTTGGCATTTGTTTTTTAGGGATTGGCTAGCTTCACTTAGCATAATCTGCTCTAATGCCATCCATTTCCCTGCAAATTCCATGATTTTGTCATTTTTTAGTGCAGAGTAATACTCCATTATGTATAAATGCCACATTTTTTTTTTATCCATTCATCTATTGAAGGGCATCTGGGTTGGTTCCACAGTCTAGCTATTGTGAATTTTGCTGCTATGAACATCGATGTGGCAGTATCCCTGTAGTACGCTCTTTTAAGGTCTTCAGGGAATAGTCCGAGAACGGCAATAGCTGGGTCAAATGGTGGTTCCGTTCCCAGCTTTCCCAGGAATCTCCATCCTGCTTTCCAAATTGGCCGCACCAATTTGCAGTCCCACCAGCAATATACAAGAGTACCCTGGATTGCTGGTGGTAAGGAGAGTTAGATTTCATTCAGAAAATATTAATATCAAGGTTTAGTATCTGCCATTACTTCACATTGTTATTTGTGAACTACATATAAAATTATCACTTAAAAATAAGAATACAGGACATGATTCCAGCCACAATGAATAAGCCTACAGCATTACATTAATTACATATGAAAACTAAGATCAACAAATAAATAAATAAAATAAATTACCTGAGATTTAAAGTAAATGATAAAACTGGTTGTAGAGGTTCATGCTTATAATCCCAGAGGTTTGGGAGGCAGAGGCAGGAGGATAGTGAGTTCAAAGCCAGCCTCAGCACAAGCAAGTTATTAAGCAACTCAGTGAGACCCTGTCTCTAAATAAAATATAAAATAGGGCTGGGGATGTGGCTCAGTGGTTGAGTGCCCCTGAGTTCAATCCCTGGTACCTGCCCCCCCCCCAAAAAAAAGTAAATTATAGGCACATTGGAACAGGAAATCAAAACTTAAGACCTACATGTAGGAGGTACTTTGTTGTTTTGTTTACCTTTTTCTCCTTGCTTCATCTTCCAGTTTTAACTCTGGGCCAGAATATATCAGTAAATAGATAGCAGGCATCAGGAAATAGACCATAAATTTTTCTATCTTTCAGTGCAACAGAAAGGTAGAAATCTCCATTTTCTTTTACTGACTTTCTTTCTCTCAGTCCTGCCTTAACACTGGTCTCATCTAAGGTACATCAACTATGGTGTGATCACCCAAAACCAAGACAGAAAGTCCATCTCTTTGAATAGAGGAATCGTGAAGCAAGGGCCTTGTTTCGCAAAGTGCAGGGGAAACCTCATAATTTGCATATGTATCTTTTCTCTTACCACCTCATAATTTGCATATTTGTATATTTTGCATATTTTCTCTTACCACTTGAACTCAAATACAGTCCAAGTGACAGGGACTTCTTGAATGGTTTCAAAATATTTAATACTCATGTCCATGAGGAGAGGAGATTCTTTATTTGCAGGAAAAATGTACTTGAAAAACTAATACTTGAAAAAAGCTAATGACAAAACTTATAAGATTTGGTAAAATATATAAATTAACATATTCATGAAGCTCTGTGAACCACAAACCAGAAAAACTCAAAAGAAAATCATGCTCATACACATAATAGGCTACTGAACACCAAAGATAAAGAAAAAATCTTTCCTTAATAAAAGGGAACAATAATTGGAATAATTACAATATTTATGATTAGAAGCTATAGAGGCTAAAATACCTTTAAAGTGCTAGTGAAAATAATCTTTAGGAATGAAGGCAAAATCAGTCCATTTTTAGTTAAAAGAAAACTAAGAAGATTCACCACTAAGAGAACTACTCTGAAAGAGTGCTAAAGGATCTTCTTCAAGCTGAAAGGAAAGGATACTAGAATAATCTTCAGATTATTTATTAATCTTCATATTGTTAAAGGAAGTTGTAATTTTTTTTTTGTTACCAGGGATTGAACTCAGGAGCACTCAACCACTGGGTCACATCCCCAGCCCTTTTGTGTATTTTATTTAGAGACAGAATCTCACTGAGTTGCTTAGGGCCTCACCATTGCTGAGGCTGGCTTTGAACTAGTGATCTTTGTACCTCAGAATTCCCAAGTCACTGGGGTTACAGGTGTGTTCCACTGAACCCAGTGGAAGTAGTAATCTTAAGTAATAATCTTCAGATTATTAAAGGAAGAGTAAGAGGCATTAGCATCCAGGTAGATATAATGCATAATCCTTTTTCTCTTAAAATCTCTGAGCCAGGCACCACTCTCAAAGATACACCTGTAATTCCAGATGTTCTGGAGGCTGAGGCAGCAGGATCAAAAGTTCAAAGCCAGCTTCAGCAAAGGTGAGGCATTAAGTAACTCAATGATACCTTGTCTCTAAATAAAATATAAAATAGGGCTGGGGATATGACTCAGTGGTTGAGTGCCCCTGCGTTCAATCCGTAGTACAAATATATATATCTTTAATATAAGATGTATGACTGTTGAAAGACTTTATAACACTTTTGGGGGGCATTTAAAAGTATATAGATGTTATACATATGAAAACTATAACATACAGGGGAGAGAATAATACATTTTTGTGGTTGTAAGACTGCAGTCACTTTAAGTAGACTGTGAAAATGTGTACTAAAATCTGGAGTACAATCACAAAAAATGCAAGAGACAATGCATAAAAATCAATATAAGATAAAATGGGATATTAACAAAAATTCAAATAATCAAAACAATCAGAGCACTGTGGTTTTAGGAAAAAAATAGACACATAGATCAATACCATACTTCCAACAAGATAAAGATCCTTGTTACAACCACAAACTGGAGTATCATGCAGGTCTAAGATAGAATGAGGAAAAGAACTATAAACTGAGATTAAATGATTTCCAATCTGTATTAAATGAAAAAAGTCAAAAAGTATACATTTATAAAATCTTTTATGTAAAAAAAAGGAAAGGTCCATAAGGAAATTGACAAGTTTTCATCTATTTGGCAAAATAAAAACAAGGAATGATCAAGAAACTAATGAGATTAGTCAAGTACAGGAAATGGGTAGGAATGAGGTGGACAGAACAGGGAAATGGGAACAGTGGCAAAAGTGATGAAGCTTCTTTGGGGATTTCAAAAAATACTTCTGACTTTTAGAACCATAATAGTGTTCTATATGAACAAAAAATTAGTAAATCAATGGACTCAACCAGAATAAAGGGAATGAAGGAAAATAAAATGGAAATATCAACATGTCAATCTAACTTCATTATAAATCAATAACAGTCACAATGATGGAGGACAGTGAAGAAAAGAATGAAACAAAGCAAATTTAGAAAATTTTGTTTTAACATATACATGGGTATGCTTTATATATAATTTGAGAGTGTCCTTCAAAAGTTCATGTGTTGGAAGCATGGTTCTCAATATGGGTAGCAATTGGTTCTCAACTATATGCTTGTGTTCCAATTTGTTTTTCATGAAGGTATGAGTTAGCTGTTCTAGAACTATGTACGTAATATGATTGAGCAAACATGTAAATACATTATCAACAATGAGAGCTAGGTATTAGTGAAAATTTCTGGGTATTTTTGTTTGTTTACTTCTTTTTTCTTTTCATATTTTTATTGGTGTATTATAGTTGAACATAATGATGGGATTTGTTTTACATATTCATACATGCACACAATATAACTATATAATTTGACCAATACCAATCCCCAGGAATTCCCCCAACCCTTCCCTCCTCTCACCCCTTAATTCCTTACTTCTATGGATCTCTCTTTTACTTTCATTAGATCCCTTCCCCTCCCCCACACTTTTCTTTCCCTTTTTGCCCTCTAGCTTCCACAGATGAGAGAAAATATGTGACCCTTAACCTTCTGAGTTTGGCTTATTTTGCTTAGCATAATGGTCTCAATTCCCATCCATTTTCCTGAAAATGACATAATTTAATTCTTCTTTATGGCTGAATAAAACATATATATATATATATATATATATATATATATATATATATATATATATATATATATATCACATTTTCTTTATCCATTCAATCATTGATGGACACCTAGATTGGTTCCATAGTTTGGCCATTGTGAATTGTGTTGCTATAAATATGGATATGCAAGTATCACTATAGTACAATGACTTTAATTCTTTAGGGTAAATACCAAGGAGTGGTATATGCCAATCTTTTGAGAAATCTCCATATTTATTCCCATAGTGGTTGTTCTAATTTACAATCCCACCAACAGTGTAAAAGTTTTCCTTTTTCTCTACATCCTTTCCAGCAATTATTATTGTTTGCATTCTTGATGACTGCCATTTTGACTGGAGTGAGATGAAAATTTTTAGTTTGTTTTATATATGACAGTAGAATGCATTTATGCACTTTGATATATCATACATAGATGGGATATAGTTTCTCATTTTTCTGAGTGTGCATGTTGCAGAATCATATTGGTCATGTAGTCACATATATACATACAGTAATAGTGTCTGTTTCATTCTACTATCTTTCCTATCCCCACATCCCCATCCCTTCCCTCCCATTACTTTTCTCTACCTAATCTAAGGTAACACTATTCTTCTCTACTGCCCCCCACCACCTTATTGTGAATTAGCATCCACATGTTAGAGAAAACATCCAGCCTTTGGTTTTGTGGGATTGACTTATTTTGCTTAGCATGATATTCTCCAACTCCAACCATTTACTGTCAAATGCCATAAATTCACTCTTCTTTAAAGCTGAATAATATTCCATTGAGTATTTATACCACATTTTCTTCATCCATTCATTTATTGAGGGACACCTAGGTTGATTCCATAGTCTAGCTATTGTGAATTGAGCTGCTATAAATATTGATGTGACTGCATTACTGTAGTATCTTGATTTTAAGTCTTTTGGGTATAAACCAAGGAGTGGATAGCTGAGTCAAATGGTGGTTCCATTTCAAGTTTTCTGAGGAATCTCCATACTGCTTTCCATAGTGGCTGCACAAATTTGCAGTTCCACCAGCAACAAATGAGTATACCTTTTTCCCCCACATCCTCGCCAACATTTATTGTTGCCTATATTCTTGATGATTGCCATTCTGACAGGAGTGAGATAAAATCTTAGAGTAGTTTTGATTTGTATTTATCTAATTGCTAATAATATTTAACATTTCTTCGTGTATTTATTGGCCACTTGTATTTCTTCTTTCAAGAGGTGTCTGTTTAATTTATTTGCCCATTTATAATTTGTGATTTTATTGACTAAACTATAGTTATATGAGGTTTCAATATTTGAGAAGGCTAAGGAATGGGTTAACAGAAAGTGTGTATTGTTTTTGGCACACACTTGTAGTCTGAGCTAGTCTGGAAGCTGAGGCCAGAGGATCTTTTGAACCCCCACATTTGAGACCAACCTGAGCAGTATAGTGAGATTATGTCTGAGAAAGAAAAAAGTATTTCACATCCCCATCTTAGTAATTACTAAGAAAATGATACACAAATTGACAGAAATTTGAAAGAAATATATATATTTTTTAAATTTTAGAATCACTTGAACTGACCAAAGGAAATTCTATGTAGCAAATCATGGGATACACAGCTTCTGTAACTACCTAGAGATTCTAAAATTACTTATCTTAAGTGTACAACTTCAGAAGTTAGAAAAAAATAAACATTACAGGTCCCAGTTAAACAAAAGTAATTTTTAAAAAAGGGCAAAAGTGAAAATTAACAGTATATAATTTAATCAAGAGAATCAACAAAGGCAAATTATTAGAATACTCTTGAAACAATTGTCCACTTCACCTTTTGAATACAGCCTTTGCTGCTTATTTTAGAAGGGACATGTTTTTCTTTTCCTCTTCTTCCCTCTCCCCCTCCCTAACTTGGGGGCAAGGAACAAGATTCCCCTGTGTTACCTGTGCTCCACAGGAAAAAGATGTCACCAGAAGAACCAGGAATTGACTTTCTCCCAAATTAACAAGTGAATTTCAACACACCACCAGGGTGCACCTGGGACCCCCTGTCGAGCACACCTGGAATGTAGGCTTTGAAAATCTTGAAAAAACCTTTGTTTTCCTGAAGGGCAGAACCACATCCTCTGGGATGAGAGTCCTCTGTGTTTCTCCTTTGCTAGCAAAGCAATAAAACTTATTTTTCTTTTTTCCGGAAACCAGTCCTCATTATTAAATTGGCATGAATTGGCATCAGGGACAAGGACTGAGCTTTCAGTAACATACAAATAACATTAAAAACCCTCAGGCACATTGATGGAGGCAAAAATCAAGAAGAGACACACATACATAAACACACAGCTTAGTAATTAAATAGGGAAATGTACAGAATTTACAATTATTGATAGGTTTCATACTTGAGGTAAATGGCAAAACTTTTTGAAAAATAGATGAAAATATATAAAATGTTAATATTATGAGTTTGGGGTAGGAAAAGGTTTCTTACAGAAGTCACACAAAATTGAAGCCAAAATGATAAAGACTGCAAAGTTCAACTACTTTGAAATTAAAAACTATTATTTATAAGAAGATATAACAAAGACAGCAAAAAACAACCAGCAAATTGGGAAAAGATGGTGCTGTACATGTACCCATGTATAAGTACACTACGTATAGTATATGTTTAAATATTCTACAAATCAACAAGTAGAAATTTAAAAAAAAATAGAAAGGGCAAAAGGCAGGAGCAGCCATATCATAGAAAAGGGAAAAGTAGTGCCAATAAAAATCTATGAATAGAAGCATAAATTTATTAAATAACATGGAAAATATATATTAAAATCTTACCATTTCAAGCCCACAGATTATAAATCTATTACTGTTGCTCATTTGTGATGATATAAAGCTGTTAAAACTTTCATACACCGCTGGTGGGAGTGGAAATTATTTCAACTCTTTTGAAAAAATATATTAAGTATTATCTAGTCAAAATAGATGATATATGTACTATAATGTAATTATTCTGTCTATATATAGATCTAGACCTTAGAGAAACTTTCACATATGTGTGTATGTATAAATATAGACAATGTGACATATAGAAGAATGTGCATATCAGGATGTTAGAAACAAAACACTGAAAACAACCAAATTTATATAAAGAACAAAATTAATATATAAATAATAGTGTATTCATACAATGGAAAACCATATAGTAGTGAAATGGAACGACTTATACCTATCCAACTTAACCCATTTTGTCCCATTGTCCAAGATGTTGAACATCTATTAAGACTTAACTATAAACTGGGTACGCCTGTAATCCCACTGGCTCAGGAGGCTGAGGCAAGAGGATGGAGAATTCAAAGCCAACCTCAGCAAAAGCAAGGCCCTAAGCAACTCAGTGAGACCCTGTTTCTAAATAAAATATTAAAAAAAGGCCCCTGAGACGTGGCTCAGTGGTTAAATGCCCCTGGGTTCAATCCTTGGTAGCAAAACAAACAAACCAAAACAAAACACAATAATAATAACATATACAAACTCTAGATTAAATTTCCAACCCATTTTAATGCCCTCTGTGATTTCACTGAAATACTTGAAGAATTGAAAACATTGGACTTAATGGGTTGATGCAGATGAATCTCACAAAGTTGATGAATAAAGTGATTACTGAATACAGTTCATTCCTATTTATACAATTATGAATCCAAAATTAAAGAGTATTTTGTGTTGGGGCAACACCCAAATGGTAAATTATAACAAAAAGCAAAGCAATAATGGACAAAATTTAGTACTTATCTCTGGGAGGGAGGTAAATATGATCAGAGAGGGGTACACAGATGAACTAAAGCCTCAAAATATAGTTTTTTGTATGTTGCATGCTAGGTACACTATGCTGTTTTAAAAAATATTTTTAGATTATTTTAAGTGATGAGATATTTCATACTAAAGTAAAAATAAACATTATAAAATATAATGTGCTCCTGCTAATAGTCCAATCACATTTTTTTTATTTGATAGATGATGTTCAGCAAGTTTATAATAAAAGAATGCTGGAAAAATTAAGAGATTAGTATATAAGTTGATTTCAATGTGACCTTGATTCATTCTCCTTTAGCTAACTTGTTTATCTGTTAGAATGTTCAAGAAGATAGTCTATAATTACCTACCATGCAGGAGCTGTCTTTCCAAGTTGAAAAGAAAGATGATACTGCTAACACAAGTAGCTTCATACATGTTTTTACCTTTACATACTTTGTGATTAAGGATAAAGTAATATTTTCACAAAAGTCGCTGAACCAGAACACTAGTAAGGACCCAGCCTTAGAGATGCCAAATAAAAAGTGTATTTATTTGATTTACTCATGTTTTCTCTGAATGTGTCAAGGCTTATCTAAATAACTGCATTAGTAATTATCTCCCCTTACTAAGAACCACTTAATCTTTCCCAGAGAGTTGAAATCAGGTTTTAAAGGGATCACATGCAAGCCAACAATCCCCTAAAAGCCAGTCCTGAAATGTTAACTTTGGTGATTCAGAGATCTTTGGGAGTACTAAATTGTAACAATAACCCTCAAACACATTTTCTAAATTCCCTGACTAATATACTGGAGATTAAGTCCAATGAATCATAGTTTCTCTGATATTTATATGATTTTTTAAGATTAATCCTTTAGTAGAAAATAAGTAGTGATTATTGTTATTATTTCTATGGAAGTGTGTTTTTAAAAACTTGAAGATGAGTCTTACCATTTACAAAATCCTACCTCATGAGCCTACTGTCCCACCTGAAGTACATGTCAGAACGGCATGAACTTTCTTTGTTTACTGACTGAAATATGCCACTTCTAAATTGTGCTGATGCACAGTTTACTTTTAATGAACAAACAGATTTTTTTTGGTGGGGGGAGGGTAGGTACCAGGGATTAAACCCAGGGGCACTTAAACACTGAGCAACATACCCAGCTTTTTAAGTATTTTATTTAGATATAGGATCTTGCTAAGTTGCTTAGGGCCTTGCTAAATTGCTTTGAAGTTGTGATCCTCCTGTCTCAGATTCCCAAACTGCTGGGATTACAGGCTGTACCACTGTGCCCAGTGAACAAATAGATTTTTAATGAAAATACAGTGGACTTAATCAGTTGAAGGAAAACAACTCCAAGTTAACTCAGCTTCTCTAATTTTGATCATAAACATTCCTAAAGGATGTATTATCCATCAATGAAAATCAGTGTGAACTCTATGCTGCAACCATCTCTCAATACCCATATCCCTTGAAACACAGGGAGAGAATACAAAGTTCTTCATCTCCAGATTTAAAGTGTATTTTCTTTGTCTGTAGCTCAAAGTGATCTATATTCTGAGTCTTATTCCTCTTAAAAACAGAGCCAGGTGTAGTGGTACATGCCTATAATTCCAGCTACTGGGGAGGCTGAGACAGTAGGACTGTGAGTTCAAAGCCAGCCTCAGCAACTTAGGAGCCACTTGCAACTCAGTGAGACCCTGTCTCTAAATAAAATATACAAAAAGTTTGGGATTCAATTCCCAGTACCAAAAAACCAGAAAATAATATTAATTCTAATTCTGGTTAAAATGATTACCATCTTTTTAAAAAATTTTAATTTTCTATATATGACAACAGAATGCATTACAATTTCTATTACACATATAGAGCACAATTTTTCATATCTCTGGTTGTACACAATTACCATCTTTTTTAAACATAATTAATTCAAATTTTTCCTTTGGTTTTCTTTCTTCCTTATGACCGTTATATTTCTAGGAAAGTTATGGAACATCGTGAAGTCTGGTCTTACGTTAGCATCGTTTCACACTGCGTCCTCTGTGATCATTCATTCTAGTTCTTCGATGTCATTACTCCTCCATGTTGAAACGTGTCCAGATGTCCTCATTTGCATATGCTACACACGGCTTTCCATAGTAGCACAGAACCAGCTTCAGAGATGAACCAGATGTTGGGATTACAAAACAGAGATTTAAAAATAACTGTGATTAAATCTACCAAAAGTTCTAGTGAAAAATGTGGACAGTTTGAATGAATAGATATGGAATTTCAGCAAAAAGATGGAAATTATAAAAAACAATCAAATTAAAATGCTGAACATAAAAACTTGATAATACAAATGAAGAATGCATTTAATACATCTTTAGATAGATGAAGTTGTTGAGAAAAGAATCAATGAATTAAAATGTAAGTAAAAAAAAAACTACTCAAATTGATACACAAAAGGAAGACAATAATAGAAAAAAAAAGAATGAAGCATCCTAGAACTGTAGAACAATATCAGTCTAAAATTTGAGTCATATACCATATCCAAGTAATAAAACAGGGAAGAAGAAATATTTGAAGAAATAAGAGCGTAGAAATTTCTAAAAATAGTTATTATAATCTAAAAGTTCAGAGAACCTTGAGCAAGATAATAAAGAACAAATTTAGAAACATCATCTTCAAACTGCTTAAACTTGTGATTAGGGGAAGATTTTGAAGGCAGTCAGAGAAAAATAAGACACATTTTATAGAAAAGAAGAAAGAAAATAACGTATATATCTCATCAGACAATATGAAACTAAGAAGACAATGAAATAACATATTTAAAGTAATCAAAGTAAATCATAGCAACTCAAATTCTTTATCAAGTGAAAATCCCTTAAAAATAAAGTATTATATACATATTAAGTTATCCTACTGTACTCCATAAATACATAGAGATTATGTGTCAACTGAAAATAAAAATTGAAAAGGAGAAATATACTTTCACATGTCAAATGAAAGTGAAAAAACTTTATTATAGGCCCAAAATGGATAAATGATGAACTCATAGTAATAAAAATTTTATTGTCACTTCTCTAAGCATAAGTATCTACAGAAAATAATTTGGATATATAAATAAAGACAAAATTAAGGACTACTGCAGATATAATTAAGGTGAAGATAAGTATAATGCACATTTTTATTCTAATCATTCTATAATATAAATGACTATAAAAAGAAACATAGAAGAACTGTGTGTCAATAATGTATGTAGAAGTAAGATGTGTTCACAGTACAAAAAAGGAGATGGAAGAAGGTATAAACATGTATGTTTGTTATAGTTATGGGAATGAATAATAGTGTAAACAAATGCAATAAGAAATAATTGAGGGCTGGGGTTGTGGTTTGGTGGTAGAGTACTTGGCTAGCATGTATGAGGCACTGGGTTCCATTCTCAGCACCACATAAAAATAAATAAATAAAATAAAGGCCCATCAATAACTAAAATATATATAATATATAATATAAAACATATATGATGTAAAATATATATGTATCAGTTTTAACAACAAAGAAAAAAGCAGAAAATCAAAGTCATGCTTAGTCATGCTTTCATATTAGGTAAATATATTTAGAATTGTTATATAATCTTGAATAATTGATTCTTCTATTTTTGTGTAGTATCATTTTTATCACTGATGTTTTTCTTGCTTTGAGCTCTACTTTCATGAAGTTTTTATAGAGCTAATAGAGCTACTCCAACTTTCTTTTGTTTAGTATTAGCCTCATATATCTTTCTCCATCCCATTATTTTTTATTTATGGACTCTTTAAAGGAGATTTGTTGTAGAAAGTTATATTTGGGTCTTGTCTTTTTATCTACATTAATAATCTCTGTATTTTAGTTGGCATGTTGGAACCATTCACATTTATAGTGATTATTGATAGATTAGAATTAATAGTGTGTACTAATTTCAAATGTATTTGTAACCACATTTATTCATTAACAAAAGTATCTTTTTCTGCCTTCTCTATTTTTAACTGAGCACTTATATGATTATATTTAATCTCTTCTCTTGGTGTAACAATTATTGTTATTTAAAAAAATAGCAGTTTCCCTAGAGCTAAAATATAGATTTTTATCAATTCAAGTCGACCTTCAAATAATGCTATTCTCCATTACATGTAATGCTAATACCTTCTAATAGAGTACACCCCATATCCTCCCTCCTTTCTCTTGAATGCTGTCATTCATTTCACTTATCCATGTGCTAAAATCATTCAATACATTGTCCCTCCTATTAAATCAAAGTTATGTTTTAAATCATTAAATAATAATAATAAAAGATTTTATTTTACTTTCACTCATTTGTTCTCCAATACTTTGTTTTTCCTTCCCTCTTAAACAATTATATCACTGAGTTTTGAATTTTGAATTGATAGATTTTTTTCTTTCAACAGGCAAACACTCTACCCCTGAGCCATATCCCCAGTTCTGCTATGCTTCTTATTCTTGTTCCTGTATAAGTAATGGGTGTACCTCCTGTGCCTTCTTTCAAGTTGTTCTCTTTGTGTTTGGTTTTCTTCAGCTTGAACAGGATACTTCTAGTGTTTCTGGCACATATTCTATTTGGTGTTCTCTGAGTTTTCTTGGTCTTTGGTTTGGCGTCTGTCATTATTCTGAATAGTTCTTGTCTACAATTATGTGAAAATTTCTTTCACTCATTTTTTTCTAATAATGCATATGTTACCGCTGTCTTTTTTTCTAATAATGCACAAGTCTTGGATGTTCTTTTGCTTCATTTTAAAATTTGAATTTCAGTTTGAGAAAGTTTTTGTTAACTTATATTCAAGCTTATTGATTTTTTCCTCACCTTGTCCTTTGGACTGATGTGCCCACTAAAAGTATTCTTTACTTTTTTTTAATGATGCTTTTGATTTCTAACATTTACCTTTGATTTTTCTCTCAGATATTTTTGTCTCTCTATGTACATTATGTATGTTCTTACATGCTGTCTATTTTTTCCATTAGAGCCCTCACCATATTAATCATAATTATTTTAAATTCCCTGTATGCATCTCTGTCATATCTGAATGTGGTTTTAATGCATTGTTTTTTTAGATCATGTTTTCACTGACTTTTGGTGTGTCTTATACTTTTTTGATGAAAGCTGTGCATGATATATTAAGTAATAGGCACTGAGGTAAATAATCCTCTAACGTGAAAATTGATGGTGATGTGGCTAGCAATCAGGCCTTAGTTAATATTTGCTTTACCTATAGATGACAAAGTCTTCAAATTCCTCTGGTGTTCTTATTTTCATCTCCATTTTTGACTTGGTCTCTCCTAAGTACTCTTCCTTACAGTAAGTAAAATCAGGTAAGTCATGTGCCCAAACAAGAGTAGCTCTAATACTACCAGGAATAAATGAAATATAAAATAAAAAAATACAAACATAGAAGCTGGGAAGTGTGTAATGTGAAAATAAAATATTTTAAGTTTTTTTCTCCCTCTAAAATCCATAAGAAAATAAAGTAAGTATGGAGGTATGAGAGACATAAAATCACATTTACAAAATGTGAGTAATTAAGTGTGTAGCTAAGTACATGACAGCCCATTAAGCCAATATATCTGGTTTTTTCAACCTTAAACATTGTCATAATAAAAGTTACAATAAAAAAGAAAAGAAAAAATACACAAAATAGATGCAATCTAAAAGAAAGTGGGTATGGCAGAAATGATGTCAATACAGACATTTAGCTTAAAGGCATTTTGAAAAATAAAGAATGTATTTATATAACAAAATCACAAGGAGCATTTCACTAGGAAATATATAACTGTGGGCTTGATGCATCAAATAATCTGGTTTCGAGTATTAAAAAATTATACATATATACAGACATTATTAAGTCCAATTCATACTGGCAAGTTTTTAACACCTCTCTCAGATACTGAATGTTTGTGCAAACCAAAAATTCATAACAGTATAAAAAATATTTGAATAAATTAATCAGCCAGTTTAATCTAGTGGATATATGTAAAATTGTGACCCAATAGTTTTCAAATATTTGTTATTTTCAAGTACAAATAGAGTATTTCTAAAATCTGACCATGTAAGTAGTGAAAAAAACAGTTTAACAAATACCCACAGTTAATACTATGTTGGCCACATTCTAGGACTACAGTGTATTAAAATTCATAATTAGTAATGATGATTCAAATAATTCTAGAAATTTGAAAACTTATTTAAATAATTATTTGATCAATAGATAATCAGAAAGAAAGAATGTCATTGGAGTAGATGACAATGACAACACTACACATAACTTGTAGAATACAGCTAAAGCACTACTTGGCTAATGGAGTTTATTATCTATCTCTACAACATTTCTTCTGCTATTGTGCATGAGAGAGATTTTTCCCTTTTAACTTTATGTGTATATTCATATTATGGGTTCCATCATTAATCTAGTCTCAAGTATTTCATCATTCTTATGTGATCTGTCCTAGTTTTTCTGTATTTTTTGAAGTACTGGGTATTGAACCCAAGGGTGCTTAACCGCTGAGCCACATTCCCAGCTTTTTTAATTTTAAATTTTGAGAAAAGTTCTTTCTAAATTGCTTAGGGTTTCTCTAAGTTGCTGAGGCTGGTCTCAAACTTGCCATCTTTCTGCCTTAGCCGCCTGAGTAGCTGGAATTAGAGGTGTGTGCTACCATGCCCAGCAGCTGTTCTACAAATTTATCATTTGCATGATTTTATGAAGACTTACAATCCCACATTATCATGAATGTCATAAATTGCAATTTCCTCTATAATCATCTGAATGAATTCCTCCAAAATTCACATGTTGCAGTCCTAACCATTAGTATCTCAGAATGTAACTATTTGGAGATAAGGCCTTTAAAGAGGTGATTAATTAAAAATAGGGTTACTAAGGTAAGGGCCCTAATCCCATATCACTAGGGCCCTTATAAAAAAAGGAAGAGATACCAATGGTGCCTGTGTGTACAGGGCAGCAACAAGAAGGTAGTCATCAAGGCCTCAGAGAAAACCAACACTGTCATCACCTTGATCTTGGACTTCTAGCTTCCAGATCTGTTAGACAATAAATGTCTGTTGTTTAAGCCATCCGGTCAGTGCTATTTTGTTATGATAGCCATAGAAAACTGGTACAATAAATTTGGACTCACCTTTTGTTCATTAAATAGTGAGAAACAATCCTATTTACCATAAAGGAAACCATTTCCAAATTAGAAAATTAATGATTCATTGAATTACTTTAGCCTACCCTACAACTTTGATATTTTTTATTATTGGCTAACCAAAGGTAACTTTGATGTCATAGCCTACTTAAGCATCTTTATAAGAGGTAAAATTTCAGATATGTTTTTGGTTATTTATCTTTTGTTGAGCAAAAATGAAACTAAAGTGAAACGTTGTATGTGGTAAATCCACTTTCATACTTCAGTAATTGTGGGCCTAGGGAATCAAAATCCATTACATCTTCTAATCATCTACACAGAAGTATTTACTCTCAGATATTTTTGATATTAAATTGAAAGGGTAATTCTGGAAGTTTTTAGAATGTGTTTAAGTACTTTTATTACTTCTGATAAGGGACCAAATTAGTTAAATATTGCCCTAATATCTAAGTCCAATTTATTAATAAAAATTTTTACAAATAAAGAATATTAGAAAAGGATTTCAGATGAAAGAATAGATAACATTGAGAGGCCTTTTCTAATTTACAAGTAAGTCTCTCTTTTAGTAATCGCCCATTCATCAAATGAAGTAATTATAAACAGGTCATAAACATGGGATGGATCCATGGAAAAAATAGCCTCCACCTCAAATTTATCAATTAAAAGCTACTTATAATTCTATTATGTAAAGAACAGTTTATAATTTTAAGTAGTACCTTCAGTCTTGTTGGATTCAGTCAAGTAAGAAAATTAAGGAAGTCTGAGCCCTAAGAAAATAAAAATAAAGGACAATTCATTCATATGGGTGAAAATGTAGACTTTCAGGTTATTAATTCTTCCTCCATGGACTAATGACTATAATAAACTAGAGATGAATTAATATAAAATATAAAATTAATACTAGAACTGAAACATAAATGCTTAATAATAAACATATGACCATTTTCTCCATTTACTGTCACTCATTCTTGCTATCTGAAGTGTAACAAATGGAATCATACATTTAGAAAGGACGTTAGAAATTAGTTATTTCAGTTTTTCCAAATGATAGAACTGTCTGCATCAGAATTCTGAAACACACAATAAAATATAAATCTGCTGGTTCTACCTCATAGTCACTGAATTGAACATTCTGGATGTGGAGCCCTCAAATCTGTTTTAAGCCAGCATCATAGGTGGTTCTGATTTGAATCAGGTTATAGACAACTGAACCAGTCTAACGTCCAACACAATATAAAAATGTCTTCTAGGGCTGGGGCTGTAGCTCAGTAGGAGATGCTAGCCTAGGATGCACGAGGCACTGGATTCAATCCTCATCCCCACATTAAAAAAATAAAGATATTATGTCCACATAAAACTAAAAAATAAATATTAAAAAGCTTCTGTAATAGAAATTGATACACTTTTTTTCTGTATGTGGCTAAGTAATAAATATTTTAGAAATTGTAGCACATACAGTCTGTCATGACTAATCAGCTCTGTCATTGCAATGGCATACATAGACAATACATAAAGGAATGAGCATTGGTTGTGTACTAATGAAATGTTATTTACAAAAATAGACAAAGAGAGGTCAGCAAAAATGGTGAAGTAAATTCCCTCCATAAAAGCAATGAGAAAGTGGACAGAAATGAATAGAATCAGTCTTCTCAGAACTGCAGAAATTCACTGAAAGCTTGCAGCAAACTGATGAACCTTTTATTCAAGCAAAAAAGAAAGCTGTCTTAGGAAAAACAGTAAGCTTGGTGGGTGGCATTTTAATTTGTCCTATTCCCATTCCCTTTTCTCTAGCTGCACAGTAGTCTTGAAAACCAAGATCCTTCAATCTCTCTCTCTCTCCTCTCTCTCTCTCTCTCTCTCTCTCTCTCTCTCTCTCTATATATATATATATATATATATAGTCATCAGAAGACCTATATTTTATTTATTTATATGTGGTGCTGAGAATTGAACCCAGTATCTCACACATGCTAGGCAAGTGCTCTACCACTGAGCCACAACCCCAGCCCACATCCTTCAATCTTGTTTGTTTTTTTATTGGTTCTTCAAAACATTACAAAGCTTATGACACATCATCTTTCATACATTTGATTCAAGTGGGTTATGAACTCCCATTTTTACCCCAAATACAAATTGCAGAATCACATCGGTTCCACATTCACATTTTTACATAATGCCATATTAATAGCTGTTGTATTCTACTACCTTTCCTATCCCCTACTATCCCCCCTCCCCTCCCCTCCCATCTTCCCTCTCTATCTCATCTGCTGTTGTTCAATTCTCTCCCTTGTTTTATCCCCCCTTTCCCCTCACAACCTCTTATATGTAATTTTGTGTAACATTGAGGGTCTCCTTCCATTTCCATACAATTTCCCTTCTCTCTCTCTTTCCCTCCCACCACTCGTCTCTGTTTAATGTTAATCTTTTCCTCATGCTCTTCCTCCCTGCTCTGTTCTTAGTTGCTCTCATTATATCAAAGAAGACATTTGGCATTTTTTTTAAGGATTGGCTAGCTTCACTTAGCATAATCTGCTCTAATGCCATCCATTTCCCTGCAAATTCCATGATTTTGTCATTTTTTAGTGCAGAGTAATACTCCATTGTGTATAAATGCCACATTTTTTTTTATCCATTCATCTATTGAAGGGCATCTAGGTTGATTCCACAGTCTAGCTATTGTGAATTGTGCTGCTATGATCATTGTTGTGGCAGTATCCCCATAGTATGCTCTTTTAAGGTCTTCAGGGAATAGTCCAAGAAGGGCAATAGCTGGGTCAAATGGTGGTTCCATTCCCAGCTTTCCCAGGAATCTCCATACTGCTTTCCAAATTGGCCACACCAATTTGCAGTCCCACCAGCAATATACAAGTGTACCCCTTTCCCTACATCCTCGCCAGCACTTATTTGTTTGACTTCCTAATGGCTGCCAATCTTACTGGAGTGAGATGGTATCTTAGGGTGGTTTTGATTTGCATTTCTCTGACTTCTAGAGATGGTGATCATTTTTTCATGTACTTGTTGATTGATTGTATGTCCTCCTCTGAGAAGTGTCTGTTCAGGTCCTTGGCCCATTTCTTGATTGGGTTATTTGTTATCTTATTGTTTATTGTTTTGAATTCTTTGTATATTCTGGATATTAGGGCTCTATCTGAAGTGTGAGGGGTAAAAATTTGTTCCCAGGATGTAGGCTCCCTATTTACCTCTCTTATTGTTTCTCTTGCTGAGAAAAAAACTTTTTAGTTTAAGTAAGTCCCATTTGTTTATTCTTGTTATTCTTGTTTAACTCTTGGGCTATGGGTGTTCTATTAAGGAATTTGGAGCCCGACCCCACAATGTAGATCAGAGCCAACTTTTTCTTCTATCAGGTGCAAAGTCTCTGATTTGCTATCAAGCTCTTTGATCCATTTTGAGTTAACTTTTTTGCATGGCGAGAGAAAGGGGTTTAGCTTCAATTTGTTGCATATGGATTTTCAGTTTTCCCAGCACCATTTGTTGAAGATGGTATCCTTCCTCCATTGCATGCTTTTAGCCCCTTTATCAAATATAAGAAAGTTGTAATTTTGTGGATTGGTCTCTGTGTCCTCTATTCTGTACCATTGGTCCACCTGCCTGTTTTGGTACCAGTACCATGCTGTTTTTGTTACTATTGTTCTGTAGTACAGTTTGAAAACTGGTATCGCTATATCTCCAGATTCACACTTCCTGCTTAGAATTGCTTTTGCCATTCTGGGTCTTTTGTTTTTCCATATGAATTTCATGATTGCTTTATCTATTTCTACAAGAAATACCATTGGGATTTTGATGGGCATCGCATTAAACCTGTAGAGAACTTTGGGTAATATCGCCATTTTGATGATGTTAGTTCTGCCTATCCATGAACAGGGTATATTTTTCCATCTTCTAAGATCTTCTTATATCTCTGTCTTTAGGGTTCTGTAGTTTTCATTGTATAAATCTTTCACCTCTTTTGTTAGGTTGATTCCCAAGTATTTTATTTTTTTTGAAGATATTGTCAATGGAGTGGTTTTCCTCATTTCCATTTCAGAAGTTTTGTTGCTGATATACAGGAATGCCTTTGATTTATGTGTGTTGATTTTATATCCTGCCACTTTGCTGAATTCATTTATTAGCTCTAGTAGTTTCTTTGTAGACCCTTTTGGTTCTGCAAGGTATAGAATCATATCATCCACAAATAGCGATAATTTAAGTTCTTCTTTTCCTATTTTTAGGCCTTTAATTTCTTTCATCTGTCTAATTGTTCTGGCCAGTATTTTGAGAACTATATTGAATAGAAGTGGTGAGAGAGGGCATCCCTGTCTTGTTCCAGATTTTAGAGGAAATGCCTTCAATTTTTCTCCATTCAGAATGATGCTAGCCTGAGGCTTAGCATAGATAGCTTTTACAAGGTTGAGTTAAGTTCCTGTTATTCCTAGTTTTTCTAGTGTTTTGAACATAAAGGGATGCTGTACTTTGTCAAATGCTTTTTCTGCATCTATTGAGATGATCATATGGTTCTTATCTTTAAGTCTATTGATGTGGTGAATAACATTTATTGATTTCCGTATATTGAACCAGCCTTGCATCCCAGGGATGAATCCTACTTGATCATGGTGCACAATTTTTTTGATATGCTTTTGTATTCGATTCGCCAGGATTTTATTGAGAATTTTTGCATCTAAGTTCATTAGAGATATTGGTCTGTAGTTTTCTTTCTTTGAAGTGTCTTTGTCTGGTTTCGGGATCAGGGTGATGTTGGCCTCATGGAATGAATTTGGAAGAGCTCCTTATTTTTCTATTTCTTGAAATAGCTTGAAAAGTATTGGTATTAATTCTTCTTTGAAGGTTTTGTAAGCTCCGCTGTATACCCATCCAGTCCAGGGCTTTTCTTGGTTGGTAGTCTTTTGATGGCTTCTTCTATTTCTTCTTTTGTTATTGGTCTGTTTAAATTGTGTGTGTCTTCCTGACTCAATCTGGGCAGATCATATGACTTAAGAAATTTATCAATATCTTCACTATATTCTATTTTATTGGAATATAGGGTTTCAAAATACTTTCTAATTATCTTCTGTATTTCTGTGGTGTCCGTTGTGATATTGCCTTTTTCATCCCGTATGTTAGTAACTTGAATTCTCTCTCTTCTTCTCTTCATTAGCGTGGCTAAGGGTCTGTCGATCTTATTTATGTTTTCAAAGAACCAACTTTTAGTTTTATCAATTTTTTCAATGGTTTTTTGTTTCAATTTTATTGATTTCCACTCTGATTTTAATTATTTCTTGTCTTCTACTACATTTGCTGTTGTTTTGCTCTTCATTTTCTAGGGTTTTGAGATTAAGTGTGAGTTCATTTATTTATTGGTTTTTTTCTGTTTTTGAGGAATGAACTCCAGGAAATGAATTTCCCTCTTAAAACTGCTTTCATTTTGTCCCATAGATTCCGGTATGTTGTGTCTGCATTGTCATTTATCTCTAAGAATTTTTTTATATCCTCCTTTATGTCCTCTGTAACCCATTGATCATTCAGTAACATATTGTTCATTTTCCAGGTGATGAAGGATTTTTTCTTTCTTTTTTTATCATTGATTTCCAGTTTCATTCCATTATGATCAGATAAGATGCATGGTATTATCTCCACACCTTTATATTTACTAAGAGTTGCCCTATGGCATAGTATATGGTCTATCTTTGAGTAAGGTCCATGTACTGCTGAGAAGAACGTGTATCCACTTGATGATGGTTGATATATTCTATATATGTCGGTTAAGTCTAGGTTATTGATTGTGTTATTGAGTTCTATAGTTTCTTTATTCAGCTTTTGTCTGGAGGATCTGTCTAATGGAGAGAGCAGTGTGTTGAAGTCACCCATAATTATTGTGTTGTGGTCTATTTGACTCTTTAACTTGAGGAGAGTTTGTTTTATGTACGTTGTAGCACCATTATTTGGTGCATACATATTGATAATTGTTATGTCTTATTGGTGGATGGTTCCTTTTAACAGTATACAGTGTCCTTCTTTATCCCTTTTGATTAACTTAGGTTTGAAGTTGATTTTATTCGATATGAGTATGGTCACTCCTGCTTGCTTCCGAGGGCCATGTGAGTGGTATGATTTTTCCCAACCTTTCACCTTCAGCCTGTGTATGTCTTTTCCTATCATATGAGTCTCCTGAAGGCAGCATATTGTTGGTTCTGTTTTTTTAATCCAGGTTACTAGCCTATGTCTCTTGATTGGTGAATTTAAGCCATTAGCATTTAAGGTTACTATTGAAATATGGTTTGTACTTCCAGTCATGTTTATTTATTTATTTATTTATTTTAGTTTGGCTAGTTTTTCTCCTTTGGTTCTTTACCATTTGAATTTGTTTGTTTAATTCGTTTTCAAAATATACTTTCATTGCTTGGACTTGCTGTCTCATGTCTTTTCTAATATTCCGTTCCATCTGAGTTAGGTATGCCTTGAGTTCTTTCTCTGTCCATTTTTCTGATGCCTCTAGGTCCTCCTGTAGATTTAAGTTGTCCTGCATTGTTTGTAATCCTTTTTTCCCTTGTTTTTTCATGTTGTTCACGTTACTTTCCAGCTCTGTTTGACTGCTGTGTTTCTGCTTTCTCCTATAAATTTTTTTGGTTTTGTATATCTCTGTTGTCTCTCCTTTGTGGTGGTAGACTATGCCTAGAAATGTTGGTCTTTATTGTACTTTAAAGCTGATTCATTCAATTCATAAAAGGCTTCTGGATTCTGTATGCATATAGTGATCTGTTGTTTGGTCATAGGATTATATGTTTAGGTTAGGTGCTATGATGGTATGAGGGTTAGTCTGTCTTGGCTACTTTAGAAGATTGCTCTACTGAAGGGGGATACTAACAGGTGATTGGATCAGGGTGTTGGTAGTAGCTAGATATTTAGGAGCCCTATAGACAGCCTCGAAACATTCACCTATTTGCATTTAGACAATTACACGTAATGGAAGACGTAATGCTTGGGATGAAAGTTGGGGGGTAGGGGAAGGAAGGTGCTCTTAAAAAGAAAGAAGGAGAGAGAGATAGATAGATTAGAGGAGAATGGAAATAACAATAAAACTTGAAGCAGGAAAGAAAGAAAGAAGGAAAAGGGGAGAAAAGAACAAAGAGAGAAAAAAAAAAACAGAAAAAAAATTGAAGTCTTAGAGATCCATTTTCTTCTCTTCCAGTAGTCGGAGCTGTGCCCTCCGAGCCGAGCTTCTGCCCTCTATGTGCCGATAGCAATCCCTGTAAGGCGGTCCTAGGAGTCTCTCAATTCTGTTAGTCCAGAGCCGTTTCACTTCTCCGGCCCCTCCCCACCTTCCTCCTGCCAGCCAGCCAGCCAGATCCTGTTCACCGGAGGCAGTTCCCCAAAGATCTGGTTACACTTGCAGCCCCACCACGTGTCCTATTTTCCGGACCCCTTTGGTGGGCATGCCCCCGGAAACTGGCAGCTAAGACCTTGGGTGTCGCTGCTGGTGGTAAGGGGAGTTGGGGATCGGTAATCCCCTCTGCTTCCCTACAGACACGCCACCGGAGAGATTTCCGAGGTTTCCTGGCTGCTTGTATCTGGAGGGGGTGGGAGTCACACACCTGCTAAAGTGGATTCCGCTGGGAAGGAATTCTGTCGGCTGAACTCTGGTGACGTCACCTCTCTGCTATGGTGGGCCCCAGGCTCCTTGCCGGAGTGTCCAAAGGGAGGGGTGGGACTGGTCTGTCTCTGGTTGGTCTCAGTTCCTGGTTCGCTACTTCATGAAGGCCTGGCTGGAGACCTCTTCCTAGCATCCCTGCGCCACTCCTGCTGACCCGCCCCTCAGAGGCTAGCAGCCCAGTTGCGGGGGCCGCAAGTGGGAGGCTGATGGTCACCAAGTCGCGTGGGCAGCCAGCGGCTGGCGGGTCTGGACCTCTGCACCGCATGACGGAGATTCACTGGTCTGGGGCAAACTGTCTCCTCCAAAAATCCTACCAATTGCCCGCTGGTCTCTCTTCAGTGGGATTTCGCCAGGAGCCTCTCAGCAGATAGAATTCAAGCGTATCAATGCGTCTCTCTGACCCCATTACTGAGGAGGTACTGAAAGCGCTGCCTCCCCGCCCGCCGCCACGTTCCTTCAATCTTGTTGAACAGAATAGCCTCATATCCAGGAGGCAGGATGGAATGGGAGGCCTTTCAGAGTTTCATCTCAGAGAATTTTCATTTTTCAACTTTCCTGTGGTTATCTGAAAGATTCAACTTGCCAATCTTTCTTTATTTGACTAGATATAGAACTTGCTTAGTGTGAAAAACCTTTTTTCTGGGGAGATTGTCAGAAAAAAAAAAAAGAAAAGAAAAGAAAGGAAAATTGATTAAGGCAATAGCTGCATGAACAAAAAGCTTAAAAGGAAAATCTAGGATATTAAGATGGCCAAAGCGGTTTGGAAGCTCAGATATATTCCTGGAAATATAGAAGGCTGAATGCATGTGTTTACCAGTGTGCATATCCAAGAAAGATATGGGAAGTCATTAAGCTTTCAGTTTCTGCTAACTTTAAGACATTACACAAGTAAAAAGTGAAAAATAAGTTGGAGTTTGCAATTGCCTGTCAAAGTGTTGAATGTGGACCTGAACAGTCACAGAGGGTTCTTTGGCAAACACTTGCAGAATTATTGGTTTCATATGATCACTAAGATAATTAAGTAAAAACTTCAGTGGCCACATACAACAAAGAATATAGATATCATGAGTCAGTTCAGAATAGTAACTAAACAAACGGATGACAATAAACAACTGCAAAATAGACCTTAGGGGTGATTATTAAAGTTACTATGTTAGAACATTTGAAAAGTTCTGTTTGCAAAGAAAAAAAAAACAATTATGAGATAAGGAAAGAAACAAGCAAAGTATGGCTCATGTACAGGGGTAAAATAATATAAATCTCCTTGAAAAGAGCCAGATGCTGTACTTGTCAGAAGAAGGCACTAAAATCAGCCATTTTAAGTATGACTAAAATAGGGCTGGGGATTCAGTTCAGTGGTAGAGACCTTGCCTACCATGCACAAAGCTCTGGGTTTGATCACAGCATTGCCCCCCCCCCAAAAAAAAGGAAAAAACAAAACAAAACTACGACTGCAGAACTGATAGAAACCATGTCTAAAGAACTTATATGAGGGATGGGGCTGTGGCTCAGTGGGGTAATCCACTTGCCTAGCATGTGTGAGGTGCTTGATTCAATTCTGAGCACTGCACATAAATAAATAAAATAAAGGTCTATCAACAACCAAAAAAATATTTAAAAAAAAGAACCTATACGAACTATGAGAATGATATCTCACCAAATTAGGAATATCAGTAAACAGAAATTATAAAAAGGAAACAAATTCTGAAGTTGAAATACATAAAAAAATGAAGGCTGAAATGAAAAATTCACTAGAAGGGTTCAATAACAGATTTAAGCAGTCAGGGAAAAGAATAAGCAAACTGAAAGAAAGGTCAATTGAGAGTGTCTGATCTAAGAAACAAAGAAAAGATAAAAAAAAACAGAGACTCAAAGACCTGTGGGATACCATTAAGGATAATAAAACGTTATCTAAAAGGGTATTCCCAGAAGGACATGAAAGAGAAAGAAAAATGGCAAGAAATAACATTAGAATTAAAAATGGGAAAATCTTATTAAATTTGATAAAAATCATTAAAATACATCCAAGAAGCTCAACTAACTCCAACCAGAAGAAACTCAAAGAGAACTACAAAGAGATACCTTAATTCAAATGGTTAATTATCAAAGACAAAAAGAGAATCATGAAAGTGGAAACAAAGGAACAACTCATTATGTAGAAAGGATCCACAAGAAAATGAACAGTTGTTTTCTTTTCAGAATCCATGAAGACCAGAGGCAATGGGAAGACATATTTAAAACACTGAATTCAACAAAGAATTCATATCTGGCAAAACTGTAACTCAAAAAAGGAAGAACTTAAGACATTCCCAGAAAAACATATTGCTAATGGATTTGCTGCATAATAAAATAAATACTACAGGGAGCCAGGTGCTGTGATGCACACCTGTAATCCCAGTGGCTCCAGAGGCTAAGGCAGGAGGATTGTGAATTCAAAGCCAGCCTCAGCAATTTAGTGAGGCCCTGAGCAATTCAGTGAGACCCTGTCTCTAAACAAAATATTTAAAAAAGGGCTGTGGCTATTGCTCAGTGGTAAAGGGCCCCTGGGTTCAATTCCCAGTACCAAAACCAAAACAAAACAAAAAACTTATATGAGTTTTAACTTGTTAACATCACAAGAAAACTACAAATCAATTTTTTTTTATGTATAAGATGTAAAATTCATAAAGAAAATGCTAGTAAGTTTAATCTAATGACATATTAAATGGAATACATATTTTAATCATATAGAATTTATTCTAGGAGTGCAAATGTTGTTGAATATATGAAAATCAGTCACTGCAATATACAATATTAACTAAAGGGACAAAAATATATGATCAAGTCCATAAAGCAATAAAAACAATTTGACTACTCCAATACTCTTTCATGATAAATATAATAAACTAAGAATACAAAGGATCTCCCTCAAACCAAAAGAGATATCTATGAAAAGCACTATCTACTGTATGTTTTGGTAGAAGACAATGCCTATCCTGATCCTTAGGAACAAAACTATACTGTTCTGAAGGTTCTATCTAAGAAAATTAGGCAGAAAAAAATAAATAAATAAGGGGTATCTATATGTGAAAAGAAGAAATAAAACTCTCTTTATTGCACATGATCTGACCTTATATATAGAAAATCAAAAGGGACACACATACACATACACACACACACACACACACACACACGCACAAGATTAGAGCTTATAAATGAGTGCAGTAAGATTTCAGGATACAAAAATCAAAACACCCATCATTTTCTACACACTAGCAATGAATATCAGAAATTGACTTAATAATTCATTTAAAGCAGTATGGAAAAGAGTAAAATACTGAATAATAGCTCTAAGCAAAGAAATATAAGACTTGATGCGGAGATATTGGAACACTTATGGATTGCTGGTGGGAGTATAATATGGTGCAGCAGCCACTGCAGACAATTATATGACAGTTCCTCAAAATATTAAGCATAGAATTGCCATATAATACAGCAATTCAATTTATGCAAATATACCCAAGATAATTGAAAGCAAAGATTCAAACAGATATTTGTACACCAATGTTCATAGTAACATTATTCAAGGTAGCCTCTAAGTATAACCCAAATGTCCATTGATGTATGGCTGGATAAAACCCAAAAATTGCAGTGAATGTATAAACAGGAATGAAATTCCGAAGATATGCTCAATCCTGTAGGAAGCTTGAAGTTATGCTAAGTGATATAGTATCATTTCATTTATGAAGAAGCTATATACACAGTGGTCAAATTTATAAGGGCAAAAAGTATAGTGGTAATTGCTAAGGATGGCAGGGAAGGGAAAAATGTAATTGTTTAATGGGTTCAAATTTGAGAAGATGAAAATATTCTGGATATTGTTGGTGCTGATGATTGTACAATAATGTGAATGTATACTTATAAGTGATAAAAATGGTAAATTTTATGAATATTTTATTATAATACAAAAAGATCAGTGGAGAATCAGAGTAGAGGACAGAGTGACTGGAAGGAGTCATTAATGAAGTTTGGTAGTGATAAAACAAAAGCTCTGTATATTTATTGCAGTGACAGTTAGAAGGGTATATGCTTTTATGTACTCATTCTATACATTGAAAAAAATTTAATTATACTGTTTGCAAATTATACCTAAATAAAGTTGAAATAGAAAATTCTTTCAAAATATCACTTGCCTTTTAAGTTTGACAAAAGGATTAGACTGAATCTGAGTTGCAGTTGAGATCATAGATGCATAGACACTGCAGAGAAGCAGATGTCTTCTCTATACATTAAGAATTGAAAATAACATCTCACATTTATTGAGATCTTCCTACAAAGCAGGTATATAATTCTAGTTTTCATGTATTATCTGAACAGATAAAATCTCTCTAAAGTTAGTTGCTATTATTACACTCATTTTAAATATCAGGAAACTGAAGCTTAGTTTCTGTAGTTTCCCTGATGCCTTAAATATTGGATTCTAGTTTAGACATTCCATTAGCAGAGCAAAAGTTATTTATCAGTATGCTATAGTGATAAATGGAGCATTTTAAAAATAAAACTGTCATAACAAGTAATTGTCTCCAATCCCTGGAAGTACTTGAGCAGGTATTGAGAAGCTATTTAATAAAGAAATTATAGAGCAGGAGCCAGGAATTAGCAATTTAAAGCCAGTTGTCAAATCAAAAATTGTTTTTGTTGTTCTGTAATTGAGCTATAATTCACATACTATGAAATTGTCCTTTAAAATTATGTTCAACTTAGTGGTTTTAGTGTATTCTTCAAGTTAGGTAACTGTTACCACTATCTTATTCCAGAATATTTTCATCGCATTCCAAAACACAAAACACCATCTTCATTAAAAAGTCACTCTCCATTTTCTTCTTGACTCAGCTCTTGCTAACAATCCACTTTTTGCCTCTTTGAGTATGCATTCTATACGTATTGTAAAAATGAAATTATACAATATATGTTTTTTGTGAGTTTATATGAGTTTTAGGATGGATTTTTATATTTCTGAAAAAATGTCAATAATTTGAGTTTGATAGGGATTGTATTAAAGCCATAAATCACTTTGAGTAATATTAACCTAATAATGTTGTAGCAGTATTAAATATTCCAATCCATGAACATGGGACTTCTTTCCATTTATTTTTGTCTTGTTTGATTTCTCTCAACATCATCCTATAGTTTTCAGTGTACAAGTCTTTTACCTCCTTAGTGAAGTTTGTTTCTAATTTTTTTCTATGCTATTGTAAATGGCATTGTTTTCTTGATTTCTTTTTCAGAATGTTCTCTATAAGTTTAATGAAATCCATCTTGTTTTTGCATTTTGATTTTTTTTGCAAACAGTCTTTTAAGCCAGCCACCTGCAGGTTAGAACATTGTAAAAATGTCTGCCTTACTTCCTCCTTTTTTGCGGGGGGGGGCATGGGGGTTCAACCCGTGATTGAACACAGGGGCGCTCAACCACTGAGCCACATCCCCAGCTCTTTTTATTTTTTTTATTTTGAGACAGTGTTTTGCTAAGATGCTGAGGTTGGCTTTGAACTTGTGATCCTTCTGTCTCCACCTCCCAAGCAGGTGGGCTTACAGGCATGCACCACTGCACCCAGCTACTTCCTCCCTCTTGAGTGATGGAATAGAGAGTTGGACTGCTGCTTCTTCCCCACTGCATCCTGTCATGCTAGGGAGTGGGTGAGACAAGTGTAACTACAATGGTTCCTCATTACATTCCTTGAATGTGACATTAACTTGGTTCCTACAGATTTTTGACTGTTTTCAGAGCTCCTATAAAGTTATTTCAGTCAGTCTCCAGGTTTTTTTTTTTGTTGTTGTTGGGGAACAAATGCCCATAGCATCCTATTGTGCCATCTCTGACATCATCCCAAATTCAAAAACAAGTGATTTTAAAAGCTAAAATGTGGCTTTTTATTTTCTAAGCTAAATATCCTATTTTCTTCAATTATCTTAGAAATATCTATATAAATCCTCATGATTCTTGATACATGAACAGTGAAATTAGATTATTCCATTGACAGATTTTATGGGGGCTGGTAGGTTCTCTTTGCCATCTTATAAACTCAAATTTCCTTCAATTCTCTTTAATTACATTTTAAAGCTGTGCAATTACAACATATTTGAAAGAGCAGAACAGAATTTAAAAATGAGATCACTTGTTCTTTCTTGTGGTCTATCAACATTGTATCATCTTCCCCAAATTCTACTTCATTTTGATCATGACCTGTCTAAATTCTCTTTTTATATTCACCTTGAGTATAATTACAAAACTTTTTAAATCAAGGTTCAACAAAAAGCTTTATTTGTAGTTTCACTGATTGCTTTAGGTGTTTGTTTTCTTTTATATACACTTGATTTATGAGAACTGCATCATTATCTTATGTTCTAGAGCCTCACATAATGGTATTAGACATGCCACTTTGTTTAAACTTTGATCTCTTCCTTTCTGACATCCAAGAAATACGGCAGTATTCAGATATCTCAATTGCATGTGAATCTATAATTATCAAAATGATGCTCACTTTTTGAAAAAAGGTGAATTTAAAAAATGGAGCAGCCTCCTTGCAACTAATTATAAATGATAACCATTCCCTTATATGAACCAATTTGTGTCTCAGAAGCACAGGGTTACTTACTCCATAAGCACTTCCTCTCAGCCCCATCCAACTCTGTATCTTAAAATTATATATATTCATGTTCTTTATTCTCTTGAAAAAAAAATGTGCTTACACTCCTGTATAAGGTCACCAGGGCTATTGTAACAAAGTACCATAAACTGGGTGGCTTAAACCACCAGGGATTTATCCTTGCAGTGTTCTGGAAGCTGGAAGTCTGAAATGAAGGTGTTAACAAAGGGCCACACCCACTCTGAAATTTTTTTGGGCCTCCTCCTACCTTCTGGTGGTGGCCAGTCATGCTTACTGTTCCTGAGTTTCAGGTGTATCCACTCCAATGTTTCTTTCTTTCATCACATGGTATACCCCCATGTGTCTCTGTGTCTTTTCTTATAAAGACATCAATTGCATTGTATTAGGACCACCTTGATGACCTCTGACTGCAGACATCATTTCCATGTAAGTTCAATTCACAGGTACTGGGGGTTAGAACTTCAGCATATCTTTTTATGGGGTACAATTTAATTCATAACACACTCCACAGTAAAAATGCAAAAAAGTGATTAATTCTAAAATAAAACCACCAGTTTTTCAATTACTTTGATAAGCATCACTGCAGACATGCTCCCTAAACTGCATCTTTCAGCAGTAAAGAAAATTGCTAAAGATGATGAGACATTTTAGGAGAACTGAATTCTAATTAACTTTGTCACTGATTAACTTTGTCAGTGTTCTTCAGGAAGCAGGGAAAGGATTTAAAGATTAATGCAGGTTGTCACAGGTGGTAGCAGACTAGGACCCAGATGCTTATGCATCCTTTCACCCCTTCGTGGAATATGTTTTGTTTCAAGTAAAATACAAGGAAAAAAAATTGAGAAAGCATGTAATACAAGTGACTTCTTAAAACTTTTCTCCTTTGTTGCTATCCATCTGTTAGTGAAAATAATAAGAAATAGAAATAGAGCCAGAATCAAGGGATTGAAATAAAATTTTGATAAGAAATTTCATAAGAAAATCTGGCTTGGCTAATCAGTTCCTGAACAAAATACAATCCGTAATATATGCGCTAATATTTCTAATAAACATACTAGTATATTACTATTTTAGAAGTAAAACACATTGTCATTCATACCATACTATAAGAAAATGCTGTCCTGGCAATTTTGTACATTAAAATCAAAGCAATGTCTTTAAAATTTGGGAGGATTTTTCTCCTAGGAATTGGTGAGAAATAAAAAATTATAAGGGAAATCTGGACTTCTTCAAGACTCAAAATCCCATACTTAATAAGAATTGTGCCTCTAGATATTCAGATTATTGTTCTTTCAGATAGTGAATTATACATTTATTCAACTATTTATCCCTCCCCAAATAGAAGACAGTAAAGAGAAGGACTTTATACAAATTATTACTGTTTGACAGTGCACTTAGGATAATAATGAACACATAGTAGGTACTCAACAAGTACTTCTTGAATAACTAAATAGATTAAAGGACCCTGGAAATGATGGGTATTAACTCCATATTAAGATTTGTACAGTCCTGTTATGAACTAGATTTTTAATAATTTTTAATTAAAACTGGATAATGAATATGAAAGAATTTTAAGTTGTAAAGTCCCTTACAAATATAAGCTATTCATATAATTAATGATTTGATACATGACATTTTTAATAAATGAAAGCTTTTTTTTCTTATGGGGCATTTATTGTTTCTCTTCAAGTATTTGATTTTTTTCATTAAATTAATTTATTTCTCTGGTTCATATGGTAAAATAACTTTCAAATGTCTTTCATGGGAAATATATATATATGGTTGTGAGAATGGACAACTCTGCCTAATTATGTTAATATTGTAGGACTTGAAATACACTATTAAAATCAAGCTTCACCATAGCTCAGATGTATTTATGAGATAACCACTTTGTAAAACTCTTCATAAAATCTGCACTGTTCAAATATGAGTTAACATAAGTTAACATTCTTTCAAAGAAATATAGGTAATTTGAAAAGTAGTGTCATGATAAGAGTTACTTTGAGGTAGTTATATAGAAACATGGTTAACATTTAAACACTGTTTTTATTGAAAAGAGTAGTCTTAGGGTTTCCAATTCTGAATGAGAAAAGAAAAAAGAACTGTGGGTGTGCAGGTTATATAGAACAGACAGTAGTGGGCTTGTCATCTCTTTACATTCTTGCTGCTATGCTCAAAACTTTTCTTGGCTAAATCACTGCAACAGACTCCTCCTTGGCTTCCATGATTCCAGTCTTGCCCCCCAACAAACCATTCTCTGTGGTCCATCCAAAATTAACTTTCTGTGAGGTAAATGTGATCATGTTACTTTCCTGTTTAAAATCTTTTAATAGCAATCCATTTCCTTCTAAATAAAGGCCAAACTTGTAACCATAGCTTTTAAGATTCATTACTCATGCTTTTCTATCTGGTCTCCCTTCTCAAGAACTTTCTGCTCACTGCTACCATCACTATCCCATCCTCAAGCTCCAGTTATAAAGAACTAATCAGAATTCCTCATTGTCATTATTTTCTCTGTAGCTCTGGATCTTTATCACATGATAAACCTTTATTTATTTTTTGGTACTGAGGATCAAATCCAGGGCCTCACATATGCTAGGCAAGTGCTCTACCACTGTCTATATCACCAGCTCTCCTCTAATAATTATTTTGAACAGTTATAGGTTCACAGAAAACTGAATAGAAGGTACAGCCACCTCCCATATCCCCATATATCCTCTTTGCCACCCACATGCAGTGTTATCATTAACAACACCCACCACCCTAGTGTTATATTTGTTACAACTGATGAACCTCCATTAACACATACCTCCCAAAGACCATAGTTTACATTAGGGTTCACTCTTGGTGGTATAGATTTGATGTCATGACAAACATATGACATGTATCCACCATTATGGTATTTTACAGAATAGTTTCACTGCCCTAAAAATCTTCTGTGCTTTTCCTATTCATCCTTTCCCCTAAACCCTTGCCCAACACTGAAGTTTAACTGTCTCCATAATTTCAACAGAATGCCATAAAATTGAACTCTTACAGTATGTAAACTTTTTTAGTTTGGCTTCTTTCAATTAATAATAATATGCAGTTAAACTTTCTGTATGTTTCTGATGTTTTTGCATTCCAACCAGCAATGAATTGAGAGTTCCTGTTGCTCCACATCCTTGCCAGCAATCATTGTTGTCAGTGTCATGAATTTTGATCATTTGAATAGATGTGTAGTGGTATCTCATTATTGTTTACTTTGCATTTCCCTGATGATATATTATGTGTATCATTTCTTGATATAGTCTTTTTCCATCTATGTATCTTCTTTGGTGAGTTGTCTTTTAAGACCTTTGGCCCATTTTAAAATCAGATTGTTTATTCCCTGATTGTTGAGTTTTACAATTTCTTTGTATATTTTAGCCAAAAGTCCATTCTTTATCAGAAAAGTCTTTTGAAGATATTTTCTTTCAGTCTGATTCTTGTCTTTTCATTCTCTTTATAGTATTTTTGTAGAGAAGAAAGTTTTAAATTTTAATTGAAGTCCAAATTATTGATTACTTCTTTCATTGATCCTGCCTTTGATGTTGTATCTAAAAAGTAACCTCCAAATCCAAAATCATCTACATTTTCTCCTATTTTATCTCAGCTCTAAAAGATTTATACTTTTGCATTTTGCATTTAGTACTGTAATCCATTTTGATTTAATTTTGAGAGGTATTAAATCTTTGTTTAGATTTAGATTTATTGCTCAGTTTAAAGAATGCTTCCTTGACATCTCTAGGCACAATTTAGTTTTTTTTTCTTTGTACCTTTTACTCTATGAGCATGCCTCAATCATGATATTACTTTATTATATTTTTGTTCTTTGCTGTTTTAGTTAATGTTTGTGCTACTGTGACCAAAGTACCCCATAAGAACAACTTACAAGGGGAAAACTTTCTTTAGGGCTCACACTGTCAAAGATCTTAGTATGTGGAAAACCAACTGCATTGTTCTGAGCCCAAGGTGAGAATGAGGGACCAGCTCAGTAGAAGAAAGATGCTCAGATCATGGCAGGGTCAGTAAAGCAGAGAGAGAGGGGAAAGGAACACAGATGTACCCTTCCAGGGCATGCCTCCAGTGATCCATCTCCTCCAGCCACACCCCACCTGCCTACAGCTACAACTCAGGCAGTCCAGTCAAACTAGGATGGACTGGTTATATTACAGTTCATTTTATCTGTAAATATTCCTGCATTAACACTGGAGCTTTGAGAAGACATCTCAAACCATAAATTTGCTGCTCTCACTCTCTTCTTTATACATAGTATCCCAGCAATGTTTCTGATACAAAGCTGATGTTCAGTAAATATTTTTGGAATGCTAAACCTATCAATACCTCAACAAATCAACCCATAACACTTGTTATCTAAATAGTGATAAACAAGCAATAGATCTTAATGTAAAGAGGCACTAAAGCAGTTTCAATTGATTCTCAGAGCTGCAGAATAAAACAAAGAAAAAAGTATTATTTTTAGTGGTCAAAATTTATGAACAAGATATTTTTCTCATAGTATCATAGTTGAAGCAAATTAATGTTTGTATTCACAACACAGATTTCTGAAACTATTTAGTGTTGAATTAATCTATAATAAACAGTTATGGCAAATTAACTTTGAGAGGAAATTTACATGCTAAAGTAATTGTGTATCACTACATATCACAAAAATTATTTTCTTACATGTGTTATACAAATATTTATAAATAGTATCAAGATAAATTTAATTACTAAACCAACTAGACTATTAGAGATGGGACATTTATAGCACTTTTATTCTTTCTAATTATGGTGGACTATTTTGTTTTGGACCAATAATTTTTCTGAGAAAACTAGAAAATCTGGATAGCATATAAAATAGCATCTGTTTGAATGCAGTGAAACGTACCAAGATGATATGTACTTGTAGAGATAGGATCTCTAAGATAAGCAAAACCCAGAAGGTGAGACTCATTTGGCATAACTTTTCTTCTCAAAACATCTATCTGTTCACAGGCAGTGACTAAAAAGGTAAGAGAGCTGTATATAGAATCTCAAATCTGAAGGAGAAAAATTGGATTTTGAAACTTAACAAGAAGGAAGAGTCCTATTAAACACCTGGAGCCCTATTTTGGGACCCTGAAGGGTAAGGGTGAACTTGAAATAGACCAGTCCTCACAAAAAGTAAAGCCCAACTTCAAATCAGTTAAACTTGGAATAAAATAATCTGCTTTTAGCTTAACTGCTTGCCAGAAGCAAAATTAAATTGTCCTTGGAGTGTAGCAATATATAGGGTTCAAATAATCTCAATTATTTTTTATACAAAATAGTCAACAGTCAATCAAAACAAAGAAGGCATGCCGAAGGTTAACATTTTAGTGAAAATCAAGAAAAATAAGCAATATAAATAACTCAAGTATAATCTAGATATTTACTTGTTAGACATAAACCTTTAAAACTGATTAATAAATTTAAGAAATTCTATGACAACGTGAAGAATACATCAGAAAACTAGAAAATAACCAAGTAGGAATTCTAGCATGAATATAATATAATACATATAATATATAATATAAACATAATAGTTAAACCTGAGAATTAATGGGTGAGTTTAACAGCACTGGAGATGAAGAGAGAAGAAATAAATCGAAATAAGGGTAAGGACTAAGGAGAAATTACACTGAAGCACTGAGACAAAATGAGTGAAAAGAAAACAGGAAACCTATGGGACATGAGGAAGAATTCTGATAGACATGAAATTGGCATCACAAAAGGGGAGGAATCAGAAAATGATGTAGAAGCAATACTTGCAGAGACAAAGGCTGAGAATTTTCCAAAGCTGATGGTAAGATCAAGCTAAAGATTCAAGATATAGTATAAAGTTCAAACAGGACAAATATTAAAAAAAAAGAGAAAATAAAAAGCCTCAACAACAAAAAACAAAACACCACAGGTAGACTTCTCATAAGAAAACACCTGAAATTGATTTCTTTTTAAATAATAAAAGCAATCAAAGGGAGGAGAAATATATTAGCTTCATATTTTGAGTCACTTGCCTCTATAGGTATTTCCCTTGGGATTACCGAAGTTGAGCTTTCTTCTGTGGGATTCACAACTATTCAAATAAGAAACATGGGAAGCACACACTGATCTCTATACAGCCAACCTCTGAAGGTGTAGGCTATTTCTAAACAGTTGTGTCTTTTTTGTTCCACTACCTACATGCCTGATCCTATCTTCCACCTTTGATTTTTGAGACATGAATCAGGTATTAGCGACTTGTCCTCAAGATGTCCCTCTAGAAGACATGTTTTAATCTCCTCTAAAACACCATAATTTGGTTTGGTAAAGTATATTCCCCTTTCACATGGGATGGGGTTGGAGAAGTAGGTAAAGGTCATAACATCTAGTCCCTATAGGCTATGATAAAGAATGTGTGCATGAGCTCATTTGTGTGGGTGGGCATATTCATGGACGTGTTTCCAAAATGCAGTTGGAAGCCTCACAGTGTGTTCAGAAAAGATAAAATAAGTTTTGTGTTTTAAAAATATCAATATATTTGGAATTTGGAAATAAGATTAGGTGGGGTAGTGTTTTAGTCAGCTATTTCACTTCTGCAACTAAAAGACCCTAACAGAACAATTTTAGAGGAGGTAAAGTTGACTTGGAGGTTCACGGTTTCATAGATCTCAATCCATAGGCAGCAAGCTCCATTGTTCCATGCTTAAGGTGAGACAGGCACCATGGTGGAAAAGTGTGACAGAGAGAAGCAGCTCACATGGTAATCAGAAGCAAAAAAAGAGACTCCACTTGCCAGATACAAAATGTATACTACAAATCTATGCCCCCAATGCCCACCTCCTCCAGCCACTCCCTACCAGCCTTCAATTAATCCCTATCAGGGGATTGATTCACTGATTGGGTTAAGACTCTCATAATCTAAACATTTTTCCTCTGAACCTTCTTATATTGTCTCACACATGAGCTTTTGGGGGATACCTCACATCTAAACCACAACAGGTAGTAAAAGAAAACAGGGAAACTAATTTTAGGAGACTATTAAAGTAGTTCAAACTAAAGATTATGGTGACTTGGACTTTAATGCTTACAGTAAATATAAAAATGAACAGATTATAAAAATATTTTGAGTGGTTCTCTAGGAAGTGGTCAGGGCTCCATTCTTTTCTGCTACTCTTATACATCATTTTAAAAAAAATCTTTATTTTGTTTGTTTATTTTTATGTGGTGCTGATGATCAAATCCAAAGTCTCACATGTGCAAGCGCCCTCCCACTGAGTCAAACCCCAGGCCCCTCCCCACATAACTTGTTTTTCAAGTCAGTGTATTCCAGCTTTTTGTATTTCTTCTCTTACATCAAATTCATGATTTCTATTACCATATAAGGAAACAAACTATTTTCTGAAATATTATATTTGCTAGTAGTTTACAGTGCTGTCCTTTATTTTTTCTGAAATATTTTTCTAAGTTTCTATATATGGTTCATTTCTCTACATCCCTCCTTGAAAGAGGTGATATTCATGCAGATGTAATAAATAATAATAGACACTAGCAATTCATTTTTCTTTTTTGCTGTACTCACCATTTGCTTTCATGCAATCTTTTCATAGAGACAAATAATGCAGAAAAGTTGCACTTCTACTGTCCTTGAAGGGATTTACTTCTTTATCTACAAATTGGCTTTCTGATACTTGGATGCAAAATAGTTCTAGAAATGTTTGCCCTTAGAGCTGCTGACGAATCTGGATTTCTATATAGGCATTGTAGGATGGTACTACCAATGGCTATCGAAGTTAGACAATGTATTTTCACTTGACTAATAAAACAGAGTGTCACTTATAGGGGAAGCCATTTTTTAAAAATTCTTAAAAGTAATTTTTGTGTGTGTGTGTGTGGTACTGGGGATTGAACCCAGAGACACTCTACCACTGAGCTACATCCTTAGCCCTTTTTATTTTTATTTTTATTTTGAGATAGATACTTTCTGAGTTACCCAGGCTGACCTTGAACTTGCCATCCTCCTGTCTCAGTCTCCTGAGTTGCTGGGATTACAGGCATGTGCCACTCTGCTTGGCACAGGAGAAACTTTTAAAGTCCAATGGGTGACTGACCACCTTCCTTTCCCAGTACTCTAGTGATAATGGAAGCTTGTGCCAAGATGAAGTATCCATCAACCTGAGTCCCAAAATAACAAAGGTAAGCAGAGCTGATTGTGCATCCCTGCCAACCTTCCTTGGGCTTTAAGCATGTGAAAAAACTTCTGTTGTCCTAAATCAATTTCAGGATTGTTTGTTAATATGGCAGCACCTAGGCCACCTTTATGTAGATGCCAACTTAGGTCAATCTCTTGCTCCCAGTAGGGCTTACCTCTAAAACAATGTAGTCTGGACATTTAACACTGATAGTGACTGAGAACTCACAAGCTTTTGAAGTAGTGTTTTTCAATTTTAAGCAATCAAAATGATTAAACTCCTGTCTTTGTTTTGAACCAAAAATTGCCTTTCTGTAACTTCCACTCAAGAACCAATTTATGTAGTGGGCTTAATTAATGAACAGGCACTTGTCTAAATTTTTTCACTGATATTCTGGAACTTAGAATTTATAACCTGCCTCAGGAACTGTTCTGCTAAAAATATTTTCTGAAAGAGCCTAAATCTCAAACAACAGAACACATTGAATGTAAATTAAACAGCGCTCTTGAGCAGAAAATTAAATTGGTTCCATGACATGGATTTTAAGGAAGCCCACATAATGTAAACAGTGCTGCAATTGACTGATAAACCTGCAAACTCAATTGACACCCTACCTTGGTGATAACCGGTGGGGAAAATTAGAGTAATGTGCATGAGCATATCTCATTCAAATTCCTTGATTTTATTATCTAAACAGAACCAGAAAAATATTTTCAAGTAATTAATTACATTTTAGTCCTGAAATATCAATAGACTATATATTAATACATCCTTCTTTTAGTTTTTATAAGGAAGAATGACCAACTCAACACAACCCTGGTTTAAAAGTCAAGTTTAATACTTCAGAATTCTTCATTTTAAGAGTCTGTTTTATAAGTAGTGGAGAGAAATATGTAACAACCTCCCCAGTATAATTTTAAAGGTACTAGAAGAGTGCCACTGCCTCAAATCTGTTTCCTAAGATTCATTCACATTTTCTGGACTTATGAATAATTTATTGATTATTTTAGAGTACTTAAAATTAATATAAATTAGAGAATTCTTAACAGAATAATAGAAAAAGGAAAAGAATATAGTCTTCACAAAAGGAAAAATGGAAAAGGACATTGTAAGAGCATTTCTTTAAATTTCCTGGGAATTAAATAGCAAAATGAAAGGAACAAGATCCATTTTTCACTGGGTATTGGCGATTTTGTTTTTAGTAATAATATCTATTAATCAGAGTTTGGAAAATGCACTCTTATTCACTGTTAATTGCAATGTAAAATGGGAGAGTAGAAGAGGGAGGATGGATATCAATTGTGTCCTCAGATTTAGTAACAGCAAACAAAGACTGAAGATTGTATCACTAATCTTCCAGTATCAAGACTTGTATAATAATTGTGAATGGCCACCAACTTCAAGACAAATTCAACTGAACGGAGGGCATAATAGTGTTTGGTATCTCTTGTATGTCAGTTCATATAATTTCATCTTCCACCCTGATTCCAACCATGCCTATAGTGAACAGTTTTGTGCAGGTGTCATCTTACTGATGGCCTATAATCAGCCATTGACATATGCTTTTCTACAATCTAGTATTCATTGTCTAAACCTTTCTGAAAAATTAGGTGGGACAGTAGAGCTTTACATATTGTTAGTTGATTAAAGAGGAAGAAGTTGTGTTAGCTTTCTAGCACTGTGATAAGATACTGGAGATAAAAATCTTAAAGGAAGAAAGATTTATTTTAGCTCAGTTTCAGAGATTTCAGTCTAAGATTGGCTGGCTCTATTGAGGCAAAGCAGAATATTCATGGCTGCAGGAGCATGTGGCTGAGGAGAGGAAGTTGCTTATCTCATGGCAGCCAGGAAACAGAGAGGGTAAGGGGGGGGGTAGAGAGGGAGAGGGAGGGAGAAAAGAAGAGATTGGGAACAAAATAAACTCTTTAAAGGCATATCTTCAGTGCCCAACACTTCTACTAGGCCCCTAAAGTTTCCAGCACTCCCAATAGTGCCACAAGCTGGGGACCAGACCTTCAACACATGAGTCTGTGGGGGACACTCCCAAACACAAGTAGATATTCAGCTTCAGGAATAGGGAATCCTTAAAGTAAATTAATTTTCCATCCTGACTATCTCTGAAACTTTAGAGAAAAATTAGCTAGACTAGTATATATACCTGTGGAAAATCGCAAGGCAGTTTTCAAAGACAGTAGGATTTCGATATTTTGTGCATGTTTTCCAGATAAGAACAACCATATCATGGGTTTTGTGGCATAAATAAGAAAAAGAAGCGGGAGAATCAGAAAAGAGAAAAGACTCTTACTCCTTTGATTGCTTCCCTGTCCACTTTTGTTTGTACCTCTTTCCTAGCCCCTCCCAAAACCAAAGAGGATAGAAAAATAATCTGATTCGTCAAATACTAGGAAATAAATTAGTGAACAGTAACTTTGTGATAAAAGGTCATGAACTTCTTCCTCTTTTTATATAGGGCAAGATCGGGAAGTTAATACTCTAGAATGTTTTCTCTTATGGATTCTTGGGAATTTAGGCTTTATTATTACTTTGGGTTTAGTGAAAGGCTGTTTATAAATTTAGGATTTGGGTTGAGGTCTAGTATGGTTTTCTCTTCCTCAGTCTTATGAGAGATATGTGCATTTCAGTTTATATTGGCCTGGATAACAATAGAATAGTATTTTACATATTATTTATAATTTGCAAGGGTACATATAGCATTCTGATGAACTTCTGAGTATGATCTGGGACAGAGGCAGGATTTAGGGATCCCTAAATAATTTGGACATACTACCATTTAATACCACCACAAATTTAATTCCAAATACTAAAGACCATTCTTCTTTATCCAAAAAATAATAATAATAAGTCATTTGGACTTTCTACCTTGCTAGGTAGAAGAATGGATTCATGTACAAAGTGCATTTCAAGTTAGGGTTCACTCTTAGATGTATGCATAGAATCCTCTACTTCTCATATTAGGTTTGTTATTATTGCACATCACTCCTGTTATTTTCTAACTCCAAAAGGGTGAGAATTATTTTTAGCTTATTGTAGCTTATTTCTTATTCCCAGTAACACCTACATTTTCCTAGAATGAATTGATTATGAAATCAATAAATGAGTAAATTAGCATGTTTTGCATCATAAGAAAATTTTAAAAGTGTCTTAGTCTGCTCAGGCTTCTATGACAAATAACACCAGCTGGGGGGCTTCAATAACACATATTTGTTTCTTAAAGTTCTGGAGGCTGTGTTGAAGATCAAGGTGCCAATGGATTAGGCTAGCTTGAGGAGGGCAATCACCTTGCTATGCCTTCACATAGATGGAGAAAAGGAGACACAGGGAAAACAGAAATGAAGGAGAGAGACAGAGAGGGACACAGAGAAACAGACAGCTCTCTGATCTTTTCTTATGAAGCCGCTAATATCATAATGGGGACCACACCCTCATGACCTCATTTTAACTTAATTACTCATCCAAAGCCCCATCTCCAAATACTATTAAATATTTAGTCCATGTAGAAAATAATTTGGAAAAAAAATAGATATACTCTTTCCAGATCAAATCAGGGTTATAAGATCTTTTATGTAGGCTATAAAAACATGCTTATTTTTTAAAGCTACTGTGAATCTGAAGGCTTGATTGATTAGACTGGTAAAATAACTTAATAAAATCAATCATAAAAATAATCACTATGACAATCTATTAGTTCTGGGGGAAATGGAAGGAGATGATTTCTTAAACTGTATTTTTTTGTGACATGGCAACTGTTTTTTCAAATTATTTTACACTTGAAATCACAAGTGTAAGCTCGGTTTCATTTAGTTTTTGTTTCTTTATTTAGAACTTGGGAAAATAGCCTAACAGCTGACTGTAAAGAAGTATTATTTGTCTTTACTTTTGTCCTAGATAGATTTTAAAAGAGTTAACATTTTTATTCTCACTTTACAGGGGCTGACAGATGCTTAAGACAACAAGATAATAACTTGAGGGAAATTAAAATGTTAACTTCAATTTTATTCTTGTTTTAATATATATGATAATAAGATATTCTGCAAATTCAGGGTAAATTATTCCTGATAGACTTGAGTCACAGGAGTCAAGCAATAGAAAAATAGCACCTTGCTGAGATAGCTGGGATATCAACCCAGGGGGCACCTCTAAAAGTATTAAATGCTCATTTACACCATAGTGAGTCAGCTCCTTCTAAGTGATTCTTGAAAGTAAGCCGAGTACCTTTATTTGACCCAAATATATCTTCATTTGTCTGAATGCCTAATTGGATGATTCAGTTCATTTGCTCTTCTATTTAGCTGACAATTACCATATATACTTGATATGGATTACCCCTTTTCAACAAAATGACATTCCACTGTAAGGCAACACTGAACACAATTTATATTCTTTAATTACTGAGAAGGCACCTCATAATCCAGTTATAGGACCTCAGGGACGTCATACTAAATTTCAAACATCACAATGATGTATAAATGTCATGTAAGGAATTGATTGAATTGAATCTCTTGCAATTTCAGAAAAATATAAATCAGTTTGTATTTTATTTGGTCATATTCCCCACAATACAGTACATAAAACTATTATAAACACTTTAAACAAGTGAATGTCAGTGGCTCATCCATTTCAATCATTAACTCTTTTTTAAAACCATAGAAATAGACATTATTTAAATTTTTACCATCATTAAAATGTGATTCTTTGCATTCTGGGAAGGTTTCTCTCCTTTTCCCCCTCAGTTTCAAAGTACTGAAGAGTTTCAAAACATAGAAACTAGCCAAAATCTCTGTTAGGAAGGTTTACAATAAAAAAAAACTTTTAAATAAAAAACCTGTTCACCTCTCTTAAATAAAATATAGTAGTATAAGTTTAATACCCATAACTATGCAGTTTTATGTAAAATAGTATCACTTGGATAATTAGATAAACATTTAGGAATTGAACCTACCTAGTGAGTTGTGTTTTAGAAATTTTTTTTATATAATTAACCTTCAACAATTAGTGTAAGAATTCACCAATTTGGGAGTAATAAATCTCGGCAGAGACCTGAGACACTGTCACCTCTCTGACTGAATTAAATAATTAGATAACAACTGTCTAGTGGTAATTTCTGGACCTTTTGGTGATAAAAAGGAAACACACTATTTTTTATAATTGCTATAATTGGATGAAATGTGAAAATAAAATGCCCAAGCAGAAATGTGGTTTTTTTCCCCTATGGTCTCAATTTTCCCTAACTCAAAATTCTCTAGTAGTAAACAGGAGGCCTAAATGCTCTTCCTCTCTTTATTTCAAAAACCTAGAAATTCTGTTTATCTGTACTTGCCTAATAATCAAATCAGTGTGTTGAAGTGAGCCTTTATATATATTTATTTCATTCTCAGAAATTCAAAGTAAGACCTGATTGGAAATTTGTTTTTTAACAATGATTTGTTTTTACTGCAAAGCTTTACCTCTCTGGGCAATAAAAACAAAGTAAATTGCAGGGGTTGTGTTTTCTTTTTTAATTTTTGTTTTGGAGGAATGACTCTAAGTAAAATTGCTTTTAGCTTTCAAATACTATCAGTTTTGAACCTGGTGGACAGGGTTTTTCATTTGTTAACTCAATATACATTCTATCTTTGCTTAGTAACTGAACTCTGGTTTTAATTGGGATTTCAACACACACACACACACACACACAGAATAAAAGACTCAATTTATTAGTTTCCCTTATAGGTAGGTAAGGGATTTAGTAAACAACAACAACAATGACAACAAACAAACAAACAAAAAAAAATATATATATATATATATATATATATATATATATATATCTTGCAAGAAGAGATAAGTATTGGAATCAGAGAAGTGAGAACTCTAAGAGAAAATCTAACATGAATACTAGAAGTTGAAAACATTAAAACACAAATGAAGAAAGTCTTTGGTGGCACATCAGTAGATTGGACAAGGCAAGGGGAGAAGCATTGTGTTAAAGATAAATGAATAGAAAATCAAAACTACACAGAGATTCCATCTCACTCCAGTCAGAATGGCAATCATCAGGAGTACAAGCAATAATAAATGTTAGTGAGGGTGTGGGTAAAGGTATATCCATACATTGCTGGTGGGACTGCAAATTGGTATAACCACTATGGGAAACAGTATGAAGATTCCTCAGAAAACTTGGAATGGAACCAAATTCTCAATTATCCCCCTCCTTGGTTTATATCCAAAGGACTTAGAATCAGCATACTACAGAGATGCAGCCACATCAATGTTTATAGCAGCTCAATTCACAATAGCTAAACTATGGAACCAACCTAGATTCCCTTCAACAGATGAATGGATAAAGAAAACATGGTATATATACACAGTGGAAAGTTACTAAGTCTTAAAGAAGAATGAAATTATGGCATTTGCCAGTAAATGGATGGAACTGGAGACTATCATGCTAAGCAAAACAATTTAACCCCAAAGAATCAAAGGCCGAATGTTTTCTTTGATATGTGGATGCTAATTCACAATAAGTGGAGTGGGAGGAGGGGAAGAAGGGAATAGAGGCATTTTGGACTAGACAGAGGGGAGGGAAGGGATAGGAGGGGTCACGGGGGTAGGAATTTTAGAGTGAATCAGACATTATTACCCTAGGTGCATATGTGATTACATGTAACTCTACAACATGTACAACATACATTTATGTATGATGTGTCAAAACACATTCTACTGTCACTTATGACTAATTAGAACAAATAAAAGATAAATGCATAGACACTTCCATAAATTAAATGCAAAGAAAAAATATTGAAAGTAGAGCACAGAATGCACTTGAACTGTAGGACTAAATAAAAATATGCATATTTAAAATGTAATAAGATAAATTGCTTAGAACGTTATAAAATTAATGACACCAAGTGAACCATAGGCCCAGAAAGTTCAGGGAATACCAAGCAATACATACAACCCCTCCACACATAAGTATACATAGATATATTATATTCAAATTTTAAAAATCCAAAGACAAAGATAAAACATTTAAGGAAGGCAGGGGAGAGTGCTATTCAACTTATCCAAACAGGAAAAAATAAATGAGAATTTCAATAGACTTCTCATCCCAAATTATGAAAATGAGTAGAGTGAAACATTTAGTATTGAAGAAAAAACCACAAAACCCCCAAATTCTATCTCTAATGAAATTGACTTTCAAAAGTGAAAGAAAACGGCTAAATATCTACTAGGATAGCAAAACATTAAAATACTATTAACACCAAATTGTGATGAAGATGTAGAGAAAAAAGAACTCATATTCATGGCTGGTAGGAATGCAAAAATGATAGTCATTTTGGAAACCAGTTTGGCAATTTTTCACACAACTAAATATACTTTTATCATATGATACAGCAGTCATACTCCTTGATATTTACCAAAATGAGCTGAAAACTTATATCCATACAAAAACTGACACACAGATATCTGTAGCAGCTTTATTCATAATTGCCCTAACTTGGAAGCAACCAAAAAGATAAGTAAACTATGGTATATGCAGACAATGAAATAGCATTCAGCACCAAAGCAAACCAAGCGAAAAAACAAACAGAAAAAAATCTATCAAGCCATAAAAATATATGGAGGAGTCTTAAATGTACATCACTACGTGAAAGCAGCCAAATTTAAAACGTTACATTCTGTATGGTTCCAACTATATAACATTCTGGAAAAAAAATAAAACTATGGAGACAGTATAAAGAACAATGATTGACAGGGATTAGAGATGAATAGAAAAACACAGAGGTTTTTAAGGGTAGTGAAACTATTCCATATTATACCATGATGGGAGATGTGTGTCAGTATGCATTTGCTAAAACCTATAGACTGCATGAAACAAGAGTGAACTCTAATGTTAATTATGGATTTTGAATAATGGTAATGTGTCATAATCAGCTTGTCAGTTGTAATCATTTTACCTCTCTAGCAGGGATGTTGATAATGACAGAAGTTGTGGATGTGGAGGCTGAGATACATAGAACTCTGTACTTCCCATTCAGTTTTGCTTAGAATCTGTAACTGTTCTAAAAAATAAAGTCTTTTTTTTTTTTTTTGTAAAAAAGGAAATTCACTTGGAAGGGATATTAACATTTTTTTTTCTGCAGGCAGAATGAAAATAATCTAGATAAGAAGCATGGAACCCCACAGGAAAAGAAAAAAAAAAACATTAGAGAAATAACAAATAAAGACAAAATAACACATTTTCTTTTTGTTATTTTTCATTGATAAAAAACATAACTATTTATCTAACTTGATGAAGATAATAATATGTTGAATAATTACAGCATATGAGTAAGTGAAATGAATAACAATGAAACATAGGACAGGAGGGAGAAAAGTTTTGAAAGTATTTTCACATACTGTGAGATGATTAAACTAGAAATCAATAATAGTAAGAGCCAGATAATCTCCAAATATTTGAAGAATAAACAACACACTTATAATTAACACATGGGTTTAAATAAGTCTGAGAAGAAAGTTAATAATACTGTGAAATAAATAAAATTAAAATACAGCTTATCAAAACTTGTGGGATACAGCAAAAGCAAGGTTTGGAGGGAAATTCATAACATTAAATGCGTACATTAGAAAAGAAAAAGTTCTAAAGTCTTGCTTTATAAAAAGAAAAATTTAAACCTAAAGCAACCAGAAGAAAAGCCATTAGAATCAGAGTAGAAATCTACTATGGTTTGGATATTGTTTGTCCTCCAAGTTTCATGTGTTAGAAGATCAGTTCCTTACTGTTGTGGTGGGAGGTGGTGGACCTTTAAGAGGTGGAACCTATTGGAAGGTTCTTAGGTCATTGGGGGAATGCCCTCAGAAAGACTGTGGGAGCTCAGTGTCTCTGGCTTCCTGTTTTAAGATGTGATCATCCTCAGTCTCATTGCCATCCACCATGAGGTGACCCAGTGAAGGGATGCCCTCACACAAGCCTGATCCATGTTGTTTGGACTTTAAGCCTCCAAAAGTTCCAGTTCAATACAGCTGTTTTCTTTATGAAGTTAACCTGCCTCAGGTATTTTGTTAAACTAATGAAAAACTTATTAATACAAAAATTAATGAAATTGAAAATAGGCTATTAATAGAGAAAATCAACAAAACCTAACATGTGAAGATTTCATTAAGAAGGCCCTCACAAGATTCCAGCACCTTGATCTGGAACTTCCCAGCCTCCAGAACTGTGAGAAATAAATTTCTATTATTTTTAGATCACTCATCCTCAGTTATTCCACTATAACAACACAAAATGGACAAAGATAGAAATCTGGAAGGGGAGAGTAGGATGGGGCGACATTTCTAAGTTATAGCTAGAGAGGATAAATAATATCTGATGTGTATTGCAGTTATGTTTCAAAAAGCTAGAAGAATTTTGAATGTTTTCACCATTAAATGTTTGAGAAGGCAGATATGTTTATCACAATTGAAACTTCACAGTGTGTACATGTAACAAAATGTTGCATTTTGTTACATGTACACACCCTATAAACATGTGTAATTTTGGAGTTTCTATCTATCTGTTAAAAATATTATCAGAAAAGAAATCTAGGTTTAGAACCACAAGTGTTTTGTTTAGAGTGCAAATATTACTCTTTGGGATTGGGCCAGGAATGAACAACTATAAGAAACATCACAGTTGACTCTGATATGAGGGTATATCTTAGGTTATAGTCCTCAAAAGTATATTTAAGATAAGAATTTACTTATTCAGAAGATGCTTTCAGGAGAAAATAAAATAAATGGAAAACAATAGAGAAAAAGGGAAAAAGCAAAACATAAGGGAACCTCCAGGCAAAGTACCAGATTTAGTCGGATTCCATGGAAAGCTCTGGAAGGATAAATTTCAACTTCAGTGTCTGTCCCAACTTCAGTCAAGAAAACCAGGTTTTCATACCCTGTCTCCATTGTCAGTCACAGGCTAAGATGTTAATTCCCAGGTATTAATGGTTTTTCATGTATATGTCTGAGTATGTTGGCTCTAGTAATTTAATCAGTCTCTCAGAGAAGTTTTGCCTGCAGGTTCTTATAAACAAATGTACATTCAAATTAGAGGGGAGAGAGATCCAAGGTGATGTCAACAAAGCAGAAAATAATCATGTCTCCTACAAGGTTTGTGGAGTACATTTTGAGGGACACTGCTTTTTATTTTTGTTTGATTTGCCAAAACAGTAATCTGTGATAAAACTTGCATGATACTGGTACTTTTATAAAAGAGAAAAAACTGGTACACCAAAAGTTAGATCAAGGCAGTTTGAAACTAAGTGGAGATAATTTTCTGAATTAGAATAAAAAATTAATCCTGAAATTTGATAATGAAAGATCAGAGACTAAAGTGGGATCTGTAGGGATTAGATCATCCATAGAACTAAATTAGTATTCATGCTTCGTCTGTTCACTCATGAATTTGGGAGTAGAAAACATCTTCTGGGGATCCCACCATCCTTTTTAATGAGATTTGCTCATATTTCCCTCTATTTCTATTATTTGTGTCTTGCATTTAGCATAGGCAAGGTTAACATATGAGAAAATAAAGATTCTATCATCAAATCAATTTTTGTACAGATTTTCTTTCAGTTTTTTAAAAACATTTTCAATATTATCTCTGATAGAGTAATAAGCTTGTTTCCAAATCTTTGCTAGAATAAAGGGCTAAGTATGCTCTCAAAGCCTAAAGAAACTCAGAAACCCTTGATTGACTATAGAATACACAGTGAAGTAAGTTCAGCTGGGAAAATAGGCTCTTCAAATGGAATCTGCTACTCATATGGCATGTTTTAGAGGGCTTAGCATTCTATGTGAACATGATACCTGTTGGACACATGTTTGGGGAAGTTTAACAAATGGTAAAAAAAAAAAAAAAGTAGTAGATTGAATTTGACTTCTGGTACACCTACCTGTTCTGACTCTATTCAGAAAAGACGGGGAAATGGTGAAATCTCTCAAGTAGAAAATAGATGTAAGAGTTTCTTATAATTTTAAGTTCACTTGTTTCTGTCCCACCTAGGTCTTTTTAAAAAATACCTTTATATTGTTCCTTTATATGTGGTGCTGAGGATCGAACCCAGCGCCTCACAAGTGCTAGGCAAGTGCTCTACCACTGAGCTACAACCCCAGCCCCCAGCTAGGTCTTGATGCTATAGAATAGTTTCTAAAAGTTGTGGGGAACAGGAAACTAAAAGTATTCAGATCAAAGATTAAGAACTGTTCTTCTGTGGCCATTCTGTAGGGATGCGTGTATGAGAGTAAATGCATAACAATATAAATGTGTGCCAATATGTGAATATTCATAATTGAGTAAGACTATAGAAATTTAAATCTGTCTCAAATACCCTGGTATTTACTAAGTGATATTCAATTATTGCCCTGGAAAAAACTTTCCTAATATGCTTATCTTTCTGAATTTCATATTCACTTTTATCTAGCACTAGAAATAAATTTCTATTTATCAAATTGCTGTGTAACTAATTGTACTACTAACCTCTTCACAAAATTCTTTCTTTTTTTTTTTTTTTTGCTTTATTTTTAGAGAGAGGGTCTTGCTATGTTGTTCAGGCTGGATCCAAGCTCCTGGGTTTAAGGAATCCTACTGCCTTAGCATCCCAAATAGCTGGGATTGAAGAAGCACACAACCATACCCTGCTTCTGTTTTCTTTCTTATTCTTTCCACCTCCTTCAGAAGTTTATTTTCATAATAGAGAATTCTTTTTTTTTAATATTGAGAATTGAACCCAAGGATGCTTAACGACTGAGCTACATTCCCAGCCCTTTTTATTTTTTATTTTGAGACAGGGTCTCATTAAGTTGCTCAGGGACTTGCTAGGTTGCTAAGGTTGGCTTTGAACTTGTAATCCTCCTGCCTCCAGTCTTTGAGCTACTGGGATTTACAGGAGTGCGTCATTGCACTTGGTCACAATGTGAAATTCTAACTTGAACACTCTGTCTTGAAATTACTGTAATAATCTCTCAATAAGCAACTGAGCAGGCAACATAAGATTTAGTCAATATAAGTCCTATGCTCCACTTGGCAATTTTATTGCTTAGTGTTAACAAATATATTGATCTTTTTTGCTTTTAAAAAAATCACATTCTTAGGAATTTACTAGCAATCCCCAAGAGTTGAGTCCTCTCTAGTAAATTGATCAAATTGAGTGTCTGATTCTAAAATTGTGAAAATCCCATCAAGTATAGTCACTCTCTGAGGCCCTTTCTAAACAGTCAAATCATTCCCCTCCTCCCAAGACATTATCTACACACATGAACACATAAACACACATGCTTCCATACATAGTGCAGTAGTTCCTTTTCCCTTCCCCTTGAATCTGAATGTTTTCCAATTTTATTTAAAAGTTAAATCTATTACCACCTCCGTGCAGTGTAATTTCAAGCCTAGTTCAGATCTTCATACCTGACATTCTCAGGTGACCAAACATTCTTTACTCATGCCATTAATCAAAGTTGTATAATTCAAATTATATGTATAAAATATTTGGTTAAAATTTGTGTCTCCAAATAAGTGTAGGTACTACATGTGCCCAGAAGGCAGTACTATGCATGACATAGAGTGAACAAACAGATATCTGTTAAATAAATGCATGAATGAGTTAACTATTTTTTATAGGAATTAACAACATTACTTATCTTTATTTCACAACTCTTTCACTTCTAAATTACATAAAATCATTTTTCCCACTTTTTCAAAACTACTTTGTTAAGGGTAATTATAGTATTATACTTGGAAGACACATTCCAAGACCCCCAGTGGATACCTTAAGTCACAGATAATACCAAACCCTATATTTACTGTTTTCTCCTACATACATACTTAAAGTTGAAATTTTAAATTCAGCATTTACACATTGTAGTCGTAGCCTTTGCAGTTTGAGGTCCAACAGCAAAACTAGCATGGATTTCTTTTCACAGAAGATGATTTGTTAATACCATAGATCTTAGCAACATTGGCATATGATTTCATTCTTTCCTTACTAAGTGAAGAACTTTCACCTTTTTTACTTAAAGGAAGTATTTCAGTACTTCTCGTTGGCATATCCAAATTTCTGGCATTACTGCCCCTGCACTTTAGGGCCATTATTAAATAAAATAAGGATTATTTGAACCCAAGCACTGCAGTGCCACAACAATGAATCTGATAGCCAAGATAGCTTTAAGTAAGAGCTAATGGTCAGGTAGTGTATACAGTGTGGAAACACTAAAGAAAGGCATAACTCATGTCCCACCATACTACTTAGAATAGCATGTGGTTTAAGACTTTTGAATTATTTATTCTTGGAATTTCCCATAGAATATTCTAGACCACAGGAAAGTGAAACCCCAAAGGAGAGGGAACTACTGTCATAAGTACAAAATTTACTCTGCACTTTGCTACTCTATCTCAAGTTCACAGCAGCATTTGAGACTGTTAACTGTACCTTCAAACATAGCTTGGAGAGAGTTTTCTCTAAGATATTTTATTATTGTATCATATTCTTCTTCTCCAATTACTTTTTCTTTATTTCTGTTGTTTTTAGTTTTTCCTCACATTTCTTCAAATGTGAGTACTTAATTACCCTGGTAGACTCTATTTCAAACCCTTTAATTATCTTCTTTAGATCTTTGGGATTGGCCTATCCCATCATCGGAGTTCCAGTTCCATGGTGTAAATTACCTAGTGCACATTTCTGTGAATGTGCTTTAGTTACCTAGTCGCCAAACATGTGAATTCTCTCACATAAGAATGGGAAACCCATGCATCTTGTTCACCCCTTATTAATTTACCTAGACATGTAAATTCCTCTTTTAATTCCCTCATATGTATCAGTTCCTTTTAGTTCCCACCTTCAAATTCCCAAAACTTTGTACAAAATAATTTCTCTGTCTTAGTTCATGCTGGTGACCATAAAGTTCAATAAGCATATGTCTTTTTACCTATGTTATGCTAATCCTATACCCATTCCTAGGGACCCAATAATACAATTGCCTTTTACTCTCACCTATGAACACTTGGTCTTAGGGCACATAGTGGCATCAGTTACATAATGCTTTTATTAACTCATGACATATACTAATACATTAGAGCTTTTTCAAACAAGACTTTTAAATTACTTTGTGATATGAACCACTGCTCCACCAACAACTCTATTAGGCAGCAATATTAAGACTTTTTGAAGTATGGTATCTTTGATGATTCTTCCATATTGCTGTATCATAGTTCAATTTTATCTAACCACTATCACACTTAAAAAGAATATCTCCTCATAAATACTTTCAAAGTATAATAGTACTTTTATGAATATATTAATGTACAATTTACAAGACATTTCCCATCTCAAATAAGCCTAATCAGTGACATTGGTATAAATTGTTATATTCATTTTACAAATGAAGAAATCAACATTTTAAAAAATTTAATCAGTTACTTGTTTAAAAAATTAGACTCTTTGACATATCTATCCACTTAAATGAAATATTTCAAAATATAGAGAAAGCTAGAAGGTGTTGAGTACAATATTTCTTACAATGGTGTCAAATAAAGAAGATGAATAAATACACTTTTGGTCAATGGATAATTTGCAGCAAGTAATTCGTTAAAAATTAATTAACTCAACAAATATTTATTATATACCTATATCATGTACTGAACAAATACATGACATTTGCTTTCATAAGAATTATATTCATGTAGGGTGAGACAGGAAATAAAATTGAATATAAAAATGACCAAGAGTGAAATAATATATCAAGAGCTTTGTGAAAGATAAAAAGACAGAGAAAAGAAAGAAAATGTGTTCCATGTGAACACTATGAAATGGCATTTGTAAAAGTGTTCATTCAACAGGGAAACAGTCATCGGGATGGCTATTGAGTAAAATGTCAATCAAATTAATTATGCTAAAATGTGAAGTGGCAAGACAACACAGTGCTGAGCACACATTGTAGCAGCTAACTATTGTACCATACACTTTAAATACATATAATTTTATTTGTCAACTATACCTCAATAAAGCTGGAACTACACACTGATGAGAAAGAAGAAGCTCTAAGTTTGGCAATAAACTTGATCTGTCTTAGACATAAATAAATACTGCCTGAGAGAGAGAGTGCAAAAGAACATGGAAGATTATTATTCTGACTCATTTCACTGCTGAATTTCAAACATTTGTAATTTATATAGGCAAGAGATTTTGTTTATGCAGAAACATTATGGGCCATATTTCACAATATCCACATTCTCTCTAGTAGATAAGGGAATGTAAATCAAGCACACAGTGTGTATCTACCTCTTTAAATGCATTTTCTCACAAAGCATTGTGTGTTCCTTTACAAATTATTATTACTTCAGAGAAAAGAGAGCATACATTTTCATTTAGTTTTGCTGCCAACATCCCTTTATGTTAAAATTATTTAGAAAAATACAGTCTAACAAACCAACATTTGAGATGCTTGTCCTAAGAGGATGACTTAATAACTTGGTTGAGATTCTAAAAATATTCAAAAGAGTGTATTTCAAATGTTCACTTCACTTTTTAATTCTCACATCCAAACTAAATACACCCTTTTCAGTCACTCTCTTATCAAATATGAAGATCAAGCTATGTTCAATCTCAGGACTGCAAACAACCCAGTCTGTTATTAACTGAATCCAAAGAAAGAACTTGGAGAACTCAACAGAGAGGTTTCAGACATTTTATTATTCACTCACTCCTCTGCAACAGCAGGCCAGGATACAATGGAGAGCTCCACCATGACAATGAGCAGGGGGAATATATGGATTGGTTGCATTCCCATTTCCCAGGTAGGTTTCTTCAGATACTTAAGGAGTACTTTCTTTTTACAAACTGGGTTACTCTGTTCAGGTCCTCTCCTAAAGATTGGAGATAAGGAAAGTGGCCAGCTCCCCTCTCTATTTCCTTCAGTATCACATTCTTCAGAGACCTTCAAAACTTTCCTAGGAACTGATTAGTGTTTGACCCAACAAGCAACCAAAGCTTGGAGAGGATTTGTAACGTGGAAGATGGCAAAGATCATAATGATGCCAACCATCAGAAGTAGAAACCCACAGACCTCAGCACTCCATGTCTTCTAGGGTTAGTTAGTTACCAAGGCACTGATTTGAACAACGCTTCATGAGAAAAACATGGCATTATCAGTGTCTCTAGTGTGTACCAGTCTCTTTTGGCCAACAGGTGCCTCCCAATAGATGAAGCAAACACTTCTCCTGCGGGTGAAAACCCATTCTCTCCCTATTGAGAGCAGATATACTAGTGAGACTGGCTATGTGCCATGTGATGCACACATTAAAGAAGTATGAGGAATTTCATCATATACAGAGAACAGAGAAAGATTGCCTTAATAAATCAATCTTTATTAATGCCTGGGGCAGCTCAGGACAGCTTAGGCATACAGTCTCCATATAAAGGAATGTTTCCGTCTTGGGGTGGTAGATGGGGAAAGGCAACAATTCCAGCCATGCCTGCTTCTACATCAGATATGCCTTTCAGTTTCATTGTAGAATGTTTTCTGATGAAGAGCGACATTAATTATGTAGTATATATATATTTTTATTGTGGTTAAGAAAGACATAATACAAATTTACCCTTTTCACATATTTTAATGGCATATTACAGCATTGTTAACTGTATATTGTTGTTCCATATATCTCTAGAACTTTTTCATTTTGATTTACTGAAATTCTGCATTCATTAAATAACAGCTCGACCCATGCCCCACCCTCTGACAGTCACATTCTGTTTTGCCTCTTAGAATTCGATTATTTTAGATAGCTCATGCAATACCAAATGGAGTCAGGAAGGATTTGACTTTTTGTGATTGATTTATATGATTCATCATGTCCTTGCAGTTCATCCATGCTATAGCATAAAACAAAATTTTCTTTTTTTGTGTGAGGCTGAATAATGTTCCATTGTATGTATGTAACACATTTTCTATATCTAATCATCTTTTGATAGACAGTTTGTGTCCACTTATTGACTCTTGTGAAAAAAAGATACAATGAACCTGGGTGTAACCATATCTTTAATATCCTGCTTTCAATTCTTTTGGATATTTGCCTAGAAGTGGGATTACTGGGCCATATTGTGGTTCTATTTATAATTTTTTGAGGAAACTCCATCCTGTTTTGTACAGTGGCTATACCATTTATAACCCCACTAATTATGCACGAGGGTAGAAACTTCTCTAAATCCTTGCCAATACTTGTTATTTACTATTTTTAGATAGTTTCTGACATAATCAGTATAATTTCTCATGTGCCTTTCTGCCGCAGTCTGGCTGGGCACAATTCAGGAGCCACTTGTCAAAAGAAACTAACTTTATTTTTAGAACTACACAAGATAAACAAAACAGCTCCTCAGGAATAAAACCCTCAGAGCCCAACTGCCACCACCGGCTTCCCACAAGCCACACACTCCAACAACCTCTTCCTCCCACAATCCTCCTGCTCTTGAGGCCGATTGGCTGGGTCGCATGGGCGGAGCCAAAAAAGTCCCCCAATGAGCAGCTCCGTGGTCTGAAAGGGCAGGGAAACAGCCCAATGAGCATCACCGCAGAGGAGCCAATCAGCTAGATGTTGCTAGATGTTGCTGGGGCTGCTGTGAGCCAATCATCAGCTGGTAGTCTGAAAGGGCAGGGAAACAGCTCAATGAGCATCTCCACAGAGGAGCCAATCAGCTAGGTGTTGCTGGGGCCGCTGTGAGCCAGTCATCAGCTGGCAGTCTGAAAGTTTGCTGGAGCCCCTTCGGCTGTGGCTCTCAACACCTTTCAATTGCATTACTCTGATGATTAACAATGTTGAATGTCTTTTTTTCATATACTATTTGGTCATTTGTATATCTCTTTAAAAAATGTCTATTTGAGTCATTTGCATAATTGTTAAGCAGTTCTTTTGGTATTATAGTTATAGGGATTTTTTTTGTATAGTCTGAATATTGACCCTTAATCAGATATATGGTTTGCAAATATATCAAAATACTTGCCTTTGACTCTGAATTGTTTCCTGTGCTGCACAGAATTTTAAGTATGAGGTAGACTTGTTTGTTTTTGCTTTGGGGAGGTGTGCTCTTATCATCATATTCAAAAAAACAGTTGCCAATGCCAATACCATGAAGCATTCCATCAATATTTCCATCTAGGAGTTTTATAATCTCAGGTTTTATGTTTAGGTCTTTTATCTATTTTGAGTTAATTTTTGTACAGGGTATAAGATAAAGATCAAAATTCAACTTTTGCATATGGATTTCCTGTTTTTCCAACATCATGTGTTGAAGAGACTATCCTTTCCCCATTGTGTACTCTTTGCACTCTTGTTGAAGATTAGTGAACCAAATAGATGAGGGTTTCTCTCTCTGCCCTCTATTCTCTTCCACTGATGTATGTGTCTGTTTTTATGCCAAAACACAGTTTGATTGTTGTAGCTTCATAGTATGTTTTTAAATCAGAAAATGTGAGGTCTCCAATTTTGTGGTTTTTCTCTATATTGTCCCTATCTCTTGTGCCCCAGGGAAAACTGGAAACGGATAAAGTGAAATATAACTTCTTACCCATTTCAATCAGATTGTGCTTGACTTTATGCTCACCTGGGGGTTTTACAACTTAATTGGTTTCTGGTGTTCTCATAAAGGTATTTTTTTAGCTCACACAATATTGTTGATTCAGTGTGTTTGTGAGGAAAAGAGGAAAAGGGTCTTCCTATTCCACCATCTTGCTCATGTCACTCAAATATCTGCATGAAATTCAAACTTACATCTTGATAAATTCTCTAAACACGTGAAAAGCAAAAATTGAACATACATCATTTTCTGTATACTTCACACATATGCATTTATTTTAACTGCCTCTGAACAGCCCAACTAAAATGGTACTTCACTCTTAAAAAATAATGCAATATGAAGAGCTGGGCTGCCGCAGTCTGGCTGGGCACAATTCACGAGTCACTTATCAAGCAGAACACACACATCGCACCACACGAGCTCTTCAGGAATTCCCTCAGAGCCCAACTGCCACCTCAGGCACTCCCTGCGAGCACCTCCCCACATCTCTTCCTGCTCTTGAGGCCGATTGGCTGGGTCGTGTGGGCAGAACCAAAAGAGTCCCCCAATGAGCAGCTCCATGTTCTGAAAGGGTGAGGAAACAGCCCAATGAGCACCACTGCAGAGGAGCCAATCAGCTGGTTGCTGGGGCCACGGTGAGCCAATCAGCTGGAAGTTTTCTGGGGCCGCTTTGGCTGTGGCTCTCAACACTGGGTGTGGTGGCACATGCCTGTAATACCAGTGGCTCAGGAGGTTGAGACAGGAGAAGTATGAGTTCAAAGCCAGCCTCAGCAATGGCGAGGCAACAAGCAACTCAGTGAGACCTTGTCTCTAAATAAAATACAAAATAGGGCTGGGGATGTGGCTAAGTGGCTGAGTGCCCCTGAATTCAATCCCCAGTACCCCCCACCAAAAACGCAATATAAATATTGAGTCAGCCACTGAAACAAGGCTTTAAGAAACAAGATGAAATATACTGGGCACAAAACTCAAATATTTGAAGTTATTCATTAAGATAAAGAGAGTTTACAAATATGAAAAAAAATCATGAATTAAAAATGAAAACAGCTAAGGTAATTATTCATTACTATGTTCTTTACAGGAAACTGTCCCTTTGTCACCCATGAATAAGACTCACAGGACTACACCTTTGTCAGCTTCCAAGATAGGCTATAAAAGGGTGGCTGTGGCCTCTTTGGTGTGAGGTACAAGGAAAAGACCTAGTCCTGATGTGCCATAGGAAGCAACAGATGATCTTAGAACTACAAAAAAAATGTTCTTAGAATTACATTTCTAGAATTTCCCTGTTTTCCCAAGTTGCCAGGACACATCATTCTAAGCATTTGCTTATTGTGTTTCATTTGACTATAGCTGGCCAGGTCTGTGTGCAACAGGAACACAAACATTAATACTGAATGCTCCCTACCTCAAAAAAAAAAAAAAAAAACATTCTGGAGGACACTCTGCCATTCCCATGAATATTTCATTGGAGTGTGAATGAGACAACAACTGTTATTGTTCAGATGTGAGGTGTCCCCCAAAAGCTCATGTGTGAGACAATGCAAAAAAAAATTTAGAGGTGAAATGAAAGTCATGACAGTCTTAACCAGTGCATTATTCACCTGGTAGGGGCATTAACTGAGTGGTAAGGGTATTAACTGAGTGGTAACTATTGACAGGTAGGTTATGACTAGAGGAGGTGAGTCATTGGGAACCTGCCTTTGGGATGGATGTGTGTGTGTGTGTGTGTGTGTGTGTGTGTGTGTGTGTATAATGAGCTGAGTTTAGTCTCCCTCTGCTTCTTGGTGCGATGTCTTGAGCCACTTTCCTCCACCACCTCTTTCACAATGATGATCTGCCATACCTTGAGCCTGGAGGAATGATTTCATTCATCTATGAACTAAGACCACTAAGACTTCTGAAACTATAATCCCCCAAATAAACTTTTAATCCTCTAATAGTTTTTGTTTGGTCATAACAGCTGACTTTTCAAACTTGACTCTTACTTCACTCTTTTCAGTTTAATCATTTCCAGAGTACAATCTAACACTTACCTATATTTTATACCACAATACATGATATGTATTGCTAGATTAATATATACCTCTGTATAGATTAATTGTACAAGTAACCCAGATATTGCCAGAGGTCCTTCTGACTTTGAGACACATTAGACATATTAATATTAAGCATTTATTTCTCATTCTCTGAAGTCCAATGCTATTCTCAAAATTCCTACTCTCTGGAGACTTATCTTTCTGGTGCAAGTTCAGTCTATTATGAATGTCTGAATCTTATTCTTTAATGTCATACAAATATTCTCTTCTCTAAACCATTTACAAGAAATATTTACAAAAGGCATTTGTGTGTATGTAGAATACTTTATTAGAGGTTTCAGCAAGTAGAAAAAAAATTATATTGCAAGAATACCAACAACTTAAAATTAGTTAGTCCTGCTCAAAAGAACCTTTTGGTCACTTGAAAATGAATATTTCCTGTTACCTATGCAGCTATTGCTTCATAGGTCAGATTTCTGTAATTTTGACTTATCCTTTCTTTTTGTGTCTTTTCACCTCTCTTTCTCCTTTCTCTACATAAAAATTCTGTTCACTTCTCAGACAGAGAAGTTAAGAAGTTAATTATTTTTTGCTGTTTATTTCTGAATAATGACTTCGGGACCTTATCTTGAACAGCTAAAGAGTTTTCTTTTTTCTTTTTTTAAATAAAAAGGGTTCTGAAGAGGAACTCTGTTATCAACTATTAAAATGATATATTTTCACTCTACAGCATGTTTTCTGGCCTTATCATAATAATCCAGCAAACTAGGTATCATTATCTCCATTTTATAGATAGAAAACTAATACTGAGAAAAGTTAAGTACCTTGAAGTTAGAAAATGATAGCTCTAAGAACAAAATCCAAATCTTATCCCAAAGCCTGTGCTGTTGTTTGTGTATGTGTTTATTTGTATATCCTACAATGCTTTGAAAGCTTGAATATGCATGAGAAGTCACTTTCATTTATTAGGAGTAGCATATTACCAGTTACATATAGAATTGGAGCCAATAGCTTTCAAATCTTTTTTCCATCCCTGGAATTTAATGAACTGTTCATAATTTGTTTCTTTGTTTACTTGCTTATTTTGTTTTGGTGTAGTTTGGTTTTCTCTTTCTACATGTTGTAGAAAAATCATTTGACAAGTATATTATAAAATCCTAATCTGTGATTTCTAATTGAAGAGTAGTTATTAACAATTTTAGATGTTTTCCAATTATATTTTTCTACTAAAAAATTACCATTAGATTCTAATAATGCCCTTTAAAGGCTGTATAAAGATATAATTCTTTGAATAAAGTTTCCTTGTTAAAACCATCTAGAAATATAAAAATAAGAAAATATGAGAATGATGTGTTGTTTTAAATATTACTGGGTTATTCAGAAAACTGTGATTTCCAAGAGTGTTGTTTGTAGTACAGATTGAAACTTCATAAAGTTTTAATTTAACACCATAGATAGAGGGAAAACATAAACTCACATGGTCATAACAAATACTAAATACTAAAGTTTTTTCTATTTCTTAGTTTATGGTACCTCCCCTGACTTTTATGGACTCAACAAATATTTTCTACATTGAATCAAACTCGGAAGAAATTTATTTTTAATATTCCATTTCATAATGCCAAATTTTTGCTAAATACCTACATGTAGAGGAGAAAGATTCAATATTTAAAAAGGTGTTAGATAATAAAGAAAATTTCAAGTTTAACTTAATGAATTAAAGCACTCATAACTCAGACATCAGTAATTATCAAGGTTTAGGGTATGAAAAATTATGCCATGCCAGCTTTGAGAACATAAAAAAAATTATGATTGAGCTAACTTCATATCTCTTAAAATTTCAGAATTGAATATGTGAAATTAATTGGTCATAGTTGGAAGGAGATAGTCTTTTAATTTTAATCAGAAAATTGAAAGTAGTACATTACATTGAAAATCAAAATCTAGTTGATTAACTCCCAGGAATTTTGTTAATATACTTTTTTACTATCAATACCATGTCATATCCTACAGGGTTAATCTATGCAGTCATATCTAAACTTTAAAATATTTATATCAGGATTTCATTAATAAAATTCTTAACAAGCTCAAAAATTCCATGGAGAGCATATGAGAATTTAAGATGAAAAAAAATTTTTTTGAAGAAACAGATAAGAGCTGCCTCTTCATAAATGAGGTGCTACAGGTCAAATGGTGACTACATTTCAAATAATAAATATATTTTGAGAGCTGAAAATGACTTTGAAGATGATCTACTCAAAATCTTTCACTTACAGATAAGAAAATTGAAAGCCAGGAAGGTTATTTGATTTGCCCAAGGCCACTCAGCTGGTTACTGGCAGAATTTCTACAAGAACTTCACTTTTTTTTCTCAGTTTTTTCTACAATGCATTCTTCTTGGGTTTATAGCTGAAAGTTTGTCATTTTTGCTCATTTGTTTTTAATAATCATATTTATTGTGTACATTTCAATTTGAGAGTACTTTATCTTTCTATTTTCCAAATAGCATTCCCTGCATATTACTTAGGTCAATTGAATCCAAAATCTGTAGGTAAAATTATCAGTTTCTAATATTACTTTTTTTTTCTATACCATTGGGTGTTAGGCTCAAGACCTTTCAGATGCCAAGTTCCTTAGCTTAATAAATATCTAGAGTATTTCTGATCATAAATAATTATTATAATACTGATCTATCATATAATAATTGATATATGTCAATATTAATACACCAGACTGAATTTTAAATTCTTTTAATAGGAATGCAAGGAATGGAATGCAGAATGTAATAAAATTTCATCTTATTTCCCAATGGTCACTGATCATCAATTAGCAATTATATTTTCTACATTTCTATTACTACCAATAATATACTGCTACTGTACTCCTCATATTCTGGATGGATGTGTGATATTGATGAAAAGCATTTTGGGCCCTCTGGTTCTCTAGAAGGCCCTGAGGTTTTCTTTTCAATTTTCTCCAGATAAAAGGAATAACAGGCTTATACTATGTCATTTCTTTTCGAGAAGCAAGAGACGATATAATCATAGGGGCAAAAGTAATTTTGGATCAGAGACTAGTGGGCATAGCACAAAACTAGTGAAAACCTCTGGAGAGAGAGGAAAAGAATGTTCATGTCTCCAAACAGCTAGAATTACAGCAGAGAAGGGATGGAGAGCCTAGAGGAAGCCAATTAATGGCTCTTTTTATTTGATATCTGGTTAGGGATATCATTTAGCCCACCTTTAATATTTTGCACATTAAAATACAAACAATAAAACACATAGGCTGCTATTAATTTAATATTACTTTAATGATAGAGATGATAATATGGGGTTAAATTGATGTAACTAAGCTTTCCAGGCCCTTGATTTTAATAGGTTTTATTGAGTGAATTTCAAAATAAGCATGCCAATGTTTGTAACCTATTTCTATGATCAAATCTGTGCCATTTTAAGAGGTCCAATTGATTTTCTTCCATAGTTTTTTCAATTTTGGATAATTAATCTTGGTATTTTAAAAATGTTCAGTATTACCAGAAGTTTATTTTAGATGTTTTGAAAGATGAATGATCAAATCATTATGTTATGGAACATTTAATATCTTAAGTGGAGATTTATTTAAAGTCAACTTCCTTTTTTATATTTTTTCAATTGGAGATTGAACCCAGGGTTGCTCTACCACTGAGCCACATCCCCATCCCTATTTTGTATTTATTTAGAGACAGGGTCTCTCTGAGTTGCTTAGGGCCTCGCTTTTGCTGAGGCTGGCTTTGAACTAATTATCCTCCTGCCTTAGACTCTTGAGTCACTGGGATTACAGGTATGAGCCACCTTGTCTGACTTAAAGTCAACTTCTAACAGTAGATGAATACCAGGCACAGGGAAGTGGAAGTGGCCTACTTCAGGAACAGCCACTGAGACAGTACATTTGTTCGGTGAATTTAAAGACAATGGATTAAATTTCTGAAAGTTGGTACTTTTAAAAACATTCACTATACATTGGCAATTCTAAGTGATTTCAATAGTAAAACACTCCTCCACACTGGGACATACTGTTCCCATTGTTCCTCCATTCTTATGGTATGCCACTCTCTAGCAGTATGTGTTAACTATATGTGTAAACCTGCAAATAGCATCAATGCATGTGTACCCATTCATTGATTCTGTATGTTGATATGTTCCCAGAGCAGTGTAATTTCCTTCAGATATCTACATTAAGGAAGGAGAATTTTTGTTCTTTCCATTCATTTGGGATGTTTCTATTTGGATTATCCTGGGATGCTTCTCATTCCTATGATATGAATACCTGGAATCTGGCTCTGGCCCTGGGTTCAATCCTCAGCACCAAAAAAACAAAAACAAAACAAAACAAAAAATAAAAACAAAACAAACAAAAGACAGATTAGCTCTAAGTGAACAAGAATATCTAGTGTCCTTAAAAACTATTAAAATAGCTGTTTTGGACTGGAAAGAAGCAACATAAGCAATCCTTGCTACAATTCTCAGATGTTCTCAACCTAGGTTACACATTTAAATCACCTGAGATTTAAAAAACTACAACATTCAGGCTATACCTGTGTTCAAGGACATCATAATTTGTGGGAGTAAGAACCATGACCAGAAGTTTTTAATGATTCCCAAGTGATTACAACACAGTCAAGTTTGAGAGCCACTGCTGTAGGTCAGTGGTTGCCAAATATGCTTACATAAGAATCATCTAAGATGCTTCAAAAATACTTTCAAGAATTTGTACCAGTAAAACTAGCTACCATTTATTGGGGATCTGCTATAGGTCAGGCAGGATCCACATACTTTTATATGTTACCACCTTTACATTTTATAATATTACAATATGCAATTATAGTATTTCTAATCTTTATGGTTGCTATAATTTTCTCCCATTTAGAGGCTTTAAATTTCCTCAGGATCATGTATCTTATTAGCCTTATCCTCAGAATATGGCATAGGACCTGGCAGAAATAAGAAAAGTAATACATACTTGTTAAATAAATAAACACATAGAATTTCATATGAGAAAACTTAAGAGACTTTAAGCAATTTTCCAAAAGCTTCAGAGGCAGGATTTGAAGCCACACTCAGCTGATTCATGCTTTCCGTTCTCTGCCATGCTGAATTTCTTGTTTGCCTGTGGAATAATATAAATTTTCCATGATAGCAACATCAGTATTCACATAGTTAAGTGTCATGACTATAAGTCGAACTACTGCATTCTTTTGAACAATCTTTAGGACTCTAGGCCCTCCAAAGTGATCCTAAAATCCATACCAGATTCACCACTTACACTCATCAATGCATGTGTACACTGTGATAAATCTGTCTCTAGAAGAATGAGATGCTACATGAGCTCCTCTGTCAAATCGAGCTAAAGCCAATCTCTTTCTTCCATGAAGCCATCCTGGAAAAATAGCAACACAACTCTAATTTCTCACTTTCTATGGATTCCTGAAATAATTATCACTTCTAAAACTCATCTATTATATCTTATTATTTATCTTTCATATCTTATTAATGATGCAATCATACGTATCACATCCTTTCTTATGTGGCTAAGTTTCATGGATGTGTGCTCTTCATTCTATATGAGAAATCTCTCAAACCAAGTAACAATAGCACACACTAGTCTAAGTATTTTCGCATATTAACTTATTTATTCTTAGAAAGATCATTTGACATAAGAACTTTTAATATACCTCTTTACAAATTTAAAACCAGTTATGTTGAAAGACAGTTATCAAAATATCTTTGATATTTTACAATATAGTAATACATTGGTTTTATTTTCTTACATTGGATAAGAAGGTCTAGCATTATATCTAAAGTAATGTAAGAATTTAAACATAAACCTAAATTATATATTAATACAATTACAACTTATGTAACATCAATCTGTATTTTCTATTGCTGAAAAACCATAGAGATGGCCAGTAGTCTGTTGTCCATTTTCAAAATTGAAGGAATTGCTAATTTTCCGTTAGAGGATAGTGAAAATAGAGATGGAATTTTCACCATTCAAATTCACATAGCAGCTAAATTTAATCTGAAAAAAACAAAGATAAACAAAACAACAACAACAAAAAAACCCTAGGATCCTTAAATTCTAAAATAAGACCTCTTGGCCCTAAAATCCCTATTAGAAATTGGTCACAGGTACTCAGTAAATGCCTACTATTTCATTTTTCACAATTTTGTATAGGAAAAATCAAGTTACAAGATGTACTTTATATTTTATTAGCTTACAAATATATTTTGGTTATATTTACATCAATTACCAAACATTTGGGTTGAGGTTTAGCAAACTTAATTACCTGGACTAGGTTGTGAAGGCAGTCAGATATATTCTGAACAGAATTGACTTATATCTTGAATACATTTTTCCAAAAATTTCTTCAATGCTCAGGAGATTGCAAATGAAAAACGGAAAAAAAAAAACCACATAACTGCTACTTATCAGCTTCTATTTTTGTACATAGCATCTATTTAACCAAAAAGGTAGGAGTTTTATAATGAACATTACATTTTCCCATAAAGTACCAGTTCAGGCTACAAAAAAGCAAATTATTTTTTTCATCTCAAAATAAGATACTGATAAAAAGTCAAAATCTTAATTGTATCAGTGGGAACTTAAGCCAGATTTTGAATTTAAAATTGGTACCTATCTTGTTAATGAGCACCAACACAATTTTTCACCTTATAAATTGCTTATAGATAGGGCTTTACTTTGCTTTGGATAAAATAATTTATGCAGGAAATATCCATGCTAATGATATGATTTTCAGCTACATTTAATGAGTATATTTTTGCTTTTATGGAGTAGCTCTATTAGAGACAGTTGGTGGCATAGATTTAGCTAAATCTTGCCAGTGCTTATATGGCTCTCCCAGCTTAGGAGAGAGAAAATATTTTCTTAAGGGAATAAAATAAAACAATTATTATGAGTGCATCTTTAAAAACAACAACACTGACATGTGTTTAAATGTTCGATTAGTCACTGTTAAACTTCTAAAACTATACCAGACAGTACCCAAGTACTTTCCATGGCATATATTTTCCTTTCATTTGTTTCCCCTCTCTTTTGACATTTTTAAAGGGCAACATGGAAAGTCTATCAACAAATCAGAACAAACCTTTCATTTCAAATATTCAGGTTAATCGAAATAAAGTGCAATTTTTAAAGTGCAGGGACATAAATAAGTACAACAAACGATTATGTAAGGACAATTAATTGTAACTTTTTCTTGTGAACTGAGTCTACCAGTCCTGCTCTGGCCCAAAGACCTTGACTGTGTGTTGGGTGACTCACTATTGAAAATGAATTGATTGAAAAGGTGACTTAGCTTCTTTGATCACCTGTGGGAGGTTTATTTATAGTGGGGATATGATGACATTAACAGCATGATTTAAATGTGAGGAAAGTAGACAAGATGTTATTAATACCAGAAGAGTGTTACTCTCCTCACAGTTTTACCAAGTTGCTCTTATGGTTACAACGTAACATGTTACTTAGCAACATTCTATAGAATCATCATCTTTCTGCATTCAGGGAGGTTCAGGCCAGAGGATTGTGGGTTCAAAGCCAGTCTCAGCAAAAGCAAGCCATTAAGCAACTCAGTGAGTCCCTGTCTCTAAAAATATATATATACAAAATAGGGCTGGGGATGTGGCTCAGTGACCGAATACCCTTGAGTTTAATCCTTGGTACGCCCCCCCCCCACCAAAAAAAAGAACATATCATACCTGCTTACTTTATTTTACTTACCAGAGTAGACAATAAAGTTATAATTTCAAGTCCTGATGATTTAGTAGCAACAGTTTTATTTACATGAAACATAACAGCTATGTCATTGAATCTAGATGGTGGAATATGCTGCACAACTTTGATGTTTTGATTCATAATTTAAGGTGTTTGTTTCAGAGTAGCCAAACATAAATTCTTGCTTTTTTATTTTCAGAAATTAAATATTGGCCTTCTCATCAAATTCTGTGTTATAAAATGGTTTGTACTTCAAGAAAAAAAATTATGCTTCAAGTAGCCTGGAGTAAGTCATCATTCATAAAATTTAAATTCCCAAAAGATCAGGTGGTTTTCAGTTTAAAAATTATTTCAAATGATTGAAGCATATAGAAACTTGAAGGAAAAGTTAACTTGAAAGTTGATTTTTAATTTTTTTCTCCATACACTTTTCTATCTAGAAATTATCAAAGTGGCCTGTATTGTCAATTTTGCCCAAAATAAATATTTACCATTAGGTGAATTTAAAATTTAATATATTAATTAAATGATTGTATTTGTGAAAACAAATATTTGAATGGATAAATTATTAGTGAACCAAGTGTAACTTGACTACTCCTTACTTATTTCCTTATTATATGAATAAAAGTATAATTTAAATAAAATCAGAAGAGCAAAATGATGAGAATTTCAAGTGTTCTAGAAGAGAAAAATATATGAATAAATATATTCATGCACAGGAAACAAGTTAATGAGTACCTTGTAAAAATTGTAGCATTTCATTCCAAGAGCATTAATAAAAAGAGGTTCTAATATTTCTCTTGATCAATTTTTCTACAAATTTTGCAAAGCCATAAAATGGAAAAAATGCTTTATTTTAATAATCAATCCTGCATTTTTCTAGTCAAACATCTAGTAGAAGAAAGTTGCTTTTGATAAATTTTACTTTTCATGAGAATATTTGATTATTACTATTATTTTATCTTATGGGTCTGTGAAATCAAATGTAAATGAGAAGTGATCATAATATATGTCATAGTGTTTTCTTTCTAGAAGGCAACATGCAGGTTAATAACAAATGGAACTCATGAGTGAATTTTGTCTCAATGCAGAACCAATTCAAAAACAGAAGAAATGAAAATCAAATGTAACTGCCAAACTGATGCTTTGCCATTAACAGTTGATATTCAATAAATTTCCACATGTGGGATGCCTTACACTTGGTACTTTCACTTGCATTGTATTATACTTTAATGTCCACAATAAATTATAAAATAGATTTTATGATGTTCATATTTGTACCAAGAAACTGAAGCTTAAAAAAGTTAAATAATTTGTTATTCAGGTTTGAGTCCAAAGCTTAAACTCGTAATTATTAACCTATACCCTCTGAATTACCTTTATATCTGAAAAATTCAGTATTTTACAATGAACATCAAAAAAAGAAAGCTGTGGGTTACAGGTGTAGCTCAGTGGTAAAGTACTTGCCTAGCATGTATGACATCCTGGGTCCTATCCCCAGCAAAACACACACACACACACACACACACACACACACACACACACGCTGAAAATTCTGGATAGCTAAAGACAAAGAGAAATGTAGTTATCAAATCCCCAAATTTCCTTTTCAAACTATATGAAAACGTTTTGGAGCCACGAACATTTTACACTGAAATCATACTGCAGCATCATTTCAAAACACCAAAAGTTGGAACCACAAAATGACTTTCAGAAAAAAAGGGGGAAATCAACAAAACTTAGCACACAGTCTCTTCTTACACTCCTGTTTCAACACCTCTGGCCTACTACAGGGCTCTGTGATGAGCAACTGAAAACAGGAAAATTGAAGAGGATTGAGATTAGCAAAGGGGTCTAAGGGTGATCCGCAATGCACACCTAGAAGATTAAACTAACCTTTTTTTTTTTTTTTTTTTTTTTTAAAGAGTGAGAGAGAGTGAGAAAGAGGGAGAGAGAGAGAGAGAATTTTAATATTTATTTTTTAGTATTTGGCGGACACAACATCTTTGTCTGTATGTGGTGCTGAGGATCGAACCCGGGCCGCATGCATGCCAGGCGAGCGCGCTACCGCTTGAGCCACATCCCCAGCCCAACTAACCTTAAATGTAAATGGCAGATCAGAGTATGGACTACTGGCAAGGAATTTAAAAATAAGCTTGATTTAAAGATCCAAAAGGAATGTATAGGAGTATATAAAGGGACAGTTTTCCAATCCTACAGCTTCAAGGGGAGGATAAAGGCTAAAAGGGTGGAAGAAGCAATCTATAGTAATCAGACTACGAAGGGGAAAAAAGTTAAAAAACAAAATGCTAAGTCCTACAAAATAAAAGATAAATATAAGAACAAGTATTTGCACCCCCCCATTCCCACCAAAATATGCAAAACAGTGCTGACAAAATAAAACATCACTAAAGAGGTAGACTTGGTAGAGCTGGACAGTAAAAGGCACTGTTATACTTGGCATTTTATAAATCACCCAAAGCCACAAAAATGAACAAGAGGACACTAATGTCAATAGAGAAATATTTACAAAATCAGGAAATTAAATTTTACTAACTGAAGACCAACTCTCAAAAATAGCTTTGAGCAGAAAAAAATGTAAGCCTAAAACAAGCACTTAAAGGATATTTTAAAAATTAAAAACTAATCCCCACGCACAAAAGTAAATAAGGAGATATCAACAGAAACTCTCATTCTTTGTTGATGGATATGTGAAGTGGAATGATAGACATTTCGAAGAGAGTTGGCAGTTTCTTATACAGCTCAACAGGGGCTCAGTGGAAGAATGCTTGCTCAGTATTCATGAGGCCCTGGGTTTAATCTCAGCACCATGTGTAAAATGGAAGGCAGGAATAAAGAAAAGAAAAGGGGGATGGGGAACAGAGAGAGGAAATGAACTATCAACAATAAAAAGATATGGATAAATCTCAAGTGCACTTTGCTAAGTAACAGAAGACAATCTGAAAGGCAACTTACTGTATGTTTGATTCCATTTATGACATTCTAGAAAAAAGCAAAATTCTTGAGATGGTAAACAAATCAGATGGGGAGAGTTAAATAATTGAGTCACAGGGGATTTTTTTTTTTTAAAGACAGAGGTAGGGATATTCCAGAAGGGAAATCAGACTGTGAGACAAGACTCTAACTTTATTATATAGATGGTACAGCTTCACTGGAGATAGGAGAGGTGATAATGGGGAAGAGGGGAGGGAGCTATTCTAAGTAACATTGCAAATGAGTGGAATCATTAAAATCAAAGACAAAAGAAATTGTACATAAGCACTATGATCTAGTTAATAAAGTGGTCTCACATCAGAGAATTGCTAAATAATTCTGAAACTACTATTCATATATACTGGAACTGAACAATTAAGTAAATAAATGGCAGATGGTAGGAAGCAGATTTCTCTGTAATGGCTACAGAAGAGCAAGGGGAGAAGGCAAGAATTATTCATGTGGTGATATACTGGAGTTGGAGGCATCATTATGAAATCATGCTTAGTTTACTATAGATCCAGACAGTTGTATATAGAAATATGTATAGGTATGAGCATATGAATGAGTTAGCATAAAACATATTTCTTAGCTTTCTCTGCAAAGAGGGCCTAGAAGCAATGACACCCAAGAGAAATGAGTATAATAAGCATCCAGAAATTGGTGCATAATAGTACTGTCCAACAAAAGAAACCACATATCCTTGGAAAAGTATTTTATATTTTATATACAGTATGAACTGTGGTTTCTTGTAGTGCCAGAAAATAAGAATATGTTCAAACACACACACATACACACACACACACACACACACACACACACAGATGTAAATATGCCAAAAGGGCACAGGAGCCTATTGAAAAAGATCACAGTAGCAAAAGCTGGAATAATTTGAGCAACAAGATAAATAAAGCAGTCCTGAATTATAATGCAAAGTATAAAGTAAATATCCATGAATTCATATTGATGAAAGTAAATGTTTGAATAAATAAATATGAAACAAATATTCTGAACACAGGATTTCCAAATGATTCATATAACTATTTCACTATCAAGGAGATGGACCATAATCTCTTGCTCCTGAGTGTAGAGAGCAGAAAAAAAGAATAATTTTATATTGGAGAAACATAACAAAAACTAACTCTGCTACATGGCCAAGGTTAATATTAAGAACTACAATCATATCAATAGTATGTACCATTGACAAGATGTGATGAGAATGGCATTTTACCTCTGTGGTCTTCCTATCAAAACACCCTATCCTTAGTCTAAGAATGAGAAAATCCTCAAGTATATTCCAACTGAGGGACATTCTAAAAAATTCCTGGTAAGTACATCTCAAAACTCACAGTCATCAAAAACAGGGAATTTTAAGCCATCCCAAACAAGTGGAGCCTGAAGAGATAGGACAACTAAATATAATGTGCTAACCTGGATATGATCCTGGAACACTGGAAGGACATTAAATAAAAACTAAGAAAATGTAAATAAAGTACAGACTTCTTTGACTAATCATGCACCAATATTCACTCATTAATCATGACAAATTTTACAACTGAAAGATACAATAACAGTGTTGAGTATGGGGTTTATAGAAAGTTTGTATTATTGGGGCTGAGGAATGTAGCTTAGTGGTGGAGTGTTTGCTTAGCATGTATGAGATCCTGAGTTCAATGCCCAGCACCACAAAAAAATTAAATAAATAAATAAGTAAATAAAACCCCTGTAACATCATTACAATGTTGCTATAAATTTAAAACAATTGTAATAAAAATGAAATTTATTGAAACTATTAAACAGTGAATCAATGATAGTATATCCAGACAAGATATTCTTTAAATATAAATGTTTATTGAAATACAACTTTTAAAAAAAAGAACTTAAGGAATTCTGCACTCATCAATCTTTCCTGAGGAATTTACTTGGGAATGCATTCTATATGGTAACGTTGGCAAAGCTGAGCATTTCAAAAACAGAAATGTGCATATACGACTAAAACCTAGGTGGAAGTGAGGGTACAGTAGTGATTGGCAGATGTTATATTTTAATAAAACAAAAGTAATGTAATTTTAAAAAGTCAAAAAGAAAAAAGGAAAAAGAAAAATTGATAGTTGTAAAAAATGAGTTTTATAAAACACTAGAGGAAAATAAATCTACTAACCAAACAAACAAATAGAAAACTTCCAAATCAGATAGAAAAAGATTAAATGAGAAAATAGAGACAGTTTATAAAAAAAATAAAACAATGGTTATAAAAGTAAACAGTGGAATAATTTCCATAAGATTTTTATAGGATAGTATTAAATAAAAAAAGGCAAGTGCAAAAGGATATCTATAGATTTTCTATAAGTTATCCTTAATATTAGAAAGAAGTAAGTATAGAAAATATTCATGTACTTAAACATTTGATCAAATGGGTTAGTATACATACAAATATTTTGTAGTTCTTTCTGTTGAGAGGACCCAGATACAGTGACAACCCAGGAGCAAAGCAATGACATGGTTTGATCTTGGTTTCTAAATACTGATGTCCAATTCAAGAAACCAGAGCTCCTTGGGGAAAAAAATGGCTAGATCAGACAAAAGATGAGGTTGGAGCATCTGCAGTATCAGAAAGCACAATCATGCTTAAGAAACACAAGGAGAGAGCATACCAAAGGGCCATAGGAGGTCAAATGAACTCTCAATGGCCCAAACAGGAACCACAAAATAAATGACATAGCATTATATTAAAAATATTTATATTTACATTCATAATTTGTTGTATAACAATAAATTAGATTTTATTACATCTTATATACATATTATTATATATTATATAAATATTTTATGTTTTATTATTTACAATTAAATTTATTTTGAGCAACAAAATAAATAACATGGTATTGGATTAAAATCCAAAATATAAAGTAAGCATACATAATTCCATACTGATGTAAAGATGATATTGGAGAAATACACAAATGGAAGAGGAGGACAAATGTTATTTAGAAAATGAGTACAAATAATATAAGTAAATACACCCCTCTCTAAGAGATGGATCTTTGTTTCTCACACTCATCAGTGTGGCATAGACTTAGTTTTATGTGCAGTAACAGAATATGTAAGGGGGATAAATAGTAATTTTAGAGTGGATAAACATACCAAACACTCTTATAACATTCTTTTTTAAATTTTTTTAGTTATAGATGGACACTATATCTTTATTTTGTTTATTTTATTTTGATGTGGTGCCGAGGACTGAACCCAGTGCCTCACTTGTGTGAGGCAAGTGCTCTACCTCTGAGCCCCAGCCCCAGGCCCATAATGTTCATTTAACCAGGATAATTAATATAAATGTGTAAGACTCACCTGATACACTGCAATATGTATTGTATTGTCACACACATACACACATATCTCAAGAGGTAACTGTATTCTTTACCTCCTGGTATTATTTATGTAACACAGCATAGCCCTGTTCTAGGCACTAGACAGCAGAAAAGAAAATAGTTACATCCTTTAGCATTAAGGCTGAGCCAAGAGCCCAAATGAAGAGATCAATAATGTGTACATGCTCTTTGTCCTATGGCAACAGTGAGTAATTCACTGTATGTTGGTACCTGTGAAGGGAGAATGTCACTTTTGTTGACCTTTGAAGGTGGTAATTGACTTAGCCCAGCAGCTAGGTGGTTGAATAGAGAACAATGCTGGAGCTGGGGGAGAATGCTTGCCTGCAACCAATCTCAAATGTTTTCCCACTGACAAGCTAGGCTTTGTGCAATAGCAGTTTCATAAAGACACAGTCACTCTTAAATCATTCATTCAAGAAAATACCGATTGCAGTCATTGCACAAAGCAATGCAGATTCAATACTCATTTGTTTTTATGAAAGTGCCATATCATCAGAGAGTGTGCTTATCAGCTTGCAAAAGAAAGAACATCATATCCAGAGCAACAGCAAAATTCTGTCATCAAAAACATCCAAAACTGCTAAGAAAAAAAAAAAAGCTAGACTGAGCAAGGGTAAACACTTCAATGTAATTCTTTTGCTTCAAAAACTTCAAAAGCTAAATGCTGCTATTGTAGAATATGAATCATTCCAATAGCAGTGTTGAAATGGGGTAGATAAAACTGTGATTGGAGGTTGTGGAGGCTGTAATCAACATGAAATTAGCAATCTTTCTTATCAAAAAGGCAGGTTCTAAGATCAGTGTGACAAAAGTGATAGATGAATAGCTAACCTCTAGTTTGAATACATCATAAACTGTGTAAAAGGAGAAAGTTGGCAGAGTATCAGGATAAGCATTGTGCTCAAGCAAAATTCAGTTTTCTAAACAACCAAATGTGGATGAAAAGTGCAACTAAACTAAAAGAAAATATAAAAGGAAAACAATTCTATGATATTCTAAAATGTATATCCACATGCTAAGGAGTATCATCCTACCATTCACTATTAAATGATACAGGACAAATTGTACAACCTTGAATAGTGGTACAACAACAGAATAGTGAATGGAAAGCTATAGAAATAGAATGATACTGCAGTACACACTGGGTTTCAGAAGAGGCTACCAGGCTTTGATTTCTCCACGTGGCCCTGATCCTTCATCATAGATAGAATCTGGAACAATTTCATATTTGCTTATGATATGTATTGTTTTACAAAATGTATATGTAAAAATAATTCAGAAAAAAGAGGAAATATTGGTCAGAGACAATAAAAATATAAAAAATAATAGGGTAGGGTTATATTGAGTAATATAATATTCTTCACCTGGTGTTTATTTTAGTAGCTCTTAGCACCTTCTGAATCCTGCACCTTAACATGTCTTATGCAAACAAACTCCGGATTAGAACGTTTAGTACATTTTCCCCACATGAAGGGGATGATAGGAAGACAAAAAGCAAAAGAACCGAGATAAGTGTGATAAAATTTTTAAGCAAATGAATGTAAAGCCTTAACTATCCCAGAAAATTCCCCCAAAATATCTACATGTTGGTCATCCCACACTACTTACATCAAATCAAAGAATGGCCAAGTGTTTAGGTATCCAATTTTAGTATATACATTGATCTCCTCTCAAGGAGTTTTTTGTATCATTATAACCCTACAGGTTATTTTGAGAATACATAATCAATAAAACTGTCACCAGTGATCCAGAAATAACAGCAGCTGCATGCCAAAGAGGAATGCTATTTTGCCTTCCTCCCCTTGGTGTTCTCCCACATGGATTATATAATTTATCCAAGACTGAAAATGAGTCTGACATATTTTCATCAAAGTCTAGAAGTATAAACTAAACCAGAAATGGACCCCAGGAGCTTGAAAACCTCAAGTGATAAAGTTCTTTACCAAGGTCAGCATGTTAAAAAAAAAAAATGTCAAAGCAGCTGTCATACAGAAGGTTGACCATGAATTCTGTCCTCTGGCAGACAGATCCCATACTGTGAAATACCTCAGACACAAGGTAATGATCAAGACTATTTTCTAACCTATCACATTTTTTTAGTGGAAAAAAAATACAATGTGAAAAGAACATTTCTTGGTTGATTTAAAATTGCAAACATTCAATTTTTTTCATCTGTAATACCTTAAGTCTTAATAAAAATATTGTACCCTATAAAAAAAGAACAGTAAAATTGTAAAAATTGAAGTAGTAATTATTCATGTCAAATTTCAGTCAAAACCCAGTAGATAGAAAATAGTCATAAATATTGTTGATTACCTGAAATAATATTGCTTGTACCCAGATAATAGACTTTAGAAACATTACCCTTTTTTTCCTTTTCATTGGTGCGTTGTAGTTATACATAAAGATGGGATTTGTTGTTACATGAATACAATATAACAATACAATTTGGCCAGTATCACTCCTCAGAATTTCTCTCCTCTCTCCCAGCCTTCCATGCCTTTGTCTTTTTCCCCTGGTGATCACCCTTTGATTTTCATGAGATCTGTCTCTACCTTTATTTTCCTTTTTCCTCTCTAGCTTTCCACATATGAGAGAAAACATAGGACCCTTGACCTTCTGAGTTTCACTTATTTCATTTAATGTAATGGTCTCTAGTTCTATCCATTTTCCTGAAAATGACATAATTTCATTTTTCTTAGTAGCTGAATAAAACTCCACTGTGTATATATACCACATTTCCTTTATCCATTAATCCATTGATGGACACCTAAACTGGTTCCACACTGGCTCTATTGTGAATTGTGCTACTATAAACATGGGTATGCATGTATCACTATAGTAAGAAGACTTTAATTCTTTAGGATGAATACCAAAGAGAAACACTACCCTTTTTATACTTAAATATAGGAAAGTATGAGTCAGTGAAGTCATACTATAAGCTACAAAACAAATTTTAAAATGCTCATGCTAAGTCTGTCACTTGACAAATATAATATGTTGAATTATGTATGATTTTTTATCATAACATTTTCTAAATTGCAAAATGTATAAGAAGTATGGCAAACTCAACACAATTAACTCCAGACTGGAATTTATTTTAAGACATCAAATTACTTTTTTATAGTGAAAAAAGAAGGATAATATACATTTGGGGGGATTTTCAGAAGTTTTGCATTGCCTGTATAGATTGATTTAGGAAGAACTGGCATCTCCTATCCTAGAATAGATCTATGTGTTTCAATTATTCAGGCCCCTTTATATGAGTTTAAGAAAAACTGTTTACTTTATATAGTACTCACACAAATCTTGTTAGATTTGTCTTAGGTAGTTTACATTCTTTGTATTGAGTTGTACTGAGTCAATATTCTGATTGCACACTAAATTAAGCTAGTTTAAGCCAAAATGTGGAATTTATTAATTTGTGTGAATAAACAGTGGAAAATTCAGGAGCTAGACTGGCCCCTCTAGGAACATACACACACACACACACACACACACACACACACACACACAATCAAGACACTTCTCAGTTAAAAAAAGAATCTTTATATATTAGAGAACACAAATTTTACCTTTTTAAAATTCTATTTTTACTATAATTATATTGCCAATCTTACTGTTTCTGACAAAATACTTAGAAATTAATTTAATTAAAGGGTTAAAATATGTATACTAGAAACTATAAAACACAGGTGAAATAAATTGAAGAAGGTAAAAATAAATGGAGAAGTAATCTATTCATGTGTTGGAAGAAATAATATCATTAAAATTTCAATACAAACCCAAACACCTACAGATCCAATGTAATTTGTATCAAAATTTCAATGTCCATTTTCAAAGGAACAGGAAAAAAAATCCTAAAATTCATGATACCACAAAAGACCCCAAACAGGTAAAGCAAGCTGAAGAAGAAAGAACAAAATTGAAGGCAACATATTTCTTGATTGCAAAATCTACTTCAAAGCTATAGTAATCCAAACAGAATGACACTGGGCAAAAAAAAAAAAAAAAAATGCCACATTCATGAATAGAATAGAATAGAAAGCTCAGAAACAAATTTTATAAAATTCTTTGTATTTTTATCATGTGTTATTGTCTTTTTATACCTGGTCTTGTTGCACTTAACATAATGGTCCAGGTTCATCATGATGTCACAAGTAACAGGTTTTCCTTCTTTTTTAATGTTAAATGGTATTCCATTGTGTGTATATGACATTTTCTCTATTGTCTCAATTCACATTTTTATATTCTCAAGTGTGGTTGATGATTTTTCCTTATGTTCATTGAACATTTGCATTTTTACCATTATCTTTACTATTTATTATATTATTCCTATAAGAGTGCTCATGTTTTTTATTAATTTATAAAACATTTATTACAGTTGGCTATTTTGAATAATTTAATAGTGTCTTTGGCATTACCATAATTTGTTACTTTCATACTGTCAAAGCTGCCAACATTTTCCTTTATGTGTTTTCTTTGTAGGTTTAGAAAAATGTTTTTTTCCACACCAAAATTTTATAATCACCTGTATTTTCTACTAATAATTTACTATTTTTTTCCTCCACATTTGAATTTTTCCTCTTTTTCCCCCTCAAATGGTTGGTCAATTTTCCAAACACAGTTTTTAAATTATTTTCTTTTGCCCACTGACTAATACTGTATTCATTTAATAGTAAATGTGTATATATTATTGATTCACTTTGGAGAATTTATGTTTTGTCTTTGTATTTAAAAATATGTCGCCATCATAGCAATCACTATTTTATGCATGGTCACCTTATGTTACAATTTATATATCTCAGTACAGGTTTCCATTCAGTATTTTATTTTACATTTCAAAATTGACTTAACTTCTTTGAATTTTGATTATATACATTTTGCAGTCAGTTTGTTACATGCCATAATTAATTCTTTTTAAATATTTTAATTGATTTTTTAAAAAGTAAATGACAGAGGAATGCATTACAATTCTTATTACACATATACAGCACAATTTTTTCATATCTCTGGTTGTACATAAAGTATGTTCACAGCAATTCGTGTCTTCATACACGTACTTTGGATAATGATGTCCATCATATTCCATCATCCTTGCTAACCCCCTGCCCCCTCCCTTATTCTCGCACCCCTCTGCCCTATCTAGAGTTCATCTATTCCTCTCATACTTTCCCTCCCTACCCCACTATGAATCAGCCTCCTTATATCAGATAAAACATTCGGCATTTGTTTTTTGGGGATTGGCTAACCATAGCATAATTAATTCTTATAGTTTTACTTTACATTTCTTAAATTAAAATAGTAATTTTAGAATAAATTATATGTCATAACATAGGCTTTACTCTCCAAAAATTTTGTTCATCTCTCATTTAAATTTTATTTTATTTAATGTATGCTTTTAGTATCTTTCATATTAAATTCTGGTATTCTTTAATGTAAAGGTAATATGTTTATTATAGAAAATTCAGAACACAGTATTAATCAAAGAAAGGAAACGTAATTGACCTGTATGGTCACTTCAAAGGGATAAAGAACATGTGTATTTTTTCAGAGAGAGAGAGAGAGAAAGAGAGCATGTGTGTGTGAGCGCACATGCCCAGGCATGTGCACTTGTTTAAAAATAATTGGGTAATGCTGGGTAATATGAGTCCAACTTTTTATTAAACATCCATAACACTTCCTATATCATCAAGACATTTTCAGAAAATAATTTTAATTTCTACAGAAAATCTCATTGCAGAGATTTTCCTCAAATTTCTTAAGAAAAATAAATATTGGATGTGCATTAATTTGTTTATGCATGACCCTATGTTTAAATATATAAGATGTTTCCTATTCTCACAAGTATTATCACATTAATTATACTCAGAGATAAACTCCATGCATCCTTAATTATTTCCTCAGGATAAATGTGTTGATGTTAAATTGCTAGTCCAAATGGAATGCCTATTAATAACTTTGATGCAAATTGCTATCTTGTTTTTGAAAGTTTATAAAAATATTTACTCCAACCAACTAATAGTTTATATGAAAGCCTACTCTCATGCTCCCATGACTACTTTAAGTATTATCATATCATTCTTTTTAAAATTTACTTATTTAATTGACCATTAATTTTTTGTTATTCATTTAGTATTTTTGACTATGTGAATATGAACATATATTTATTTATTTTTTGGACTTCTTTGTTTTATGTGACTTGTAAATTGATATATTTTATCCATCTTTTATTTTTTACCTTTTCTTACTCATTTTTAGAACTCTTTCGATATACACACAATGGAATACCATTTAACATTAAAAAAGAAGGAAAACCTGTTACTTGTGACACCATGATGAATCTTGGAGGCCATTATGTTAAGTGCAACAAGACCACTTACAAAAAGACAAATAACACATTATGAAAATATAAGGAATTTTATAAAATCTAAAATGAAATTAAATTCATAGAAACAAGGAATCGAATGGTATAGATTTCAGGGGCTGGGAGTTGGGAAAAATGGGAAGATGTTGGTCAAATTTTGTTGGTACAAAATTTCAATTATGTAGTATAAAGAAGTCCCCAAGATCTAATGTAGACAATGGTGACTATAGTTAATAATAACATTTCATATTTGAAATTACTCACCACAAAAGAGGTAACTATATGAAGTGATAGTTATAATCATTTCACAATATATATATATAAAACCACCAATGTTATATATTTTAAATATATACATTTTGTAAATTATACCCAACAAAACTGGAAAAAGGCAAACACATATATGATTTATTGTATTTATACACTTAGATATTTATACTAATATGCTTATTATATATATATACATATACATTTGTAAACATATACACTTGTATAAAAATACAATCGCTTACACTATTATGTCTTCAATAGCTTATATGGCAAAACATATATGAGGTATCTAGAGGCAAACTTATAGAAATAGAAAGTAAAATATGCTTATAAGGGCTGGGGATGGCAGAAAAGGGAGTAATAGTTTAATAGAGAATTTCAGATTTACAGGGAGAGAAAGTCCTAGAGATGTGTGTTTCAACAATGTGAATATAATTAATACTCCCAAATTATACACTTGAAAATGGTTAAGATGATTCATTGCATTATGTATCTTCATGGAAATGCAAATTAAGACAATACTGATATATAACTAAATACCCATTATAATAGCCAGATTCCAGAGCACTGATAACACCAAATGGTGATGTAGATGTGCAACAACAGAAAACCTCATTCATTGCCCGTGGGAATGTAAAATGATACAGCTGCACTGGAAGAGTCTGGCAATTTGTTAACTAAACTAAACATACACTTACCATGTGCCTCAGAGTTCATGCTTCTTGACATTTACCCAAAGGAGCTGAAGATGTATGTTCACACGAAAACCTGGACAAGAATGTTTACAGAAGCTTTATTTGTAATTGCCAAAACTTGAAAGCAACAAACACACTTTCATAAGTGAATGGATAAATAAGCAGTAGTACTTTTGGATAATGGACTATGATTCAATATGCAAAGGAAACGAGCTATCTATCCATGAAGATATTGTGGAGGAAATTTACAGGCATGTTACTTAGTGAAACAAGGAAATCTGAGAAGCTACATTCTATATAATTCCAACTATATGACATTCTAGAAAAGGCAAAACTATGAAAATGGTAAAAAGATTATAGACTGCCAAGGGTCAGGTAGGAGAGAGAGATGAATAAGTGGAGCACAGAGGATTTAGGATAATAGGTTGTCACAAATGTGCCACTCCAATGGGAGATGTTGAAAATGGTGTAGGCTATGCATGTGAGGGAAAGGGGTATGCGGGAAATCTCTGTATTTTCCAACCAAATTTACTGTGAACCTATAGCTGTTCTAAAATATACTCTATTTTAAAAAGGCCAAGAAGTTGGGCACTGTGGCACATGCCTGTAATCCCAGCGGCTCAGGAGGCTGAGACAGGAAGATTGCGAGTTCAAACCAGCCTCAACAAAAAGCAAGGTGTTAAGCAATTCAATGAGACCCTGTCTCAAAATAAAATAAAAAATAGGACTGGGGATGTGGCTCAGTGTTCGAGTTCCCTCAAGTATGCGAGGCAAGTGCTCTACCACCGAGCTACAACCCCAGCCCTGTTATGTGATTTTTAGCATAATAAAAATATACTCTGTAAATTTTGCTCCTTGAAAGTAGTTTTTGCTGATTTTTAAAAAAATGTAAAATATACATAATATAAAGTTTACTGTCTCCCCACTTTTAAATGTACAGTTCACTAACATTAAGCATATTAACACTGTTATATTACCATCAACATTGCCCACACATAGAACATTTTTAAATCTTGCAAAACTGCACCTATTAAACAATGACCTCCCCCCTTTCCCACAGATCATCCACAATTTGCTATTTTTTAAAATTTCATCAAAATGAAAATTAGAAAAATATTCTCATGTCTTGCCAATCCCAGTGAATACATGTGGAGATCATAGACCAAATGCAGTCTAATTAAAATTCTTCACTTTGTAGATGAGGGAATTGAAGCCTGTCTGGTGTATTTTTGGCTCATTCTTGCTGTGAGGTTGCAGCCCTTTGAGTTTCCTGCTTACAATGGGAGGTGGTTGTTTATCACACTCCATCCATTTTTTATTAGACCCAGGAGTTTGATTTTTGTCCACTTCACTGCCAATGAACTCACAGCTCACTCTTTTAGCTCCTTTTTTTCTTCAAAATGCCTAAAGTAATATTATCTCCCTCACTGGGTTGGCATTTTGTTTGATTTTATTCCACTAATGTTTTTGTTATATTGTTATTAAAATTGTTTTTAAAAACATATTATCCAGGGTTTTGGTTTTCATCAATAGAAGTATTATTTATCTAACCTACTATTACTAAAAATAGAGTAGTGAAAAACTGAGTGAGGGCACAGAATATATGGCATGGTTCTAATTTTATAAAAAATAATTTAGTGGATAAGTTGGTGGATAAATATCTAGATGAAGAGGTTAACTGACATGAATAGGACAGTGGGACAGTAGGGATATGAGTGACAAAATATCATGTAGACATTTGTAGTTGCAATAAAGAGGGGAACTTTAAATGTTTACCTTATATCTTTCTATAGTGCTTGGGTTATTTTGGTAATAAAAAGCTCACATAAAAATGGATGAATGTGTCTTGAGACCATTTGAAAATTGTTTACTTTCAAATCTGTTTGAACAAATCATTAATAAATCTAAGTACCTAACAAAGTAAACAATATTTTGTGATTTATCTAGTTTGCCCCACATTACAACCAACTTTAAAAAGTAATGACATCATTTAAACCTCAAAATAGGGCTGAGGATGTAGCTCAGTGGTGGAGTGTTCCTGAACCAAAAGTAAATAAATAAATAGAAATTTTCATTGTAATTGCAATAAATATATAGGTTAATTTAGGGAGAATGATTTATTCTATAGTATCATTTTATCTAAAAGCATGATATGGTGCCCTTCTTTTATTAGGCCATTCATTGAAATTATATGTAGATTGAGATAGATAAATGCTATGTAATTTTTATTTATAGACGTTCCATAATTATTGTGACAAATATTTTAAATATTGTATGTTTTAACTAATGATTTATTAAAAAATCATATTAAATTAATAATCAGGAATCTCCAAGTCCCCCTCCTTATTTTTTTTTTTTTTGAGACAAGCTCTCTATAAATTGCCCAGGGTTAACCTGGGAGTTGTGATCCTCCTGCCTCAGCCTCCAGAGTAGCTAGGTTTACAGGGTATATACCCTGCTAGTATATATTCTTTATTCAGTATCTTGACGAGTTTTCTAGTCAATCACATTTCCAAGAAATTACATTTTTATTTGTTTCCATTTCAAAAAGTTTTTATTCATGTCCTAATGTATTAAACAATCCCTGCAGAAAGATTTTTAAAAAGTGTATTTATAGAAGGACTTCCTTTATTCTTTGTTTCAATGTGATCACATATTCAATAGTATATACCATGCAGTCTGCTAGTTGGGAGATATATTCATTAATAAATTAAGAAAGATTTTTATTTCAAGATTCTAAGATTTTGTTCCTAGCAGAAATAATATTGACTTATGTCAAATACCTTTTCTGTGCTATAAGGATCAGGGTACTTCTATCACTTGATCTATTTCTGTTATTATTTTTATGAATAGATTTTCCTTACAAGAATCATTGTTAAATTCCTGGAATAAACCATTTTGGTTATGGAACATTAATCTTTTACCATATAATGCTAGATTCCATTATCTAATATTTTATTTAGGATTTTTGCATCTATATTTATTATTCATATTGGTTAGTACTGTTTTGTGCTAGTGCTAATAATTTTTTTACATTTGTAATGAATGTTCAATTTTATCTTTCTTTTTAGCATCCATTGAGATGACCATATAGTATGTCCCTCAAAAGAAAATGATTTTGCTTTTAAAAAACTACTTTTGAATTATTGTAATAAACAACTATGAGGGTTTCTTGGATGTTCATAGGATATTTTCTTTACTTTTGTGATGTCCAAAATGTCCTCATAGGTATAAACCTATGACTTTCTTTTCATTTATTCTTACCAGGAAACCTAAATACTTAAACATAGAAATCCTTAAACATAGATTTCTTGTATTTCAGATTAAAACAATTTTGTCATTGATTATTTCTTCTAACTCATTTTTCCTATTTCTTCCCAGAAATACTTATATTTCCTAGATTACAACTCTATTTCCTTTCCTCTATAATATTTTTTCTATGAGTGTTTTTTTCTTGTCTTCATTATTTTACTTTATTGTACACGACAGTTTATTACTCTTGTTATAGGACTGAATTATTTTTGATAATCTTATTTTCTTTACACAGTTCAATGTGGATGTTAATTATATTACTATAGTATAGTTTCTTAACTTACTTTACCTCTTCTCCATATTTCAGCCATCTTCATTTACATCCAAATTTCTTTTTTCTTATGATTTCCCTGTTTGAAAAGATAATACTTCCTTGCAATCAATTGAGTATATGAAACATCTTCTTTGAAATTTCTTAAGAATTATTCAGTAGGCTATTTTTCTTGTGAGGTTTATTCCCACTCATTATTCCTGCATATTTCCCATAAATCTGAAGTATTTATGATGGTGGTGGTTGCTTATATTTTGTTCTCTATTTTTCTTTGACTGAACTAAGCCTTATCTAGACTCATTTAAAGACTTGGGACTGACTTCCATTTACATAAATTAAAGACAAATTCATTTCTAAAATCAATATTTGGGTACAGGGTGACGTACATACTTTCCATCCAAATTTACTTTCTTTCATCAGTACAATTTAGATGTTCTGAAGTGGGATAATTTTCTACCACTCTGACTGGTTTTCTGACACAAAGAACCAATTTAATATATTGCTCTCAGGACTCTTCTCTCTCTGTCCTCATTCTTCCCTGACCTTGCCCACCACAGAACTTTATTTCTAGGAATCATATTTCCTTATCTGTTTGTTTATATTTTGATTACTGCTATTTCTAAATGTTTTCAAGATAGAGGAAAAGCTGTCTCCAAATTTCTGGTTTCCCCCTGTCCTTTTAGAGAAAAGATCCATCGTGAAGCAAAATGCAGAGAGTTCATCAAGCAAAATCTGAAGGCTTTTTCTTTTTAATATTTATTTTTTAGTTTTAGGTGGACACACAAAATCTTTATTACATTTTTTACATGGTTATGAGGATCGAACCCAATGCCTCACACGTGCTAGGTGAGCACTCTACCACTGAGCCACAACCCCAGCCCATCTGAAGGCTTTTTCTTAATTCCATTTCCATAAGAGTTAATAGAAATTGCTTCCAGAATCTAGCATTTGGTCAGTGTTAGTTTTCAGTAGTGACCAGAGATTTAATACTATTCTATACATAGTTTTACTATTTTCATAGGAAACTGGGAAATTATGATATAGAGTCCACTAATCTAATCAGGCATTATTTTACACGAGAAATCCTTCTGGGCACCTCTGTTGACATTCTATTTTCTCATGCTTGGTGTAATACAGTCCCAGATAGATAGGAATTAGGAAGTAAGATCACCTGTTAAGTCCAGAACTTTGCTTCTATTTTTATTGATCATTGTCCTCAGCAATTATATAGTCCCTTTTATCCCTTTGTTTGTCCAGTGTTTTCACCACATATTAGGCATGGTAAAGAATAGTCTCAAACTGCACCATTAAATTATTTTTAAAAGGCACTCTTATTTTCTAATTGCCTTACAGAGAAGCAAAGCATTGGTTTTCAAGCATTCATTGTTTAAGAATAATTTCTCATTCCTTGTTACAAGTTCATATTGCAAAGTTCATAATACATTACCTGAGTTTCCTACCGGAAACAATCTCAACTATGCCATAAATGTCTCAAACTATGTAGGCATGGGCATAAGCAATAAACTTTGGTTACATTTGATTTCAGAAAAAAAAATGAATGAAAAATAATGTTTGGTGCTTTATTTTTTTAAATAAGAACTTAAAATGTATATTCTTCATATGATTTATATTCAATAGAGCAACTAGTTTCTGTTATTGCAGTCTTTATCATTTTCAAACAATGTCAAGTAAAACCAGAAGATAATAAATGTCACACATGACGCGTTAAATAATGACTTGAAAGTCATTCTTCATTTTACTGCCAAAAATAAAATTGAGGGAACTTTGCATTTAGAGTTTAGTAAAATGTGGGTAGCCATACTAAAATATAAAAGGAATATTATTTTATTTTAGAAAATATAATTTTCACAAAATTACAAACAATTATTTATTATGCAGCTATTTAACAAAAGCATTAAATTTTAAATATCAGTCAAAGATTAATGCATGGTATCATTTCCCAATACTTTGAATAAGAGAATTTTTTTATATATCCAAAATAACAATTTTAATGGTACTAAATAAGGGAAGAAATGTAGAATGATACACAGAGGAGGAAAGACATCATAAAACTTATTTTATTCCTCTAAAACAAAATCTCATATGAATTAATTATGAAATAAAACTAATAAAGGTATAACAACTATCCCTTAATGGGCCTGAGAAAAATGAATCTAAAACTAGTAGAATAAAAATTCAGTTGTGCAATCTCAGGCATTTTAAATCTTAAGTAATCAGATTTTACTTCATAGAAATAATTCTTTTTCTAATTGCATGTATTTATGGAAGACAATGATATTTTGACATATATATTCACATTGTGAAATATTTAAATCAAGAAAATTAACATATCCATCATCTCATATACTTGCCATTTTTTTGTAGTGAGAACATTTAAAATATACTCTTTTAGCAATTTTGAAATAGATGCCTTTTTTTTAAAAAAGAGAGAGTGAGGAGAGAGAGAGAGAGAGAGAGAGAGAGAGAGAGAGAGAGAATTTTAATATTTTATTTCTTAGTTTTCGGTAGACACAACATCTTTGTTTGTATGTGGTGCTGAGGATCGAACCCAGGCCACGGGCATGCCAGACGGGGCGCGCTACCGCTTGAGCCACATCCCCAGCCCTAGATGCCATTTTTAATGTAAGACCAGAACTGCTACAAAAATACATAGGAAGAGCATGTCCTTCATAACAGTCTTCATTGTGTGCCAGTTTGTTTTCTCTCATATTAGGTCTCACATATGTGAGTTCTTATTTAAATTGGAACTGCCCCCTGATTGGTGTTGCATCCTACAACCTCCTACTCTGCAGTCCTACAAACCTATCAAATGAAAATCCTCTCAGGTACAGGGGACATTTTTCTATCAGTTGGTTGTTGTCTCAACCTGAACTTTCTTTAAAATGGTATAATCTTTAGAGGGTCTCTCTTTTTTGTCTTGGAATGTATGGAATTTTACACACAAAAATATTACTAAGGAAGGTTCTTGTTAATTTCCTAGTCATGTCTCCATGGTTGATTAGCCCTTGAATCCATTAATTCAGAAAATACACCTCTGACTCAGTCGTGCCAGTAAACCAAGATGGAGGCAATATCTTTGGCTAAGATAAACCAAGTCATTTTCTGTAAAAATTGTTCTTGTGAAACAATAATAATGTAGAATAACTGTAACAATAGTATTGAAAACCAAGGAGAGACAATAGAATATAGTTGAGCAATGTCGGGATTGGTGACAGAGAAACCTGGACCTCAGCCAGTACTTATTTGTAACTGCTTATTGGTCAAACAACTTTTGGCAATTTTCATTGTTGGGTTTTGTTTGCTTGTTTGTTTTTAGTCCTAGTTCTCTCATCTATAACTTAAGAACAATAGTAACTGCCTTATGTGCCATCAGGTTTACAATAGATGGTACTTCTTTTTTTTTTTAATTTTTATTGTTGGTTGTTCAAAACATTACATACTTCTTGACATATCATATTTCACACTTTGATTCAAGTGGGTTATAAACTCCCATTTTTACCTCGTATACAGATTGCAGAATCACATCGGTTAAACATCCACTGATTTACATATTGCCATACTAGTGTCTGTTGTATTCTGCTGCCTTTCCTATCCTCTACTATCCCCCCTCCCCTCCCCTCCCCTCCCATCTTCTCTCTCTACCCCATCTACTGTAATTCATTTCTCCCCTTGTTTTTTTTCCTTTCCCCTCACTTCCTCTTGTATGTAATTTTGTATAAACATGAGGGTCTCCTTCCATTTCCATGCAATTTCCCTTCTCTCACCCTTTCCCTCCCACCTCTCGTCCCTGTTTAATGTTAATCTTTTTCTCATGCTCTTCCTCCCTACTCTGTTCTTAGGTACTCTCCTTATATCAAAGAAGACATTTGGCATTTGTTTTTTAGGGATTGGCTAGCTTCACTTAGCATAATCTGCTCTAATGCCATCCATTTCCCTCCAAATTCTATGATTTTGTCATTTTTTAATGCAGAGTAATACTCCATTGTGTATAAATGCCACTTTTTTTTATCCATTCATCTATTGAAGGGCATCTAGGTTGGTTCCACAGTCTTGCTATTGTGAATTGTGCTGCTATGAACATGGATGTACCAGTGTCCCTGTAGTATGCTCTTTTTAGGTCTTTAGGGAATAGTCCGAGAAGGGCAATAGCTGGGTCAAATGGTGGTTCCATTCCCAGCTTTCCCAGGAATCTCCATACTGCTTTCCAAATTGGCAGTACCAATTTGTAGTCCCACCAGCAATGTACAAGTGTACCCTTTTCCCCACATCCTTGCCAGCACTTGTTGTTGTTTGACTTCCTAATGGCTACCAATCTTACTGGAGTGAGATGGTATCTTAGGGTGGTTTTGATTTGCATTTCTCTGACTGCTAGAGATGGTGAGCATTTTTTCATGTACTTGTTGATTGATTGAGAAGTGTCTGTTCAGGTCCTTGGCCCATTTGTTGATTGGGTTATTTGTTTTCTTATTGTTTAATTTTTTGAGTTCTTTGTATACTCTGGATATTAGGGCTCTGTCTGAAGTGTGAGGAGTAAAGATTTGTTCCCAGGATTTAGGCTCCCAATTTACCTCTCTTATTGTTTCTTTTGCTGAGAAAAAAACTTTTTAGTTAGAGTAAGTCCCATTTGTTGATTCTAGTTATTAACTCTTGTGCTATGGGTGTCCTATTGAGGAATTTGGAGCCCGACCCCACAGTATGTAGATCGTAGCCAACTTTTTCTTCTATCAGACGCCGTGTCTCTGATTTGATATCAAGCTCTTTGATCCATTTTGAGTTAACTTTTGTGCATGGTGAAAGAAAGGGATTCAGTTTCATTTTGTTGCATATGGATTTCCAGTTTTCCCAGCACCATTTGTTGAAGATGCTATCCTTCCTCCATTGCATGCTTTTAGCCCCTTTATCAAATATAAGATAGTTGTAATTTTGTGGCTTGGTTTCTGTGTCCTCTATTCTGTACCATTGGTCTACCCGCCTGTTTTGGTACCAGTACCATGCTGTTTTTGTTACTATTGCTCTGTAGTATAGTTTGGAGTCTGGTATAGCTATACCGCCTGATTCACACTTCCTGCTTAGAGTTGCTTTTGCTATTCTGGGTCTTTTATTTTTCCATATGAATTTCATGATTGCTTTCTCTATTTCTACAAGAAATGCCATTGGGATTTTGATTGGCATTGCATTAAACCTATAGAGAACTTTTGGTAATATCGCCATTTTGATGATGTTAGTTCTGCCTATCCATGAACAGGGTATATTTTTCCATCATCTAAGATCTTCTTCTATTTCTCTCTTTAGGGTTCTGTAGTTTTCATTGTATAAATCTTTCACCTCTTTTGTTAGGTTGATTCCCAAGTATTTTATTTTTTTTGAGGATATTGTGAATGGGGTGGTTGTCCTCATTTCCATTTCAGAAGATTTGTTGCTGATATACAGGAATGCCTTTGATTTATGCGTGTTGATTTTATATCCTGCCACTTTGCTGAATTCATTTATTAGCTCTAGTAGTTTCTTTGTAGACCCTTTTGGGTCTGTTAAGTATATTATCATGTCATCCACAAATAGTGATAATTTAAGTTCTTCTTTTCCTATTTTTATGCCTTTAATTTCTTTTGTCTGTCTAATTGTTCTGGCCAGTATTTCGAGAACTATATTGAATAGAAGTGGTGAGAGAGGGCATCCCTGTCTTGTTCCAGATTTTAGAGGAAATGCCTTCAATATTTCTCCATTCAGAATGTTGCTAGCCTGAGGCTTAGCATAGATAGCTTTTACAATGTTAAGGTAAGTTCCTGTTATCCCTAGTTTTTCTAGTGTTTTGAACACAAAGGGATGCTGTACTTTGTCAAATGCTTTTTCTGCATCTATTGAGATGATCATATGGTTCTTATCTTTAAGTCAATTGATGTGGTGAATAACATTTATTGATTTCCATATATTGAAACATCCTTGCATCCCAGGGATGAATCCTACTTGATCATGGTGCATAATTTTTTGATATGCTTTTGTATTCAATTCACCAGGATTTTATTGAGAATTTTTGCATCTAAGTTCATTAGAGATATTGGTCTGTAGTTTTCTTTCTTTGAAGTGTCTTTGTCTTGTTTTGGGATCAGGGTGATGTTGGCTTCATAGAATGAATTTGGAAGAGCTCCTTCTTTTTCTATTTCTTGAAATAGCTTGAAAAGTATTGGTATTAATTCTTCTTTGAAGGTTTTGTAAAACTCCGCTGTATACCTATCCGGTCCAGGGCTTTTCTTGGTTGGTAGTCTTTTGATGGCTTCTTCTATTTCCTCTTTGTTATTGGTCTGTTTAAATTGTGGGTATCTTCCTGTCTCAATCTGGGCAAATCATATGACTTAATAAATTTATTGATATCTTCACTGTCTTCTATTCTATTGGAATATAGGTTTTCAAAATAATTTCTAATTATCTTCTGTATTTCTGTAGTGTCTGTTGTGATATTGCCTTCTTCATCCCGTATGTTAGTAATTTGAGTTCTGTCTCTTCTTCTCTTCGTTAGCATGGCTAAGGGTCTCTTGATCTTATTTATTTTTTCGAAGAACCAACTTTTAGTTTTGTCAATTTTTTCAATGATTTCTTTTGTTTCAATTTCATTGATTTCCGCTCTGATTTTAATTATTTCTTGCCTTCTGCTACATTTGCTGTTGTTTTGCTCTTCCTTTTCTAGGGTTTTGAGATGAAATGTGAGCTCATTTATTTGTTGGTTTTTTTTCTTTTTTTGAGTAATGAACTCCAGGCAATGAATTTCCCTCTTAAAACTGCTTTCATTATGTCCCAAAGATTCTGATATGTTGTGTCTTTATATTCATTTATCTCTAAGAATTTTTTTATTTCCTCCTTTATGTCTTCTGTAACCCATTGATCATTCAGTAACATATTGTTCATTTTCCAGGTGATGCAGGATTTTTCCTTCCTTCTTTTATCATTGATTTCCAGTTTCATTCCTTTATGATCAGATAAGATGCATGATATTATCTCCACACTTTTATATTTACTAAGAGTTGCCCTATGGCATAATATATGGTCTATCTTTGAGAAGGATCCATGTGCTGCTGAGAAAAACGTATATCCACTTGATGATGGTTGATATATTCTATATGTGTCAGTTAAGTCTAGGTTATTGGTTATGTTATTGAGTTCTATAGTTTCTTTATTCAACTTTTGTTTGGAGGATCTGTCCAATGGTGAGAGAAGTGTGTTGAAGTCACCCATAATTATTGTGTTGTGGTCTATTTGATTCTTGAACTTGAGGAGAGTTTGTTTTATGAACGTTGCAGCACCATTGTTTGTTGCATACAAATTGATAATTGTTATGTCTTGATGGTGGATGGTTCCTTTTAACAGTATATAGTGTCCTTCTTTATCCCTTTTGATTACCTTAGGTTTGAAGTTGACTTTATTCGATATGAGTATGGCCACTCCTGCTTGCTTCCGAGGACCATTTGAGTGGTATGACTTTTCCCAACCTTTCACCTTCAGCCTGTGTATGTCTTTTCCTACCATATGAGTCCCCTGAAGGCAGCATATTGTGGATCTGTTTTTTTAATCCAAGTTTCTAGCCTATGTCACTTGATTGGTGAGTTTAAGCCATTAATGTTTACGGTTACTATTGATATATGGTTTGTACTTCCAGTCATGTTTATTTATTTATTTTAATTTGGCTTGTTTTTCCTCTTTAATTATTTTTTCCCCCTTTACTGAGTTACCGCCCACTGTTGGTTTTGGGTGCTGCTTTTCATTTCCTCTTCTTGTAGTGTTTTGCTCAAAATGCTTTGCAGTGCTGGTTTTGTGGCTGTGTATTCTTTTAACTTTATTTTTATTGTGAAAAATTTTAATTTTATTGTCAAACCTGAAGCTTAATTTTGCTGAATACATTATTCTTGGTTGACATCCATTATTTTTCAGCGTTTGAAATACGTTTTTCCAGGATCTTCTTGCTTTCAATGTCTGTGATGAAAAATCAGCCGTTAACCTAATTGGTTTACCCATGAATGTAATCTGCCTCCTTTCTCTTGTAGCTTTTAATATTCTCTCCTTGTTTTTTATGTTGGATATCTTCATAATAATATGTCTTGGAGTTGTTCTATTATGGTTTTTTATGTTTGGGGTCCTGTAGGCTTCCAGGATTTGGCAATCCATTCCATCTTTCATGTCTGGAAAGTTTTCTAAAATTATTTCATTCAACCATTGCTCATTCCTTTGGTTTGGAACTCTATACCTTCCTCTATCCCAATGACTCTTAAGTTTGTTTTTTTTATGACATCCCATATCTCTTGGATGTTTTGCTCGTGGTTTCTTACCAGCCTTTCTGCGTTGACTATACTCTTTTCGAGTTGATAAACTTTGTCTTCATTATCTGATGTTCTGACTTCTATTTGATCTAGTCTACTTGTAATATTCTCATTTGAGTTTTTGATTTGGTTTATGGTTTCCTGCATTTCTAGGATTACTGTTTGATTTTTTTTTAAATCTCTATCTCCTGGTAGAGTTCATTTTTTGCTTCTTGAATCTGCTTATGTAATTCATTTTCAAAGTATTCTTTCATTGTTTGTACTTGCTGTCTAATGACTTCTCTAAGATTATATTCCATCTGAGTCAGGTATGCCTTGAGTTCTTTCTCTGTCCATTTTTCTGATGCCTCTAGGTTCTCCTGTAAATTTAAGTTTTCCTGCATTGTTTGTAAGCCTTTTTTCCCTTGTTTTTTCATGATGTTCACATTACTTTCCAATTCTGTTTAAGTGCTATGCTTCTGTTTTCTCCTATAAATTTGCTTTGGTTTTGTATATCTCTGTGGTCTCTCCTTTGTGGTGGAAGACTATGTCTAGAGCTGTTGAGCTTTATTGTAATTTAAAGCTGATTCATTCATTTCATAAAAGGCTTACGGATTCTGTAGGCATATACTGATCTGTTGTTTGGTCTTAGGACTTTATGTTTAGGTTGGTTGCTATGATTGTATGAAGGTTAGTATGTCTTGGCAACTTGGAAGACTGCTCTACTGAAGGGGGATATTAACAGGCTAATGGATCATGTTATTTGGTAGTAGCTAGGTACTTAGGAGCCCTATAGACAGCCTCGGAACATTTACCTCTTTGCATTTGGAAAATTACCTGTAATGAAAGTCGTAATGCTTGAGGTGAACATTAGGGGGAAGGGGAAGGAAGAAGTTCTTTATGAAAAAGAGGGAGAGAAAAATAGGTAGAATAGAGGAGAATGGAAAGAACAATAAAAATTGAAAAGGGAAAAAAGGAAAAAAGAAAAAGAAAATAAATGATAAATGAAGTCTTAGAGTTCTATTTTCTTCTCTTCCAGTATGTGGAGCTGTGCCCTCCACACCAAGCTTCTGCCCTCTATGTGCCGGCAGCAATCTCTGTAAGGCAGCTCCTCTTCCCCTACTGGGCATCTCTCCAATCCTGTTAGTCCAGAGCCGTTTCTCTTCTCCGTCCCCTTCCCCCCTTCCTCCTGCCACCCAGCCAGGCCCTGCTTACCGCAGGCGATCTCCACAGATCTAGTTACACTGGCAGCCCCCCTGAGTGCCCTATTTCCCGACCGACTGAGCACTCTCTCTGTTTGCCATTCACCCAGACCCCAAGGTTGTGGAGCGGGTGATCTGGGAACCGTCAGCTTATTTTGCCTGGACACCTTCCGTGGCCACACCCCTGGGAACTGGGGGCTAAGGCCTTGGGTGTTGCTGCTGGTGGTAGGGGAGTTGGGGGTCGGGAGTCTCCCTCTGCTTCCCTCGGCCCCTACAGTCACGCCCACAGAGCTCTGGGGTGAGATTTTTGAGGTTTCCCAGCTGTATGCATCTGGTGGGGATGGGAGTCACACACCTTCTAAAGCCGATTCCGCTGGGAAGGGATCCCATCCGCCAACCTCTGGTGACATCAGCTCTCTGCTATAGCGGGCCCCAGACTCCTTGCCGGAGTGTCCGATAGGAGGGGTGGGTCTGGCCTGTCTCTGGTCTGTCCCAGTCTTGGTTTTGGTTGTAGGTCAGCTGTTTCACGAAGGCTTGGTTAGCAACCTCTTCAAAGGGTCTCTACGCCGCACATGGTATCCGGCAGTGCTGAAATGCCTCCTTCTGCACTGGTTGCCAGACAGCGGCAGCCCACACCTCCACGTAGGGTGGCAGAGATTCACCTGTCTGGGGCAAGCTGTCACCTCCAATAATCCCAAACTCCCCATCTAGGTCTCACTTCAGTGGAATTTTGCTGGGAGTTTCTCAGCAGGCAGAATCCGAACGTTCTAATGTGTCTCTCTGTCCACATGGCTGAGGAGGTACTGAAAGCACTGCCTCCCCATGCGCCGCCATGTTGAGTCCCCTCCTGTATCTCTTTGTTGAGAGCCACAGCCGAAGGGGCCCCAGCAAACTTCCAGCTGCCAGGTGATGATTGGCTCATAGCAGCCTCACCAAACTTCTAGCTGCCAGCTGATTGGCTCCTCTATGGTGATGCTCATTGGGCTGTTTCCCCGCCCTTTCAGACCACGGAGCTGCTCACTGGACTTTTTTTGCTCCGCCCACGTGACCCAGCCAATCAGCCTCAAGAGCAGGAGGAGTGGGGGGGGGGTTGAGAGGCTTGTGGGAAGCCGGTGGTGGCAGTTGGGCTCTTAGGGAATTCCTGAAGAGCTTGTGTGGTGTGGCATGTGTGTTCTAAAAATAAAGTTCGTTTCTGCTTGACAAGTGGTTTGTGAATTGTGCCCAGCCAGACTGCGGCATCTCTTCTTTATTTTTCTCTTCTCATTTATTTTCTTGTTGCAAGAGTGTAATAAGAAAGCACTTACATCATAGTATATGTAAAGTACCTGTTCAATAAATGTCACCTGCCAATGCTACTACTATTAACATTATTATTATATTATCATTGTCAAGAACTGGGAGTATAGCCCAGTGATAGAGCACATGGCTAGCATGCATGGAGCCCTGAGTTCAATCCCCACCATTGTTGAAAGAGAGAATATTATTATTAATGTTATTTAAGAGTTTCAGTTGGAAATAGAGATAAACATTCATTCAACTCACTGTTTAACCATTAGTTTATTTTTAAAATATAGATAGATCAAGTGATGATAGCATTATTAATTGTCCTTGAGAACTTAGATGCAGAAGGCATAGCAATTGTAGGGAGTTTTTATAAATGATATCATTTCCTTAAAAGCCTGGAATGAATGAAGTTTAAACAATCAGGTACATAAATCTTTGCATTTTTAACTTTACTGAACTCATTATCAGCTTCATATTAATACTGTTTTCCCTTATAGTAACAAACAATTATCTATGAAAATATATAAAACATAGGAAAATATTCAGAAATTGTATATGGAAATGTATATATGTGAAAATATCCAGAGGCAGTAAGGGGGCCAGTTTATCAGTATCTTTGCAGAATTAGGAAATCTTTCTCAGAAGTACCCAAAAGATCTTCATTCACCTCATTGGCTACAATTCATATGATTGCCCTTAAACCAGTCACTGGTAATGAAAATAGGGCCACAAAAACAGGCCAAGATTGATCAATATTTATGTCTGGGTCTGAGAAAAGAATTCTGAGTTCTCAAGTCATGTAGTATAGGAGTGGATACATGCAATAAATGTTTCTTTGCAAGAAAAAAAGAGGGAGAAGTGGATGTTTAGTAGGCAACCAACTGTTGTAGCGAAAGTTATTCTTCAAGGTGTTCTATAAAGCCATAAATACTGAATCAAGACCTATAATGTTGATGAGCATTTCTGGAAAGGAAAAAGTTGATTTCCCCAATGGGTCTTTTCCTAGTAAGGATTCTGTCATGCCTAAGACCATGCTTATGGGTATTCAAATGAAACTGCTATTGTAACTGCTTAAACTAGTTTATCACAGTGTTCTAAATAGCCAGTTTTATCATTGAGACAAAACCAGGCAAACTTCCTCAACTTAACTATTTCCTCCCTCTTCAAATATTATATATAAAAGCAATAAAAATTGTTTCAAAGAACTTTAACCATATTTTGCATTCAGATGTAAACCTCAAGTCAGTACAGTTTCTTGACTCTTACCTATGCCCAAAGAGGTTCTGAGAAAAATTAAAGTCCCTTACCTGACTTCTTGTCTTCCTGAGTCTCCAGAAAATGAATTATTCTTCTCTAATTTGCCTAACACACTTTAGTGGGCTAATTACAATAACACTTTTACAGTTAGCCTGCTTAAAAATCAAACTGTGCAAGTTGTGATAAACCTACTGGCAATGAAGAGGCAGCAAGATGTATTATCTCCAGATGCTCATGGGACTTCTTAAAGTTTGGAGAGTCACATCTGTTTCTGTTATACTTTGGTATTTTTCCATTGATTGTGGAAGCTCTTTGTGGCCCTGTTGACTTGCAGATATGCAAATGAGCTTTATCCAAGCATGCTTAGTCTCTGGGATGGAAAGTTTCCAAGCTGATATATAGCAGGAAGTCATGGTACATTCACCCTCAGAGACTGAAAAATGTATGCTGGGTCTCATAAGTTAACGTTCAATTTTGGAAAGAGACAGTGAAAACTTATGATATTTTCCAGTGTGCTTTGGACTGGGGAAGAGGTGAGACATTTTTCTACTATGGAAAGCACTTATAAGAATAAAAATAATGCCTCTAAATAAATCTAATAGAGAGTATTCTTCTTCTTCTTCTTTTTTAGTTCCCTGCTTCTTTTTCATTCAAGTTTCTTACCCCCCAACATTTATTTAATTCTGTATTAGAACAAAATATTCAGAAAGCTGTAAGCTGCAGAGACATTATTTTGGCTCAAATACTTAAATGACATTAAAGATTAAAAATTATTAAAGTGATTTTTTAAAAAGTTTTGTTAATCCAGATGTACGCTCAGTTTTGTGATTATCATCATAGTCAAATCAACAATTATAGATGGATTTGGAGTTAGAAGTCAGAAATGAAAGATAATTGAGCCATTAGTAGAACAACTATTTTTATAATCTAAAGAAGTGAGTTAACTACGTATATCCACTCATATAGACAAATTACTAACTGACACTGTGTCAAAGCCCAAATCCATTGGAAAATAATTGCTTCATTTTATCTCATAAACACTGCACATATGATTCCTTTAATGTAAAGTTTCTTTACTTAGTGTTTGAATTTATCTACCTATAGGAAAGTTCAGTTAACTGCTGTTTGTTAAAATTTATCACTTGAGAGTATGATAGATTTGTTTATTGGATATATGTTGAGAATATACTATCTAGTACAAGAAACTGAGCCTGAGTTAAGCAAATTATTTTTAATTTCTATCTAATGGAGCATTGCATGCTTGTGTGCAATCAATTATATTTAACATTTATAAAATATTTAACATTTATAAAATATTTAACATATAGTACATTTGATATATTCCTAGTGCAAGATTAAATTTGATGCAAGATAGGTGAGTGTTAGAATACATGGTTCCTATAAGCAAAAATAACCAACATGGTTTTAGCACCATTATGAAAACACAAATAGCCAGGATAGAAGTAGACCTCAAATGGATCAACAAACTTTCCTTTATTCTGCAGTGGAGTCAGTCAATCTGGCACTGGAGGGCTAATTTTCTGGGTACGAAAATGGCTGGCAGTTACAGAAGGGGTTTAAGTTTTAGAGTTTACATTGAGGGAGATTTAACCATTGGAAACTGCAGATGTGATAGTCTAGATAGACAGGAAAGAAATTCTAAAAAGCCTGGAATTCATTGTTACTGGGAAAAGCTCAGAACTCTATGTTCACTCCTTATCTTTTTCCTCTGGGACCCATTGTTATCCAGAGCTTCACTATTTGCTCTTCTCCTTCCAGGACTTATTGGCAATGGGAAAGGGTAAGAGTCCAGGGCCCAGTGTTTCAGTGTCTGCGTCCTTCCTTCAGGGCCCATTGTTCCTGGAAAAGGATTTACTGGGAGAGTTTTAATGTTTGGCTAATTTTCTTCCCTCCTCCCAACCCACACTGTCTTTCCATTTTTCCTGGGGACTATCTTGTAGGAATATTATACTGCATAACCCTTCAGTCTTTATCACTAATTTCAGGTTAAATTTCTTTGAGAATATTATGTCTGGAATGAAGTCAGTAGTTTCATTGTATTCCATGATGATTAAGCTATCCCATCCCCCAAATTCATAGGGTTGAAACCTACTCCCTAAAGTGATGACATAAAGTGGTGAGACCTTGGGGAGGTGACTAGGTCATTAGAGTTCCTCCCTCATAAATGGGATCAGTGCTTTTATAATCAATGTCTGGGGGAGTTCATTCCATCTCTTCTACCATGTGTGGAGGAAACAATATGGTACAACCATGAATCTGAGAGAGATCCTCACCAGACATCAAAGCTGCTGGCACCTTGATCTTGGATATCCCAGTCTCCAGAATTGTGAGCAATAAATTTCTATTGTTTATAAATCACCAAGTCCAAGATATTTTGTTATAGCAACCCAAATGGACTAAGGCAGCCTATACTTGGAATAATGTGTTCATTTCTGTTTGTCACACTATGGAAAGTCATCTAGAAGCTAGAACTGTGTATATAGAAACAGCCAATATGGAAAGCAGTATGGAGATTTCTTGGAAAATTGGGAATGGAACCACCATTTGACCCAGCTATTCCTCTCCTTGGTCTATATTCAAAGGTCTTAAAACCAGCATACTACAGGGACACAGCCACATCAATGTTTATAGCAGCACAATTCACAATAGCTAAACTGTGGAGCCAACCTAGATGCCCTTCAATAGGTGAACAGATAAAAAAAATGTGGCATATATAAACAATGGAATATTACTCAGCAATAAAAGAGAATAAAGTCATGGCATTTGCAAGTAAATGGATGGAGTTAGAGAAAATATATGTTAAGTGAAATTAGCCAATCCCCAAAAAAACAAATGCTGAATGTTTTCTTTGATATAAGGCGGCTGATTCATAGTGGGATAGGGAGAGGGAGCATGGGAGGACTAGAGGAACTCTAGATAGGGCAGAGGGGTGGGAGGGGAAGGGAGGGGGCAGGGGTTTATTAATGATGGTGGAATGTGATAGACATTATTATCCAAAGTACATGCATGAAGACATGAATTGGTGTGAATATACTTTGTATACAATCAGAGATATGAAAAATTATGCTCTATATGTTTAGTAAAAATTGTAATGCATTTCGCTATCATAAGTAAAAAAAGACTGAAGATAAAAAAATTCAAAAAAAGAAAAAGAAAAATGAGGGCCTGAGGATGTAAGAACTGTTACAAGCATTTTTAAAAAAAAGATTGTTTACTTGTTTTGAGTGATAGAGCATGCAACTGGGACCAAAGTGGATAGAAGTTACATAGAGAAACAATTCATCCTGTTTTAAGATTTTTTTTGGTTCAAGGATTTATTTTTCTAGTTCTTATTAGTTATACATGACAATAGAATATATTTTGACATATTATACATATATGGAATATAACTTACCATTCTTCTGGTTGCACATGATGTGCACATAGGAAAGTTATGGCCATTCATTCTACTATCTTTCCTATTCCCATTCCCCCTCACTTCTCTTCATCCCCCTTTGTTTAATCCAAAGTACTTCTACTTCCTACCTGCCCTCCTTATTGTGAGTTAGTATCCACATATCAGAGAAAATACTCAGCCTTTGTTTTTTGGAGATTGGCTCATTTCACTTTGCATGATAGTCTCCAGTTCCATCCATTGACCAGCAAATGCCATAATTTTATTTCTCTTTAGAGCTGAGTAGTATTCCATTGTGTATATGTACCATGTTTTTTAAGAACTTTTTTTTCTTTATTGCATGTCTGTTCAGGAGGATGGCATCTCTTCTGTTGATAGCATACTGATGTTACTGCTGCGTGCAAGGACCATTGTTGTTTGTTTTTATCTGGTTCTATTTCTCATCTCTCATATTATCTTGCTGAACTTTTAATGTTTAAATATACTTGTAAAACATGTTTTGTTATTTGATGCTTCTGTGTTTTTTGTTTATATGAGCAGTATTTTGAGATAGATCTCATTCTATTGAATTGCCTTTTTAACTGACATGTTTGTTAAATTTTATCTAATTTGCTAGATATATATCTATTTCATATTACTAAAGGCTACAAAATCTCCATAATATATTTCTATGGTATTTTACCTAGCAAATATTCCAGTGATGAGTATCATGTACCCTTTCAACTATCTGCCACCATAAAAATTATTGTAGTAAATATCTTGGACATGTTTCCTTTTATACTTCAGTGAGACTATTTATTCTGGGTCACACAGTACACGTGCATGTAATTGGACTAAATAGCTTCATCTTGCTTTATAGAATGGTTCCTTTCAAGAAAGTACATGAGGTATCCTAGAGCCCAGGAATTAGTGTACTTTTTCTGTAAAGCGCCAAATAATCAATATTTATGCTTTGCAGGTCAAATAGGGTCTCTATCTGTCTTCTTCCTCTATCTCTTTTTCTCCTTCCTCCTTCTTCTTCTTTTACTCAAACATCAAAAAAGTAAAAAAAAAAAAATTGTTATCTTGCAGGATGTACATTTTGCCTTAATTTGGCCTTTGGATCACACAGAGGCCTGATCTAGCCCTACATTCCTTGCCAATACATGGCAGATAATTTACTTCTCAAATTTTGGTCAGCGTAATTGTTATTTAAAGAAGGATACACTATTTCAAGTTCCACTTTTCTGGTTATTAATTAACTAGATCATCTTTTCCACTATTTGTTACCATTTGGGTTTTCTCACCAGTAAACTATCTATTAGAATAATTTATTCAGTTTTCTCATATTATTTCTGTATTTTTCTTGATCATTTTTAGTAGTTTTTTATATATTTTATATTAATCATTATCAGCTTTAGGTACTTTGATTATTTTTTCTAATCAGTTCACTGTTCATTACTCTTATCCATAATGTCTTTCAATGAACAGAAATACTTAATTTTGATATATTTTAAGAACTTCCTAATAGGTTCAGCTATAAATAGATGGAAAGAGCCACAAGAATAGATTGTAAGTTTCTGAGCACTGAAGTATTTCTTCATGGCCATTTGGCATCTGTGTTGTATTATAGTATTTCAAACATCAAGTAGGTGTGTGGACAAGACTTTGATGATCATTTTCAATCCTGTGATTATTTGACATGAATAAGGCCGATTGAGAGCAATATATTAAAATCCTAAGATTTGGGTAGTAGAAGAGTTAGGTATTAGTGATTTTTCAAATCCAAAATTCTAATTTTCCCTGGCAAGAAATAGAGCCAGAACAGAGGAGGTACTTACTCAAATTCCCTACAGCTAGTTGGTAGCAGAATCTGTACCAGAATTTCCTGCTTCACAGTCCACTGCACTTTTCATTACCCTGAGATAAATTCTAAATTGAATGGTTCAGCAGTAAACATTTGAGGTGGTTCCAGAGGAGAGAGCATGTCACTGAGTTAGAAAAAGGATGCAGAAAGGGCCATCTACCAGTTTACCTAGGATTGACTGGTTCAAGTTAATTCTAATGCTACTTTTATAACTACCCATGATTTATTTGTTTCCATTGTTAAAGAACTAATGATAGTCATTGTCCACATTTTTCCCTCCCCAAAATTATTGTGTTGGTTATATCCTTTACCTATGTACACCAGTCAAAAACTGTACTGTTTTTTCCCTTTGATACCAAATACTAAACATTAGTGTGCCTTTTCACCTGAGCTGAGACTTTGACATGAGCTAAAACACTACAGAATCCTTAACATCTTGCATTAAGGAGAGCTACTAGGCTGGGGTCCAGCTGCCATTGACTGATACATGTAAGTTAGAAATCCAATCTTCTCCCACAGTATTTGGTAACAAAGCCTTTCTAGATCTGTGCCCCATTATCCACTCAAATTGGAACAGCTTATGAGAAAACATGGAGTTGTTTAAAGCCTGTGCCACTCCAGGTAAAATCAGCTTACTTCAGTGTGGCCTTATTTAGATTCACCCTGATGCTACTAAGTAAACAGTTTGTTTAGACTAGCTGTTTTCCTAGACTTTTCATAAAATTTAGGTTTTTACACAGTGGCAGATCACAAAAGAATATTGTGGGACTCTTTCAGTGGGGCATATAAACACCAAACGACTCTTACAATGTTCTGATGCTGACACATAGAATTTCCAGCATTGGCGATTTTTCTACTTGTGGAGGGTGAGGGGCAAGAGGTGAGTCAGCTGGGAAGATGTATTTGCAATGCTGTAGGATAGGCATACTTTGAGTGGAATCTACAGGCACAAGTCCTGGCAGGAGTTCAATTAAGGTGCTCTAGTGTCTCTTTCCTTAATAGGAATATTCCTAGAACTAGCTAGTTTCCTCCTAAGCAGCACAGTGGGAGATTCCACAATGTTCTCCCAGGCCTTTTCCAAACTTGACAGCTAAGTGAAAGAGTACAAAGGCCACATTAACAAGCTGGGTTTTTTTTTGTTTGTTTGTTTGTTTTGTTTTGTTTTAGTTTCAGTTCTCTTATCTATCTTCTTCTGCAGTGCATACAGCAATTGTGAAAAAGAGACTCTATTGGATGCATCTTGATGTTACCTTCTATGGGTACTGGGTTCCCTGTCTGTGTTCTGCAAAGAAATGAAGAACAGGACACAGAGATAGCAAACAAGAAGCAGGTTGCTTCTTTATTGTAAAAGTGACAGAGTTAGACTTCTCTAAGAGAAGGGACCGCAGAGCTGGGAATCCAGTGGGAGAGTTTTGGCCTGTTCTTTGCAAGGTCTCTGGAATTTCCTCCTTTCCTTGTCTCCTCCCCTGTCCATGCACTCCTCATTATTATTGATTGGTGTCCCCTCTGTGTCCATGCATCTGTTTTATCTTTTCTATTGGAACATCTATTTAGGAGCACAAGCCCAGAAGTGTCTGTCTGATTGGGTCCCTCATTTTGTGTCCATGAGCACTTTTGTCAAACAGGAAGTTGACCTCACTAGAAGACCCTCTTAATGCTCCTTTGTTCTGGCCTGTCCCAGACCTTCTCACTCACCATCTTGCCCTGGCTGCCTAGGCCCTTCTACATCTCCCTCAATGAGTACTATGAATTCCTAATATCGGTGCTGGCAAAGTTCAGAATGACTGAGAGCAGTTCTTTATACCACATCTACTCACTTCTCACTGTTGTCACATTTGAATTGAACTAGATGCTCTGCTGAAACTATTCCTGTTGCCTGTTTCCTTCCCTACAAAGAATACTGTTCTGGGATCAAATAGGTTTCTGCTGCTCCTGCCCCTAACATCCCACCTCCTTCATTTATACTCTTTCTTTGCTGTGTAGCCAAAGGACACAATTTAAACAACCTGCTTATTGTGCTGCAAATCAAAATATATTCCTTGCTTGAATGGAGAGGAAATGAGAAAAGGGAGGGTAGGAAAAGAAGGTCTGTCTTCAATGTACCCTCCTCAGGCAACAAATGGCCTATTTGAGAAGTCAGAACTAGAAAGAAATGCAGTAGAGCTCACTGGCATCGCTTCTGTGTGTGAATCTAAACTCAGTTCCATCCCTTTCCAGAAGCCCAAAGACTCAATGAGTGTGACAAGATATCTAAGTAGCACATTGAAGTTCAACTGCTTTTTCATTGTCAAGCAAATGAACCCTTCTGGGTAGTTCAGACCCCGCCTGCTATAGTACATGATTGACCTAAAATACCTTATCTCCTCTCCTCTACAAGTCTATTATTTTACTATCAGAGAGGGGATGCCCACTTGCCACAGCTTCCATTTTCTTTTTTCGGTTTCCAATCCATTGTTCTAGCTCATCACAAGGCTGAAGTCTACATAAACATTGAGATGATGAGTATAGTAAGCAAGTGCTTCAAGAAATGCAGAATAGAGCACCCAAACTAATGAAATCACTTATTGGTACTACAATGACTTGAGATAGGATATCAATTGATGACTAATAAAATCTTAGTTATGTCAAATACGATTCCTGCATGATGCCCCTTTGGGTAATTTCCCCCTATATCCTTAAGGGAAAACTGGAAATGAGAAGATGACACATTTATTGATATAGTGCATGTGATGATTGACATCCTGAATAAGACAGAGGTAATCCCTCTCATCTATGGTAAAATATTAAACTTGAATAACAAACTGTCTAAAGTGTGGTCTTGTTTTGATAGTACATAATTATTTTCTTTATCAATATACTATTCAGGCAAAAATTTCTGTGTCTTATTACTGGGTTTTTTATCACCATGAGGACTATTGTATACCTCCCTGTCCAAACTGACATTATTTTGCAAACTCATTAATTGCTATGAAAGCAGGCCTTTACATATTGAGAAAGCTAAGCATATCTTACAGGTGTAGCATCAATTGACTTTCAGCTACATTGACCTTGCTCTCTGTTTTAGTCAATTTTTTGTTGCTGTGACCAAAAGACCTGACAAGAAATTTTTTCAGATTAAATACATTTTATTGATGTATTATTATTTTAAATAATATGGGTATTCATTATGCCATATTCATATATGCACATGACATGGTTTATCAATCTTATTCCCAAAGAGAGATCTATTGTAATATATTAATACATGGACATAGCAAAACTTGATAAATTTCATTCCCCAGTATGTTTCATGTCTTCTTCTCTTCCCTCCTTGTAGATTCCCTAATTGGACTTTATTGATCTCCCTTCTATTTTCATGAGATTGCATTTTTTATTGCTTTATAAAATTTTTCTGTCTTCCACATATGAGAGATTTCTACCCTTAACTTCTGAGTCTGGTTTATTTCGTTAGCATAATGTTCTCTAGTTCCATCCTTTGACTAGCAAATACCAAAATTTCATTCTTTATTGCTGAGTGAAAGTCCATTGTGTATATATACCACAAGAAAAATTTTAGGAAGAAAAGTTTATTTGGGGACTCACAGTTCTAGAGGTCTCAGTCCATAGACAAACAGCTCTATAACTCTCTTCCCAAGGGTGTGGCTAAAAGTCATGGCCTAAAAGTGTGGTGGAGGAAGTGGCTCAAGGCATTGCACCAGTAAACAGAGAGAGAGGGAGAGCTCCTCTCAACAAGGACAAAATATATACCCCAAAGGCATGCCCCCAATGACCCTCTTCCTCTAGCCACACCCAACTTGCCTACAGTTACTACCCAGTTAATCCTTATCTGGGAATGAATGCACTGGTTAGGTTAAAACAGCCATAACCCAATCATTTCACCTCTAAACTTTCTTGCATTGTTTCACAGGAGTTTGGGGGGATACTTCATATATAAACCATAGCAGTCTTCTTATTAGGAGTCCTTCATCACCTATGGGTTTCTGTATTCCAAAGAAAAGTAGTTTTTTATTTTGTTTTTCTCTGGCCCTGACGACAGTAAAGAGATATATGGTATAAAGAGTCCTTGTTATAGGGATTGTTTCATGACAACCTCAATTAGAATCATCATCAGGAAAAGTCCATCAAACTTTCCACTGCATTTCTCATGAAGATAACATAGTTCCAAGATTAGGATTTGTCATTGGTGAAACCTGGAGCTGGCAATTCTCCATTGGCTGTTTCATGGTAAAAAGCCTATATAGAGATGGTAATTTTCTTCCCTTTTTTGAAATTCAAATGAAGCCTTAAAATTGTACTCTGTCCTTTCCATTTCAGTGAGCTAATGCTCTGTTTGGGATTCATTAAGTTCAAGGTTGACGTTTCCACTGACCACAGGCTGGACTGCAGTCTCCAAATATTATCCTGCAAATGCAGCACACATTGCTATCTGTTCACAGTGGAGGAAAAGCAAACTGTAAATATTATGTTCGGCAGGATGATTATGTGCTTAGGACATTCAAGGTTACAAAGCACTAAGTGACATGTACTCTCAGGTACTTGGCATTGTAATTGCAATGCAGAGCAAATCAACAATAATTTATTGGCTACTTTATTGTCTAGCATGGTGAAATGTTTTTTTTTTCTTTACATAGTACTTGATATAGCCAGAATAGATAAAAGGATTTTAGGGGCAGAATTTCTTTGGAAATGTTTCTTTCACCAGCCTATTGGTTTAGTAATTAGATCTTTTGTTTTGGATCTTAAAAATTGTTGATTTTCTGATTCTCTGAGAGTAATCCAGACACTGTGAATATGGCATTTAGAGTGAACATCTTCGTTGTAGTTGGTAGGAAGAAAGAGTCAGAATTGGATTTGGGATAAATTTTGGGTAAGTGAAAGAGTTGGTGTTTGAGAGAGAAGATGCACATGAAATGGGAAGGGAGAGAAGAAGGAGGCCACCATTAATTACCTTTATCTACCTCTTAGTTTTACTAATAACTTATCTTGGGGCTGGGGCTTTAGTTCAGTGGTAAAGTGCTTGCCTCGCATGTGTGAGGCACCACATTAAAAATAAGTAAAGATTCTGTGTGTTCATCTATAACTAAATAAATATTTTAAAAAACAACTTATCTTTTGTATGGAATAGAAGACCTATACATAAATTTGAATGAGGTTGAGTTAAGGACTGTAAAATTCTAGTAAGGAGCATATTTAGTAATATCCAAATTGACGTAAAAAAGGAAAAGTATATTTACTATCAAAGACTTGTTTGAAGAGTAGACAATTCTGACACTGGAGCCACACATATGTAGTTACTGGATTTATGTAGGCACCATTGTAGCAGAGAAGTAAAATGATGACTTTTCAATAAACAGTGTTGAATCAATTGGATCATCACATAGAAAAATTAATTTTGATTGCTTCAGTATAATATACTAAGAAATGCATTTTTGAGAGATTAGATATCTAAATGTATGATATGAAGCAATTTATGTGGGATTTAAATTTAAGTTAATTAAATAAAATTAAAAATTAAGGAAGAAAAGACTTATTTGCTTATCAATTTCACTGCTTTTCTCATTTAACATGGATGATGTGGAAAAGTTATGGCTCTAGTAGGTTCTGGAAATGTCACATTGAGAATGTACTTGTCAGATAATCCAGAGGAACAATTAACAAAAATATCCATATCACAGTGATTGAATGCTCTCAACTACTTTGTCCCTTCTGCTTCTCTCTCCTTGCAGTAAGTCTTTGAATAAGTTGGATCACAAAAATTGGATGCAGATTTTAAAGACAGTGATGCATGATTCAATAGCAATTCTCATTGTTTTTAAACATCAAGGTTCCACTGCTAATTTTCATTCACATATTTGCCATTCACAGAGAAGGCATAAAATGGCCTTTTTTTGTAATGACTGTCAGGAAGAAAAATGATAGACAATATTACCAAGAAACATCATTTTATGGGTTTGAGGTTTGGTTGTAGTACCCTATCTGTCTGCCTGAACTATAACAGTTGAAAACTCCAATAAGCATATACATACTGATGAATTTTATATATTATGATTTTTCACCATACAATATAGCCAAATTTTTTGGAAATAGGAATGGAGGTAGCCAGTGTAGAAAAAGAGCATGTTCATGTGTATTATGGCTGGGTCAGAGTGGACAAGTATTCAAGTATTTCCTATCAACATGCTGCTACCTTCTGGGATGATGTTATGCTGATAGTGAAAAGTTCATTATTATCTGTGAATTGGTAAGTAGACTGGTAATACAGTAGTAGAGTAAGGCTCCACTCCAATTCATTCAAAGTGGCTCCAAAACAGGCATGGGCTGATTCTTGAGAGTGGGCTGGGATCACAACTTGCTGATTAGTTTTTTAAAGAAAGATATGTGGGATTGGGGTTGTAGCTCAGCAGCATAGCAGTTGCCTATCATGTGCAAGGCCCTGGTTTCATCCCCAGCGCATGTGCGTGCACACACACAGACACAAACAATAGGAAAAAAAATGTAAAAGAAAGATTAAAGAAGGCTATGGCACCTGGCTGAGTAGTTATTTTTTAATCTAATAATACTTTATTTTTTCTGTATTATTGAGTCTATTTTTTTCTCTGATCTTGGAAGGACTAAAGTTTACTGCAGCAATCATTATTTTTGATATTTCTATGAAAGTGCCTGAGTGATTGCACTTTTTTAGATTTGTTATCAACCTTTTATATTCCAGAAGTGCTATTTGTACTCATTTGTATTATAATTTTATAACATATAGTACTCAGGAGAATGAACCCCTGGGAACACTATGCAGTATGGATTGCAAGAGACATTTATGACCCATTTACTTTTATAGTTTCTGTACAAAAGTGCTTGTTGTGCAAAAACAACCAGGATAGCTTACAAATATGAATACCTGGAAAGATTCCCCAGGGTCTTCATTTACTTGCATTGTTTGTAACACATTCTAATTGCTGATAGGGTAAAGCCAATGTTCTTAGAATGATGATATCAAGGTTTTATTTCCTTTATATTCAAGGGACTTAATCAGGAAACATATATTATGAAATTACTATATGAGGATGGGTGACTTAATAATTATGGAGGAAGAAGTTTTTGAATTTCACATGAGCAGTACCAATGGGAGAGAGAGAGCACAGGTTATGCTGTGAATTAGTATTTGGTTGAAATAGAGAAAGGCTTTCATGCAGGATAAAAATTGGAGAATGTTGAGAAAAGTCAGAATTAGGTTATTAGAAAGTTTGAACACTAAACTAAGCAATTGCTTTTATCTTATAGGCAATGAGGACCCACAGAGCACTATTAGTAATTCACTTCCTTTCAAGAAAGAAGCATTTCAGCATTCTATTATATATTATTTAACATGGAATGCAGAGATTTATGTGGAAGTGCAACTGTAGTTCCACTATTAGCATGAAAACCCATGGTGATACACAACATTAAATTTTCTCTATGTAAAATCTCATAGGAAGAATAAAATTGACTCCTATTTCTACTCTCTTTATATTTGGGGGTGGGTAGTAAATGTGTCCTCTGGATCTTTGGACTGTGATGTTGACCATTATCATTACTTTTATTAAATTCCAACAATATGCAAAGGAAAGTATAAAACACACAACATAGCAAGACAGACCTTGGCTTGATTGATATTAATTAGAGGTATTTCAAGGTAAGTTATAAAACTGTTAAACTCTTTGAACTTTTCTTTTGGTAAGAATCATTAAGACACTGATATCTGAGTATAATTTGAGCTCTTTGAGGGTAGAGATTATAACATATTTATTCCACTATTGCCAACATGTAGCATATAACTAAAAGCCCAACACATATTTAGAGACTCAAAAAGAACTTATTGAGTATATGAACAAATGAATGATATTCTGGGACTTCTGTCAGCCTCCCCAGTGTGATTTCACTTCCTGTCTATTTTAGTCACCTACTTGCACTTGTACATTATTATCATTAAAATTCATCCCCTCTAAAGATGTGGTAATTGATGCATCCCTTGATTTTGAATGGATCCTGAACAAGAAAGAAGGAAATTGGTTATATTTGAATAAGATCTTTAGATTAGATAATAGAATTGTATCAATGTGAATTTTGTGACTTGGTTAATTTAACTGGTTAATTATGTAGGATGCTAACATTTTTAGAATACAGATAAGTGTTACACAAGAGTGGTGTTTATAATTTTTGCAACATTTTTAAAAGCCTAAAACTCTTTCATAAAGAAACTTTTAAAAAGTTAAATTAAAAAAAAGCTCATTTACCTTTAGGATTATATTACTATTACATTGTATTACTCATTTCATCCCCTGAGTCTAACTCCTACTTATACCTTCACCATGATCTGTGACCCTTAATCTCACCTTGGCATGATTGATATCTCATAGTATTTCCCATATATATGAGTAGTTGTGTTTTATTGTACTGCAAATTGAATCCAGAGGTGGTGCTTTATTAATGAGCTATATCCACAGCCCTTTTTATTTTTATTTTTTTAAATTTTAAGTCAAAGTATCACTAAATATTGAAGGTATCATTAAGTTGCTGAAGCTGGCCTTGAATTTACAATCCTCTTGCCTCAGCCTCTCAAGTTTCTGGGATTACAGGCATTCACTACCATGCCTGCCATGAATAGTTTTCAATTTCACAGTATTTTCCACATTTACCAAAATAAATTTTTTTTTACCTCATTGGCTTTCTTACCTAGCCTGTAGAAACAAAGTTTGTAGTTTAGAAACAACTAAACCTTTTAACTGATATCCTTGCATGGTCCCTAGAATTAGGTAGAATTTTGACCTTTCACTATTACCATCAGGTCACTCACAAACTTGAGTGATCAACTTCTTACCTGTTCTTAGAATGCTAGGAGCTACTAGGGAGTTAATAAGAGTTAATAAAATGCTATGACAATACCTATCACCTATTTCCCTCACCTATGCTCTTCTAAATGCTTTGTAATTCTTTTGTTTATACTTTATTGACTTCTAACCACACTGGATTTACTCTTCCTACAATATTCATCACCCTTAATTTGTCACACAAATGTCACCACAGTTAAATTTAAGGTATATATTCTGTTAGCGAGCAGAAAGATGATTGTTTGATAGCTGAAAATAACAAAATACATTTAGCATTAATTGCACATATACTTTGTAACTTAATTTTCTCATTTAATATAACTTGAGTTTTTCCATTACCATCAAATATTAGTGAAGAGAGTAATTTTTTTTAATTAATTTTTATTGTAGGTTGTTCAAAACATTACATAGTTCTTGATATATCATATTTCACACTTTGATTCAAGTGGGATATGCGCTCCCATTTTTACCCCATATACAGATTGCAGAATCACATCATTTGCACAACAATTGATTTACATATTGCCATTCTGGTGTCTGTTGTATTCTGCTGCCTTTCCTATCCTCTACTATCCCCCCTCCCCCCTCCCCTCCCCTCTTCTCTCTCTACCCCCTCTACTGTAATTCATTTCTCCCCCTTATATTTTTCCTCCTTTCCCCTCACTTCCTCTTGTATGTAATTTTGTATACCCCTGAGGGTCTCCTTCCATTTACATGCAATTTCCCTTCTCTTTCCCTTTCCCTCCCACCTCTCATCCCTGTTTAATGTTAATCTTCTTCTCATGCTCTTTGTCCCTACTCTGTTCTTAGCTACTCTCCTTATATCAAAGAAGACATTTGGCATTTGTTTTTAAGGGATTGGCTGGCTTCACTTAGCATAATCTGCTCTAATGCCATCCATTTCCCTCCAAATTCTATGATTTTGTCATTTCTTAATGCAGAGTAATACTCCATTGTGTATAAATGCCACATTTTTTTTATCCATTCGTCTATTGAAGGGCATCTAGGTTGGTTCCACAGTCTTGCTATTGTGAATTGTGCTGCTATGAACATGGATGTAGCAGTGTCCCTATAGTGTGCTCTTTTTAGGTCTTTAGGGAATAGACCGAGTAGGGGAATAGCTGGATCAAATGGTGGTTCCATTCCGAGCTTTCCAAGAAATCTCCATACTGCTTTCCAAATTGGCCGCACCAATTTGCAGTCCCACCAGCAATGTACAAGAGTACCCTTTTCCCCACATCCTCGCCAGCACTTGTTGCTGTTTGACTTCCTAATGGCTGCCAATCTTACTGGAGTGAGATGGTATCTTAGGGTGGTTTTGATTTGCATTTCTCTGACTGCTAGAGATGGTGAGCATTTTTTCATATACTTGTTGATTGATTGTATGTCCTCCTCTGAGAAATTTCTGTTCAGGTCCTTGGCCCATTTGTTGATTGGGTTATTCGTTATCTCATTGTCTAATTTTTTTAGTTCTTTGTATATTCTGGATATTAGGGCTCTGTCTGAAGTGTGAGGAGTAAAGATTTGTTCCCAGGACGTAGGCTCCCTATTTACCTCTCTTATTGTTTCTTTTGCTGAGAAAAAACTTTTTAGTTTGAGTAAGTCCCATTTGTTGATTCTAGTTATTAACTGTTGTGCTATGGGTGTCCTATTGAGGAATTTGGAGCCCGACCCCACAGAATGTAGATCATAGCCAACTTTTTCTTCTATCAGACGCCATGTCTCTGATTTGATATCAAGTTCCTTGATCCACTTTGAGTTAACTTTTGTGCATGGCGAGAGAAAGGGATTCAGTTTCATTTTGTTGCAAATGGATTTCCAGTTTTCCCAACACCATTTGTTGAAGATGCTATCCTTCTTCCATTGCATGCTTTTAGCCCCTTTATCGAATATAAGATAGTTGTAGTTTTGTGGATTGGTTTCTGTGTCCTCTATTCTGTACCATTGGTCCACCCGCCTGTTTTGGTACCAGTACCATGCTGTTTTTGTTACTATTGCTCTGTAGTATAGTTTGAAGTCTGGTATAGCTATACCGCCTGATTCACACTTCCTGCTTAGCATTGTTTTTGCTATTCTGGGTCTTTTATTTTTCCATATGAATTTCATGATTGCTTTCTCTATTTCTACAAGAAATGCCATTGGGATTTTGATTGGCATTGCATTAAACCTATAGAGAACTTTTGGTAATATCGCCATTTTGATGATGTTACTTCTACCTATCCATGAACACGGTATATTTTTCCATCTTCTAAGATCTTCTTCTACTTCTCTCTTTAGGGTTCTGTAGTTTTCATTGTATAAGTCTTTCACCTCTTTTGTTAGGTTGATTCCCAAGTATTTTATTTTTTTTGAGGATATTGTGAATGGGTGGTTGTCCTCATTTCCATTTCAGAGGATTTGTCGCTGATATACAGGAATGCCTTTGATTTATGCATGTTGATTTTATAGCCTGCCACTTTGCTGAATTCATTTATTAGCTCTAATAGTTTCTTTGTAGACCCTTTTGGGTCTGCTAGGTATAGAATCATGTCATCTGCAAATAGTGATAATTTGAGTTCTTCTTTTCCTATTTTTATGCCTTTAATTTCTTTCGTCTGTCTATTTGCTCTGGCCAGTGATTCTAGAACTATGTTGAACAGAAGTGGTGAGAGAGGGCATCCCTGTCTTGTTCCAGATTTTAGAGGGAATGCCTTCAGTTTTTCTCCATTCAGAATGATGCTAGCCTGAGGCTTGGCATAGATTGCTTTTACAATATTGAGGTATGTTCCTGTTATCCCTATTTTTTCTAGAGTTTTGAACATAAAGGGATGCTGTACTTTGTCGAATGCTTTTTCCGCATCTATCGAGATGATCATATGGTTCTTATTTTTAAGCCTATTGATGTGGTGAATAACATTTATTGATTTCCGTATATTGAACCAGCCTTGCATCCCAGGGATAAATCCTACCTGATCATGGTGCACAATTTTTTTGATATGTTTTTGTATCCGGTTCGCCAGAAGTTTATTGAGGATTTTTGCATCTAGGTTCATTAGAGATATTGGTCTGTAGTTTTCTTTCTTTGAAGTGTCTTTGTCTGGTTTAGGAATCAGGGTGATGTTGGCCTCATAGAATGAATTTGGTAGTTCTCCCTCTTTTTCTATTTCCTGAAATAGCTTGAAAAGTATTGGTATTAGTTCCTCTTTAAAGGTTTTGTAAAACTCTGCTGTATACCCATCCGGTCCTGGGCTTTTCTTAGTTGGTAGTCTTTTGATGGTATCTTCTATTTCCTCAATTGATATTGGTCTGTTTAGGTTGTCAATATCCTCCTGACTCAATCTGGGCAAATCATATGACTTAAGAAATTTATCGATGCCTTCACTATCTTCTATTTTATTGGAGTATAAGGATTCAAAATAGTTTCTGATAATCTTCTGTATTTCTGAAGTGTCTGTTGTGATATTGCCTTTTTCATCCCGTATGCTGGTAATTTGAGTTCTCTCTCTTCTTCTCTTCGTTAGCGTGGCTAAGGGTCTGTCGATTTTATTTATTTTTTCAAAGAACCAACTTTTAGTTTTGTCAATTTTTTCAATTGTTTCTTTCGTTTCAATTTCATTAATTTCAGCTCTGATTTTAATTATTTCTTGTCTTCTACTTCTTTTGCTGTTGTTTTGCTCTTCTTTTTCTAGGATTTTGAGTTGAAGTATTAGATCATTTATTTGTTGGTTTTTTCTTTTTCTAAGGAGTGAACTCCAAGCAATAAATTTTCCCCTTAGAACTGCTTTCAATGTGTCCCATAGATTCCGATATGTTGTGTCTGTGTTTTCATTTATCTCTAAGAATTTTTTAATTTCCTCCTTGATGTCTTCTATAACCCATTGATCATTCAGTAACCTATTGTTCATTCTCCAAGTGATGCATGATTTTTCCTTACTTCTTTTATCGTTAATTTTCAATTTCATTCCATTATGGTCAGATAAGATGCATGGTATTATCTCTACTCCTTTATATTGTCTAAGAGTTGCCCTGTGACATAATATATGATCTATTTTTGAGAAGGATCCATGTGCTGCTGAGAAAAAAGTGTAACTGCTTGATGTTGGGTGGTATATTCTATATATGTCAATTAAGTCTAGGTTATTAATTGTGTTATTGAGCTCTGTAGTTTCCTTATTCAACTTTTGTTTGGAAGATCTGTCCAGTGGTGAGAGAGGTGTGTTGAAGTCTCCCATGATTATTGTATGGTGGTCTATTAGACTCTTGAACTTGAGAAGAGTTTGTTTGATGAACATAGCTGCACCATTGTTTGGGGCATATATATTTATGATTGTTATGTCTTGTTGGTGTATGGTTCCCTTAAGAAGTATGTAGTGACCCTCTTCATCCCTTTTGATTAACTTTGGCTTGAAATCTATTTTATTTGATATGAGTATGGACACTCCTGCTTGTTTCCGAAGTCCATATGAGTGATATGATTTTTCCCAACCTTTCACCTTCAGTCTATGTATGTCTTTTCCTATCAAATGCATCTCCTGAAGGCAGCATATTGTTGGGTCTTGTTTTGTGATCCATTCTACTAGCCTGTGTCTCTTAATTGGTGAGTTTAAGCCATTAACATTTAGGGTTATTATTGAGATATGGGTTGTTCTTCCAGCCATATTTGTTTATTTATGTTACTAAACATGGTTTGTTTTCCTCTTTGATTATCCCCCCCCCCTTTACTGTACTACCTCCCACTGTTGGTTTTCATTGATATTTTCCATTTCCTCTTCCTGTAATATTTTGCCAAGGATGTTTTGAAGAGATGGTTTTCTAGCTGCAAATTCTTTTAACTTTTGTTTATCATGGAAGGTTTTAATTTCATCTTCCATCCTGAAGCTTAATTTCGCGGGATACACAATTCTTGGTTGGAACCCATTTTCTTTCAGTGTTTGAAATATGTTATTCCAGGATCTTCTAGCTTTGAGAGTCTGTGTTGAAAGATCAGCTGTTATCCTGATTGGTTTACCCCTAAATGTAATCTGCTTCCTTTCTCTTGTAGCTTTTAAAATTCTCTCCTTATTCTGTATGTTGGGCATCTTCATTATAATGTGTCTAGGTGTGGATCTCTTATGATTTTGCACATTCGGCGTCCTGTAGGCTTCTAGGATTTGGGATTCTGTCTCATTCTTCAAGTCTGGGAAGTTTTCTCGTATTATTTCGTTGAATAGATTGCTCATTCCTTTGGTTTGGACCTCAGTACCTTCCTGTATCCCAATGACTCTTAAGTTGGGTCTCTTTATGTTATCCCATATTTCTTGAATGTTCTGCTCATGGTTTCTTAACAGCTTTGCTGAGCTGTCTATGTTCTTCTCCAGTTGAAATACTTTGTCTTCATTGTCTGATGTTCTATCTTCTAAGTGTTCTACTCTGCTGGTAGTATTCTCAATTGAGTTTTTAAGTTGGTTTATTGTTTCCTGCATTTCCAGGATTTCTGTTTGTTTGTTTTTTATAACCTCTATCTCCCTGTATAATTGATCTTTTGCTTCTTGGATTTGTTTATGTAATTGATTGTCAAAGTGGTCGAAGTGGTCTTTCATTGACTGATTTTGCTGTCTAATGTCTTCCTTGAGACTCCAGATCATCTGAAGCATGTATATCCTGAATTCTTTATCTGACATTCCATCTGCTGCAGAAATTACCTCTTCTAAAGTTGAGTTGACCTGCATTGCTTGTGGTCCTTTCTTTCCTTGTCTTTTCATATTGATCGCGTTTCTTTCTGCTTGGTGAAACTGTTGTGTTATTGATTTTTCCCCCTATATATTTATATTGCTCTTGTATAGCTGCAAAGTCTCCCTCGCAGGCTTTGGCGGTGGTTCTTCCCCTCCTCCAATTGAGGCAATGTGCCTACCACGCCGGGAGGCCGCTGTGCCTGTACTTTCGATGGGCCTGTTCTTTCGGTGGTCACAGGTCCGCCTACCTTGCAGGCGTGAGCAGTGGCTTTGCCCCTCCGCTGGCCACTAGGCCTGTTCTGTCTGTTGGTTGCAGGTCTGTCTACCTAAAAGGCGCTGGTGGCGGCTCTGCCCCTCCCCCAACCTGAGCGATGTGTCTGGCCGGCCTCTGGGCCTGTTCTGTCGGTAGTCAGGGTTCTGCCTACCTAGCAGGCTCGTGGGGCAGCTGTGCCCCTCCGCAGTTTGTTGGGCCTGACCTGCCGGTGGGTGGCAAGTGCCCCTACCTTGCAGGCCCGGGGGTGGCTCTGCTGCTCCGCGGTTGCTGGGTCTGATCAGCTGGTGATTCGCAGGTCTGCGTAACTTGCAGGCGCCCGGCGGCTCTGCCCCTCCCCCAACCTGAGCGATGTGTCTGGCAGTCCACTGGGCCTGTTTTGTCGGTGGTCACAGTTCTGCCTACCTTGCACACGCGTGGAGCAGCTGTTTCATTAGTGCCTGGGCACACTCTCCTTGTTTGCCTCCCTCAGGCCCTTAGTTTGTAGAGCTTGGGGCTGAGCACCCCCAGCAAATTTGCTTACCTTCTGGTAGCCACGCCCCCGTATCTGGTGCAAGAGACCTCAGTTGTCAGCACCGGTGGGAGCTGTAGCCGTGAGTCCCATGCCAAGGCGAGTCGGTGCAAGAGACCTCAGTTGTCAGCACTGGTGGGAGCGGTAGCTGGGAGTCCCGCGCCGCGCGGTTCCCGCCGGCTCCTGTGCCAGCACCGCCGCGGCTCCCACCGGCTCCCGCGCTGCTGCTGCGGCTCCCGCCGGTTCCGGCCGGCTCCCATGCCGTTGCCCCGGCTGCTGCCGGCTCCCGAAGAGAGTAATTTTTAATCATTACAATATATTTCATGTCACAAATAATGTTAAAATGAGGATATACTTATTTGTGACTCTTAGAATAAAATCTTATTAATGGAATAATGAGAACAAGGGAAATACGTATTTTTAAAGTTAACTCATCCGCATTGCCAAATTTTCTTTTGAAAGTATAAACGAATTTGCATTCTTGCCATCAATATAAGAACATGCCTATTACAAAGGAAATACAGTACTATTATTATTTTTAACTTTCCCAATCTAAAGAACATACAAGAATAATTTGCTTAGGACTGTCAAATCATGGACTAAAATCTCTGAAATCATGAGTCAAAATAAATCTTTCTTCTTTTACGTGTTATTGTCAGATATTTTGGTCACAGTGATGAAAAGCTGACTAACACATCCACTGAAATGTTTGGATATTGAAAAGCTAAAGAAAAAAAAATGGTCTGTTTTCTTTACATTATTATGCTAATTTAAAAAATGGTTAAGCTATACAATGTAGTGTCATTTCTTTTAAGAAAAAAAGGTGTCTTTCTATTAATTCTTGTCTTATTTTATATGATTCCAAATTTTGTAGTTTCTTCCATATAGGTTTTGTTGAGTTTAATATTAACAATTATTTTGTTTTTATTATAAAATATTTTTATGATTTTGAGAAATTTCTCCCTTTAAATACTTTTATGAACATAGATTTTCAGCCTCTTATCAAAATAATACATTATAAATTGCTTTAATAGATTTGCTCATACAACTTAATAAAAATAGTCCTAGTATGAATTTTTTTAAAAGATAGGCTTAATGAAGAATAGTTTATACATATATTAAAAATTCATCTTTTGAGTAGAACAAATCTATAATTTTTAATAAATGCATATATCTGTGTAATCACCACCAAAATATAAATATTGAGCTTTTTCATCACATCCAAAAGTTCCTTTTTGTAATTTAGACTCAACCACTTTGTTCCATTCCCATCCTCTGACAACTATTGAATGTATCCTTTCCTGATAGCTTTGCCTTTTCCAGAATAATTATAAATGGAACCATCTAATATATTACCTTTTTAAGCCTAGTTTTTTCATTTAGTATAATGGTTTCATAACTCTATTTTCTTGTTGCAAAGAAACTTGCAAAATGGTATTCATTTGATAGCTGTACAAGAATTGGTTTATCCATTTGCAAGTTGATGGATGCTATGGTTTGGATATGTGGTTTCCCCAAAAAGCTCAGGTTTGAGACAATGTAATGTGGAAGATTAGATTATGAGAGGTGCAACCTATCAGTGGATTAGTCTACTGATAGTGATTAACTTGACAGTAACTATATGCAGGTAGGATGTGGTTAAGAGAAGTAGGTCAATGCGGGTGTGCCTTCAGAATTTATATTTTGTCCCTGGTGAACAGAACTCCCTCCCTGTTTCCTGGTTGCCATGTCCTGAGCTGCTTTCCTCCTCCATGCCCTTCTTCCAAGATGTTCTGCCTCATCTTGGGCCCAGATTTATGGAGTCTGCTGAACATGGACTGAACCTCTGAAACTATGAACTTTTCCTCCTCTATGCTTTTGTTGTTAGGTCTTTTGATGACAGAGACAAAAAAAGCAGACTAAAACAATGGAAATTTGTGTTATTTCCTGATTTTCACATTATAAATAAAGCAACTATGAATATTTCTTTGCAGGCTTTATAGAAACGTATGTTTTCATTTCTCTTGGAAAAATACTTTAAAATGAGATTGCTTAGACATATGATAAGTAAGTATTTAACTTTATAAGAGATTTTCAAACTCCCAAAGTGCCTGTAATATTTTTTATTTTCCATCAAAATGGATGGAAATTCTAGTTGCTTCAATCTTGTCAGCAATGTGTAATGTCATTTTTTATTTTAAAATATAACTTATTTATCATAAAGTATATAGACATATTACATTCCATTTTTAACAGTTTTATCAAAACATAATTTATATACTATTCAATTTCATCATTTAAATGTACATTTGAATGGTTTTTTGGTATTCACAGTTATATGCAACCGCATCAGATAATCAATCTTAAAACATTTTCATCACATCAAAAATAAACCCCAGGGGGATCCAACATGGCGGCAGGCAGAGAGGCAGCGCTTTCAATACACCCCCAGTGATGGGGTCATAAAGTCACATGGATAACGCTTGGATTCTACCAACGGAGAATCTCCTAGCAAAATTCCACTGAAGAGAGACTGGCCGGGAGCTACCAGGATTTTTTGAAGCGTCAGTGTGACCCGGACGAGCAAAACCCTGCCACGAGACGCAGAGATCCAGATCCACTAGCCACAGTCCACGCGCCACAGGCGCAGCTGCCGATCCGTCCGCCCGCCCGCAGCCAAAGTGACTGGGTCCCGCTAGCCTCTGAGACGCAGCTTGGCAGGAAGAAGACTTTAGCCAAGCCTTCATGAAGTAGTGAGCCAGGAGCTGAGGCCAATCGGGACGGAGCAGTCCCACCCCTCCCTTCGGACACTCCGGCAAGGAGCCTGGGGCCCACCATAGCAGAGAGGTGACATCATCGGAGTTCGGCCGGTGGAATTCCTTCCCAGCAGAATCCACTTTAGCAGGTGTGTGACTCCCCATTCTTACACAAGCAGCCAGGAAACTTCATTGACCTCTCAGGGGTCGTGTCTGTAGGGAAGCAGAGGGGATCCCCGACCCCCAGCCCCCCATATCACCAGTGGTGACTCCCAAGGTCTTAGTCGCCAGTTTAACACAGCACTGGGGCTTAAAAGGGGCACGCGGTGGGGCTGCAAGTGTAACTAGATCTCTGGGGAATCACTTCTGGGGAACAGGACCTGGCTGGCTGGCTGACTGGAGGAAGGGTGGTAAGGGTTGGAGAATTGAAATGGCTCTGGACTGACAAGTCTGAGAGACTCCCAGGAGACGCCTTACAGAGATAGCTATCGGCAGGTAGAGTGCAGAAGCTCCGCTCGGAGGGCACAGCTCCACCTACTGGAAGAGAAAAAAGTGGATCTCTAAGACTTTAATTTTTTTGTTGTTGTTGTTGTTGCTGTTGTTGTTATTTTTTTCTCTTCTACTTCTCTCTCTGTTCCTTTCTCCCCTTTTCCTTCTCTCTTTCTTTCCCATTTCAAGTTTTATTGTTCTTTTCATTCTCCTCTAATCTATCTATCTCTCTATCCTTCTTTCTTTGTAAGAGCACCTTCATTCCCCTACCCCCCAACTTTCATCCCAAGTGTTACATCTTCCATTTCGTGTAATTGTCTAAATGCAAATAGGTGAATGTCTCGAGGCTGTCTATAAGACTCCTAAATACCTAGCTACTTCCAACACCCTGATCCAATTGCCTGGTAGTATCCACCTTCAGTGGAGCAATCTTCTAAAGTAGCCAAGACATACTAACCATCGTACCACCAGAGCACCTAACCTAAACATATAGTCCTAAGAACAAACAACAAATCACTATATGCATACAGAACCTAGAAGCCTTTTTATGAATTGAATGAATCAGCTTTAAAGTACAACAAAGCCCAACATTTCTAGGCATAATCTCCCACCACAAAGGAGAGACAACAGAGATATACAAGCCAAAACAAATGTATAGGAGAAAGCAGTTACAAAGCAGTCAAACAGAGCTGGAAAGCAACGTGAACAACATGAAAAAACAAGGGAAAAAAAGGATTACAAACAATGCAGGACAACTTAAATATACAGGAGGACCTAGAAGAATCAGAAACATGGACAGGGAAAGAAATCAAGGCATACCTAACTCAGATGGAATGGGAAATTAGAGAAGACATGAGACAGCAAATCCAAGCATTGAAAGTATATTTCGAAAAGGAACTAAACACACAAATTCAATCTGCAAAGAACGAACTTTACCAGGAGATAGAGATTTAAAAAAAAATCAAACAGTAATCCTAGAAATGCAAGAAACCATAAATCAGATTAAAAGTGCTAACGAGAATATTACAAATAGACTAGATCAAGTAGAAGTCAGAACATCAGATAATGAAGACAAAGTTTATCAACTTGAAAAGAATATAGTCAACACAGAAAAGATGCTTAAATCTCACGAGCAATCTATCCAAGAGATATGGGATCTCATCAAAAAACCAAATTTGAGAGTCATTGGGATAGAAGAAGGCACAGAGGTTCAGCCCAAAGGAATGGATAACTTACTAAATGAAATAATCCTAGAAAACTTCCCAGAGATGAAAGATGGAATGGATTGCCAAATCCTAGAAGCCTACAGGACCCCAAACAACCAAAACCATAATAGACCAACTCCAAGACACATAATTATGAAGATAGCTAACATACAGGACAAGGAGCGAATACTAAAAGCTACGAGAGAAAGGAGGCAGATTACATACAGGGGTAAACCAATTACATTAACGACTGATTTTTCATCAGAGACTTTGAGAGCGAGAAGATCCTGGAACAACGTATTTCAAACTCTGAAAAATAATGGATTCCAACCAAGAATACTGTATCCAGCAAAACTAAGCTTCAGATTTGACAATGAAATTAAAATATTTCACGATAAACAAAAACTAAAAGAATTCGCAACCAGAAAACCAGCACTGCAAAGCATTTTGAGCAAAATACTACAAGAAGAGGAATTGAAAAATAGCGCCCAAAACTAACAGTGGGAGGTATCTCAGTAAAGGGGGAGAAAAATAACCAAAGAGGGAAAACTAGCCAAACTAAAATAAATAAATAAATAAACATGACTGGAAGTACAAACCATATTTCAATAGTAACCTTAAATGTTAATGGCTTAAATTCACCAATCAAGAGACATAGGCTAGTAACCTGCATTAAAAAAACAAATCCAACAATATGCTGCCTTCAGGAGACTCATATGATAGGAAAAGACATACACAGGCTGAAGGTAAAAGGTTGGGAAAAATCATACCACTCACATAGCCCTCAGAAGCAAGCAGGAGTGGCCATACTCATATCGAATAAAGTCAACTTCAAACCTAAGGTAATCAAAAGGGATAAAGAAGGACACTATATACTGTTAAAAGGAACCATCCACCATCAAGACATAACAATTATCAATTTGTATGCACCAAACAATGGTGCTGCAACGTTCATAAAACAAACTCTCCTCAAGTTCAAGAGTCAAATAGACCACAACACAATAATTATGGGGGACTTCAACACACCGCTCGCGCCATTGGACAGATCCTCTAGACAAAAGCTGAACAAAGAAACTATAAAACTCAATAACGCAATCAATAACCTAGACTTAACCGACATATATAGAATATATCAACCATCATCAAGTAGATACACATTCTTCTCAGCAGCACATGGATCCAACTCAAAGATAGACCATATATTATGCCATAGGGCGATTCTCAGTAAATATAAAGGTGTGGAGATAATACCATGCACCATATCTGACCATAATGGAATGAAACTGGAAATCAATGATAAAAGAACGAAGAAAAAATCCTGCATCACCTGGAAAATGAACAATATGTTACTGAATGATCAATGGATTACAGAAGATATAAAGGAGGAAATCAAAAAATTCTTAGAGATAAACGACAATACAGACACAACATACCGGAATCTATGGGACACAATGAAAGCAGTTTTAAGAGGGAAATTCATTTCCTGGAGTTCATTCCTCAAAAAATGAAAAAACCAAACAAAGGAAGAAATAGAAGAGGCCATCAAAAGACTACCAACCAAGAAAAGCCCTGGACCGGATGGGTATACAGCAGAGTTTTACAAAACCTTCAAAGAAGAATTAATACCAATACTTTTTAAGCTATTTCAAGAAATAGAAAAAGAAGGAGCTCTTCCAAATTCATTCTATGAGCCCAACATCACCCTGATCCCAAAACCAGACAAAGACACTTCAAAGAAAGAAAACTACAGACCAATATCTCTAATGAACTTAGATGCAAAAATTCTCAATAAAATCCTGGTGAATCGAATACAAAAGCATATAAAAAAAATTGTGCACCATGATCAAGTAGGATTCATCCCTGGGATGCAAGCTGGTTCAATATATGGAAATCAATAAGTGTTATTCACCACATCAATAGACTTAAAGATAAGAACCATATGATCATCTCGATAGATGCAGAAAAAGCATTAGACAAAGTACAGCATCCCTTTATGTTCAAAACACTAGAAAAACTAGGGATAACAGGAACTTACCTCAACATTGTAAAAGCTATATATGCTAAGCCTCAGGCTAGCATCATTCTAAATGGAGAAAAACTGAAGGCATTCCCTCTAAAATCTGGAACTAGACAGGGATGCCCTCTCTCACCACTTCTATTCAATTTAGTTCTTCAAATACTAGCCAGAGCAATTAGACAGACAAAAGAAATTAAAGGCATAAAAATAGGAAAAGAAGAACTTAAATTATCGCTATTTACGGATGACATGATAGTATATTTAACAGACCCAAAAGGGTCTACAAAGAAACTGCTAGAGTTAATAAATGAATTCAGCAAAGTGGCAGGATATAAAATCAACACGCATAAATCAAAGTCATTCCTGTATATCAGCAACAAAACTTCTGAAATGGAAATGAGAAAAACCAGTCCATTCACAATATCCTCAAAAAAAATAAAATACTTGGGAATCAACCTAACAAAAGAGGTGAAAGATTTATACAATGAAAACTACAGAACCCTAAAGAGAGAGATAGAAGAAGATCTTAGAAAATGGAAAAATGTACCCTGTTCATGGATAGGCAGAACTAACATCATCAAAATGGCGATATTACCCAAAGTTCTCTACAGTTTTAATGCGATGTCAATCAAAATCCCAACGGCATTTCTTGTAGAAATAGATAAAGCAATCATGAAATTCATATGGAATAACAAAAGACCCAGAATAGCAAAAGCAATTCTAAGCAGCAATTGTGAATCTGGAGGTATAGCGATACCAGAGTTCAAACTGTACTCAAAGCAATAGTAACAAAAACAGCGTGGTACTGGTACCAAAACAGCCAGGTGGATCAATGGTACAAAATAGAGGACACAGAAACCAATCCACAAAATTACAACTTTCTTATATTTGATAAAGGGGCTAAAAGCATGCAATGGAGGAAGGATAGCATCTTCAACAAATGGTGCTGGGAAAATTGGAAATCCATATGCAACAAAATGAAACTGAATCCCTTTCTCTCGCCATGCACAAAAGTTTACTCAAAATGGATCAAAGAGCTTGATATCAAATCAGAGACCCTGCACCTGATAGAAGAAAAAGTTGGCTCCGATCTACATTCTGTGGGGTGGGGCTCCAAATTCCTTAATAGGACGCCCATAGCCCAAGAGTTAATAACAAGAATAAACAAATGGGACTTACTTAAACTAAAAAGTTTTTTCTCAGCAAGAGAAACAATAAGAGAAGTAAACAGGGAGCCTACATCCTGGGAACAAATCTTTACTCCTCACACTTCAGATAGAGCCCTAATTTCCAGAATATACAAAGAACTCAAAAAATTAAACAATAAGATAACAAATAACCCAATCAACAAATGGGCCAAGGACCTGAACAGACACTTCTCAGAAGAGGACATACAATCAATCAATAAGTACAAGAAAAAATGCTCACCATCTCTAGCAGTCAGAGAAATGCAAATCAAAACCACCCTAAGATACCATCTCACTCCAGTAAGATTGGCAGCCATTATAAAGTCAAACAACAATAAGTGCTGGCGAGGATGTGGGGAAAAGGGTACACTTGTACATTGCTAGTGGGACTGCAAATTGGTGCGGCCAATATGGAAAGCAGTATGGAGATTCCTGGGAAAGCTGGGAATGGAACCACCATGTGACCCAGCTATCACCCTCCTCGGACTGTTCCCTGAGGACCTTAAAAGAGCATACTATAGGGATACTGCCACATCAATGTTCACAGCAGCACAATTGACAATAGCTAGACTGTGGAACCAACCTAGATGCCCTTCAATAGATGAATAGATAAAAAAAATGTGGCATCTATACACAATGGAGTATTATGCAGCACTAAAAAATGACAAAATCATAGAATTTGCAGGGAAATGGATGGCATTAGAGCAGATTATGCTAAGTGAAGCTAGCCAATCCTTAAAAAACAAATGCCAAATGTCTTCTTTGCTTTAAGGAGAGCAACTAAGAACTGAGCAGGGGGGAAGAGCATGAGGAAAAGATTAACATTAAACTGAGATGAGAGGTGGGAGGGAAAGGGAGAGAGAAGGGAAATTGCATGGAAACGGAAGGAAACCCTCATCATTATACGAAATCACATATATGAGGTTGTGAGGGGAAAGGGGGGGGAAGGGAGAGAACTGAACAACAACAGATGATGTAGAGAGGGAAGATGGGAGGGAGGGGAGGGGGGATAGTAGGGGATAGGAAAGGCAGCAGAATACAACAGTCACTAATATGGCATTATGTAAACATTGTGAATGTGTAACCGATGTGATTCTGCAATTTGTATTTGGGGTAAAAATGGAAGTGTATAACTCACTTGAATCAAATGTATGAAAGATGAAAAAATAAAATAAAATTAAAATAAAATAAAATAAAAATAAAAAAATAAACCCCAGGACAGAAGGATATGGCACAAAGCCCTGGGTTCAATCCCCAGCACCACAGGAAAAAAGAAACAAAGAAAGAAAGAAATCCCATACTTCTTAACTAACAATCCTTTATTCCCCACCCCCACTCTGGGCCTTGAAAAACCACAGTCAACTTTCTTTCTCTGTAGGTTACTTATATAGTTTTTTGTTTGTGTGTGTGTGTGTGTGTGTGTGTGTGTGTGTATGTGTGACTATCTGCTTTTACATAAAATAATGGTTTTGAAATTTATCCATGATGTAGCTTGTATCCATGCTTTATTCCTTTCTGTAACTGAATAATATTCAATTGTATGGATTCTATATTTTGTATATGTTTTTCCATTTATAGATATTTAGGTTGCTTCCATTTTTTGACTGCTATTAATAATTCTGCTATAAAATTCCATATGTAATTCTCTTGTGGACATATGATTCCATTTCTCTTAGGTTCAAATTTCTTTTAACAAACACTGTTTTTTTAGAGCAGTTTTGCATTTTCTCTATGTTGACCAGAAAATATAGACTTTTCCTACATATCCGCTGTTTCCCCACATGCACTGCTTTCCTATCATGTACCTCTCATGGGTGAGTAGCACATTTGTTATAATCAATAAACTTACACTGATGCATTATTTTCACACGAAGTCCATAGTTTACATTAGGTGTTCTACAATCTATGGTTTCAACAAATTTATGATGACCTATGACTAAAATAGTTTCATATAGAATAGTTTCAGTGCTCCTAAAATCCTTTGTTCTTCATCTATTCATTATCACCTCTGTAGCCCCAGGCAACCAAAGACTTTTTATTAGTCTCTCCATAGTTTCTTCCTTCTAAAATGTTAAATGGAATCCTACAGTATGTAGCACCTTCAGAATATCTTCTTTTACTTAATAATTAAAATTCGTGGTTTCTCAATGTCATATCATCAAGTCACCTGTATTTATCTTCATACTTACCTTTTTATGCTTGTTATTACTTTCTGTAGATGAGCATTTCTATCTGGTATCATTTTTCCATCAGCATATTGAATTTCCTTTAGGGTTTTTTGTAGTTTATGCCTGCTTGTGACAAAATCAATTTCCATTTACCTGAAAATATCTTCCTTTCTTCATTTTGAAAAGATATTGTCACTGGATACAAGATTCTTTTCTCCAGCATTCCTTGAAGGATGTCATAGGTGTCATATTTTCATGGTCTTGTAATGTATCTGCTGAGAATTCAGCTGTTCTTTTTTTTATTTTTCATGCATATAATGCATCATTTTTCTCTGGATGCCTTTAAGATTTTTTCTCTTTATTTGTATTTAAACATTTAAAGTATATTTTATTTATACTTTTTTATGGATTTTTTAAAATTTGTGAGTTTGTCTATAAGTTTTCTGTAAGAATCTATAAGTTTTATTTTTTGAAAAGTTTTGGTTAGATTTTCTTTAAATATTTTATCTGTTCCTTTAACTTTCTACCTTTTTTCTGGGCCTCTAATACATAAAAAATAATCATCACAAGAAAAAACCCCAGTTAAACAAATAAATCAATAACTGGGAAAAGAACAAACTAGAATTTCTCAAAAGAAGAAATACAAATGGATAACAAATGCACGAAAAGCATTTTTTATAGCTTTAGCAATCAAAAATCCATATCAAAACAACATTGAAATATCATCTCACTCCAGTTAGAAAGGCCATCATCAAGAATAAAAATAATAATAAATGATGGCTCAGATGCAGGGAGAAAGAAACATTTATACACTATTGGTGGGATTGTAAATTAGTACAGACACTATGAAGACCAGTATGGAGGTTCCTTAAATGACTAGGAAGAGAACCTCAGTAGATAGCCCAATCCTACTATGCAGCTTCACCAAATAATAAAAATAGCCTCATTATTATCCAACCTTCCTTAGTTTGTGTCTTCCACTACATTGTATAGAATAGTTGCTTTAGCTCTAGCCATCACATATGCCAGAAGAAAGAATAAAGAGAGGGCATGTTACCTCTAGGTACATTCGCTTCCTAGATGGCCCTCAAGACACTTATTTTGTATCATTGGCCAAAACTCATTTACATTGACACATTTAGCAAAGGAAGTTTGGAAATGCAGTTTTATTTCTCAGGGACCAGATCCCCAGTAAAAAAATATAAGTTTTATTATTAAATAAGATGGGAATAATCTATATTAAGAGGAAAGTAATAGCCTCTGCCACAATGCCTCATCTATACTATTATATTATAACTTTATTGATTGAAAGAACATCTTAATCATCATTTTAAAGCTGATGGAAAGGTAGTTTTCAATGTCTTCCATATAATATGTACTTAATAACTTTTTGCTGAATGGATAGCTAAAGATTAATTTAGTTTTCAAAGAGTCACAAGTTTTTCTTCCCTTCTAGTATTTTGTAGGACTCAGCTTAAAATAGTGAATTAAGAGAATTTATGATGTGATATTAATATAGCATTTTTAAGTCTCTATGTTAATCACAGGTAATACGAGTAGTATGAGTCAAAATTCAGCTTCCAAATGATTCTATGAGCTATTCTACAATCTATGATCTACAAAGATAGTCTTATATCATATTCATTTGAATAAATTTTATTTTGTTATTATATATACATAGAATAAAAGGTCATTTACTTTGCAGCGGTATTTTTATGTTTTTCTGATAGTTGCAGTGTCATCACTGATGATCTAAATAAATATTCATGGCTGATTACATTTTATAACTTTTTTATTAGGTAACACTCAAGGTAACGCCATGAATCTCATAATGGATAATAACCTGGTATTCTATAAATAGAAAATGAAGCACAGAAAGTGTAGCTCTCTTAATCATGGTAACAGGTCAGTAGGAAATACTGACTAGGCATACATAAAAAAGCAGTTTCAGTGTTTATTAACAGCATGCAAAAACTTTATATTTGGACTTGCTAACAGCATCTAAAACTCTTAGATGCCATAAAAAGCAATATTAGCAGAAATATAATATATAATGAAACAAGCAATAATTAAGAATATAAAAAATAAAGGTATATATGCATTCAAAAATAGAGATCTTATATATATGTGAAGTAAAAATTGAAACATTATAAAAGGAAATTTGAAAGACATTGACTCAGATAGTGATTTGCCACAATACTATAAGAAACTAAGTCAAGCAGGACAAATTCTCAAGGTTTCAAAAGCACAACTAACAAAATACATTTGTCAATGTGCATGGAAATGCCCAAATTAGGGCTGGGGGTATTTTGTAAAAAAAAAAAAAAAATGCCCAACTAAACACGTTACTTCCAAGGATATTATAAACATTTAAAATTTAACCTCATTTGAAATTAATTTTAATAAAAATCCATAAATTGTTTTTTTCATCACAAAACCTATATTAGAAATTAACAATAAATTGTTTATGAGAGATAGTGAAATTAAAAATGCACTATTGAAATAATGTGTATGTGAAAAGGAAAATAAATATGGAGGTTACAAAAAGTGTCCTTGTAAGAAACAAATTCCATTTTCCTGTGTGCTGTAGCTAAATAAATACTTTAGATAAATTTGTAGTAATAAATTATGAAAAGTCAAAGAAGATTGAAAATTTATGAATTAAATGTTCAACTCAAAAAGCTAGGGAAAAATAACAGGGCAAACCTAAACAATGTAGAATTAATAAGATACTAGAGATAAGAACAGAAATTGATATAGTGTGGAACTAGAACAAAATTGAGAAAAATGACTTACTTGACAGGACTAATAAAATAGATAAATCTTTATCAAAGATGATTAATAAATCAGAGAAAAGGCAAAAATAAACAATATTTGGCTCTGGAAAGATTTATAAATTAACATAGTGTAATGGTTTTGCAAATAACACAAAATCCAGTCCATTAAGTGAAAAAATTCAAATAAAATGAAAAAAAAATACATATAACATTGATTATGGATATTGACAAACAGAAGTGAAAATGTAAGCAAATGATATTAAAGATATTTAATGAAAGCAATTCAATTCTTTCCTATACTGCCCCCGCCATCATACACAAACGCTTACAGATGTCTTATTATATTATTGAGTTTTACCTATCTTATACAAATTGCTTCAAAAATAAAAGGATAGATGTACCTATAAGGCTAATTTACATTTCATAACACATAAGAAGTGCACAAGAAAAAGAAAAGTTGAGACAAATATTATGAAAAAAACATGTAAAAATTCTGAAATAAAAATATCCCTAAAACAAATTCAGCAGTCTGTATGTAAATACATTAAGATGAAAGATGAGGAAGGTAGGCTCCTTTAAAAAAAATCATCAAAAACATTATGGCTAGATTAAAGGAGAAAAGGAATGATCATTTTAGTAGGTCCAAACAAATCAGTAGATTAAAAATCATCCATATTGCATGATACAAGCTATTAGAAAATTAGGAATGAAAAGAAATTTCTTTAACCTGATAAATGCTTTCTACCAAAAACCTAGAACAATATGCTCAGTACAAAACAAATTTTATTCTTAGTGGTAATAGTAAGGAAATATTATTTAATAATCTATCTAACACAAGGATATCAACAATCTTTATTTTCCAATGTTCTGTTAAAAACATGATAACTTTATCATTATTAATGTAAAGTTCAGTAATTTTATCAAACAAAATATCAATTAAACAAATTAATAGTATGTCTGTATATTGTTAATATGAATTATAAAATGGAATAAAACCATATAATTTAAAATAGCAACAAAAATTATAAGAAATCAAATGATACATTTTAATAATTATGTGCACCCAATTTTAAAGAAATATGGAAGAGAATAAGAAAACTTAAATAAATTATGAGATCTATTATATTAATAAGTGGGAAGACTCAGTATGATAAAGACATTGTCACAAACATAAAACTATTATCCAGTGGGATTTTATTTCAAAATCCCAGTAAATTTATTTTCCATAAAACTTGAAATGTTTCATTCTAAAATTCATTTGGAAGACTAAGGTAAGGAATTACAAAATTTTCAAATTTCACAAATAAAAGCAAGGTGTTTCATTCTGTTATAGATTTGTTATGAATCTATGGCAATTAACAAAGTGAGATATTAACGTAGGGATGAAAAAATCGACTAACAGAACAGAATAGATACCAAAGAAATACAGTTATGAGTATATAAAAACTTTACAGGTATTGTTAGTCAGAAATTGAAAAAAATGTACTAAATAAATGATATCATGGTAACTATTTACATAGAAAACCATTATATCCTTAACTCACAACAACCAAAAAATAAAAAGTTCAAATTAAATTCTTCATTAAATGTATGATAAATTTAAAAGAAAAGAATGTTATTAGGAAACTTATGAATTTAGTATAGGAAATAATATATTAAAGTAATGTTAAATGTGTAAATCTTAATGGAAAAATATTTATAAAATTCGTAAAATTTAAAAAAAAAAACTCTAAAATGGAAGAGACCATAGCCAATTTAAAATTTAAGTCACAGACTGGGAAGAAATACTTATTATTCCATGCTAATAATAAAAAGGGACTTTGTATCTAAAATATGAAAAAAATAATTAGTCCAAAGACAATTGCCCTTACTAAAAGAAAATAGGCAAGTGATATTAAAAGACAATTATAGGGAATGCCTTCAATTTTTCTCCATTAAGAATGATGTTGGCCTGGGGCATAGCATAGATAGCCTTTATGATGTTGAGATATGTTCCTGTTATCCCTAATTTTTCTAGTGTTTTCTTAATGGAGAAAAATTGAAGGCATTTCCTCTAAAAACTGTAACAAGACAAGGATGCATTCTTTCACCACTTCTATTTAACATAGTTCTTGAAACACTGGCCAGAGCAATTAGATGAAAGGAATTAAAGGGATACACATAGAAAAAGAAGAACTCAAATTGGTACTATTTGCTGATGACATGATTCTATACCTAGAAGACCCAAAAAGCTCCACCAGAAAACTTCTAGAACTAGTACATGAATTCAGCAATGTAGCAGGATATAAAATCAACACCCATAAATCAAAGGCATTTCTGTATATCAGTGTCAAATCCTCAGAAAGGGAAACGAGGAAAACTACCCCATTTACAATAGCCTAAAAAAAATACTGGGAATCAACTTAACAAAAGAGGTGAAAGATCTATGTAATAAAAATTACAGAAAGAAATCAAGCAAGACCATAGAAGATGGAAAGATCTACCTTGCTCTTGGACAGGCAGAACTAATATTATCAAAATGACCATACTACCAAAATCATTATACAGATTTAATGCAATTCCAATCAAAATCCCAATGGCATTCCTCATAGAAATAGAAAAAGCAGTCATGAAACTCATCTGGAAAAATAACAGACCCAGAATAGCTGAAGAAATCTTTAGCAGGAAGAGTGAAGCAGGTGGCATCACTATACCAGACCTTAAACTATACTACAGAGCAATAATAAAAAAAAAACAGCATGGTATTGGCACCAAAACAGACTGGTAGACCAATGGTATAGAATAGAGGACACAGAGGCTAATCCACAAAATTACAATTATCTTATATTAGTCAAAGTTGCCAAAAACATGCATTGGAGAAAAGATAGTCTCCTCCACAAATGGTTCTGGGAAAACTGGAATTCCATATGCAACAAAATGAAATTAAACCCCTATCTCTAACCATGCACAAAACTCAATTCAAAATAGATCAAGGACTTAGGAATAAAACTAGAGACTCTTTATCTAATAGAAGAAAAAGCAGGCCCTAATCTTCATCGTGTGGGATTAGGCCCCAACTTCCTTAATAAGACTCCTTTGGCACAAGAATTAAAATCAAGAATCAATAAATAGGATTAATTCAAACTAAAAAGTTTCTTCTCCACAAAAGAAACAATCTGTGAGGTTTATAAAGAGCCTACATCTTGGAGCAAATCTTTACCCCTCACACATCAGATAGAGCACTAATCTCTAGGGTATATAAAGAACTCAAAAAGCTAAGCACCAAAAAACAAATAACCCATCAATAAATGGGCCAAAGACGTGAACAGACACTTCTCAGAAGAGGATATACAATCAATCAACAATCCCACTAAAATGCAAATATAAACAACAAAGACATTTCATCTCTAGCCCTACCTTCATTAGATTTAGCAAATGTTTTATAAATATAACATACCAAGTGTCTATAAGGCTTTGAGGAATCAGGAACTCGTACATTACTGATAAGTGTATAAATTGCTTCAAACACTTATAAGAACATTTGCAATACCCTACACTATTACTGTTTCCTAGGTGTGTATCTTATAGAAGTTTATCAATCAAAACATTTGAGAAAATCATCTTAAAGGGAGGAAACATTTATTTGGTTCATCATTTCAGAGGTTTCAGTCCATGGTTGCTTGGTCCTACCGTAAAGCAAAATATCATTGCAGGGAACACATGGTAGAACAATGCTACTTACCTTTATGGTGGCCAGGAAGCACAAAGAGGGAGAAGAGGCTGGGGTCCCCAAATCCACTTAAGGGCATTGCCCCAGTGACCTAACTTCTTTCTCCTGAACTCCATCTCTTAAAGATTCCACTAGCTCCTAATAATACCACAGGCTGGGGAACAAGCTTTTAACACATGAGCCTTTGGAGGACATTGTAGATCCAAACTATTATGGTTTGAATATGAGATGTCTCCCAAAAGTTCTTGTTGATTCAGAGGTTGAATTATGAAATTATGAGAGCTGTAACCTAATCAGTACATCCTAGTTTGAATGGACTAGGTGGTACCTCTATGCAAGTGGGGCATGGCTGGAAGAGGTGGGTCACTTGGGGGCATTCTCTGGAGAGGTTTATCTTCCCTGTAGACTCTTCCTCCTTTTCTTTCTCTCCCTGCTTCCTGGTGGACATGAACAGGGCAGACCATCTCTGCTTTGCCCTTCCTCCATGATGTTCACATTCAGTCCAGAGCAATGAAGGGGCCCACCATGGACTACACCTCTGAAACAATGAGCCAAAATAAATGTTTCCTCCTCTGCATTGTCTTTATCAGCTACTTTGGTTACAGACATGAAAAAATGAGTAACACACAAACTATTGCAAGAAGCTCACATAACTGTGTGAGAAAACATGAGAATATATTTTTAAGCATTGTAATAGTGAAAAAGAAATGAGAACTTTCTAAATATACTTCACTAGGAGGAAGGAGAAATACACAGGTGTTTGTTCATTCAAGGAAATACAATGCAACAATTAAGATGGGTTAACTATGGTTACAAGTACTGACTTGAATAAATCTTCAAAATACAGTGTTGAGTATAGAAGATACACAGAGACTTGTTAATGGTTGGAGATTACATAAGTGTGGAATGTTGTTGGTAAGGATTTTTAGTTGAATACGGTGTCAATTTTCACTGTTTTAAAATAGTAATAATATTAAAATTAATATTTGAATGGTATTTTGAATTTTCTAAAGGAATTTTTCATATATATTTCCTGATTGCATTCTCATAAGAAACTTGTGAGTTTGGTGTTATTTTTTTATCCCCACTTAAAAAAAAGACCAATTCAAGCCATAGTTTATTTACATGGCAGAAAGGTGACTCAAACCCAAGCCTTTAATACCAAAGCCATCAAGTAGATTTCATAAAATAATCACCATTGTGGGCATCTATTTGATTTACGTTAAAGCATGGAATTGTTTTTATTTCCTTTCCTCCACATTATGACCTTCTCATTACTGTAGACATAAATTTGTAGTACTTCTCATGTGTCAACAATTATCATCATAAATTTTATTCCCTCATTATTAACTATAATTCTTTTATTACTGAGACCTGCCAATTACATTTCCAAAAATGTGTCCCAAATCTCTTCATGTCTACTCACCTCTTCTGTTTTCACTCTAATCATCTTTTGCCTATGCTACTGAAGTAGCTTCGTAATCCATATGGATAGTTCCAACTTAAGAAAGCTTGGCTTAAGATATGACTTTATAATGGTGAAAAAGCAATATATATTTAGCAGAAAATATACGTTGAATTTGGAATTTCAGTCTTTTCCAGGCTAGCCATTTTCAGTGTGATACTCTTTTGCATGCTGTGCAGGAGCTCCCAGTCAGCCACATGATCACTAGAGACCACAGTCCACTAGTGTTGCTAAACTATACTGTTCCATAGCTTAAGTATATTAGATGCATTTTCACCTTATAATATTTTCAGCTCAGAATGCATTCTTCAGGATGGAGCCCCATCATAAGTTAAGGAATGCCTGTATCTGACCTGTGCTTCTAGCTTCTGGTTCTTACAAAATACAAAATGCCTCCTGTACCTTATTGGAACTTTTAAAATATGGACATGAATACGTAGTGTTCTAAAGGGAAGAAAAGTGTATCTGAAAATCTTTCACAGTGGTTGCCTTTGCATATTGCCTCTCCAATTCCTTTTGTTCAATTAATTAACTGTCAACCAGCAAATACTTACGGAACACTGGGCAGAAAAGGCCTGAACATTCTGACTCAACCTGATTCAACTATGTGACATGGTTGATAAAAAGGCAATTGCTATAAAACTCTTGTTTATAATATGGGTTTTTATTTCTCTAGCAAGAAGTACAAATGAGAAAACAAAAGTCTGTCCCTCTTAAAGAATATTTTGTTTAAATTTCTAAATTCAAAAAAAATATAAAATGAAAAGTGAATTCTACTCATACTTCCTACCCACTATTCTTTTTCCTGAGAGTTAACTCTTAATAACATTGCTATCATTTCTTTATTAAAGTATATTCTGGTGTGTATGTGTATCTACAAATGTATTTTTCTGAATTTTACAAATATACTATACATGGTTCTTCACCTTTCTTTTTTACTTAGCAATATATCTTTTATATATATATATATATATATATATATATATATATATATATATTTTCCATATTAGCTCAAATGGATGTACTTAATTCCTATCAATGACTACATAATATCCCATCAGTTGGATGCCTTCAACTAGTTTCTTCAATCTTGTTTATTTTTTGTCATTAAGGAATTTTCACATTTTTGATGTACAAAGTCTCCTCTTTGTGTTTTGTTTGACTTTTATGTTGCTGTGACTAAAACACACGACAAGAACTACTTAGAGGAGGAAAAGTTTATTTGGGGTTCATGATTTCAGAGGTCTAAGTCCACAGATGACTAATTCCATTGCTCTGGGCCAAGGTGAAGTCCTGCATCATGGGGAAGGGGCTCAGCAGAGGAAATCTGCTCAGCTCTGGAGAACCAGGAAGGAAAGAGGTGATAGTGAAAGGGCTACAGGGAAGATGAACCCTTCCGGGGCATATCCCCAGTGACCCATCTTCTCTAGCCACACCCACATGCCTACCGTTACCACCCAGTCAGGTGGTAACTATTAAAACCAGGGTGTATTGATTAGGCTACAGCTCTCACAACATAGTCATCTCACCACTGAATATCCCTGTAGAAACACAGGAGTTCATATCCAAACCATAATATGTTTGCTACCCAGTAACAGTTTAAGTATTTGTTTTTAGACTATTTCTATCATTTTTGGTGATTTAGGATATGAAAAAGAGGATGCTGCATATATTCTAGTTCACCAGCTTCAGCTGGAACTAAAATAAAATGTTGTCACATGGCTTATAGAGTTTCATTCTATTCTATTCTGGTTAGACAACATATATGAATCTGGGTAATATATTAATATGAGAAAAAATGATTTAAAGTGAACTCTTGAAGGATTTTGAAAGTATATTAGAAATAATGAAAGTTATTCAGCTTAAAAAAGGGAAGACTTAAGAACGTGGGTATAAAATTTATCCTCATATATTTGAAAAGCAATCAAGAATTAGAATGAGAACTTGGATTTGAGCTTATGGGAGGTTGTTCAGACATGGAAAACCAATCATTCCTAGAGGAATAGGTTTGAAATTGGGGAATGTGCGGAGGTTATAGGATGATTCAAAGCAGGCATGTAGAGCATAATATTTAGAGAGTATTGAAATAGACAATCATTGGCAGTGCACATGGGTAGTCAGTGTGATTCTGTTATTAGGCAAGCAGAACAGTGTGATGGGCACTCTGGGAGCAAGAATTATAGTATCACCATGAAGCCTTAGTTTTAGGAGGTACATAAAATTTAAACAACCATCCAAACTCTGAATATCCTCTGGAAGATCCACATGAATGATTCATTTATCATAAGTATAAATACATCCAGAGAGTCAAGGTATTCATTTCAAGGTTTTCTATTTTATCTTTAGAAAGCCCTATTTAAGAAAGATATTTCTTTAAAAAAACCTCTTTATTATAATTTATATATTTAGGAAATTTTGAAACATATCAAAATGCTATATAAAAGTACATGGCACCTTATAATGTAGAAAAAATGTGAGGCAGTAAATAACATACCCAGCCTTCCCATTATGCACCTTTTTTCCCGCCTCTGTAACTTGTCCTCTTGGTGGGAGTCCCTCCCTCTGAGCCCCAGAACCTTGTGCTCCCAGTCTTAAAACATGTTCTCAGGAAAGCAATGTAAAATGCACTGGTGAAAATAAAACCAATAACTTCAAGTGTTACCTTTATTTGATATTTGCATCTTAACCTTATACTTTAAAAAGCCTGGAATTTTAGTGTTGGCTAGTAGATGATTTCATTGGTGCCTCTGAAACCTCATGTTAAATTCAAACATGGTTATCCCTAGTTGTAAATATTTAAAATTTAGTATTTTTTTTCTTTATAGTCTCTGTTTGAGAAAATAGTAAGAGTGAATAGCAGTGTAAATGATGCTTCGAGAGTCTCTCATGATATTTACCACAACATGCAAATATATTTTAACCATTTTATGAGAGTAATTTCTGTTGATTTCTGTTCAGATCCTTAGTAATTACTCAAAAGCAGTTATTGCTCTTAGATAACCTTTGTTACATTTTATTTTTTTTCTATGTTGTGCACATGAAAGTAGAAATGTTATTTTGACAAAAATACATTAGCAGAATTATCTTTTCAGCATTATTTTAGTGGTTGAATTTCAGAAAGTGATTTGCTTGAGGAAATTCAGATTTTTAAAAATTAAGATGGCAAAAAATATTTCTTATAATGACCTTCTATCTACTGATTTATAGCTTTACCAACTAGCACTTCTCATGAGTCTTGCCTCCACACCTTGCATCCAAAGTTTCTGTTGCCCAGAATGCCTTATACCCATCCCTCTTGTCCATGTGTCAAAGGTTCACTCAAGTCAATATTTCTTTTAAAATGGCTTTGATTGACCTGGGCTGTAGTATTTTTCTAAAATATTATAAAATACCTTGTATATATCTTATCTATCAGATATGTAAATATAGATATTATTATGGTTTAGATGTGAGGTGTCCCCCAAAAGCTCATGTGTGAGATAATGCAAGAACAGTCAAGGTGAAATGATTGGGTTATGAGAGCCTTAACCTAATTAGTGCATTAATCCCCTGATAGCAATTAACTGGGTGGTAACTATAGGCAGATAGGATGTGGCTAGGAGGTAGGAGCATGCCGTTGGTGTTTATATTTTGTCATGGTGAGGAGAATGCTCGCTCTCTCTCTCTCTCTCTCTCTCTCTCTCTCTCTCTCTCTCTCTCTCTCCCTCCCCTACCATGCCTTAAGCTACTTTACTACATCACACATTCCACCATGATGTTATTCCTTACCTCTGGCCCCAAAGAATGGAGTTGGTCATCTATGGATGGAGATCTGAAACTGGGAGCTCCAAAATAAACTTTTCCTCCTCTAAAATCACTCTTGTCAGGTCTTTTGGTCATGACAATGAAAAAAACTAACTAAAACAGATATGGATACAAGTTTATCTCAGGCATATATAATATTAGATACCTTTTCCAGTGTATCTTTCTTACAACTCAACTTCACTATAAATTTCAAAGCCAAGATTATGTCTTATACATCTCTGTAAAAACAAATGACAGCTAACACAGTAAGCATATTGACTGTTTTCTAGAAGAACATTGATTGCTCCTAGATTTCACTACTTGAACCCTTGTATATGTGAGTGAATGAATAGGACTTGAAACTAGGAAGTATGTGGAGTGTACCAATACTACTTCTTGGCCAAAGTACTAAGTAGATAAGCTTACATTCCATTCCTTTTCTTTTCATTTCCTTACCCTTTTGGTTTTTCTGCATTTCTGAATGTTTAAGGTTTAAAAGGAGTCATTGGCTTCTTAAAAACCAGTACTGCACCTTCCAACCAGTGTGACTATTGCTCTATGCTTCTGACTTGAAATGTTTGCTGAGAGCCTGATCTATCCTAGATATGGTTCTTGGAAATTTCCTTTTGTTAATGAGTTAGTATGAAATACCTCAGTTTGGTCTTCTTAAGACTGGTAACTTTCAAAGAATGGAAGGGCAGAAATTTCAACAGGCAACATCCAAGGAGTGCTGAGCACAATGTTACTGAATAAACCTCTCCATTTACACCAATCCTTTTGGCTACTTCTTCCCTCATAAGGCCATGAGAAAGATCTTAGGTTATTTTAGGTTATTTTTGTGTAAGGTTTCTTTCAATGCATTGCCATCAGGAAGGATCTGGTATTCTCAGAGGAAGACATACAGAGAACAATTTGTGGTTTGGGGTTGTTAGTATATTTAAATTTTTATTTTTAAATAATTATGGATTCACAGGAAGTTGCAAAGAAATGTATGGAAAAGTGTTGTGTACCTTTCCCTAAACTCTAATGTTAACATCAGAAAACAGACATGGGTAAAAATTTTAAAACATATTCGGATTTCACCAATTATTCAAGCAATAGTATGTATGTGCACACACACGCACACACACAGAGCTCTATGCAATTTTATCATATGTGTGTGTTCATGTGACCCAAACAAGGGTACATAACTACTATCACCACAAGGGTCCCTCATTTTGTCCCTTCATAGCCATCCCCTCCTTCTAATTACCACTAAACCATTCTGCATCTCTATAATTTTATATAAATAAAATATTATAAATATTTATAAAATATTTTAAATATTATAAAACTGAATCATACAGTTTGTATTCTGTTGGGATTTTGTTTTTGTTTTTTTTCATTTAGCATAATTCTTTTGAGGCTCATCCAAGTTATGTGTATCAATAGTTCTTTGCATTGCTCAGTGGTATCCCAATGGTATTGACAAAAGACATTTGGGTAGTTTGCAATGTGGGGCTATTATGAACATATTGGGATGTAGGTTTTGAAGCTCGTAATTTTCTTTGAAGAATTATTGTGACACATTTTCATGACTTTCATGGTTTAACATGTGAAATCTGCCATCATTTAAATCAGTTTTCCTCTATTGGCAATATGTCATTTTTTCTGACTGTTGAAGTCTTTATTTTCAGAAGATTGATTATGGTGTGTCTTGGCATGAATTTCTCTAGGCTTATCTTATTTGTGTTTTACTCTGCTATTTGAATCTATAAGTTAACCTCTTTCACCAAATTTGGAAAGTTTTGAGTGGTATTGTTGTTGCAGCTCTCTGGGCATTGGGAGGAGATGCCCTGTTACTACCACTATGGAAGAACAGGAATATTTAACTTATAAAGAAAAAAGGTTATTTTGGCTCATGGCTTCTAATTTTTCATGCCAAGATTGGGGTGGCCCATTACTTTGGGTCTCTGGTAAAAATGACACATTGTGATGGGAGTATATAGCAGAGCAAACCAGTTAGGTAATGAGCCAGAAGGCAGAAGAGAGGACTGGTAGTGTCCCAAGATTCCTTTTGAGGACATATACCAAATAACCTAAGGACCTCCCAGAAGACTACACCTGCCAATAATGCCACATTGGGCAACACTCAATATCCAAACTGTACCAGACACTATTAATACTACTGCTCCTGTGTTTGGTGAAGCCTGCTACTGCTCCAGCGTGAAGATGTCATTATGTATGTATTGGGTTTTCTTGCTCCTTCTGCTGCTTGCTGGGCTACTTTTCCATCCTGGGTACTGGGGGACTGAGTTATATGCTACCCTGGATATACAATTATGTGGATCTCTCCATCAGGTCTCTGTTGGGCTACTTTTTATGGAGGGGGGCGCTCTTCTAGCCAGCAAGGTCAGGCTTTTCCTGTTTCCTTCTCTTCCTCTTCTATACCCATTGGAGGTCCAGATTGCAGAGAACAATTTGGGGTTTGGGGTTGAAAGTATATTTACTTCTCCAAAGCCTAGACTGTGCTATGTGGGAAAACCCAAGGGACTTGGTATGGTATAATCTGCCTTCTTTCCATCTTTCAGGGACATTTATGATTGTTGAATTATTTCCAGGGTTTTTAGTTGCAATTTAGAGGGGATGAGCAGGGAAAAGTGAATCTATGCCATCTTTTCCTGGAATCCAAAGGCCTATGCCTTTTATGATATTTTATAAAACGAGGATGAGAGTTTAAGTACTGGTAAAGTATATAGAACTAACATATTGGGATCCATGTTGGAGCAAGATATTAAAAGTAAATATCTGTACTCTTTTCTCCCTTCAAATTTAATAGTGTAATTTTTAAGAGGATTAGAGATTTGTTTGACTTCTATTTCTTACTAATGAGCCATCAATTATCCTCAATGAAGATCCGTACCCACTGGGTATATTAGCTCCCTTTCAAAAACTTCTAACCAGATATCACTACTATAACACAATGGGGCACTTCTTGTAATTTTATGAGAGTTTCTTATTCTTTTTTGTAACAGTTTTAATAGTGTTTGCATTCTATACTTTAATATTAAATTATTCAGAAGGATAACAAATGACAATTTCGAAATCTAAGAAAACTATGTCAGTTAACACAAAGTGAATCATTGTATCCATGGCCAATGAGGTTTTGACCCACTCAGTTTCTAAGACATTTTGGCTATCATTTTGATTAATCCAAAAAGATAGAGGATTTAATTAAACACAATGTTTTCAAAGGTCATTGATTCAGTAAGCTTTTAACTTAGTCCTAGCCATCCTTATTACTATCCTCATTGTTTCCATCAAGCAGATGTAGATCTAGGATCACAGTTGCTGATATATCATGAAATAGTAATTTAAATACCTGTTAAATTATCTGGGATGTTTTGAATAGTATGTGGCCTTTTCTATTCTGAAGACTACTCACTCAAATAGATAGTATCTATATTTTGTTAGAAACCTATATTCTGAAGAAAATGTGTTCTAGACTATGTTGTAGAAAGATTACCCCTTTTATAAAAGGATTGTATCTCATGATTTTCTGTTCCAAGCACTTAGCCTTGCCTTACAATGCCTTACAATGACAAAGTATTCAATAAATGTTTCTTGATATTATTGATAAAATTATCATTCCCACAAAGGAGACCCTGTACCCTCTATAATGGAGCAAATATGCTACCACCTTGAACTCTTTGCAGGAAAAATATTTTTTAAGTGACAAGTACAAGTAGAAGCTATCTGAGTGTTTGTTAACCTTTACCATGAAAGCAGATTAAAATTCTCCAGAGTGTAATAAGTCCCCGGGAGACTGTTCCACTCATTACAAATTTCCTTCATTTATCTCATTACCTGAAATGACATTTAACATCTTGCTCAGTTGGAATAATTTGATCTAATGCACATTATCTTTCTATGAATGATGATGGCTCTATTGAAAGATGAAAGCTCAGTTATAACAAGAGCATTTTATCAAATGTGCATGATGTTGCCAAAAATGCAAATAATAATTTAAAGATACTCTTTTTACCCATTTTGAACTACAATGTTATTTTTCCAAAGCTCTTTTTAGCCTATTATCTCTGATTAACTTCAGACTATTTCTATATAATGGCTATCTTGACTCTTCTGTCATTCCTTTTTCTGACCTTGCTAACTTCCATGATTTGATGCTATTCCTTATCTGCTTTCTGAGCTGATGACATTCCAGGTTAGCTATAAAAAAAGCAACAAACTTGAGCTATACTTTGGGAATCTTACCAGTCTTTATAGTTACCTTTGGTACTGTTTTGTGTCAAATCAGTTCCATAGTACTATACCCTGAATTCTAAACTGTGGTTCAAATATGCACATAGTTAAGTATGTGCATAGTTAAGTATTTGTTTTAATATTCTCTTTGAATTATACCTAGTTCTCTACATTCCTAATTCTTCTTGGTTAACCCCTAGATTCTTGACTGGACCCTGGTTGTGTAAATTATGTTGGGCATTTATACTGAATTTCTAAAAACCAGTTAACATTAAAAGTATACTACTTTTCTAAAACTTGTTTGAAGGAAACATAATTCCCCAAGGATAGCCAACCTCAGTTCCTGAGTTGCTTAGAGATCCATTTAGGTTCCAGAGACTCTCCAGTATTTTTATTACTTCATTATCTTTTATTAACCTCAGACCTTTTATATATAGCCAAAGAATGGCAATCTCTTCAAAGCCTAGTTAAAGGAAGTGAAAAACATCTATTATCACTGTAGATTTTGGCTAGGGAGCATGAATTATTTTCTCTCCATGTAACAGTTATGTGGGAATTTGGCTATACTGTGGTGCCCAGATATTTTATCAAATATTAATCTGATGTTTCTGTGAAGGTATTTTTACAATGGGACTAACGTTTTATCATTAGAATTTGAGTAAAACATATTACTCTCTTTAATGGAAGCAGGTCTCATACACTCAGTTGAAGGCTTTAACAGAATAAAACTGGCCCACGTCTAAAGAAGAGGGAATTCTGCTAAAAGACCACTTCAGACATAAACTGTAGCTTCTCCATATCATGGTTCCTACTGGCCTACCACACAAAGTCTAGACTTGCCCGCCTCTGCAATCGCATGAGCCAATTCCTTGAATCTCTCTCTACGTATATGTGTATATCCTATTAGTTCTGTTTCTCTGAAAAACCTTGACTAATGCATTCCATAACCCAAAAAGGGGGATTAAGCCTGCTGAGATGATCATTGAATTGTTGAGAAAGAAGAAACCACATGCTTCTTTTCCCATTTTGATACTTTCAATGAAGTGGATGAAAATGAAACTAGCACTTTTTAAAGCACCAACTTATAAACTAAGTAGTTCCATTCTGCTTTACTTATGTAGAACATGACACTTATGGAGTTAAATTATGTTTCTCAATGACAGTGAGTGCTGGAGACAGATTTCAAGCTCTGTTTTGCCTGGCATCTAAGCCTATGTTGTTCCAACTAAACCCACTGATTTAACCCTGTCTGTTATAAAGATAATTTCGTCATGTGTTCCTTATAGAGAAGTCTTGGAAAATGATGATGGGAAAATTATATGTAGAATCTGATTTGGGTCCAAATGCCAAGAGAATTTCAACCTCTAAGAGGGATTAAGTGATTATACACATATATATTTATACAAACACATACAAAACCATAAATCAGTACCTTATTATAAGAATTTGGTGTAAAATTTATTATAAGATTTTGGTGTAAAATTTGCCTGAGAGCTGGTCAATTATTTTTTCCTTTTTAATTTTTTGGTACCAGGGATTGAACTCAGGGGCACTCAACCACTGAGCCACATCCCCAGCCCTATTTTATGTTTTCTTTAGAGACAGGATCTCACTGAGTTACTTAGCACGTTGCCATTGCTGAGGTTGGCTGTGAACTCACAATCCTCTTGCCTCAGCCTTCCCAGCTGCTGGGATTATAGGCATCGTGCCACCATGCCCAGCCTTTTAATTTTAAATTTTTAAAAAATTGTTTTTAGTTGTAGATGGACACAATACATACATGCATACATACATTTTTCTTTCTTTCTTTCTTTCTTTCTTTCTCTTTCTTTCTTTCTTTCTTCCTTCCTTCCTTCCTTCCTTCCGTCCTTCCCTCCCTCCCTCCTTCCTTCCTTCCTTCCTTCCTTCCTTCCTTCCTTCCTTCCTTCCTTTCTTTCTTTCTTCCCTCCCTCCCTCCTTCCTTCCTTCCTTCCTTCCTTCTTTCCTTCCTTCCTTCCTTCCTTCCTTCCTTCCTTTCTTTCTTTCTTTCTTCCCTCCCTCCCTCCTTTCTTTCTTTCTTCCCTCCCTTCCTCCTTCCTTCCTTCCTTCCTTCTTTCCTTCCTTCCTTCCTTCCTTCCTTCCTTCCTTCCTTCCTTCCTTTCTTTCTTTCTTTCTCTTTCTATTCCTTTCTTTCTTTCTATATTTATTTCTTTCTTTCCAGTGCTGAGGATGGAACTCAGTGTCACACACCTGCTAGGCAAGGACTCTGCCACTGAGTTATAACTGCAGCTCTGAGATCTGGCCAATTCCAGCACTGAAAGTCTGATATGCCAGGACAACCCTCAGTCCCTAGTGAACAAGCAAAGTTGGTTTCTGTAGATTAATGAAATTAGCCCTACCAAAAGTAAAGAAGTTAGTAGAAAAAAAGGTTTCTTTGCAATAAATGAACTAATTTTTTTTGGTGTAATTTAAGACAGACCTTATGCACAAATAAAATGCTCTGTTCATTTCCTTAATTTTGATTCATTATTATTTATTATTGTTTTGATATTATATATGACTTCTTGGATATTTACTACTCTGAATTTCAAGTTTGTATATTATCAATAGTATATTGACAAGGAAAAATCAAGCTTTGGACATTTTCTTCCATTTAATCTTGCCAAAGACACAATAAGAAAACATTTTAATGATTAATATTATTACTATTTTAAGTGGAGAATCCAATGTGTATTATTAAAGCCCTGTAAATGATTAAATACTAAAACTATGAGATTGCACAGAATAAAAGTGAAATAAAAAGAAAAACAGAAAAGAATAAAAGAATATCTTTTAAATAGATTGTTATTCCATTATGTAATTTCTCTACTATCACAAATTAAATTTCCTTAAAACTTTGACAATTTTCACATGATTGAGTCAATATTTGTGTAAGGAAATTAAAGTGGGGAGCAAATAACATTACAGAGGAAAAAAACTTTATCTTGATCCACCTCCCCACTCCTCCATAGTTTCTCCATTTATACTTATACTACCTTTACCTTATTAACTTATCCATGGGAGAAAATATGGCAGACCTCTGGATTTGATGAGTTTATCCTTTTTCTTTAGTGTATCCTTTCCCAGTGTTCTTCTATTAACCCTTATCCTTATCCTCCATTCAATATACTTACATATAGCCCAATCAAACTGGAGCCATCAATAATCTCAAAGTGAATCTATCAGTGTCATGCTATACATTCTCCATCTTCCAGGCACAGGCTTGTTGGGTTCATGTTCTACAACAAGTAACATCTTTAACACAATATTAAACTACTTTGTGATATTCTGATGGTAGTTTACATACCTTGTCTATTGATCATCACAGGGGAACAAGAGGTTGAAAGGATTTGTAGGATTTACCCTGACCGAGTTACTGAGAGCATTCTAGGCAATGGGAATGGCACATATGAAGACAGTAGAAAGAACAGAGAAGGTTACCATAACTGGATTACAGATAGCAAGGTGATCAATGTTAAGATGGGCCAGAAAAGTAAGCAGTAATGTGGACATTTCAAGAAATGTTTTATCTAATTTAGGAGACACATAATCAGGGATCTTTTATTCATGATTTTTCTTTAGGGCTTATGAAAATAGACCACTCTATTCAAACCTTCACTGATTCAGAAAAGAATTTTTGAAGACACTTTCACTAAGTAACACTTTCTTCAAGGATATCTGGATTTCTTCATCCATAAGGGGTACTGCTGTATATCTTAATGATGAAAAAACCCTGGAGGATGTTTTAAGCTTGACTTCTTTGAAAATATCTGGTCGCTAGAGATACAGAATGTTTTTGAAGGAAAAAGCAAATGTGGAGTTTTTTGTACATATTTCAGACCTCATTTAGAATCAGGATGCTATTTGAGCTGGTGTCAAGGATGCATGAAATTAAATTTAGGAAATCTCAGCTACAAGAAATGCCAGTTTTTTTTCTTGCATCAGGTAGGTAGATGCTGGGTAAAAATTAAAACTGGCCATATTCCCATGGAAATAAGTGACACTGATGAGTGTTTTCATAATTCTGCACATAATTTTAGGAGCTAAGTGCAAACTCAAGAAGTCATAAAAGAGAAAGTAGAAGGTCTGTGGTATGGAAAAGGATTTCATGGGAGATTGTTACTTTCTAAGGGGCAAATTCAGAATGTTTGTAAAGTCATCTTCATTGAAAATATATTTTAAACAGATTGATTAAGCACACATTAAAATAGTATTCAACTATATATTTTAACTAAAAAGAATAGAAAACCATTTGGCTTATGAATGACTTAGTTTAAATATTCAAATTTTCAAATAATATATTATTATACTTTAAAAGACTCAGTTTTAAAAATATGCATTAGAATGGTTTCATATATATCATTTTTATGCACATGTATGATACTCATGTTAGATATTGGAAAAATTTATTGCGTTAAGATTGCTGTTCTATTTTATAAATGTATTAATATGAATTAATACAATATACATTTTAAAATTGAATACACACCACTCAGTACCTGATAGCACATTTTTAAAACTTTTTTTTTTTTTTAGTGAAATGAAGATTTTCTTCAGGAAGTAATAACATTTACTTTTTCCTATATTGCAAAGTTTCTAAATCAGGCCTTTCATCACAGTTTCTTTGTATGATAAAATTATACATTTTTCAGAGTGATTGCCCTTCTCTTTTGTCATTTGACATTTTCAACAATTCTATGAAATAATTAGAAATGATATGTTTGATCATAGATAAGGCAAGTGAGATTCAGATTACTAACAAGACTATAAACTAAGATTACATGGTTAATAGGTTGCAGAGGGAGGACCAACATTTGAAATTCCTGGTTTCCAATCCCCAGCATTCCCTCCATTATGCTGCATGGTCTCTTCTTACACTGTCACAGCAGACCCCTTTGTTCGACATGAATATTTTTCCAAAACTCAAGGGAAATTGAGTTTTATTAATAATGCTACTGACTTGAATATACTGAATCTGAAAGAAAGGAATGGGTGGATCATATAAATTGTTTATAAATTGTGAGGGCATTATGAACAGAACATCTGCCAACTTAACAATTTAGGCTGGATAAACTTGGCAAACAGTAGTGTATCACGATCTTCCCATAAATGACCCAAGTGAGAAATTACCATTTGATATTCATTGATTCACTGTGCTAGCCATTGTGAATAAGGGAGATATGATTTTGGCACTCATTGCACTGACATTATAAGGGAAGAGGTAGACAAGTAAAAACAAGTAAAAAAAAAACAAGTAGCATATAAGGAGAGATTAATGTTATTATAGAGGAAATAGGTGCTATACCACACAAAAAAGGGCATCAAATCCTAATTCAGAGATTCATGGAAGATTTACTAAAAGACCTAAGATGTGTAAAAAGAAGTAGATAATGAGTATCCTAAGAAGAGGAAAGAGTGTGGGCTGAGACAAAGAGAGTATAAGATACTTGAGAAGCTTCAAAGAAGTTTATTATGACTGGCATAAATATTAGTGGAGGAGAAATGGTGATCAATGAAATGCTTTCATTATCTTACAGGAGGCTGAATAAAAGGAAAGTGTGAGAAGAAGGAACATGGTAAGAGAAGAGACGTGGAACAAAGCCCAGAAAAAAAGCCCTGGCCTATCTTATTCCAGGTTTCAGGATTCCTATTGCTACCAGAGAATTTTCTTTCACCTCTCACAATGGTATTGTAGTGCAAAAAAGGTAGTGTTTATAAAATATTGACTATGTGTCATTTCATTGAACCCTAAAGAGAGAAATAGAAGAAGATCTTAGAAGATGGAAAAATATACCCTGTTCATGGATAGGCAGAACTAACATCATCAAAATGGCGATATTACCAAAAGTTCTCTATAGGTTTAATGCAATGCCAATCAAAATCCCAACGGCATTTCTTGAAGAAATAGATAAAGCAATCATGAAATTCATATGGAAAAATAAAAGACCCAGAATAGCAAAAACAACTCTAAGCAGGAAGTGTGAATCAGGCGGTATAGCGATATCAGACTTCAAACTATACTACAGAGCAATAGTAACAAAAACAGCATGGTACTGGTACCAAAACAGGCGGGTGGACCAATGGTACAGAATAGAGGACACAGAAACCAAGCCACAAAATTACAACTATCTTATATTTGATAAAGGGGCTAAAAGCATGCAATGGAGGAAGGATAGCATCTTCAACAAATGGTGCTGGGAAAACTGGAAATCCATATGCAACAAAATGAAACTGAATCCCTTTCTCTCACCATGCACAAAAGTTAACTCAAAATGGATCAAAGAGCTTGATATCAAATCAGAGACACGGCGTCTGATAGAAGAAAAAGTTGGCTCCGATCTACATACTGTGGGGTCGGGCTCCAAATTCCTCAATAGGACACCCATAGCACAAGAGTTAATAACTAGAATCAACAAATGGGACTTACTCTAACTAAAAAGTTTTTTCTCAGCAAAAGAAACAATAAGAGAAGTAAATTGGGAGCCTAAATCCTGGGAACAAATCTTTACTCCTCACACTTCAGATAGAGCCCTAATATCCAGAGTATACAAAGAACTCAAAAAATTAAACAATAAGAAAACAAATAACCCAATCAACAAATGGGCCAAGGACCTGAACAGACACTTCTCAATCAATCAACAAGTACATGAAAAAATGGTCACCATCTCTAGCAGTCAGAGAAATGCAAATCAAAACCACCCTAAGATACCATCTCACTCCAGTAAGATTGGTAGCCATTAGGAAGTCAAACAACAAGTGCTGGCGAGGATGTGGGGAAAAGGGTACACTTGTACATTGCTGGTGGGACTGCAAATTGGTGCGGTCAATTTGGAAAGCAGTATGGAGATTCCTGGGAAAGCTGGGAATGGATCCACCATTTGACCCAGCTATTGCCCTTCTCGGTCTAATTCCCTAAAGACCTAAAAAGAGCATACTACAGGGACACTGCTACATCGATGTTCATAGCAGCACAATTCACAATAGCAAGACTGTGGAACCAACCTAGATGCCCTTCAATAGACGAATGGATAAAAAAAAAAAGTGGCATTTATACACAATGGAGTATTACTCTGCATTAAAAAATGACAAAATCATAGAATTTGGAGGGAAATGGATGGCATTAGAGCAGATTATGCTAAGTGAAGCTAGTCAATCCCTAAAAAACAAATGCCAAATGTCTTCTTTGATATAAGGAGAGTACCTAAGAACAGAGTAGGGAGGAAGAGCATGAGAAGAAAATTAACATTAAACAGGTACGAGAGGTGGGAGGGAAAGGGTGAGAGAAGGGAAATTGCATGGAAATGGAAGAAGACCCTCATGTTTATACAAAATTACATACAAGAGGAAGTGAGGGGAAAGGGAAAAAAAACAAGGGGGAGAAATGAATTACAGTAGATGGGGTAGAGAGAGAAGATGGGAGGGGAGGGGAGGGGAGGGGGGATAGTAGAGGATAGGAAAGGCAGCAGAATACAACAGACACTAGTATGGCAATATGTAAATCAGTGGATGTGTAACTGATGTGATTCTGCAATCTGTATATGGGGTAAAAATGGGAGTTCATAACTCACTTGAATCAAATTGTGAAATATGATATGTCAAGAAGTATGTAATGTTTTAAACAACCAACAATAAAAATTTTAAAAAAAAGAAGTACCATCTATTGTAAATCTGATGGCACATAAGGCAGTTACTATTGTTCTATTGAGCTTTGTAATGTTTTGAACAACTAATAAAAAAAGAAGAGATAGACTAATTAAATTGCCCATAATCTCTCAGCTGATAAAAATTTCAAACCTGAAAAGTTTAGTTCTAGAACTTGTGCCTGTAAATGCTATGAGGAATGAAAAGGCATAGACCCACAAAGACAAAGGAAATACAAGAAGAGACAAAATGATATGAAATTTAAACATTTCAAAAGAAAAAAAACTGGTTAGAAGAGTAGTGACTGAACAAAGGTAAGAAAACTAATAACTAAATGCCTGCAGAAAATGCTACCAAGAAGCAAATTCAGGCATGCCATAGAACTTGGAAAGAATCAGGAGTGTGAAATACCAAGTATTTCAGAAGGTGATGGGAAAGGATTTATAGGGGGAAAAAAAAAAAAAGGAAAGTTACTTAAAACTATATCAGGAGAAACTGTAATTCCAGAACTGCTTCTTCACCTTGTTAGGTAACAGGCATCTATTCTTTGAAGTAATTTTTTAAAAGGCCCAGATGCTGGACCAAGCACAGTGGCAGATGGAAGAAAGAAACGTTTTTCTAAGATATTAGGAGCTGAGCCTGGTGGCAATGGTGCATGCCTGTAATCCCAATGACTCAGGAGGCCGAGGCAAGAAGATTGCAAATTTCAGGCCAACCTCAGCAATTTAGTAAGACCCTGTCTCAAAATAAAATGTAAAAAGGAATTCGGATATGGCTCAGTGGTTAAGTATCCCTGGGTTCAACCCCTGGCATGCGAGCATGCGCGCGCGCACACACACACACACACACACACACACAGACACACCCCACTAAGGTGAAGAGAAAGTTGAAATGAAATGATCAACCTTTTTCTGGCTCCCAATGTAAGCATAATAACAAAGAGCTTTCAAATAGTTTTTTAGTTTCACCCTTACATATAAGTTGAGAACTTTTTCTTTACTTGTAAATGTGAGTAGAGAGACAAGAATAAGAAACTTAATGAACATTTCTAGTGTGAAATACAGGCCAAAATGAATAAACAGAAAAACACAAAAAGAAACAGATAAAATATAAGAAATCATAAGAAAGCTTTAAAAAATAAAACTCTAACACCCTAGAGAGATAAAAACATATACTATTCATGAAAAAATAACAGAGTGATATATAAAAACAGAATAACAAGAAAAATGGGGCTGGGGCTGGGGCTCAGCAGTAGTGCACTTGCCTGGCACATGTGAGGCACTGGGTTTGATTCTCAGCACCACATATAAATAAATAAAATGAATGCCTATCAACAACTAAAAAAAAAATTAAGACAACTGAAAAACTAGAAAAATATCCTTTTTTTACAGTTTTATTGAGGAATAATTGGTAAGTAAATATTATACATATTTACAGTGCACATTGTTTTATGGTACTGGGGATTGAACCTAGGGGCACTTAACCACTAAACCACATCCCCAGCTCTTTTTATATTTTGTTTAAAGATAGTGTCTCACTTAGTTGCTTAGGGTCTCGCTAAGTTGCTGAGGCTGGCTTTGAACTCATGATCCTCCTTCTTCAGCTTCTTGAGCTGCTGGGATTACAGGTGTGAGCCACAGTTCCCAGCCATTATATTCTGATATATGAAAGCATTGTAATATTATTACCACAATCAAGCTAATTAACATATGAATACTTATCTTTTTGTGAACATTTAAGATACACTCTAATCAAATTTCAAGAATATGGTGCAGTATTATTAACTATTATCACTGTGCTACTCAATTCAAGTCTAATGCAAATTCAGTAATATTCAAAATTTAAATAATTTATTAAAAGAGATTAAAGATAAAGTTGAAGACAAATACAGAAGGTAGAACATCAAAGCAATAGAGTAATAATTACAATGATAATAGAAAGTTTTATATAGCCCTTATTATATATTGGTCATTATCATTCGAACTTATTTGTATTTCATAATTTTCTTTTCACAGCACAAACCATACAATAGACACTATTCAATTCTCACATGAGGAAACTGAGTCAAAAAGAGGATAAATGTCTTTTCCAAGTTCAAAATCAAATAGAGATGGAGCTCATCATAGAACCCAGGCAGCCTAGCTCCAGAGAAAGGCTTGTATAATCACTACACTTGTCCCCTTTGAGAAAACAAAAGAAAAGTAAAAGGAAAATGAGGTAAAAACCATAGGCTCAATCAATAAGTCTGACAAATTCTAGAGAGAAAGAATATAAAATAGGGGAAAAATATAAAAGAACTACTTCAGGAATATTTCCCATAACTGAAGGCCATGGTTGCTGATTAAAAGGGCTTAACATGTGTCTCTTTCCTTCCAACGAAAATAATAATAAAAAGAGCCTCCAGACCAGCTCACATTTTCTCTAAATTTCATTATAAGGGAAAATAACTACAGGATACTAAAAACTCCTAGAAATATGTCACTTACAAGGGAGTAGAATTCAGAATTGCATTGGACCACTTGAGTATCACAATGGAAACTAAAAATTTGGAGCAATGTCATAGCAAGTGGAAAATGATTTTATACTTATAATCCTGTGCTCAGAAAAAAATCTATTTATCCAGTATTAATTTCAAATAAAGATTGTTTTCAAATATAGGTCTTAAAAATTTACCTCTTCTAGACCTATCTCAAGATATAACTAAGAACACGTTCCACGAAAATCACAGAATAACATGAGAAAGGGGAAACAACATGGAATATGTTTTTTAGACTAAAAGAACTAAAAAATATGAGTTTATAGATAGAAAAATTTCACCTTTTAAATAGTGATAGACATTTATTGATATAACCCCAAATCATGATATTATTGTCTTCAGAGGTATAGAGCTGTGAAGATGGGAATTATTTTATTATCTTATTATTTATTATTTTATGAGGAGAAATTAGATTTCCAGGGTCCCTAACACCTCCCTGAAATTCATGAAGATTTTGATCCCCAGCCCATAATCTTTCTTTTCATCTTAAATCATGCTATAATTACAGCTGATTTTTACATTCATTTAAGATTGTGCTTCTAAAATCTTAGCAACATAGTTTGGTGCCCACCCTTCAATCCCAGTGACTTTCACTGATACTTGGCTTCAGATATTCATACCCGTTACCGTTCCCTGGACTTTATCTTCATTGGAAACTGTTCCGACTTTGAAAATGTTGACTTCATTATTCCACTTTCTTGCCACAACTACTCATTCTTCCAGCAATCCTATTCTTATAGCACTTACTCTTTGACTTTATTGATATCACGAGCATCTTAGCTTCTCTACTTTATGCACATTTATTAACCTTCTTGGCCTCAGCTTGCTCCTTCTACAAACTAGATCATGTTGTCAATTGCATTCAATTAATTAATTTAACTTCTCTACTTCATGCAAATTTTTAACCTTCTTGGCCTCAGTCTCTTCCTTTTACAAACCAGATCAGGTTGTCAATTACATTAAACTAATTAATAAATCAGTATCTCATCAGATCTCTCAATTCTCTTGACTTTTTAATCTTCTGCACAAATCCGCCAATCCTGGACACATCTTAACATTTGCCTTCTATACATTTACACATGATTGGGGCATATTAGAGAAAATAATGCAACTGAGTGGTTTCAAATATCAGGCAGGTCTGCATATTCCTTATAATCTAACTTACTTATTTCTGATCAATGACTACCAAGTCTCCAATTTCAATGTTCAGTATTAAACCTTCATTTTGCTTGAACTGTTAGAAACATTGAACCCTGCCTATCACTCCCTCCTTCTCAAAAGACTTTCTCCAGTATCTACTCTTGAGACACCTTTTTTTTTCTTTTCTTTCTTTCTTTCTTTCTTTTTTTTTTTTTTTTTTTTTTTTGGTACTGGGGATTGAACTCAGGGGCACTCAACCACTGAGCCACATCCCCAGCTCTATTTTGTACTTTATTTAGAGTCAGGGTCTCACTGAATTGCTTAGTGCCTCACTGTTATTGAGGCTGGCTTTGAACTCATGATCCTCCTGCCTCAGCCTCCTGAGCTACTGGGATTACAGGCATGAGCCACCACACCTACCGAGACACCCTCTTTTTTTGATCATGCCTTCTCATTCTCCTTTATTGATATCTCTGCTCCTTCCTGACCTCTAAAGACAAAGAGCTGACTCAGTTCTCTGTATTCTTCCTTTTTTAATCCAAAAACACCAAGTAAGTGAATTCATCCAATCCTATAACTATAAATGACAGCCATATATTGATGACTTTCGCATGTATATTTCCAGCATGACCTCCTTAAATGTCAAAATAAAAATGTCTTGACCTGAAATCAAGGGACACACACACACACACACACACACACACACACAAATTTCCAACTTAATATTTCTACTTCAAACTTAATTTCCACCTTTTGCTGACTGTTATTATCAAATGTTGCCTGTTTTCAGTACATGCTTATTTCATTTTTCTAATTGCTCAGACAAAAATTTCTGAGAGTCACCCTTGACTGCCTTCTTTCTCTTTTTTACTATGTCCTCTTGTTCAGCATATCCTTTTTTTCAATTATTTTAATTATTTTAATCATTTTTGTTTTATTTATTTTATGCAGTGCTAAGGATCAAACCCAGTATCACACATGCTAAGCAAGTGCTCTGCCACTGAGCTACAGCCCCAGCCCCTTGTCATTCAGCATATCCTAATAACTCTTGCTTCAAATATATTCAAAATATAGTTACTTCTCATTACTTCTGCTGTTTTCACCCCATGAGCCATCATCATCTCTTAAATACTTCAAGTCCAATCATATCACTCCTCTGCTCAAATCTAACCATTGATTTCATGTTTCACTGAAAGTAATTAATAATAATGTAATTGGACATGTAGCTACTCTTTGTTCTTACTCAATTTCAACCACACTAATTCCTTTCTGTTCTTTAAACATTACAGGGATATCCTACTCTTAGCACTCTTGCTCTTTCATGTCCCTGGAATGGTTTCCTCCTCTCATCCCTCTATCCTCATCTGGCACCATCACCTCCATATTTCCACATGGCCTACTTTCTCATCTCATTCCAAACTTTGATAACATGCCACTTATAGAAAGGTCTTCCAGGTTCACTTCTTATAAATTAGCACCCCATTCTTTCCATCACCTTACATTGATTTTTCTTTATGAAGCTATTCACTGCCTGACAAATATTATTTTTATTTTTTATGTGGTGCTGAGAATTGAACCCAGTGCCTCACACATGCTAGGCAAGCACTCTGCCACTGAGCTACAGCCCCAGGCCTGACAAATATTATTTTAAAATTTTTGCCCCTCTAGGCAAGAATGCAAGTCTCAGGACTTCATATGTTTTGTTCATTGCTTTATTCTCAGAGCCTTGAATAGTGCTACTAGCAGTTTTCCAAACATCTGCCATTATTAAAACCCTTTGTCAACTCCAATTCCTAATTTTACATATGTTCTATCCTCCTGTATTATGTGAATTTTTCATCTCTTTGTGACTGCTTATACCATTGCAATATGATATATACTCTCATGATTCTACTTATCAACTGATCAATCTAAATTGTCCTGGTTTAATTGGTATTTTACTGAACTTTTCAATAGCCTTTAACCCTGTTGACTCCTTCCTCCAATTTGGAATGCTTCCCTTGATATCCATAGCATCATAATCTTCTGTTTCTCCTTATGTCTTATTATGATTGTTCCTTCCAGTATTTTTAGTATCTTCTTTTCTGTTCATCAATTAAATGTTGATTTCCTTCAGAATTTTGTTATAGGTGCACTTTGCCTTTTCCACTTTTCTGTAGATAATTTTCAGGTTTTTAACCACCATCCATATTCTATTAACTTCTACAATCTGTCTAGAATTTAGTGCACTACTGGCTAATTACTGTTAGCCAATTACTGTAAAATCTGATTTAAACCAGCCAATCTTACATGTAACAATTAAGGATTTATGAATTTTGTCTCTAGTGATTGGCTTATGTCTTCTCAGGATATATACCAATAAGAAAAACAATGAAACAATCACCATTAATTTTGTTCCTTTTCTTTTTTTTAATTTTTATTATTGGTTGTTCAAAACATTACATAGTTCTTGACATATCACATTTCATACATTTGATTCAAGTGGGTTATGAACTCCCATTTTTACACCGTATACATATTGCAGATTCACATCGGTTACACATCCACTGTTTTACATATTGCCATACTAGTGTCTGATGTGTTCTGCTGCCTTTTCAGAGAAAAGTGCCCATCGGCTTAGAGATCTCTTTCTTGGGTAGTCCATTGAAATCTTGATTTTATCTATATTGCCTCTGAAGGTTGAATACTGTCCTAAGGCTGAGTTTGAGTCTACACTTGAATATGTGACTCAGATAACAATAATGACCTTCATGAGGTTACCCCCCAAGAAATACATCCACACTTATTTTTAGATGTGAGTTTCACACAGAATCTATACTAGAGTCAGAAGCTAGCATCCATACCAATATCTTACATCAAATGACAACTCACCATTTCCAAGCTATGTTGGTTAAAAGTTGCACTTACTGGCTAAGGTCTGAAGCTAAAGAAAAATTTTGCAAATATTACATTCTAGAAAGGATATTGTTTGAAAAACTCTCAGATAAAGTTGAATCATTAGTCTCAAAGAGCTGCAAAGATTTAAAATTATAGGTAGAACAAAGAAACTGACAGACATCTTACCTTTATACTGAGGGTAATTAAAAGACATTTAAGTTATGCTTTGTAGTTGGGGTATCTAGTTTTGGTCTTGATACCTTCTCTTTTATCTTTAAGTTCTATCTTGGTTGGTAATTTTTACATTTAAGGTTCTTAAGGCTGTATATTTTTAACATAAAGGAGAACTAGTAGGTGGTACCCAAAGCTGCATATCCCAAGGATTGGGCAATACTAGAAAATATGGCATATATTTCTCATGGTCATCCTTTGGTTCCTAGGAAAGTCATGATGCTTTTTCTTCAATCTGCTTTATAATTAAAGCAATTATTTCAAACATATAAAATAAGAAGCAAGGGGAAGGAAATTTTAGAGTTATTAGAATTAGCATTAGTTTACTAGTAAAGGACTATGAGAATAAGGCTCAATACTTAAGAGCCAGGATCTCAAGTTAAAAACACATGGATTCAAATTATGATAGCAACATCTGCTGGGTGTGCTACCTTATCAATTTAAATCAAATTCTCTGACTTTCAGTTTTCTCAACTGCTAAAGCAGAGTTAAAAATTACTTACTCTGTTGTTGAAAATAATAAATGAGGCATAGGAAAGAAAGCACCCTGTCAGTGCTTAACACATACTAAGAGGACAACAAATATCAATTCCCATTGTCATTATTAGTATTCATAAAATTCTTAGTATAATTACTAGAAGTTACAGAAGAGGATCCTTGGCTTATACCCCTGAATCCTGAAAAGTCAGTGTAAACCTTCCTATGACAATTTTCAAAATTAACTAATTTATGTAATTCCAGTCTCTGCTTCTCCCTCTCTAGAAGGGAACTATCAAAAGTGATCATAAGGAATTTTTAGGTGGTCCCATAACTAGGTTCTTGGAAGAGGTCATGAGGTAGGCCCCAAGGTATTTTTTATAAGAAATATTTTAGAAGTTTTTACTTTGGGAGTCTTTCCTTCATCATTGCTTCAACTCTAGTGTTTTCTTCAGTGATTCATGCTGAGATAAAACAGCAATGTATCTGTTCAGATGTTGGTTTACATGTTCCAATTTATTCTTCCTCAGTTTACTTATCATCTGCTAATGAATCATAACTCAATCCAAAAGGCCATTGCTGTCAAACAGAGTATCTAGCTCCCTGAAATGAAAAATTAAGCTAATAAATAACACCTATCTCCAACTTTGTACAAAAATATTATAAAACTGCCCTGTCAAAACATGAATCTTTTTATTTTTCAGGAAAGAGACAATGAGCTACAGCCAATTATAAGGGTATGTGTAGCAACACAAAAAAATCAGGATTTTCCTTGAAAATTATGTAAAGTGTCTATGTCCTTTTTTCTCTCTTGTGTAACAACAAGATTTCTCATAGCCACCTTCCATCTTTGATAGTCTATGTCAACTCCTTTAGATAGCCCAAAGACAAGATTTAAAAGTCTTTTCTCCTCTCCTCTACCTGTCACTCTACAATTGGATTCAGGAAAGAGGAAAGCAGATAGTTTCTCAGAATTATCTGGGGACAAAATGGAAATGTTATTGCAGAATATAGCAAAGATTACAATTAGGTATTGTGAAATTTAATAGCCCTATCTGTGATTTTTCCAATATACTGCCAAGTACATAATAGTAACTCAATAAGTAAATACTGAAGAATAATTACTTGGTATGATATTAGGGCTTCTTTTTATTCCTAATATTATACCAAAGAGTAAACCTTTTTTTCTGACTATCTTGTTTAAAATGTTTCCCTCTTTTTTCTGTCATAAACAGAAATATGCCACATTGGTCTGTGTGTGAGGAAACCCATTTCTTTTTTTTTCTTCCCCTCTTTCTCTTCTCCCTCCTTCTTTTTTTTATTGGTTGTTCAAAACATTACAAAGCTCTTGACATATCATATTTCATACATTAGATTCAAGTGGGTTATGAACTCCCATTTTTACCCCAAATACAGATTGCAGAACACATCGGTTACACATCCACATTTTTAGGAAAGGTAGCAGAATACAACAGTTACTAATATGGTATTATGTAAAAATGAGGAAATCCATTTCAACAGATGTTCTCAAGAAATTTCAAATGGTATTCTAATAATATTTAGATGATTTTCAAACAGAAATTGTTATATAACATAATTATATGATACCTTTTATAGTCTGGGTCATTAAAAGAATGAGAAGAAATCAACCCATTGAACAGGTGTCTTGCCAAATCCTTGACCTTCATTTCTATCCACATAAAACCCAACCACAGGGTCCACTGTCAATTTTAATGCATTAATATCTGGTAAGATTGTCACAATCTCTTCTTTTAATCTCTGGCATTGTCAAAACAGTTATATCATAAACATAGTGTGTGTGTGTGTGTGTGTGTGTGTGTGTGTGTGTGTGTGTGTTTTACTTCAGCTATAAATAATGCAATTATGTGATGGCTATAATAGTTCCATGCAGACAAGTGAACAAATTTTGATATACCACAGTTTAGAAGACAGATTACTAAGTAGAATATTTTGCATAAAACATTGAAAAATAAAAAGGTATGGTAGCTTACAGCCTAGCATGAATATCAGTTTTCAACAGAGGTAAGTATTAATAATTTTAATAAGAAGTTATAACTTATATTCCATAAAATAATTTCAAGGAGAATTCAGTAATAAGAGAAAATTATATTTCAACAACATGAATTGGAATGTTACTTAAAGTGGCAGGAATCTGAGGGCCATATACTATTCTACTCATTGTAGTACCATCTAAGATATACATCCATAATTTTTCTTATATCTTATTGAATAATATATCTTAATTTTATTAAAACATTTGTCTTAATGGTCTTAGTTTTGAGCCTGTTCCTGGATACATGTACTTATAGTATACTATGGATCAACAACAACAAATGGTAGAAAAGGGAATCTGGCTAGGATTCCATCAGAAATATAAGGTTCAAAAATGTCATTAATGCTCTTTTAACTTCACTTCCACTGTTATCCATAAATGTTACTCATTTCTTCCTTTGGTGTTGCTATTTTTTGGTATGTAGCAGTGAGTGTATGATGGGGAATGGTTAAAGAGTATTAATTTTAAGTGGGTAAGGGGGTGCACACCTATAATCCTAGAACCCAGGTGGTTGAGACAAGAGGATAGAGGGTTCAAAACCATTCTCAGCAACTTAGCAAGGCCCTAAGCAACTTAGTGAGACCCTGTTTCTCAATAAAAATTAAAAAGGGTTAGAGATGTTGCTCAGTGGTTAAGCAACCCGGGGTTCAATTTCCAGTACCAAAAAAAAAAAAAAAAAAGTATTAAGCCACATAGATTTGCATTTGACACCTGAATACCCCTTACCAGTTGGGGCCTTAAGCAAGTTACCTAACCCATTCAACTTGAGAAAAACAATGCTTATCCTACAGTGTTATTTGAAAAATAAATGAGTTGATATATGTATTGTCATCTGAATGTTTATGTTCCCCGAAAATTTATATCTTGAAATCCTAACGAATGAGGTAATAGTATTAGGAAGTACGGAATTTGGGAGGTAGTAGGTCATGAAGGTAAATTCTCATACATAGGATTAGTTCCCTTATAAAAGAGACCTCAGCAAGCTAGCTAGCATCTTCCATCATATGTGGACGCTACGAGAAAGAACCATCTATGGACAAGGAAACAGGCCCTTGTATAACAATGATTCTGCTAGCGCCTTGATTTTAGACTTCCAAGCCCCTGGAACTGTAAGAAATAAATTTTTGTTGTTTAAAAGCCACTCAGTTTATGGTATTTTACAACAGCCTGAGTAGACAAAGACATTATGCCACTCTATACATTCCAATATGTAACACCTAGTGAGCAGTCTATAAATGGTGGCTATTTGTGAGTTTAGCGAACAAAACTTGGAAAGTCCTGAAATCAATAACATGTTAAATCTTTTGACATACATAACCCTTGATTATAGAAGGGCTCCACTCCCCTCTATTCACCCCACCACCATATATGTGACTATTCAGTGACCATAAGAATTATTTTTCACCATGAATAAAGGCCTATCAATGTGATTTAGAACTTCATCACTGCACTTCAGTATCTTATACCATAAAGTTTGGTTCAAGCCAAACATTATTTTTCTCAAAGGGAAAGATTCATTTTTATTATGTGAAAGATGTCAGATATCACAGAGGTAAGCTATAAAAGAAATTGATCTTGGGAAATGAAATTTCTGTTGAGAGTCTGGATCTAGAAGACTGCAGCAAGGTCCCCAAACTGGTCTGATTCTCAGGGAATCATTATCATAGAGAACAAATGCTGGTCTTCCATTTTATTTTGAAAAGACTAAGCATGCTGAAATTGTTGAGCAAATGACACCTATTGCCTTTCAACAGGAGCAGCAGTCTCAGGATCTCAAATCACTGCATGGTTCAGAGATATTGAGGTCACCAAGAAAGACTCAAGTCAGACACTGGATGAAACAATGCTTTACTCAAATAGAGAAGAGACACAGCAAGATCAACCACAAAAGAGGCATGATACCTCAATCCTCAATCAAATATTTTTGAAGCTTTCTAGACAATCACAGGTATGAAGTGTTTAGTTTATTATTATAAAATACGAAATACACAAAATGGAGATAATTGCATTTAGGACATTTACAGATACATTCTTGTTGGGAAAAGTAGTTACATGCACAGTCTTTGGGCCCCTATATGGTAGCTTATGGGCTAAAACATTTCCTTGTAAAGAATGGAAAGCCTGTACTAGAGGGCTGTGGTGGCACACATCTGTAATCCCAACAACTCAAGAGGCTGAGGCAAGAGGATAGCAAATTTGAGGACAGACTCAGCAATTTAGTGTGACCCTGTGTCAAAAAATACAAAGGCTGGGGATGTTGCTCAATGGTACAGCACTCCTGGCCTCAATTCCCAGCACCAAAAAAAAAAAAAAAAAAAAACCCAAAACAAAAACAAACATTAAAAGATATTTATTAGTGACCTAGCAAAATATGGAGAATTTTCAGAGGGGCCTAAGAGGACACAGATGACAGCATGTGGAATTGAGGCTTTTCTCATGCTATAGGACATGTACATTTTCCTATGCCATCCTGAGAAGGAAGTGAGGAAAGAATATCCCTTAAAAAAGCAAACATTCCACAATAGTCAGGTTTTGCATTAAATCGTCTGGATATTTACCTAAAATACATTTTTTTTCTATAAATTAGAAATGCTTGGATTACCTTCAACTGACAAGTTCATATTCCTCACTTCCATCAACAGGTAATGGGTGCTGGCAGGTGAGATGTACTTAGAACCAGAACATTAATAGAAGACAATTTCAGTTGTTTTAAAATCTAAGTCACTCTGGGTTAATTTTTCCATTTTTCCATGGGCATTCCAGGTCCTCTGTGATCTCGCTCTAACCATTTTTTCTACCTTCAGGATGCCATTTTCCTCCATACCTTTTTGGCTCTGCCAAATCAATCTCTTTCACCATGAATTTTCAGTCTTCCAATAATTATACTCATGCTGTTCCCTCAACTTCAAATGCTCTCTCTGCTTCTTCTACTCATCAAAATATATCTCACTCTTTCAATACCAGTTTACTTATCACCTCTTCCACAAAGCCCTTTAAACTGTCCCACCCCTGGCCATTATTGGAAATAATTGTCATTTCTTCTACATCCAAATTACATTTTGTACCTCGCTTATTGAGAGAATTCTATAAGCATATATTGATTCACGAAAGTGACTTCTCTTAGCTTACTTGGTAATACATTATTTAAGATTGAAGCTTACAAAGGACCTTGGAGTTAACATTTTCAGTACAAGCAGTCACTACACAAAGCTGTAGCTATAAAAAATGTGTGGACCTCTCTGTCTCATTATTAGAGGTACGTCACTAAATAAACTTGCTTTAACAAATGTATGAAGACTTAAAGTCACTTACTCTTCTAAGTCAGAGATCATTTTTATTACCCATTTCCTTTGTATTATTTTTGGGATTGTTATCAAATCCCCTAGATAATTTAATATGCTCTCCACAAAGATGAGAGAGTACTTGCCTAGCATGTGTGGGGCCCTGAGTTCAAGTCCCAATACTACAAAAACAAGCAATTGAAGATGAAATAATGCACTATACACTGTCATGCCAAGAAAGACCATATTGGAGCTTGTGGGAGATTAGGGAACATTCAGTCTACATTGTATTTTGGCTTAGATTTCCTTGCCTGGACAAAGTCAAAGAGCACCAAGGTAATTTAAATGAGCCAAACCCTTAAAAACTTGCATGATTCCCTCATTGCCACTAGAGGGCTCAGTGGGAGCATTGCTACTAGTAGCTTGGAAAGGTAAGGGCAAGCAGTATTTCCAGAAAGGAGACCATGGTGAACACTAGCTTCTTGTAGACTCAGCCAAAAGATATTGGATATTGGTGTCTGTATGTGGAAGAAAGCCACCTCAGAAATGCCAAGCATCATTCTATGAAGGCATATTATGAGCATGACATATCAGGAGTTATTTTAGAGAATTACCTTTGTAACATTGAGAACAGCCAATGGACAAGACATCTGGAGCTCCACATAGAGGAAAGATGCACTAGGGGACAATAACCAGAAGATAGAGCATTGGGCTAAAGAAAGTCTTTCTATCTGGAGGCCACCAGACCTTTCTACCCCACATTAGTGAGTTCCCCTATGGGGGAAAGGAAGCGGTCATCCCTTATTTTTATTCCTAATGGAGGAGGAAGTAAAATGATATGATGAGCCTTCTGTCACTAAATTCCCTTAAATTTTACAGCTTTGTAAAATTAACCAATTTCTTCTCTTGGTTTTGGAACCAATACAATTCTTAATCAGGGTGAACAGAAAGCAGTCTGGAGTACTTCAGGAATTCAAGATCAAGTCAATCTACCTATTGATACCACCCTCTGATTCTGTAGTTTTCATTAAGTGTTGCTAGTTTATTCAGAATTCCATTAGAAAGAATAATAGTGATTTATTTCCTGTTTTGGCCTTATTTAGTGTTGATCATCTAAATCCTCCAAATTGGGTGGGGTAGCCATGGATATAACAATGGTCCACTTCACTTTTTGAACATAGCTCTTGCTGCTTATTTTAAAGGGACATATTTTTCTTTTCCTCTTCTCCCTGTTCCCCTCCCTAATTGGGGGGGGGGGGGCAGGGAACAAGATTACTTAGAGTTATCTGTTCTCCACAGGAAGGAGATGTCATAGGAAGACCTAGGAAATGACTATCAAATTAACAAGTGAATTTCAACATATCATCAGGGAGCACCTAGGACTCTCTGTCAGGGCACACCTGAAATGCAGACTTTAAATGGCTTCTTTAAAAGCCCTGTTTTCCTGGTTAGGCAGAACCATAGCCTCTGGGACTTGCAAAGCAATAAAACTTCCTTTTTCTTTTTCTCAAAACCATGTCTTCATTATTGGATTGGCATAGGGAGGACCAAGCTTTGAATTACAAGGAGAGAAATTCTGAACTATAACTTTCACCAGGATCTGGATCCAAAGAATAGCCTAAGAAGAGTTCTACGCACTTTGTCGTCTTCTTCTTCTTCTTTTTTTTTTAAATTATTAAACCAAGAATCTCTGGAACACAACAGGGCAAGAGTTAGATGATGATTAGCAAAATAGACCTATTACATCAGAATAGCTATCAACTGAAGTTCTAAAATAAATCCATAAAATAGTTTGTTATTTTGTGTATTTTGAGGTTAGCACAGTAGTTTTCTACTCACTATTATCTGTTTTTTTATGGCTGTGCCTAACTTTGCAAAGTCAAAAATAATTTCTTCTGAAAACATAAAGTGAATTAATCATATTTGATCCTTTTAATATTTTCTTACTTTAGTGAGCATTGAGCCAGAGACAGAAACTAAATTTTTCTCAGAAAATCAGTCAGGAAATGGAAGTCTTCTGGATTTCTACAGTTAAAAAAAGGAGATATGGCTCTCTGAAATCACTTTTTAAAGCTTAGAAAACACCAAACAATTGCTCTTCTTCCCAACCCACACCACCCTACCACCAACAGAATCTCAATAGAGTGACTGCAAATGTAAATTTTGCCAGTAACTAACTCCCTCAGAGACTAATCCACATCTGTAAAAACTTGTTAAATGAATTTGTAAATTTAACTAAACCCAAATAACTACTCTGGGGAAATAATAAGCTATTCACACATCTCTAGAAAGTAAATATAGATTTAGTAAATTTTTATTAAAGTTTTATAAAATGCCTTCTCTAGGCACCATGGATTCATAGACTGGGGCACATTTCCCTATCTTCAGGGACCTCATTGTTTAGTGATGGGAGAGTCAAATAAACAACTAGAACCCAATTAAATTAGTTCTCTAACCATTGACTTTGGAGGAGCCCTTCTACTTTAACCTTGGGAGTAAAGTGGCAGAATTTTATAGTTATTAAAAATTCCTTTTGGGGGGGCCAGATGCTGGGAGCCATCAGCCAAGTAGGTATGACAATCTCCTTGTCAGCTTACTCCCATGCTGTCTAGTGGAAGAACTTCTGAAAGGTGACCTTGCTCAAGGACCAGGGCGGTTTAGCATAATAGGAGAGTAGGGTGTTCCCCCTTTAGAATAGGGCGGTTTAGCATAATAGGAGATTAGGGTGTTCCCCCTTTAGAATAGGGCGTATCCTGCTGCTGAGTTCCTCTTGAGTTCTTAGGGTCAGACAGTATATTTTGGGAGACAGAAGCCCATGCGGAGTGGATTTGGGCAGAGTAGTGGATTTGGGCAGAAGTGGATTTGGGCAGAGAACGTGGATTCCCCCAGAACGTGTTTGTAGACGGCCGGTGTGAGTTCGGGAATAAAGAATTGCTGTTTGAATCTACAAGCTGTGTGGAGGCTCGTGATTTGTGCCCAGCCAGAGACTGCGGCAGCCAGATACTGGGGATTGAACTCAGTGCACTTAACCACTGAGCCTCATCCCCAGCCCTATTTTATATTTTATTTAGAGACAGGGTCTCACTGAGTTGCTCAGTGCCTCACTTTTGCTGAGGCTGGCTTTGAACTCAGGATCCTCCTGTCTCAGCCTCCTGAGCCGCTGGGATTACAGGCATGTGCACCTGGCTAAAAAATTCTTTAGTCAAATACATCAGGGTCAAAAATTTCAGCTCCACTCCTTTCATAGCATAGTATATTTAGGCAAAATTTTTTATTCATCCGTTTGACATTAGTGTCCTTATCTGAAATGGGCATAATAACAATTCTCAATTCACAAATGCATACATAGATCTTAGCATTAGAAAAAAAATCATAAATGTTGAGTTGATGCTAACTATTTTTACCACATTGTTAAACTAGAAAAGGCTTTCCAGAGGAGGTAACACTTAAACTGAATAGAAGAGGGTTTTTCAATCATTATTGGCATTTTAGGCCAAATAATTAATTCCTTGTTGTGTGGGGCTGTTCTGTCCTTGGTTGAATGTTCTAAATGTTCTACAGCCTTTCTGGCCTACATGCATTTGGTTGTAACAAACAAAAATGTCTCCAGACACTGCCAAACATGTGGAAAAAGAGGGGGATATCACTCCTGGTTCACAACTACTAAGGTAGAGTGTCATTATCAGAATACTCTGAGAAAAATAGCACTGATACTGTAAAGGTAAAATTTCTAAGCTGATTCTAAGCCGCAGAGCCAGAGTTAAAGTGTAAAAGACCGGACATTGTGAAGTCTCTAACTGCAGGGCTTGGGTTAAAGAGTAAAAGATTAAGTATTGTTACAATTCCTCTGCTACCCCCGGAACCTGTAATCCCCTGTAGCTGTTAGGACAATACCCGAGCTGCCAAGTAAATATTCTCACTGACTCCTCTGTTGTCTAATAACTTGGGGTTCTGTGAAGTGGCACGTAGGCACCTAGGGACCCAGAACCAATCAGTTTAAATGTTCACCCCGCTTAAAAGTAACCAATCACCTCCGTCCAATCTGTTCCCGCCAGTAAATGTACTAACCAGGTCTCAGAGTTGTTGTTCAATTTTCCCGCGCCTCATGATGATTTGTTCTGATGTATGCAAAGTCCCCCGCCCTCTCCAAAAAAGTGTACTTAAGCTCTGCCTGACCTCTGCTCGGGGCTCTGGGCTGCTCTATCTTCCTGAGTGAGCCTGGAGCCTCAGCATGCTGAATCAATAAAACCCCTTCTGCCAATTGCATGGAGCCAGTCTCTTGTGGTCTCTCCCTCCGACGTTTCGCTGGACCCTTACAATACTATTTGGGAGAGTGGACTGAAGGGATGCCAAAACTAAAAGAAAGGTCAGTTATTAGGAAACATCCTTGATTCTTTTCTTTTTCTTACCACTTACATCATTAAGTCCTGTCAGCTCTAAATTCTTAAAAAAAAAAAAAAAAAAAAAAAAAAAAACCCTTAAGTGTAAATACTTCTCACCATTCCAAATGCTATCTATTATCCTAGTCGCTTCACATGGACTCTTGTACCAACTTCCTACCCTATCTCCCCATGTCTGTTCGTATTCATCTATAGTTTACTTCTACACAGAAGCCCAAATGTAAATCTTCCTTTATTTGTATTTCTAGTAAATTTAGACTAGAAATTCAAGCTCAACAACATAGCATTAAAGGACCCACATGATGTGATCTCACTTCTAACTTCATCTGCTACTACTCCTCACAATTAAGCTGTCATGGTAATCCTTTTGCTGTTTGTGAAATCATTAAGCTAATTCCTGTCTTTGAGTTACATTTGTGTTTCTTTTCAAATTATTTTTTCTCCATTCACTTGGCTGGCTCCTTATCAGTTAAATCTCCATTCAAATGGCATTTCTTCATAAATGTCATTGCTTATCCTGTATAAGGTATACACACATACATATACCAAATCCTGGTTTATTTTGTCCTGCTTTATTTTCTTTATAATACTTCATTATTTGAAATTATATTATTTATCCATTTGTTTATTAACTTCCCAGTACAAAGCAGTTGTTCTGATGGGAGCTATAATTCACTGTTAATTTGGGAGATTCTGGTGCCATCTCCAAAGTCTGGATTACTTCATCCCTATGGTGGATGTGTTGCTCAAAGATAGATAAATCTGTCTAGAACAGGGAAGAAAAGTAATCCTGTTTCCCCTGAGATTGGGGAGGAGCAGGGAGAGAGGAAGAGAAAGAAATATGTTCATTTAAAAAAATAAGTATCTGGCAGAGAAGCCAGGATTATATTCAAAGCATAAAATGAAACACTGTTACAGCATTTGTATATAAAATCTGGAGATCAGGTAAAATTTTCATACTATAGTATCATCCAGTCTTTGGGATAAGTGAAATCATGCTGTGCATGAGATCACCCAAAGAATGTAAATAGAGTTAGAAAAGAAAACAAAGTCCACAGGCATGTCATATAGAAAAGCTGACATTTAAAATATAGAGAGTGGGGAAGATCCCACAAAGAAAAACTGAAAATTAAAAAAAAAAAAAACACTCAGAACCGATGTGATTCTGAAATCTGTATTTGGGATAAAAATGGGAGTTCATAACCCACTTGGATCTAATGTATGAAATATGATATGTCAAGAGTTTTGTAATGTTTTGAACAACCAATAAAAAAACACTCAGAAGGGAAGGAAAGTTTGAAATTAAAGAAGAAGGTAAGTTTCAATGAGGAATCAAGGTATCAGTGTCAAATATTGTAGAGAAAAATATCATGGGACTTAACAATGAAGAAACCACTAGAAAATTTGACAAGAGCAGAACCAGTGAAATTTGGATATCTATTACAAGTTGATGTGATTGAAAAAATAATGAGAGAGGAAAAAAAGTGTATGTTAAGTGTAGACTACACTTAGAAATTTGCGTTCCAAGCAAAGAATGGACAAAGGAGTAGGATTGGGAGTTTCATTTATTTTTTAAATGAGAGCAGCTTCAACAAGTATATATACTAAAAGAAACAGACCAGAAAGGGAGAAGTTGTATTTGCTGACTATTAAAATGGATATCAAAAGGGAAATTTTTCTGAATGGGTGGGAAGTACTGAAATCCAGATGGATCAGCTATGAAAAAGGGCTTTAAGAAAGAGCAGAAAGTTTTAAGGATAGGTCTGGGTACAGATTGTTATAATCAGTAGAAAAAGGGGTAGAAAGTTGAGACAGAGATTCCCAAACCCTAGCTAGGAAGACTGGGAGTAATTACAGCCAACATTGATTAACCCCTTGCACTTATTGTGTCATGTAAATTTTCTCCTTCAAGTATAAGAAATGTCATCAACTGAAAAGAAGGAAGACTGATGCTGAAGAAAGGAGTTGAGGACAATGGTGAAAATGTAAAACAGTTTTGTGTGTGCATTAGTCAGCTTTTTCACTGTTGTAACCAAAATACCTGACCAGACTTAGAGGAGGAAAAGTTTATCTATTTATTTAATATTTACTTTTTAGTTATAGGTGGACACAATATTTTTATTTTATTTTTATGTGGTCCTGAGGATTGAACCCAGTGCCTCATGCATGCTAGGCGAGCACTCTACCTCTGAGCCATAACCCCAGACACCAGAAAAGTTATTTTGAGCTCATGGTTTTTCAGATTCAGTCCATGATTGGCCAACTCCACTGCTCTAGGAGTAATTACATTGCTTCTGGGCTGGAAGTGAAGTGGAGCATCATGGCCAAATGGCATGGCAGAGGAAAGCTGTTCAGTTCTTGTCAGTTAGAAAGCAGAGAGAGTGCGAGGAGTCACGGACAAAATATATAATACTAAGGGTATGCCTCCTATGACCTACTTCTCCAGCCATACTCTGCCTGCCTACAGTTACCATCCAGCAATCCATCAAATGAATCAATCCATTGATTAAGTTATGGCTCCCATAATCTAATCATTTCACCTCCTGCATTAACACAGGAACTTTTCAGGGATATCTTATATCCAAACCATAACAGTGGGAAATAAGAACAACTTGCTTCTAGGGATAATAGAGGGATATTTTGCTGATGTCTTTGTGGTTTGTTCTTTTAAAAAAAATCTAGGGAAATAAACAGAAATAGGCACTGGCTCTTTCACTAATTAGTGATAGACCTTGAGCAAGTCAATTAAAATCTTCTGAGCCTTAGATTCCCTCTCTTTACAATGAAGGTCTTAGATTTGCTGACATACCTATAAGGTCTTTAGAGTCCTGGCATTCTGTGACTTTATTCTATCATCTCTAAATCAGAGGCTATTATAAGACAGAGGGCCTGATGTTGTTTTGCATCACTTGTGAGACATACATAGGCAATAGCAGCAAATCAGTAGTGGAGAGGAAATGGTAAGAAACAAACTGTGTCAGCATAGGGATGATGTTTATGAGAGAATGAAAGTCCTTGTGAGAAGTGAGTTGAAGCTATATCAAAGGGCAATGTGACATCAGATTTATCCTGTTGTAGTGATAATGAGGGATTATTCAATATAGTGGTTGTTGTACAGCTGCAGTAATTTCAAAGTAGTGGTGAGATTTGCAATCAGATGGATTTATACACTATGGTTTTGAATTTAGAGCAAGATAGTAGCCTTAAACTGGGAACAAAGAATGCTAGATGCAGTTCCAGGAAGGAAGGGGTTATCCAAGTAGACAAGTGTTCATGACAGGACTCTAATTGTGACCCACAAAAATTATAGATCAAATCAGGAAACCAAGGTCAAATCCCAGACACACAGATTACAAAATTTACTTAGTGGTCAGATGAGGGTTCAGGTTTTTCTAGACATCTTTCCTAGATGTCCTTCAAGCTGCAAGACCAATCCCAACCCTCAATTATTCAGGAAATGAAACTCCTAAGTTATAGCCTATCTAAGTGAGGACTGATTCATTTTTATATTTAATGGCCTCTAGTATCCTGTCTTTCTGGTTTTATTTATTCCTGTTCCACAAAGTGAACCCCATGCTGCAGTAAGGGAGATGTAGTCACTGTACACTTCTTTTACCTTTGTGGGCATATTTGCCCAGAAATCTAGCTATCTTTGGAATGTACTCCAGCATCTTTTCCATCTCTTTATATCTAATCATAATTCAAGGCCTAATGCAATGCCACTTACTTTCTTTATTACCCATCATCTGGGAGGTTATTCCATATGTCTATACTCTTCTAGAAATTATTGCCTCTATCAAATGGTTGTTAAAAAGATAATTTCACCTTGAAACTATTATTTCTATCTGGTTCATCTTTGCTTCTTAGCACTTACTTAACTTTGGCCTATAAATAGAATGGATACCCAATATGTGTTTGTTGAATTAATGTGTGGATGCGCATGCAAATATTCACATGCACATTGAAAAGAGCCAATCAATAGGGAAAAAAGGATCATTCTCAATGACAGATGTAAATTTTATTGCAAATCTTGTGTTTTCTTATTTTTTCTACCTTTCAAAGTTTCTTTTGTCAACTTAGAAGGCCCGCAACTGAATCAGCCAGGAGAATGGAAGAGATGCTCTGGGATGCAAGCATGAAACACCCCCACCTCTTCTTTTTTTTTTTTCCTTTTGTGTTTAGAAGCACTTTTCAAATTCTGTATATAAATGTATTTTTATACATTGCTAAAAACCATACTTGGGGAAGTAACCAGAATGCTCTCTAATGTAAATAGAGTACACAATAAGATACGAGTAGAAAACAAAGATTAGAAAGAATCAACCAAGAGGGCTAAATTAAGAATAATCCTAATTTCATACAGGATAAAATTGCTAGATCCCCTGATTTTGAAGATTTTTTTTTTCAATTTAAGTAAAAGAGGAGTACACATTTGAAGAATGATCTGAGCAGAACTAATACCTTTAGAGTTCCTATCATCACCACCAAATTCCATTTTGAACTTTTGGATGTTGATGTATAGGTGACATTTTAAATCTGGCATAAAGCTGTTAAGAAATGAGCCCATATTTAAAAAGGTAATATGAAAAATGAATGGTGCTGTGGCTTATAAATCTACAACATGACAAATGCTAACGCATTCCAGAAAATAACTTTTCTATTACTTGTGTGTTTCATCTTCCACAATGCTCCCCAAAGTAGTAAAGTCCACAAATGAGAGTTGGAGCCAATTCCCAAGGAGAATGTAATCAATAGCTCTGAAAGATAACTGCTCCATTTAAAAACTCCTCTGTGATGGGGCTTTATTCAAGCTGATTGTAATTCTATTTAGCTATTATGTTAAATGGGGTGTGAGCAACTTTCAAATTCTGAAACTGCCTCCATCATCAAAGAAAGTTAAAACTGAAAGCTAGTTACTACCGCTGAGTAGTCAATTCTTCCAACTTTAAGACAACATTGATTCAATGTGAAATATTATTGCTGTTAAGTCTTGTGAAATATCAGAATACTTTCAGACTCATGCCTACAACTGTATTTTGGTGAATGCTGCCATTAAGGGTAATAAGTCCATTACCCTTTTCAACTCTGAGTGAAGAAAAAGAAATCTAAAAATCCTCATCAAATACCTCTAGTATATCAGGCAATCTGAATAAACTTCACATGGTTGAGGGGTTAGTGAAGGGTTTGACTTTTCCAATGCAGACTTAGATAAATGCTTGGAAATGGTTTGGGGAAAACAATTTGCAAATTAACTAATATCAATGGAGGCTGTTAGAAATGCACAAAGAAGAAAATGATAAACACATTTAAAAATGAATAATAAACATTCAATCTTTTTTCAATTAAATAAGAATATTAGTAATTAAAAAATACAACTGAAGTAAGATAACATTGATGAATCAATAAAATAGCATCCTTCCTAAAAAATTTAGGTATACATGTGGGAGTTTTACATAATTTATATATTTAATGGCAGCCACATAATGGTATTATTTTTATGCACATTTACATGCAATACTGAATTAAAATACTTTGTAACTCTTGGTACTATTGTGATTTACTTAGGTATTCTAAAGTAAATATATATATAATAAATTTCTTTAGTGTACTTTAGGTATATATAAAAATAAAAGTATATGAAATTGCATGCTCTTCATCTGCAAGAACTGAATGGGGAAAAAAATTTCATTTTGCATCAGCCTTTAGTCCATCAGGGAAGACTACATATCAAAAAGGGTTGTCCACCACTTTTTAGAACAATTTTTTTTAGGATAATTCTTACCTTTTTCATTATCTTTATTACAAACAGTATAAGCTTGATTGCCTTTCTGTTGCTTATATAATAGGCACAATCCAGTTCTGAATTCTTGGAACAGTTTCCAAGTTATCTTGATAGGAGTTTGAAGGCTTTTTGATTATTTCAACTATATATCTTGATTTCCTACCTACCAGATGGGTGTTCACATTAATTGCATGTAAGTTCTACTGGTCTATATGTAAGGGGTAATTATTTCCAAGTCATTGACAAGGAAATAGTACCAGCTCTTATTATTATCTATGATAATAAAAATATGTTTGCATCTGGGTGCAGTGGCACACATCTGTAATCCCAGGGACTCAAGAGGCTGAGGCAAGAGGACTGCATGTTCAAGGTCAGCCTCAGGAATTTAGCACAACCCTCAGCAAACTATTGCTATCTTATATAAAATATGTGTGTGTATATATATATATATTTGCATTTTATGAATACATGCTAATTTTGTACGTTATTGTAAATTTAATACTCAGGAACCAGATTAGCAAATATTTTCATGTATTCATGGTTCTAGTCAAAACAACAGAGCTTTCTTAAGTATCTTTCACTGACAATGTAAATATAAACAGAGTTCTATCTAATGAATAGGCTCATTGTTCTCTATTTTATTTAGTAGGTTCTTAAAGATATGTTATGATTGTATATAAAATTATTCCAAGGCAAGAGATCCCAAATTCTGTAATGAAAAACAAAAGGGAAACAGCATGCTGAAAATTTTAATGATAATCACTTTTTTGTGAGTGTATCTATTCCAGAAACTAAGGTTTACCTATGAAATCATGTGTAACTAGATTATACATAATTTTAGGTTACCTTGATAGGTGATGCCATAGAACAAATGTACCATATTTTTCTCAAGCATCATTTTTATTTATTTTAACTAATTATATATACTTCATATACAAACAAGTATAAATAGGTTGAGGAACAAAATATAAAATGTGTTCATATTTTTCAAGATAAAATAGACCACTATGCTTTCAGAAGGGCATTTTGGTACTTTTTCTGTGCCTTATTTTTCATTAGGTACCCTTAGTATATGTCAGTGCCATCTTTCCTAAATTGGGATGAAGAGGCCTTTAGTAAATAGCAGAAGTAGGAAATTCTACTACCTTTTTGAGTCCAGTACTGTAAGAAATTAGATATCACTTTGACACTATACTCTGCTGATTACCAGGAAAACATATTATTAGTTCTTTCTTATTTTCCTTATTAAATCCATTATTAAATAACATACTATTTATTTTTGTATCTCCTGCAGTATCTAGCTCATACTTGTACTTAGAAGTTACTCAGAAAATATTTGTTGGTTATAAATTAATGTGTTTACTAATAACCCTCAGCTCATGTTTTTACAAATAAAAATCTGTTTTTAGGCATATCTTCTCTAGTACAGGCTAATTTCTGACCTTGATGTCTTTCATAATGACATCAGTCCCATAGCACTGCACTGACTCTGCAAAATCCTCCATGATAATTTGCATAATATACTGTGCTCATCATCAAACTAAGAGGCCAGATGTTCCAAGCAAACAGAAAAAAAAAAAGCTTTTAAATCTACTCTAGTTCTTGATACTTTTTCTGTGCCTTATTTTTCATTATAAGTCTTTGGGTATCTATTACATTATTGATCAGAGGCATAGAGCCCTCCTTTATCCACAATTTATTGCACAATAAGCAAGGTTTTAAAGAATTAATTACATACTCCCTATTCAAGTAAACAAAACATACTAGGCCACACTCGTGCAAAGCACATAGAGGAAAAACAATCAAATTCTTCACCTGTCTTTTCCTAACAAAGAGAAAATAAGTTCTTGAAAAATCATGTACCTCTGACAGTATGACAGGATTAGGATATAGTCCTTTAATGGAAATGCACTGTGAAAACGGTTTAGATAAAAAAAAAAAAAAAATGTATGCCCTGGATTTTCAAACAAGGAGAAGAGTCTTTCAAAGATAGTAAAAGGACTAGAGATAAAGGGCCAAGTTGGGAAATGCAGTTTTAGTTCAAATGCAAATTTGTACCTGTACTCTAAAAACCCCATTTAGTTTTCTTAAGGACACTGAAAGAATCTGGATATTTATGTCACCCCCAAACTTCAAATGTTGAAACCTAATTACTAATGTGATGAGGAGGTGGAGCTTTTGGGAACTGACTAATTCATGAGGGTCAAGCCCAAGCCCGCATGAATGGGATCAGTGTCCTTATTATAAAAGATTTTGGCCTCAGCAATTTAGTGAGGGACTTAGCAACTTAGTGAGACCCTGTCTGAAAATAAAAAAAATAAAAATAAAGGGGGCTGGGGATGTGGCTCAGTGGTTAAGTGCCACTGAGTTCAATCCCTGGTAGCAAAAAAACAAATGGTTCCAGCCTCCAGAGATGTTCCTTGTCCTTTCCAACACATGAAGACACATCTAAAAGGAGGCATTTATGAACCAAGAGAGTCCTCACCACATATCAAATTTGCCTGTTCCTTGATCTTGGATTTTTCGGAATCCAGAACAGTGAAAAATAAATTAGTAGTAAGTCACTCAGTTTACAGGATTTATTTCAGCAGACAATAGACTAAAACGGAAAATTGGTGCTGGATTGTGGGGGTGCTGCAACAAATACCTAAAAATATGGAGTGGCTTTAAAACTGAGTAATGGGTACAGCCTGAAAGAATTTTGATGTGCCTGCTAGAAAAAGACTACACTTCTATACATAGGTTGTTAAGTGTGATTCTGATGAGAACATAGAAAGAATGGGGAAGAACTCTACAGAAAGCCTCAATCTTAGAGAATTCCTGAGTAGTTCTGAATAGAATATTTGCAACAATATGGACAATAACCACCATTCTGATGAAGTCTCAGTTGGGAATAAGGAACACGTTAATGGACACTGAAGGAAAAATAATCCTTGTGGCAAAGAGCTTGGCTGAATGTATTCATATACTAACATTCTATGGATAGTAAAACTTATGAGAGATGAATTGAATAGTTAACTAATTTTTTTCTTTTTTGGTATCAGGGATTGAACCTAGAGACACTTAACCACTGAGCCACATCCTCATATCCAGCCTGTTTTTTTTTTTATTTTGAGACAGGGTTTTGCTAATTTGCTTAGGGCCTCACTAAATTGCTGAGGCTGGCTTTGAATTCTCAATTTTCCTGCCTCTGCCTCCCAAACCCCTGGGTTTATAGGCATGTACCACCATGCCCTACAAGTTAATTAACTTCTAAGTAAAGTATTGAAGCTGTGGCTTCCTTTCAGTTCTTATACTAAAATGCAAGAAAAGAGAAATTACTTAAAGACAGAAATGTAATCAAAAGGGAAACAAAACTTAAAATTTTGGAAATTCCTTGACTTATCCATATTGGAAAAAATGAGATAGATGTTTCAGGAGAGGATAAGTAGCTTTTTGATAATCATTAACATGGATTGGCCATCTCAGAATAAGCCAGGTGCTTCTTTAAGACAATGGAAGAATGACCTCGAAGGTGTTTCAGAGATCATCAGGGCTGACTCTCTCATCACAACCAAAGAGCACAAGGGCCCAACCACATTCTGATGCAGTGCTTCTTAGCTGCCCCAGGTGTGGCTCCAACGAACACAGATGCCATATTTTGAAGAGTACAGGTGGTAAACCTTGGCAGTGTCCACTCAGTGCTATTTCTGTAAGTGTACAGAGTTCATGAGCTGTGAGGACATGGTTACTTCCACCTAGATTTCAAAGAATGGAGCTTCCTGGAGTCTCTGGCACATGACCCAGGCAGAGGGTTACCACTAAGGCAGGATTTTCCAGAATTCCCACTAGGGCAATACTTAATGGAGCCATGGGGACAGGTCCATCCAGAGTCTTAGGAAAAACCCAGGTCCCAATGTGTCTTAAAGGTGAGACATAGTTCAAGAAAGGTTATTCTTTCAAGCCTTAAAATTTATATTGTTTGCCTTGTTTGGGACCTGTTATTCTGTTCATGTCTATTTCTCTCCTTGCAATAAGAATGTCTTTCCTGGGCTGGGACTGTAGCTCAGTGGTAGAGCACTTGCCTAGTATGTGTGAGGCACTGGGTTAGATTCTCAGCACCACATATAAGTAAAATAAAGGTACATTGACAACTAAAAAAGTATTTAAAAAGAATATTTTTTCCTATGTTTGTCCCACCATTTATTTTATAAACCCATAACATGTTTGAGTTCATAGTTCACACCTGGAGAGCAATGTGTCTTAGGGTGAATTATACTTTCAGTCTGACCTATATTTAATTTAGATGATATTTAGTTGAGACTTTGGACTTAGACACTGTAATGAGTTAAGATTTTTGAAGCTATTGGAATTAAGTAAATATATTTCAATATGAGTAGGACATGATCTTTAGGGGAATAAGGGCATAATGGTTTGGGTCCTCCCAAAATTTATGTTAATACCTAATCAACAATGTGATGATACTGGGAAGTGGTTCTTTTAGGTGGCACCCCTTGTACAATGTGATGAGATAGCAAAAAAGGCACTACCTTTGAACCAGGAAACAGATCCTCATCAATGATGCTGACTGTGCTCTGATATTGAACTTTCTAGATTCTAGAATTGTGAGAAATAAATTTCTGCTTATGAACCCTGTTTTTGGAAATATGTTGTAATAGTCCAAATGGACTAAGACCAGCACCAAAAAATAATATATACAAAATTGAATTTGTGAAATATCTTCCACCAATTTTCATCTTTCCCCAGTGTTTCTCCTCTCAAAGAATAGCATTATCATATATCTAGTTCTACAAGAAGAAAATGCAGAAATCAACCTTCATAGCATAGCCTGTTCCCCATATCCGATAATAACCAAATGCCTTTGATTTAATCTCCTAAATATCTTTAAAATCTATTCACTTTTTTTGCATCACCATTTCCACCATAATAGTTTAAGTTATATTACATGCGATCATCTCCTTTCAGGTTTACAGCAATAGCCACATAAATATTTTCCAGCATTCATTCTCAGAAACCCTACTCCATTAATCTCTATATAACAACTAGAACAATATTTTAAAAACATAAATCTTATATTGCACATAAACATTTATTATTTAATATACTTTAGTAGCCTTTGAGTAGTCTAAAATCCTACAAAGGCCTACATGGTCTGGTCCTTATCTATCTCTCCAATTTTAACTCAACCACATTCTAGCCATTTATTTGTGCCTCCATCCAGTTGACATTCTTTACTTCCTATAGAGCCGTAGCAGGAGCTCTTCTTTTAACTGGGAACATTCTTCACCTCCACACAATCATTCCCCCTTTACACAGTTAACTTCTGCTCATCATTCGTATCTTATCACAACTCTCACTTCCTGATAAAGTTTTTTTTTTTCCAAATACCCAAGGTACATCAGACATCTCATTTTATAGTCTCTTTGATGATACCTCTAAACAACAATATTTTTGTTGTTGTGGTGGTGGTGGTTGTTCTTGTTGCTTCTTACAGAGTAATTGTCATGGTTTATGACAAATAAAACCATCAGTAGTGTCTATAGCTAAGTACCACATCTGGCTTTTGTTCTGTTTGCTTTTCATTCTCATTTTTTTTGTTTGTAGTTTAGTCTATCCCAATAATTTCTTGCTTTTGCTTTTTCTTAGTTTTTGTATAAAATTTATTGAGGGGTAATACACAAAAATTAAATGTGTCCATTTTAACTGTACAGTTCAAAGCATAATAATACCTATAATACCTATGTAATTATCACAAAAGGTTAAAACAAAACATCTCTATCACTACAAATGTATTGCTTGTATTCCTCCCCTATACCAGACAAAGGTAACCAATCATCTGCCTCCCATAACTATAAAACAAAACCCAAACTAAAACCCAGTGTGTTAGATTTGATAAAATACTTTCTCTGTCAGTTGATCATACAATTTTATTCTTTAGATTCTTGATATGGTGGGTTATATTGGTTGATTTTTGAATGTTGAACCAATCCTTCACACCTGGGGTAAATCTCACTTGTTCATTCTGTATAGTTATTTTTATACATCACAGAATTTGGTTTATGAAAATTTTGTTGAGAATTTTTGAGTTTAGTTAGGAGAAAAAATGGTCAGTAGTTTCCTTTTTCATCATTGTACTTTGTTTATTTTCTGTATCAGAAAAATTCTGGTCTCATAAAATTTGACAATTTTCCCATTTTTCCTATTTTCATGAAGAGATTGCATAAAATTGGTATTAGTTCCTCTTTAATGTTTGGTCGAATTCTTCAGTAAAACCATATGAGAAAAAGTTCTAGAAATGTGTGGTGGTGTTGGTTGAACAGCAATGTAAATGTACTGAACTGTGTTCTTAAAATGGTAAATTTTATGTTGTGCATATTTCAACATAATAAAAAAAAACTTATGTGGAGGAAAAAACCCATATGGGGCTTGGGATATATATATATATATATATATATATATATATATATATATATATATATATATATATATTTTTTTTTTTTTTTGGTTAACTCAAATTTCAAATTCAGTTTCTCAATGGTTTATAGAGTTATTCAGATTATTTATTTATTAGTTAAATTTATTTCTAACTGATATAACATATACATTTCAATATACATGGTATAATATTCAAATCAGGTTAAGCACAGCTCATTCTTCAAACATTTATTATCTTTTTATGATAAAAGCTTCAAAATTCTTTCTTCTAGATTTTGAAATATACAGTATATTTTTGTTATCAATAGTAACTCTACTGTGTAATAGCACAGCAGGACTTCTTAATTCTATCTAATGGTAAATTAATACTCATTGATCAACCCTCTCCATAATTCCCCCCTCTCCCCAGCTACTGGTAACTACAATTCTATTGTCAGATTCTGTAAGATCAACATTTTTTCAATCTCTTTTTGAAAATTTATTTTTATTTGTTCTTTTTAATTATATATAACAATAGGATTGATTTTGATATAATTATAAAAGCATAGAACATAATTTACTCTAGTTCAGTCCTCAGTAATTACCCTTTCCCTTCTCTTCTCCCTTCCCCTGTTCCCTTCCCTCTACTCTACTGATCTTTCTGCTACTTATAATTTTTTAAAATTAGTGTCTTGTGGATATACATGATGCTAAAATCTGTTTTATATTCTACATAAATGAGATATTGTGGTACTTGTGTTCCTGTGCCTGACTCTTTTGACTTAGCATAATGATTGCCAATTCCATCCATGTTGTCATAAATGACAGGATTTCATTCTTTTTAATGGTTGAACAGTATTCCATTGTATATATGTATCACATTTTCTTTATCCATTCATTAGTTGATGGAAACTTTGGTTGCTTCCATTCCTAGCTGCAATAAAAATGGAGTGCAGATGTCTCCTCCAGATTATCTGTCTTGTTGATTGAGATTTATTAGTATGTAGATTTCAAATTTTGTCCATTTCTATTAAATTGAATATGTGAGCCTAAAATTGTTTATTGTTTTCTTTTATTACCTTTTGAATGGTTGCATAATTTCCTATTTATGATATTATAAATATTTAGGGCTATTATATACAACTCTATATCTTTCAGCTTCCTTCCACATAATTAAATATACTGTATTTTTCATTTTTATTTGGTTCTGTGTAGGTTTTTAATATTTTATTTGAGATTTTCTCTTTGATTCATGCATAATGTAGAGGCATATTGTGTATTTTTCCATTGTTTAATGATTTTCCTGTTGCTTTTCTGTTATTGACTTCTAGTTTGATTCTATTACAGTCAATGAGCACATGCTATATGATTTCAACTCTTTTAAACTTGTTAAGGTGTTGTTGTTTGTTTTTGTCTTAGAGCACGGTCTATTTTGATGAATGTTCAGTGGTTGCTTAAAAATATAAGCATATGCTTCTGTTGTTGTGTGTAATGTTGTATACATGTTAATTAGATTTTTTTCACATCTTGCTGAATTTCTTTTTAGTCATTCTATTATTTACTGAGGCTGAGATGCAAAAAAAAAAATCCCTAATTTTAATTAAACCACAGGAAAAGTATTTGAATAACACATTTAAGGCATTTGTTTACAAAATTGTTGGAAAATCTAGGAAGAGGCTCTGTCTGCATCGATAGAAATAAGTTCCAGAACATCTCAAAACTGACTGTCCAAGTATGTTCCTACATGGATAAAATCAGAAAGAGGAAGAGTCAGAAGGCAGCTTGGAGTTTTCCAATAGACCCTGAAATGCTGAATTCAGTCATAGCCACAGTTCAATATTGCCTAGCGGTTGAGAAAACATGTTACTATGGTTTAGATAAGTGTCCCCTAAAACACTATGTGTTAAAGGTTTGGTTCCCAGTCCATGCCACTATTGGGATGTGGTGGAAACTTCAACAGGTTGGGAAGTTAGTTGGTTGGAAGAAGTTAGGCATTTAGGGCCTATCCTTGAAGGGGATATTGGAATTCTCATCCTTCATCTCTCTTTCTCTTTCTCTCATAAGATGAGCAGTCTCCTCCATCACATATTTCTGCCATGATGTGCTTCCTTTTCACAGGCTCAAGGGCAACAGGTCCAAATAATTATCTATTTAAACCTCTGAAGCCATAAACCAAAATATTTTCACCTAATTTTTTTAATCTCAAGTATTTTGTTATAATAACATAAAGCTGACTAACAGCTATCTTAGTGTCATGTCACATGAAATAAATCTAGTCTTAGTCTCAGTTTCCTCATGTGTAAATTGGGGATAATAACATTAATTACTAAATATATATATATATATATATATATATATATATATATATATATATATATATATATACAAAAAATACTTCATAATAAATACATTTTAAAATATTTTCTTTTTAAATTATTCAATTATAAGCAAGGAATTTTAAAACTCTTTTATTTTCTTATCAGTATAGCACATTAATTGAAAGCAGAAGATTGGGGATTTAATTCACCTGGGCTTGCATATTAGCTCTGCTTCTTATTAACCTTGTGGCCGTAAGCAAGTGTCTTAAACTCTCTAAACCCTAGTTGCCTTAACTGTAAAAAGGAGATAATAGTACTTGCATGCAAAATCTTCAGTAGAAGTTTTTATAGATCAAAAGAACAAAATAAATATTAAAGAATAAATTATTATTTGAATGTATCTAACAGTTTTACTTTGGATTTTAAGAACAATGAATAAAGATATTGCAAATAATTGTTATTAGACAAAGATTCAGAACCTGTAAGAATTTGGCTGCAACATGCAATAGGGAAACCTAGTACACACCACCAAATGTTCTGACACTGACAAAGTGAAAAAGTGAGATTTTTCCAACAATCATCCTTTATATATACAAAATTCAAATATGAATTGGAAAATATTTCTATAAGAAACTTTTGAGAGTGTTGATTTGGATTAGAAAACTCTACAAATAAAGTTCTGTACCCCAAACCAAGACCAAATTCAGAAAACACCTTTTATAACCTTTATCATATAAGAGATGTTATTAGTCCTGTTCCCCCAAACCAAATTGTATTTAAACTATTTTTATATAGCCTAAATGAAACAAATGGTAAGAAACTGTACCATGATTTATTTTATAATATGTTTATGCTTAATGAAAAATTAAAGATGAGAAAATGTATTAAATGTTTGGAAGTATCTGAAAGTAATGTTGAGGGCTAAAGTTCCATGTGTTTTTCAAACGTCATTTTTCCTTTAAAATAAATTTCATTATATTTTAAGTTTTCATTGACCACACCTAAACTTTTTAAATTTTACTATTTTGCTGCTTCTTATATTTGTCTCCACCTTCAACACTGTCATACATTCCCAACAGATGTCATGCTATCCCTATTGATTATAACTTATCTAGCTAGAGCATAACAATAAAAAATTCATTAACCTTTCTTCTATTAAATAACACCTTTGATCTCATTCCATCTGTGGATTTTATCAATAAAAACTCATTAGTCTTCAATATCTTCTCAACAAATCTGGATTTACTAACATGAATGGCTCTTTGGCATTAGTACTTTTAAACCCTTTAAAGTGGAATCATTATTTATCCCTCTCTCTGGACTTTCTTACACAAAACTAGGGTGAAGCTCCATTTATGCCCACATAACATGAAGTATTATATCATTTCTCAATTTTTCCATTTGTAAGAGATGGATGAATTAAATGTATTCAAATTTCCCTCCGAGCCTTGGCATTTTATGACCATTGTTTGAATGGGACTTTTCAACTGAGCAACAGAAAATGATTAAATGATTTAAGCTAAAATGGAGTTTATTAAGAAAATAATGAGCAATTCAAAGAATTGCCAAAAATACCCGAGACACGGGCTTAGAAAATAAAACACAAACCAAGTAGAATAAGAGGCAGATTTTTCATAGAACACATGTGTTTAGGCCACCACTGTCACTGACTCCAATCATCAGCTTGCATTAGTGCTGACATTACTTTTTCAAATGCCTGTGGAAATAGATTTTTACTATTATTACCATCATTATTTATTTCCTCATGTTTAGATGCTTTTGTCACTAGTTCCAGATTTTAAATTCCAATAATCTGCTTTTGGTTGACTGAACCTATCTCCCACCAAGGTTCATAAAATGAGTATATTTAGTTAATTCTCCAGAAATACAGAACCAATAAGAGACAGAAACGAGTAGGATTCTTGTGGTAGTGGCATGGGAGAAAGGGAGAAGAATGTATTTATTAGGTGAATTGGTTTATACAATTATAGAGGCTGATAAGTTCCATAAAAGGCTGTCTGAAAATCCTGTACTGGGATGCCAGTAGCATGGCTCGGTCCAAGTCTCAAAACTTCCAATCCAGGAAAATTGATGGTGTAATTCTTAATCTGAAGCCAATAGCCTGAGATCTTTGGGAACGGGGCAATGCTGGTTTAAGTCCTGGAATTCCAAGGCCAAAGAGCCTGGGCTTCAAATGTCCAAAGGAAGGAGCAAGAAGAATCCCATCTGTTGGAGAGAGGAAGTTCTTCCCTCTCCCACCCTCACTGCACACCCTCCCCTCTCTCAGCTCTATCTGGATCCCCAGCTGACTGAATGGTGTCCACCTATATTGATGGGAGATCATGACCACAGTCCACTGACTCATATGCCAATCTTCTTGAGAAACACCCTCACAGACACACCCAGAAGTGATAGTTTACCATTTCTATGGGTATAACTTAATCCAATCAAGTTTACACCTAATGTCAATCATCACAGTGGAGAATTTCCCAAATACATAAAGGAGATTCAGGAGCTAACAACATTCCCATGTATTAGTTATGTTGTCTTGTGCCATTTGTATTCTGAGGATTGATGCAGCAAACATGAAAACTGTAAAGATTCAAAGAGAAGAGCTCCTTAAATTAATTAGGAATAAGTGAAAATAATTTATGTGATTTCATCTAAAGTAAAAAATTCTCCTATGGAGAATACTGTGTTATATCTCATCATTTATTATATGAGCATCATAGAATCAGAGGCATCATTTGACAAGTGTAGGTATAGGTAAATTATATCTCTGATTTCTCACTTGAATTAACATACAACATCTGAATCATTGTCAGAAGTTCAATCATGATTTCACCAGGAATTACATCGATTTATCCATTTGATCAAAGAATTCCAGTGAGTAAGTGGGTTATGGGCATAGAATCTAATATATACTTCCCATCTGCACTTCATCCAGTAAATGAAGAAACTGACTTTGTGCTTGAAAGTCTGTTGAAGCAGGTTGTTATAATACCAAGAAAAATAGAAGCACAAGCAAGAACATGAAAGTAGAAATCAGCTGGGTGTGGTAGCACATGGTAGTTTAAAGACAGCCTCAGCAACAGCAAGGAGCTAAGCAACTTAGTGAGATCCTATTTCTAAATAAAATACAAAAAAGGGCTGGTGATGTGGCTCAGTGGTAAAGGACTTCTGTGTTCAATCCCTAGAACCAAAAAAACCCCCCCAAAAATCAGAAGAAATAAAACAAACAATTTCTCAAATATGGCATGGGGCAGGGATAACCAGTGACATGATGGACAGGTGGTTTACCAAAGCTTGCATTTTGCATTAAGTGAATAGCATTTTTAGCCTAATATTCTAATTCCTGTGATTTGCATTTTTTTATTATATCTTATACTTCAAAAAATATAATTCCTTTAAGCATGTTTTCTTTAATTTTTAAAAACTTATCTTAAACAAAATCTAAGTTAATCCCAGTGATTGAAGACTAACTTATTTTTATTTTTTATGTTTTTTAAGTTGTAGTTGGACACAATACATTTATTTTATTTTTATGTGGTGCTATGGATTGAACCCAGTGCCTCATGCATGCCAGGCAAGCACTCTACCACTGACTGAGCCCCATCCCCAGCTCCCTAACTTAAATTATATAATTTGAATTAGAAAGAAATTTCTGAATGGGAAGTTCTAATTGAAAGGCATTATAGATCATGAGTGGTGAAGAATTAATTAATTATTTTTAAATTATTAGACTACTCAAAACTAATTTATATTAACTTAATTCCAGTTATATATAGAAATGCTACTCCCATATAATTCTATTCCTTCTTCCATTTTACATATCATAATCTATATTTGCTATATATAATACATTGCTATAATTATTATTACTATTTTATTATATATATATATAACCTTCTTACTTACCTATTTTTTTTTGCACTTAATAGCACTGGCTTTGATCCTCACACCACATAAAAATTAACACACAAAATAAAGGTATTGTGTCCATCTACAACTAACTAAAAAATATTTTTTTAAAAAATAGGGCCTTTGTAGACAAAAAGAAAATTGAGAAATACCTGATAATACGTCAAAATGCTAGTGCTTTGTTGAATAAAATCATTTTCTATTACTTTGTTGGAAATATTCAGGTTTGTCACAATCTTATTTTGTCCAAATTTAATGCTCAAAACATTCATATCTTAAACTTTTGATTGCCTAATCCTGTAATTCATAGATGTCTCTGAGCAACTAAAAACCAGGAGAATTTGGTTGGGTTTTCTATACCCCCCCTCCCCTATAGCTATAGATTCTTGAAAATGTTTAACTAAAGGCTGTATGCTTCTTTTTTCCATGTTAGGATAACATTTCTGGTGGGCTTATTAAGCTTTAATAGGAGTAGTCCAACAATTAATAAATAATTGGAGTCCCCACTACTCATGACCTATATAATGTCTTTCAATTAGAACTTCTAGATCAGAAATGTCTCTCTAATTAAAAAAGAATAAAAAATGCACAAATGTGCTCTCTACATTATTTATTTTATTTTTAAAATATTTTATTAGTTGTTGATGGACCTTTACTTATTTATTTCTATGTGTTGCTGAGAATCAAACCCAGTACCTCTTACATTCTAGGCAATTGCTCTACCACTAAGCTTCAACCCCAGCCCTATTCTTTCTTTTAATAGATTGTGGTTTTGCTCCAAATTTCTATCTATAGTGCTTTAAAGCAGATGGGGGGAACTGGTATGCAGAACTCACACAGATCACTGATCCTGTTTGCTAGGATATGTCCACAATTTTATTTTTACAAATATTATATTAAATGAAAAAGGCATAAATGGAAGAGATCACAGTACATGATTCCATTTCTATGAAGTTCAAGAAGAGGTAAAACTTATTTATGAGGTTAAAAGTTAAAATAGTGGTTACACTTGGGAGGTATTGGTGACTGAAAGGGATCATGGAAGGCTTACTACAGTGCTGACAATGTTTTATTTCTTCTTCTGCATTCTACTTATTCAGATGTGTTCATCTTCTGGCATGTCACTTGTGATTTGTGTTCTTTTTATTCTATCTTACACTTCAAAAAACATAAAAAAGAAATATTCTTTGAAGATTTTTGTTTTAAATCACAATATATAACATTGGACTCTAGCTATCATTTACTAAAGAAGAAAGCAGTTTCCAAAGGAAGAAAAGAACTTGATGTAAGAGAAACATATGTGTGTTTTTCTTAAGGCTGACCTAGTCTTTATTCCCCTCACAAAATTAAAGAAACTCTGATTGTGTAAAATTATAAATTTTACTTAAGCATCCATGACATAAAAAAGGATATGGAAAGAAAAATATGTCCACATGATAGCACAATGTGCATTTAAAGTGGACAAACAGCATCCATTTCCCCGCATATTTTATCTTAAGAGAATCATCAGAAGAATCTCAATGACTGGAATTATACAGATGTTTCTATATCCTTTGGCTTTTTTCCTTGGTGTGTCTGAACTGAATGAAGAGTTGCTAATTTAGTCTGAATGCCACTAATACAAACTCCCGCTGGCTATAGACAATGAGCAACATGAGAATGGAGTTAAAACAAATGAAATTAACCTAAATTCCAATGACAGATAGAAGCATAATCATTTCCAATACTATATTTTACTTAAATCACTCATAATAATCAGTATGATGAAGTATTATACATACAAAATCATATTTTCAAAATTTTTTTTAAATGTTAAAAAGTTAATTATATATTTTAAGTGAAAATATAGCAGTATATTTCATTTAATTTGAAGTAAATTGTACGTATAATCCAGATATTAGCCAGTTACCTACCTCAACAATTCACGTAAAACTGGTACAAATTCCCAATACCATGGTTTTTGGACGTACAAAGCCCTCCTTAAAATCCCAGCAAATTCCTAGGAAGGTTACAATTCTTGTATCTTTAGGCTTCTTGCTTTGTTCTCAAAGCTACATGCCTTGTTTTTCATACATGCTGTATTGATCCATATGTTCAACTAAGAACCTTGTTTTACTTTTTCAAGAAGAAAAAATGTGCAGGAAAACCTTTTTAGGGGGAATAGAGTTTATTAGACTTCACCGAAAATTTAGGGGAAAAAATGGAAGAAATGTTTAATTGTAGTTTCACAAGCAAATTCAGATGAAACATTAGGAATTACCATTCTTAAAATCTTCTCCATCCCCCCTCCTCTCTGATTGATAATGAATGTAAACATCTACACCAACCTGTTCTGTTACTTTTTCAGATAAAGACAATTTCCCAGTTCATCCATTAAGCAACAGAATTTAAGGGCCAACTATGAAAATAATACCCTTCCGTTTCATTTCATATGCAAAGGAAAAAATCATTGAAACCCTTCAAAATGTTAATAGTGATAATTAATATTATATGCATTTATTTTATAATATTAATAGGACTCTAATTTTTTCAATGAACATGTATTGCAAAATTTAATGTGCAAATCAGATTAATGAATGATGTCTTAAATGGAGAAGCACTGAATAATTTTTACAACTGAAAACAATTAAAATAAACATAAATATCAAAGAACTGAAGAAATTAGAAAGGTTATATGTGACAAAAACAAATCAATTTAATAAAATATGCATTGATAAAAATAATAAGAAATCCATAGTAAAATATATCTGTATTAGAATTATAACAAGAAAAAATAGGCATGTAAAAATTGTGTCTACACTATAAAAGGGACTATCATAATTCAATAATTAAGAAATTCAATTTTTTAATGAGGAAAATATCTCATCAAATATTTCTCCAAAGAAATTATTCAAATAGCCAATAAGTCCATTAAAAGATGATTAACATTATTAGCTGCCAGGGAAATGTAAATAAATACCATAAGAAGATAATACTTCACAAATTCTAAGGTAGCTATGATCAAAAAGACAGAAATAAGAAATGTTGGTGAGACTGTTAAGAAATTGAAACTCTCATACAGTGCTAATAGAAAAGCACACTGAGGAAACCTGTCTGGAAAACAATTAGGTAGCTCATCAAACAAGGAAACATGGTTACCATAGGTCCTGAAATTCCACTCTTATATATATATATATATATATATATATATATATAAAGAAAAATGAAATATGTCCACTCAAAAACTGATTCACAAATCTTCATAAATAATATTATTAAAAAAGGAGTAACAACTCAATGTCCATCATTTTATGAATGGATAAGAAAAATATAGATATTCATTCAATGTTCTTTAGCCACATAAAAGAATACAGATATTGGGGTTGGGGTTGTGGCTCAACAGTAGAGCATTCACCTAGCATATGTGAGGCCCTGGGTTCGATCCTCAGCACCACATAAAAACAAATAAATAAATAAAATAAAGGTATTTTGTCCAACTACAACTAAAAATAAATAAATAAATATTTTTTTAAAAATACAGAATACATATTTCAACATAGATAAACCTTGAAAACACACTAACTGAAGGAAACATTAACAAAGAATTAAATATTGTACGTTTTTATAAAATGGCCAGAATTTAAAAATTCATAGAGAAACTAAATGAGTAAACTAGGATTGGGGTAGAGATATTGGTGATAGCCAATAGGTTTTGAATTTAATGAAAATGCTCTATAATTGACAGTTAAAAGTTCCAAGAGGGCCCAGCTATATTCAAAGCCCCACATCTTTTGGGGGGGTGTCAGGGATTGAACTCAGAGGCACTCCACCACTGAGCCACATCCCCAGCCTATTTTGTATTTTATTTAGAGTCAGGGTCTCTTTGAGTTTCTTATCGCCTCACTTTTGCTGAGGCCGACTTTGAACTCTCAATCCTTCTGCCTCAGCCTCCTGAGCTGCTGGGATTATAGCTGTGCACCACCACACCAGGGAAAGCCTGACATTTTTGTGAATTTAACTTCCAGCAGTTAAACTTGGTTCTCATGGTGAATATCAAAGAAAAATTCCATTGCACTTCTGGCAGAGGGAGAAAAAAAAGTAAACAGTTTGGAATATGGCAGAGCATTCTGTTTTTAACAAAATCTGCCTATAGAGGACATTATCTTACCAGAGCTTAAACTCTAAACCTAAATTATTGGGGTTTTAGTGGAAGTAAATGACTTAGAGGGAGGGAAATAACTCCAGTTAGCTCTGAGTAGAAGGGAAATACTTAACCTGTAAATGTACACCCAAATCTTTGACACTCCAGCCATCTAAGGTGGAGGGGGTAAATTAAGAAGTGCTTGTGATCTTCATATTCCAGTAGCACAGGATCACTAAAAAACTGGAATATAATTACAGGAATATTGAAAGCTTCCTCTCAGACATATTTTACCATCACATTATTAAAGGCAATTCCTTTTACCCAGTACATTTTATCCACTTTTCAACAACAATGACAAAAATTAAAAGGCACATGATAAAGACATTACTTTGAAGAAAGAGAGCAAAACAACAACAACAACAACAAAACAGAGTCAAGTATGGGAAGAATGTTGGAATTATTGAACTAGGAATTTGAAAACATTCTGATTAATATAGTGAGTGTTCTAACAGATAAACAGGGACAGTAAAAGAACAGGTGAACATTGTATGCATAGAGAATAAAATTCTGAGACTAAAAAAAAATAAGTGTTGTACATAAAAAAAAATAGTGTTAACAGAAATGAAGAATGCCTTTGACAGACTTCTTAGTAGAGTGAACATGACTGAGCAAAGGATTTCTAAGTTTGAAGATAAGTAAACAGAAGCTTCCAAAATTGGGAAGCAAAGATAGAAAAGATTAAAGAAAAAAAAAAACACCCAGAACAGATTATCCTAGAAGCATCAGACAACAATAAAAGGTTTAAAGTACATGTAGTATAAATACCAGAAGGGGAAGATATGAGAAAAGGATCAAAGAAATAAAGTAATAAGACTAAGAATTTCCCACACATTAATGTCAAACACTTAGTCACACCAAGAAGTTCAGAGAACACCAAGCAAGATAAATGTCAAAAAACTATACTTAACACCAAGCAATATAATATACACTTAGGTATATTATATTCAAAATACTGGAAAAAAACAACAGAGGAAAAAACATTTTACCTATAGAGGAGCCAAGATAAGAATTATATAGACTTCTCAGAACAATACAAGAAAGAGGATGGAGTGAAATACTTAAAGTGTTGAGGGGGGAACAAATCCCACCAAAGTAGAATTCTTCACCCAGAAAAATTATCCTTCAAAAGTGATAAAAAATAGATTTCTCACACAGCACTGGGGAGATTTGTTGCCAGTAAGACCTGCCTTACAAGAAATAGTAAAAGTTTTTCAGAGAGAAAGAAAATGAAACATAGAAATTCAACTATACATAAAGAATGGAAGAACACTGGAGAAAGAATAAGTGAAGGTACAATAAGAGCTTTGATTTGTCTTATACCTTTGATATTTTAAATTATTATTAGAAAAAAATGGTATGTGCTTTGTGTAGTGATGCACACCTGTAACTGCAGCTACTGGGGAGGAGGAGGCAGGAGAATTGCAAGTTTAAGTCCAGCTTCGGTAATTTAGTGAGACCCCACCTCAAAATAAAATAAAAAGGGGGCTGGGGATGTGGCTCAAGCGGTAGCGCTCTCGCCTGGCATGCGTGCGGCCCGGGTTCGATCCTCAGCACCACATACAAACAAAGATGTTGTGTCTGCCGAAAACGAAAAAAATAAATAGATATTAAAAAAATTCTCTCTCTCTCTCTCTCTCTCTCTCTCTCTCTCTCTCTCTCTCTCTCTCTCTCTCTCCCCTCTCTCTCTTAAAAAAAATAAAATAAAATAAAAAGGGCTGGTGATGTAACTCAATGGCAAAGACCCTTAGGTTCAATTCCCAGTACCAAAAAAGAAGACATTATATGCAAAATCATACCAGGTAAAATACTGTCATTCAAAATGTATGAAGAACCCACAATAAAAAAAATGAATAGCTCAATTTAAAAATAGACAAAATATGTAAATAGATATACCATATCAAAGAAGATGTACAGTGGGAAAAAACATGAAAAGGTGCTCAAAATATATGTCATTAGGGAATTATAAATTAAAACAGCAATGAGATATCCCTATACACTTGTTACAATGGCTAGAATCTAAAACACTAACAACACCAAGTACTGACAAGGACGTGGAATAACCAGAATTCTCTCTCACTGTTGGTGGAGAAAACAAAATGGTAGAGCCACTTTAGAAGACAGTTTGGCAGTTTCTTACACAATTAAACATATTCTAACAATGCAATCCAGTAGTCACATTTAGTCACATTCATGATATTTATCCAAAGGTGTTAAAAAAAAGTGTGTTCACACTAAAACTTGCACATGGATATTTTGAGCAGCTTTATTCATAATTGCTCAAACACAGAAGCTTCAAAGATGTCCCTCAGTAGGTGAACCCTCTCAATGGAATATTATTTGATGCTCAAAATGAATTAGCTATAAATCCATGAGAAGACACGGAGGAGCCTTAAATGCATATTACTAAATGATATATGTCACTGAGAATGCCACATACTGTGTGATTTCAAAACGTATAATATTCTGTGAAAGGCAAAACTATGGAGACAGTAAAAAGGACAGTGTTTGTCAAGGATTAATTGGAGAAAGGGATGAATCGACAGAGCACAGGTAATTTTTATGGCAATGAAAATATTGTGTGATACTATGTGACAGAGATATATTGCAATAAATTTGTCCAATCCCATAGGTTTTAAAACACCAAGACTGGACACAGTGTAAATTACAGACTTTGGGTAAGAATGATATAGCAATGTAGGCCTATTGATTGTAACAAATGTACCCTCTTATGCAGAATTTTGATGGGCAGGCTATTCATATGTGGAGGCCAGGAGAATATGAGAAATCTCTGTACCTTTCTATCTTCTGCTCAATATTTCTGTAACCCTAAAAACTGCTCCAATAATTAAGTTTATAAAATGGTTTGGATCTGGAATTTCACCCCAAAACTCATGTGTTGAACACTTGGTCCCTAATGTATCAATATCGAGAAGTGGGGCTTTGGGGACTTGATTGGATCATGAGGCCTCTAACCCCATTAGTGGATAACCCATTAGTGGATAACCCATTTGATGGGTTAATAATTTGAATGGACTACTGGTGTAACACTGGTCCTAAGCAGTCGGCTTTTTTGTCTCCTGAATTTCAGGAATGAAATCCATGGACACAAGAGTGAGAGAAAAGCCACAGGATTTATTAGAGTAATAGAAAAAAAGAAAGCAGAGCTCCCGAAGGTGGGAACCCCAAGAGAGGGATGCCAATGGGTGTCTGTTGTCTAGGGGTTTTAAAAGCATATCTAATGGCCCAGCACAGGTGATTGTGGGGGTGAGGAATGTTAGCATGGACCAATCAAGCTCTCTAAGCTCTGAGTTTAATTAGAGAATCAGAAGTGCATAATTTCAGTCCTTTATTTACATAATAATAAGATGGATCCCACCTAGTGTTTTCTGACCCATCTGTTAGAAAGAGGAAGCATTTCATATAAGGGTCTGCTTGTGGTTGGCCATTGCTACAGTTAAGGGCAAGGATAAATAAGAAAGGGCTGCTGTGGTTGAGGCTGTGAGGAACAAAACAAGTATTCTATGTCAGAAGAAGTCCTTGTGGTTAACACTGGCAGGGAGCAGCGAATCACAGGATATATTTCAAACATGATGTCTCCCTCTTCTCCTGTCCTTCTCTAAAGCCCTTATCCTGTTTACCTATAGGAGATCTTTCTTCCTGCCTCACTGGTAGGAGACTGAAACTATAGGCAGGTGAGGCATGGTTGAAGGAAGTAGGTCACTGGACCCTTAGAGATCATTTCCATGGCTCCTTGCTCTCTCTCTCTCTCTCTCTCTCTCTCTCTCTCTCTCTCTCTCTCTCTCTCCTTCCTGGCTGCCATGACCTGAACAGTTGTATTATGCTCTGACCTTCCACCATGATGCTCTGATTAACCTCAGACCCAAAGCAATGGAGCTGGTCAATCATGGACTGTAACCTCTGAAACCATAAGACAAAATAAATCTTTCTTCCTCTAAGTTCTTCTTGTCAGGTATTTTGCTCACAGAGGTGAAAAGTAGACTAACACAGGGGAATATATATATATATGTGTGTGTGTGTGTGTGTGTCTGTGTCTGTGTCTGTGTGTATATATATACACACACAAACATATATTCTAAAATTGATTATTCTGATGCACAACTCTGAAAATATACTAAAAGCCATTAAAATGTACATTTTAAATGAATCAATTGCACTGTATGTAAATTTTTATTATTTTCTATTGAAATTGGCTAGAGTCAGGACACACCTGATCATAAATTCTTTAAATAATGAGTTTCTTAAGTTGTCTTCCAGGAAGACTCCAGAAGTTCTGCTAACGTTCTCTATGATTTGGAACTGGCTTTTTAACATGAGCAGAAGCAGCTATGTCTTCTACTCAATGATATAACAAGCTCAAAATCCCCAATGAAGAACAGAACTTCCCTGGGAAAAAGAAACATGATGCCCCTTCTTAGCATCTAATCAATAAACAACACCTCTCCTCTCCCTTCCTATAAATTCCCCTGCTATTGACCACCTATGAGACAGATATGAGCTTATTGTTCCTGACCACGTTGCTTGTTGACTGCACAATAAACCTTTTTCTTTTAACAAAAACCTGGTGCCATAGTATGGACTTTTATGCAGCTTGAGCAATGAGCCCCTGCTCAATAAAACTATTGCTGCTGTAACAAATTACCTCAAAGTGAGTGGTAAAAATCAACACCAATTGATTTTCTTACAGTTCTGGGAATCTGAAAGTCAGAAATAATTTTCATTGGTCTAAAGTGTTGCATTGGTAGGCCTGCATTCTTTCCAGAGGTTCTAGGAAAGAAATGATTCTTTGCTTCTTCAAACTTCTGGTGAGTTTTTGGCTCCAGTCTCTCCATCACTCCAGTCTCTGCCTGAGTGGTCACATTGCCTTTTCTTCTTCTATCAGTCATCACATCCTCCTCCCACCAGCTTCCTTCTTACAATGATGCTTGTGATTGCATGTAAGTCCCTCCCAGATATTTCAGGATAATCTCTCCAGGTAAAATGTCCTTAATTACATTTGCAAAATGTGAGCTTTATAGGATAACATTTGAAAGGTCCAATGATTATGAACTCACCATCTTGGAGGACCATTATTTAGCCTGCCACGGAATGATTTTTCAATAAGTCTGTTATATATATTTTAATATATATATAATATATATATAGATAGATAGATAGATATAGATGATATAGATATAGATATAGATATAGATATAGATATAGATATAGATATAGATATAGATATAGATCTCCAGAGGCTGGGGTGTTTGCTCAGCAGTAGAGTGCTTGCCTGGCACATGTGACCTGGCACATGTGAGGCACTGGGTTTGATCTTCAGCACCACATAAAAATAAATAAACAAAATAAAGATATTGTGCCCATGTATAACTAAAAAGTATTTAAAAATATATATGTTCATATAAAGCTCCTAAAGCCAATATATAATGATGGTAAGAGAATTCAACTTATTGTCCTTATTATTAGTGATTTTTAAAATGTTTTATTTATGATTTGTTTTATATTATTTTGCTAATATTACAATTTAAGTTTTTAGAAAAACATGTAGGAAACTCTTTGAAAAAGTATGTTCATTTCTTAATTTTATGCAGCATATTGATATAATGTGTCAAAGACAAATGAATCACAAATGTATGGTTGACATTTCTTTCTGTATTTAATAAAAATGGGTGAGTTTGCTGATCTGAAAATATTGAAAAATTGATCAAGATGAATTTTGTGTAATTAACAAAAATAGCTGAATTAATATTGCAAATGTTAGCATGAAAATGATTTTTTGCTCAAATTTCAAATCCATATGCTATTAAGAAGATGCATTATAAAGAAACAAATTCTTAAAATCAAATTAAAATTACCCATAACATGTTTATCAGCTATCAGAAAGACAAATGATGTTATTAATAGTTCACACTCAACTCAAAAACACATTTTTATTTGTACAAAACAATGATTGCATTTGTTTGGATTTTTCTGCACTAATGATAATTTTAGTTAAAATATTTTGCAACTGATAAGTCATGGTTGGTTAAAGTGAAAGTCAGCTTTTTTTTTTTTTAAATTGAAAAGTCCTTTGTGTTTTTAAGGTACTTCCATATATATTAATTTCATTTAGACTTTAAACATTCTTATTAAATATGCAGATAAAATATTATTATTCATTATAGATTTTAAATGACTTTCTCAAGTCGTAGAGAAACTTATATTGCAGTGTGTATACAATGCAAGTCTAGTGCTGCCTTTACCCTAACGTAAAATTTTTCTATAAAATCTGGTCTAGACTGGCAAATTTCAAGATGCAAAAGAACTACCAAAAATGTTTTTAGATGCTATCTAAAATATTAGACCCCCAACACTTTAAGGTATTTGTTATACTTGGGTACTTTACCACACACACACACACACACAAATGGTAATTCATGCAGAGAAATTTTGAAGTTATGAAGGTAGTTAACTTCTCTAAAGAGAGGTCCAAGACAGAAACTTGAAAATGCTCACCTTATTTAACTGTACTGACTTAATTTCCTCAAACATGAATAAAATATGTGACACATAAAGATTTTCCATTTATTCTACAATATTAATAATTTTATTTTTTGAATTTAAAGCTGCATTCCAGTTCAATATAAATTTGTTTTCTACATTAAGTCCTGTTCTGTCATATGCTTTGGTGTAGACAGAATTCTTAAGATGTTCCCACCAAGATTCTTGTTTTCCGGTTACTCAATTAAACATTAACTATTGCAATGAAGAAACTTTGCAGATGGTATTGAGATCACTAATCAAATGACCATGACATAGAATATTCTAGACTATCTAGATGGACCCAGTGTAATCACAGGGGACCTCAAAAGAGAGAGGAAAGTAAGAGGTGAAAGAGATGCATTAGAAGAAATAAGATAGAAGAAGGAAAACTCAGTGTTATTTTAAGCATGAGCGGGTCTTGATTCTCGGTTGCTGCCATTGAAAGGAACAAAGAATCAGGCAAAGTCAGAGAACTTCAGAAGCTGAGAATGACTTGCAACTCACTACCAGGAGGTAAATGAAGACCATATTTCCATGGTCACATGGAACTGAATTTGGCCTTCAACTTGAAACCTAGTGGATTCTTCCCTTTGAGCTTCCAGAATGGAACCATGCTTTAGTTAACAACTTTATTTCAGGTTGTTAAGTACCTTTGCAGAGAAACTAGCTTAGCTAGGCTATTTCCAATGTTCAGACCTACAAAAATAGGAGATAATAATTTATACCCTTGGCACCTCTGGTGAGTTGGATATCAATTTGTTGGTATTCTCTCCCATGGGTATATATTCAGGTTTTTTGGGGATCCTCATTTTTCTATGGGACCCTCTCACTGTGTTTTGCTTGTATAGGCGATACCTTCCTTTATTTGACTTGTTCAATCACTCATTACTCCTTCTCAATTCTTGACTTCTAGCACTATATCACTAATCTTTCCTCACCAGTGTCACCTCATTCATCAGGTAGATGTCTTGGGCAGAATCTCCTTTAGAGTTCATCCGATAGAAGTGACACTCACTGGAAGAAATGCAGTTCATTCCCAGCATAGACCTATCAGTTTGCTCTGGTGCCAGGCAGGCTGCTTCAATTAGATGCTTGTCTATAGAATTGTTTTAGTGAACCAATTCCAGTGTCTGTATCTGTATTCCCCAAATACTATAGGACACTTATCTGGATATCTTTCAAGATGCTTTTTCTTTCAGAAGAAAAATGCCGAAGCACTCCAATTCTTTAACAAAATCTTGCAACCAACTCCTTTAAATAATTAATGAATTCTTAACCTTCTTTATGAAGTCTTAAAGTGGATGAAGGAAAAACTGCTACTCCTGAATAGGTAGCATGGTACCATACTTTAGATTGTAAGGGTGCTTGACATCTATTGTTATCTGCTTTAGAATCTCAGCCAACCTGAGAAGTACCAGATTTAAAATTCTGTCTTAATGGCTGGGAATGTATCCTAGAGGTAGAGCCCATGATTTGCACACATAAGGCCCTAGATTCAATCCCCAGTGCCAGAAAAAAAAATAATAAACATCATGATGTATATCTTAGACATATATAAAATTCTGTTTTACTTGTTAATCTATATTCTTATAGATACATAAAATAATCCTGGAAGTGTATCCCCTCTGGCAAGTTTGGAAGGTTTTAAAATGTATGTGAAAGATATTTGTACTTTTTTTAATACCAGGAATTGTACAGAGGGGACCTTTACCACCGAGCCACATCCCCAGCTTTTTTTAGATTTTTATTTTGAGACAGGGTCTTGTTAATTTGTTTAGGGTCTCACTAAATTGTTGGGGCTGACTTTGAACTCATAGTCCTTCTGCCTCAACCTCCAGAGCTTCTGGGATTACAAGTATGTGCCTCCATGCTCAGCTTGTATTTTTTATTCTACATATTTTCATATTGTTTTATAAAGTTTTATCTTTTATAATAAGAACTTTTTTAACCAGAAGAAGAAGAGGAGGAGGAGGAAGAAGAAGAAGAAAAAAAAGAGAAACAAATCAAGGCAATATTGAGGCAGAAAGAGAAGTTTCCAGAAGGGAGCAGTCCATGGTCCATGGTGTTAAACATTACAGAAGAGACATGAGAATGCAGAACAATAAGGAAAAAGTTGATGGGGATTTGGGCAAAAAGGAAGAAATTTTGTTACCTACTATAGAAATTTTTTTGACCTCCAGATCCATTAATCAATTTCTTGCTGGACATTACCTCTTGATTATTGACCAATATCTCAACCTTAATATGCCCAAAGCTGAATTCATTATCTTTCCCCCAAAATGTTAGGCTTCCTATGTGTTTCCCCATCACAATAAGTGGCTTCCTTCCAGTTACTTAAGCCAGATCCTTGGAATCATCCTTGACTCTTTCTCTCCTTTACTCCTCTCATCTAATCTTTTATCAATTTCTAACTAATCCACTATGAAAACATCCTACAATTGTCCAAATTTCACTATTTGTAACGAAAACATCCTGGTTCAAGTCACTATCATTGCCTACCTAGCTATTGAAATAGTTCCCAAATTAATTTATCTTTCAATTTGCCCCTATTCCCTATAACTAAAGTGTTTTCCACCCAACAACCAGAATTGTAATTTTGCAATGCAAATTCCATCATGCCACCACCCTGTTTTCAAAAACAAAGGGATAAATAAACAATGTTGTCTGACTTGCCAATGTAATTTAAATATGGTGTTTTATAAATATGATTCCTACAAAATCCTGACCAGTTTTCTTTCTCACCATTCTCCTTATCCCCTGTTCTACAGCCATAGTATCCTTCCTTAGGCAAGACCTTCTTTATCCCAGTGTCATTGTGTGGGGCTGATTTCTCTCCTTCTCTTTATAATGTCCCTTGTCCCACCCTACATGGCTCACTCTTTGATTGTTCAAGTTGTACCTTATATCATTTCTTTAAAGGAATCTTTCTTTCATTCCCAAACTAAATTACATTTCTTCCATTATTTTCTCTCATATAACCTCAATTTTTCCTCCATAATTTTTGTCTCATTCCCTTATCGTGTACTTATTTCTGAATTCATTAATTTAAATAAGTTTATCTATCTACATATATAAGTGTATCTATCTAAGCTTCATCAGGACAAGAAGCATGACTATATTGGCATTGACTCTTGAGACTCTAGCACAGTGTCTGGTGCATATAAATGCTTAACAGATACTTGTTCTTGAACTTGGTTGGGTGTAGCAAACCAATTGCTGTTACAACCCTTTCAAGCCATTCTCAGGGGGCTTTGTGTGAACAACTAAGTATTTCTTCTTTAATATCATGTACTCATAAATGTTTAACACTTAATCATATTTGTGCTATTTTGTTAAATTAAATGAAGAAAAAGTTTGCAAAACATTTTCTCCTCTTGGAGTGGGGTTGTGGCCCAGCGGTGGAGCGCTAACTTGGCATGTGCGAGCCACTGGATCTGATCCTTGGCACCACTTGAAAATAGGTGAATAGAAGAAAGGTATTGTGTCCAACTTCAACTAAAAGAATGCATATATACAAAATTTATCTGCTTAGCCCCAATCCATTATCCATTTTTCTCCTCCTTTCTAATCTATGATGTTACTATGTTCTAAAGATACAATATTTATGAATCAGTACTTTTCTTTGCAAAGAAAATGGATAATGGATTGGGGCTAAGCAGATAAATTTTGCATATATGCATTCTTTTAGTTGAAGCAAAGTAAGAAACTATTGCAATAGTTAGACAAAAAGTAATTTGGGAATGAATCAAAAGTTATTTAGTTTCTTACTTTGCTTCTCTCTTTTTCTCATTTCTATTGCAATCTGTACTAAATATTATGGCCAAATATTCCCTGCTTTAAAAACTTCAATAGCTACTCATTGTCTATAAAACTAAGGAAAAACTCTCAGTCCTTCGTAATCTTGCCCAAAGGTGCCTTACAAAAATAACCAAATTAGGGCTGGGCCTGCAGCTCAGTGGTAGAGTGCCTGCCTCACACATGTGAGGCACTGGGTTAGATCCTCAGTGCCACATAAAAATGAATAAATAAAGATATTGTGTCCATCTACAACTAGAAAAAATATTTCAAAAAATTTATAAAAAAGGAAAATAAAAAATAAATAAGTCTACAGATTCTTCTTTCCAGAGACACAGTTACAGAATGCAAGCAAGAATGCAGAGATGGCATGGGTAAGGCTATAGAAATATTAAAAAATTAACCAAATTAAATACATATAGAGATCGAACAGATATCTTAAATGTATGAATTAAGCAATAAGAAATGAGACCTATGAAAAATGAGAATAAGGGTTGCCTGAATATGTTTAAATTAAATAAACAAAAAAATCAAGAAAACAATAATTTAAAAAAATGTTTGCAAGTCAAACAAAATATGCCTAGAGCTACAACAAAACCCTTGCTCTACAACTTTGCTACTACTCCTTTCTCATACATGTCCTGCTTTGACAAGATGAAATTACTCACTCACTCTTTTGCAACTCATTCTATTCCATTCCTTTGTTCATATTGTTCCGTCTGCTTGGAACATTCCTTAATTGTAGCTGCTCATTGAAACACTTGGGGATAGTTTTAAAATCCCAATGCCTAGAGAGTACCCAGACCAAATAAGTAAGAAACTCAGCCATTAGTATTTCTAAAGCAACCCAGTAATACAATATACTGCCAAATTTGAGAATTTCTAGTCTATTAATTCTCTATATCTCTACTTATCAAATTCAAATCCTTGAAGGCCCAATTCCAATGCAAATCTCTCTATGAAGCCTATCTCTTAAATTATTAAAAGGATACATCTCTCACATGTCACTATTTTATTTTACTTGTGGTATATTTTATTAGTTATCAGCTTAAGACCATATGCATGCATTATCTTGCCATTTCCATGAGTCTTTAATATTATTATCCTGGTCGAAGCCACTATCAACCCCTACCTAGTCTATTGCAGAAATTCCTAAAGTAATTTCTTTTTTTCAACTCGACATCTCTCACCCACATTTAGTCCATCCTCCAACCAGCAAATTCAATTACTACTAAACAACGCAAAATTGATTATGTACCTCTCTTGCTTTAAAACACACACACACACACACACAGAAACAAGGAAAAAACACAACAACCTTTGATTTACCACTGTGCACAGGTTCCTGTTGGGATCCTGGCCATGTTTTCTCTCCTTGCCCACCTTTCTGTAGCTATACTAGACTTCCTTTAAGCAGTATTTTCTGTTCAGAGTCTCACCAGGTAGAAATAAAGGCACCAATTGGGACTGCATTCTCCTATGAGCCTCAGGGTTCTCCTCCAAGTTCATTTAATTGGTTGTCAAAGTCAAATTACTTGTGGTTAAAGGACTAAGATCCCTGCTTTCTTGATGGCAGTAAATCAACAACTAGAAGCTACTGTGAGGTCTCCACAGGGATCTCTCCATTTTCAAGTGAGTAGCAGTAGGTTCAATTCCCATGTGCTTTGAATTTCAGATTTTGTTTTTTGCTACTACTAGGAGAAAACATTCTACTTTCAAGCCATCATGTTATTAGGATGGGTTCACTGAGCCACATCCTAAGCCTTATTTTGTATTTTATATAGAGACAGGGTCTCACTGAGTTACATAGCCCCTTGCTTTTGTTGAGGCTGGCTTTGAACTCCCGATCCTCCTGCCTCAGCCTCCCAAGCTGCTGGGATTACATACAGGTGTATGCCACCTCACCCGGCTAGGTTTGAAGATGTTCAAGGGAAAAGATCAAAGTAGGCATTCCTTTTTCTTTTTCCTATTCTTTCTTCCACAATCTGCAACTCCATACTATTTTGCAAATAGAAATTTTCCCAGAAAAATTTGTTGACTAAACTGATGGCAAATTATGGTCAACCTGCCAAGTTGCAAAATTTACACAGGCAAGAGACATATAGTACATACTTGAAATAATCATTCCCCAAATCACAGCTTGTGGCAGATAGTGTTAGTAGACACATTCTCTAAGGAAAGTTACTTTTCAGCTATTGACTTATAAAAATAAGTGACAAAAAACCCACCAAACCTAGACTACAAGTCATCTTGTCAATTACAAGCAATAAATCAATGTATTTATGAGCTAATCAGCTATCCATTTTCCAAAATGTATACAAACTTTCTCTTGTATGCATACTGACATTGCCTAGTTGAAGGACATGTAGTATGCAGCACCCATTTATTTACTTATACCACTACACTAGCAAAATGAGCTTATAATTTTAAAATCCAGGAACATCAAACTTGTGAAATGGTCAACGTTGAAAAGGTGAATGTTTCAGAATAAGGTTACCTTGTTTCTGTTTTCTCTGGGGAAGTTTATTTTGTTTGCTTAGAAATCTGCATATATTTGGGAATTTGAAGGCACAATATTGCATTTAATGTTATCAATGGGTAATATCAATGTCTATTTGCTCACGTAGAATTTTTTAAGCTTTAAAAATATTTTCTCATACGTGGCCTGATCCTTCACAACTTAAGAAATGAATTCGACCAGGAGGAGGCATTTTCCAACAGCCAGTTTAATGCTACAATTTGAAATCATCATCCCTGTCTAGATGACTTTTCTTGCTAGCTATTTGAGGTGCCTTCAAAGGCAAAGCCATACAAATTAATGCACTTTTTAATTCTATATTTAATTTAAAAATAGAACTTCTATTTGAACATTATGTAATATTTATCCCAGAAAACACACACAAGTGAAAAAATTCTCTGCCAATCAATATAGCCCAGACATATTTGCTTCATGTATTATAAAATGACTATGTTGAATCATGGCAGCTTAAATAAAATTGATATGAAGTAGCTCTGGCTTTATTACAAAATTTACAATGGCCACAATTTGAATATCTTGGGGATTGATTTTTAGGGGATCATGAAAAAACCCACAAAATTAGATTTTCCTCTTAGTGCTTTTGTAATCCAAACTGTTTTTCTCAAATATTGGGTTTCATATCTTATCACCTTTCTCATCTGCCTCTACTCTGAGTATTTCTCTGTCTCTCTTCACCTGTTTTGTATTCAGAACTCAGCTTTCAAATCTACCTACTCCTGCTCTGCAACCAGAAGGATATCTATTATTAATTTTAAAAGGTGACCTAATATCAAACCTTTTCATACAAAAAGATAATAAGCCTGCCATCAAATCTTGCATTTTCCTTTAAAGTCACATTGCATTTATTTGATATTACAGGTGTGATTATTTGTAGTGCCTCCCTAAATGCTTTTTTCTTACTAGATTTTTTTTCTACATTAAAGGAAAAAGCAGATCAGTGTTAGTGCCCTTCAAAATGGTTTGCTATATAAGGAAGTGTAACAATAGGCTCAAGTTTATTATAATAGTAGGGAAGGGGAAATGGCTTTCCTCCACCTTCCTAGGCTCTTGGCTGAGATATAAATTATATTGACATGAGAGAGTAATAGGAGAAAATCCATTTTAGTTATATGCATACACACAAGAAGGGCTGTATGACTGAAGCTTATATAGCATCCTGAGCTACAGAAAGGGAATAGGGGTTTACGATTTCTTGAAAGTGGTACAAACAAGTTGTGAGAGAGTAAGAGAAGGAAATGTATGGTGAATAAAAGTTGTCTTGTTATGTAGACAAAAGTCTTTGGGGTAGTAAAAGTTGTCTGAAGCAACTCTCTTCCATTTACAAATGAAACTTTCTTTTATAAATATAAATTTATTTTACTAAAGAGCAGCTTTTTAGATTTACTCCTGTATCTTCAATTTCTCAAAATAACCAGGTCAAAATATGCCAAGAGATTATATTCTGGCATGGCATATTCTGGTCCCTTGTAGTTAAATTTGGGGGTGATATGTCCTGAGTCCCAATATAACACAATATCAGCTAAGTTCTTTTAAAGCATTAACTCATCTATTTCCTATGATCCAATTGGGAAGAGACCACATTCGTATGCCCACTTTACAGAATAGAAAACTGAGAATTAGCACAAGTAGTTGGTAATTTGTGAAGGTCACATAGACAGTCAATACTGAAACTAAGATTTGAATTTAGCCCTCCATCAGAACTACTGGCATTACTGTACATTACTGACTCTTCCTGATTTTGTTAAAAGGTTAAGTGCTTACGAAATGTTTCCTGATAGTGAGGAAGTCAGATATTTTTGTTACATAAATGTATACTTTGTAGCTTTTTTTTTAATATGAACATGTTACAAACAGTAAAAAAATAAACCTTGCATAGCTTAGGAATGGTTGAAATTAGGAAAATAACAATTCAACAGTTATCAGCTAAAACAACCACCTGAAACTTCAGTAGACAAGAATTGCATTATAACAACTTCATTGCCAGTAATAAGATAATGTCCACTGTTAATCATTTTTGAGTTTGCAATCAATTTTATAAACAGCTTTCCTGAAAGTTGCACCAAGCAGAGGTATTGCTCTATGAAAACACAATTCTTCTTCCAATATGAATGTCTTTGTGTGTACCTAGGCTTAAAAGTTGTTGATATATATAGCTAATCTATCTCCTATATTTCTATTCATTCATCATTGGGTTTCCTGACATTACTTATTTTCAAGCTTCTGTAGGAAATAGCTTTGTCAGGCAACCTCATAATGCCTGAGATTTCCCTAACAATTCTCTACCTTCACCTCATCACTAATCATAATTACAGCTGTGCCTCTGTCACAGGCAGCTGTAAGAGAAGCAGATTGTTGAAAGCTAATCAGTTCACAGCTGGTCTAAACTTGCTTACCAGATTCAGAAAAAATTTATGGATTATACCAATCAAAAGCAATCTAAACAGTTTATTACAAAGTCTAAACAAAAATAAAAGATGATCTAAGTGAATGTAAATCAATCAAAAACATAAAATAACATGTAAATTTTTTCCTAGTGAACATATAAAATGTTAGCCATTATGTTACTTATGTAAAGCAGAAAATAATTAAAATGTTTTGAACATGCCAGGAAAATAAATGAGAAAAACATGAATGGATATGGAATTTCAAAAGTTCCTTAAGGATGAAGATAAAAGGGCCATAAAAGTCTGAATAGGCCAAAACCTATTGTTAAATCTGACTTTCCAACTTTGTTTTCATGATTTTTTCAACATAAAAATGGGAGCTGCTGTGTGACATTTTTTGCATAATTTTGGAACTAAAAGGGACTTTTCAATCCCCATCTCCTTATATAATGGCCATTATTGACTAGGTTGAGCCATATAATAGCAAGTGGCAGGACTAAAACTAGGTCCCCTAATATTCAGGTAAATACCCATGTGATGATACTCTTCAATCTTTTAGGTGTATTGCAACTTGTGTTTTTTAATATTTAAAATGAATGACAATGCTCTTTTCTCTACAGTCAAGTTATTGGTTGTAAATTAGGCACTGAAAGGCATTTTAAGTCCATAATGATAATACTATTCTCATAGAATTTGACTATCAGAGAATAACTCCAGGAAAGGGAATCTGGGACATATAATTTAGGAGGAATAATGGGTCCATTCATAGCCAATATGACTTAGCTTTTAAAACATAACAATAAAAGTCATTGTGCTTTTATAGCCAGTAAGGCAGAAAGTACTGGAAAATGCTTTGGAGATCATCTAACCCAATTCCTTCACTTTTATGCATATGGAAAACAGAGCAGAAAGGGGATAAAACTTGCTCTTATTGGTAATGTCAATAATCTTGACTTCAAGGTTATCCAGTCTAATTTTTCTAAGAAGTAATGATTTTAGTCTCAAAATATCAACCAGTATGTGGTTATTGATATTACAGAAAGGTTCTCCAAGATGTCAGAATCTCCAGCAATGTATTATTTAGCAAAACATTGTGAAAAGAGATATATGTTTAAGCATATGACAATGAGATTAAATCATGCATGATTTTACACAATGCATTTTGAAAGAACTCTATTTTGCACTTTGTCAAATAAGTTGCATAATCTGGTGCTTATGACTATTCAAAAGCTGTGTTATTTTGTGGTCCTAAAACTACTTAACTCATCTGAGTTTACATTTACTGAGGGAGCAGAAGAAATCACTTTAAGTGATGGTTTAAAAAATGTGCTGTTATCATAAGGCTTGTTATTAAATTAAAAGGTCAAATAAGATGGATTAAGAGCATTCATACTACTTTTAACATAGGACTAAGAGCTCTGAATATAGTTCCTGTTCCCATGGTAAAAATCAGACATTAATGAGAATGATGTTATTAATATGACTGCCTGCTGATTTTCAATTTATTGATCCAACCACAAAAGAAAGAATTGCATATGATTTTCTTAGAATAACAAAGGTAAGTTATGATTTTAATATATGGGAATTTTAAAATGTAATCTTTATAGTGCTTATTTTATCAGTTATTTCACATATATTCTAACTATTAAAGTAAAACTAGAAAAATATGGACTGAGGAAAATCCTGGGAATAAACTGCTTAAAGTAGGTAATAGGTGTCCTATGTCAAATAACACTGATAAATTGGTTAAGAAGAAGACTAAAATGGATCTAGGGAAACTAGCAGTGTAGAACTTATATAACCTAGTATTTTAAATTGTGGGATGTTAAGTTACTCTTCAAAATATTAGCTGCTTCTCATTACAGTCCCTGCTATGGCTTGTCCTATAGGGTAGGAGGTTAAATATTCTCACATCATAGATGAGAATTTGTACTTCCTATTTTTCTTCTGTTATAGGAATGAAAATATTCAAGATAGGGATTTACTTTTAGACTGAATACTAAAGTAAAGAGGATATGATACACAGTCACATCTGCCCTGCAACCAACATATAACAGGCAAAGAGAATACACGTTGTTATATGTGTTTGGTTCAGAAAAATTAAGGCCTCAAAAGCCAAGTCCTCCTCTGCTCTCCTGTCTCTTATTCCTCATTCTCTCCCAAGGAAAAAAAAAATTGAAAATACAATTCTTCCCCAAGTTGGGTCATAGAAATCAGAATCCCTTTTACTCAAAGACTGCTATAACACTTAGGACCCTGATAAGTCTTTTACTCAAAGACTAATAATATTGCTCTATATCCCCCCCCAACTTTTCTGTGTGAGTTGGTTATAAAGAATCACTCTGACCTACATTGTTTTGTTGTAGGTCCAAAGATCTCCATTACAGAAAATGTCCCATCCCATACCTGGAAGAAAGATATGCTACAACCAAGGGGTTAAGAAGAATCTGAATAGACAGGACTTTCTGGTTATTCCCAGTCTATTTTCATTAGCTTTTTTTCATCCAATCACACTGCCCATGTTTTATTGAATATAAGCATAGAAATGGATAGTTCACCCTGAGTATTTAGGGCTTTCATATGAAGGCTCCCATGTCCATCTAAGTACAAATCAAATAAATTTGTCTTTTTTTTCTTTTCTTGTTAATTTGTCTTTTGTTTTAGGGATACTGTCATGAACTTTTATGATAGGAAAGAAAAGCCTCATCCCTTTCCTCCCCTATATAGACAAGCTACTAAAATTTTGGTTTGTTATTGCAGCATGACATAGTCCAGACAACTGTTACACTTTGAAAAGGTAACTATGTATTATATACATGACATGGGAATCAATAAGGTGGGATATTACTATAACCTATGCCCCATGATAATTATGGGGTACTTGTAATACACAATTGCAAAACCACTATGGCATACACATTCTCAATTCATGTAACAAAGGGTTATCACAGAAAATTACATCTTAGGTCTAAAGTTAGAATAAAAATTATGGAATGAATAAGAAAGCAATTTACCTTGGTGAAAAGCCAACTTATACAACAAATAGGATGACCAGACTTTCAAAAAGGATATCATAGTGCCTACAAGAATATGCTCCAAGGAATTAAAGATGTATTAATGAAAGATATAAAAAATAAGAAACATCACTATCCAAATAAAAGTGATATTAAATATAAATACTTAGGACTTTTAAATGAAAAAGTTATCACAGTACAAATAAAACTAGAATGTGAATAACAGATTAGACAGAGAAAATTCAGGGAATGGAAAACATAATCTATTCTTAGTACATTGCCAAAATTAATTGTAGAGATAAATAGAACTTACAGCAAAGACATTAAGAGATATGAGGAGCTTGATTAGCTGGTCTATTACACATCTCAAAGGAGTACCAAAAGGAATGAAGAAAAAGATGGGGGAAAGACAGTATTTTTAAGAGACTGCATCTCACAGATATCTCCATAATTTAATAAGTTATAAGGAGTCACATGTTTAGGAGTCACCAGAAAGTGAAGAAGAAAAAAGAGAGAAAAAAAAGGAAAGCTATAGTAAAGAACTATAGGAAAGTTATACATTAGAGGCAATCTATAATTAAAAGACAGAACACTAAGGATAAAGAGCTTATAAAAGCAACCAGAAAGAAAAGGAATGACAACTGGACAGCCAGTAGACTTCTTAGAAGCACAAACAGAATTTAGCCATTCATTCAAGAACTGTATACTGATTTGCTACTATGTGCCTGTCAATAGGTTTTGGGAATACAAAGGTAAACAAAACAGAGTACAGGTCTATAGGAAAATTATATTCTAGTAGGAAAATTGCATTGCTAGTGGGAAAATCAGTGAATAAATAAGAAAATAAAAAGGATGCTGATGGTGCTAAGTGTTAAAGTGAAAGGAAATACTGTGGAGTATGGCGGGGCAAGGAATCCCCCCAAATTTTAACTCTTTAAATCTACTGTAATAAATTGGCAAATTAACAAGAGAAAAAATATAAATTTAATAATGAATATTGGAGCATCACAGAAATGTATATAATAACTTAGGTTGAGAAGCATATATGTTCTCTTCATAGAGGACAGGGAGATGGGGGATGTACTCAATTTTAAGAAGTAGTATATTATTTTTTAGGAAAGTTGAATAGGCTTAAAGATGATAGTTTATAAATGATTCTCTTTGCAGGCTGAATGGGGCTGAATAATAGTACTTGTGACAAAAGTCTGTTAGGAGTGTAACATTGCTCAGTCTTCCTCCCTGTTATATATGTTTAATCTTGCCTGGCTAATAAAATCTCCAGAATAGGATAGAAAGCAATTGTGTTCCTTCTGGAGATGCTTTAGATAAAGGAATGTCAGGGAAAGAAAGTTCCATTCTCTGCTTGGGGGCAAAAACAAGGGAAAGTCAGAAAGTCCTTGATTATTAGGCTGCTTCTAAGGTCTTTCAATTTCCATTAATTCAAAGTGCTCAGAATGTCAAAGTGCCCTTGTTTGGGGTATTGTTTTCAAGTACCAACAATGGAACCATGCTAACTTAGAGGGGTTAGGGAAGGTCTCATGATGAGATACCTGAAGAAACTGAGTCCACAAGGCTGCATATTAAAATACATATTAATCTATAATTCTTGAAGCATCTAAATTTATCATTCAAGACCAAAAATTTTAAAGAAATGATACCAATAATCAAATGTATGATACATCAAGATCATTGTATTATCTTGAGCAACTAATAAAAAAATAAAATAAAAAATAAAGCTTAAGAGTGTTTAATTTATTGCTCAAAATTTTGCTAAATTCATACTTCAGAGAGGCAAATTTGGATTTGTGAGAGAGAGACAAAATATAAGAAACAATATATAATCACGTCAAAATAAGTATTATCTATGGAAAATACTTGGTAGGTTAGTTAGGTATAAACAGGTGGTATTATGGTTTAATTATTATGGTTAATTATTAGGTGCCCCTCAAAAGCCCATGTGTGAGACAATGCAAGAACTTTCAGAGAAAAAATGATTGAGTTATGAGAGCCTTAATCTAATCAGTGAATTAATCCCCCAGAGGGATTCACTGAGTGGTAACTGTAGGAAGGTAGGGTGTATGTAGAGAAAGTGGACACTGAGGGTGTGCTTTCAGGGAATATACTTTGTATTTGAAAAGTGGAGTCTCTCTCTGCTTTCTGATCATCATAGGAACTGCTTCTCTCCACCACACTCTTCCACCTTGGTGTTCTGCCTCACCTTGAGCCCCAAGCAATGGACCTGACTGTTGATGGATAAAGGCCTCTGAAATCCTAAGCCCCAAATCAACTTTTCATTCTCTAAAATTTTTCTGGACAGGTCCTTTGATCACAGCAATGAAAAAGCTGACTAAAACAAGTGGGTAGAGGAAAGGACATTGAAGGGCAAACAGTAGGCAAATGCATTAAGAAAAATCCATGAGTCATAAAAATACAACTGCAGGGAACCTTATCAGAATAGGCAAGCATTGGGAAAATGAGAGCTAGAGTGCCCAAACTTCAGCAAGCTGTAGATAATTCTAATCCTTTGAGGAAGTTATCTTAAAACCATGGAGAACCTTACTGAAGTAGATAAGCTTCAGGAAATTGAGGCCTGGTAAGTCAATCTTCTTCCCCTTCAGCAATAGTTAATTATAACCCCTTAAGGAAACTACTGTTTTCAAACCTTTTCTTAAAACTAGTCACCAGGACTCAACCCCCTTATCAGTGAAACTATGTTAAAACTGCCCCAATCATCCCTTGTGACCAGGACATCAAGACTTCTAAAAAGAGTATGCTGAGAGCTATCCAAAGGGCAATAAAAGAATTAAGGGAGTATTGGGAGTTGAGCCAGGAACAAAGGGAATTAAAAATCCTTAAAAACTCCAGTTCTGTGAAGGACACATTGACCTCCTTAAGGCACACTGTTCAGCCTATCTTGAACATCTGTACCCACTTTCTTTCTCATAAACTCCTGCCGGCCATTCTGAACGACTCAACTGAAATCCTTCCAGGGTGGTCACAAAGAACCAGAACCAGTAACCAAGGACTTCCATTGTTGCTTCAGTTCCCTGGACATCCTTGCTCTGAAACAGAAAATAGTAAAATAATTATTTTCATAATAATGGATTCTAATTTGTAGGAATGAATAGGGTAGAGATAAAAGTGCCAGAAGGTAACATATATGAAGAGAATATGAATATTGTAATATTGTTTGAGAAAAATTAATGGTATTTGAATGCCCATCGAACCACTATCAGAATTAGAATGTATTATTTTCTAAATTAGAAGAAAGTTCAGGAGAAAAAAGAGAATATGATTAATATAAGAGAGGGTAGGGAAAGACAGGGGAGAGTGAAAGAAAATACAAGGTTTATAGGAAGACTGGAAGTGAATCAAAGTATAAGGGTAATTGCTGAGAGCCATAGCCAAGTAGGAATGACGCATGGGCATGGCATTTTTGGTTGAAAGGTGATGCCAGCAAGCCATTGAGATGATAATGATTATGTTAAGATGTGCATTCAATTGGACATTAGACCCCTGCTGTCTGCCTTGGCCTGCTACTTTGGAGCTCTCCGGACTCCCAAAGAGTTCCCATTGGTTGGGGAATTCCGGAGGAGGGATTGCCTGTTGGTGTAGTGTGTCCTGGTGCGTGGTATTTGCTGGAGTTTTGGAAATAAAGTTTGTTCCTGCTTGAGTGGCTCATGATTTTGTGCCCAGCCAGACTGTGGCATTTGGTAGCATTTTGTATCCTCCCCTTCTGCTTGTAGCAGATTATTTATGGTGTTTGTGTAAAACCCACTCTGGTTGTTATTTAAATTAAACAAAAGGGGAAATGTTAGGGTCTGTAAACAAGTCAAGATGGCGCCTGGCATTTTGCCCGAGGGAGTGGTTTGTGAAGTAACACCAGCGAGCCATTAAATGTGGAGATTCTTTATTGGTTGACTGCTGTATCTAGTTTATGTTAATTAAGATAAGCTGTGTGGAATGTATATATACCCCTCCTGTCCTACAATAAATGGCTCCCACTCCTGCTGTATCAATGTACACAAGTTGCTTGTCACACCACCCCCCCCCCCTTATTTTGCTGCAGACAGACTGTGGCAGATAATCACATCATATGTAAATGAGCTAGATTTGTTAGTTAAAAGATAGATACTTAGAGTGGTTTTAGAAATTCAGCTTTTTGCTATTCATAAGAAATACCCCCAAACATAGTAGAGAGCAAGACTAAAAAAAAAAATGATGAAGAAGATAAACCTAGCAAATGGTAAACATAATTTGGTGTGTCTAAATCAATAACAGACCAAATACACCTTAGGACAGGAGACATTATTTCAATTTACACTAGGAACCCTGTATATTATTAAATTAAAAATTCCCAGAAACTATAGCAATACTAAATTTGTAGGTATCCAATAGTGTAGTCCAAAATATGAAGCAAAAATTGACAAGATAGAAAGGAGAAATTGATATATATGCTGAATCATTATAAAAGTTAACATTAATATACAATTATTTTAACATACAGAATATCAGAAAAACAGACATAAAATGTTTCCATGTCCATCCACAGAATCTGGCACATATAATTTAGAAATGCAAATTCTGTTCAAGCACAATGGAAGATTTATTAAAATCGAACATATATATGATCCAAAATCATATGTCAACATAGTATAAAATCCTGATATTATGCAGACCATATTATATAGTGGGATATAATTAGAAATCAAAGACAAAAAGATGACTAAAAAGTAAAGATTTCAAATTTGGAAATTTTAGGAAACACTTCTAAATATGTCAGATACCAAAGAATATATGAAAATAAATATAAATATTTATGTCTAAATTAAAGTTAAAGGAACAAAAGTTCTCATATATTATATAGCTATAGCAAATATCTATACACCACCATACAAGAATTTGTACATACATTCTTCTAATTTTGCTATAAATATTTATTATATCTATTATCATATTTGTAAATTCTTACATCTTCTTTAATCCTCAGAATACTTAGAAATATGCCACTGATTTCCAAATATTTGAGATTTTTAGTTGTCTTATTATAGTTTTCTAATTTATTTCTTTTTTTTTAAAGAGAGAGAGAGAGAGCGAGAGAGAGAGAATTTTTTTAACATTTATTTTTTAGTTTTCGGTGGACACAACATCTTTGTTTGTATGTGGTGCTGAGGATCAAACCCGGACTGCACGCATGCCAGATGAGCGCGCTACCGCTTGAGCCCCATCCTCAGCCCCTCTAATTTAATTCTAATATGTTAAGAGAGTAGATTACATTCTGCATAGATTCAAACCTCATAAATTTATTGTAACTTGTTTTCTGGCCAGACATATTTTTTTATTGGTGAACATGAAATATTGTCAAAAATTATATTCTTCTTTAGAATATAATGCGTAAAATATCAATTAGGTTAAGATACTTGATAATGTTCTTAGGTCTTCTATGACTATATTCACCATTGATGATCTTATATCAACTAAAGGTTTTTAAATCTGTAGCAAAATTTGTGTTTTTGTCTGTCTCCTTTAATTTTGTCAATTTTTACTTCATGTATTTTGAGACTGCTTTTATAAACACACACATTCATGATGCTTATTTTATGCAAAAATAGGCTTTTATCTTTATGTAGGCTTTTATCTCTATGTCTCTCCCTTTTCTTCCCTTTTCCTACCTAATTTCTCATTTTGTATTCACCCCAAAGTCTGTCTTCAGATATTCAATTTGGTCAAAATTGGTTTTTTTGCCAAAAAATAAAGACAGTAATATTGAGTTTATGTATGAGTTAGTCAAGGTAAGTAAATGCAAGATGCTGTCACTATGCTCAAATCAATGTTCCTTAACAAAATAAGTTTTAGTTTTTACTTATATGTCCACATAGTTTTGGCAGCTCTCCTCCAAGAAGTGACTCTGAATCCCCTTGCTGATTAAATATTGTGGTTTTATTACATGAGTCCTAAATCAGAGGCCTAACTGCAGGGGTTCCAACAAACCACATCCAGCCACTCACCCCAGAAACCAAACAGAAAAGGAAATGATGAAAAGTAAGAAAGAAACTTTAATCAGTATGACATATTGGGAAGGCAAAGTGAGATCAAGCATCTCAGCTGTCTTTGGGATGCTCACAGGACCTGTAGAGTTACATAGAGGAAAAACTGGGGCAGGGGGCAAGAGGTATATATAATGAAAGTCTTGGTCAAACTGTGGTCTGGTTGATCATTCTCTCAGTTCTGTTTCTATGGCATGACTCCAGAGAAGTTCTATTGCTTGAGGGAGTAATTTCCAGTTGGTGCTCAGGATGTTTATCTGTCAGATCTGTGATCCTGGAAGGGGGCAATTGCTCCTGCTTAAGGGGAACTGTTTCATCATCCAGTGATGTGATGTGCTTTCTTTCCACTGTTCCTGGAAGATGGGAACTAAGGGTTTCTAAGTGTCATTCTAAGGATCTGATACTACAAAAACAGAGAGTTGAATGTTCCTGCAAATCTTGTCTCATTCTCAAAGGGGGAAAATAGGTTACAAATAAATATAGAGCTAATAAAATATAATAAAATAATAATAAGATGACAAGATGACGACTCCTTAAATAATATACATGCAGAACTGAACAGGTCACAAAGTTTAAGGTACTAAAAGAGATGGATACAAATGAAGGCAGAGATGTCAATGTTTATCTTGCTTTCAGTTACCCATAGGGTAAATGCAGGCCTAAGTAAAGAGTCACTGAGGCTGGGGCTGTTGCACAGTGGTAGAGCACTTGTCTACCATGCATGAGGCATTGGGTTTGATCCTCAGCACCACATAAAAATAAATAAATAAATGTCCAACTACAACTAAAAAAAAATTACTGCTTTTAGAAACATCAGCCTTTCTATGGCCCTATTATAGTTTCACCATCTTGTAATTTTGATTTTCCTTCAGCCTGTTGACAAAGTGTAGTATAACAAACAAATAAACAAAATGTACTCAGATTTTTGTCCCATATTTCTAGCATAGGACTCCTAAAACCCTTCAAAATTTCTGAGGATCTATTGTTATTCATAGCAACTGCTTTAGATTCATACTGAAATTTATGCTAATGAGTTGACTGTGTGTTGGAGGTCATATTAGGTAGCTTCTTGATAGGGACTGATTGCCAGAGGAAACAACCATGTGATTAGAAGGGTGAGCCTTTCAGCCTCATCACTTAGCCCCTGAGGAAGGAAGAAGGACTAGAAAAACTTGGAAATAATGTGACAGAAGGAGTTTCCTGGTTAGTGAAAATATCAACATATTGGCAGGGTACATACCCTGACTCCACAGAAACAGAGGTGCTAATATGTTCAGGACTCCTTTTCATCTTCTCTTATGAACTCTTTAGCTGGCCATTCATTTGTATTCTTTATAATAAATCAGTAATTTTAAGTATAGAATTTTCCTGAGTTCTATGAGTCATTGTAGCAAATCATCAAACAGAAAGGGGGCATGTGGAAACCCCAAAATTTGTAGTTACGTCAGACAGAAGTTCAGGTTACCTAGGAACTTGGAATTGTAGCTGGAGTCTGAAGTGAGGCAGTCTTGTAGGAATGAATCTCTTAACCTGGAGGGTCTAACACTACCTCTGGGTATTTAGTGTCATAATTGAACAAGTTATATGATAGCCAGTTGGTGTCAGAGAATTGTTGTTGGAAAGCACATGAAGGGATAGTGAACAGTGAACCCTGTCTCTGATAATTAACCTTATTAGTCCAAAAGTGAACCCCATTACTCCTATTGACATCCCATTGGAGGGAACTATACATATGGGTGACAAGTTAATGCTGTCCCTAGTTAGGCAGACACATGTCATCAACAACTTCACACTATGGAAGGAAGAATACAAATATTTGGTGGGAAGCTAGCTTTCTCTACTATAGTATCTAACTCAGGCAGTGAGGGAAAGAGCAACCGAGTAAAATCAAAGCCCTTAGAAGGAAGGATAAAATAAAGATAAATAAATACAGCAGGGACTTCCAAAAAAATCAAACAAAAAAGAAAAGAACTGAAAGTTAATTGCTCTGATGAAATATAGACAAATCTTTGTCCAAATTTACTTTATAAATAATATGGAATGGAAAGACAGAAGTCATATTGAGATTTTAGGTGACATATAATAAAGAATTATAAACAACTTTATGCTCCCTATATTTGACAGTTTAGATTGAAAGGATAATTTCCTAAAAATATATAAATTTTAAAAATAGTTTCAACATTTTTAAAGTCTCTGAATATATATGTAAGCATTAAAGAAATTGAATCAATAATTTTAAAATCTACACAGCAATAAATTTTCTTTAAAGACCAGGAAAATTAATAAGGGTGTTCTACCATATATTTAAATATAAGAAAGTGTCAATCTTACATAAATTTCAAAGTATAGACAAAATAGCAAAACACCAAGTAACCTTTTGTGGAACTAATAAAACTAAGGAAAGTAAGAGAAAAGAGCATTTAAGGCCAAACATATTTATGAACATAGATTAAATGGTAGTTCTGAATAAAACATCCAAACTTCAGCAGTTTCCTTGAAATGTGGCCATGATAAATTGAATTTCTTCTGAAAATTTAAAAAATGGTTATCATTAGAAAATTTAATGGCTTTACTCACTGTTAATAAAGAAAAAATTATCTGATAGCTTCAATAGATACAAATAATTTATTGAATTAAATGCCTTTTCATGACAAAAAAAAACAATTTTCCCAAAACTATAGGTTGAGAATATCTTGTTAGCCCAATAGAGTGTGTCAGTAAATATTTTAGAGAAAAAAACATTGTTATGTTTTGGATGAGAAGCCTCCCCCAAAAGCTCATGTGTGAAACAATATAAAAATATTCAGAGGTGAAATGATTGAGTTATCAGAGCATTAATCTGATCAATGAATTAATTCTCTGGTAGGGATTAATTGAGTGGCAACTGGAGGTTGGTTAGGATGTTGCTAGAAGAGGTGGGTCATGGGGAGCATGCCTCTGGGGTATATATTTGGTGAGTTGAGCTTAGACTCTCTCTACTTCCTGGTCATCATGTGAACTGCTTCCTTCTGCCATACTCCTCTGCCATGATGTTCTGCCTCACCTCAAGTTTCAAGGAATAGAGCTGGCATTCTATGGACTGAGACCTCTGAAACTGTGAGCGCCTAAATAAAGCCCCCTTTCCTCTCCTAAAATTGTTCTTGTGGAGTCTTTTAGTCACAGTTGACTAAAACAAACAGAATCTAATTGTGAAACATTAAAGACAACCAGTAATTTAAAAGACATTTACTATCACTACTTCTATTCACCACTGAAATGGAGGTACATGAAAAAAATGAAACTGAGAAACCAAAAGGAAAAAGAAAAACATTATTTGCTGTCCATATAATTTTTCAAATAGCAAATCCAGAAAAATTGGAATATAAATTGTGACAACTATTAGAAGAATAAAATATTTCTATGTACAAAATGAATATTTAAAAAGAGTGCTTAAGATTCAAAACAATGGCAACACCAAATATTGGCAAGGATCTAAAGCAATTAAAAACTATTATTCATTGCTGGTGGGAATCCAAGTTAGTATAGCTACTTTGGAAGATAGTTTATTGGTTTCTTACAAAATTAAAAATATTCTTACCATATGATACAAATGAACTAAAAACTTATATCCACAAAAAAACTCTGTATATGGATGCTTACAGATTTATTCATAAACCCAAACTGGAAGTGATCAAAGTATACTTCAGTAGGTAAATTCTTAAACAAATTGTGGCTCATCCATGTGAAGATAGCATATTACACAACAGTAAAAAGAAATGAGACTTTAAGCCATGAAAAACATGGATATCTTAAATGAATATTTCAAACAAAAGAACACTGGTGAAAAGACTATATATTTATATTGTTTTATAACATACTGGGAAATGCAAATTGAGAAAGTAAAAAAGCAGTGTTTGTCAGTTTGGGAAAGGTGTAGGAGACTATTGTATAGACAATCCCTGACTTAAGATGTTTTGACTTATGGTTTTTCAGCTTTACAATTGTGCAAAAGTGATATACATTCAGTAGAAACCTTACCTTGGGCTAGAGATGTGCAGTATTCTTTCATAGCCAGCTGAACCTCCAGTCAGGTCTGTGATCATGAGGGTAAACAATCAATACCGTATAGTATACTCTGTGGCTAAGCTAGGATGTTTGATAGGTTAGTTATATGAAATACATTTTTGATTTATGATAGGTTTCTGAGGATCTAATACTTTGGTAAGTCAAGGAATATCTGTATCAATGAAGCACAGGAAATTTTTCAAGGGAGTGGAACCATGTTTTGACATTGCAGTGGTAAACACATGGCACCAAGCATTTATTAAAACCTATTGAAATTCACAGGACAAAAAGTGAAGCTTAATGTATTAAAATTTTGAAAGTTATTTAAGAGGTATAAGAGATATCAGGATGGAAGGTATAATGTGAAAAAACAATTTCATTATATTTCAAATGTATGAAACAACTTCACTGAAAGAATGGGGGCAAAATTGCTGATCTACCTAACTTGGACATAAGTGAAGTCTGTAAGACTAAAAGCAAAAGAATCTGTATGTAAAAACTGTATTCTTTTGGATAAAGTTATTTTCCCTGGAAGTATTAGTTAATTGTGAAACTTCTATGCATAAATACTGGAATTGAACAACTAAATAAATAGATGGCATATGGTGGGAACCAGGTTTCTCACTATTAGAGTGGGAGTTGACAGATAAGTAAGCTAGAATGGTCCACGTGCTAATGAATTAGAGTTGGAGACATCAATATGAACTCATATGTAGCTTAATATAAATACAGATGGTGACATACAGAAATATTTATCGACATATGCCTATACATGGCTTAATATACATACATATATTTTCTTATTCTGTCAACTGGGTAGACCTAAATGCAACAACCCAGAAGCAATGAGCATTCCTAATACCTAGATCCTGTTTTCTAAAACTATTTCCCAATCAAAGTAACCAGGGATCCTTGGGAAAAATGAAAGATCTAAGACAGAGTTAATGAATATACGAACTTAGAGCACTTTGTAGTGCCAGAAAGTAAGAAAGTACTTTAAACAAACAAACAAAAAAATATGAGGATATGTCAAACGGGCACAGGAATCAGCTGAGATAGCTCCCAATGGCCAAATCAGAAAGAAACAGAGTGAAAAAAATAGTATTGCATTATATTTCAAAGAATAAAATAAATATTCATGAGTTTTGGTGGTATAAATAAAAGATTGAATAAATAAAACAATGAACAGAGATATGCTCCACTTTCTTGAACATGGAGTAGAACATGTTATTTGAAATTCTTCTGCAAGGACTCACCCTGGAAAAAGAATTCTGGTGTCGGTACTCACTCTGGGGGATAAAGGAGAGCAGAAAAAGGTCAGAGAGAGAGAGATATCCAATTTTCTTCAGTTCCAAGTACTTAGCATGCCAAGGTGCCATACTTTGGGTTATTGTCTTCTAAGCGCTGACATTACCCTAAAATGCAGTTTTTTGAAAGAAGAAATTTACTATATCAAGGAAGGAACACTATAATGCACTTAAGGGAAAATATCTTTAAGATATCCATGGAATAAATTATAAAAACTTCATTAAAGAATGTAAAATTATTTTGGTACCAAGGATTGAACTCAGAGTCACTCAACCACTGAGCCACAATCCCAGCCTTTTTTGTATTTTATTTAGAGACAGGGTCTCACTGAGTTGCTTAGCACCTCACTAAACTGTTGAGCTTGGATTTGAACTTGTGATCCTCCTGCCTCAGCCTCCTGAGCCACTGGGATTATAGGTGTGCACCACCATGCAGGGCGTAAAATGATATTTAAATGTGAACGGAAACCTACCATGCTCACGAATAGAAACATTCCAATTGCTCATAATGCTAATTTCCCCCCCAAAATAAATAATTGTAATGTATTTTCAATGAGAATCCCAACAGATTTTTGATGAAACAGTTTAAGCCAATCCTAAACTATCTCTGAAAGACTAAAGAATTAAGAATATAAAATGATTTTGAAGAAGAAAAGTAAGTTGTGGAGATAGTCTACCAGTTATGGAGATTTATTATAAAGTTATAATAATAAAAACCAGGTGATTTTACATATGAGAGGAAAGATGAACTACAAAGTAAAAGGCACTGAGACAATTAAAACTAAATCTCTTTTTTTTCTTTCCCTGTATTTCTCTCTCTGTCTCTCTCTCTGTCTCTCTCTTGTTTGTTCTAATTAGTTATACAGGAGAGTAGAATGCAGTTTTTAAAGTAATTTTTTAGTTGTAGATGGACACAATACCTTTATTTTATTTGTTTGTGGTGCCTGGGATGGAACCCAGTGGCCTTACACATGCTACGAAAGCGCTCTGCCACTGAGCCACAAACCCTGCCCAGTAGAATGAATTTTGACTATATATATATACACACACACACACACACACACACACACACACACACACACATACACATACATATATGGTGTATAACTTCTCATTGTTCTGGTTGTGCATGATATGTAATCTAGTCATGTAATCATATATTCACATAGGGTAATAATGTCCGATTCATTCATCTCCTTAATCTCACACTTCTCACTCCACTCCACCACTTTAGTTATTTGCTGTTTTCAACATGCACAGAACTCATACCATCTACTGGCTCTGCCCTTCTCATTCCCTTTACTTGACTAATCACATCACTTCCTTCCTGAGGTCTTTTAAACAAAGTTCTCTTACCAGTGAGGCTTCTGTTTCTATGTCCCTCCACTAAAATTTAAGTTCCATGTTCACCATACTGTGACTAGAATCTAAAACAAACATGGCACATAGTGGATGATCAATAAGTAGTTGCTAAATGAATGAAAGAATGAATGAATGGCAACATAAAATATCAAACCCCTAAAACACAGAATACAAAAAAATCCTTTCAGACATATTAGAGATCTACATTGACAAAAGCAAAACTTTACAAGTATTAAAAGATAATAAAAGTGGCTGGGGTTGTAGCTCAGTGGTACAGCACTTGCCTAGCATGTGTGAGGCACTGGGTTTGATCCTCAGCACCACATATAAATAAATAAAATAAAGGTATATCAACAATTAACAAATATTTTTAAAAAGATAATAGAAGAGAATATTCCTATAAAATTCAAGAAGCAAATGATTTCTTAAATAAAATGTAAAAATTACAGAACAAAGTAAAATATTTTAATACATGTTACTAAAGTAAAATTTAAAATTTCTCTATATCACAAAAAGACATTATATTCAAGAAACATGGAAGACAAAGAGTCCCACTAAGGGGAGAAAACTGTGATTTCAGCTTCATTCAATGTTGCCTAATGTGAAAAATTCTTTGAAAGAGGTAACAAAGGAGAAGATGATCCCATATTATTCTAAAAGATGTCAGGCCAAAGTTTGGAGAATAAGAGGAATACAAACTTTTTCCATGGATGAGATGTGGCAGAAATGGAGTAGGATGAAGTGGCAAAAGGGTCCTTCACAATAAAGTTAAACCCTCAAGTTGTAGAAGTATTTTTGGTTTCAAGAAGTACTAGAGAGAGCTGGAGATGCAGCTGAGTGGTAGAGGGCTTCCCTAGCATGCACAAAGATCGTGGGTTCAAACCCCAGCCCTCCCCAAAACAAATAAAACAACATTAGAAGACCAGGGACAGTGAAAGGAAATTTCCTTCCCCAGTACTCATCCTTCTTCCTAGCAGAAAATAGCCCACACTTTGCCCCTCTGAAGAGATCTGAGTTGGCCCCTGGAAAAAAGCCATCAGGATCATTGAAGGTAGATGGCTATGAAATTTCCAAGTCATCAATGGGTCTGGGGACTGGATAGGGCAGGGTGGGGACAGTAAACAGATGGGCTTCAAGGGAGAGGATCTGAGAGATCACAGCAAGAGAAGGGGGAGACAGGTGGTCCCCCCAGTCCAGTCCTTTGTTGAAGGGATGGGGTCAGGGGACAAAGCAAATCAGGCTCAACTTCTATATCCTGGTCCTCCCAAACTTGTAAGGTTTTAGCACACTGACTATGTGAAAAACAACCAACTCAGTTGATGTAATTTGAGTACAAGGAGTAAAGAAGTCCCTGGTCCAGGTGAGGCATGTCTCCCACCCATCTTATGGCCAGAAGTGGTCAGTGCCTTGTTCTACTTGGAACACATCAGTGAGTTGTTGTTGCCCTCTAACCAAAGAAAAAAGGTCACACAAAGAAATAATTCCAATTTGTACATACTAAGCTTAAAGTAACTTGTGGGTCAACCAGAAGGAGATGTCTTCACAGGAAGAGAAAGGCCTGGGCTTGGCATTTGGAGTCATAAGCATATGGATGGAAGTGAGTAAGGTCATCCAAAGAAAGCCTGCAGAAGGAGAAGAGGACTGTGACAGAACCTGGAGGACACCAATATTTCAGACCAAAGACCACCAGGGACAAACCCACAATCTGATGAATTAGGTTTATTGACCCCTTGCAACAAGACAGGCAACATCCCAGAGGAACCCCTGGGATGCCCTACCAGATCTAAAAGGAAAAGATAGTTATTAAAGACTCTGACAGAAGGCTGTAAATTAAGTGGAATTGATTTTTTGTTTTGTTTCTTTAAAGTTTTATTTCCATTTCATTCAATATATACACATAGCTTTATAATTTTACTTAGTAAAATTTTCAAATGTTGGAGTCCAATGACTGGCAAATTTGAACTTGGAGGTTAAAATTCACTACGCATATAACTAAGTTTTAGTACCCAGAAAATATTAAAGAAGACCTCAAATAAAAAAGAAATAGTAATCAGGAGAATCATAATAAAACAAATAAAATGTACATGATTTTAACCACAACGTTTTAAAATTATTTATTCTGACCTACTCTATGAGCTAATATGTGGAAAAACTAACACTCAACCTATATATGAAAATATACATATACCATGACCAGCAGTTCCAACTTTTAGTATATATTCACTACAGGTTTCCTTGCTCATAGACAACAGATAATGCATGAGAGAATGATTATTTTAGCATTGTTTCTAATGGCAATAAAATGAAATATAAAAATCAAGTTATAGTGAGAATACTGTAAAACAGTCAAAATATATCGACTGGAGCTATGTTTACCAAAAGAGACTTAAAAAAAACTAAAAGGCCAAGGAAACATAGCAAGTTGCATAATCTTAAGTATACTATATGTAATTTTAAAATTTAAATCAATACATATACATATATAGAGATATATAGCCTGTGTGTGTGTCTGTGTGTGTGTGTGTGTGTGTGTGTGTATGTACATATATACCTCTATACAAACATTTATGAAGCTTTCTGTTTGTTGATGGTACTGGTAATTGAACAACTCAGGGCCTCACACAACATAAACAAACACTCTACCACTAATTATAGCCCTATTCCCTTACACACATTATGGGTACAATTATGTGTAATAAAAATAAAAAATAAACAGGAGCATAACAATACAAAACCACAATAGTGGTTTGGAAAATGCAAGAGGTAATAGAATGGGATCAGCATATACAGGCTGAAAACACATCTCTTAGGTTTAGTTTCTTTAAAAAAAACAAACAAAATAGGCTGGGTACGGTGGCACATACCTATAATCCCTGTGACTCTGGAGGCTGAGGCAAGAGGATTGCAAGTTGAGGCCAGCCTCAGCAATTTAGGCAGGCCCTCAGGAACTTAGAGAGACCTTGTCTCAAAATAAAAAATAAAAATAAAAGGGGCTTGGGATGTGGTTCAGTAGTTAAGAACCCCTGGATTTAATCCCCAGTACCAGAGAGAGAGAGAGAGAGAGAGAGAGAGAGAGAGAGAGACCATTTGATCTGGAATAATGATACAATAGTAACCTCTGTGTGCAGATGCATGGTTATACGTGCTATATTATTAACTACAGGCTTCGGGGTACTTAAAATACTTCATAGAGAAAGATAAGGCAGACTGATTGTGAAGAAATAGAGACCAGGGCTGGGGTTGTGGCTCAGTGGTAGGGCGCTTGCCTAGCATGTGTGAGGCATTGGGTTCAATTCTCATCACATACAAATAAATAAATAAAATTTTAAAATTCATCAACAACTAATAAAAATATTTTTTAAAAAAGTAAAAACAGTACAGTTTAAAAAATAGAGAATAAATATGCCATTTTGCCATTAAAGGGAGCAGAGAAATAGAATAGTAGCTAAAGGAGGAAGTAGAGTCAAAAGAGATTTACTTATTTTGTTGTAATCCTGGAATTAATAGAGCATATCAGTGCACTTATGTGAATAATCCAGCTGTAAATGGAAGATTGCTAATGCAACAGAGACAGAAAAGATAACTGAAAAGCAAAATACTTGTGAAGAAGTGGGTGAAGAGGACCTAGAGCTCCTGGGGGGTGCTGGACTTTGATAGGAGCATAATCCCTTATAGATTCAAGCATTTTGTAAAAATTGTAAAATTCTTTAAAAACAATTGTGACTCCAGTTTTCTTTGTTCCATGATGCTCAGATTTATACAGCCTGCCTCAACTCCTCAAATCACCTTAGGTTTGCAAAGTACTGCTCTGTGTCATTAGGGATGCAATGCAGCTGAAAAGTACTTTCTCCAAGGTTCCTGTTTGGCTGCCAGCACAGCTGTCTGAATCAACCAGAACAAAAGGTTGCAACCTGATTATCAAGCTCAATACCCAGTGGGCAGTTTGATTTTTTTTTCCTGATGAAAGTGATTTTCCACATTAGCTGGAAACACATGGCATATTCTCAACAGCCTGACTTTATGTTTAAATATGATCCGCATGATATGATGTGACACATTCTTTTCTGCTCAGCCTTAAGAAGCAGAATGCAATAAGAGGATCATCAAAGGCCAAGTGCCATTTAAAGAGTCATTTTCTATTAGAAACTAAGAAGAACATGGGTTTCAGGACATCATTTGCTCTTTCATTTGCATCGATTAGACAGTAAGACACTATTGAATCCAATGTTTATGGTGCCATCTGAGGTATTCATAGAATTGGAGAATGCTAACTAGCTCACATGGGAAATTTAGGAATAATCTTATCCAAATACATTCATTTCCATACAACCCAATCCATCCCTCTCTAATCTGTAGGTACAAATGACATTCCCTTGACATTCGTACTCAAATTACAAAAAATTTGTCAAGCAGGAAATTACTCTTTCTCAAAGTATCCTCCAAATATTTCTGAAAACTCACAAAGTGGTTCTCACAGGAAGTTTAAAATGAGTCTGGCAGCTTTAGTCACCTTTGATTTCCCTATCCTACTTACACCAATAGCTATTGACTGACACTTCAATAATTGACATCTAGGGTCAGGAAGGAATATGGACAAGTGATTGAGCATGTGGGCTTTGAAGTCTGACTTCCTTGCTCAAATAAGCCTGATTTTTCCCCGATTGCATAAATGAGAAGTAGTTTAACCTTTTCTATGTCTTAGGTTCCAAATCTTTAAATGGGGCTGCACAGGAAAAAAGATGCTATGTAATTCAGAACTAAAGGTGGTAAAATGCTTATTTTGCCATAGACACAGTGGAGATTTTTTTGTAAGGAGAGAAAGAAATTTGTTGTTGGAACAAAAAATGAAAGAAGACAAGGAAATGAGACTGATAGAGGGCTAAACTACTGAACATAAAATATCTGATACATAGTATTCCACATATGCTTATTGTTACTAATATTATTACTAGCAAAAACTACTACTAGTAAGCAAAGGTGTTTTCTATTATTTCAAGTCAACAAATCAGAGTCAAAGAAGATATATATTTTACTCGGCATGGTAATCACTCAATAATGTTTTCTATATTTATTTATGAAGTATTTCATGAACCTTCACATCTGCCATTTCTGATGGAGTTCTTGCGTGGGATTGCTAATATCAGTGCCAAGGATGTTCTTATCTTTTTCTTGTACCAGGGATTGAAACCAAAGGTGCTTAATCACTGAACCACATTCCCAGCCCTTTTTATTTTTTATTTTGAGACAGAGTTTCACTAAGGTGCTTAGTGCCTCCATAAGTTGCTGAAGCTGGCCTTAAATTTGTGATCCTCATCTTTCAGTTTCCTGAGATGCTGGGATTACAGGCCTGAGCCACTGTGCCTGACTGGGTGTTCTATATTATTACAAAAATCTTAAAAGTGATAGAGCAGTGTGGGGACAGGAAGAGACAGGAAGGTATTCTGACACTCTTAATAACGTTGTTTTGTCATGCTACAAATTGTCAATGCTTATTAATCTTCTCATTGGTACCACACTCAGTATTGCAGTGAACCTCCAAAGTAAAAAAGTCTATACTTAATAGCAAATAAAATATTGAGTCTCTCTTTCTCAAGAACATTGATAGAAACATGTAACCTACATAAAATATTAATGGAGCAGTAGTAAATAACTAACCATATGATAATCAGTAGACTCATTTGCTGAAAAATATCAGTACCTACTCTTAAAATTAGTAGTTATTGTAAGATTATCAAAGACAATGATATAAGCAGTTGTACAGGTGTATTTATATATTACTCTAGGAAATATAACTTATTTAGATCATGACTGCTCTTCTAAATTAATTGCCCAATTTTCTATTATTATACATGTGTAAAAAGTAGTGCTGTGGTTGTGATTATACTACCTCCATTATCAGAAGAACTTCATAAAGTTAAATATGCCAGTTTTGTGTTTGTGTCAGTGTAGTATAATCAAATGCTTCAGATAGAATATCAGATAATTCTGATTCTTTAGATTATTTTCATCCAATGAGTGAATGCAAAGTAAAGCTTCAGGGAGGTCTTTCTTTTGGAAATAAAAATCTAATATTTTGATGAATGCTCTGCAAAATTTCAATATTGAAATTTTTCTTCAGAATGCCAATGTACGTGTTGGTGGATCATAAATTAAGAAATCTATGGAACAGACATGCACTTGTAATTGGTGCGTGTTGGATACAATTTATAATTGCATCGCACCAAGTTTCAGTGTCACCAGGGAATTTTTTCAAAATGCCAATTCTTGAGCTCCAGCCTAAATCTAACAAGTCAAAAATCAGGGATACAACCCAGCAACCTGTGTTGTGATAAGCATTGCCGGTCACATCAATGTACAATAAAGCTTGAGAGCACTGCTCTAGATAATCTGCACATGTTCTCTGGTTCTTCTCAAATCTGTCTAGAAGTTGGGATGGAGAGTGTAGGAAAATGATCAAAGCTAATATTTACTGAGTGCTTACTGGGTGCTAAACTCTGTGATAATGGATTTTCATGGATTATTTCATTTCATTTATTCAGAAGAATGAAATAGGTACTTTTGTTACCTTCACTTTATAAGCAAGGGAACTGATATCTCGAAAGGGCAAAGTTCATGATTTTAAAAAGACTGAGTTAGAATATTAACACAGGCAGTCTCCCCCAATACGCCTCTTCAGTTTCATCAGCTCATCAGCCCCCAAAGTAAGATGAGCTATCCAAATGCATCTAGCTATTTTTATTATAATTGATATAAGTGTGAGAAAGCTGAATGATAGAATTAGTTTATTTGGTCAAAAATGAAATAATTCACTATGGTTGTTAAGTACTACCCCTTCCATCATTTTAACCATTTTTATCAGTTTTCAATGACTCCTTTTGAGTGGATGCAGTTGGACTATGATGTATTACACGGAAGTAGCTGTACATTAAGGAGTATTATGTATTATCACTTGTATCCTTATCTTTGAATCAAAATATGAAGTTGTTTCATATGAAAGGAATATAGAGATTTGCATCTTGCAATAAAATATCAAAAAATATACCCTTTGCCATTGTTGTATTATCTCAGGCAGTTTTTTTGTGTGTGAAAACAATGAAAGTAACAAAAACAAACAAACAAAAATCACCAAAAACCTGTACCACAATCTCCAGAGTAGCATTAGAGGAAGAAGACATCTTTATTTTTTTCCTGTATTTTTTAGTTCATAAAATGATTTAATAGCTCTTTCATTTCAATATTTCTGCCTATAGCATGAATCACAAGCTTTCAAAGTCTGCTCATTCTTTGTGTCAGGAAATCCATTTTTATATTATGCTGCTCTGGGAAATAAATTTAATTTCACTGCCTAGAACCAGCTTTTTAAGTTTACAAAGAAGTACAAGTAAACTTCATTGGAAGCTCTCCCTCCCTGCTGAATGGAGCATATTCTGTATTCCCAACTTTCCTAATGAGTTTCTGGAATGTAAACACATGCATTCATATACAAAGTAGGAAATCAGTCCTTTACTTCAGTTAATTAACTCATTTATCTCTGAAATTTTGATGACTGGTTTAGTAAGCATACAGTAGATTTTGTTCATACACCATATTTTAAACTAAATGAACCACCTCAGCTTGATCATGATGCTGCTTCATTGGAAAAACACAACAACAAATACAATGTCCCTGTTTTTGGTTAAATGTTTTTAACTAAAACCAAAATAAGAACGTTAAAGCAATTATAAATTTTAGGTGTAGCATTTGAACAGCAGAATTTCTTTTCTCATTTTCAGACAGACCCTCCAAACAATATTCTTGTTTTAGCTTATAAATGATGACATTTTTTGAAGAATTAATTGTTCATGGAATTGAAAACTGAATTATTTAACATGTTCAGCCTTAAGCAAATTGCTCTTTAAGTTTTACATATTTTTAGATTACCTTTTTAATTTCAGCTGTTTTATTACTCTGCATTAAAATTCATATTCACATTTTTCAAGAGAAAAAGACATTGACATTTGTTTTAAAATAATGTGCAAAAAAAATCCCAAGTCATAGAAATCTGCTAATAAGTAAATGGAGAAAAAAATACATTTTATTTATAGCTTTCGTTATATTTCTTTAGATGCTCTTACATTTTATCTTCTCTCATGAATCTATTCGAAAAACATACAGTAGCCTATCTACTTGGCAAAGAAATAAAATATGAACTGGATTGTAAAAAGTATACCAATTTAGATATTTGAAGCAAACAAATACTCCAGTCTATTATCACTAATAATATTCAGTCTACAAATACCCATGAATTATCAAAGATTGCTACAGAAAGGAAAAAAACAATTCAGGAATTATCTCAGGTACAATGCTTCAAATAAAGTCAAATTTAAGTATGTTTTATAGAAAATAAATTCCATGAAGGCGTATTCAGTTTAGTATAATATTATCTTTGCTTTGAATTGCCAATAATAAAAAGACTGGTGGCAATCAATAAGAACCAGTCATAAGGATTTTCATTATCATGATTTAGCTATTAACTAATAGAATGACCTTGAATGAAACAGCCTCTTTGTTCCTAAATGTCTCTATCCAGCAATAAACTTCCATGATTTTGTGAAGAAAACCCCACAAAATGTAAGACAGTTATATCCCATCTCAAGAAAGCAAAAAAGAAACAAGTTATATTTATAGAAGAGGAAAAAACAAAGGTTGCTTACATGATTTTCTATTATCAAAATGTTTTCTCTGGTACAATTTGATGTTTGCATAGAATTTATACATCATAGAGGTTGAAATAAAAGGGTCTCTGGTAGATGTTGCTTAAAAGAAGACAGAGATATTAGAAGATGAAACAGTAGGAGATACTTATCATATTCCCATTATATGTCATAGAACATCAAAGGTTTATACAAACCTCAAACACATTATCAATCATCCAACTGGAACACTCTGGAAAACTCTCGGGCATGAGTGCACACACACACATACACAGAGTAGTGGTGGGGGTGTGCGGCTATAATCCCAGTTTCTCAGGAGGCTGAGACAGAGGAATTGCAAGTTCAAGGTCAGCCTCAGTGCCTCAAAGTAAAGTAAAAAGGGCTGGGATGTAGTTCAGTGGTAGGGTGCCTTGGGTTCAATCCCCAGTACCAAAACAAACAAACAAAAAACCCCAAAACCAAACAAAGAAACACAACAACAACAACAAAAAAGAGTAAGTGTAAATACTGTTTAGGAGAAACTGGAGCAGATTAATGCTAATTTGGAAAACTAAAAGATTATTTTTGATAAAATAATATTTTCAGCTTGAATTGTTCTAGTAAAATGGATGTGTGCAGAATATGTGGTATATCTAAAATTTTTCTTCAACTATCCATAGGATATTACCATGTAACATGAACATTCCACCATTTCCTTTCAGATATGAAAATAGGGATCCAGAATGACTAATGACAAAATGGTAGGTCAAGGTCATCCAGCAAAGGTCACCCATTTTATCATTTTTTATACAAAGAAACTGAGGTTAGAAAAACTTGCCAATCATATATTTTATAGTAGCTTATCGAATATCTACGGAAGTCTTACGACTTAATAATAAGAATACAAACAACCCAACTGAAAAAATGGACAAAGAATCTAAACAGCCATTTCTCTAAAAAAAAAAAGTGACAATGGCCAATTGGCACATGAAAAGAAAGTCACCATCATTAGCCATAGGAAAATGTAAATCCAAATCACAATGAGATATCTCTTCACATCCACATGAATGACTAAATACAAAAATGACTGAAAATAACAAGTGTTGGCAAGGATATGGAGAAACTATGATTCTCATGCAATATTGATGTATGAATATAAAATCATGCCACTGCTTTGAAAAGCAGTCTGGCATTTCTTCAAAATATTAAACAGAGTTATCATTTACTAGAAATTCCTTTTCCACTCCTAGGTATTTATTCAAAAAAATAAAAATATAAATGTTCATAGGAACATTATTCATAAAAGACAAATGTAGAAAGAATCTGAGTCCACTGACAGAAAAGATATAAATGAATTTATTATTTCCATACAATAGAGTATTATTCACTGATAAAAAAGAAACAAAACACTGATAAGCTACAGCATGGATGAACCTTAAAAGCTTCACACTAAGTGAAATTCTGACACAGACGATCACATGATGTGTTATTTCATTAGTATGAAATGTCCAGAACACATCTATGTAGAGACTATATAGAAAAAAGATCAGCAACTTTCTGGGGTTGGAAGTGGGAAGTGAGTACCAAGAAGGGAGAAAGAAATACTAAAGTAATAAATTTATTACAGTGATGGTTGAACAACTTTATAAATTTACTCAAACTTATTGAGTTGAGCATTTACAATGTATAAAGTTTATGGTGAGTAAATTAGACTTGAATATATATATATGATAAAGTACTTTCTAAATATTATTTAAACAGATACTGTTTATATTTGTAATATTTTATATTATACATATAACTTCTAAATTTGTTATAAATATCTGTCACCCTGTGCTCAGCATGCTGCATAAATCATTGCCATATTAGTATTATATTAATATTCCATAATAGAGAATCTTCTTATAGTGCATTGTTTGCAACCTTGGTATGGCTGGACATTTTCCTTCTTTGTAAAACTATGCACAGAACTTTGATGTCTCAAAGTTACTTTCAAAAAAACTAGGCTTACTTATAGATCAGAGAACAATTTTCAATAAACCTCCAAAAGAATTTATCTAAAACAAGACCAATTACTGTCAAATGCAAAAAAAAAAAAAAAAAAATCCAAATTTGAAAGCTGTTGCTCTAAACAGTTCAAGCCTAGAGAAGATACTGACAGCTACAATCTCCAAAGACAGACTGTTACTCAGTGATTCTATTATGAGGAGTAAAGTTAAATAACTGGGAAAAATACTCAAATGTTATTTCAAGTAATTTTGCATAATTCAACTTGATTAGCTAATAAAAGTAATTATGATAATGAAAGCTTTCAGTTGAATAGATTTCAGAGGGAATCTTTTAAAAAAAACTTTTTGACTACATTATCAAAAAACAAATCCCACAGGTGTTCATATAGTTCCTGTCTCTAAAAGGCTTAAAATATTAAATATATTTCTCTCTTCCTGTTATCTGTAATGCTAAAAACATAATTTCTTTAAATTGCTTACAGACTAAATTTTAGAATGGCATTTAATATTTGTATCTCTTCCTGGTTTCTAAATTACATTTATATGCATATATCAGCTAATGTAGCAGTGTAGTTATTAAGAGCACTTTGGTATCCAACAGATCATCACTTATTAACTGTGTACCCATGTACAACTAATTTCACCTCTCAAACCTACAATTTCCTTATATACAAAATGGAAATAATATTGAGGTCTAACATATAGAATATTATGATGTTGTGTGTCAAGTGCAACACATATAAATATTAATTAATTGCTAAACTCTATATATCACATATAATATAACCTACAACTTCTTGTGAGTCATTTATGACAGGAGCTTCAATAATATAGCTTTCTCTAAAATAAATTATTTCTTCTGAATTCTGTTTTACTTATCTAATGTGTTCTCACATTTAAAAATGTATGATACTATCTGCTTCACAATTTTGTTGTAAGAATTATGTGTAAGGAATCACATATACAAAATGCCTAAGATATTTACTTTGATGGAGTGAACACTTACACTGAGTTGTTTTCTTGCTAGTCTGAATGACTGAGGCAGTCTGTGAAGAATCTATATCCTAAGGGCAAAAGCTAAAGTCTAATGGCAGCAAAAAGTTTAAATTCTACTTTGCAATTAGGACATGTCTTCCAAAAGTTAATGATGAGAAATGACTAAGAGCTTTTGCTGCTCTTTCAGACTGAGCACTGACTTAAGTCATTTTGTATAGGTATTTCTCCAGTATAAAAATACTTGCTGGTTTCCAACCAGGTTTCTTCAATGACCTCATGATTACTGGGTTTAGGTTTCTCAACAGTGGTACTATTGACATTTTGGATGAATGATTGTTTGGGGCAGTGTCCATTAAATTGCAATTCTGATGCGAATAGCACCTTTTCCAGGTTACTGTATAACATCAAAATTGACTCTAGACAATGCCAGTGTTACTTGGAGTCAAAGTGGTTGTTTGACAGCTTCTGCTCAACATTAGTGTTTTTCAACATTATAGTATACATCAGAATCAACTAGAAAGTCTGTTAGAACTACATGCCTAAAGATTCTAATTTATTGTTATGATTCTAATACAGTTATTCCATTATCCATACTTAAAAATTGCCCTTCTTCTGTAAAACGTGCCTCTGCTAAATTGATGGAAGAATATAGTAGAACTCTGAATGTATTAAATTCTTGGCTTCTGGAACCCTAAACTACTCCTTTGGCCCAATTATTATGCTTCAAGGAAAATACTGTTTCTTTCCTCAAAACTGTCAGCCCGACAGATATATTTGTTTGGTGTTGCCTAATGTTTTTCATTTTTTTTTCTAAAAGAATTCATATATATCCTTAATATGCATTAGAAAGAAGTTAAATTCCACTTGAAGTTGATAATTCAAAGTTACCCTCCAAATTTTGGTACTTTCAGTTAAAAAAGTGTCACAGTATTTGAATATATATTAGCAATAGTTTGGAGAAGACATGTTATAATATGTTGGACAGGTAAAGCTCACTCCTAGACTCTGAGTTGATGGTTATAAACAAAACAAAACAGAAACAGAATAAGGAAAACTTATATGTTCAGATATCAATGTCTATTACAAAGCTATAATGAAGGTCTAGTATAAGGTATAATAGGTAAGATAATATGATATTGGTAAAATGATATACAAACTAACCAACTGAACAAAATAGAGCCCAGAAATAGTCCCATACATATTTGGTCTCTTATTTATAAAAAATAAAAGAGTAGAGTGAGCAAAGGAAGGTTTTTATAAAATAAATAGTATTGGGTTAACTGGATATGCACATAAGAAAAAATAACTTAATTTACACCTGACACTAAACATGAAAGCCAATCCCAAATATACTGCACAGCAAATGTAAATCAAGTCTAACTTTGTAAACTTGGAATAGACCAAAATTTCTGAAAGAAAATCCAAAAAAAGCACTCATCGTAAAATAAAACAATTATAACTTGGATTACATTAAAATTAAGAACTCATTTATCCAAATTTACCATTAAAAGAAAGAAAAAGAACTCAGAGTAAAAGATATTCACAATACTTATATGAAAGAAAAGACTTCTAAACAAAATGTTTACAGGATAACAATAACATAAAACACAGGTAATCCAAGATCAAAAAAAGAAAAAGCTAGTGTTTAGTCAGCTTTCTCATTGCTATGACCAAAAGACCTGAAAAGACAATTTTAGGGAAGGAAAACTTTATTTAGCACTCACAGTTTCAGAGGTCTCCATTCATAGACAGCTGACTCCATTCCTCTAGACCTGATGGGAGGGAGAACATCATGGCTGATGAGCATGGAGAAGGAAAGCTCAAAAAACATGGCAATCAGGTATCAGAGAGAGCTCTGCTCACCAGGGACAAAATATAAAATCAAGGTACAGCCCCAGTGACCTCCTCCTCCATTAATATCCTATCACCTACATGTACTGCCCAGTTAATCCATATCAATATATTAATCTACTGATTTGGTTAACATTCTCACAAACCAATCAGTTCACCTCTGAAAATTTTTGTATTGTTTAGCATATCAGCTTTTGAGGAACACCACACATCTAAACCATAACAAGTAGAATCGGCATTTTACAAAAGCAGGTATCAATAAACATATGAAAAGGAACACAACCACATTAGCCAATGAACCACCTACATGTATCTACCAGAATTATAAACTTTTCAAAGAATGATAATACCAGTATCAGATTGTGGATTCTTAAATGGTCATACTGCTAAGAGGAGGTAAAACTGATAAAAACCATTTTAGAAAACTGTCATTACCTTAAGTTGAATGGATGTAAAACCCCAAGACCCAGTAATTACATTCTCTAGTACACACTCAACAGAAGAAAACACACATATCCACCAAAAGGCATGTGCTAAAATGTTCATAGTAAGTCTACTGATAACCACAGGCTGTAAACAACCTAAATGTCTGAAGTGCTATATAGTCACACAATGGAAACTATATGGCAATGATGAATGCTTTATATCAATGAGAATAATCTGTAACTACATATAACAACCTGTATGAATTTCATATACAAAATTTTGGATGAAAGAAGCCAGAAGAAGATGTTAATTATGTATAATTGCTTTTATATAAAGTACAAAAACATGTGAGTTGATAGAAGTCAGGGTGTTTACCCTTGATGGTAGTTTGGGAGTTGTGATTAGAAAGGATATTAAGGAAAACTTCTGTAGTCCTGATAAGGTTCTGTGCATTGATCTGGACATTCATTACTCAGATGTGTTCATTTTGTATTTTTTCCCAATTCTTCAAAATAAAACATTTTAAATAATATAAATGCAAATGAGTTTTCTGGAAGCTTATTATGCTTTTCTAAATGTATTTAATTTTATCAAAATGTTTGGAAGTCTGTTGCTATGAACTCTTGTCAGAAAAAGAGATAATCAAAGACTTTTCTTGAGAGATAATTTTTCATTATCAAATATTTTGCTATCTTTTAATGAGGTACATTTAACAATGTTAGTGAATATTAAGTCTGAATTGCTGTCTCGTTTTCTGTTTGAAATTCACTGTGTCATAGTGATTTTATTCACTATAACTGAAATTTAAAAATCTAATATCTTCTCCTAAACAAAGTACAGAGACAAAATTACTCTGAGGTAATGGTCCAAAAAGGGTATCCATACCTAATGTTTTTCTACATGGTATATTTTATGTGGTATAAAATTCAGACCATAATCCAAGATTTGGCTTTAATATTCAACATATTATTCTATTCTTCTCAGAAGTATGACAAGGAATAAATGCATTTATATAGTAGTTACTTCTAACTTCCCTGGTATTCAAACATAAACAATATATTGTTGGGCCCCTAGACTCAGAAATTTTATTCACTCTGGATATTATATCAGTCACCAAGTTTTGCTCTTCATCTATAACAATATTTCTTCATTTGTACTTCTGTTTTTAGAACTACTGCAACTATCCTACTCCCCATACTCCAAACCATGTGTTATTTCTCTCCTTTTAATTACTCATTTCACCATTCTTATTCTAGCTCTCTTCTTCTATTTTTTATCTATACAATTCTTCTCAATATCATTTCCATGATTTTGCTTTCTAGACTTCTCAGATAATCTCTCCTTTTTCTCCTTCAAAAGAATTCTCTATTTAATATGTAACGTTGAATTCCAATGTTATATACAGTTATAATGCACCAATAAAAATAAGAAATAAATGAATATGCATAAAAAATTTTCTACATTTGTTGTCTTTAAAATTTGTCTTCATCCTGTTGCTCCTTTGCTTCTATCTCCAAAGCTAAGCCTTCCTTTTGCATTCAGTTGCTAGAGGGATTTAAACAAACCAACCAAAGGATTTTGTTCTGCTATGAATTCCATCACTTAAAAACTTCTTGACTTTGTACAAGACACTTAACCATTCTAACCTCCATTTTTCTCTTCATATAATGGAGAGATGGGGATAATGAGGTCATCCCCTTTCCTACTTAACTCCCAATATTGTGATAAGCATCATTTCATTTCTTTACCTAATAAATATTTATTAGCATCTACTATGTACCAGTCACTATTATAAATTCTAGGGTTATATCTCTAAATGCACTGTTTTCCATGAAGCTTATTTTCTACTTATCCCTGAGAACAAACACAACAAAATTCAGAATTTAATTTCAGATAGTGAAATTTACTTTGAATAAAAATTAATCAGTGTGACTGAAGATGAAACTCAGTGTAGAGCTGAGCTACTGAGCTAACTTAACATGCTTAAGACCCTAGATTCAATTCCCAGAATAAGAAAGATAGAAGAAATAAAATGAAAGGAAAGGAAAAGAGGGAAGGAGGGGAAAGAAAGGAGGAAGTAAGGAAAGAAGAAAACAAGGAAAGAAAGACGAATAAGGAAAAAATAAACAATGTAAGGTAAGAGAATGATCAGTTGTTTTTAGGGAAGTTCTATTAGACAAAAGGGCATTTGTTATACTTTGGATGTGAGCTTTCCCCCAAATGTTTCTGTTAATGCAGAAATATTCAGAGGTGAAATTCTACTTAGAGTTTATTGAGATTCTTGGATTTGTAGAACCATATCTTTTTTCATATTTAGGAATATTTTGGCTACTATTTATTCAAATATCTTCTGTCCCTTTCTCTTATTATTTTTCTTCTAAAACTTTCATAATGAATATATGTTATAGTTGATGATTTTTTATATTGTTTAGACTCAATTTTTGTGGATTCCCTTTTCTTTTTGTTCCTCTGGTCTCAATAATTTCAAAGGATCTGTTTTCTAGACTACTGATCATTTCTTCCTGCTGGTCAAGTCTGATGATAAACAGCTCTTATGAATTTGTCAATTCATAAGAAAAGTTCTGCTTAGTTATTATAGTTTCTATGTGTTAAAATTCTTTTTTTTTTCTCATGGTACTTAGGATTGAACCCAGGATCTTGTGTATGTTAAGCAAGTGCTCTACCCATGAACTACATCCCCTGCCCATTCTATCAATATTTTTTATTTTGTTTAGATACGGCTTCCCCCAGTTTCTAAATTAACTATTTTCCTTTAGCTCTTTGAGCATATTTAAGATATTCATTTCAAACACTATTCCAATGCCTATGTTTCTTCGGGGATGTTTTCTGGAGATTTATTTGTACCTTTTAACGGGCCTATTTCTTTGGATGCCTTCTGCTATTTTGTTAAAAGTGTTGTGATTGAAAAACAGACTCTTTCTTTCTTTCTTTCTTTCTTTTTGGTGGGCTAGTGAAGATGACTTTTACTAATTATTAGCAGGGTGTATTCTAAGTATTGGGATAAGCTCAGGATAAAGGCTTAAGATCTTCTGAGCTCCTTCTGGAATTAAAAAAAAAGTCTCTCATATATATGGCTGATTTTAAATATCCTAGTTTCTAAAACAGTTTTACTGTAGCTGTTTCTTGGAACTCTAAAAAAGTCTAATCTATTCCTATGCCCATAATCTCTGGTCCCAGATGACAGATTTTTGACTTTTGCAGTTCATGAACACTATGATGCTTGCCACTGACTTTTGCTTCTTTTTTCAGCCTTAGATCCAAACTATGATACCTTTTCCTCATATGAGTTAAGTTGGGTAAGACAGAAACCAATCCCTCAGATAGCCCACAAATACTTGGAACACTGAAAATAAATTCTACTCTATTCCTTCTTGCCCAAGGAAAGGAATAAAGGAATTGAATTGAGCCACTCCCTTCCAATCTCCCCACACTACTCCAAGGAGGAGATAGGGCAAGGGCAAGTAAAAGTGCCAGAAAATATCTTATTTTAAATGTGTTTTTTTGTGATTAGGGTTCACTTGGTTGCTAGAGAATTTTGATGTATCCTAGAGCCTCTCTAATGTTATTTTAGCTGGACTTTTATGGTTTCTTGTTTGCTTTTTTTAAAAAAATATTTTCATGGTTGGCAGGGTGATAAACCTGGTACTTCCTAGTTTGCTGTCTTGTCAATATCACTTCTGAAATTTTTAATAAAGACATATGCCAAATTTATACCAATCACTTAGAGAATCAAAATGGAGAAAAATTTTCAACATGTTTTAGGAGGACACTAGCATAACTTTGATATTTTGTAAGCTAGGAATATAAAGAAAATTGTTTAACATGATACAAATAGTGACTACAACAAATATGCAAATAGGAAAATGGTGAAAAATTTAACTCTGAAGTTTAAAGCAAGACAATGATGCTCACTACCATACCTCTTTTGCATACTAGAGTTCCTGGTCACTATACCAGCATAACAAAATGAAACAATGTTCTAGCTATTAGAAAATAAAAATTTAGGGCTGGGGATGTGGCTCAAGTGGTAGCACACTCGCCTGGTATACGTGTGGCCCGGGTTCAATCCTCAGCACCACATACAAAAAAAGATATTGTGTCCGCCAAATACTAAAAAATAAATACTAAAATTCTCTCTCTCTCTCCCTCTCTCTCACTCTCTCTTTAAAAAAAATTATTCTCATTCACAGACCAATAATTGTTTATGTAGAAAATTCAAAAGAATATTATAAGTATTGTTAGAATAAATAATGAATATAACAAGTTTATCAGTAATAAAGTCAGTGCACTGAAATGAATTGTGTTCTATAAACATTTAGAAAACATAGGTTATAAAATGCACAATTGACATTAAAAATATCAAATATCTTAGAATTAACTTACAAGACTCCTAGAAAGAAAATCTGTAACTTAGTGTCTCATTTATACCATCTATAAAAGATAAATAAAATTATTCAAGTAAATTATATATCTAAATGGTAAAGAGAAAACATTAAACCTTTTTGTGATAACATAGAAAAATGTCCCCATAACTTTGAGGTAAACAAATATTTTTCCAACAGGATACAAAAAGTATTAGCTATTAAGAAAAAATTAGGGAAACTGACTATAATAAAATTGGGAATCTCTGAATTAAAAGACATCACCAAAAATGTGAAAAGTAAGGCACCAAATAGAGAACTGTGTTTGTAACCAACTCAGGTCTTATAACCAAAGTAAAAGACTTCCTACAAATCAATACAAAAAGAGAACTCAACAAAAATGGGCAACAGAGATGCACAGATATTTAAAAAGAGATTATATTCAAATAACCAATAAGCATAAGAAAAATAAGTCAACTTTTTTAGGTAACAGGAAACACAAATTAAAACAATGGTGTAGCAAAACTGCAGCCCACAAAATTATGAATTATTTTGATTGATATTTTGAGGTCACAAATTACATTTTTATATGTTGTATACACACTAAATTATACAATCTAGGGGGCTCTGATTGAGAAACATAAAATTATAAATTTAAGATTAGGTATAAAAATGAGCATGTAATTAGAATATTAAAAGATAATCTCTAAAATTATGAGAGGCTTTGGGATTCCGGTCTTTTGTAATTTCTGAAGACATCTCATTAGAAATGCTTTCACAGAGATGCTCCAGAGAATTTTGTTTCTCCTTCCTGCCTAGAATATTATGCAAATAGTAACAATCCATAGCCTTTAAGGAGACCTGTGAAAATAAGAGACTGTGACACTTAAGTTTTATAATCTTTATATGAATTCTGCCTATGATCATAATAGCATTTTTCAGAATAGCCCAAGTTGGAAATAATCCATCTATCCATCAGTAGGGAAATGGATAGGTTATGGCATATCGATTTAAGTAGAGTGTTATATGGCAATAAAAATAAACAAATTGCTACTGTATGCAACAACATGAGTTAAACTTACAACCATAATGTTGAGTGATGGAATCCAGTCAAAATTTAATGCTGTATAATTTCATTTCTGTACAGTTAAAATCCAGAGAAAATTCATCTATGGCAACAGAAGTATGGATAGTGGTTTCTTTGGGGGGTGAAGAGAATAGATAGTTCTTGGTAGGTGACAGAAAAGGAGCCTTTGAGATGCACATGATGTTTTATTTTTTAATCTGGCTATTGGTTATACAGATGTGATCATTTTGTGGTAATAGATCAAGCTGTACACTTTCACTAAAGGAAAAGTCTATTAAAAATAGTATATGAAACCCAGATATCATCAGTGAGTGAATTGGACAATTTTAAAGGAGTATATCACCAAGCTATGAAAACCTCTCTTCACTATATTGAAGAGAGGTTTTCACTATTTTTGCAAAGTAGAATGAAATAATTTTAGGCACTGATCCACATACCATATTCTCTAGAGCATCAATAGAATCCCTGTTATTTTTTTATTTTTATAAAATTTTATTAATGATTCCATTCAAAATCCTACTTGTATTTGAATATCACATTGTTTCGCATTAAGATTACCTTTATACCATTGAATTCCAGTCGTGTTTTCTTAGAAAAAAATAGCCCTCTCTTAAAATAACCTTTATTTCCATTATCAGGTAACAAAAATTATACTGTTAATTTTACAACAAAAAAGTATCAGGGCTTATACTACACCCTGTTCCAAGAACAACCTATCTCACAGGATAATCACCTTTTGTCTAGATTTCTGAATGAGAAGATACATGGAGTTGAGCCATTTTGTAGGACCACATGGCCTACATGCAGTATGAACAAAAATTAAATTTTTTGAAGTAAGGAACTTTGATTTAGGGCTATACAACACAAACACAAAATATATGTATGTATATCTGTAAAAAAATTGTGTCCATTGTATATTTATGAATATGTATGGTAAGTAGAGACAGGATCTATTACCAGTGAATTGGTCTTAATAAGTTGCTTTAAAATATTTGGTCATTGCAGGGTAGGTGTGTGGCTCAGTGGTAGAGCACTTTCTCAGCATGCAAACACTCCAGGTTTGTGGTCCTTAGCACCCAAAATAAATTATTTTGGTTATTGGAATTCAACTCATTTTGTTAAGCTAATTTGTATGCATAGAAACTCATTCCGGAGTTTAGAGCCTTTAAAATCCTAGGTATCATTTCTTAGATGACTAAATATTGATGAGGAGAATGATACTGAAAGCTAGTAAATGCAAATACTCAAATAATTTTAAAGCTTACATTCAAAGTTTTAAAATTTTTATCATATATTCGCTCTGATACATAATTACACACATATGCCACTAACAATATAATCAGGCTATTTCTTCTTTAGCCTAAAATACAGATCCAGTGATTTCATTTTTTTACATGAAAATGTTCCTTTGAATGAACATAAATGAAGTACAAGAGATTATCATTACTGATCCTCACAGTAGCTTTAATCATAAAGCAATCTATAGAGAATTCATTGACCTTCATTCAAATCGAATATAAGTAACCAGATTATTATAATGAAATATATTTTAAAACACTTGAATTGTCATATAATAGTCATACAATGGCTGACTCCAATAGATTTTTTTAAAAAAATATTAATATAAAGAAATTATTAATTTTCCTAGCCATTGTTTTAAAGTGTATAAATATTTGATGAAGAAAGTGAAAAAAATATATCATTACCCATCTCTATTCTAAGACTTTCTTGTTGGTTTTCTGTATCAATGATTAATCATGGCCCTAGGAAAAATGTATTATTAATGCTAAAAAACAAAAAGGAATCACTTCATTAGCTCAAGTCTCCCAGCCTCCTAGTCAGGTCAAAGAATAGGCTCATTATAACCCAGAAAGAGATGCCTCAAATAGATTTGTGGGGTGAAATGGTGCTTCACTTTCACATTTCTGAGGAAATAGACCTCCAAATTTATAATCGGTCAATTTTTTTTTTTTTTTTTTTTGTGGATCACTTACAATATGTTCCAGGCCATGAGCTGTACAATAACGTATTTTTATGACTCAAGGAGTTGGCATGGATATTTATGGATGGGCCCTTTACTGGGGGGATTGCACTGATCCAAACTTTGATACATTCTGAGAATAATGGATCACATTTCTATAGCATCATTCTCTGAGAAAATTATGTCTCAAAGAAGCCAGTTTTCCTAATCCAACCCACTAAATAAAACGTTTGGCATCCCTTATACATTTCAGTCTAATGGTCACTTTACCTCTGCATGAACACTCCAACATGCAACTCATTCCACTTTTGAAGATCTTTAATTACTAGAAAATGTTCTCTTGTGTTGAGCTAAAATCTGTCTTTATGTAGTTTTCCTCCCCATTGAGCCTGATTATATCCTCTGGACAAAACAGAGCAATTTTAATCCATCTTGCATATTACATCTTTCTAAACATGTGAAGAACTTCCCAGTTCCTTCAACTATAATAAGATACCATGAATATTTTAAATCCTCATTGTTTTTTCTTCTGAACAAATATTGGATTGCCTTCTCTTTAAAAATTATCTAGAAATGCATAGAGTTTTCCACATATCCACCAGTACAGAGTACAACAAGTACATGACATTGCTCATCCTGAAAGGTTTTCATTTTGCAGGTAAAGTTTTATATTACATTAGATTTTCTTGATCACCTTCATTACTCTGTTAACTCAAAATGAGCTAACATTTGACTAAAATTAGTAAATTTGTTTCCAGGGTAGAGGGTGGATACATGTATTTCAGCTCTTTTTCTGGTTCTATACCTGTAAAGTTGTATTTTGTTTTATTTTATGATCTGAAGTATTAAACTTTTCATTTTTTCCTGGGAAATGCCAACCTCTTAGATTCTGCTTCTCTTTGTTTCTTAATTCTGCTGTTTAACATATTAGTTACATGCCCAGATTTTCCTAGAGAATTATGTAATTCATTGGTAAAATATGTTATATATCATCCCTCTGTGCTCTACTTTCTTATTCTAACTTAAAAAAAAGGTAGCCTTTAGTTTACAAGTTAGAAGAGAATGGCTTTGAAATTTATCTAAATTCAGCTAAATGACTGATGAACATAAATGTTTTCTTATATTTAAGCTGAAAAGAGCATTACCTCTCCTACCTCTTCATACAATTGATTAGAAGCAAAGGAGAGATTATTTATGAAACGACTTCAAAGAGAATAAAGTGCTATATATAAATATGTGAGGCACTGTTATTAATGCTATTTTTTTTTTACCTACACTATCATATTGATTGATTTTCCAATGAAGTGACCAGTTGTTTGGCATTATGCAGAGAAATAGTTTATAACAGCTTTATACCACATAACGCTATGTACCAAAATTTATATGCCCTTCTAAATGAAAGCCTTTCAAACTCAATGACACATGGATATCAGGGCACTGAAATACGATGACAGGAATGATTAATTCTTCCAAAGTAGACATACTATGTTGACAAGGTAAAAGGAAATTTGCATTTTTAGGCTTGTCTCATGTTTCTAATTTTGAATATTTTGGTACCTATTCTAAAAGCTTTCCTTCATTCATATTTTATAATGTATGATATGTCACTGATCATTCCAATTTGCAAAATGAGATCTATTCTAATTACATATTTAAAAATTATGAAAATATTGATTTAAATTCTAAATGTACTAGAGGCCAGTTCAGTAGAGCAGAAAAAGAGATTGAGGAGGAGAGAGGAGGGACCAGGAAAGGAAAGAACTACAGAATAAAATCAATGAAATTATACTATGTACATATGACTATATCACGTGAATTTCACCTTTATGCAAACCTATAAAGCACTGATTTAAAGAACTATATAAGGAAAACCAGTAGAGTAGAGGAAGGGGAACAGTGGGACAGAGGAGTGTCTGGGCATTGAAGTGGATCAAATTATATTAGATGCATTGTAGTTATGTCAAAATAAACTTCAATATTAGGTATAACTGCAATGCACTAATAAAAACATTTTTAAAATGTAGGCTCTAAAAATAAATAAAATAATTTCCTAATTTTCATTATTTTTTTAGTTTTAGTTTATATACCCATTATCACAAAAAATACTCATTTAACTCATATAGAAGAGGCAATATAAGGTCAAAATTTTAAAAGTACAGAGATAATATTTTTTTTCAGATTGGGGATGTTTTAAAATGTGAAGATATAGTGATGTGCCACAAATGGTTGGATGTGTGCAATCAAGAATGAATTGCAACCAGGCGTGGTGTTGCATTCTTGCAATTCCAGTGGCTAGGGAGGCTAAGGCAGGAGGATTGCAAGTTCAAAGCCAGCTCAGGAACTTAGCAAGGCCCTAAGCAATGCAGTGAGACCCTGTCTCAAAATAAAGTATAAAAAAGGTCTGGGGATGTGGCCCAGTGCTTAAGTGCCCCTGGGTTCAATCCCTGGCACAAAAATAAATAAATAAATAAATAAATAAATAAATAAATAGAGAAATAAAAGAATGGCGGAGGGCTGGGGTTGTGGCTCAGTGGCAGAGCACTTGCCTGGCACATGTGAGGCACTGGGTTTGATCCTCAGCACCACATAAAAATAAATAAGTAAAAGAAAGTCATGCTGTCCATCTGCATCTTAAAAAAAAAAAGATTTTTCTTTTTAAATGAATGGCAGAGTAGAGAACTTCTCTGTGGGAATTACCTGAGCTACTGACAACACAGAATGAGAGGAGATTCAAGCACAGAGGAATAGGGGAAGCTTGATAACAGCATTGCACAAACAGCACAAAAGAGGAGACATTAGCAAGCTTAGAGCAGATGGCTGTACTAACAGAAAAACACCAGCAGAATACTGACTGCATTCTGCAGAAAGGGAAATGTACAAAGGCATATACAGCAGAGCAAGAGTTCAGGAAAAGTAGGAATCCAAGTATAAAAATTCACAAAAAGGCTAATGAAAAAATATGTTATCATGTAATAAGGCTAATAACAGAATGTGACATTGATTAAACTGCAGGGAGAATATATAATTCCCTGCAAAACACATACACCAATGCATATATAAAGAAAAGAAAAAAATAAAGACAGAAGAGGAGACAAGAATAGAATTATGATCCTTACCTAGTCATCCCCCTTAGATTTTTAAATGATTCACACAGAGATCTAAGAAAACTCCCACATGAATAGTTATAATCAGTTGAAATGGTAAAGTCATCTACTTAGTACATATGTTTATAATTTGTCTATGGGATACTAATTTTCAGTTCTTTCTTGTTTTAATGTTCAATAAAAAATCCCAGATTGAGGAATGTAGAATGAATATAGTTAAATTTAATCTGAATATATGAACATTCTGGTCACTAGACAGACTTATCTCTCACTGAATCACCTATCATCTAGCAGATACAGAGGAGAAAAGAAGGGCTAATATATATGTTTCCTTCTTAGAATATGATTATGGATCATAAATTTGAAAATATTTTCTCTCCACTATTCCCTTACATTTTAGTAGTCCTCCAAATCCATGTATAGCCCACATGTCACCTTACCATCTCCCTAAATCCCCTCTGGAACATAAAACCACATAAGACCAAATCTTCTTTTTTTTTTTTTTTTTTCTGCCAGGATTTGGATCCAGTGGTGCTTAACCACTGAGCAACATCCCCAGCCCTTTTTATTTTTATTTTGAGACAGTCTCGCTAAGTTGCTCAGGGCCTCGATTAATTGCTGAGGCTGGACTTGAACATGCAATCCTCCTGCCTCAGCCTCCCAACTTTTTGGCATTACAGGTGTGCACCACCATGCCTGGAAAGACCAGCATTTTTAATGACAACACAACTCTTCTGAGTGTCCCACTAACAACTAAAAATCTCAAAAGTTCAGGAAAAAAATTTTACTGAATTTCTCTATATTGCTCCTAAATTGCCCCTTCATTTTGGTTCTGAGTTTCAGTTGAAAACTTCCCCACTCACTCTGTTGCTCAAGTTAGCAACTTCAGTGCCATGTTTGACTTTTCTCTTTGCTTTAGTGTACAATGAGTAGATCACCTTTTTTGTAGATTTGACCTTCTAAATGTCCATTAAATCCATTCTCTCCTCTTTATACCCGTTGTTATTATCATAGTTCAGGTCTTTTAACAACACTCATTAATGTGCAAACATCTCAGTACAACTTTCAGACTCTTCCATTTTAATTTATTTGCTATATTCATGCCAGAGGTTTATCTAAAGCATAATTATATCATTTTTTTGTGTGTGTGTGTGTGTGTGTGTGTGAGAGAGAGAGAGAGAGAGAGAGAGAGAGAGAGAGAGAGAGAGAGAATATCTTTTTTGTAGATGGACACAACACAATGCCTTTATTTTTATGTGTTGTTGAGAATCGAACCCAGGTCCCGCCCATGCTAGGCGAGCGCTCTACCACTGAACCACAATCCCAGCCCTATATCATTTTCTTCTAAGCTTCTTTTCTTGAAAGTTTTCTACAGGCCTTCCATGCTCCAAGAATATGATCATAACTCAACTCCCATAACACACTATTTTCTTTCATATCTACAAGTGTTTATTCTTTAGTCTACTAGAAATTTCATACTCATTCTTCAAGAATTGGATCAATAGCATCCTCTCCATAAAGCCTTTTTAAAAATGAAATCCCCTCTCATTCCTGGCACAATTATTCTTTCCTTCCTCAATGTTAATAGAATGCATAAAGTTATTGCTAGAATGGCCAGTAATTTATATCTTTTTATGTATTAAAATGATGCAAATAATAAAGTGAATATACATTTGAATACTTTCATTATAGAGAAATTAATAAACCCACTCTAAAAATAATATTCAGACTTTTCTTTATAAGCTCTATAGCAGGACTGTCCACATCTCATCCTCCATAAATATTTCACATACATCTAAGCTATTATTTCTATGAATCCCACTGATTGACAGTTTGAGGGTTCCATGCATCTTCTGAGTTGGATTTCTTAGCCATAGAGCAAATCTCAGGTGCACAAAATGGCTGGTAGGGAAAGAAACAATGAATGCTTCTCTCACCATCACTAGGGACCTGAATGATTTAGCAATCCACAGCTGCTCCTTTCTGAGCACATTTTGCTTTACCACTGAGGATCCTTGCATGTTATTCTTGATAGAGGCACTAGCCATTCTACATGTGGAAAGGGTTAGGATAAACAAGGAAGTAGGCTCTAGCTGGCCATCTTTCCAAATTCAGCTTACTACACATGTATCTCACACACAGTATTTGATGAGATCAATGAAGAAGCTGGAGACACAAAACAGAGGTCTACCAAACCCATCATTGTTAATTTTCCTCACAAACATTAATAATCATATTTCACTGAAAAAGAAAATTTGAAACAAATGCTGGATGTGCTACATGCTAGAACAGTGGAAATAAACCAGAATGTCTAATATGTACACATCATTGTTTTATGCTCTGTAAAAGATATAAAATAAGTATGAGATTCCTATTTTTAAGAAGTTAATGGCTTTATCAGACAAATAAAATATAATCTTTTGAGATAGAGATCTAATGAAGAGTGAATATCAAAAAATCAGTGATTGGTATAGAAGGTGGCAATTATAATTCAACTGAGAGGATGGAGTATTTAGAGAAGGCTTCACAGAAGATCCGTGACTTGAGCTAATAGAAAAATACAGCCTGCATGTAATTGATAGCAACCAAAAGACAGTAAAGCAATCTATGAACAATTCTCATTATTATATGGAACTCAATTCTGCATTTGTGAACAAACTAAGCACACAAGTCATGAGTGAAATGACATTACCATTACTGGACTTGAAAAATAGAATTGAGGTTCTTGCTATGAACATGTATGACAGCCCACAGTGATCTGACTTTTCTTTACATCTCAGTTCCCAGATATGGCCATAGGGTTCTACTTTTGTGCTAATCCTGACCTGATTACCAGTGTCACCTCTAATTTTCCCAGGAGGGAATCAGTTAACCACACCATGACCATTTGAATCCACTGACTACCTATCTCCTTATAGCACACATTACTTAATATTGAGATCTCACAAATGAAACTAAGGCAAAAAATTATTGGAGAAGTATCCAAGTTAATCTTTCAAGAAGCATACCAGACACATATTTATTCCTGAGAGAAAGACACAACCATGAATTGATTGAAGTATAGTTTGGGTCAACTACAAGAGTGAGAAGAGTAACTCAGAAATTTTTATTGTTCTTATTTTACTAAATCCATGAGATTATTATATGGAACCTGATTCTGCACTTGTGAACAAACTAAACACACATGTCATGAGTGAAATGACATTAGAACTACTGGACTTGACCAAATAGAATTGAGGTTCTTGCTATGAACATGTATAACAGCCCATAGTAATAGTATGACAGCTGTAGTAATAGTTCCCCTATGTTTTTCAATTAAGATCCTGTCAGATGGCTTCATCAACAAAGTACCAATCTCTTAGATTTGATGCTTTATATAAAACTCAATTCTAAATTAGTGGTGCCTCCTCTGTGTCTTAATCTAATTCCCATCCTTAGAAATCATCTGATACCAACTGGAGGCAAGTGTTTTCCATGAGTAGGGTTTTCACAATTTAGTTTTTAAATGCCCTGCAATACTTTTTACAATTGTTTTTAAGCTTTAAAATTATGTTTTAAATCTCTCCATCAGCCTTATACTATATGGATCAGCCTTATACTATACGGATTTTAGCAGTTGTTTTTCTTGGATGACTCTCTAGTTAGATTTCTCTTTAGGGTCAATCATGAATTGCTAAAGGCTTATATTGCATTTAGAGGAACAAGATAGCTATATTGTAGAAAAATATTTTGTGTAATAAAAAGTTTATGAAAGAACAATAGAAATTATACATAGAAAAGAAAACTGGAATTATTATTTTGACATTGGTAGAAACAGAATCTTTTACATTTGTTATGAACATTTAAGCTCAACATTTCTAAATCCTATAGTAAATAATTTCATTTGCTGGGCTGTAAATGAGTTTTCAAGTGGCTGAGTTTTCAAGTGACTAACAATTATATAAATTCTGAATTCAAAACCTGGAAAAAAGATCATCTAACTCAGTCTTCTGTTGTCTTCAATAAAATTTATATGTATGATATTCCTAGGAGTGGGATGAAAAAAAAGTTGTTTTTTTTTTCTTATTTGGGGGCTTAAAATGAGAAGACCTTAATAGTTACCCACTTGCAAGATGAGAACATACAAAAAAATGAAGCCAACTTCCTTTGCAAAATGAATATAATGACTTCAACAAAAGCATATTTGGTTGATTCTAAGAAGTATGTAGTGCAATTGAATACCATAATATACATGCTAATTTACTATGATGACATAGAAATTGCATTTGGGTTTCAGGGGACATGCACACAGGTTCCTTTTTAAAAAAAATTTTTTTTAGTTATAGTTGGGTTCAATACCTTTATTTTATTTGTTTATTTTTATGTGGTGCCGAGGATCGAACCCAGTGCCTCACATGGGCTAGGCAAGGACTCTACCACTGAGCCAGAACCCCAGCTCCACACAGGTTCCTTTAAAAAAAACAAAACACCAGATTTTTATTTGATTATAAGTGAGTGCTCAATTACATCCCATAAGAAAGGAATCTTTTACTGCTCACATTAAAGCACACAAATTATCAAAGCCTGAGTGACCGGCTGATAGAGAGATGTACTTTAGTAATATGTATTTTTTATAATAAAATAAAATACATATTTAATTTATATATTTAATGTAGCATAATTGAATATATTTAATTAATACATTCTTAATTTAATAGAATTAAATATTTTATATATAATATTATATGTTAATGTATTTGTATGTTAATATATAGTATAATCTATTAATGTAATATTTACTTATATCATAATATATTAATATATAAATCATTTCCAAGACAAATATCAAGGAGATTTTCACTCAGAATGGATTGGCTATTGCAGCAGTGCTACTAACTTCCATTTCCTTTCACACTACCATCTTCATTCACTTTCTTCCCCTTCTCCAGTTCTTTGGAAATTTGTGATCAGGGGAGTCTTAATTATTTGTTTTGACTCTCTTCTTGTATGCTGTGGGCACTGGAGTAGAGATGATTTTACTCGTAATGAAATAACAATATGTATTTCTAGAGTGGATTTAATCAGCATTTCAGCAAACTCTTATATTTATGGGTTTTAGAGATTAATAAAAAGAAAATATCAAACTTTTAATGACAACCTTTCTAAGTTCCACTTGTCCAAATGATTTTTTATTGGTTCTTTTTAGTTATATGTGACAGTAGAATCCATTTTGAGATAATTATACAACCATGGAATATATTTTATTCTAATTCAGACCCAAGTATCTCTCCTTTCCCTCCCTCTTCCCCAACTTCTGCTCCCTTCCCTCTACTGATCTTTCTGCCATTTACTCATAGTTATTATTATTTTTAAGTTAATATCTTGTGGATGCACATGATGGTGAGATTCACTGTGGTATATTTATTTAACTTCAATATATGAATGAATAAATTGTAGTATATATTTCTTTATTCATTCATAAATATAAATATACCAAAGTCATAAAGAATAATGACTTTATGGCATTTTTTCCCTAAATTAATGAGTCTGGAGACTATTGTGCTAATTGAATTAAACAAATTCCAAAATCCAAATGTCAAATGTTTTCTGATATGTGGAAACTAATGCACAATAGGTGGGGGGGGGTATAGAAATTCAGTGGATTAGACAAGGGGAATAAACAGAAGGGAGGGGGAATAAATAAAGGAAAAGACAGTGGAATGAATCTGACATAACTTTCCGAATGATTTTTGTGTACATGTACCTTAATTGCAGCCATGGTCATCTAACAGAAGTCAACAGTGTCCAGGAGAGTTTAATGTGTTTAACCCTTTTTTCTCTCTGATCAGGTTTCCAAAATGTCCAAATCACTAATGAGTCCAGTGTACTATAAACATAGATGCATTGAATACACTTATAGCCATATCTCCTTCACATATACTTAGTTCTTGTCATATATATTATTGTTTAGTAGGATATACCTACTAAAAATGTGTTCTAAAGCATCTTGACTGATCTCTAACCTTTCTGACTTTGCCTTGACAACCAAATTTCCTACTCAAACTGTGAACCTCTTAAAGTAAGAGGCTGTTTCCTATTCATCTTTGTATCCCTAGTACTTAACACAGTATCTGACACATGATAGTGATCAAGAAATTCTTGGATGCTTTATCTTTGAGATTGATTTCCATCTACTTTGACTCCAATTTAGAAATCTGGTTTCGAAATACTATTTATTCATTTGGCTTAATGGTTTGATCTGAACTTTCAGTCCTTGTTTCTTCCTAAGATGTAATTAACCTAATCATAGTGACTTGGTAAGATAAGCCCAGGTCCCTTTCCCTAAAATTGGTAGATTAAAACAAAAGAAGTGCAAAACAGAAAAATAATGGTCCTACATATAGTAATGTGGATATTTTACATTAAAATAATTTGAGAATGAACTAACATGAACAGGATAATTTTTGTGATAGTCATTTTCAATAAGCAGAGCAATATAAACACATATATATATATACACACACACACACACACACACACACACACACACACACATACCAGAGCAATATTTTGAAAACTAGTAAAAAAATAGCTTTAGTTGATAAAATTTTCTAGATTTGATAGCGGCCATGGTGGTACACACCTATAATCCCAGTGTCTCAGGTGGCTGAGACAGGAGGATCGAGTTCAAGGTCAGCCTCAGCAAATACAAGGAGGCACTAAGCAACTCAGTGAGACTCTATCTCTAAATAAAATACAAAATAGGGCTGGGGATGTGGCTCAGTGGCCAAGTACCCCTGAGTTTAATCCCCTGTACCTTCCACCAAATTTGCTAGGTTTGTAGACAAAATTAAGCTACATGAACACACACAAAGAAAAATCTAGTTTAAATAAAATAACCATAATTTTATTAAGCCACTTAGACTGATTGGAAGGAAAGAATAAATTATATATTTATCAAGGTAAGTTTCCCAGATCCAAAAGCAAAACAACAAGGTTTCTGTTTAAAGTTACATGACTAGAACTTTTTTGTATTAATGATTATATAGAAATATGGCCATATATCCAAAAGATATTGAATTTTTTTCCAGTAGCATTTTGGTCAAATATTGCAAAGTAGGGCAAGAACAAGAAAATTTGGGGTGTGTGTGAGTGTGTGTGTGCGTGTGTGTGTGTGTGTGTGTGTGTGTGTGTGTGTAGAGAGAGAGAGAGATGGGGGGAAGGAGAGGGAGAGGGAGGAGAGAGAGAATGAGTTATAGAAAAGGTGGCAAGCAGAGGGTGTACCTTTTGGATACTTCTTTCGTCTACCACACTATTCTCAGCCCAAATCACCAGTAAGGAAGTCTAAAAGATGTTTTTTAAAATCTATTTGGAAAAAGTAGAGAATCCTCTAGACCATTTCTCTCTTGTCCATGAATCATTGAATTGCAAATGAGAAAAAAGCCACTCATATTGCCATCAATAGGACTCTGGAAATGCTTGTAAAATTAGGGAACACTTGTAAAAATACAAAATAATTCACCAACACTATAGCATGATTTGGATGACAGAAAACAGAAAGAAATATTAATATCCCAATTTTGGTTGAGGAAAGATGGAGAAGTAGTAAATTATCAATTAATTCTTCAAAAGTGATCACTGTTATACCTGGTATTTGCATGCTATTTTATGTCTCCCAATATTGCTTCCTTTAGTACTTACAACAGGGCAAAGAAGTAGGAATTATTGTAAACTTCTGATAAATAAAGAAAAAGGATTGCTTAGGTTTCCTACACTTAATAGTTTTGCTACTCCTTTTACCTAGTAATTTGACATAGTAAATTCCTAATAGTCATAGCATAAGGACTAAAAGTTTGTATTTGCAATTCACCTAAAGCTCCCATTTGTCTCAAAATTCTTTTATAAAGACAGACTCAGGTAGGCTAGCTTATTTTATTAAAAATAAATTAAATCAAATCAAAATTATTTTATCTCAACTGAGTTTCTATTTTCTTCCATGTCAATGCAACCTCAATAAGAAATAATTCCTCCAAAGCAGTGGTAAGAGAGTTTTCACCTTAACCAACTAAACTATGTGAATTTTAAATTTTTATATATGGGCAATATTTGAAGCAGTCTAACTGCTTTTATAGATGTTGGCATCTCTTCTCTTTAGCAGTCTCTGAATAGAGCTTCATTTTCTTTTCAGATCACTTTGGTCTAAGATTCTGGAACCCTATGTTGGGGCAGGGTACAAAGTTCCATCTGGCATCCACAGATTTTATGCCAAGAAGTTTGTTTAATCTAACTTTTCACTCTGCGGCATTATTTTCTAAACAAGTGCAAAACTACACTGGCCAAGTACTTTGGGACCAATAGCTGAAAGCTAGAGACTGATTAGAGCAACTTAGTACAAGTGGGCAAAGAATAGATTGGATCCAAACGCGACATTGAAATTCACCAATTTCATTTAGATCAAAATTTACAGCATCAATGCAAACCATTTTATTAAGGAACTTGTTTTTCCATTAGCTACCAAAATTCCATCATATTCTTTATTCATATGAATATTCTATCAGCATTAAGCTTTAATCCTTTACCCCCCTTTCTGGTCTCAAGTACATTTGCTTCTCAGCATCTCCACTACCATGACCCGTGTCAGAACCAATATCACCTCTTGGTTGGACTATATTGAAATGGCCTCCAAATTGGACCCCTGATCTCCACTCTACAAGTCTGACCTTTAAAGAAACAGCAACAGTGTCCTGTCATACCTGTGCTCTTTCTCAGACTCTGCTATACTAAAAACCATGCAATGAATTCTCATTGCTTAGTATAACAATAATTTTTTAATACAACCTGTATGCACTGCTTGGTTTTCTTCATATCTACATCTGGAGTATCATCTTTTCACCAAGCTTCCCTGAAGTTTTTCTTCTCCAATCACACAAACTTTTTGTGTATGTATGAATGTATTTACTCTAATTACATGCCTGCAATAATAAGAATTTCTCACATATTCCATTCACTAAATCATTCTTCTGGAGAAACTTCACCATTATTTTTAAGCAAACTTTTTAGCATTCTTTTGATCTCACATATAATTTCCCCAGATAAGCTCCCTAACCTCTCATAACATGCCAGGTATGTATTCTGATATATAGTCTCATAGCACATGTACTTTTTTTCATAGCACCCACCAGAGATTTGACTTCACATTTTTGTGTGTATCGGTGATGATTTGATTACTCTTTCTCTCTACTACCCGATTTTAAGTTTTATTAAGGATTAAACTATATCAATTTTGCTTACCAATTTATCTCCAGATTCTGGCATACTATCTGACACATAGCTGATAACTGGAATGTATACCACTAACTGGCTGATATGACCTTGGACAAGTCACTTAACCTGTGAAACAGTTTCTTCATTTCTAAAAGACTGATGTGGAAAATGACTAGTAAAATTAGTTTACTAATGTATCAATACCTCTGTATGTGGTGTTGATAAAGAGAGCCATGACAGTTTGGTATGATCCTTTTAGGATGGTGCTATCAGAGGAGAGAAGGTATTACTTTCATTGCCAAGAGAAGGAACTTGAAGTTATTGAGCCATTAGTCTGTGTCAGGTTCTATGCTTGGCACTTTATAAGCATTATCTCATTGAATCTTCTCAGCTGGAAGCTTGCAGAGCCAATCTGCTTGGGACATATAAAGAAACCAATATGTCTATCTCTCTCTCTTTCTCTTTCTCAACATGATATCAAATTGCAATGCAGCCTAAAATATCAGCAAGCACCACACGATGTTCTGGCTGGCGATTAAGAAAAACCTAATCAAACTTTATAGCATTTCTTTCTTCATGTAACTCATATCAATAGACCTGGCTATAGACAATTGTTAATATATTATTTTCACTGCTAAATTTAGCTTCTGTGTAGTTCTTTTTTCAGTTACCTTAGTTAATGAATTAATTACCCTAAAATGTTTTTCAGGTCAGCCAATTTTCTCCTCATTTTACAGATGAGGGAACAAAAACAATGAGATTTCTTTAATGTCATAGCTGAGTCACAAACCCTTCAATATGATACTCCTTGGGAATATTGACTTTTTTGAGTTCTTCTGAGACATCTTCACTCAGCTCAGGAACTCAGTATCATGATTTTTATGTTAGTAGTAGCAACATGAACAAACTGAAGTTTAGACTTTGTAGTCACTGCTTTAAGATTTTCATTGATCTTAGAATTAGTTCTTAGAAGCTGTAATGCTATGGTAAAACTATCAGGCATGATATACATACTAGAAGGCACATTTCTGTCTCCTCTATGATTTAATCATATTCAGACAACTCTTACTTCATTAAAATACCAGATTTCTCCATCAACCAGGATTTTTAGTGGCATTAAGTGCATATAAATGGGTAGCAAAATGTGTCAGCATTTACATTTGGTTTTAATTTTTTTATTCTAAGGGATTTTTGTACTCTATTTCAAGCAAATTGAACAGAAACTTATTTTTATTGTATTTTATTTCTTTCATTTTAACAGGGAAAAGGATACAAAATTTATTACTTGCCTAAGGCATGAGAGTATTAGACTCCTCTGTTCCATTTCTCATAGTTAAGATTTCCCCTATCTGGTCAGACAGGATGTAACATTGTGTTTTGTGGAGAAGGGAAGAGGAAGAATCATGTCATTATTTTAGAAAAGATACTTAGTACTACAACTGTAAAACTTCCTGATCAACTTTTGTTTTTCTGATTCTATACTTAGGTAAACAATATAGATCAAAATACAGTTTCATATTAGGAATTGCATTTTTCACTTACAAAAAGACTATTTTTTTCAAGACTGTGTCCTCGGCAAATCCTACTTCTACCTTTTTCTAGTTTCCTGTCCCAGTCAATGACCATGGAAGATCAGAATGATACAACATTCTCTAGAAACAAAGAAACAATAATAGTCCCAGGAAAAGAGACTTTGGACTTTTGGGGTGGGCATTTTGGGGATTCCTTGTAAATAAAAGGAAAATAAAAGAGTAAATTTAGTTGGGCTGAAAAGAATATAAATATTTTTCAAACCTCACCCCCATCATTCAATTAGTTAAGATTTTATATGCCCCCATTTCCTTTTTCTTAAATTTTTTTATTAGTTGCTCATGACAATACAATGATCTTGATATATCATACATTTTAAGACAGGGTCTAACTAAATTGCCAAGGCTGTCCTGGAAATTGCTATCCTACCTTAGCCACCCAAATAACTGGGATTACAGGCATATACCACCACATCTAGTTTATACCTGGAACCTATCATAATACTATGCCCAACATTCATACACAGGTGAAGGTAAATTTAAATAATGGTCAAGAAAGACTTGGGGAAGGGATTATAGGCATGTACCTTAGTGCTTCATATGTTTCCTTTTAATTAAGAGATATCAATAATCAAATTCTTTCTAATTACAAATTCTTTGTCTTAGATACTTGTGATCTGAAAAAGCCAGTGTGAATTTTGTTTTTTGAGGGGAGTACCCGGGATTGAACTCAGGGGCCCTCAACCACTGAGCCACATCCCCAGACCTATTTTGCATTTTATTTAGAGACAGGGTCTGAATTGCTTAGCACCTCACTTTTGCTGAGGCTGGCTTTAAAATTGTGATCCTTCTGCCTCAGCCTTGCTAGCTGCTGGAATTATAGTTGTGCACCACCATGCCTGGCCCAGTGTGAATTTTTTTTATAGGAATTATTTATGTTTATCTTAGGCTTCATTGAAAACCAATGAGTTTTCCTTCTAAGGAATGGAGAAGAAAAATCACTCTTTTCCCAATTTAAGAAACAACCATACATTAGTAAATTTAGGGTCATGAAGTAGAATTTGAAAACAGAGCCAGCAGGACCTCTTAGATATAAGGTATATCCCTGTCCAAATAGCTCTCAGGTATTAAAAGTAGACTCCTATAAAGGAACCTCTGATAACCCAGAGGAAGCACCATAGTTAACCCAGGGAACAAGGCATTTAAACTGAAACTGAGTCTTCTCTTTCTCTCCATGATATAGTAACTCTATCAAACACAATGTTACAGAACTTTACTAATCAAAAAATAAATGAATTCATAATGAAATGTTAGCTTTGAAAGTGAGAATCATTTAACATGCTAGAATCGAGAATGTATTGGTTCACAATTTTCAGGCTATATAGGACAAAGACCTTGCTGTGTTGCTTAAAAAGGGTTTACTGTAAAGCTACATAAAGATATTGGAGCACTGGGGTATTATTGCTCAGTGGTACAGAGTACTTGCCAAGCATGCATGAAACCTCAGACTCCATCTCCAGCACCACAAACAAACAAACAAAAAAGATAAAACAAAACACAAAAGCATAAAGAAGCACAGGAAACATTCTCACCAATTTAATAGTCGGTGTCATGGAAGTTTGAAGCATCATTCAAAATTGTATAGTAATCATAATCACCCAAGAATATATATAGCAATTAAATATGGTTAGAATTCAGCATCTCTTTTTTCTTTTTGCCTTTACTGGATTTTACTCTATGGGTCATATCCGTACTCTTCACAGGAGAGACTTTATGTCAGCTAATCACTCTCCAGTATAGGGTATCTTTTATAAATAGATTTTTTAGTTGTTTTTTTTTTTTTTTGTATTTGTTTGTGTTTTGCCAGGGCCATTTGTATACTGCTAGCTAGCCTTAATCTCTCTTCCAATCATATATGCCAAAGGTGGAAGACTTATATGGAATTAAAAATCATAATAACAAACCTGTGGCTATTTTTCTCAAAAGGGTCAATGTAATTACAAAATAATGTAAGATTTTGAGTCCTGAATAACAACATTTTTGTTGCTATTTATTACAATAGTTGTTGAAGAGTATAAAGATAAGGTCAAAAAGAGATATAACAATGTGTTTTACAACAAGTTACCTTCAGAAGTAACTTTTTTGATTTCAAGAGAGAATCATGAGCTTTCCTGGTAACCTTGTCTAACTTAGCCTGCATTTTCTATCTCAGATTATGGGATCAACTCCTCAATTAAAAAATAGATATTTCAGTTTTTTAAAAAAACAGTATCATCCTCATTGGTATCTACCTTTATTGCCATTTTCTCCCTACTTTCTCCTCTTGACCTTTTTCTAGTTGATCCTCAACAATTTCTAAAAGCCTCTAGGCTGCAATGCTCCTCAGGAATGGGAATGATATTGTTGACTAAATAAACATAAGGAAGAGCTTGTTTAGTGGAAAAACATATCAGAACCTTTCAATTAGATTAATTAAACATGTTTCACAGTGTAGTAAAGCATTAATAATTACTTCAAAACTCATTCATGCCGTGAATATGACTAAATCTGACTATTAGAAACAGCTAGAGCATGACAATTTTCTTGTTTTATGACAATTGTCATTTATTATGAAAATGATGACAACCTTATGAATATTGTCTACTTTAATCTGAAATCCTTCTTTCAGTGACTCCATTGCTATTGCACTGATTTGGTGTGCTTGATGATAGAAATGAAAGATATAAACATCAGTTAGAGAACTGATAAAGATGAAGAGTTTCATCCATTGAGATAACGTTTTAAAGCACTATGTCTGTGATAAAAATCCAGTAGCTACCTTTAATCTCTTGTACCTTAGGGAAAATTACATATTAACTTTTTGTGCCAAAGGGGAGAAAATTAACTATATTTGAAGCAATAAACAATCAGAAATTGAAATCTTTTAAAATGTGCCTTGTATGGGTTAGAAAGTAATCATAAGTGTTTGTTGTAGCATAATTCTTCTACTTATTGGAAGTAAGAATCAACCTGATTCCAAAATAAAACAGAGGCACAGTTTATCTTCCCATAAAGCCTTTACTGAGTGTTGAGACTGTAGCTCAGTAGTAGAGCACTTGCCTAGCATATGTGAGGCACTGCGTTTGATCCTCAGCACCACATAAAAATACATACATATACACATGCATAAAATAAAGGTATTGTGTTCATCTATAACTAAAAATATTTTTAAATAAAGGTATTATGTATGTCTATAACTAAAAAAAAAGGCTTTACTGAGCTGCCCCAGACAATTCAGTATTTACATCTTATTTTAGTCTGCTTTTTTTTTTTTTTTTTTTTTTTTGACTACTGAGATTAAAAGACCTGACGGGAAAAATTTAGAGGAGAAAAAGTTTATTTAAGGTCTCAGAGTTTCAGAAGTCTTAATCCATAAATAGCAGGCTCCATTCCTTAGGGTTCAAGGTGAAGCAGAACATCATGGTAGAAGAGTATGTTGGAGGGAAGCAGCTCACATGATGATCAGAAATCAGAGAGAGAGAGAGACTCCACTACCAGATACAAAATATATTCCCCAAAGCCATGTCCCCAATGTCTACCTCCTCCAGCCACACCCTACCTGCCTTCAGTTGTCACTCAGTTAATACCATTATATGATAAAGTAACTGATTGGGTTAAGGCTCTCATAACATAATCATTTCTACTGTAAACCTTCTTGCATTGTCTCACACATGAGCTTCTGGGGGATGCCTCATATCCAAACCATAATACCTCTCATTTCTGTAATGGTTCATTTTATGTGCCTACTTAACTGGGCCACTGGTGCCCAGAATGTTCATTATACATTATTATCCTATGTGTCTGTGAGAGTGTTTTTCAGAGAGATTAGCATTTCAATCAGTGGGCTAGTTTGAGTAAGCATTATCCAATATATTGAGGGCCTGAATAGAACAAAAAATGTGCAAGAACATTTAATGAACTCTGCCTTTACAATTAGAGATGTGGCATTGATCTCCTGCCCTCAGTACTCCTGATTCTTGGGCCTTCAGACCTGGCCTGGAATTTATAGCATTAATTCTTACTCTCAGGCCCTCAAACTATAATATCAAGGGCTGGAATTGTTTCTCAGTGGTAGAGGGCTTACCTATTGTGTGTAAAATATGGGGTTTGATCCTCAACACCACATAAAAAATAAATAAATAAAATAAATATTGTGTCCATCTACAACAAAACAAATTAAAACAAATGAAAAATTACAATATCAATTTTCCTGTCTCCAGCTTGCAGAGGACAGATTGGGAGACTTCTCAGCCTCTATAATCATATATCATTATATCATAATCATAATTAATATATGAATATTCTTTCTACAGTTATTATATATCCTATTGATTCTGTTTCTCTACAAACCAAATATGCTCCTGAAAGTCTTCTTATGCATTCATATAACAACAGTATTACCTAGTAACAGAAGAAGTTGACTTCCAAGCAAAGAGTTGGTTATTGCATTGTAACCATCCCACCCTTCATCAAGATAAGACCATAATCTTTTCATCAACATATCAACATTGTAGAGGATCTAGCACACTTAATGACAAATAAGTGCTCTAGATCCAGTAAAATAAAGAAAGCCTTACAACCACTTTTATCTCTACATCTGTCTTCTATCTTCTATACCTGAGTGTGTGCATGTTAGCATGCATGTGTGTATGTTTGTGTTGATCCTTTTTAAAAATTTTCTAATTTAGTTGTTTTGATGGGACATTAAAGAGGGTGCTTTGTCTACATAAAATAACAAAGGCAAAGGGTGACACCACACTTTCTCATACCTGGAATGTCTTTCTCTTTTTCAATTACAACCATTATTTCCTTCATGAACCTCTTCATCCAAGAAATCTGCTATAACCCAACCTTTAGTAATTGATATTTGTGTCCCTTTGTGTACATTCAGGATTTGTAATTAAATCAATTCTACTCAAAGAATAACAGTGAAGAAGGCTTTAGAGAAAATTTAGTAAAGTGGCATTAAGATTTATATTAGCCATTGTCTTGGTCAGGGTTCTCTGGTGAATCTGAAACAATAGTGTGTGTGTGTGTGTGTGTGTGTGTGTGTGCACAGAGAGAGAGATTTATTATTAAAAAATGGCACATATGATTATGAAGAATGATCAGTCCAAATCTGCAATGTGGGCTGGCAGCTAGAAACCCTGAAGAGTTGATGGTATAGATCAAATCTGAAGGCAGTCTGCTGAAAGATTCCCTCTTGCGTAAGAGGTCACATTTTTAATTTTTAAAGTCCTAGATGAACATAATACCCTTTTAAATGTTTATTTTTATGTGGTGCTGAGTATCAAACCCAGTGCCTCACACATGCTAGGCAAGTGTTCTACCACTGAGCCATAACACAGTCCAGAGGTCACATTTTGTTGTTGTTGTTGTTCTATTTGGGCCTTCAAATGATTGAATGAGGCTCATTCGCATTATGGAGGGCAATTTGTTTACTCTAAAGTCACCAATTTAAATGCTAATCATATCCAAACACTCTCTTCAACTCGACATATAAAATTAATCATTGCAACCCTAAAAACTTTCTCAAATAAAATATTTCATCAATATCATTATCATTATTGTCATTTGCCATTATCACCATCAAAACTGATTAATATTGAGACCTTATTATACTTGTTTAGGTTTTTAATCTTTACAATTACACTGTGGTACAAGTACATATCATCATCATCTGCTAAGGTTTTGATATGGTTCCTCCCTCAATGTTCATATGTTGGAAGATTTGTTTCCAAGGTGACAATGTTGGGAGATGGTTTGAAACCTTTAAGAAGTAGAGTCTGGTGGAAGGGTCTTAGGTCAATTGGAGGTATGATTTCTGAAGGCATTGTGGGACCTCAATGTCTCTCTGACTTCATTTTTCAAGTGATCTTTTCTACACACACTCCTGTTGTCATGATACCATCTGCTCCCTTCCCAGAGGTGAAACCAATGGGGCTGCCTAATGTCGAACACTGAATCTACAGAGCTGTAAGGTAATCATTAACTTCCTTTCTTGATAAAGTTTGCCTGCCTCAGGTAATTCCTTGTAGTAACAGAAAAATGAACCAATATATTGAACTTGTTTTATAGATGAAAAAAGTGAAGTATAATAAGGTTAAACAACTTGTCCAGGGTTATATAATTAACAATTACTAGACCAAGATTTGAACCCATGCTGTTAGAATTCAGGCTTTTCTATGAGACATTGTTTCTCAAGGAAATAAAGCACAAATACCAGATTTTTCTAAAAATAGACATTTAAGTATAGCCAGTAAAATTCAGTTGCTGAATGCATTTGAACTCTTTGTTGAACAGATAATTATACATGTACTGTCCAATTCTTATCAGTGTTATTTAACCCAAACTTTTACTATAGACAAGTAGCTAACAATTTATTTTCTCTATTCTTAGATCTTAGGCTTGAAGAAGAGGGAATCAGGAGGAAAAACATAAACTGCAATCATGTTTAGGTAGTTGGTTTAAAAAGAATGGTGCTTGATGGTCTATGGAATAGAAATTGCAAATTAGCCAGATGTGATGGTGCACATTTGTAATCCTAGCAGCTTGGGAGGCTGAGGCACGAGGAGTGCAATTTTTTTTTTTTTTTTTTTTAGAATTTTTTTAATATTTATTTTTTAGTTTTCGGGGGACACAACATCTTTGTTTGTACGTGGTGCTGAGGATCGAACCCGGGCCGCACGCATGCCAGGCGAGCGCGCTACCGCTTGAGCCACATCCCCAGCCCGAGGAGTGCAATTTCAAAGCCAGCCTTAGCAACTTAGTGAGACTCTGTCTCAAAGTAAAAGATAAAATATGGATGGAGATATGGCTTAGTAGTTAAACATTCTTGGGTTCAATCCCAAGCACCTGCTCCCCCTCTGCAAAAAAATTCCAAATTAATGGTTATCCTGTATTAAAATGATTTTTTGTTTATTCTTAACATTTGATGTACACTTTGGTCTTACCACTATAGTAAGGCAGAGTGCTCTTGGAGAAGGAGGATTCTATTTTTCTATTCTGGGATTCCCTTATAAACCTAACTCAGAACTATGAAATTTTCAGAAAAGAAAACTGAATAAATAAAAACATAATGCAGGGTTTTGGAAAAGGTAGTTTCTCTTTTAGTAAATATCAAGTCCTAAGCCATTTCTAGAAGAAATATGAAGAGGAAAAGTACAACACAGCAGCTAAGAACATAGGCAGTAACAAAAGACAATTCTCACATTGAGTTTTACCTTACTAGACACAGTTTAGCACTATCTCTGTGCCTCAGCCTTCTGTTGAAAGGTGATTTTACTAGCATCCTGAGTTGTAGTGAGAATTAAACATGGAAATGAACATCAAATTCTTAGCACAGCACATGGAACTGAATGAGACTTCAAAAATAAAGGCTAATTTGGTGATATTTATCTAAGCAATTATACCATGATTCCTCACCAAGCCATTGAGTTGAGTATCACTGTCATTGCCATTTTACAGGAGAGAACTGAGGCAAAGTAACTTGCCCAAGATCACACAGCTAGTTAAGCTTCAGAAAGGAGGTTCAAACCCACAGTGTCTATCTCCAGAAACTATGCAGTTGGCAGCTGCACCATATTGCCTTTCAGGGTGCAGTTGAACTTGTGTTTGTATAATTTCTCCTATAGAAGATGAGGAATATCCTCTTTAAAACTGGAGAAGTTTTGTCTTTTGTTTTGTGTTATTTTTTTTTAACAGCACTGAAGATTGAACACAGGGACCCGCTACTACTGAACAACATCCTCAGCCCTTTTTGTTTTTTGATACAGGGTCTCACTGAGGCTGGCTTTGAATTTGAAACCCTCCTGCCTCAGCCTCCTGAGTTGCTGGGATTACAGGTGTGCATCACCAAGCTAGCCCATGTCCCTTGTTAAAGAGACCCTAAATTGCAATAAATGGATGGGTCTTGCATATGGGGGAACAGAGGTCTTCCCAGTTTCTCAAAAGTCACTGGTGGCTACATGTACCCTTTTTCAGAAGGTTTTTCTTCTTCACTGGCCAAACTTAGTGAATCTGCTTTAACTACTTCCCCTCCCCCATCAAGTGATTGATACACAGCAGGGATAGAGCTGTCATCATATAAATGAAGCTTTCCCAGTCCTGACATGGTGCATTAAAATATTCTTTAAATGTTTTCAGAGACATCAGCCCACTGAAGCAATCATTGTGTTACAGCAGTTACTTCACCTGATGGATATTACAGCTTTCAAATGGGAAGACATCATTTTTCAATACTTCGGTTATGACCAGACTCAGGCTTCAAAATTAAATTGACTTCTGAATGGGATACAATCTCACTGTGAGCACAATTCTTTTAAAATTCAGCAATTAAACTAAACAATACTAAAATATCATCAATGATTCATCACTGCACAGCAAATTCAAAAGACATCATTTTGTGAAGTAAATGTCTTGGGCCTCCATCAATGTGACTGCATTTAAGAAATATGGGTACATAAGCAGCAGTGGTTTAGAACTGCTACTGGATATGCAAGTACTCTATTGCTTGAGGAACTATACTTAATTAATAGATAGGTTAAATTATAGACAGCTATTGAGGATCTGGGTATAAAAGACCATTCTCTAGCTCAGAGATTCTTAAACCCTGATCTATAGAGAGCAAACTTTCCATTCAGTTACCTTGGGAGCCTTTAGCAATATCTTTGAAACAACATTGTGCAAAGGCTTGATTGACATCCCTACTTCTTTAACCAGAGTAGCTCCCCATTATACTTTGATGTATTGGGATTCTTCATAAGGTTTCCTTTAAATTGAAAAAAAAATTATTTTATTAAAATTTGAAAATGATCCTTAGAGACAAAGAAAGAATCACATATTTAGGATTTTCAGTGAGATTTTCTATCTTGCAGGGATACAGAATTCACAGTACTAAGCAAACCAGCAAACTATGATTAAAATGTCTTGTGCAGAAAAGAATAATTTTGAGCCCACCCAAGGTCATTACATAATAACCAGAAGAGGAAGCACATTCTGCCAGGCATTTTATATTTATTATCACAATAAATCTTTAACCATGATAATGCTCTCATCATTACCATTTTCTGGAACAATAAACTGATTTTCAGAGAGTTTAAGTAATCTGCATAAAATAACATAACTAATAAACTCTAGAGAAGGGATTTAAAGCCATGTCTGCCTGTCTCCAAAGTCCATGTTTCTTTAATGTTACACCAAACTACATCTCCAACACATATTGCTATCACAGGATTTCAGAAATACATAACACCACTTTAGGCCATATGAGTCCCCAGAGGTTCATCAAATAATTCTATTGAGTCTAGGGCTCAATTCTAATACAGACTCTTTATCATTTTGGCCATTGTCTATTATAGAGTTTCAAAAGTGTAAAATGACAGAGATTACAGGGACCCTCAGGCTGCATTTGGCTTACAGCTGTGCTTTGTTTGGCCTACATAGAGTTTTATTTTCTAAAATTTATTATTTTAGCATGATTAATTATATATATATTTTAAAATGTATTAATTATGCATATTCATGGGGTTCAGTTTGATATTTCCATACATTCAAAGATATGCACTAATCAAATTTAACTACCCCTTTCCCACTAATCAACCACCTCCTGTACCCTTACAAGTTTCTAATAATCACTATTCTACTTTCAAGCCAACATTTTTTAGTTTCCGCATGTAAGGGAGAACAGGCGGTACTTGTCTTTCAGTGTCTGGCTTATTTCAGTTAACAAAATGTCCTCCAGTTCCATCCATGGTGCTTCAATGATAGGATTTTGACTTCTCTATGACTGAATAATATCATTCATATTTTTATATATATATATATATATATATATATATATATATATATATATATATATGTCACATTTTGTTTATCCATTCATCTGTAGACAAGTACCTAGGCTGATTACATATCTTAGCTGTTGAAAATAGCACCGCAATAAACATGGGTATGTAGTTGCTTCTGATGTATGCTGATTTCATCTCTTTTTTATTATATATCCAGAAGTGAGAAAGCTAGATCATATGATAGATCAATTTTTAGTTTTTTGAGAAAACTCTATACTACTCTTCATAATGGCTGTACTAATTTACATTCAGACCAACAATGTATGAGTTCCCTTTTCTCCACATTCTCATTAGCATTTTCTATTTTTAACTTTTTGATGATAGGCATTACAACTGGGGTGAGATGGTATCTCAATGTGATTTTCATTTGCATTTTCCTGATGATTATTGATATTGAACATTTTTTCATATACCAATTGGCTATTTGTATATCATCTTTTGAGAAGTGTCTGTTCAGATATTTAGCCCATTTTTAACTGGATTACTTATTTTTTGGTTAAGGTTTTTGAGTTTCTTACATATTCTGGATATTAACTCTCTGTCAGATGAATAGTTGACAAATAAATATTTTCTTCCATTATGTAGGCTTTCTCTGCATTGGATTGTTTCATTTGTTGTGCAGAAGCTTTTTAGTTTGATTAAATCTCATTTGTCATTTTTTGCTTTACTTACTTGTGTCAATGTTTTCTTCTAGTAGTTTCAGAGTTTTAGATCATACATTTAGATCTTTGGTCCATTCTGATTTATTTTTGTATAGGACTGCAGAATTTTAAAATCAGTATATTCTAATTAGGATCCCATTCTTATGGTTGTACATGATGTGGAGTTACACTGGTCATGTATTCATATATGAATACAGGAAAGTTAGACCCAATTCATTCTACTGTCTTTCTCATTCCCATCCTTCCTCCCTTGCTTTCATTCCCCTTTGTCTAATCCAATGAACTTCTATTCCTCTGCCCCCTTATTTTGTGTTAGCATCTGCATGTCAAAGACAACATTCAGCCTTTGAGAGATTCAAATTTCCAGTTTTCTTTTTTTTTTTTTAGAGAGAGAGAGAGAGAATTTTTTAATATTTATTTTTCAGTTTTCGGTGGACACAACATCTTTATTTTATTTTTATGTGGTGCTGAGGATTGAACCCAGCACCCGTGCATGCCAGGCGAGCGCGTTACTGCTTGAGCCACATCCCCAGCCCCAGTTTTCTTTTTTGAAACATAGAATTTTTAGATAGCTTGGATCCTACATTTGTGTATGACAGAAATTACATATACCTAAATAGGTGTTGCCACATTTAAATAAAAGAACTATATGTTCTCTAGGTCATCACAGTACTTGTCATTCTCTGTTGTATTTCATTGAATATTGTCCTCATTTATTCTATGTGCCTGACTTCTGTGGAAAATTCACTTTTATTAGGAACTAGAAACAAAAGGAGAGAGAAGCTTCCTCCAACTATCTACCTGAATAAGATACTAGTGGGAGGTTGGATTGAGAAGCACATTAATAACATGGAGTGAGATCACCATCCATGAATAGGGTATGAAAGAAGTAGTGAATTAAGTAATTTAGCTGAAAAATACCAATACTATATAAAGTTAATAAGAGCATGAAAGAATATCTATTCATACAACACATACTTATTAAGTACTTTCCATGTTTCTCAAAGCAACAGGAAGACAGAAAGATATAAGACATGGTTTCTGCTCTCAAATTGCCCAGTCTAGTGAAGTACAAAATATAAGAAAATTGACAATTAAATGTAAAAAAGAAAGGCATGATGTAATAAAAATATGCACAGTGTATTATGGGGCCACTGTAAAATTACTAGTAAAAATTACTAGGGTAATTTTTATAAATGAAAATTAGAAGTCACTATGTGAAGAATAAATTAAAGAAGAAGAAAGGGCAATCAAAGTAAAGGAATAGCATTTATGAAAACAGAGAATTTGAAACATCCTGGCTCTTCAGAGAAGCATAAGTTTTTTTTTCTGTATGATTGGAACAAAGGAAGCATTCTGGGGAAGTAGTTGAAGAGAAAGTTGGAAGAATAAGCATATGCTCATACAAACTACATTCATATATTTATTCCACAGAAGCTTAAAGGCATTAGGAATATAACAGACAGAGAGAACCCTACCATTATGAAACATAATCTGAAGGATTGAGTCAGATAAACAAACAACATATTTGACTAACTAGATTAGTACCACTGTGGAAATTTTTTTTATTAAGTGTTATACTAGAAATGAATTAGAGTTGAATTTTTAAATAAGATCATCTAGAATATCCAATAGTTCATAAATAAAACCTACATATCTTTAAAAAAAAGAACTCTCAGTTTTATTCTATCAACCACAGGGAACCACAGAAGGGTTTTAAGAGGAATAGAACTGTGGTACAATCAGATGTGTGTTTTAGAAAGATAACTGTAGCAAAAGTGTAAAGGACAGATTGGATGAGGGAAACAGCAAAGTAAGTACAGTAGTTGGAGGACTTGCTGGTAGCACAGATAAAGAGGTGACAGCTTCAACTACACTATTTTTTGTAGAGATGAAGAGAAATAGATGGATAAGGAGTTGTGGGCTTGTTGAATGACTATAATGAAGGAGAGAGGATTTGGTAGTACACCCAGACTTCTGTTAGTACACCAGTACCCAATTGTAGCTTAGTTGAATGAAGGTTAGGGAAGGTGAATTTACTTCAGAAAGCAAATAAAGAAAGTAGATTTAGTCATAGACTCTACTAACAATTAGTTTGGTTGTAATGAAAATCATTTTTTTTTTTACCTGAGTAGTATCAGTCCCCTTTTAAAGCTATGCCCTAATTAGGTATCTCCTAGAAAGGTCATTATGGCATCTAGTATTTGATAAACCAAGAAAACATTCATGGAGAATTTGACTCAAATCTATTAGGATAAAAAAACATTTAAGGATGGAAAAATTCAGAGAATTACGGACTAGAAGGCAAGACAAAATAACAGCACAACAAGCAATAGCTTCAGAGACAGAAAGACAAAACATTTTTAAGGGGATAGTGACTGATGCAGAACATACTGGTATAAACAGAAAATGTGGTATTCCAAATATTTTCTATAATTATTAAAATAGAAAGACATTAAGTACTCTATTTTTAGAAAGTTTGCAGAATTCTCTATTTCTAAATGATCTGCCTACCAAAAATTTATTCACCTTCTCCTAACACATTTTGATTAAGTCTCTATACATATATGGCAAATAGATTAATTTTTCTTATGAAAATATAACACATTGAGAAATAACTGCCAGAATATTACCTAACAAAATCTAAGTCATGCCAAATGAAGTACAACCTGGCAATTATGGGAAATCTCTTCAGCATAAATTAATGGACTCAGGAGAGAGTTAACATTTTAATAGAAATATACATTCTAAATAAGATAGGATAAAATCAGCCTATTGAAACTGTGTAACAGAGGGTTACATTTTCTTCCCATCTGCTTCAGTTTCATTAAAAACCACCATCTGCAGAGAGAATTTATATATTAGAAAAACTACTTCATTTTTACTCCTGTGACTTTCTACATAAAATCCAAGTAGACACCTTTCTTTTATGTTGGTACAGAAATGTAGAGGTGGCCTGATTTTTTTTTCTGTAAATTGAACTCAAGGACATTTACCCACTGAGCCATATTCCTAGCACTTTTTATTTTTTATTTAAAGATAAGATCTCAATAAATTGCTGAGACTGACTTTGAACTTGCAATTCTGGTGCCTCAGCCATGCAAGCTGCTGGGATTATAGGCGTGCAAGGTGGCCTGACTTTTGGCAGTAACTCTGATATTTGAAATCTATCTTTAAAATACCTGAATCTCATAATATATAGTCTAGAATCTTCAGAAAGAACATATAGGGGCTGGGGCTTTAGCTCAGTGGCAGAGTGCTTGCCTAGCATGTGTGAGGCACTAGGTTCAATCCTCAGCAGCACCACATAAAAAAAATAAATAAAAAGTATTCTGTCCATCTACAAAAACAACAACAAAATAGTGCACACACTCACACACACACACACGCATACACACATACACATATATGTAAAGAAAGAAAGAACATGTTAAGTAGAAAAGGCAAAATTCCAACAAGTCTCTAAAGATGGTAACTGAATCCCAGACTGCCTGAATCTATTGAATCTGGAGAATTCTGTACAGCAAGAGATTCTAAAGCTTTTCTCAGCTCATATGTAGTTTTCAGTTCTAAAGCACTGTCTTTGGTTGTCTCCTCTTTGCTTCCTACCTGATTTCCCAAGGCATTGTGACATTCTTTACATCATTATGGCTTGAAGTTCAGATCAACTCATATTCACTAAAGTAAAATGAAAGGTTTATTTAGTTTAGATGGGGCCCAATTAAGATTAGTGTTCCCAATCTTTATTGCACTTCATTTTAGATTCAATTTTTGGTATACTTAATGTACTTCTATATTTTGGTGATCAGCTTTAAAGATTGGTTTGGAATTCAGTGTTCTTAATTAACAAAATGAGAGCCATTTAGCTACTCTCAGAATAGCCTTCAGAGTATGCTTACACATATTCATTTAGCACAAATTCACTTCTTCATTAAAACAGAATAGTGATGTAAAATATCTTGTATATGTTTTATTGAGTGCTAAAAAACATTTCAAAAGTATTAGAAACACATTTGTTCTAGCTAAAATATTTAATTATAAATAAGATGTATTAATATCTTATTCAAATAAAGCTGGGTTTTTTTGGGGGGGCGGGGAGATAGGCTAAGCATGACAGTGCATCCAAAAGAAAACAAATCTAGGGTTGGGAATATAACTAAGTAGTAGAACACCTACTTAGCATGTGTGAAGACTGGGGTTCAATTTCCAACTCTGGAAAAAAACAAATGAACATGTAAAGTGTTTTAGAAAAAAATAACATTAGAGCAGGGTCTTGAATGATGAGTAGATTTTCACAAGGCAAAATGGTGTATGGTTGGAATCACAAGGAAATTCCAAGAAGATGGAACACTTTGAGCAAATGCCAAAGGATATCCACGTATAGTATATTAAAACTGCACAGGCTGGGGATGTGGCTCAAGTGGTAGCGCGCTCGCCTAGCATGTATGAGGCACTGGGTTCAATTCTCAGTACCACATAAAAACAAAATAAAGATATTGTGTCCATCTAAAAATAAATATTAAAAAAACTGCAGAGAATAATAATTAGCATAGTATAACTAGAATGTAGTTTATCTGATAAGGAGGCAAGAGCAAATTAAATGCCAGCAACTAGGGTGGGTTGAGGTCAAGTTATGACAACCTTGAATGCTGTACAAAGGAATGTGGACTTTATATTATAGAAAATAAGTAGACCATAAAATATTTAATCAAAATAATTGTGTGCTAAGAGTTATGTTTTAGGAAGAATATGGCAGCAATGTAGAGAATGAGTCTAGGGATAAAGAACAGAAGAGATGTGAAGACTGATTAGAAAGCTAGCAGAAGCAGCTAAGAAACTGAACTACAGAAGGAGTATAGATGGAAAATAAAGAACACAAAGGAGTCTGAAGAAATATAAACAAGACTTGGAAATGCTTTTATGTTGAGAATAAAGGAAAGGAATCAAGCAACTATAACTGCTAGGTGACTAGCTTGATTAACTTAGTGGATAATTACATCTTTAGTTGCCAAAGAATTTTAATAGAAAGAAGTATGGAGTCAGGTTCACAGGGGTAATGAATTCAATTTAGGACAAATCTGCAACATCCAGCTGTGTACACAGATCTAGAGATAGAGAATTCAGGAGTTATAGGAAAGTATATTGAACCCACCCACAGAAAAAGTACAGAGAAAAAGAGAAGAAAGTTGAAAAACCCTAGAGGACATAAATATTTAGACAGGGATGGGAGGAAGATGAATCAGAGGCAGAGCCTGAAATGGAATTGGCAATTTGTAGGAGATGCTGGAAAAGTAAGAACCAGAGCTAAGAGGAAAGAGAAAATTCCAAGAAGGGATGGTAGTCCTCTTCATCATAAAGATCCCACACTCCTGAATCCTCAACTAGCTGTCTTTTGTTACAATATAGTCACATACATCCATATACAGAATGCCAGGAAACCAGTAAAATCCAAAGGTATATTATTACCTAAGACCTTATCCAATATGGTAAGGTCTACCTACCCATGGAGCTGGGTTGAATCTTCAGGAGCTGAAAGAACTATTTTTTACTCTCAGCTCAGGCATGAGAAAGAGACTTGATGAGTGCCCTAATGTTTTGTCATTTAAACATCAACAACAAGAGACAACATGGGAAAAGAAAACACAGATAAAAAGCATTCTCCCCATGGCCATAGTCTCCTGTCCTCTTTCCATTAGGGCCCACTACAGTCAGAATTTTACTGTAACCAGGCTTAACCTAAAGCTATCCTCTAACTAAGCCAAGGAAACACTTATTTGTTATATTCAGCAACACTGAGGTAAATTGACCAACCCAACTTACCATTTCTATTGTATCTTTAAAAACTCAGAGTTACAATACCTTGTGTGTATCTCCCCAATCCCATTCCCTTTCATGATATTGAGACTGGTAAGTATAATTCTGATTGGTTTACACATACTAGTTACATTCATATTTACCTATAAAATATGTGCTAATGTTTTATATTTTTAATTTGTAGTGGTAGTTTGTACTGGATATGGTTACATGACTATAATCCCAGAAACCCAAGGCTGAGTCAAGTTCTAGGCCAGTCATAGCAACACGGTGAGGCCTTATGCAACTTTAGAAGACCCTGCCTCAAAAATTTGAAACAAACAAACAAAACAAAAAAACTATTTTTTTAAGAGGCTGGAGATGTGCTTCAGTGGTAAAGTACCCCTGAGTGCAATGCCCAGAAGCAAAAAATATAAAAGGTACTTCTTTGTGAATATCATTTTGGAAATTTTTACTTATATTAAATATGTATGATAGGATTTGCTTCTTATTCCTTAAGTTATCCAGTAATTCATATTTTAAACTCTAGAACATATGTGTGTATATATATGCATATATATGTATATGTATGGGTATATATATACATATATATGTATGTATGTGTGTATATATATATATATATATATATCTTTTAACTACAATGTGTTCAGAGAAAGTTGGCTGCATGATATGGTTCTTTAAAATTTGTTTTCATTTCATTCAGGATCTAACACATAGTAAATTTTGGTAAATGTTTTATGTAATCATGAAAGCCATATTCTTTATTTCTTCTCTGAAATAATGTGGGGTGTGTGTGTCTGTGTGTGTGTGTATTAAGATCAAGCTTGTTAATAATATTGTTTCAGTTTTCTAAATACTAATTTTCTATCTGCTTGGTTTCTGTTTAATATGTCATCTCAAAAAGAAATATATGAAAATTCCCATTGTAATAGAGTTTTATCAACTGCTACACATACATTTATCACTTAATACTATATATGTTTTGGAAGCTATGTTTTGTTTTGTTTTTTGGTTTTTGGTATTTTTTGGTCTATAAAACCTCACACCAGTTACAATTTCTTGGTAGTTTGGTCCTATTATTATATTTTGATGCCCCTTTTTACCTTTTTTAATTCTCTGTGTTTTAAATTCTATTACAAGAACCCTTATGGTGTGGCTCAGTGGCAGAGCACTTGCCTTGCATATAAGAGACCTTGCCTTGCATATAAGAGACCCTGGATCCTCAGCAACACATAAAAATAAATAAATAAGTAAAGGTATTCTGTCCATCTACAACTAAAAAAATTATTAAAAACCAAAAAATAAACAAGAAGCCTTACTCATCCCTCCTCTCTCTCCTCTTATAGGCAGCCTTAGTCCCCAATTTTTTAACTTGTTTAACCATGTTTCAGTCCTAAAATAATATATATTAAATTCTGTATACTTTAATATTAGACAAATTAAATCATATTGTGTATGTGTGTGTATCATTTTAATTTTTGGTACCAGTGATTGAACCCAGGGGTGTTTCACCACTGAGCCACATCTCTAGCCATTTTAATGTTGTACTTTTTAATTTTTTTTTCTCAGATGCTTAGGGCCTACCTAAGTTTCTGAGGCTGGCTTTGAATGGGCAATTCTCCTGCCTCAGACTCCAAACTGCTGAAATTACACATGTGTACCACCATATCCAGCTGTATGTATTCTTTGTTTTTTTTTTTTTATTTTTTTAGCTGTAGTTGGATACAATACCTTTATTTTATTTATTTATATGTGGTGCTGAGGATCGAACCCAGGGCCTCTCACGTACTAGGTGAATGCTCCACTGCTCACAACCCCAGCCCCCAGTATATATTCTTTTACAATTTCCATCAATCAACATTACGACTAACAGATTCATCCATGTTGTTGTACAGCTTTGCTTTTGTTGCTGTATATACTCATTGTACAAATGTACAAAATTTCACTAATTTATGATGGATAAACATTGGTGACATTTCCAGATTACAGCCATTAACAAATAGTGCTTGTAGGAACATTTCTGTAAACATCCCTTGATATACATATACTAAACTCACCCTCTGGGTTTGGCAAACTGTTCCTATAGTGGGCCAAATAGTAAATATATTAGGCTTTTTAGACCATATCACATACTATTTTAGCCACATATTCTTTTTGTTTTCTATAAACCTTTAAAAATGTCAAAAAATTATTGTTTACAAGGTCTTACCAAAACTGGCCATAGAACATACTTGGCCATGGTCTATACTGTCAACCCTTATGGAGAAAATAGCAAGGAATACAATAACTGTCAAACTTTTATATTTTTGCCAACAAGGGGAATGTAAAATGACATGTCATTGATTTTAATTTAATGAAGCTAAACATTATTTCCTATGCTTATTGGCTATTTGAGTTTCCTTTTATGTGCAATGACTACTCAAGACTTTGACTCATTTTTCAAATGAATTGCTTTTTTATATCTCTTGCATATTAATCCTTTCTGAGTTATATATGTTGCGCATATCTTCTGTTTATGACTTATTGTTTGCTGAAAAGAAACTTTTGATCTTAGTATAATCCATCTATCTTTATTGTGAGAGCTTCTTTTCCCTTATATTGTTATCTTCAAGCTTTTATAGTATTAGTTTTAAATCCTGAATATACCTGGTGCTATGATTTGAATGCATTTCCCCCAAAGTTCACCTGTTGAAAACTTAACTCCCAATGCAACAGTGTTGAGAGGTGGGAACATTTAAGAGGTAATTAGTCCGTGAAGGCTTTGTCCTCATGAATGGATTATTGTTATTGTGGCAGTGGGATCCTTATCATGGGAATGGATTCCTGATAAAATAGTAAGTTTGATTGCTCCCTCTCTCTTGCACACATATTAATTCTCTTGTCCTTCCACCTTTTCTCATGGGATGATTCAGGAGAAGTACTTTGCCAGATGCTTGCTCCCTGATCTTGGATTCCCTAGCCTCCAGAACCAGGAGAAATGAATTTCCATTTCTTATAAATCAGACTGTGATATTCTATTATAGCAGCACAAAATGATCTAAGGTGCATGGAATCTATTCTTATGTGCAATGTGACATGGAAATACAATTTCATAAAGTCCATACTTTCCCTATTGAACTAAACTGCTGATTTTGTTATGAATAAATTCTTATTCAGTTATGCTTCAATAACAAATAACACTCAAATCTTGGAGAATTACACAGTTTATTTCTCGCTCATATTGCATATTGACAGCACGTCAGCACTGGGTCTCCTCTACATTTATTTTTTTTAAATTCAAACTGAAAGAGTATTCCTTATTTGGAGCATGACTTTTTTCTTTTTTAGGAGAAAAGAATTGTAAAGTGATACAGTGAAATTTCTGTCATTATAGTTATATAGTTACCATGCTTGAAGTTTCTGTCAGATGTACTATATGTCACCTCTGATCACATTTTTCCCCGCTTTGGTACCAGGGATTGAACACAGAGGCCTTAACCACTGAGCAACATCCCTAGCCCTTTTTTTACATTTTCTTTAGAGACAGGGTCTTGCTGAGTTGTTTAGGGCCTAAAGTTGCTGAGACTAGCTTTGAACTCATGATCCTCCTGTCTCAGCCTCCCAAGCCACTAGGATTACAAGCATGGGCCACCTAGCTCTGATCACATTTTATTGGTCAAGAAAGGTGGGTCATGCCCAACATAGTAGGTTGTAAAGGCATGAAGGAAAGTACACTCCTCTCACATGATAGCATTGAAAGTTGTGAGTGGGGTTATATAATCCTCTTATATGAAGTGGAGCAATTTGGGGGAATAAATAATACAGTGTTCTACATTTATGTGTGTATCTTTTATGGGCAATCTACTGTATTCTTCTGGTCAGGTAATCTATCCTGTGCACATGCCACACATTTTAATTAGTACAGTGTCATAATAATTATTGATAGCTAGTAAAGGCAAGGCTGTGCACCTTGACCTCTTTTTTGAATAATGTCTTGATTCCTCTTGGTCTTTGCTCTTCCATATAAATTTAAAATGCATTTGTAACATTAGAATATTTTAAAATATTTTACCCTACTAAGCATATTTTTCTTATATATTCCATTGGTATCTGGTGAATATAAACAGAGTTGATGGATTTTTATGTTCAACAAACTTGCCAACTTGCTATTTTTTTTTTAGCTTTTGAATTTTTATTTTTTATTTTTTTTATTGGTTGTTCAAAACATTACAAAGCTCTTGACATATCATATTTCATACATTAGATTCAAGTGGGTTATGAACTCCCATTTTTACCCCAAATACAGATTGCAGAATCACATTGGCTACACATACTTGCTATTAATTGTATTAATTCTATAGATTTTAAAATTTCTTAATGTAGGTAATATATCAAGTATAAAAATGACAATTTTGTACACTTTTTACATTGCCTCTGTTTTCCAATATTAATTTTGCTTTTTGTGTATTATATACAAAAAATAACTGATTTTTAAAAATGTTTTTTAGTTGTCGATGGACCTTTATTCTATTTATTTATATGTGGTGCTGAGAACTGTACCTAGTGCCTCACACATGATAGGCAAGCACTCTACCACTGAGCTACCACCCCAGCCCAAAGAACTGACTTTTTTGGAAGTCCAATCTGTTGTTTTCATTTACTCCTTTGGTTATGATATATTTTAGTGTATTCCACTCATTTTGTGTTTGTTGTTTTTTTTTTTAATTTGCTGTAGGCCTTTTTTCTTTTCTTGGGTATCCTGAAATCTCAGATTATATTTTTATCTCAAGAATCATTAAGTTTTATATTTTTTATATGTCCTTACCTAAAAATGTCTCTAGTAATTTCTAACAGTATTCAGTGCATCTTTGTTGATTCTCACAAAAATAAAACAAAACAACGTTAACTTCCTTTAAATAACCACTGATCATACTGAGGAGCACCAGCTCAAACCCTATTATTGCTATTGTACATTTAGGTTTCAACTATTATTTTAATTGTAAAATGCTACTTTCCATTCAATAGGGAATTAAATTTACTGAAACATCATCAACATCTGTGGCTTGCCATTGTTTCTTGAATCCACACCTTTACATTCACTTTTCTTTTTGTAGAAAGACATCCTTCAGACTATTTTCCAACAAAAGTTTTTGTGTGGTTATGCATACTAATCTTTATATTTTAAACAATATATTATTTTTGCTTTTGAATGGTAGTTGCACTGAATTGATTATACCATGGACTTCTGGCACCTTCTTTGTATTGATGAGACATCCACTTATTAAATTATTGCTCTTTAATAGATCATCTGTCTTCTATGTATTGTAGCTTTTAAACTTTTTCCTGTATTCTTAATATTTTGCAATAACATTCTGCAGTTTCATCAATTTCTATCTATGAATTTAGTTTTAATTATCTTGCTACTTAACATTTACTTTTGAAGTACCATGGCTTTCTTCAATTCTAGAAATTGTCCTCAAAGGCACTTTGCATGTTTTTTCTATACCATTCCCTCTCATTTATTATTTTATAAATCCTATAATACTTATAGTGGAACCTCTCAATGTATCTTCTATTTTATTAACTTATCATTCATCATTTCTATATCTTTATGTGTGCATTCTGAATGGATTCTTTGGCCACACATGCTATTTCATAAATTTCCTCTTTGCTTATTGCTAGTTTTGATTTATCTTGTCTACTGAATTGTTAATTCAATAATTGCATTTTTCACTTCTAAGATTTCTCATAGGGTCATTTTTATCTCATCCTATTTGTATCCTATTATCTCTATTTTATATATATATTTAAATTTTTTATTAATATTATTCATTTACTTATCTACTTGTGGATCCTAAATACATTTCATTTAAATCTTTTTTTTTTTCATTTTAAATGAAACAAATGTATCCTCAAACTTTGGTTATCTGGGCTATTTTTCCTAACATTATTTTTACTATGTGGGATTTGTAGATTTATTGTATATAGGGTATGTTTTAGTCAGCTTTTTCACCACTGTTACCAAAAGACCTGACAAGAACAAATTTAGAGGAGGAAGGTTATTTGGGGCTCACTGTTTCAGAGTTCTCAGTCAATAGACAACCAACTCCATTCCTCAGGGCCAGATGTGAGGCAGAACATCATGGCAGAAGGGTGTGGTGGAAGAAGGCAACTCAGGTTATGATAATTAAGAAGCAGAGAGAGAGGTTCATCCCCCAGTAGATTTAAAAATATATGATATATACATGCAATGGAATGTTTCTCAGGTATAAAAAGGAATGATTCTGATATATACTATTACATGGATGAACTTTTAAAAATTATGCTAGGAGAAATAAGACAGACATAGATAAACAGTATATGACTTCACTTATGTAAATATATAAACAAGGCAAAGATGTGGATTAGAGGCAAAGATAGAAGTAGATTAGTGGTTTCCAGGGCCAGGGTGAAGAAATAAAGGGAGTTATTGCCTCGTGGGTATAGATTTTCTGTTGAATATAATGGAATATTTTTACAAATGGATAGTGCTGATGGTTGTAAAACACTGTGAATGCATTAATGCCAAGAAGTATATAGTTAAAATGGTTTAAAAATCAGAAATTTTATATTATGTGCATTATATCATAATAAAAAACTAGAAATAGGTAAGGCAGAAAGATTGTGGATAATAATATTTTAATATTTTTTTTCCTTTTTACATACACCACTGTTACATTGTAGATGTACAAACTTGGGCAAACCATTTCATTTTCTGACACTCACTTTCATCATCTGTTAAATTGGAATCATTTCACTCTGCTAGGCTCAGTGGTTTGAAGTTCATCTGCAATCTAATATGTACAAAATACCCAGTAGTGTAAGTGCTTCAAGTACTTAGCCCTTCACGTTTTATAATAAGCATGTGATTTTAATGTAGTTTTTCTATTAATAATAAAAGTGGCTTTGCTGATGTTTAGTTAACTTTTCATTGATATGACCAAAATACCTGATTAAAACAACTTAAGAGGAAGGAAGTTTTATTTGGGGATAATGGTTCCAGAGTTATTAGTCCATAGACAGCTGACTCTGTTGCTCTGTGTCCAAAGTGAAGCAGTACATCATGGTGGAAGGGGCCAGCAAGGGAAGATGCTGAGTTCATGGCAGGGTCAGAGAGCAGAGGGATGGGGCATAGGGAAGATGCACCCTTCCAGAATATGCCTCCAATGACCCACCTTTTCCAGTCATGCCCCTATAGCTACCACCCAGTCTACTCAACCTAGGATGGACTGATAGGTTACAACTCTCACAATCCAATGATTTCATCCCAAAACATTTCTGTATTAATATAGGAACTTTCAGGGCACACCTCATATCCCATCCACAACAGCTAGAGATGACTGTTAAAGCACGTCTTCTGGGGAAGGTATTTTTGCTATATAACAATTATAGCCTGGACCAAGTAATTGCTTCAATCACCAAATAGTGTGCAAAAAGCCAAAATTTTGAGTTTTTTTCCTCACAAGCATCTTCTACTTAATGATCCTAAATAAATTCTTTAACATCTCTCCTAAACACTCCTCAGCTGAACCTTCCGCATCACAGTAACACCATCATATGCTCAGCTGATCAAAACAGAGGTACTTCCTCCCTTGTATTGCCCACCCCACACTCATTGTGCTACCAAATTCAGTCCACTCTACTTCCAACACACATCGCTGATAGGCCTCTTTTTCTTTCTCATTTACACTGTTACCACCTGGATTGATTGCCCCAAAAGTCAGACTTCCTCTATATTTTTTTTCTATTCTATACAGAGTAACCAGAGTGACCCTGAATATAGAGATTGGGTTATATAACCCTGTTCAAAACTCTCCATGGTTTTTCATGCACTTTGAATGAGTCCCAGACTTCTTAATATGTCTCTTCATGCCCATGCATGATCTATCCTTTACCTACTGGCCAGCTCCATCGTGGCTTTCTATTCCTTCACTTACTTTTCACTAGTCACACTCATCTTCATTCCTTGGACTTCTTCCCTTCTAGAGACCTCATCCATTCTGTGGCTCTGCCTGAAATATTTTTATATCAATTTCTTCTGGTTTCTGACACTTCTTTAGGACAACTAACCATGAATCTATACCTAAAGTCAGTTCTTTAATGACTCTTATCGCACCTGTACATTGACTTATGCACTTGTTTCTTACTAGTTTCTCATATAACATAACGTCATCTCTCTAAAACACAGGAGCCACAGTTGCTTTATTTACTATTATCTCTGTAGTACAACCATGGTGCCTAGCACATTGGTGAGTCTCAATAAACAATTGTTAAATGATTCACTAAGTAAGTAAGCAGGCAATAGTGCAGTATTAGTATTTATGTGTCTCATGAATATATACAATTGTATGTATTAATGTCACTCAAGTAAAATAATTACATGTGCATGACAATACGTTGTCATTTTGATCAGTCACAGGGCATTACTTGAACATTTAAATTTCCACACAGACCATGACCATCTCATATTCCACAACAAAGTGTTTTATGGGAGTTGTGTGGATGAGTCATCAATCTGAATATTCTTGCTTTTCTGGCACTCTGTAAATAATCCAATCAAGATCCAGGACAATAATTTCTAATGAGACCCTTTTAAATTTGAATGTTTTGATGGGTCTGGTTATATTGCATCATATACTAAACTGATTTTATTTTTTTAAAATCTAGTACTTTTTTAAAGTTAACCCTTCACTTACATCCAAATTCAATCACACACTCATGCACCCACAAACCTGCAACAACACATACACACAGGCTTCTATTTGTATCCATAGCAGTACTTTTAAAACAACAGAATTTTCCTTATTCTTTACAATTGCAACACTAGATTCAAACTGCAGAAAGTATATTGTAAACAGAGTTCTTGCACAATAGAGGTAATCAGAGAGCTGGGAAATAGGGGACTTTCATAGACCAGTTTCAGAGAAGATTTTGAAAACCCCTCTTTATGATGTTTGTTAATGCTCCTCTGGCCAAGTGTTTGTTGATGTCCAAAGAAGACTTTCATTATCTGATACTCTATAAGCTTTTTACCTTGGTAAAATTGACAATGGAAAGCTACTTCTCCAAGTTAATTAGGTTTTTCATTAACTTTTTAGCTCTGGTATCATTTTGCTTTCAATATGATGGAGAGTGTTTTGAAGTACCAAATTTAAGTAAGGATCATACAAACTTAATTTGGGAAGCTACAGATATTCTTTAGCCAACTTTCATTAGATTGGGCTGCAATCAGTCAAAGGAGAAGGAACAGTTAGAGGAGAATATGTTCTCCAATTGCAAGTAGTTTAAAATGTGCTATTAGGGCAATTCAGTGGTTGATTTGGTTTATACAATTTAATTAAAAGGCAACAAACCTTTAGTACTCATCATTTCATATTAGCACTCTTATGCTTGAAAGCTGTTCACACCAAATCACATCTTCTTAATATAATTACCAGCTCACCATAAAAGACAAATGCAGCCTGAAGTAAGCTAAGGCCATAGAATGTTAGCCCAGAAAAAGCCTTTGGCCATCATTTATTGAAGGGATTTCAAAAACTTTAACAAACTCTTTTCTCAAACACTGTTTTAAAAAGGAGGCACTAAATGTAAAACACATAATGGTAATGACATTCATAGCTAATTCCTGAATGGCCTTAGCTTTATGCCAGGCCTTGTTCTACATCCTGTACACTAACTCATTTAATCTTCACAAAATCTCTAATATCAACATTCTTATTTTATACATTGCTAAAAAACAAAAGATGGTAATACCATTCTAGTAAGTTGTAAATCCAGGATGCAAAGGCTGGCAATCAGCTGTTAGAGTTCGTTAACCACTATTGGCTCTGTAGGATAAAGAAAACTATTCCAATCAGGAAGGGAAATACAGAGTTCCTGCTTTAATGAACTCTAGAGAGCTATCCTCAAAGTAATCCCCTTCCCCTTAGACCCCTTGCACAGGAATTTATCAGATAGTTATTTATCAGATAGCAATAATGATGGGACCAACATCAAACATGAAAGAACAAAATGTATTAATATAGGATCTGAGTCTCTAAGAGGAGTACAGACTTCACCAGCCAGAATTTGGTAGTAAGAGAGGTGGCAATATTGTGAAAGGAAAGTTTTATGTGCTAATTACAGAAGGACTACACTTGTAAGGAGTCAAGTCAATACAATGGGTTGAACCATATCACTAAAAAGTGTCACCAGAAAGGGAGTCTGTAATACACAATTTAGTATCCTGCCTTAAGGGGCACTTATCAACCAAACACTCACAAGGTCTGGGGTATTAGCTAAGGAGTGAGAAAACTAGGGAGAGTTGAGTGAGAGGAACTTGGCTGAGCTCCCCTTAGAAGAAAAGGAATTAACATCAAGCAGCTTCCACAGACTGGTGGGTCCTTTTCATTACATGCGCGCGCACACACACATACGTACATCTACACACCTATTCGTATTTTTTCTTTCCACAGAAATAGTAAGTTTTTTACTGATGATGGAATCCTGGAATCCAGAGAGGTTATGCTGCTTATTCAACATTTACATTTGCCAAATGAGGGCTTATTTTGTTGTTGTAATGGTAAACTTGAAAATGACTTCTGAAAGAAACTCTATGGGTATTTGAAATGGTTCACGTAATTGGTTAGATACTACTTTAATGAGTTTTTTTTCCATATCAGTGATTTCCATTTGTTTAAATCATGGTTTTGTCCATATCTACTGATGTAAATGACAATATTTAGATTACTGTTGATACACCTGAATAAAATTTCACTTACAAAAAGGAAACCATTATTGGCGAACTATAGCAATTATCTTTGTTGCTACTGATTAACTGATCTCATTTACACTGTTATGGCTTTTGGGGAAATAAAGCAAAATTAATTTCTTAAATGTATCAAATTAACAAAAGCATTTAAAGACAAAACTCATTCTAATCTTATTGAAGGAGATATTTGCCTATTGTAAGAGTATTTTTAAAAAGAAAAAAAGAACATGATTTCTTTGCTGTCAGTAAAGCAAGAAACTGATACCCAAGTTTTATCATTTATCCCTCTAAAATACCAGGGCCAGACCAAAGTCCTGATGTAATTTTGTGTATTAGAAATGTTATATTTACAGCATCCATCTCAGAAATGCCAGTAAATTTCTTATATGCATTTTTGTTTTAGTTTGCATTTCCATGATTATTAATGAGTTTGAACATCTTTTACTATGTTTTATAACATTTGTAGCATTTGGACATCCTTATTTTGTGAAACTGCATGTATTTTAAAATTTTTATTTCAAAATAATTTCAAATTTGCAAAAATGCTAGAGATTTCCAATAAATCCCTCATAGTTTTTTTAAAGGTTTTTTCTTCATGCTTTTATTATTTTATTTGTTTCATTTTTATGTTGTGCTAGGGATCAAACTCTGTGCCTTACACATGCTAGGCAAGCACTCTGCCAGTGAGCTATAGCTCCAGCCCCTTCATGCCTTTTACTCAAAAATGGAAAATTTCCCCATTAGGCGTTTTCAAAGACTCTAGTCACCATGAAACATCAGAATTATTCTGTTAGGAACAAAGTAAGATTATACATATTTGACAAACATGACCGCATAGAAATGGTTCTCCTGCCATTTTGCAGATAACAATTTGACAACCTATGAGATTGTAGTAAAAGGCCTTCAACTAGAATTAAAGCAGTAACTAGGGTAGAATATTAATACATGCCAGTATAAAAAGCTTCTGACCCCAACATCAGTTCAGAGTATGTGAATCACTTCTTAAAATTCAAATTATATTTCATGAACTTAAGTCAACCCTTTCTAAAATGATAATTCTTTTGTCCTTCAATTGGTTCTGAAATTCTCCCTGTTATTCTCCCATCATATTTTTGAAGTATAAGGACATCTTACATTTTATAATGAGCATTTATTCTGCACCACATGATTCTTTATATACATTATCTCATTTATTCCATGGTTACTCATCGGAGAACCAGATTTCATACCAGGCAGTTGATTTAAGAGCCTATGATCAAAAATACCACATGACAGCATCTCTTATTAATTCATCTCTTCACAGATATTCTAACTCTAGGACATTTGCCCTAGGCCACACTGTTTCATATAAAAGAAATATATTCTCAGGTAGGATTTTCATGACATAATTAATATTTTGATATCTTCATACTTTGAATGGATTCTTTCATGAGGTTCAAAATAATTTGGAGAAGTCTGTCTCTCACTGCTGTCCTAGTTCATTCATTTCCTGTTGTTGCCCCATCCATCCTTTGCTTATTTATCTTTGCAGTTTCTTTATGCAAACATAAGGAAATAGAACTACATATACTCATGTCACTATACTACAGTGAATTCTATAAACATTGTACTGACCCTTACCTGTTTCTCATAACAAGATATGTTGGAAGTGGAAGTTTTTAATATCAGCACATAGAAGCTTCCTCATTCTTTTTAATAGCTGCTTTGCATATTGCCATAATTTATGAAACCAGTCCCCTTTTGAAGAACATGGAATGCTTTAATCTTTTGCTATCATTACAAATAATAGTACTGTGGGTAATCTTGTACCTACCATTTATGAGACACATTCAGTCTATTTTTTTTCTGACCCTTCCATGCTTTGCAATATAAATCAATCCTTGGAGGCATTTGAAAATTGGCAAAATCTACAAGTTCTTAAGTTACTTCACCATCCTCCACCTTCCACCACTGCAGCAGCTTTTCCCTGAGACTGGTACAAAGGAAAGAATTATATAATAGTTTCCCACACCCTTAAGATGCTAACTATGCATTTGCTTAATGTTGGAAAATGACATTGCCTTTTTCCAAAATGATGAATACCAAAATATTATTTCAGGCAACTTGATAATTGATTTTAGGTCAGATGTGAGACTTTTCTGCTATCTTTCTAGTTCTGTCTAGACAAAAGCATACCCTACCTAATTATAGGCCATTTGGATAATTTTATTATCTTTACTGGTTCTATGTTTGTTTATATTATAGAAGCCCAACATAAATGTGTGTAGGGTTTTGTCTTCAAGAGACCACAAGCATTTACAAACCAGGTCCCAAGTGATTTGTATTACTCCAATTTTTTCAGTAAAATCAATAAGATTCCATTCTCCAAGGCTGATAGGGTTTTGTTTTCACTTTTGGGTGGGGGTTTGTTTGCTTTTAGTTTGGTCTGGCAGTTCAAGATCCTGCCCTGGGAGTGTTACAGGGCTGCGGCCTTCTGGAAATTGGAAGTATAAAGACCCCACTGGCCTGCAAACCTTGATTCCTGCAGTCAGGTCAGAAAGATTTCACACATTTCACTAGGGAGAAAAGGGATACTCTCAAAAGAGAAAGTGGTTCCTCTGAGAGGAGTGGGATAAAGTGCCTATCCTGAACTCCAGTTTTGGGGACCCCAGAGAAGTTTCCAGAGAGTACCTCCCAGGTCCACATCTTGACTTTTGACTGACAGAAGAATGACATCAGACTTTCAATTCCCCACTGCCATGGTAACTCCATGTCGCTTTGGCCCATGTTGACTGGTTCTGATTGGATTCTTAACCATAAAGTCTTGCAGATTTCCCATAAACCCCTCATACCTTTTTTTTTTTTTTAGTCTTGCAGACTTTATGGTTAGGAGAAATTGTCCTTATCTCCCTAAGTTTCAGGATCTGCCTCTAAAAAGGGTCACAAAAATCTCCCTGTCCAGGGTAACTTGGATTCCTCTTATGGACATTATTTTGGGCCTGCATTTCTCCTTCAGGTAACAGGAAGTTTGCTGAGGCCATATCCTGTCTACTTAGACCAGGCAGGGTTGAAGATAAATTGCTTCTTGAAGAAGAAAATATGTGGGGGTCATAAAAGCGGGCCCATTTTATAGAATTATTTCCTTAGCCTTGTGTTCCCACCACTCTGATCAGTCTGTCCCCCATCAGGAGAAAACAGAATAGACCTTAATGCTATTGAAATCTTGATCCTTGTCCCCAGTGCCAATTCAATAACAAAGTTTTATTGCTTTGCTAGCAAAGCAGAAACACTGGAGACTCCTGTCCCAGAGGCTGTGATTCTTCATCAGGGAAAACAGAGGGCTTTTTAAAGAGGTGATTCAAAAACTGCATTCCAGGTGTGCTCTGGTGGGGAGGGTGTCAAAATTCACTTGCTAATTTGAGAGCAGGAGAAGAGAAAAAAAGCTTGGCTGTTTTAAAATAAGCTTCAGTGGCAGAGCAATAAGGGTTATATTTAAAGTATGGGTGGACCATTGTTACATTAACACTCAATGCTGCAGAAATATTCAGAGTCAGATTGGTAGAAAAATAGGTTTTATTCACAGCCAGGTTTGAAGGAAGATGGAATAAATATAATTGGTTTAAAAGTTCCATCTCCAAAACCCTTGAAAATCAGTAGAACTTTTAAAGGAAAGGAGGCAGAAGAGAAGTGACAGTGGCTATTAGTGAGACAAAAGGTGGGAAATGTGCATATGCAGATTTAGTTAGCCTGCTGTAAGCCTGAATGGGCAATCTCCATCTTCTTTGGCACACATCAAGGTGGGGAGGGGGTCACAGGAGGGGGAGGTGTTGGGGGGAGGTGGGGGTGGGGAGGGCTTCCTAATTTTACATTGGAGGGTCCCAAATTCAGTCTTTCAAATTGGGGACATAGGAGGGAATAAAAGGGAGAAAACCAAAGAGTCTAATATTTTTCAACAAAATCTTGTTAATATTTTCCTTCTTCAACTCCCTTGGGTCCCATCAGACATTTCCTAAGTAGTTATATAGCACAAACTCAGATTGGTGGGCCAAGAAGAAGAGGAGAATAATAATAAAGATCATGGTTTGGGGCACCCACTCCCCGGATTTGAATTTCAGCTCCATTACTGACTATCTCACCTTGAACAAGGCACTCTTATGCCCTTGTTTCTGGTATTTAAAGAATAAATATACTGACATCCTAACGGGGTTGTTGTGTAAGCAAAATATATGGTATATGAAAAGTGTTTAGTGCCGATTATGAGCTTAATAAATTTTAATCATTATATTTTATTACATCTTCACTGGACTGTGAAGTCCTTGAAGGAAGGCAGAAACCACAAATTTGTCTCTGTACTCCCACTCTCTAGTCAAGTACTGGGCACATAATAAATGATGAATTAATGTTTATTAAATGTATGAATGAGTGAATAAACGAGTGTGTTAGGTAGGAATTCAGGGACACCAAGATGGCAGAGGTATTGTACAAGAAAAATGCCACTGGAGGACAAGACAGGAGAGGAGTCATCATGTCCTTGTTTATGAAAGCCTCATTACTGTGACAACTCCTGCTATAAGTTCAGTATTCTAAAATAGCCAGTGGGGGTAAAGTGGACAGTATTCTAATTAAGTTTTATAAATTAATCATTGGGGGGAAATTGGACACTATTCTAATTAGGTATTATAAGGTAATCAATGGGGAAAGATCTTCAATCAGGTCTGAAGAGGGAAGAGAATTCCTCATAGCTCAGCACATGAGACACTGATTTCCAGACATCAGGGCTTTGAGCCACTCTCTCTTGCTCAGCCCACTCCATTCTACCTTACGAAGTGCTAATTCTATATTCATCTTCAATAAATCTGTATGTTTGCCTGTTACTTCCGTGTATCTAACTCGATTCTTTGTTCAAAACACCAAGGACCTGGACCCCAGCTGAAGGGAAAGCAAGGAATGAGAGAAGGGTAAGTGAGAAATGAAAGAAGGAGATCAGGTAGAGATACACACGAGAGTTTATTTGTCAGAGTTGACAAATAAAGGCCATCTCTGTCTAGTGGAGAGGAGCAAAACAAGCTTGAGTTCTGGGACTTTTTAAGGAAGGCTCAGGAATCAGAGCCAATCAGAGCTGATTGGGTCCTAGGTTAGGGATTGGGTTGTTATGAGGAAGTAGTGAGCCTTTCCAGAAATGCCCTTGGGCAGGAAAGTGAAACTTTTTTCTTAAAATGGCAGCTGTCACTTAAGATGGCCATCCAGATACTAAGCAAGGACTTTATACCAGCTGAACACTCTGATAATAACAAGTGCACTAAAGGTTATGAAGTCCTTCCATTTTGTTGGAATATCACCCATCGTTCCTGATGGCTTAGAAAAGGGGAGATGAGTAGTTAAGTGGAGCCATCTTAGAAAGCACCATTCCTTTGCTCATTTATATATATAGAGAGAGGTGGGCAGGTGACAAGCACTATATGAAATCATATCTTCACAAAATTTTGTTCTTTTTAAAACAAGTTGTTGATTCACAAATATACACATACACATACAGACACACACACACACACACACACACACACACACACACACACATTTTCTACCTGTATAAATCTTTTTGTGTTAATACATTTGCATTTACAAAGAAAAAAATGCCTTTTTCATATTCTGTCAAGTTAAAATTTTAGTTCAGAAAAAATATTCATTTTAGGGATTGCACTTAATTGTTGGCCTGTCAAAGTTTTCCCTCTCCTCCATAAATCCCCAATGATTTAGTTAAAAAAATCCTATTGTATATGTGCCTTTAAACATGAGTCACTTTGAATTAATTTTAGTAGCAAGTTGTTTTAGTCAGCTTTTTTTCACTGCTGTGACTAAAAGATCTGACAAGAACAATTTTCGAGGAGGAAAAGTTTATTTGGGGGGCTCATGGTTTCAGAGGTCTCACACCATAGACAGCCAACGCCATTCCTTGGGGCTCAAGTTAAGGGTCAACATCAGGGCCAAAGAATGTGGTATAGGGAAGTGGCTCATATGATCAGGCAATAGAGAGAGACTCTAGTCACCAGATATAAAATATGTTCCCCAAAGGCAGAACCCCAGTGACCCATCTCCTCTAGCTACACTCTATCTACTTTCAATTACCACTTAGTTAATCACCTCAGATGATTAATTCACTGATTGGTTAAGTCTCTCATAACCTAGTCATTTCTCCTCTAAACCTTTTTGCATTGTATCACACATGAACTTTTGGGGATATCTCACATCCAAATCATAACACAAGTAGATATAATCAACAGATGATAATTAGAGAGCTAGACAGACATAAGATGTAGAGAGAGGGATAGATGGATATGATAAATAGGCAATTCTTATAATGCGTAACATACATGTAGAATAGTTACTATTAAAAAAGTAAACAAGTGATATCTGTAAATTTTCATTCTTGTAGGAAGCTCAATTTAAAAAGTCAAAGGCTTGCATTTTTCCCCCAAAATAAAGCATCAGTAATGTCTTAATCTTTAAAAAATCAAATAAATGCCTAACTTGGTATTTCCAGTTGAATAGGAAATTTAATATCTTTTCTGTAGATCTATTGATTATTCCCCATTTTATCCTGGTCTTCATCTAAATAAATAGCACCACATTCCTCTTCCAAGCTAGAAACCTATCATCAATTCTACCATGTCTTTCACCTCTATAGCCAACCTATTAATAAGACCTATTATTCTACCATCAAAATATATCTTGAGCCATCAGTTTCTCTTCATTTCCATTGATACTACTTTCATCCAGGCCATTATTATTTCTCTCTCACAGACAGCATCTCTACCTGTCTTCCTGTTTTCAGTCTCATTTTTACCCCCGTCCATTTTACTCATAGAAACAAAAAAAAAAATTATCTTCTTAAAACATAAATCAATTTGTGTTACTCCCTTTATTTAAATCCTTCAGTAAGTCAAGCTTTTTATTAAGACTTGGTATTCTCTGCAGCATGTGACCCCTACCACATTTTCAACCTTGTTTTATTTTTTTTCTCCTTGATCACTCTATTCCAGCTATTTTTCTGACATTTTCTCTAGTATATACCCACATAAATAGGCTTATATTCTTATTCATTGATAATTCAATGAATAAGAATATAAGATATTACCTATCTACTTTCTCTTATCAGAAGTGAGGATTCTGTCTCTTGTACCTTTTTTGAATGTTTGTAAATCACCAAGCACTTTCCTGCCTGAGGTCCACTGTAGGTTCTGCTTCCTGTGTCAAAAATGTTCTTTCCACTTTCACCAAGCCTATCTTCACATAAAGCTAGCTTTATTTAGATCTAAGTTTAAATGTTACCTTGTAACAAGGGGGAAACATTTGGCCCTTCTAAAGATTTGCTAGAATGATCTGACAATAGATAGCTTAATAGGAGAAAAAAGTATACAAATTTATTAACATGCATGGATGACAATCACAGGAGTGTTATTATCTAATAACCCAATGAGAGTAAGATGCTCATTTATCCTTCTTTATAGGGGAGAAGGAGATGGGACATGTGACAATTTTGAGGGGTATAAGTGATTTTAGGTGAATGAATGGGCCAATGTTCATACAATAGTAAATAATTCCTCTTGGAAATTGAATTTGACTAGAATACAGATAATAACTCATGACAAAATCTGTACAGGTAGTCTGGGGTTGTGACCTGCAAGGCACTGGGTTCAATTCTCAGCACCACATAAAAATAAATAAAACATATAATTTGATTTTTTAAAAAGAAAAAAGACGCATTGTCGCTCAAGCCAATGAGGATAAACTGGTTTTCATCTTCCACATGTAGTGGAATGATCAAAAAGGCATTAGTAGGAGCCAGGTTTGTGGCTTAATGGTAGAGCACCTACCTGGCATGTGTGAGACACTGGGTTAAATATTCAGCACCACATATAAATAAATAAATACAAGAAAGATCTATTGACAACTAAAAATATATTTTTAAAAATCTGTACAGGTGTGGTTACATGATTTAACCTTTCTTCATGGAGATATTAGTTTGGTTCATGAAAATTCAGGAATGGAACAAAGATAATTGCTTTATTCTTTGAAGGGTCTGGTCTTTAAGGAGATATGAAAACAGTATAGTAAAGCCTCTTCTAGCATCTGATACTCTACAAAAGGCCTTTAAATTTAAAAATAATCAGCATACCAGAGAGCCATATTATGTAATATTGTTTCCTGAGTCCCAATAACCTCCTTAAGGATACCTTTCCTAAAAACTCATTCTAAAAGAGATTTATTCCTTACTTTAAAAAAAAAAAATCTTAACTCATTTTCTCCATTGGACTAAATACAATTTACTTTTAAGTCTCTCTGACTTAAAAGTAAGCCTATTGAAGAAGAGATGCTGTTATTGTGTTCTTACTTTTAAAATTTATTTTTTATGTTATTTATTTATTTTTTGGTATTGGGGATTGAACTCAGGGGCATTTAACCACTGAGCCACATACCCAGCCAAGTTATTTTGAGACTACTTCTCACTAAATTACTGAGGGACTAGCTAAGTTCCTGAGGCTGTTCTCAAACTTGCAACCCTCCTGCCTCAGCCTCCTCAGTCACTGGGATTACAGGCATGATCTAATGCATCCAGCTTAGTTATCATTTTTATTACTTCACTAATACCTACACTGTGCCTGTCATACACTGCATATGGTTAAATAATTATTTTTCAACTGGTGAATAACTGAAGGCAAAATTTGAGAAGTCTTATTTTAACATCTCTCATTGCCAATGGAAAACAAACAAACAAAAAAACTCCAGCTTAAGCATCTATATAGTGTTTGTATTTATGAGAAGTCCATGGGTTATCAATGCTTTATAACACTCCTCCTAATTCTGATTTTGCCAAAGTTTGGGTATATTAACAATGTTCAGAACTAATAATAATAATAATTTTCTATGTCTTTTTAACTAAAACTGGACACAACAGTTCAACAAAGGTTAGGAAGAAATAAATAATTCAAGTGATTCAAAAGAAAATTTTAATTTTACATATAAAAGCAATTCCCCAAGACTTTAAAAACTATATTTGTCTAGTAGTAAATTTTTGTAGGTAAAAGCATACTCCAAATAATAACCAATTAAATTACCTAAGGCATAAGTTTGAATTTAGTTATATATAATTCTAATTTTTCTAAAAAATGAGATTTAAAAAACCTTCAATTTTGGAAAGAGTAGGTTCCTTTTATGCCAGAAAACAAGTTTATGATGGGTCTTTAATGTCAGGAACAAAATATATAAAGGCACCATCAACTTGATCAAGAGGCATTTGTTAACATGACCAGCTGAACATTAAGATATTCTATAAATGAAATGTCTGGCTAATGGTCCATTACTTACCACAACAACTTCAAAAGAGCACTTGTTTTCTGAAGAAATAGCACGCATTTTTGACATCTTATTGTTTTTCATGCATGGGTCAGAGTCTGGAGGTCAGGCAACACCCCTGTGCACTTTTAAGTAAGAACCTCCTACTGATTTCAAAGTCACTTTCACACAAAGAAAAGTTCCACGCCGTAGGAGAATGGACCACGCAAAGGGCAGAATACAAATCTATATTTATTATCTGTCTCTGTATCAGAAAAGCAAAAGAAACATATCATTCACATATTTCAATATTTTTACTTTGGTTTAAATTAAATTAATACATTCACATTATTTAAAATTACCACAGCTATGTAAGGTTTATAACAAAAACACTGGTCCCCTACTCCTTTCTTTTAGATCTCAGATTTCTTTCTCTAAAGAAAATGTTCTTTGTTATTTGTTTTGGTGTTTACCTACATGATTGTAAATAACATGCTGTTTTAATCAGCTTTTTCATTGCTATGATCAAAAGACCTGCCAAGAACAATTAGAAGAGGAAAAGTTTGGATTTCATTGTTTCAGAAGTCTCAGTTCATAGATGGCTGACTCTGTTGCTCTGGGAACAAGGCGAGGCAGAACTTCATGGTGAAAAGGTGGGGAGGAGAAAAGCAATTCAGGACATGGCCAACAGGAGGGAGGGAGAGAGAGAAAGAAGGAGGGAGGAAGACAATGAGAGAGTCACTAAGCTGTGCTCACCAGGGATTAAATATATACCTCAATGTCACATCCCCAATGATCCACCTTCTCCAGCCACAAACTACCTGCCTACAGTTACCACCCTATGAGGGGATTAAAGCACTGATTATGTTAAGGCTGTAATGACTCAATCATTCCACCTCTAAATTCTCTTGCATTGTCTCACACATGAGTTTTTGAGGAAAGTCTCTTATCTAAACCATAACACCTGCTCAGACACACACAAACATGCTCCCCTTGCTCTATTTACCATAGATGTATAAAATCAACTCAGGTTAAATGAGTATTCAGTGCTTACATTGTTAGGACTATATAATGACTATTTACCTATAATCATAGGGCTGTATGATTACCTTTTTTTTCACAATTTTTATTTAACCTGGAATTAAATATGAAGATTTTTCTTTGCTTTATTAACAACATAACTCAATGATTCAGTGCTAAGTTCTCTATCAGAGAAATAAAAGTCCTCTCATCAGCATCCAGTCATCATGAGATTTCTTACTTTTTGTTTTGTTTTGTTTTGTTTTGATACCAGACATGGAATTCAGGGGTACTGGACCACTGAGCCACATCCCCAGCCCTATTTTGTATTTTATTTAGAGACAGGGTCTCCCTGAGTTGCTTAGTGCCTTGCTTTTTTCGAGGCTGGCTTTGAACTTGCAATCCTCTTGTCTCAGCTTCTTGAGCTGCTGGGATCACAGGCGTGTGCCATGGCACCCAACTGTCTCTTCTTTTTCTCTTCTGGCTATCATTCTTTCAGGAGCTGTCTGGCCTCTTGCTCCATTCTGAACTGGAGCTCTCTAGATCTGCTGTGAAGGGCTTCCTCTTCCTCCTTGAAGCTTCCCTTCAAACCATCTTGTGAATTCCTTTCACCACTCTATTCCATTAAATCCACTGTTTTCCGAGATCCTACGTGCTTTTCTAACTTGCTTTGCCTACTAATTCCCATCAACTTTCTTGTCAAGGGACAAAGGTAAGATAAATTTGAGACAGCAAATATCTGAAAATGTTTTTATTCTGTGCATATAGTTCAAAGTTAATCTGAATATGGGATTCTAGGTTGGAAATCAATACAAAATAAAAATGTTTTAATTGAATTTTATTTTTCTTTTTTGTAAATATTTATGCCATGTTAAAGTTAACACTAAGGGTTATCTTTGTTATAATCTCTTGTTCTATGTTTATTGAATCCGTTTCTTGCTTGGAGAGCACAATATTATAATTATTATCCCAGTAAAGAAACCACAAACTTCTAAAGAGAGGAATCAGATGGTATCTCTACTTTGTGTTACTCCTAATATTTATTGAGAATTTCTTATGCACCAAGAATTCTTGCAAGTACTTCATATTATGAATTAATTACAACCTTGCAATAATCTTATGTGATACTTTTATTACATTCATTTTACAGATGAAGAAACTGAGAGAGGGTAATAAATAATAATGTCACTGGCCATGCAATTAGCAAAGCAGTAGAGAGGGGATTTATACCTAAGAAGTTTAACTCAAAAAACATTTTTCTTACTCTTTTAACCACTGTGCTGTACAGCCACTCAATAGCATTTAAAAAGAAATTTCATTAGGATACCAAAGTTTGGTTTAATTGTTCCTTTTGCTCCCTGAGTCACTCTATTTGTTCGTTTCCTCAGTTTTGATTTCTGCTTTTAATTCTAGAATTTTTTCTCAGCTGTCAACCCTTGATTATTCATTCATATATAAGATTGAGGAACTAAAAGTTGATTGATAGTTCCATGTGCTTGAGCAAGGCCTATTAAATGGTGCACTTCACTATAGGCTGATTAAATAATGATATAGCTATTTCCTTGGGGCATCTAACTTGTCACTATCCATAGACATTTGTCCCAGCCTGGGCCAATTTTTCTAGAGAGATATATTCCTAATTCCTGTGTGGGGATTTTAAACTGGACTGCTGGCTTCTCAGTGAAATTAGAGAAGGGGCTGGAGACATCCTTGCTTAATATGCAGATTTCCTCTTAATTCTTCTCTTTTCAACGTGGCACCACTCTGTTCAAGCTCATCTGCTCAGCTATATCTGAATCCCTAAATCCAGATCCTTCTACTTAAACTTCTTAGGAGAATAAAACAGGAAGCTCATCATACGGGAAGGACTCTGGCAGTCAATATCATTTCATTCCTGCTACCATTCTGAAATAAACTGTTAATATTTGCCTTACAGAGCTATAAGATTTGTAAACATGTCCCTCTTCCCTAGATGCTAAAGTACATGCTAGCTTTTTATTTATTTATTTATTGGTTCTTTTTAGTTATACATGTAATTATACAAATATAGACTATATATTGTTCTAATTCAGTCCCCAGTAACATGTTAGATTTTATCGATTTCTTAATTCTACTTCCCAATGTAAGCTTTGTCCTGTCCCAGTAGGCTTGGGTTTCAACTTTGTCCTTCCTTCCATGGCTTCCCATTCATTTATCTACTTTCCAGATTTTAAAATTGGGTTAATATGGTCTGCTCTGCTGTTCCCTCCTCCCCTGTGGATTTATGTATTTTTATATTATTAGTAGGTTTTAGGAGGGAGCAGAGATGAACGTGTGTTTATAATGTTTGACTAGAAGTTGGCATTGACTTTTGATAGGCCAAAGATAGATTGTAGACAAAATCACTTTATGTACTGCTACCATTCTGAAATAAATTTGTCGATTATTATGTGAGTTCAGCAAGTGATAATAATGGTTAAGTTGTGTGTTAAAAATCTTTGTAAGTGTCCATTATCTTTGCCCTGGTCTTGGGTCACATCTGTACCTTAACCTTCTCCTACAGGAGAGGTCACAAATATGTTCTAAGGTCTATAACAGGATCAGGTTAAGGACTAAATGTAGTCCTTTTCATTTCCCTCTTATGAACTGGAAAATATTCACAAATACCATGCCTACGCATGTGCTTAAGCAATAGCCTGAGATTTCTCTTGTCTTATGAACATTCTTCAGAGCTCCATCTCTCTGAATATGCAAAGTCCTAGGAGCAGGCTGAAAGTACTTGCAATCTTCCAAGTACTTGCCATTTCCCCCTTTTGTGCATGTTTTAGGAAATATGGTTAAACACTCAGCAGATAGTAGCAAGACAGAACCTGAGGTAGTGTTAGTGTGCTTAGGGGCAGAACTGCTTGCTTCATTATTGTCCTGCCATCTGAGTCAGAAAGCTTATATAGAAATAACATAGGACTGGGCTAAAATACAGCTGGAGCCAATTTAAATCTTTGACTTGACACTAGAGATCCAGAACTTTTGCTTTGCTCTGCACACTATTTTCAGTTGCTCTGTCCAGGAATAAGATGCAGAATCATCTAGTTAATGTCAATGTTGCTGCAGGTGTTAATGCTACACCCATTAGAGCTCCACACTCCTTAGGGTTTTGTTTTGTTTTGTTTGTTTGTTTGTTTGGTGCTGGGATCAAACCCAGGGCCTTAAGAATGCAAGGCAAGCATGCTTTCCCACTGAACCACATGCCCAACCCTCCTCAGAGCTTTGTGTCCACATCGATCTCCCTACTTAAGTAATTTTGACATAATTAAAAGGCAATAATGCTTAACTCTTCTAAGCTGAATATACCTCAGCAACACTCTGCAAATCACCTATTGTTTAATTAAAACACAATAAATGTCTCATCATATCTAATTAAAAGGCTTTTTGAAGGGAGGTAATTTACATTGCAATTATTTCTCTAGTTTAACAAGAATCTGCATTAGTAGAAGTCTCTACAAACACAAGAATTAGAATGTGTAAATGAATTTTAAAGTCCTTTTTACAGTTGTCTTTAGAATTTCATTTTGATCAACTCTATCATGTCTTGAAATTTGCTCTCCAAAGTCATTTTTGACCTCCAAATTCCTAAATTTATAGTATTGCCTTGGTCCTTATGGTAACATTGCTGGCTGTTTTTATTCTTGAAACATTCTCTTCCTTTATGTTCCCATTCTCCACTCTTATTTCACTTTCACCAATCTGATTACAAGTGCTCAGTATACTCGCACCTTCACCATGGGGATTCTTTTTCTCCACATACGTCTTCCAGGTAAATTTAGTAAACTTGTCCTACTCTCATGATTTAAGTTCAATCCCATGTCATTTTACAACTAGAATATCACATCTGACTCCTATCTGGCTTTCTGCCACCAGTTCTATCATAGTTACCTTTCTAAAATATAAATCTGCTCACATCAGACATATCCTCAGAAGTTTCTAACAGTCTCTCCTAGGTTTGTTCTTTTATATTTATTATAATTAGTTATACATGACAGTAGAATGCATTTTGATAACTTCTCATTCTTCTGGTTGTACACAATGTAGAGATACACCAGTTGTGTAATCATATATGCACATAGGGTAATAATGTCCAATTCATTCTACTATCATTGTTACCCCCACACCACCTACCCTACCTTCACCTTCCTCGGTCTAATCCAAAATACCTTTATTATTCCCTAGCCACCCTCAACACCTAATTGTGAATATCAGAGAAAACATTCAGCCTTTGGTTCTCTGGGATTGACTTTTTCACTTAGCATGATATTCTCCAGTTACATCCATTTGTCTGCAGATGCCATAATTTCATTCTTCTTTAAAGCTGAGTAATATTCCATTGTGTATATATACCAAAATTTCTTTATCCATTCATCTGTTGAATGGCATCTACGTTGGTCCCACAGTTTAGATGTTGTGAATTGAGCTGCTATAAATATTGATGTGGCTGTGTCACTGGAGTTTGTTAATTTTAAATCCTTTGGGTATAAACTGAGGAACAGGATAGCTGGGTCAAATGGTGGTTCCATTCCATGTTTTCAGAGGAATCTCCATACTGCTTTCCAGAGTGGTTGCACCAATTTGCCATCCCACCAGCAATGTATGAGTGTATCATTTTCCTCACACCCTCACCAATATTTAATGTTACTTGTATACTTAATAATTGCTATTCTGACTGAAGTGAGATGGAATATCAGTGTCCTACATTTATTTTTAAAAATCCATATTTTTCAACCTATTCAACAAATGAGCAAATGAATCATACATTTCTCAAAGGAAGTACAAATGGCTAAAAATTATATGAAAAAATGTTCAACACTTTTAGCCCTCACTGAAATGCAAATCAATGTACATTGAAGGCTGGGATTATAGCTCAGTGGTACAGCACTTGCCTAGCATGTGTGAGGCACTGGGTTCAATTCTCAGCACCATATAGAAATAAATAAATAAAGTCCACTGACAAAAACAACAAAAAAGTACACTGAGATTCCATCTCACTCTAGTCAGAATGGCAATCATCAGATACAAACAACAATAAATGCTGACAAGGATGTGGGGAAAATGAAACACTCATACTTGTGGTGGGATTGTAAATTGATAAAACCACTATGGAGGTTCCTCAAAAGATTAGCATTGGAACCCACGATGTAACCCAGTTATACCACTCTTTGGTATTTATCCTAAATAATTAAAGTTAGCTTACTATAGTGATACATGCATATCCATAGTTATAGCAGTACAATTCACAAAAGCTAAACTATGGAACCAGCCTAGGTTCCCATCAATGGAGGAATACATAAAGAAAATGTGACATATATACACAATGGAATTTTATTTAGCCATAAAGAAAAAACATGAAAGTAGATGAAATTGTAGATTATTATGTTAAGAGAAATAATCCAGACTCAGAAAATCAAGGGGCATATGTTTTCTCTCATATGTGGAAGCTAGAGAGAAAAAAGGAAAACAGGGGATCTCATGAAAATAGAATGGATGCCAGTAGGGTAGAAAAAGCAGTAAGGGGGAGAGAGGAGTAGAGGGTAAGGAGAGGATTACTGGGGACTGAAATTGACTAAATTATGTTATAAGCATGCACAAATATGTCACAGTGAGTGAGAATGAAAATTAATATAGCCACTATGGAAATCAGTTTGGAGGTTTCACAAAAGACTAAAAATGGAAAAAGCATGAAACCCAGCTATACCACTTTTCGGCATTTATCAAAAAGTTAGGGGCTGGGGATGTGGCTCAAGCGGTAGCGCGCTCGCCTGGCATGCGTGCGTTGCCCGGGTTCGATCCTCAGCACCACATGCAAGCAAAGATGTTGTGTCCGCCGAAAGCTGGAAAATGAATATTAAAAATATTCTCTCTCTCTCTCTCTCTTCCCCACTCTCTCTTTAAAAAAAAAAAAGTTAGCATACTTTACAGATACATACATTCCTGGTTTTATGGCAGCACAATACACTATGGCGAAGTTATGGAACCAGTCTAGGTGTCTGTCATTAGATAAATGGATAAATAAAATGTAACATACTCTCATACACACAATGGACTTTTATTCAGCCATAAAGAACACAATTATATGATTTGCAGGGAATTAAATTAAATGGAACTAGAGAGCATTGTGTTAAGTGAAATAAGCTAGACTTAGAAAGACAAGTGTTGTATGTTTTCTTTCACATTTGGAAGCTATAAAAAATGAAGACCATTAGTGTAAGGCAAGATCAAGAGGAGGGAGGAAGGTAGGGCAAGGAGATTTACTGGGAAATGAAGTTGATCAAATTATGTTATACACATGTATGAACAGTATGCCAGAATGAAAGCCACTGTTTTATATAATTAATATGTACTAATAAAAAACTAAAATTTCCATATTATTCTGAGAATAGAATATTAAAGCTTTTTAATTTTTCAAATATATCACTTATTAAATGTTAATAATTTTCCTCCAAAATAAACACATTTACTATCTACTATGTATTAAACTCTGTGAGATACATAAAAATAAAATATACTGGGGCTGGAGTTATTCTCAGTGGTAAAGCACTTGCCTAGCATGTTTGAGACCCTGAGTCTGATCCTCAGCACCACATATAAATAAAGGTATTGTGTGCAACTACAACTAAAAAATAAATGTTTACGAATAAATAAAAAATAAAATATACTTATTGCTGTTGAAAAAATCCTTATTTCTCAGTATTTTATAAAATAATCTCAATCATACCCTCAGATTTCCCTACCAATCCCAGCCATTCTACCCAAGAGCTGTTGCTCAAACATACCACTCATTCTCCTAACTTTGTTTTTGCTTATGTTTTCTCTTCTACACATGACCCCTTACTTTCTGCCTTTGCTCTTATAGTCTTTTCATTTCAAGATCTTACTCAAGTCAATCTTCTTCAAGAAGGTCTCCCCATCAATATGCATTTTCATCACCCCTTTGGTCTTTCCTTCACATTTTGTGATAAATGAATTATAGAAAAACATTATGAGTGTTATATTTGATCATATGCTCAACTTCTAATAAAGTATAAGCTCCTGGATGGCAAAAATAAATTTTTCAGGTCTTCTTTTTTCTTATTTCCATTTAATTATTTAACTCCTCATGATTAAACTTGAAAAATGGACTCATTACAAATAAAGCAAAATAATACAAAAAGTCAGCCAAACAATTTTTGGAGGTTTTATTATTGCTGAAAGCTTCTATCAGCTGAAAGCTATTTGTACTTTGTATACACAGAGGAAGCTTGTGACAAACTGCCTTGTTATATATTTTGAATTTCTTTTCCACATAGATTTTTAGATTTTAAAATTTATTTCCCCTTTTAACCAACTTAGGAATTTCACTTCTACCTGTGATACAGGAAGGAGCGGGAAGGGCTAACTCTTTAAGTTTTACTTTCATTAGAGTCATGGTGTGACCAGTTTAGTTTTTATGCCACTATTTTAAAAATAGTTTACTGATATAAAATATATAAGCCATATAATTTTAACCATTTAAATTGCCACAATTCTGCATTTCTTAGTGTATCTAAAGAGTTGTATGACCATCAACACAATCAGTTTTAGGAGTTTTTCATCACCCCTGAAAGAAACACCCTACCTATTAACAATTATTCCTCATCTGTTCCTAACCCCCACAGTCCCTACGCAAATAATAATCTAATTTCTGCCTATATTTACCTCTTTTGGACACTTATTATAACTGAGGATAAAATATGTCAGTTTTTGCATCTGAGTTTATTCATTTAGCATAATGTTTTCAAGATTTCATAGCATATATAAATTCATTATTTTGTGGCCAAATAATATTTCATTTTATATACACATCACATTTTATTTATACATCAATTAAAGAAGTCTATGTCGATGTTTCCACCTTTTGACTATTCTGATTAATTACAAGCTTGTGTGGGGATATATGTTGTCTGTTGTCTTAGGTAAATGGCTAGGTGTAGAACTGCTAAATCATAATGGAACTCTATGTTGAACTTTTTGAGGAGTTGCCAGACTTTTCTCCAATGCACTGCCTCATTTCCTGCTCCCAGAAGCAGTGTACAAGGATTTTTATGTCTCCACAACCCTGCCAAGCGTTTTTAAATTATCTGTATTTTTTATTACATAGCCACTCTAGTGAATATAAACTGATACCTTATTTTGTGTGTGTGTGTGTGTGTGTGTGTGTGTGTGTGTGTGTGTTTTGTACCAGGGATTGAACCCAGAGACACTTAACCACAGAGTTACATTCTCACCTCTTTTTATTTACTTTTTTTTTTTTTTAAATTTTGATACAGGGCTTCACTAAGTAGCTGAGGCTGGCCTCAAACTTCTAATCTTGTTTCAATCTCCCAAGTCCCTGGGTTAACAGGTATGATGTACCACTGTTCCTGATCCTTCTTGTGGTTTTAATTTACATTTCCCCAATGATTAGTCCTGTTGACCATCTTTTCATGTGCTTCTTGGCCATTTGTGTATCTTCTGTGGATAAATGCCTGATGAAATCTTTTGCTGATTTATTAATTAGGTTAGGTGTCTTTTTTATTATTGCGTTAATGATTTCTTCACCCACTCTGGGTAAAAGTCCCTTATCTGATACATGACTAGCAAATGTAGTCAACTTCCATTCAGAAGGTTTTTTTTTTTTTTCATAAAAGGTAGTTTCCCATAAAAGATGTTTTAATTTGATGAGGTCAAATTTGTCTTTATGTTTTTTTTTTTTTTTGTAACCTTCTTTGGTGTTGTATTTTTTAAAAAAGCTTTCAGTTAACAAAGATCATAAAAATATACTAGTATGTTTTTTTTCTAAGGCTTTTATAATTTTTACTTATATATTTAGGTGTATGATTCATTTGGAGTTAGTTTAATGTGCATTTGTTATAAGAAACAAGGTCAACTTTACATATTTCATGTGACTATCCAGTACTATATTTAGAAAAGATAATTCTTTCTCACATTGGGTTGTTTTGGCTTTTGTGAAAAGTCAATTGTCCATAAAGGTATAAGCTTTTTTCTGGACTCCCAATTTCATTTTGTTGATTTATCATTATGCCATAACCATACTGTTTTGATTACTATAGCTTTGTAGTAAGTTTTAAAATTGGGAAGTATCAGTACCCCAATTTTGTTCTTCTTTTTCAAGATTATTTTATCCACTTTTCATCTCTGGTATTTCCATATAAATTTTAAGAACAAATTGTTGACTTTTGCAAAATAGCAAGCTGGAATTTTGATATGAATTGAACTGAATCTGTAGATCAATTTTAGATTAAATATTCTATTAAATACTTTTGTAGTATTAAATATTCTATTCCCCACTGGGATAGCCATCCATTTATTTAGGTATTTAAATTCTTTCAATAATGTTTATAATTTTTAAAAGTACATATGTTCCTTGATATATGAAGTGGTTACCCCTGATAAATCAATCAGAAGGTCAGTATAGTATAAGTGAAAAAGTACATTTACTATACCTAACCTACCAAATGTCACGACTTAGAGTATAGGTTGTTTCCCTCATGATCACATGGCAGACTGAGCTGTGTCTCACTGCCAATACTCAGAACTGAAAGACAGAATCTACATACTACACATTGCTAGCCTGGAAAAAAATTTAAATTCACAAAACAATTTTAACTGAGTATGTAATACTTTTGCACCATGGTAAAGTTAAAAAAATGTAAGTCAAACTACTGGAAGTCAGGGATTATTTGTAAAAATTTTGCACTTTTCCTAAAAAATTTGTTACCATGTATTATGTATTCTTTTTGACACCAATTCAAAGGATTTTTTTCTTCATTTCATTTTCAGATTGCTTATTGCTAGTGTTTAGAATTTGATTTCTTTTTATATAATGACCTTATGCCCTATAATCTTATTGGACTCTTATATATAAGTTCTAGTCATTCTTTGTTACATTCTTTAGGATTTTCTATGCATAGGGTCATATTATCTGCAAATAGAGATATTGAGCCTCTTACTTTCCAATATGAATGGCTTTCATTTCCATTTATTGTCTAATTTCCCTGGCTAGAACCTATAATGTTCATTGAACATGGTGAGAGTGGACATCCTTTTCTTACTCCTGTTTTCTAGATCCTATGGGGAAAATATTAAATCTCGAAATTTTAAGTTTAATGTTAACTGTGAGCTTTCCAAATATTGTCTTTATCAGTTTGAGAATTTCTCTGTTCTTAGTTTAATGAGGGTTTTGAATTATGGAAACTTGATGGCTTTTGCAAAATATTTTTTTTTCTGTGTCTACTGAAATTGTCAGGTGGTTACCATCCTTTATTCAATTTAAATGTTGCATTATATTAATGAATTTAGTAGAATAAATGAATCTTGTATTTCTCAGATAATTTTTACATGATTATGATGAACACATATCTTTATATATTGTTAGATTTAATTTGCTAGTATTTGGGAGGAGCTCTATGTATATTCATAAGTAGTATTTGTCTTTATCTTTTTGGGGAGAGGGGGACTACGGATTGAACCTAGGGCCTAACACTTGCTGCTCGGCAAGCACTCTACCAGTAAGCTACATTTGCAGCCCTGGTTTTTAGTTCTTTGGTTTTTTTTCTGTGATATCATTGTTTGGTTTAGGAATCAGTAACTCAATAGAATGTGTTTAGAAGCATTTCTTCTCAATTTTATTTTTATTTATTGGGGTAGTAGAGAAGGATTGGCATTAATTCTTCTTTAAACATTTGATAAAATTCACCAGTAAAGTCATCTTCCCTTGGGCTTTTCTTTGTAGGAAATTTTAAAATCCTAAATAAATATCTTTATTTTTGTAATAAAGATATTCAGATTTTCTATTTCATGTCACATTATAGTTTGTGGCATCCGACTATACAGAGTATTCCCTTACAATGCCTTTTAATTCTATAAAACCAGTATCAAGGATTTCTAATTCTCAATTTGATAATTTTAGTATTCTCTCATTTCTCTTTCCAGCCTATCTAAAGTTTTGTCAATTTTACATTGCTCTTAGTAAAGAAACAGCTTTTGGTTTTAATAATTCCTACATGGTTTTTCTATTTTTTAGTTTGTATCCATTTTGTTATTTTCTTCATTTGGTTTGCTTTGGATTTTGTTTGTTCTTCTTTGCCCAGTTCTCTGTGGTGTCAGGTTATCGATTTGAGAATCTTATTTATTATTTTTCAGCTATAAATTTCTCTCACTCTAAGCATTGTTTTAGAAGCATTCTATATATGTTGGCATGTTTTATTTTTATTTTTATTTATCTCAAAGTATTTTCTCCCTAATTCTCACTAGCTTCAGTTCAGTTCCATTGGCTCCATTGTTATGAGCCTAAGGGGAGTCCGAACATCACGGTGGAAGGGTATGGCAAAGGAGAGCTCTTTAATTCAAGGCAGATAGGAAGCAGATGGAGAAAACAGAAGGGAACAGAAACTAAGTGTAGTCCCCAAAGGCACACTCCCAAGGATCTACATCCTTCAACCAGGTCCCACCTCCCACAGCTTCTATCTCCTTCCAGTAGTTTATTCAGCTTTCACTGGATTAATCCACTAATGAGATTAGAGCCCTCATGATTCAATTCAACTGGGAAAAGTCCCACATCTGAACTTCTGTGTATTAGAGACCAACATATGAGGCTTTTAGAATAATACAGATCTAAACTATAATAGGCCCAGAGCTTTATGATCTATCATCTTGCTCACATGCATATTTATGCCTGAGTCCTAGATTTTCCATATATAAAAAAAGGGATAATAAGATCTTAGTACACAAATTTAGGTAAAAATAGCTTCTATTTTTTAAGTATTTAAAATGAGTCACAATACTATTGCATATGTAGAATCCCATTTTTTTGTACACTGAAATGATTTGATATCGTCTATATTATTATCCCTTTTAACAGATGGAGGGAAACTGGACCTTAAAGTATTTGTATAATTTCCCTAGTTCATTTAGAATTTAGCGTCAACATTTGAACTTACATTATATATATTTTGGTCTACCACTTTTTGCAAAATTCATGGTCTTAATCACTATACACACAATAAAACATAGAAATGTAATGTTTATTCCCTTCCTTCCTCCATTCATTTATTCACTTTCTACCTGGGGTGGAGGCCACAAGGTTGACAAAACACTTCACTTTTTTTTAAGCTGGGAAAGTACATAAATGATAGATAGATAGACATATTTGTTTAATATGTTTTTCATGAGGAGGACTCTTAGAAGACTGTTCTAGAGAACAGCTGTAATTATTCAGTGCTTATCCTTAACATAAACTACCTGAACAATGGCAGAAACAAAATAAAAAAAAAACATGGAAGTCAGCTTCCAAATAGAGAATCTGTGTCAATAAGATAGACCACCAGGGAGCCAATCAGATAGTATGCATGGGAGCCTGTGGTGAGAAAAAAGCAATAAAGCTAAACCAATGTTTTCACCTGCCAGGTCTGTTTCAGGGGGAGCAGGGGTGGGGGGGTGAGGCAGGATATGAAATGAATTCATGTTTATGTTTATGCAACAGAAACCAAAAGGAAAATTTAGAATATCAGTGCCTTTTTTACCAATTTGGCTAATATTTTGGTTTTCAAACAACATCTTCTATCATCCCCAAATGTTTAGATGGTGTTTCTTCTAAAGAGACACCTCAAAAGCAATTATTAGACTCAAAATATATATGACACATTAGAAGTCGCTCTTCCTTTTAATTTGCCAAGGAAACATCAGATATATGTACACACAGACAAACCATGCCATTACTCATTTTGCTGAAATTGTTTCATATAAAGCCCTCAGTATGGTACTGGAAAGTTTATAAAAACTAGCCATTTTCAGATGTCCCTCTTGGCTTTTCAATTTTATATCAGTAGCTTTTTCTTTACAAATGATAGATGATAGTAGTAACACTGGCTTTTACAGATCCACAGAGGAGGAAATAAGAAAAGACTCTATGACCTTTTGAAGATGTCAAAAGTTTTTAAAGTAACTCTCATCCTTTATAGGTGACTAAACACTTATTGTTAATTGTCAATGATGGTTAAAATTAAACATGTTGATTTTATCACTTTTTCTATGTGTAATTTGTGGCCCATAAACATCAGAATCAATTCAAGAGCTTTGAAAATAGACAAAATCTTATACCTATGGAATCAGACAGCTCAGGGATGAGGCCATGGAGTCCATATTTTATAATTCTTTCCCAGATGAATCTCATGCACAAATATCTAAGAATAAACAAAGTAGATCCTTTGAAGAAACCATAATACAATTAAGAAAACCCATAGTTTTCTCCATAGTTTTAGTCCTAAAAGGAATATTTTTAATGGTAAATACAGTAAAAATTTATTGACTACTTCCTATATTGCTTTATGAGTTCAAAATGTATTACTTCATTTAGTCCTCCAAATCACCCTACTAATTAAGGACTATGATTGCTCTCATTTTATAGCAGGGAAATTGGAGGACATTTAAGAGACATCACTATCACTGGAAAATTTACCAGTGAACATCAATCTAGCATAAAGAAATATTAGACCAGCATATGATTATAAACAGAAGATGTTTAAAGATGAAAGACATCCGAACCTTAGAGAAAGAATATTTGAACATCTACTACGTATCAGTTCCTATACTGAGGCACTAGCCTTATCTTATTTAATCATCACCTTGACTATTTGATATAAGTATCCCTGTTATTTTATAGACGAGGAAGCTGAAAGTCAGAAAATAAATTAACTGGTCCAAAGTCATACAGACAGATGGTGACAAAACTGGGATTTAAAGTTGTCTGTCTCATTCCAAACCCCATGGTTTCTTTATTGTGCTATTTTTCCCTCAGGAGAAGTTCAAAGGTGTTTTGTACCAAATGTTGTTAACTCCTAGTCTCATTAGGAGTATTATAAATACTATAATTTTAGATAGTAACAAATTCTATAAAGAAAATGAAAAAAATGCTGTGATAGTGATGGAAGGATGGAGACAACTTCTCTAAAGATGTAACATTTGAGCAAAAACAATATAAGGGATCATGTCAGGGAAGATGTAGAGGATAGCAAAGGAAAAATATTCCAAGGAAGGGCAGTGTCACTGTATTTGATGATCAGCAGCATGGTTACTGTATGGAGAATAATTAAACATAAAAGAGGATGGCAAGCGATAAAGACATATCATACAGAGTCCTGTAAAATATGACAAGGAGTTTTGATTTTAGACTGATGGAAAGGCATCAGAGGGACTTGAGCAAGGAAGAATTATTACTTAATTCAAATTAAAACACAAACTTTATTCTGGATTCTGTGTGGCAAGTAGATTATAAGAGGGCAACAGTGAAAGCAGGGAAACTGTAAGAAGAAAGTAATACAGATGAGAGGTAACAGTGGCCTGGAGATAGGGTGGGCAAATGTGGAAAGGGTAAGATGTAATTGGATTTGAAAATTATTTTCAAAGTAGAGTTGGTAAGAGTCGCTGATGGATTAAGCATGAGGAATGAGCTAGAAAGATAAATCAAGATTTTGAAATTGAACAACATTCTTAAATTGAATAAGATCCTTAAAGTGAGTAATTTAATTAAACTGAGTGTTGTTGTTTTCATTCAGTTAGATGGGAAAGTTTGAGGAAGACATAACAATTTTGGAGATGGTGAGAGAAGTACTGAGGAAATGGACACATTTTTTAACATATTAAATTTGAGATGTTTATTCAACGACCTAATGAAGATACCAAGCAGGCAGTTGCACATAGGAGTATTTTTCAATATCATTAAAAGTAAGTACACCTGTTCTTCCCATGTACCATTAAGCAAATGGGCAAGATAAAAAGTGCCAAAAGATTATGAGTTTCATATCCATTTTGTTACCTACTGTTCCAGTAGGGCAATAAGGTACCTTCCATATCACTATGAAATGTTCTACCTAGAGCATCCCATTAAAAAACAAGTATAACTTTCAAAACCAATATTTTCTTATATCTGCATAGACTCCTCAAGAGCCTATCATTTAAACAAACAAAACACAACACAAAACAAACCTATTATATCTACTGCCAACAGCTAGCCCCTCAATATATTAAACATTCAAATGTGTATGTACAGGTAACAGATTTAGATGGCTTTCCCCCTTGTAACATGCCATAGTGAAGAGAAAATTAATTTGAGCATCAGAAATAGATCAGAATTCTGTGTTTTTCAATAAATTTGGCATTGTGCAACTACTTTGACTTGGGTCTTATTTATCTCATCTGTAAAATAGAGATGTTAATACTACTTATAATCTGTGGAAAGCTGTTTTAGTCATCTTTTTCACTGCTGTGACCAAAAGACCTGATAGGAACAATTTTAGAAGAGGAAAAGTATATTTGGGAGCTCATAGTTTCAGAGGTCTCAGTCCCAAGATGGCAGACTCTGGGACATTCTGAAAGGGCATGGCAGAGGAAAGCAGCTCAGGACATGGCAATCAGGAAGCAGAGACAGAGCTCTGCTCACTATGGACAAAATAAAAACACTAAAGGCAATATTTTAGGGGTTTATGACCCAACTCTTCCAACCACACCCTACCTGCCTATAGTTACCACCCAGTTAATTCTTATCAGTGGATTAATGCACTGATTATGTTAAGGCTCTCATAACCCAATCATTTCACCTCAAAAGTTTCTTGCATTGTCTCACACATGAGCATTGGGGGGGGGGGCACTAATATCTAAACCATAACAAAAGCTTTAACACAAGCCTCATTAAATGTTCAATACTTTTATTCTTGAAATTATACTTGATTGAATCAAATAAAATTGCTGATACTAAATTTTTTATTTTACTAACAAAATTATGATTGTATGTGATTTAAAAACAAGACAAGTAAAAAAGTCCAGTCCAGTTGGCAAAGCCAAAAATTTGGTGGCTACAATCTACTCCTCAAAGCACATGAAAGCCGGCACGCTTCCAAAGCAAAGCTATACTTTAAGGGTGTTGTACTGGTATTAGATATTATCCTTCTCACAAATATATAATACAGGTAGGGGATAAGAAACTCACTTCAAAGTCACCAGAAGCTCTTTTGTGTGTGGAGGACATGCTAAAGTATACATTGCCAGGAGGAGAGAAGAAGGAAAAAAGGCATACAAGGAGCCCAGAAATGAAGCATTATACAGTGTCAGCGCCACCCAAAAATATAAATAAAAGACTTTCTCCTCTCTGAGAGTTCTGAACACATCCTCTGAAGGTCCTGCATATGGTGCCTCCAAACTGGGGCATAAATAAAACTAAAGAAGTTCTAAACTTACAAAAAATTGTTTTTTTTTTTCTTTTTTAAAAATTTTTATTTATTTTTTTATTGGTTATTCAAAACATTACAAAGATTACAGAATCACATCGGTTACACATCCACATTTTTACATAATGCCATAATAGTAACTGTTGTATTCTGCTACCTTTCCTATCCCCTACTATCCCCCCTCCCCTCCCCTCCCATCTTCTCTCTCTACCCCATCTACTGTAATTCATCTCTCTCCTTGTTTAATTTCCCATTTCCCTCACAACCTCTTATATGTAATTTTGTATAACAATGAGGGTCTCCTTCCATTTCCATGCAATTTCCATTTTATCTCCCTTTCCCTCCCACCTGATGACTCTGTTTAATGTTAATCTTTTCCTCCTGCTCTTCCTCCCTGCTCTGTTCTTAGTTGCTCTCCTTATATCAAAGAAGACATTTGTTTTTTAGGGATTGGCTAGCTTCACTTAGCATAATCTGCTCTAATGCCATCCATTTCCCTGCAAATTCCATGATTTTGTCATTTCTTAGTGCTGCGTAGTACTCCATTGTGTATAAATGCCACATTTTTTTTATCCATTCATCTATTGAGGGGCATCGGGGTTGGTTCCACAGTCTAGCTATTGTGAATTGTGCTGCTACGAACATCGATGTGGCAGTATCCTTGTAGTATGCTCTTTTAAGGTCTTCAGGGAATAGTCCGAGAAGGGCAATAGCTGGGTCAAATGGTGGTTCCATTCCCAGCTTTCCCAGGAATCTCCATACTGCTTTACATATTGGCCACACCAATTTGCAGTCCCACCAGCAATGTACAAGAGTACCCTTTTCCCCACATCCTCGCCAGCACTTGTTGTTGTTTGACTTCCTAATGGCTGCCAATCTTACTGGAGTGAGATGGTATCTTAGGGTGGTTTTGATTTGCATTTCTCTGACTGCTAGAGATGGTGAGCATTTTTTCATGTACTTGTTGATTGATTGTATGTCCTCCTCTGAGAAGTGTCTGTTCAGGTCCTTGGCCCATTTGTTGATTGGGTTATTTGTTTTCTTATTGTTTAATTTTTTGAGTTCTTTGTATACTCTGGATATTAGGGCTCTATCTGAAGTGTGAGGAGTAAAAATTTGTTCCCATGATGTAGGCTCCCTGTTTACCTCTCTTATTGTTTCTCTTGCTGAGAGAAAACTTTTTAGTTTAAGTAAGTCCCATTTGTTGATTCTTGTTATTAACTCTTGTGCTATGGGTGTCCTACTAAGGAATTTGGAGCCCGACCCCACAATATGTAGATCGGAGCCAACTTTTTCTTCTATCAGACGCAGAGTCTCTGATTTGATATCAAGGTCCTTGATCCATTTTGAGTTAACTTTTGTGCATGGCGAGAGGAGGGGATTCAGTTTCATTTTGTTGCATATGGATTTCCAGTTTTCCCAGCACCATTTGTTGAAGATGCTATCCTTCCTCCATTGCATGCTTTTAGCCCCTTTATCAAATATAAGATACTTGTAATTTTGTGGCTTGGTTTCTGTGTCCTCTATTCTGTACCATTGGTCCACCCGCCTGTTTTGGTACCAGTACCATGCTGTTTTTGTTACTATTGCTTTGTAGTACAGTTTGAAATCTGGTATCGCTACACCTCCTGATTCACACTTCCTGCTTAGAATTGCTTTTGCTATTCTGGGTCTTTTATTTTCCCATATGAATTTCATGATTGCTTTATCTATTTCTACAAGAAATGCCATTGGGATTTTGATTGGCATTGCATTGAACCTATAGAGAACTTTTGGTAATATCGCCATTTTGATGATGTTAGTTCTGCCTATCCATGAACAGTGTAAATTTTTACATCTTCTAAGATCTTCTTCTATTTTTCTCTTTAGGGTTCTGTAGTTTTCATTGTATAAATCTTTCACCTCTTTTGTTAGGTTGATTCTCAAATATTTTATTTTTTTTGAGGATATTGTGAATGGAGTGGTTTTCCTCATTTCCAGTTCAGAAGATTTGTCACTGATATACAGGAATGCCTTTGATTTATGCGTGTTGATTTTATATCCTACACTTTGCTGAATTCATTTATTAGCTCTAGTAGTTTCTTTGTAGACCCTTTTGTGTCTTCTAGGTATAGGATCATATCATCCGCAAATAGTGATAATTTAAGTTCTTCTTTTCCTGTCTTAATGCCTTAGTACAGAAAATTCTAGTATATCCCACACTCAGTTTCCTTTATTATCTTATTAATATTGGACATTTGTTATAACACATGATATTGAAAGATCATCATTAACTAAAATCCATACTTTATTTAGATTTCTTTAGTTTTTACCCAATATCCTTTTTCTGTTCCAGGATCCCATTTATGTTAAGTCACTATATTTATTCACCCTTTCTCTTTAGGTTCCTCCTGGTTGTTATAATTGCTCAGACTTTCTTTGTTTTTGAAGACTTTAGTAATTTTGAGGATTATCAGTTGGATGTTTTTTACAATGTGCCTTATTTGGGATATATCAGATGATTTTTCTAATAATTAGCCTGTGTTATAGGAATAGGAAGAATACAAAGTAAAGTGACATTTTCATCACATCATATCAAGGGTACACATTATAAACCACACTATCACCATTGATGCTGATGTTTATAACTTGGCTATGATAGTGTTTGGGGGGTTCTTCCACTGTAAAATTACTCTCTCTCTTTACACACTCAATTTCTCAGAAGGCCATCACTATGCACATATTCCACTAAATGAATATGAAGTTATGCTCGCCATCATTCAGGAGAAGTATCCACATAAATTATTTGGAATTTTTCTGTATAAAAGATTTGATTCATCTTCCCTATTTTGTAGTCATTTCTTTATATCCATGGATATTTACTTTTTGCTTTGGTTTATAATCTATTACTTATTTTTTTTACTCAAGTTATTTTAACTTTGGCCATTTGGAGCTCTTTCCTTTGTCTCCTGTGTTCCTCTGACAAATCCCCATCTTTGTGGGGTTTAATTTATATTTTTTGAGAACTTTATTACTTTCTGGTATGACAACCTGCCTCTGGCTCACCTTCTTTTTCTCCTGCTACAATCCTGTTTATTTGCTTGATTTGAAAACTTAAGTACACATAAAATCTACATGCAAATGGTTACAACACCATTATTTGTAGTTAGCAAAATTTATAAACATCCAAGATACCCTTCATTTGACGAATGGAAAAACAAATTGGAGCACATTGGAGGAATAAATATTATTCAGTAATTAAAAAGGAGATATCAAACCATGAGATAGCACAAATTAATCTTACATGCACATTGATAAATAAGTTAGTCATTCTAAGGCACTGGTGTAGGAAAAGGTTTTTTTGGATAAGACCTTAAAAGCACAAGCAACAAAAGTAAAAGTATACAAATGAGATTATGTCAAACTAAGAAGTTTTTGCACAGCAAAGAAAACAATCATCAGAGTTAAGAGACAACCTATAGAATGAGAGAGGATATTTGCAAACTTTTCCTCTGACAAGGAATTAGTATTCAGATTAGAACTCAAAGAACTAAAGACAAAATACAAATAAAAATGGCCCAAAGTTTCTAATACATACTTTTTTAAAAAAAGACATAAAATGGCCAACAAGTGTGGGAGACCAACCTGGCGTGACTGAGTTAACTCCCCTGCTGGGCAATGTGGCATCAGGCACCCATGCTGCTAGACTGCCCGGCTCTTCTAGAGTTTGAGTGACTGTCTTCCTGCCTGGGCATGACTTCCTACATTCCCAAGGGTGAAGCTATGCTCACCTGTTCCTTTGTAATATCACCCCTTGCCCTGTTTAGGGTAGAATGTTCCATGAAGTGTCTTGTGTGTGTCCCCTTCTCTTACTGTGCCCTTGGGTGTGGCCTACCTAGATGTCACTCAACCTGCTGACAGCGGACATCATGAAGCTGGCCTCAGCCCCCTGAAACCTGACCCCTTGCCTCATTTGAATAGCTTCTCCTCAATAAAAGGGGTCAGGGGTCAGTGCCTGCCCTCACTCTCTCCTTCTGTGGACCCTTAAGGTTAGAGGACCCGTCACAGTGACCCCGAAGAAAAAGGTATTTGTGTCTCTAGTGTGGTTATTTTGCACAGCCCAGTTAGCCCAGTTCAACAGGAGTGACCCCTGAGCCTTTTAGTCATGAACGAAACCCAGCAAACAAGTATATGAAAAATTGCTCAATATCTCTAACTATCATTTTACCCCAGTTAGAATGACTATTATCAAAAAGACAAAAAATAACAAATGCTGATGAGAAGGTGGAGTAAGAGAAAAAAAATTTTTTTTTTGGCTCTGGGTAATGAACCCTAGGGCACTTTACCAGTGAACCAAATCCCTAGCCCTTTTTAAAAAACTGGGTATCAGGAATTGAACTCAGGGACACTTGACCATTGAGCCACACCCCCAGTCCTATTTTGTATTTTATTTAGAGACAGGGTCTTACTGAGTTACTTACCACCTTGCCATTGCTGAGGCTGGCTTTTAATTTACAATCCTCTGGCCTCAGACTCCTAAGATGCTGGGATCATAGATGTGTGCCACCATGCCCAGCAAGAAAGGAGAACTATGCACTGTTCATAGGAATGTTTATTAATATACCCATTATGGAAAACAGATGGAGATTCCATTAAAAACTTAAAGTAGAGCCCATTTGATTCATCAATTCCAATACTGAGTATATGTACAAAAGACATGAAGTCATTATACCTAAGAGATACTTATACTCTCATGTTTATTGTAGCATTATCATAACAGTTAAGATATGGTGTCAACCTAGATGCCTATCAGTGGATGAATGGATATTTTTTTTAAAGTTACATACACACACACAGAGATGCACAAACATATATATGCACATACAATGGAATGTTATTCAGTCATAAAAAGAGTGAAATTGTGTCATTTATAGCAACAGAACTGGACGTCATTATGTCAAATGAAATAAGCCACACACAGACAAATCCCACATGTTCTTACTCATTTGTAGAAACTAGAAAGTCAATTTCATATAAGAATGGAGTGGAATAGTGGTCAGTAGAGATTGGGAAGGGCAGGAGGGAGAGGATATAAAGGAGTTTGATAAGGGGCACCAAAACACAGAAAGAATTACTTTTTGTTTTGTATAGAATATTATGGTAACTATCAGGTACAACAATCTATAATATATTTCAAAATAACTGTAAGTGTACAAAAGTTTCAACACATAAAAATGATTGATGTGTAAAAGGATAAAAGTGCTTATTTCCCTGTTTTGACCAGTACACATTATATACATAGATTGAATTATTGTAAAGTGCCCTAAAGATGTACAGATATTATCTCTCAACAAAAGAAAGAAGTCATTTTGAAAAGACTACACACTTTGTGACTTAAAATACATGACACTCTGAAATTATAGTGATAATTAAAAAAATGTTGCCACATGTTTAGGATGAAAAAGGAAAAGTGGAATAGGTGAAGCACAGTGGATTTTTTTTTTACCATGGTAAAACTATTTTGTTTAAAAATATAATGATGGATACATCACACTTTGAATTTATCAAACCCCAAAAACCTTTATAGAACAAGGATTAAAACTTAATGTATACAATTTTAAAACATTATCTAGGTCAGGGCATTGCCATACAGAATGATGAATGTAACAAATCAATCTGATTTACAGGCAGATTCTCCTTTCTTTAAAAGTGGAAGAGAATAACATTGCTGACCTAAGTAACTTTGGAACTGAATGGAGACTGCAAGAATAAAGTCAAAGAGAATGCTCATGGGGTTGGGTTGTGGCTCAGTGGTAGAGTACTTACCTAGCACGTGTGAGGCACTGGGTTCAATACTCAGCACCACATAAAAATAAATGAATAAAGCAAATGTATAAAAAAGAGAATGCTAATAATAATGGACTCCAGTTGATAATGACTACCCCACACCATGGAGATATAGTTTAACAATTCTGGTACTGCTCCACAAGTGTACTAAAATTAAATAAATGAGTGGCAGTGGATTTAGTTCCCCACTATTAGTGTGGGAAGGGGAAGAAGCTAGAATGATCCATGTGGTAATGAATTGGGGTTGTAGATACCAATATGAATTCATGTTTAGCTTATAGATAGATTTTTTTACATATAGAAACTTTATAAATATGTATATATAGGGATAAGTATATATACATCTATTTCCTATGAGCTGAGGTAGCCTAGAAGCAATGATACCACAAAGCAATGACACCACAGAAGCTATGAACACAAGTATTGCCCAGATATTTGTTTCTAATACTATGCTCCAATCAAAGTAGCCAGGACTCCTTGAAAAATGGCTGATTCAAAGCTTTTCAAACTAATATGCACAGAATCATATTAATCATGATGATAGATAATGAATCCTTGGTTCATTGTTCTCTAGATGTCTTTTTGTGTGTGTGCGTAATTCCAACTATTCCCCATACTACCTGTGTGTCCTTGGGCAAGAAACAAACTCTCTCAATTTCAGTTTTCAAATAAGTCTTCTTTACAAAAAAAATACTGAAAGCACTTAATTTATATGGTTGTCATACAGATTAAATGGCATGATACATATGCAATGTTAAAAAGAGACCTTGGCATATAGTAAGCATTCAGTAATTGTAAGCCTTTCTTAAGCTTTTAAAGTAGGACATAAAGAGATATTTGGAAACATACAGAGGACTAAGTGAAGTTAGCCTATTTTTCAGAGAGCAAGTGTTTTCAGTGACTTTGATCATTCTGAAAACTGACACCCACACTGGACTGGAAAAAATACACAGTAAGCAGCAAAACTGGATTCGTATGATGGTGAGGTAGATAATAAACTGAGTCTTGGCAAACTGGGCTAAAAGAGAATTTAACTTCACTATGATTATTTTCTATTCTCTTGAGCTTGTCTTGAAAACACTAGGCTGAGGTTAGATGTATGAACTGCAGAAACATAGGGGGATGTGTATTGGGAGGGGCCATTGCATGGTAATAAAAAAGACTAAAACATATACGAAGAGAGAAAGCCAGATGATAGAAGGGAAGAAGATTACAGTAAATAGAAGAATGGGAAAGGCCTAGTTACCTGTGCAAGCTTAAAAGATATAAGTAAGTTTGAATGGCCTAACATAGAGTTAGAGTAATAAAAGAAAACCAGCTGTTAGTTTTCTGAAATAATTACTTCTTATTTGATGGCTTTAGCAAAATGGAAAAACAGTTTTAATATGAACTGTGAGTTTTGTTTGAAAAAAACTCCATGGTGATTTCAATAGAATACTGTGATAGGATCCTGATACAAGATAAGGTGCTTTAAATTCTGTACAGAATGTAAACGAAAAATATTAAAATAATTATAACTATAAACTATAACAATAATTATTAATGAATATATAATATATAAAGGTATAATTTGTGACATCAATGACAAAGAAGGGATGGGGTGATGTAAAAAGAGTAAAATTTATATATATGATTGAAGTTCTTAAAGCTTGAAATAGAATTGTAAGATATATTATTAAAGCCCCATGACAATCACAAAAATACACAAAAGAAAATGAGACAAAAATTAAAGCATATCATTTAAAACAAAAATCAAAAAACACTAAAGAAAGCAATAAGACAAAATAACATTAAGACGAAAAAGAATAAAATGGCAATAATCACTCCTTCCCAACAGTTATAACTAAATGTAAACAGATAATCAAAAGAAATAGAGTAGCTGAACATGATAAGCATAAGATGTAACTATATGCCATTGACAAGAGACTCACCTTAAATGTGAAAGGACACATAAGCCGAAATTGATAGGATTGAAAAAGATTTTTCATGCAAATGGTAATTAAGAGATCAAGGTGGTCATACTTACACAAAATATACTGTAAATCAGCAATTGTCACAAGATAAAAAGAAAGACATTGTATAATGAAAAGTGTCTATCTTCTGGTGAGAAAGGTACACCTTCTATAAATATATGTACCTAGAGGAAGAGCACCCAAATATATGAAGGAAACATTGACACAATCTAAAGGAAAAATGGTAACAGAATAATTGTGGGAGTTTTTAGTATACCACTTTTAAAAATGGTTAGAACAACCAGAAGAAGAATCCATAAGAAACTACAGGACTTGAAAACCACTATCAACCAATTGGACCCAAAAGACATATTATAGCACACCCCACTCAACAGCAAGAGAATTCACATCCTTCTGAAGCACACACTGAACATTATCCAGAAGGAATCACACTGGGATACATATCAAGTTCTAAGCAGCTTAAGGAGATTAAAATCATACCAAGTATTTTTATTTTTTTATACTTTTAGATGGACAGAAGGTATTTATTTTATGTGTTTATTTTTATGCAGTGCTAAGGATCTAACCCAATGTCTCACATGTGCTAGGCAAGTACTCTACCACTGAACTACAGCCCCAGCCCCCAAGTATCTTTTCTGAGCACAATAGAATGAAACTAGATATCATAGAAAAGCTGGGAAATTCACAAGTGTGTAGAAATTAAACACTCTTGAACAACCAAGGGCAAATAAGAAATCACAAGTGAAATTAGAAAATATTTTGAGACAAGTGAAAAAAGAACACAACATAGTAGAACTTAGAGGTTGCAACAAAAGCAATAATAAGAGGGAAATTTATAGTATCAAGTAGCTTATTAAAAGAGAAGAAACATCTCAAATTGACAACCTAACTTTACAACTAAAGAACAGGAAAGAAAAGAACTAAGCCCAAAGTAAGCAGAACAAGGAAATAAAGATAAGAGTAGAAATAAATTAAATAGAAAAATTATTTCAAAAATAAGTAAAATTATAAATTAGTTTCTTTCAATATTAAAATTAGCTATACTCACAAAAGTAAAAGAGAAGACTCAAATTACTAAAATAAGAAATGAAAGAAAAAGCATTACAAATGATGCCACAGAAATTAAAAGAATTGTAAGAAACACTATGAACAACTGCAGGCCAACAAATTGGAACCTCCCCCCCCCCCGCCCAAATGGATAAATTCTTCAAAACATACAACCTACTAATACTGAATCAAAAAGAAATACAAAGCTCCAACAGATAAATTGCTTATAAGAAAGTTTATTCAATAACAAAAAAAACCTTTCCACAAAGAAATCCCAGGATAAAATGGTCTCACTGGAGAATTATGCAAAATATTTAAAGAAAATTTAATAAAAATCCTTTTCAAATTGTTCTGAAAAAAGAAGAGAATATTCCAAACACCCTTTATGAGGTCAGCATTATTATAGCAAAGCCAGACAAAGATACTACAAGAAAAGAAAACTATACTCTATGATATCTGATTAATAATGAAGTAAAAATTCTAAGCAAAATGATAGCAAACAGAATTCAAGAGCATATTAAGAGGATTATACAATATGACCAAATGAGATTTATCAAAGGGGGGCAAGGATGGTTTTAATTTATAAAAATCAATATAATATGCCATACTAATAAAAGATAAGAATCACATGATCATCTCAATTGATGCAGATAAAATATCTGATAAAATTAAACACCATTTCGTGATAATGATTCAAAAAACTAGGAATAAAAGGTAAATACCTCAAAATAATAAAGGTGATGTGTGAAAACCCCACAACTAACATCATACTCAATGTTAAGAGACTGAAAGAGTTTTCTTTAAGATCAGTAAAAAAGGCAAGGGTGCTTACTCTCAACAGTTTTAGTCAGTATTGTACAAGAAGTCCTAGCCAGAGCAATTAGGGGAAAAATAAAATTCAAATTTGAAAGAAAAAAGTAAAAGTATCTCTGTTCATAGATGATATGATCTTACATATAGAAAGTCCTACAGATTTCACACACAAAACTATTAGAACTATTAAATGAATTTAGCAAAGTTGCAGGATACAAAATCAACACTGAAAAATCAGCTTCATATCTATAGACTAACAATGAATAACCCAAATAGGAAATTAAAACAGCAATCCCATTTACAAGAGCATCAAAAAGAATAAAATACTTAGGAATAAATTTAAGCAAGGAGGTAAAAGACTTATATACTGAATACTGTGAAACATTGCTGAAAGAAATTTAAGACACAAATAAATGGAAAGATACATCATGTTTCTGGATTGGAACACTTAATATTGCTAAAGTGCCCATACTAACCAAAGTGATCTACAGGTTCAGTGGAATCTCTATCAAAATACCAATGGTATATTTTTTTCAGAGAGAGAAAAAAATCATCCTAAAATTTAAATGGAATTACAAAGCACCTGGACTATCTAAAAAACAATCTTGAGAAGAGCAAAGCTGGAGGTCTTACCCTTCTCATTTCAAAAGATTAGATAGCTACAATAATCAAAAGATAATAAATAATAATCACTGGCATAAAAACATATGAATGAATTGAATGGAATAGAGTCCAGAAAGAAACTCTCATGTATATATTCAGATAATCTTCAACAGGGATATAAGAAAAAACAATGTGGGAACAATGTTCTCTTCAATAAAGGTATGAGGTGAACTGGATATCCACATACAAAGCAATGAGATAGGTTCTTATAACTTATGCAAACATTAATTTAAAATGGATTACAGATCTAAACATAAAAGTTGAAATGATAAAGTTCCTAAAAGCAAACCTAGGAGAAATCTTTGTTTTTTTATTCTTTTGGGAGATGATATTAGATTTGACTCCAAAGCACAGGCAACAAAAGCAAAAATAGGCAAATGGGATGACATTAAATTTAAGTTTTGTATAGCAAACAACTAACAGATTGAAAAAAACCTATGCAATGAGAAAAGTATCTATAAGTCATATATTGGATAATGAGTAATTTCTAAAATATATAAAGAATGCCTACAATTCAACCACCACCACAATATGATGTGATTAAAAAGTAGGCAAAGAATTTTAATAGATATTTCTCCAAGGAAGGTACACAAATGGCCAAGAAGCCTACAAAAAAGATACTTAACATCACTTATTGTTAAGAAAACCATAGTGGAATATCACCTCGTATTCATTATGTTTTGCACTAGTAAAAAGAAAAACAGCAAATAACAAGTGTTGGTGAGAAGAACATGGAGAAATTGGAACCCTCGAACACTGTTGGTAGGACTGTGAGTTAGTGTAGCCACTATGAAAAGCAGTATGGAGGTTGCTCAGATTTTTAAAATGGAACTGACAAATGACCTAATAGTCCTCTTCAGTATATATATCCCAAGAATCAAACGGGATCTCAAAGAGATACGTGGACACCCAGGTTCATTACAGCATTATTTACAATAGTCAAGATATGGGAGAAACCTAAATATTCATCAACAAATAAAGAAAATGTAGTATCTACATGCAATAGAATATTATTTAGCTTCAGAAAAAGAAAGAAATCCTGCCATGTGCTACAACATGAATAAACCATCAGAACATTATGATAGGTAAAATAAGATAGTCCCCAAAGATAATACTGCATGATTCCTTTTATATGAGTTATCTAAAATAATCAAACTCACAGAAATAGAAAGAAGAGTGGTAGTTGCCAGGTGCTGTGTGGGGAGTGGGAAATGAGAAATCATTGTTCAACAGATATAGAATTTCAGTCATGCAGGATGAAAAAGTTCTATAGGTCTTCTGTATAATAATGTAAACATAGTTAGCAATATTATAGTATAAACTTAAAATTAGTTCAGAGTTTAAAATAATGTTTCAATAATGTTGTAAAGAAAATATAAACTTTTAAAAAAATTTTATTAGTTATTGATGGACCTTTATTCATTTATTTGTTTATATGTGGTGCTGAGAATCAAACCCAGTGCCTCACACATACTAGGCAAGCGCTCTACCACTGAGCCACAACCCCAGCCCCAGAAAATGTAAACTTTTTGATACTCCCCAAAGGAAAAGAAATGTTACTGTCAATACTAGCCTTGTGAAACCTTAATTAAAAATTGTTTTGTACTAAAAAATATCCATAAGGATAGTAATTAATTTTATGCACAAATGTTTGGTGTAGTTGCTTCCAAATCCTTCTTAAATTCCATGTTTAAGTGTTGCAAAGTAATTGATTATGGTAAACAAAGCTCAGACCAGTTTTCCAACATATGGGCTCTGCATGTGTGTGCATAAGACAGGAGCTTTTGATTTTCTTGGTACTTGTTACTGTTTAATGAGGTTTTCAGGATAAGTGCCAGAGTGGTGTGGACAATTTGGAGGTCCTGATGAAACATAATTAGATAGCAATACCTTTACAAAATCCTTCTTTATTACATTCACCATAGTGAGAACATTATGGAATCATTGTACCCTATAATATACTACTCATTGTCAGTTATCAATGAGAGGATTTGCCATCCACATACTTTTTGAAAAATGTGCCCTCTTTTCCTAAGAAGCGGTATGCAAATGAAATGTGAACAAATCTAAAGCATAATCGTTATCATACAAAGCAATGAAATAGAGGTCTTGCAAGGATAATATCTTGTATATTCTATGGCTTTACCATGTGATTTTTCTCTATATCCTTAAAAAGTCAGGCATAATGCCCAACAGTACTGAGAGTAAAATGTTTGATGATCTCAATTCTGTCCCCAACTACAAGCATAACAGACTACTTGGATGCTGCCTAACAATGACTTTGAAAGATCCTTTCAAGGGGTGTTTAGCAAGCGGTTTGTTTACCCTTTAGCCTACTTAACAGCAATGATCATACAATGAGATGCTAATGCCAGGATAAAAAGATGCTGTGGCCACATAACATTGCACACCTTTAGAAACTTGCACACTTGGAAAGGATTTTATACTTCAAACAGAACAAAAAAATGAATCATATACTTATGATTGTGAATCATGTACTGAAATTATAAACAAATATTTTAGACATAACAGCTTCTAAAATTCTACCCTAGTTCCTAGTTGCTAACCTTCTCAGATGCCAAGTTCTTTCAAGTTGTTTTTGGGCTATCCCAAATTAGAATTCCTCCTCCCAATCACCCTGGGTTTTGATCCCAGCTAATAATGAGAAGAAAAATATACCATTGTGCTAGTTCACCCAAAGGGCTACCTTTCAGATCTATTGAATCAGGAGAATTGATAGGCCTAAGGATGGTGACCATGATTCAAATCATGCTACATTCTGATGGGCATTGGTAGTAAAATTAAGAACCAAGTCTCAGAATGTCTCAATTTAAGACTCAGTGGTTTCTAGCCATCTCAGTCTCAAACCTCCGGGGTTTTTTGGTTCTCAAATAGATCCAGAGCATCACCAGATTGGTAAATTATCAAGAGTTGACCAGTTTGACCACGATTCAACCTATGACAAGTGCCTGTATTGACAGAGACCTACTAATCCTTTAGCCCTCAGTACTATGCATCTTGTGTGGAACTCTTTCAATTATAACTTTAAGAACCCAAGCATATATAAGTAGATTGCTTAAGAGTCACTGCTCTCTGTTTCAATCGTTATCTTTTACATTATGCCAAACATAGCTTAACTACAGCCAAAAGCCCAAAAGGAGTTAAAATCACATACCTATTAATAATAATGATTCAATGATTCGCCTATTCTTTTTTTTTTCTTTTCTTTCTTTTTCTTTTTCTTTTTTTTTTTTTTGAGGGGGAGTGTTTGGACAAACAACTGAACCCAGGAGCACTTAACCATTGAGCCACATCCCAGCCCTTTTTATTTTATTTTGAACAGGCTCTTGATAAGTTGCTTAGGGCCTCAATAATTTGCTAATGCTGGCCTTGAACTTGTGATCCTCTTGCCACAGCCTCCCAAGTCTGTGATTACAAGTGTGCACGACCATGCTTGGTAAGTTACCTATTTTTTTTAAGCATATCAACCATCATTCCCTAAAATCTCAGGGTTTTGCCTCTTTATTATGTAATTACAGCATAAGGTATATAGTCCTCATTTATTTACTTTTACCTTCTATTCCTTGGCAATAAGGTATTGATTATAACATAAACTAACTTTTCTCCAGAGAGATGGCAAGACTTCATGGTGAGGTAGTTTAAGAGGTACTTATGTTAGGAAAGAAGATGGAAAGAATGGATGCATGTAAATAATTTTTTTTTATTTAGTAGTAAGGAAGAAGTGAGACAAATGTAAGAACTGAACAGTTAAACTATTTACTGCTTATAAGATTTTATATATATATATTTCCTCAATTCCAGAATCCTCCTAAGTGCAAAAAACCTTTCTATGATAACATACACTTCATCCAAAGTACATAAAAATGAAAAACATGCCTCTCTTTGTCATACTTCTATCTCATATCCTCATTGAATAACATGGTGCCTGGCATATAGCATGTGCTTAATAAATATTTATTTAATGAGGAAACTGAATATATTATAATTATTCTCTTGATATGTTCATCTTTTACTAGAGTTGTGACTGGCCAAAGACAGTGTTTATTTCCAAAAATCATCTGGCATGTGTTTAATTTTTTCCTGATCTATGAAAAAGTGGGTTTAAATTATAAACCTGTCACATCTATACCAGGTCCAGTTCTACCTGGCTATCCAAAATGTCTTTCATCCTTAATTTTATTATATATTTTATGTGCTGCCTATGTGGTAGAGCTCTAAGTGCCTTGATATCTGAAGTAATAAGTGTATATGTGGTTTTATTTGTTGGTTTATTTAAAACTCATTTGGGTACTCTAAAGGCCCTAACCCCAAGCTATATCTGAATTCATAGCTATACTATTACAACTTATTTTTCTGCTAAACTCATTCCCACTTTCTCTCATTTCTAGTTATATGTTTCTTTTTCCCAAGATGTCTAAGTTAAAATATGTCTTGAGTGTTTTTCTGACTGTGCTCTGGATCTGTTGAGTAATTCCTCTTATCCTTAAAGTACCCAGTTGCTCCAGGAAACATGTTTTTACAGAACATTCACAACAGCATGTAGTAGTAAACTTTTCTATCTTTCAATTATTGCCAATTTTTACTTAATTCAAATGTTTTCATAGCAGAATCAGGGAAGAAAGGGGTCTCAGATCCTTTTATAAAACTTTTCATCAATGGCCCTAAATAGACTGGAAAGAGGTGGATGAAGGGGATCAGAAGAGAGTATGATATAGAGCTGTCAAAGGCCTAAGAAGACTAAGAAAACATTGTCTGAAAATGGAACACATGTCTAGACTAATTTTCTCCTTCTGTCTCTCCATCTCATGTCTATGAGCCTTCCCTCAACCCTGATTTTGCTAAAATACTTAACTGATGAAAAGTTGACATCTTCCAAGTAAAAAGTGAGACTAAAATTATGCCCATGCATTTTAACCAGCCAGGAGCAGAGGAGAAGTGACATGATTTTCCAGAACAAGGTGGAGAAAGCTGGGATACCATTTGAAGGATTTGTTTCAAAAGAAACTCCTAGCCTTTCTGGTAATCTCCTCTCCAAGAGTTCATGTGACCCTGTCTATGACCTAGTTTTGATTTCTAACTTCTCTGAGGAGAATCCTTTATTCAGTAGTTTCCTATTTATGGCCTTGAGGCTCTATGCACCAAACAGTCTTAGTAAATTGAATAAATAAGTAAGATACTTTTGTGTATGAACTCTGTTCAAAAGTATGTTTTTGTAGTGAATAAAATCCAATTTTTTAAGAGATTTACTAAACCCAATATAGCTTATTTAAATTACATATTTCTCAGTTGAAATATACTAAAAGTATAATTACTAATATGAATTTATGTGTGTTAAAATGTGTCCTAAGACTGATAAGCAGTAGAGGATACCTATTTTAAATAATCCCATGTCAGGTACTGTGGTGCATGCCTGTAATCCCAGTGGCTTGGGAGACTGAGAAACGAGGATCATAGGTTTAAAGCCAGCCTCAGCAACAGTGAGGCGCTAAGCAAGTTAGTGAGACCCTGTCTCTAAATAAAATACAAAATAGGGCTGGGGATGTGGCTCAGTGGTTGTGTGCCCTTAAGTTCAATCCCAGTACCAAAATAATAACAACAATAATAATCCCCATAGACACAACTAAAATATAAACAACTAAAATTCCTACAATCCACTAATGTTCTACCTATGAAAGTAGAATTTTCTACAAGTATACTCAAGTAGAAACCATTGGACCATTCTATGCTATTGGACATAGTGAGATTTCAGTTCTATACCCAAAGAAACTAAATGCTCAGGATGTGCACATGCTTTGATTTTATAATTATCCACAATAGCTAACACAATGTTTGGTACTCAGCAAATAGCCAGTACATTTGTGAGTATTAAAAAGAATTTTAAAATGTGATTATATTCTCAGACTAAGAAAAAAAAACAAGCATTTTTATCTCAAAACAAATTTCATAAATCAACATATTGAGCATATGGGGGTGTAATTAAATAATTCTTCCACACACAGATTATACACTATTAATTTTCTCTCCCTTGAGAAATTACAAGAGTCAGTTCAAAGAAACCTGAAAAATTACATTTGAAGAGATTTCCCCTGGGGTTAATTTATGGAATCATGTGAAATGATTTATGTTTTCATTTAGACAGCTTAATGCCAAAATTAGTGACATGATTAGTTCAGTGGCATTAAAAAAGACCCTATAGTTTTCATTAAGAAGGTTCTAATCCACTATATAGCTTAGTATAGAATCAGTATATTACCTTATAAAAATAAACACCCATTATTACATTTATGCTTCATTCCCAGTGCAAAGATAATTTAGAATTCATCTACACTTTCAGTATTATCCATTTTCCTAAAGTTAAACAATATGAGCAGTGTGTGTATATGTATGTATTTAATAACAATCTGTGGATTAAAAAGACCTAGTATCTCAATGTAGGCTCTTCATTCTGTGTAAATCATGACAAGCCAATCCTCCTAGTTCTTGATTTTTCTGATAGAAAAAAATGCAGAGGAAAAACTGCTGAATTATTATCCACCTAAAAGAAAATTACTCAAATTTTATGTCTCCATAACTAACTTTCCCTCTGAGATTCAAACCCATATATTCAAAGTCTTTCTTTCCTTTATTCCATATATGCAGTCTATAATCGAACCCACATAAATATTTTACAGTCCACCTGCTTCTTGTGAACTTCCATTTTCTCTTGTACTAAAAAGCAAAACCTTATGAATTGGTCTAATTTATATCTATTTATATCTATCAAAATTTATATCTATTTTGCTCTTCCTCCAACCTGCTATCCATAGTCAGAATGAAGTCCTTGAAGGAAAAATCTAAGGACATCTTTCCTTTGCTTAAAAATCTTTAGTACTTTCCTTTGACTCTTAGGGTAAACACAAAATTCTTAATCTGCTCATCAAGACTTCTGATGACCCCATTCATAAGTACCTCTGCATTATCATTTGAATAATATTTTCTCTTATTCTCTTTTCTAACCATGCTGACCTTCTTTCAGACCCTCATATTCACCATGTTACCTGCCCCCCCCCCCAATACAGGTGGTAACACTGTTGGTTTCCCCAAACCTTTTGTCTAGTTAACTTCTTATCACTCATTATATCTCAGGTTAAATGTTACTTTTGAACACGCAGACTAAACATACAGTCAAAAGACTGAAAAGAACTGTATACTTCTTAGCATTCATCTACACTTACATTAATTTATGTGACTCTTGGCTTAATGACCTTTTACCTTACTTTACCAGACTATTACTCCATGAGGGCAGGGGCCATACTTGTTATTGTTCTACATTGTATGCTCCGGATGGTAAATGGAACATTTTAAGTGCTTGATAATATTTTATTGAGCAAATTCATAAAGTGTCTTAAATTGATGTTTTAGAATTTGCCCTAAAGGAAGTTTCATTATTCTTCCACGGTATGCTTTCAAGTGTAAAAACTTTCAAAAAGTGATTGGTGACTCTTGTTTGAGTAGCAAACTCAGAGATATAAGTATAGAGAGCTTTAGGACTTTGAAACAAAATAGATGTGATGGTTAAGTTTATAGGTGAAATTTATATGTGCCCAGATAGTTGATCAATAATTATTCTGGATGTTTCTGTGAAATTAGAATTTAAATCAGTGAATTTTGAGTAAAGCAGATTACCTTCCATAATGGGGCAGTTCTGATCTAATGAGTTAAGGGTTTTAATAAAACACAGACTGAATTTCCCAAGAAAGAATGAATTCTTCCAGCACTGCCTTTGGAGTAATCACAACACTTTTTAGAAGCCCAGCCTGCCTGCCTATCCTACAGACTTTGGATGTGTACTACTTCCTTGTCATGTAAGGAAATTCCTTAAAGTTAAGCTCTTTTTGTGGGGTGTGTGCATAGGTTTATATGTTTGCAGCAAGAGAATGTGTATGTGTATAGCTAGATATAGATATGAATACAGATATAAATATCCGGTTGGTTCTATTTCTATTTCTTGAAAAAAATCCTGCCCTAATACAGAATCCACAACAGTTAAGATCTTCTTTTTCTTTTCTTTTTTTTTTTTTTTTTTTTTTGGAAGAGAAGAGTGTATATGCACTAGAACCATTTTTTCTCAGAATTACATGAAGTCAACATTTGTTTTTGGCTTTATTTTTGTTAACAGACATCAATTGCTTATATAATGAAATATACACAAACTAATAATGATGAGATTTAATATCCAAATTGAATATTATTATTAGATTATTATTATAACTAATAATGATTAGATTTAATATCCAAATTGAATATTATTATTAGATTATTATTATAACTAATAATTATTAGATTTAATATCCAAATTGAATATTATTATTATATTATTTATAATAATAATTTATAAATATGCTGTATATTTCCTACTTAGCAAAAATAACCATATTTCTAATTCTTTTCTTACACTTATATGTTAGTCATCTTTTCATCATGGTAACCAATATATCTGACAAGAACAACTTAGAGGAGGAAATGCATATTTTGGACTCACAGTTTCAGAGGTTCAGTGCAGGGTTGGCCTACTCTATTGTTCCAGGCTTCTGGTGAAGCTGAACATCATGGAAGAAGGGTATGGTGGAAGAACATTGATCAGCTCATGGTACCCGGGAAGCAGAAAGAGAGGGGGGCATCAGGGGAATAAGATATAATCCTCAAAGTTATGCCCCCCCCAGTGACCTACTTCCTCCAGTCATACCCCACCTGCCTACAGTATTCTGTGTAAATTATTCCAGTATTATTATTATTCCAGTATTATTCCAGTATTATTATTATTCCAATATTCCATCTAAATTATTAATGCATCAAACGAATTAATCTACTGATTAGGTTATAACTCTAATAATCTAATAATTTCACCTCTGAGCATTTCTGCATTAATAGAAGATTTTTAGGGGAATACCTTAGATCCAAACCATAACAACTTGGGAGCAATACCCTCATATTTCTCCTGAGTCAGATGCCAGTTTCATTCTCAATCCCAAAATGGGAACTCTGATAAACAAAGTACAACAAGAAGAAGCATAGTTAGTCTTCATTCATATGAAATACTTCATCCATTTTTAATACCATTTGTAACCACATGGTAACTTTAACTACACCATTTCCTCCAATACTCCTGAACTTTAGCTTTCCTCATCTATCTCATCACTCAATGTCTGTAGTCAATTCAAATACCACAGATTTTTTCATCTCTGCTATTTCTTCTACTATGTAATACTCATGCAATACTTTAAAAAGTTGTGTTGGAGTGACAAATTAAAATTATTTACCTTTATCCATAGTAGATTTCATTTTCTAGTTTCAAGCCATCACTTCAGACTTCCTTAATCTTTAGATCCTGAATTTGAGTGATTCATTCACATTTTTTATTATCATGTCATATTTTCATCCAAATCATTGAAAAGAAAAAATAATACAGTTATTTTAAAAGAAACTTCTTGAAAATCAAAACCACAGTGAGATCTGATATAACTGTCAGAATGGCTATTGCCAAAAATAAAACAAAATACAACAAATGTTGATAAGAATGTGGAGAAATTAAAATACCCACATGCTGTTGGTGAAAATGCAGAATGATATAGTAGTTATAGAAAACAGTATGAAGGTTCCCTCCCAAATTAAAAATTGCCATATGATTCAGAAATAACACTTCTGGGTATTTATAACAAATAATTGAAATCAGGCCTTGAAGAGACCTTTTCATTCTTATGTTCACCGCAGCATTGCACACTAATGGAATAAACCTAAATGTTCATTAATAGATGACTGGATAAAAAATATAGTATATATGTACAAAAGAATAGTATTCAGCCTTTGAAAAGAAGGCAAATCTGAAATATATGACAACATGGATGAAGCTTGAGAACATTATGCCTAGTAAAATAAGTGGGTATCTAAAGTATCAGGTATCTAAAGTAGTCAGATTCATAGAATAATGGAGTAGAATAGTGGTTGCCAATGTCTGAGGGAAAGGACAGAGAGGGAAATGGGGAGTTACTAATTCAGTTTCAGTTAAGAAAGGTGAACAAATTGAAAAGATCTACACTAGAACATTGTATCTATAGTCAACAATACTGTATTTCTCACCTAAAATTTATTAAGAGAAAACAAAAATCTTATGTTAAGTCTTTTTTTAACTTTCATGTATACTTTATTCAGATATATCAATTAGTTATATTTTTGCTTCATTTGCTTTATCATGTCCTGTCTTTCTGTACATAAACATGTTTTTATTTCTTAAAACTTTTTAAAAATATTTTTTAGTTGTAGATGGACACAATGCCTTTATTTATGTATGTATGTATGTATGTATGTATGTATATATCATGTGGTGCTGAAGATCAAACCCAGTGCCTCACATGTGTGAGGCAGGTGCTCTACCACTGAGCCACAACCCTAGCCTTTCTTAAAACTTTTTATAGGCTCTTTTTAGTTATGGAATTTTAAAAACAGAGGAAGCAAAATATTGAAAAGAGTTTTCAAATTTGCTTTAGAACATTTATATTAAGTTTGCAAATTTAAAGCCAATTTTAATGTCATGTTGTCATTTATTTGAGTTTATATTGTACTTGATTTAGTTTCAAAGCCCTATCTAGGATTTCTGAAATGTTTCATTTTCTTAATAGTGTATACAAAATATTGATCCTTCTAAATCTCAATTTAAAAAAAGAAATTTCTCTCTCTCTCTCTCTAGATTAATATCAACTCTTTATCTTTCTTTAGGACTACTCATTCAAACAGTTATAGACCCATTTACTTGTATTTTAGTTTAGTTTCAATATCTCCTTCCTATCCAAAAGGCTATCAAGGTAGTTAGGCCAAGACTTTGAAACATCACATTCTCTTATTTGTCCATGAGATTATCTGGATTGTATAGAACTAACATGATATCTTGCACTAGTCTCTAGTAATTCATTCCCATACTATTAGCACAACTAGCAAAAGAAAGGGAAAATTTTAAACATTTGAGAATAAAATAGCAACCATATTACAACATAAATTTTTCAAAAAGCTTTTACTTATTATTTAAATAGTGATATTTGTATAATAAATGAATAATAAGAATTCTTCATTTGAAATGCAAATCAACACAAATTTTGCTATTATTATTGCCATTTTCAATAAATGGGAAAACTGAAGTTTTGAATGGTTGGTTGATCTACCTAGAGTTACAAACCTAATTACCAGGGTATACAGATGTAGAACACAGACCATCTGACCTAGAGGGTTTTTTTCCATTGTATACTAAACTGTCTTACTTAGATAAGATACTTTTGCAGATGAATAAGTAAAAAGATTAAGACTCTAAAAATTATAGATTCAGATGACATAAAATTACTCAAGATTAATCTACCTTTTATATAATTTTCATAAAACAAGGATCATATGTATCTATTAGTCCCAAATGCTAGGCTGAGTATATAGCTCAGTTGATAGAGTGCTTGCCTTGGTTGCATAAGACCCCTGAGATAAATCCTTAGCACTACCAACAACAACAAAAAAAACAAGATGGACCAAATGTTGTGTTCATAACATTTTGGCTTATTCCTCAGTGAAAACAAAACAGTTCATCTTTTATTTCTGTATAAAGTAACAATCGCATAAAAATAATGAGATATTTATTTAAAACCTTTAGATATTCTAGGACTATGAACATTTTAATCATGTTATGGCTAACCCACTAAAATTCCTTTCTAAATGAAAAAATCAAAGATTAACAAATTTTGGTTTTGTGGTTTCTAAAAATTGTTTTTAAGTCATGAATGGACCTTTATTTATTTATTTTTTAAAATGTGGTGCTGAGAATCGAACCCAGTGCCTCATGCATGCTAGGCAAATGCTCCACCACTGAGCCACAACCCCAGCCCTTGGTTTTGTTTTTTAAGGTCCAGTCCTCAACATGTATCCTCTGGATTTGGCTCTTTCATCCACTGATTAATTGAGTTAATTTTCATTTTTACATTTCTAATATCAATTTAAAATGGCCTAAGTATCATCTTTCTGATATTTAACTGTAGTTGCTGTTCTATACTAAATTGTATTTCATTTGCTGAGTTATAATTCTCAGGATACACTTTAGATATCTGAACTGTGGAATACCAAAAAATCTGGATATTTATAAAACTCTGGAGATTAAATTATTTAAAATAATTCTTCTATTTAATATACCATAGACATAACCTTGGTTAGGTCTAGAGACCAATACCGAATCATACTAGACCTTATATTTCATAATTGATTGGTAGAAAATGTGTATGGATTCATGAATAAGCTTGTCATTTCTCTAATGGGTCAGAAATCAGAGATCTTGCCACTTTGGAATGTGTTTAGATTCTGCAAGAAGGAAACATAGTTAAATATGCTTAGTATGCTGAGATTAATCTAAAAGGTAAAGTGAAGATAGAAGAAATAACTTACCACCACCTTCATCACCACCAATACCAGCAGCAGCTTCACATACCTTATTTTTCTATACTAATGATCTGCTTCTCTAGTGTTCTCCCAGTTTAGGATTCTTACCTGTCTTAATTTAAACTTAGGGATGTGTCTCTATTACCTCACATCCTGCTTACTATTTCTTGATTCCTAACTTCTCCTCCCAATAAACTGGTACTTTGGTCCAATTCCTGATCATAATTTTTTACAGTTTATTTTGATGTTCTTGATTCTGGACCACATAGTGTGATAATGATACACTATTACAATAACTTGGCAGAAGAACCTTACTCATTGTCATCTCTTGAGGTTAACGGATGATTATTAAGTAAAAAGTACATTCACCCAAGCTTGGTCTGAGAGAGAGTTGATTCTTGTTAGAGTTGGAAATTCTAAAATCATCTTTACAAATGGGAAATTGGGGACTGGGGTTGTAGCTCAGCAGTAGAGCACTTGCCTAGCATGGGCAGGGCACTGGGTTTGATCCTCAGTACCACATAAAAATAAATAAATAAAATAAAGATATTGTGTCCAACTACACCTAAAAAATAAATATTAAAAAAGTGGGAAATTGCTACCTTTTTGTACTCCATTTTATCCCATTTACTTAAACACATACTATTGCAACATAAGAAATATTTTACTTAGCTATATAGCTGATGAAGTCAAAAGCAAATGTTAGGCACAGATAAGAAAAGGGAACTGGAAATCCTTCATTGAATAACCTTAAGATGGTTAGATTCATCCATCTTTTGAATAGTTATGGACTGTAGCTAGAGCGAATTGATAACATTCTGAATTTTCTCCCAGCCTTATGATTCTATTACCCTATTTGTTTTGTCAATAGAAACAGTCTTGTGTATATAAATCAGATTGCCAGCAGGGTCCATTTTGGTACAACATAAACAATATAATTCATATCTCATCACAAATTGAAGGTGTGCAAAAAAGCAAAATCAATGAAAACACATTCAAGCAGATCTTCTGCTTATAGCAAGGTAAACAACTATTATTACAAAGAGCAAAGTATTTGTACTCTAGAGATTCATGCAGCAAAACCTAGCCAGAGTAAACTTTGGATTTTCATGAAAATTCAGAAGAAGCACTGTATCTGTCTTCTAAAGAGATAAGAAAAGTAATATGATTTTTTTGAAATATAGAATTTCTGAGATAACTATCTTATAAAAGTGTCAGAGATAACTTCTTGTTTATTTTTACCTTAGTCATCTTGTTGGTTTTGTTTGTTTCTGTCTATTTTCAAAGATTAAAGTCCCTGCATGGGAAGCACAATTTTCTTTGCTTTTATGTCTGAAAAGTTCAAGGGCAAATGACAGTGTCATTTTCATTTCTCTCTTTATATTATATTGAGCACATGTCTTAATAGAAATGTTTGTTGAATAAATGTAAAAAAAAACCCTAATCAAATTATTAGTGAATTTCTACCATGTTCTATTTGTACTAGGTATCCTGAAGGATATTAAAACAGTTACATCACCACCAAGAGCTTATCCTATTTAGAAGAATACCTTTGTTGAAATGAGAAATTTTTACTTACCTTCATATGCCAGTGTAGTTTTCTTGCATTCAGTTAATCTTATTCTCTAAAATTGAACCACAATGACCTTTAAGTTATTTATTTCAAGCCCCTACTCTAATCCATTCATTTGCTACCTTCTGCCATCTTTCAGCTCATTCTAACAGATATTTCTTATCCTGTGGCTATAGAAGCCAATGAAGTTTTGCAGCCACTGAAAATTAGGAAATGTCATGGAATAAACACTATCCTAATGTCAGACTACGTTTCAAAAATGCATTCCTAGAGATCGGAACCTGTTGTTTGATATTTCAAAGATAATTACTTCTTAAATTAGGAGGTCACAGTGGCATTGTTGCCTCTCCAAACAGGACTTTATCTTGCTACCCTTAATTCTTCATGTGAAACTTAGTTTCATTGTTTGGTACTTGTTTACAGGATCTGTGTATCCTTGAGATTTAACACTGTTCTGTTTTTCCTTACTGTACCTGTACAAACCCTAACACTAACCTGCTGGCCATTTTCTTGCCCTTTAAAAATCTCTCCCAATGATCCCCGACTCTGTTTTCTTCTAGTTACTCTTCTTCCTCCACAAAGGACACAGGATAGGTACCTGTGATGAATCATGTCAGGATTTCTTTTCACTGAACTGAACGCAAGGGATTGGTGTTTGCAGCTCTAAAAATGATCTATAAGTCTGCAATTCCCCAACCATCCCTTCAGTCTCTGCGAGAATTGAAAACTGTCATATTTTTCAGGAAAACTGCAAAATGAATGACAAAATGACGGTTAATATGGGATGTGAATGGCTGCTCTTTCAACTCTGATGTTTTGGAACTTCGTATCTTAAGCCTAAAAGCCAAAAAATGCAAAGAGAACAATAATTACGCATAAAATGAGAAACATAAAAGCCAGAGTGAATTGTAGCTTCCAGCTCCCTATGACCTTAGTTATGCAACATACACTTGATGTAACTGGGTTTTGTGAACCAAAAATTGAGACAAATGCCCTGTCAAGGAGTGAGAATATTTGAAATTGTAACTGTCTCTGAAAATTCATTCCACAAGGAATATAGGACAAGTATTATTTTTGCCATTTGTCAGATGAGAAAATGGAAACCTAGAAAAGTTTACTGGAAGAAGCCTAGGAAAAAAACAGATCCTAGGTCATAGAGTCCACATGTCCTGTGCCCAGGCCAATGTTCTTTCAAATGTATGCTCAGTTTCTGCCTCCCATGAACAAGCCCTTTAAAATTAGATAGCTAATGAACTTCCAACTCACATCTCTCTTTTAAATGCTCATTAAAATTCCTAAATCAAAATGCATAATTATATTATAGAAATAATTAACATTATGTGGGAAAAGTCATTACTCTAAAAGTTTCAATCAATGATAATTGAGCTTTAGATAAACTTCATGAGCAATGATATTACCACTGAACAAAGATACATTAAAAGTTGACACGAAAGAAAAAAAATCATGTAAAAACTACTTGAATCAGAAAAGTTGTGAATGGCATTTAATACAGCATTTTTTTCAATACAGTAATTTATTACTTCCCCTGCTTTCATACAACTTTTGATAAAGTGAATTAATTGTGTAGCTTCTTTTAAAAACTTGACTTTCCTAGTTGTACCTGATAAAATCTTTTGCACCTTGGTAAATATCTCTACTTAACCTTTTTCTGACATTTGAAAAAACACACAGCTTGACTATGAGCAAAGCAACAGCAATTGATTATAATGGCATCTTTGGGAATCATCTTGGTATCTAAATGGGAGGATAAACTATTAAGTTTTAGAAAAAGAGGAAGTTTCTTTAATAGAACTGAACTACTGAGAGCTGACAGAGATTCAAATGGTCAAAACCTCTGCTAATGATTATCTTTTAATACTTGGTGCATGTGGATGCATTTTGCATGGTTTGTCTGCAATGTTCTAGCGGGACATCACATTCAGCCTTCTTCAGAACACTCAAAGATACCTACAAGACAGCTGTGTTTGTAGTATGGCGTGTCATCAATTGCAGCAGCACAAGAAAAAGTTAAGTGGAGGACACTTGTGAACTTGGCCTTAGCATCTTGCGCTTGTAAATCAGAGTTCTAAAGAAGCCATTGTATTAGTAAAGAAGGAAAACAATGAAGTCATTTTAATGTACTTTAAAAAAATTACAGTTATAGATGGACAGCATGCGTTTGTTTATTTATTTTTTATGTGGTGCTAAGGATGGAACCCAGTGCTTCACACATGCTAGGCAAGTGCTCTGCCACTGAGCTACAGCCCCAGTCCTATAGCTACTTTTGTATCATACTTAAGATTGCAAATGGTAGATGAAGAAATGGTGTGAGAAGGAGTAGAAAGAATAAGTTGATTACTCTTTCAAGGAACTTATTGCTGAAATAAAGGAGAATAGATGAGCAATATTCTAAGAGAGAAATAGAATTAATAGAAGATTGGGAGAGTTAGGATGGGAAAGACTTAATACACATACACAGATATTTTATATATATATGGATTTATTGAATAGGCTCATATGATCACAAAGGTTGAAAAGTTTCATTGTGGTCATTAGTAGCATGGTTCAGTGCAAGAAACTGGAAGCTTTAGAACCAAGGAGGTCAATGATACAGCCCTCAGTTCAAGGCCAAAGTCCCCAGCCCCCCATGGAGTGGGGGCATTGGTGCAAATCAGAAAGTCCAAATTGAGAAGAATCTAGAGTCTGATGTCAAAGGGCAGCAGCAGCAGCAGCAGCAGCAGCAGAAAACATACCCACTCCAGAAATAAGAGCCAGAAAGAGAAAAAAAGCTAGAGAGAATTTCTTCCTATTTCTCTTTTGTTCCATCCAGCCTAGTCAATTGAATGGTTCCCATCCACATTGAGTGGGGTGGGGGGGGGTAGTCCCCTCTCAGTTTGTTGACCTACCTACCAATCTTTTATGGAAACACTCTCAATGACACAGTCAGAAGGAAATTGCATGGAAATGGAAGAAAACCCTCATCGTTATACGAAATCACATATATGAGGTTGTGAGGGGAAAGTGGGGGGAAGGGAGAGAACTGAACAACAACAGATGAGGTAGAGAGGGAAGATGGGAGGGGAGGGGAGGGGGGATAGTAGGGGATAGGAAAGGCAGCAGAATACAACAGTCACTAATATGGCATTATGTAAACATTGTGAATGTGTAACTGATGTGATCCTGCAATTTGTATTTGGGGTAAAAATGGAAGTGCATAACTCACTTGAATCAAATGTATGAAAGATGAAAAAAAAAAAAAGAAGGAATGGTTTACCAATCACTTAGGTATCCCTCCATCTGATCAAGTTGACACCCAAAATTAACCATCAAAGAGATATCCGAGAAAAAGAATTTAAGAGCACAACAGAAAAAGAAAAAGAAATTGATAGCATCTAAGACTTTACATTTATTGTATCCTCCCAAACCCCTTTCTTTCTCCTCACACCACTCTCAAGCCACTATCTGTCCCACCTCATAAAATACCAGCCTTAGGCTAGGTGTGGTGGCACATGTTTAGAATTCCAGCAACCAGAAAGCTGAGGCAAAATGATCAGAAGTTCAAGGCCAGCCTCCACAAATTAGCAAAGCCCTATCTAAAAAAAGAAAAGTGAACTAAAATGAAAATGACTGGGGATGTAGCTAAGGGGCAAAAAACTTGACTAGCATGTATGAGGCCCTGGATTCTATCCCCACTATTGCAAAATCAAACCAAAGCAAAACAAAATACCTCATCCTTACAGTTTTCCAGTTGCTCAAGACAAAAATCTAGAAGACATGCAATTCATTATCAAGTCCTGTCCACTCCATCTCCAAAATAAAATCCAAATCCAAATCTAACCACTCTATACAACTACTACTCTCATCAAGGCTATCCATGTCTCAGACTGAAAAATTTCCTAATTAGCCTTCCTTTTTTTACTTTGACACTCCCTCATGATTCATTTTCCATATAGGGACTAAAATTATCTTTTAAAAATATCTCAACTTTGGGCTGGGGTTGTAGCTCAGTGGTAGAGTACTTGCTTTGCACGTGTGAGGAACTGGGTTCGATCCTCAGCACTACATAAAGACAAATAGAATAAAGGTATTGTGTCCATCTACAACTAAAAATATTAAAAAATATATCTCAACTTCAATGTTTTACTAAAATACAATGAATAAAATCCATATTACATGGTTTGCAAAGCCCTATATGATAAGGTCTCCACTGACCTCTTCAACCTCACCTTGTACCACTCTCCCATGCCTTCACTTGAATGAACTGGCATTCTTTTTCAAAAAATATTTTTTAGTGGTGTCAAGCACTCCACTACTGAGCCACAACCCTGGCCTTGTACTGGCCTTCTTTCTGTTTCTCTAATGTTGAATTCATTTCCACTCATGTCCTATGCGTTTGTGATTGTTCTACCTCTTTAAATATTTATCTCCTCTGGTTTCAGTTCAAATGTTACCTTCTCAAATGGACCTTTCCAGATCAGAATATCTAAAATAGCCCATCAATTCCACATTGCTTTTGTATATCTTCTTATTTTATATTCTTCATTCTTACTAAAACATGAATTATATTGTATACTTATTTCTCTCCTTATATAAAACTATCTTTTTTTCTCCATAGAAGGTAATTTTCATGAGAAAGCAATCCTTGTCTATCTTGTTTGTCACAATGCCTGAGAGATACATATATCTGTTGAATGAATAAGTGAATAGATGGATAAATGAATAAAACATACTAATTGATCAAACCAAAAACATATCACCAATAGTATAGAAAGGAAAATTTCTTGTCACCTGAGGTAGAAGAAATGAAGTTAGGAGGGTCCCAATAGATCTGGAGATAGGGGGTTTTTGCAAGTATTATTTGAAGAGGGGCCAAAGTCATCAGCAAAGAAAAATGGGACATCTTTTCATTATTTTCTGAACAGCAATGTATAATCTATTTGCAACATTTTCCTAATGTATTTTCCCTGACATAGCCAGTGTTGCCAGCAACTCTAGCTCCAGATTTTCTGTATCAGTTTTTACTCACCAATTAATTATTCCTTTCCTCTTATGTCTGCTATACACTTTACAGTTTACAGAACTTCATTTGCCTTCATGAAGCAGGTGACAAGAGAGCTGACATAGGAAAGACCCCTTCTCTGTTATCTGCTAAAATCATACCATCTGCCCCATGCAGAGGGCCTAGCCCTTTTCATCTTGCATCTGTGAACATAGGAGAAAAAGCTGCTTTTCTTGTCTTTGGCACTGTATATAAGCTTGTACTTATTCTGGACTTTAATCCTCATGAAAATCCAAGTACTCATTGAACACAGCCTTCATTATGTGCTACCACCACCAATCTCACTCCATCTGTTCTTTTCATGTTCTCTTGATCTAAGCTCAACCATTCTGGCTTCCTTTTCTTCCTCTTTTATTTGCATAATTTATAATTTTCAGAATTTGCTAACCCTTTTGAGCCATCTTCTATTTTCATAGTTTCTGGCCATGAGATCATACCTAGCTTATCTCTAAACTTTCTGCAAATTCCTTTCACAGAGTGTAGGACAGTATCTTTTGCTCGTTATTTTAGCCCTTTTGCCCTCAGTTTCTATCTATTGCTGACACCAGATTTCTAAATTCCTAATCCATTACTATTCTTACTATATGCTCTAGGCAAAAAGGCTTAATATTTGTAGGAGTACCTCCGTGAATTTTCAATAAATTTGGGTTCTAAAAGCAAACTGCTTCTTACATCACCACATTGTGGATTTTCTGAGCAGAAAAGAAGAAAATATATGCGTGGACAGATGATAGATAAGTAGATAGGAAGAAGTTAGATCAATAAATCTCACATCTCATGGGTAGTATAACCACCCACAAATTCAGTGATTCACTGGAAAAATTCACATGATACAACATAAAGGTATACCCATGGCCAAAATTTATTACAGCAAAGGACATAGTGCAAGAACACCAGCAAAAAGATATCCAGGGGCAAAGGAGGAGAGTGAGATCAAAAACAAGTTTTCGTATCCTCCCTCTGTGGGATTGCATGGGCTTTTTTTTCTCCAGGTTCAAACAGCAGGAACATTTGAAAGATGTCTTTGACCAGGGCAGTTCTCGTCAAAGTATCTTACAATTCACAGTTCTTAAAGAGAGCTGTTCATGTAGGCTCATATCAGGTAGTCCTGGACTGGACCTCAAACCAGGCAGCAGGAGCACATTGTAAATGTTCATGTTTACTTTAGACATGCCTAGAACCTGGTTCATCTTGACCCACTACTTCAGGAATACATAATAACATTGTCACTCAGTTTTTGGATATTCTAAAAGATTGATTTTCTGAGTCATTGCCAATTGTTATAGAGATCAAAGAAAAGTAAGGATGAAATTAAATAGACCTCTAAGATAAGTCATATGAAAGAGTTTATATATATAAGAGTTAACTCAGAGGTCTATGTTCAGAAATTTCATACACACACATAGACACACACACTCATATGCACACACACATATATCTCTTACATATATGTAATATAACACATAAATCTATAGCATAGATAGCATATTATATATACCTATATATGTACGTATCTATAGCTAATAATAATGTATATATATTACATTATAGATGTATAACTTCTAAGTACTGAGCTCTATGTGCGTCACATATTTCATATTACTTGACACAACAATTCTGTGAAATGGATACAATTATTTCTATTTTGCAGATGAGAAAACTGAGACACAAAAACTTAAAGGATAAGTAATCAAGTAATCATCTTTTAGAGGTGAAATGTATGCTCATATTTTTCTAAATCCACCACATTTCAAGGTCAGATGGACTTGGAGCAGGTAAATGAGGATTGGTCAAATTGAATAAAGTCATATATTTTAAAAGTGTCTTTGTATCCAATATTTTTGTAGAATCTCATGGGGTTCCCTGAAACTCAACTGATATTGAATGGAATGCTACTCAGAGTCACTGATGAAGGATTGAGTTTGCTTTTCCAGCAAAGACACTTATCCTGTCCTTCAGCCTTCATTTAATTAAGCTACTTCGAGAAAAACTCAAAAGAGGCATTTTTTTTTAAGAGTTGCATTGTTCCCCCTAGAGTGCAGCTTGTATACGGAGTTTTATAAAACTGCCTTTAGGCTATGAAACAAGAACCAAATGAAGAAGGATGAAAGAGCTAAGGGAGGGTTTATTTGTTCATGTATATGGTAAAACTGGGTTATATCCCAAGTCCATTATTTCCTGATTCCAGCATATTATTCCCAGGCCTTTGGTTTTCTGTCAGAAGTCAACCAGCTGAAGCCTAGGCCAAATCCCACCTAGCTTATTTTTGTACATTAAATTTTGTTGAAACATAATCATTGTTTGTTTATGCCTTGTCTATGGCTGCTCTATGCTACTGCAGAGAATTGAGAAGTTGGGGACAGAGACTGTATGGTCCTGTGGAATCTAAAATATTTACTTTCCAGAAAAAGGTTGCCAATCCATAGAGTAAAGAAACAAAAATATCTTCTTGTGGGCTGGGGTTGTAGCTCAGTGGTAGAGCACTTACCTGCATGTGTGAGGTACTGGGTTCGATCCTCAGCACTGCATAAAAATAAATTTAAAGAAAGGTATTGTATTCATCTACAACTTAAATATTTTTTTTAAAAAAATCTCTTTTTGTGGATATTTGTGGTAATGCTTCCTAAGGATCTCAGCCTATGAAAGAAACTTTTCAGAGGTTTTAAGACAGTTTCTTTGTATTTGATTGGCTATCTTTTTTGTTTTTCAAAGTTTTCTTTATTAGTGCATTTTAATTATACTGAATAATTCATTTCCTTGTGGCACAATACATTCAAATAACATACTTTGGTCATGTAATCCTGTCCACTCTCCCCCTTCCCCTTTCTTGTCCTCCATCCTCTTTCAATCCCCTCGCTGTTCTTTTGTAGTGTCCTTATTATTTTCATGTCCTCTTTTTATTTTCCCCCCGATTCTGCACATGAGGAAAAGTGGGCTACTCTTTTTCTGAGTCTGGCTTATTTTGCTTAACATTAGGATTTCTTTCTTAATTGCTTTAGTGTGCTTAGAAAGCCTTTGCTGAAGAGTCCTTAGGGACATTTTATAAGCCACTGAAAATGTACTTCTATTTACTTTGTTTCTTATAAATTTCATCTGAACTTTTAAAATAAAATCTTACCTTTTCTCTTTTTATATTACTTTAAATGGGGTTTTACATGGGGCAAAATCATAGTTCTGCACAGGTGCCTTTAGCTGTTCTCCCTAAAAAAAAGAAAGAAAAGAAAATGTAAAACAGTGTTGTCATTTCATTCTAGTTTAAATGGGAGGAGATTATTATGATTTGGAAAAAAAGTTACACTTATAAATAATTTCTTATCCTTGTTTAAAATGCCCATCTAGATACTTAGCACACTCACTCAAAGTTTGCCAATAAGCATTTCTTTCTCTGGAAAATTATACCCTCCCTGGCCTTCATGTTACCTGTTTTTAATCTTATAATGATGGCACCAGTGCAATGTTATCATTACAGAATTGATACAGCTTTGTCAGGGTCAAAGCCAAACACTTCAGCTATAAGAATTCAGAAGTGCTCCATAATCATCTTAATTCAGTTGGAGTTTATGTCCAGGGTTATTATCATAGAATGCAGCATTTTCTCATCCTGCTGGTAAATATCTTCATATTTCGTGCAGATGCTACCTTTGCTGGCCTGTCTTGGTTATTTTGGCTGCTGCATGGAATTTCTTATCATTCAGCACAGTTCTGTGCAATCATCTCAGACAGTTTCCTTTCCCTTGGCAACCATTTTAGGGAGGTTAAGAACTTATACTTGAAATCATTGCTTCTAGTCACCTCACGAACTGAAAAGTTAAAGTTTTAGTTCCACAAATTAATAAGGTCAAGGAACTGACTTAATTTTAGTGCTTTTCAGATCCTGTAGGAGAAAATATGTACAAGGTCATAGTTTCCAATATTTGATGACTTTAAAAATTAAGCCATCTACCGCTCATCTAATTATAGACTTAAAAGAAAAGAAGAACAGAAATAATAATTAGGAATAGGCTTATAATGTAATCCTTTTGTGTGCTTAATTCTAGGCAATTTCTATTGTTCTGTAACATTTTATTAAATTTTATGGAAGAAAGCTCAATGAGGTACCAAAATAAAAAAAAAAAAAATCTGAGACAAATTTAATTCGATTAGTTTACATCAAGAGAAGATTTCAAAAGTCTTCTCTTAGTATTTTATTATTTTAAATTGCTTTTCCTAATTAATTTTAACTTTGTGATAGAGGCAGTCATTCTTGTCAAAGTATATCTTTATAGAAGATAAAGCTAATTCCCACCCCAATTCCTAATCTACAAAAACCCCAGAGACTCTCCAGAAACAATCTACTGACTCAGTCTATGCTGAGCTAAAATTTTTGGAGAAGCCTTGTAGATAGATACCAGGAGCAAAAATGGATCTGGAGACTGAATTTACATATGATTGAAAAATTCTATCAAACAACTGGCCATTGAAAACAACCCACAGTGGCTGGGGGTGTAGTTCAGCGGTAGAGCACTAGTCTAGCATGTGTCAGGCCCTAGGTTATATCCCCAGTACCACAAAACAGAAAAAAATTAAATTCACTAGTAACTGAGTACATACAAGAATCAATCCAAAGAATTATTACCATATTGGCCCGTTTTTTGCCCTCCAAATTAGTTTTTGCAAATATTTCATAGCTCTTCAGAAAAGATATACTTCTACTAATTTTCAGAATTTGAGGCATTAAGCAGCTACCTGCCCATGTTTCTCTGTTAGAGCAACCAGAATCCATGAGGGTTTTTCATTTATTTAATTTATCTCATATTTAGCACAACCAATGTCTGGGGATGACTATACTAAAGAGATGAATAAACCTAATGTCTTGTCCTAAAACATCCAGAAGATCTGCTTTCTGCCCTTTTCCATCAATCCAAATGCAAACATATACACAGGAGTTTGAGTAAATCTCTATTTCCATAGAAACCAAGAAAAACACAAGGCATACAAGATCATAATGTCAAGATAAGAAGGAAAAACATAAAGGATTTGAGAAAGCAAATACTAAATATGAAAATGACTAAAAGAAAATTAACTACATCTCATTATCTTATTTGTCTTTATCTGTTTAAAAATCAAAACAATGCAACACAGAGGTCCATTTCAATGTTCATGTTAATAAAAGACAAAAGCAATTTCAAATATTTATACTGAGAATCTATCTGAAGGTATTTAAACTATTGCAATTATAGATTAGAGAAATTTATAAAAGAAACAGATGTGATTTCTAACATCATTTTGTTGTTGTCCTGTTAAGGATATGTTCAGTTAATGTGAATAATATATTAAAGAATCTAATATTATTATAACTGTAATGAGTGTATCATGAGTTCATGGACTCCCATAATCTTACCTCCAAAGTATGTGACTAGTTGTTTTTTTTTTCTTCTTTTTTCTTTTCTTTTTCTTTTGTTTTCTTTTGGACCTAGAGTTGAACCCAGGGGCACATAACTACTGAGCTACATCTCCAGCCTTTTTCAAATTTTTTTTTTTAAATTTTAAGACAGGGTATCACTAAGTTTTTGAGGGCCTTGCTAATTTGCTGAGGCTGGCCTCAAACTTGCAGTCCTCTTGCCTCAGCCTCCCAAGTTGCTAGAATTATAGGAATGTACTACCATACCAGCTAGTATGTGACTTTGATATGTAAAATAAATTGATATTTTAGTTGTTTGTGCATTTGAATCCATGAGGGTTTTCATTTATTTAATTTAACTCATATTTATCACAATGTACAAATGTGTATGTGTGAAGAAAGATGGATGGCTGGGCCCAATCAAAAAACAAGCCAAGATCTCCACTTTCAAGGAAAAAAGTATTTCTTGAATGTGAAAATTTGCCCATATAAAAGAGTAAATTATACATGTGTAAATGAGTAGTATACTAGTGATGAAGAAATCCACATGAGCCAGGGTTAACTAAATGCTGAGGGACTGATAAGATTTGAATAAACAGAGAGGCAAAAATGGGCACTAAATGTTTAAAGACAATAAGGACTCTGAGCTGATGATTTCCTAACATTTATAAATGCTTAAGTGGAAATAAAGTGAAAATACAGGTATGTATTCATTTATAAATGTTAAATTAAAAGGAAAAAAATTATTTCACAGACCCTTCTCATAGCCATAAGGAGTCTTTGAGGGCAAAAAAATCAATCTTCTTAATTGTTTTTCTCTTTTCAAGGGTGTCTAATTCAAGCTCTGACATCCTGATGCTTCCCCTAGTGAGAAAAGTGTGTCAATTTATATCACAAAAGGGTACCCTTAGAGGACACAGTTGCTATTTGTGACTTAGTTCTTGAGAGTAATTATTAGTTAAATCTCATTCAAAATTCATTTTAATGGGGCTCTGAGACCAAATCAGAAAGCTGGAAGTTTAGTACAAACTTTTTATTGCATTTAATCAGAATTTTGAAGCTGCGATAAGATTTCAAGTAATGTGCTTAGCATTATTTATTCAGATCAAAAAACATAAGATAGTTTCTTATTCATAATCTATGAAATTAGCTACAGTGTACAGAGCTGAGTCAAAAGTAGGTCTACCTTGCTATAATCTCTGAGTTTATCCAATCCATCATTTTTACTAATGCCATAGATTTCAAAAGTTTGAGAAACAATTCTAAATTCTTTAATAAAATATAATATATTGGATTTATACTTACAATGTACAAAGTTACAGTTAAGCCATTGCTTGCATTCTAACAATGAGAACATTCAAAGTAAATAGTAAAATCATAATTTTTATAACTCATCAGAGAGCTCAGGACATGAATGTAGCTAAAATAATCTCCAGAAGTGATAATAAGTACTTCCTTGGAAAGAAGAAATTCATAGGTTGCTTTTATTGAAAGCATGCAGGAGGTGGCAAACAGAATCAGACAAAGACTGCAGAAAGGAAAAACCAGAAGAACTTTGAAAAAACTTTTGAAGGCAAAGTACAGGTGGACATGATAGATGAGCATCTCTTGCAAGCAGCAACAATAGAAAGCAAACTTGCAATCATGTCCTATTCACCCAGCAACTCTTTCCCATGGGCCTTCACTGATTACACAGAGGAAGTATGCTAAAGGCAGGCGCAAAGCCAGAGAGCTAAAAATCACTTTGATGCGCTCTGGCCCTTCACTGAATGCACCCAAGTGAAGGTTGGCAGCAGATCAGCCACATAGAGACCCCCACAGTGCTGAAAGCAAGGGGGAAGATTGTAAAGAAAAGAGAACTTCCCATAAACTCAAAAGACTGAGCAAAAACTGTAAAGCATTAAAAAAAAAAAAAAAAAAAAAAAAACTCCAGTCACACCAGTGTACAACTTTCCAGCAATTCTGAGGAAATGGATTTAACCCCATCCTGAAAACAATTAAATCCAGTGACAAACTGAATCCGAATGAATTGGAAACAAAGCCCAACACTCAGTCTGACAGAATAAATATAGGTTTTTCCTATGTGTAGAGATTATTTACTTCAGTCATTATTTTTCTTGAACATTTAATGTCTAACAACTAGCAAAAGTTAAAACGATTAAAAAAAAACAGAAAAAATTGACACTTGAATGAGAATATAGAGAGTTAAGGGCAACAAATGAAATGATGGACAAGGTGTTGAAATTAACATAGAATGCTTCTAAAATAAGTATTATTATTAAAGGATCTGGCATGCATTAACAGAGGTGAAATTTCATTAGATAAATAGATACTATAAACTATCAAGAAGCCAGTCAGCATGCATTAACAGAGGTGAAATTTCATTAGATAAATAGATACTATAAACACAAAATAAAAGCTGGGTGTGGTGGTGCACGCTTTTAATCCCAGTAGCTCAGAAGGCTGAGATAGGAGGATTGTGATTTCTTTTTTTTTTATCCATAATATATTTTATTTTTTTATTTATTCATTTTTTTTAATTTTTATTGTTGGTTGTTCAAAACATTACATAGTTCTTGATATATCATATTTCACACTTTGATTCAAGTGGGTTATGAACTCCCATTTTTACCCCGTATACAGATTGCAGAATCACATTGGTTACACATCCATTGATTAACATACTGCCATACTAGTGTCTGTTGTATTCTGCTGCCTTTCCTATCCTCTACTATCCCCCCACCCCCCTCCCCTCTTCTCTCTCTACCCACTCTACTGTAATTCATTTCTCCCCCTTGTATTTTTTTCCCTTTCCCCTCACTTCCTCTTGTATGTAATTTTGTATACCCCTGAGGGTCTCCTTCCATTTCCATGCAATTTCCCTTCTCTCTCCCTTTCCCTCCCACCTCTCATCCCTGTTTAATGTTAATCTTCTTCTCATGCTCTTCCTCCCTACTCTGTTCTTAGTTACTCTCCTTATATCAAAGAAGACATTTGGCATTTGTTTTTAAGGGATTGACTAGCTTCACTTAGCATAATCTGCTCTAATGCCATCCATTTCCCTGCAAATTCTATGATTTTGTCATTTTTTAATGCAGAGTAATACTCCATTGTGTATAAATGCCACTTTTTTTTTATCCATTCGTCTATTGAAGGGCATCTAGGTTGGTTCCACAGTCTTGCTATTGTGAATTGTGCTGCTATGAACATCGATGTAGCAGTGTCCCTGTAGTATGCTCTTTTTAGGTCTTTAGGGAATAGACCGAGAAGGGGAATAGCTGGGTCAAATGGTGGTTCCATTCCGAGCTTTCCAAGAAATCTCCATACTGCTTTCCAAATTGGCCGCACCAATTTGCAGTCCCACCAGCAATGTACAAGTGTACCCTTTTCCCCACATCCTCGCCAGCACTTGTTGTTGTTTGACTTCCTAATGGCTGCCAATCTTACTGGAGTGAGGTGGTATCTTAGGGTGGTTTTGATTTGCATTTCTCTGACTGCTAGAGATGGTGAGCATTTTTTCATGTACTTGTTGATTGATTGTATGTCCTCCTCTGAGAAGTGTCTGTTCAGGTCCTTGGCCCATTTGTTGATTGGGTTATTTGTTATCTTATTGTCTAATTTTTTGAGTTCTTTGTATACTCTGGCTATTAGGGCTCTATCTGAAGTGTGAGGAGTAAAAATTTGTTCCCATGATGTAGGCTCCCTATTTACCTCTCTTATTGTTTCTTTTGCTGAGAAAAAACTTTTTAGTTTGAGTAAGTCCCATTTGTTGATTCTAGTTATTAACTCTTGTGCTATGGGTGTCCTATTGAGGAATTTGGAGCCCAACCCCACAATATGTAGATCGGAGCCAACTTTTTCTTCTATCAGATGCAGAGTCTCTGATTTGATATCAAGCTCCTTGATCCATTTTGAGTTAACTTTTGTGCATGGCGAGAGAAAGGGATTCAGTTTCATTTTGTTGCATATGGATTTCCAGTTTTCCCAGCACCATTTGTTGAAGATGCTATCCTTCCTCCATTGCATGCTTTTAGCCCCTTTATCAAATATAAGATAGTTGTAGTTTTATGGATTGGTTTCTGTGTACTCTATTCTGTACCATTGGTCCACCCGCCTGTTTTGGTACCAGTACCATGCTGTTTTTGTTACTATTGCTCTGTAGTATAGTTTGAAGTCTGGTATCAGCGACGAATCCTCTGAAATGGAAATGAGGACAACCACTCCATTCACAATATCCTCAAAAAAAAAAATAAAATAAAATACTTGGGAATCAACCTAACAAAAGAGGTGAAAGACTTATACAATGAAAACTACAGAACCCTAAAGAGAGAAATAGAAGAAGATCTTAGAAGATGGAAAAATATACCCTGTTCATGGACAGGCAGAACTAACATCATCAAAATGGCGATATTACCAAAAGTTCTCTATAGGTTTAATAAAATGCCAATCAAAATCCCAACGGCATTTCTTGTAGAAATAGAGAAAGCAATCATGAAATTCATATGGAAAAATAAAAGACCCAGAATAGCAAAAACAATGCTAAGCAGGAAGTGTGAATCAGGCGGTATAGGATTGTGATTTCAAAGCCAGCCTCAGCAGCATGGAGGTACTAAGCAACTCAGTGAGACCCTGTCTCTAAATAAAATACAAAATAGGGCTGGGGATGTGGTTCAGTGGTTGAGTGCCCCTGAGTTCAATCCCTGGTACCAAAAGAAAAAAAAAGTAAAAATAAAACAAAAACATAGATACAAGTGAAAATGCAACATTGAAAATTATAATATTGGAGATCTTCCTTCAAATTTACTCTTCATTAAATTTAGTGAGTTTTTAAAATACAACCTGCTGGATACAACAGAGGAAAATATCATTGAATTGCAACAAAAGTGAAACAAAAAGAGCCAAGCACATGAGATCTGTAGAAGTAACAACATGTGTCATAATACATGTTTAATTAGAGTCCCAAAGAGAAGGAGAGAGAGAGAGAGAGAGAGAGAGAGAGAGAGAGAGAGAGAGAGAGAGAAAAGAAATATGGGACAAGAAAGCAGCTAAAAAGCTTTTTAAAATAATGAATGGTATCAAGTCACAAAACTACAAATTTCAGCTAACCCTGTAAAGGATCAATACCAAGATTTCATAGTCAAACTGATTGAAACTAAACATAAAGAAATTCATTTTTTAAAAATCTTATTTATATTTGACATTTACAAATCAGACATTTCTGGGTGTGATGTGATGTTTTCATACATTGTATAGTGATCAAATCAATACAATTCTTGGTAGCTATCAGAATAGAGAAGAAATATTGCATAAAAGGATACTATGACAAGAATGATGGCTGACTTTTTGATATGAATGACCAAGCAGAAAACAAAATGAAGTAACATTAGTTGTAAAATGCACAGGGAGAAAAGATCTGCCAACCAAGAATTCTATATTCAGCAAAAATGTCCTTCACACATGACAGCAAAATAAATACATTTTTAGATAGACAAAAACTGAGATAATCCATCTTTGGCATACAATGCAAGCGATGCTGAAAGAATCACTTCAGGCTAAATGGAAATGACATATACAATTATTTGAAATCCCAATCTGTAGGAAGAAATTAAAAGCAGCAGAAAATGTAAAAATGTGGCTGATTACAAAAGATCTTTTAAAAATTTTCCTTATTATACATACATATTACATATCTTTAAAAGACTATTAATCAAATAAAAGGAAAAAACTGTATTGGGAGTTTATAAAATTAAATAAATGCAATAAATTAATAAAATACATGATTTTAAGGGCAGAAAGGTAAGCAAATCTAAATGGAATTATCCTACTGAAAGGTACTTGCATTTTTCATAAAACAGTATAACATTTTTTGAAAGTTGCTTGTAATAAGTTAAAGATCCATACTCTAAACTCCTTAGGAAATATTAAAATAATATAAAATAATAAAATTAAGGGGTTAGGGGTATAGGTCACTGGGAAAAGCACATACTAAGCATGCCCAAGGTCTAGAGTTTGGTTCCCAGAACCAAAATAATAATAATAAAATTAAATTAGTACAGGGGATAAAATTAAACATTTGAGAAATGCCAGAAAAGAAAGGAAAAGTAGAACAAAGAACAGATGGATCAAATAAAAAAGAAATGCCAAAATGGTAGGCTGATTCACAAACATATGATAAATTATAAATGAATTAATCCTACAACTAAAAGCAGATATTGTCAGAATCACTAAAAAATAGACCCAATTATATGGAGTTTACAGATATACCCTTGAAGTATAAAGACACAGGGTGAAAGTAACAGGGTGGAAATCTTCATAGGATACAAACTTTAAGCATATAAAAGCTGATAAGTAAATCTCAAAGTGTATTTCAAGAAAAATCACATCATCATAGATAAAGAGACTACCAGTTATGAGTCAAATTATCAAGAATGTACAAAAGATCTAAATGTGAGTCCATCTAATAATCAATAGGGTTTCTAAATATGTGAAGTAAAAAATGTAGTGAACTAAAGGGTAAATTAAATGGACCTAGCAGCTTGGAAGGCTGAGGCAGGAGGATTTTGAGTTCAAAATCAACCTCAGCAAAAGAGAGGCACTAAGCAACTCAGTGAGACCCTGTCTCTAAATAAAATACTAAGTAGGTCTGGGGATGTGGCTCAGTGGTCGAGTGCCTCTGAGCATAAGGAGTAATTTCGTGACTGTAAGCATTCTAAATTTAGAAATCAATACACAGACTTGACATCAGCAGGTATAGCAAAGTAAAGACTCCAAAATATCCTACCTTATAAAATCAGTAAGATCATAGGCAAAAATTTTCAGAATCAACATTTTAAATTTTTTGAAAATTAGCAAAAGACAAAAATCCCAGGAATATTCGTTCAAGAGAAGAAGTTGAATCTCAGTAGAATAGCGGGACTTGTGCTCGCCTAATACTAATCATCCTCTCTTCTGCCGTGTGATAGCCTTGAAAACGAGTAATGACACCAGAAGAGTCAGAATAGTATTTCCACCAAAGGTTAACTTCTACTTACTTGACAGTATTAGTCCTTTGTGGGGGTTATTTAGAAAATTGTAGTCACAAGGCTTTTTAAAATTTGATATTTCCCAGAAGTCTCAACCTTCTGGAACTCTCTTTTTTTTTTCCTGGAGGTGTTTCCCAAAAACTATCAGTGACTATTCTTTCATTTTGCAACTGCCTAAAGTGGCTAACCAGAATTCTTAAAAAATAAAAGATGGAGAATGAGACTTCAGAAGGGCAACGAAAAGCTTTAGCCTATTCTTGGGCATCTAGAAGGCTCTGCACATATGTAGGGCTGTGTGTATATTTAGAGAAGACCTGAGATGTCCCTTAAGCTCTCATACCTGGCTGGCCTTGAGCTTATGTACAATCAGGAAGTAAGAAATAGAGGTAGAATTGTAAATTACCTGCCTATGCATTGAAGATGTGCCCTGAGACACATACTAAGACTCTGCAGAGACTGGAAGACTTATTAGTTCCAAAGATTTAAGGACAAAAATTAGTACCAGAATACAGGACTCAGGAGAAACCAGTTTTGCTTGCACCTTAATCTCAGGCTTGTAACCTTTGGAATTGTGAGAAAATGAATTTCTGTATTTAATCCACTCCATCTGTTATATTACATTATCAGCCCAGGCAGACTAATAGGATCCCCTCTAGTGAATTTTTCATTACTGTTGCTGTACTTATTTCACTTACCATAATGTTCTCTATGTTCATCCATGTTGTCACAAATGACAGGATTTCTTTCTTTTTAAGTCTGATCCATAGCTTGCCTATGGTGAATTGTGCTACAATGAGCATGGGGATGCAGACAGTCTCTGTGATGTACTCATTTCATTTCCTTTGGGTATATACCCAGAAGAGGAATTTCGGGTTCTATGGTAGTTTTAGTTTTAATTTCTGAAGAAAATCCATACTGTTTTCCATAATAGCCACACCAATTTACATTTCCACCAATAGTACATAAGAATTTCCCTTTTTTCTACATCTTTGCCAATAATTATCTCTTCTCTTTTTGGTAATAGCCATCCTCTAGCCTTTTCTATATATATATATCACAATCCACACTAGATCCAAATATGACTGCTTTCAGTTCCTAGAACATGTAATATTCTTTCTTGCCCAGAGATCTCTACACACATTCTTGTTGCTACTTAAGATGTTCTCCCTGACCTTCCTTCATCTAGTTAGCTTCTGTTTATTTTTTAAGTTTCACCTTACCATTCTTTTTTGGGGAAGCATTTATGGGCTGTTTACTTCATTAAGCCCCTGACCGTGTGTCATTACCCTAGACTTACACTCATGTTATTTTAATTGCATGTTTGTTACTGGTCTCCACCAATAAGTTGAAAACTCCATGAAATCAGACCCTGTAAATGTCCTACTGTTCATTTCTGTATACCCAGTGCCTAGCACAGTGCCTAACATGTGGTAGTTGATTAACAAACAGGCAATAAAGGTAGCATTCTATCAGACCTCAGAAAGAATCCTGTGTCAGAATTGCTGTTCACTTGCCTAATAAGAATTCTCAATGAACAATAAATTTACACACATCATCATGACTTTATAGTTTAGATAGGCATATTTTTGATTAAGCAACATTGCCACATATGATTAGTGGTAACAAAAGTGCATACATTTCCCCTAAGCAGTTTCTTTGGTGCCTTAGAACCGAAAGATTTAAAAAAAAAGACTCAGGAGAAAAGTGGATATAATTAAGAATGAAATTCATTTCATTCCATAAAGCACCATACACTCTGAGTAGAATGATTATTTCACCTACATCCTCTAAAATTTCAGGAAGTAACCTAAGGGCTAATTTCAGAATGTTCCAGGAGACAAGCTGAAGGCCGAGGAAGGGAAGCAGGTGCTTCCTAGAAACATCCAAGTTAGAAAAGGCTGGTCTGGGATTCCACTGTTTTTTTTTTTTTATTAAGAAGAAAATTAAGGGTGTTTCCTGGGAGCTACTGTTTGGATAATCAAACCCAAGATTTCTAAGTATATCAGAGTCACTGATGTTTGGGGAAAACAGTATTGACATTAATTTTGTTTCATATAAATTTGACAAAAATCCCTACAAGTTTTCATTTTATGTTTTAGGATGTAAAAAGAGGCTTTGTTGCCTTCCACATGAGAAAGTCAAAATTTTAAGTATTTAAAATGCTCTTTATAACGAATGTATTGTTAAATGCTTTGGGAAAAATATTACTGTCATTGCCATTCTTCTCCTGTGTAAAAAAAATAATGTATTCTTATCATAGCTGGAGTGTTTACCTACTGACTTGTGAATTTCCATAAATTTGGCTGTAGACATTTTTATTCTTGATGGACATGCCTAGAAAGTTTGTCATCTACTTAATTTCTTCCTTCATATAGCCAACTTTGTACAGAGCTTACTTTCTGATATTATTTTTTAGGCACTAGGAAGGCCAGCTGTTTAATATAATAGCTATATTCCATTAAATTAGAGATAGATAAAATAACCAACGATCACATCAAGCAACAATGTTACAGTCTAGACTACAGATAATACAATTTCTATCCTTTTGTGGTATTTTGCAAAATCAAAGTTATTCTCAGAAGCTGGAAAAATATAATTAAGTCAATGCCTTAGTGTCTGTGGTTTACCTGGTTAGAACAAAAAGAGCATGTAATTTACTGAAGAGGCATAAATAAGAAAGGACTTATTCAAAGGATTTTTTTTAGATATTTGAAAAAGCAGATTAAAGCTAATTTTGAGCAATATGATTTTTCTATATTAAATATTAAACTGGGCCTACTTTGGGACAATGACAAACAATATTTTTTTCTTTATGTTCTAGCACTTTTAGATGAGCAGTAGACACAGCATCCATAATGAATTCTTAACAATGGTTTTTTTTTTGCTTAAAAAGCAAGGCTTTGACTTTATTCTCTGCTGTGATTATGTGTCTTCACCTTTACTTATATGAAGGTTAAAGTAAATGTCTAAATTATTACCAGAGTGAATAGCAAACTCCATCAATAGAAGAGAATAAAGAGAATAGAGAATAGAAGAAGGAGGAGGAGGAAGGTGAAAAGAACAGGTAATGGGAGGAACAAAGAGAGGAATTAATGTAATGTATGGGAAATAAAAGAGGAAAAGTGCTGGATTCTTGCTTTTACACTACCTTTAAAATTCAAGCTACAAGAGTGCACTACAAGGAAGATTCTTTAATAGTAAGAAAATAGCAGAAATTGTTATTTTTTTCCAACCTTATTCTGGTGAGACAAGTATGATAAGCTTCCTACTCTGGCACCACATTATTTTTCATTTGCTTGAGAGCAAAATTCACAAAAAAATGTCATTTCTCTTACATTAGCTCCACTGGCCATCATTAATTCTATTTCCTCAGCTTTTCATGTGAAACTATGGCAATCAGTTTTGTAAATCTTCTTATCCCTTCTCTCCTCTCATACACAATAGTCAATAATTATGCAGATATTACTTCTAAATGTATTATACTTTTTACTGTTTTCAAATTATACTGTAACAGTATGCTGTAACCAATGATGCCAAATTCTAAAAGGATATACATCTGGATCATTTGATTGGTTTTACAGTTTTTCTCACTTCTATTTAAGAATTTACTCTCAGTCTGTGCCCTAAATTTTAATGACTTTATATAAACTGGAAGTGAGGTGCCTAAAGCCACCTAACATTTTGCCAAATGTCAGAGGTTGTGCTCAGTGCTTCACAGGATATGCAAAAATCAGAATTTATCTATAGATTATCAGATGTGTAATTAACAAAAGACAAAAGAATAACTCAGGTAAACTATCTATAAAGGAACTGAGAGGCAAAGTGCTATAGGATAGAGGATCTTTTCTTTGAGATGAACAAAGAACTGTCATACTTTGGATTCATACTAAAAGATACTGTCCTAGATGGGCAGTGGGTAGAGGAATATCTTAGCTTTCCTTTTTAGATTTCTACCTATGTGTGCTTATCCCATACAATCTACTAGATTCCCAAGATGCTGTTAGGATTTCCCTTATCTTTTCCTGCCCCAGTTACCAGTGCCCTGACTCCAAACTTCTCTCTTTCCCCAGTCTCAATCTTCCAACCCCAAACTCTGTTCTATGTTCTAGGGTGAGGAGTAAAGGAGAGATGGTTTATAAGGACAGATATTCTTCTTTGAGATCAAAGTGATGCCAATTCTTAAGAAAGGATTCTAACAAAAAGTGCATAATAAACCTTAAAGAAAATCCTGATAGTCTGCCTCTGATGATTTGATCATGTCTAGCCTGCTTATTTAGAGTCATTCAAATAAGTCTTTTAAAGTCATTCATAATCTGTCCCCAACTTTGCTTTCTAGAGGAAGTCCTATTTCTCCAATTCTCAAAGGTTTCTGCTTTCCTCACTGTGCAACCAATGTACCAGGCTTTTCCTCACTCTTGATGTCTTACTCCATCTTAATAACACTCCTTCCTCTTCCAAGAACTCTCTCATAGTTGCTCCAGCCTACATTGACTTGGTCATCCACTATGCTTTCATAGTTAATATTAAACATGTATCTTCTTAGTTTGACACACATATGACTTGCTTTATCATTTCTCTGTCTCTAATGATACTTAATCTCTTTGACAGAAATAGCCTTGTTGTCAACTATATGCTGGACATATAAATAAAAAGTAAATACCTGTTAGATTGAATGAATTAGTATTCTACTATCATAGTATAATCTTTTCTATACCTGTACCTTTGTCATTATCATTCTTTCCTTTCTGTAAACAGATAGCAAGAGATTATAGTTACAAGGTTTCTATATCAATTTTGCCACTATACATGTAGACCCAGTTAGATTTTGATAATTCACAAATGATGTCTGTTCTCATACATATATCCTTTCACTCTTCCTATGAAAAAAATACAGGAACCAGATTTAACTCTGAGGTAAGAAAAATAGATCTGTTCAAAGGGCAATGTATTAATTGTCCGTTCATATGGAAGTTCAAATTGAATATCATTTTTGGATTAAATAGAGAAAAGCACCTGAAAATAATGTATCCTTAACTGGCATGATGAAAGGGAGATCTGTATCATTTAATTTACTATTAGAGCACTGGAAACTATAGTCATTTGGAAGACCTTTATGGATTTTGTAAATGTGCTGAAGCCCTGATGCAGTACTAAATCAGCTGCTACCAGACATGAATTTTACTTCCTTGTTTTCATTTCAATGAATAATTTCCATTGAGTAGTAACTAATGGAATCATAAAGAGAGGTCACTAGGCGTTGGTTTCAACAAATGTCATTTGGTGTAATAGACTTTTGAACACATTGGCAGGGAGATATATTGTTTCTAATAAATATTGGAGTAAGTTTATCCAGTTATCAAAAATATCTGTACATATGCATGGAGTATCACAACTTTAAAGAAAAGGCTAGTGCACTATAATAAATTGCAAAGAATATAAAAAGAAACTTCCAAAATCTATCTTGTTTTGTTTATTTTAAAGATAAATTTGTGTTCCTTTTTCCTCTCTAAAATGAATGAAGATACTACTTGCCAATTGAGTTTTATAGCAAGTTTTGGTTGCTCTGTGGGGCTGAAATGCATCATTAAGTAGAGATGGAACTATCAATTTTACTTACAATCTTGTAACAATTTTGTTATATTTAGATAAAAACGGAAAAAATGAATTTGAACAAAGTCTTTATAGCCACAATAAAATGAATGTTAAATGAAATGACTCAAATAACAGACAACAAAGCAAGCCTGCTTTGACTTGAAAACATTCAGATAATTCATAAAAGATAATTCATAATTCTTTTGCTTTAAATTTTTCCAATAAGTACAGCTTAAGTTAACAATAATGGTGTGCCATATTCTCCTTCTTATAGGAACTCTGAGTAACAAAGTATCTTTCAATGACAATTGTTCCCTCATCTGTTTACTTCATTTTACCTGAATGAAACAAAAATCCCAGGTTTTCAAAGAAGATATAACTTTTATTCAACAATAATTTGATTCTATTCTATTTATTTGTTTAGATAGTGTGTCCACAGATCTTCATTTTATTATTATGCTTCACATTTCACAAATGCTTTTCAGATATTCATATATATATATATATATATATATATATATATATATATATATCCTTCAGAAGATATATATTTGAATATGTATATATTAATATGTGCCAAATATTACAAGAAGAAATTATTGATGAGTTCACTATAAATTTTAATTTTTACAAAACAAAAAACACACAAAAAGGAAGTAAATAATGACAATGCTAAAATTGATAAAACAGAAAAATAAACAAAAAAGCAAAAAAGAATGTAAATGCTGTTACATTAAAGAAAAATATTAAGTAAATAAACCTCTAGAAAAATATCATAAAAGAAAGACAAGAGTAAACATTGCAAATGAAAACAATAATATATTTTAAGTTACAATTAAAATTTATAAATAATATAAAATATTAATAACTTTATATCAATATATTCAAAAACAGATGTAAGGGCAATATGTCATATAAATATTTCTTGCAAAACAGAAAAAGACTCAGAAGTAATCTAGATAGATCTATAATTATTAAAGAAGTTAAACCATATTTCAAATAATCTATTAATACCCACAAACAATCCAACAAAAAAAGGCATCAGGGTCATGCAATTTTTCAGGTTAGTCCATAAAGCTAATAGGTAATCCCTATGTTAATCATTGTATTCTAGATCATTGAAAAGGAGGGAAATCTATGTAATACAATAACTTTGATGTCCATCTGGAGGTATTTAAGTAGGTAAATTCAATGTATGGATAGATGTTAAAAGATACATTAAATAGATAGAATATACTCAAAATGCAAGCATAATAAACTTTAGAAAATCTACTAATACAAATTATAATATAAACAGATTAAAGAAACAAAAAGTATTTTAATAGATGCAGAAAACATAGTTGATGAAATTTAAAACTATTATTATTGATAAAATTTGTCTGCAAATTAGAAATCTATGGAGACTTTCTTAATTAGATGAAATGTATCTAACAAAACAAAATATAAGCACCATACTAATCACACATATTCTTGTTTTAGATATGGAGAGAAGGAATGCTAAAGTCCTATGTAAGTATGCAACCTTGGAGATCAATTTGAAAACATCTTTCAAGGCTGAATACGTGAATATCATGCTATACAACAATTACACTTCTTTTTTTAATTTATAAGTATTTTAGTGTAGATGGAAACAATACTTTATTTATTCATCTTATGTGGTCCTGAGGATCAAACCCAGTGCCTCACACATGTGAAGCAAGTACTCTACAACTGAGCCATAACCCCATCCCCTACACTTCTATTTTTATCCCAAAGAAAAACTTGTGCACCTGGGCACATGAAAAACATGTACAAGAATGTTCAATGCAGTACTGATTGAACTAAGAAAAATATGAAATAATCTCTGTTAAAGAAAAAATGGATATTTAAAAATTTCCAGTCATACAATAAATTACTAGAGAATAGGTTAAGTTAGTGAACCATGGATACTTGGATCAACCATTTAAATCTCAAAACCAAAATTAAATTGCAAAAGAAAATCACAAAACTTGTCTATATAGCATACCATTTAATTTTGACAGCATGCAACATACTGTTATATATTGGTGTGTCTACATAATAAAATTAAAAACAAACAAAAAACAAAAGAAAAATACAGACCAACCACAGTCTAGTAAATGCCTTCATGGAAAGAGGGATAGGAATGAAGGCAATGGACACTACATATGTATCCTCAGTTCTAATCTCACTTACAAATCTGTTAGTAAGGTTTGTGTCACTGTGACGAAAATACCCAGCAAGAATTACTTAGAGGAAGGAACGTTTCTTTTGGCTCATAGGTTCAGAGGTTTAGTCTATAGTCAGCTGAGACTATGGCTCTGGGATCAAGGTGAGGCAGAACATCATGGTGGAAGGGCATTGTGGAGGAAATCTATTCAACTCATGGGAGTCAGGAAGCAGGGAGGGCAGGAAACAGGGAATATGGACCCTTACAGGGCATACTTCCAGTGAGCTACCTCATCCAGCCATGCCCTACCTAAAATTACTACCCAGTCAGTGCATTCAAACTATGATGACTGATTAGTTTACAGCTCTAATAATTCAATCAGTCTCTGAATAGTGTTTCATTAGTGCAAGAGCTCTTGGGGGACACCTCATTATCCAAACCATAACAATCCCAGACTCACACATCCAATTGCTTAACCTATGCATTCATTTGAATGTCTAATAGGAATCTGAAATATCAGAGTAAAAACAGAACTTTCCCTCCTGCTTCCAGAATTGTTAACTCCTACAGAGTTTCTCACCCAATTACAATTTACCACAATTTACCCACTTGCTTGTGCCAAAATTCTTGGCAATAGTCTTGATTTGTCTTTTTCTCTGACTTTGCATATGGACCACCAGAAAACCCAGTCCTTTCTTATCTTTGAAAAACTGTGCTGAATGCAGTTACTTTTCACTGACAGAATTTGTTGACAAATTAGATGAGGAGGTGAGAGAGATATGAAGAATAGCCTCATGATTTTGAAGCTGATCAATCGAAATTAATGGACTTGGGTCATTAAATGAAATGCTATTAACTCAGGTGAATTTCATTAATTCTGATGTGGAAAGAACAGTTTGTACCAGGATGAGGGCTAGACCTAAAGGGAAAATATCCCTGAAAAGATAGGAGCAGATATCAAGGATTTAGCCTTGAAAAAGAGAACAAAATTTTTGCATAGAGCAGGAAAAAATGAAGGTTAAGATTCAGGAAAGTGTGAAATATAGTTGGGGATTTTCCAAAAGATAGTCTGTCCTTTTGAAGTATGAGGTAAAAAAGGAAGAGATGATATAGGATCAGAAAAGATAATCACTAAAGCTTGGAACAGTCACATAAAGCATCATTAGGCTGACTAGGGATGAATAGGATGATCACCAAACAGAGAGCCAAGCAGAGGCTAGAAAACATAAATCTGTAGAAGAGTTAAACCTTTTTGTCTTGAAATGAAGGCTGGTTAAAAGCTGAAGTTAAAGAGGAAACATTTATTAACATATACATTAGCCCTTAAAAATTCATAAAAGTAACCACTAGACCAAAAAGAAGTGAAATCAAACCCTTTCCTCCTTCCACATTACTAAAGACACTACTAGATATAGGTACATTAGGGACCCACCGAAGTTGTTTGAGTTTATTAGCCACAGACAGGCTTTTTCAGAAAGAGTTCATTCACCTGGTGCAATAGACCTCTGTACTTCTACCAGAAGTAATTCATATCAACAGATTAAGCCATATCTTTCTTAGAAATCTTTTGATCCTTTCCCAGTAAGGGAAATTTAAAACTTAGCCATCACTAGAACTGTGAAATGAATTGTTCATAACATTTCTTTACGTTGATCTCACAGCCTAAGGACCAGCTGTGTTGTAGGGTGAGTGACATCAAAGACACCCTTCCTTTCCTCCCCAGGTTTGCTACAGTGAATAATGTGCCCATAAAACTTCTCATTAGTTCACACAGATCACAAAGCAACATTTGTCCCCATTACCCACTTTCTGCTTTGTCCCATAAATGTGTCTTTGCATAGATAATTCAAGAGTTATGAAATCTTTCCTATAAGGATGACATACATGTAGTTTCCATCTGAGGGGTTTCTAGGACTTTGCAGACCACATTTTTTTTTTATGTGAAAAGGGTTTCTATACCAATAAGTATTGCTAAGCCTTATGTAAAGGAAAATCCAAACAACATTCTTAAGCACATGTTTCCTTTTCTCATAACAAGAATTGTAGATGCAGCTATTAAGGACTGTTGTGATTGTCTCTACAACATTCTCAGGAATCCAGATTTCCATTTTTGTGTTAATAGAATGGTTGCAGAAAAAGACAGAAGGGAGAATGGCAAACAGGGAGAATTGCCAGTTGAGTCTTGTCCATTTTAAAAACAGTTTCAACAGGAGCTCCAACCAATAAAACATCCATATAAATCTCTTTAGCCAGAATTGGATCACATAGTTGATCATAGCTACAAGCGAACAAGTGGAGCCAAGTTGTTTTGGGCCAGAGACTTTGATATTCTGAATTAAGTGGTAATTCTACAGTATTTTAGTCAGCATTTTCACTGCTGTGACTAAAAGGACCCATCCAGAACAACTGTGGAAGAGGAAAAGTTTATTTGAGGGCTCATAGTTTTAGAGGTCTTAGTCCACAGAAGGCCGGCTCCTTTCCTTGGGGCTTGAGATGAGGCAGAACATCATGGCAGAAGGATGTGGGAGAGGGAAGGAACTCATGTGATGATCAGATGGCAGAAAGAAAGATGCTACACACCAGACAGAAAATATATACCCCATAGCCACACCCACAATGAACCACTTCTTCCAGCCACACCCCACCTGCTTCCAGTTAACTCCATCAGCCTTAACTGATTAAGTTAAGGCTATAACCCAATCATTTCTCCTCCAAACCCGCTTTCATTGTCTCACACATTAACTTTTGGGGAGACACCATATCTAAACCATAACATATAGATAACAAAGAAAGAAAATGAACAATCAGTAGGCCATTAGTAGTGTCTACCACAGGTAATAGAAAGGCTCTTTCTAAAACCACAAGGCAGAAAAGAAGGAAGGTCTAGAGAGCATTTAAGGGTGGTTACATAATGGGGCTGAGAAAACATTTAAAGTCATTTTTTAGCTTATCATAAGGATAAATAATAATTTTTAAAAGTCAGGTTATTTTTTCAAAACGACTTAAGTCAACAAAAAGCAGACAGTTTACTGACTGTGCTGGTGTAACAGGCCTCTGCACCAGTCATATGAAAGTTTACCAACACTCTTAGACCTCATCTCATATAAACCAATTGGAATATTTATTTTATTTTAATTTATTGTGTGTGTGTGTGTGTGTGTGTGTGTGTGTGAGAGAGAGAGAGAGAGAGAGAGAGAGAGAGAGAGAGAGAGAGAACTGGGGATTGAACCCAATGCCTTCTATATGCTAGGCAGACAAGCATTCTATCACAGAACCACATCCTCAGCCTCCAGTTGGAATGATCTATGTGATGTATAATCACATAACCAGCCCTTCTGGGATTGGTGAAGCACAGATGTATTTCATAAGTTTGACATGACAAAAATTCTTAAGTGAGATCCATTCCATTCAACTCTGATTCTAGGCCAAATGTGCTTCCATGTGACCAAGAAAATTGACTTTTGGGCCACAGTGCAAGCTCAGATTTGGCAACTACATCATCTTTCAATACCATCACATTACCCTCACTTTCAAGCTAAAACACATATTGTTACATTTCCAGAGCTATTTCCCATCCACTATCTTATCTGAACCTATGATACAGCATCAAATAATGAGAAAACTGTTGCTTAGAGAGATGAAGCAGTTTTCCTATCACAGAATTTATAAGTGATAGACTTTGGAGCAAAGGGTGAACACAACCCAAAGATCTGACTCTTAGGTTAATTGGTATTTTGGACTAAACTTTTAAGAAAGACAAACTTAGCTAAACCACAGTTACTGAACTACATTTTTCTTTTTCTTTTTTTGTAAACCTTTATTTTGTTTTTATTTTTATGTGGTGCTAGGGATCGAAACCAGTGCTTCACCCATGCTAGGCAAGCATTCTACCACTGAACTACAACCCTGGCTCCTGAACTACTTTTTTCTTAATGGATAGTTTTCATGGCTACTGTGAGCTAGACTTTTAATGTATGCCACAAAATAGAAAGAGCAAAAAACTAAGAACAGTGTCATGGGTTGTCCCCTTCTTTAAAATCCCTCATTCTCCTTCAGCAAGATTCCACATAGGATACTAGAGCCTGGGGACTATAGAGACTGATGATATCACCAAGAAATGAGAAGACAAGAGATTATCTTAATTCTGTTTATATGAAAATATCCTTTAGATTTACCACATCTTCTTTGTTCTTTACCGAGATTTAAAAGAGCTATCAGGCCAGTAACTCAGTCTATGGAAAACTAGCTGAAGAAAATAAAGCTGAAAGGTTTTGTTTTTATTCTAATTAATAGATGATCTAAAAATAAACAAAAAAAGTACACATAAAATATATACACTAGGCTAAAATATTTACATAGTTGCAAAAGTTTCTATTGTAATGGCACTATTGAGAAGATGAGAGAAAAGATGAATTCCTTCAAGAACATTCAAGCAAAAATAATGAGTCATTTTCAATATGCTTAACCTGAAGGAAACTAGAAAGTACTTTCATAATTAATGATCCATTGAGGTTTAAGGACAAGATTTCCCTCACAGGATGGTATTTGTAAAACTTGCAAGATTACTGACATTTTATTTATGTTTTCCTCCACACATGCAATAAATAACTTTCTGTTTAAATTACTTATCAGCATGAGAAAAAGGAAGCAAAAACAGACCATTAATGTTCAGATAATAGAAAATGAAAATGAATAATAAGCAAAGTGTTTGGAGAACAAAAAGCAGTCTGCAGAAAACAGAAGTTTTAACTACTCAATGAGGCTTAGTCCTTACATGTTAAAAGATATAGCCTAACTGATCAGATTGGATTTTTTCCCCCAGTCACATCACATTATTTTTCCAGGAAACTTCTGTGACAAACACCTTATCTGCAAAAGAAAAATTAACCTTCTTCTTTAGCTTAGCTTTTGAAAAGGAACAAGGGCAGCCTGTGAAAGAAAATCGCAATGTATTTATGTTTCTTCACATTTTTAAACAAATTCCATAGGATGGATAGGATTTATGAAAATACAAGAATATGCAAGGAACCACAGAGGGAAATATTCACATCTGGGTAATGTGGGGGTTTGGGAAATTTTTGGAAAATGCTAATAATATATTGCAAAGTTGATTAGGCCAACTCCAAGCACATTTTGACTTTTACTTATTCTTTGATCAATTGAGCAAGCATACAAGTATCATCACTATGTGCAATAGTCAACACCACTCAGAGCTTGCACACATACTGGGCCATTGCTGGAAACTAGACAAAAGAGAAGGACAAATGTGAGGTTTAAGAAGAAAAGCTATCGTGTAGGCAGAGTTTCAAGACGGCCCCCTATGATTCCTTCCTTCTTGTCTTTATATCCTTATATAACCACTTTCCCTTGAGAGTACTTCTAACCAGAAGAATAGAGCAAAGATGATGAAATATCATTTCTACCTTCGTCACTTTTGTCTCACCATCAGACTTTCACCATGGCAGTCTGTGAGAAACTGAAGCCCTCATTTCAACAACTTGAGAGACAGAATCCTGCCCACAACCATGAAGTAAGTGAATCCTTTTCCAAACAAGCCTGTGCCAGCATCTTGATTTCAGCCTCCTGAGGAACTTTAATTCACATAAACTATGGGGGAAAATATTATCCAGCAATAGATAGATAACAAACTTTAATTCTAGTGAAATACTAACATCAGTGAATTCTCAATGTAGAACCTTAGAGAATATCACCAAGAAATGAGAAACTAAGATAACGAGAAGAGTCTTTTCAAAATATTCTCATACCAAATGCACACATTGATCAGAAATTAGTTATTCTTTTTTTTATTTTTTTATTTTTAGATAAACATGACAGTAGAATGTATTTTGACATATTATACAGACATGGAGTATAACTTACTCTAATTAGGATCCCATTCTTGTTGTTGTACATGATGTGGAGTTTCACTGGTCATGTATTCATATATGAACATAGGAAAGTTATGTCCAATTCATTCTACTGTCTTTCCTTCCCTTCATTTCCCTTTGTCTAATCCAATGAACTTCTATTGTTCACCCCACCCCATTGTGTGTCAGCCTCCACATATCAGAGAGAATACTCAACCTTTGTTTTGGGGGGATTGCCTTATTTTACTTAGCATTATCATCTCCAGTTCCACTCACTGACAAATGCCATAACTTCATTCTTCTTTATGGCTAAGTAATATTCCATTGTTTATATATACCACAATTTCTTTATACATTCATCTGTTGAAGGGCACATAGGTTGGTTCAATAGCTTAGCAGTTGTAAACTGAGCTGCTATAAACATTGATGTGGCTGCATCACTGTAGTACAATCAATGACTCCAATATGTAGCCTTCCTTCTTGTTACTATGATTAAACTGTCCAAATTCCTAGCTAACACCAGTCTGCCACTTGGTCACTAAATTCCATCCTCTCTCACTCAAAGTCAATTTATCCACATGTTTTTTCTCTCTCCTCACTGATTTTTTACTCTACCACATCATTTCACGTATTTAAATACATTATTTTTTAACATGTTAAAAGCAATATAAAAATAAAAATAAATAACAATAACAAAAACACTCTCTTGGCCTCACTTGTTCTTCTATTCTTCAACTGGTAAAAGTATTTGCTAAACAGTGTTTCAAATTCTCCTCTTCCTATCTTTTCTTTTTCTTTTTTTTTAAAGAGAGAGAGAGAGAGAGAGAGAGAGAGAGAAAAATTTTTTTTAATATTTATTTTTTAGTTCTTGGTGGACACAACATCTTTGTTTGTATGTGGTGCTGAGGATCGAACCCGGGCTGTACGCATGCCAGGCGAGCGCGCTACCACTTGAGCCACATCCCCAGCCCCCTATCTTTTCTTGAATGCATTTGTTATGAGTTGTGTTGTTTCTCTCAAAATAATATATTGAGGTCCTAATATCTGGGCCCTATTTGGAAATAATGTCATTGTAATTAAGATGTAATTAAGATGAAGGTATTAGGGTGCACCTTAATCCAAAATAATTTGTGCCCTTTTAAGAAAGGTAGAAGAAGCAAAGACAAACATACAGTGGGAAGATGACAGAGAACACAATAAAAAGAGGAAGCAAGGATTGGATTGATGCACTACCAGCCAATGAAGATCAAGATTGCTAGCAAACACCCAAAACTATGAGAAAGGCAAGGAACAGATATTTTCTCAGAACCTACAGAAAGAAAAAACTCTGCCTACACATAAATTTTGAACTCTCAACCATTGAAACCGAGAAAATAAATTTCTGTTGTTTTAAGTCACTCAGTTTGCAGTGATTTGTTATGGTGGCAGCCCTAATACACCAGACTGGACTTTTGCCCATCTCATTCCACTGAAACTATTCCTATCAAGGTTGTCAAAGATTTCTATGCTAAATCAAAATATCAATTCTCTGTCACCATCTAAAAGTATGAGCATCAAATGAGAGAGTTAACCCTGAAGTGGCTCCATCTGGCTCAGTCTCAGAGAAAAGCCATCTATAGGACAAACCTTTCTCTTGCTAATATTGATCAACTCTTCCAGCAATTCAACATGGTTTCATTGTAAAAATTCAACTAAGAACAGAAAAGAACATCCTAGTAAAAAAAAACAGTTATGAAAAACCCACACTTAACATTATACTTAATAGTAAAAATGCTTCTGCCCCTTAAGGTTAGGAACAAGACAAGAATGCCCATTTCATCTGCTTCTATTCAACAGTGGAAGTTATAGCCTAAGCTATTATGCAAGAAAAAGAAATAAAAGGCTTCCAGATTGGAAAGGGAGAAAATAGAATATTTCTATTTCCAGGTGACATTATCTTATTTATACAAAAAATTAAAGAATTCATTAAAAAACTATTAAAGGTTATAAATAGATTCAGCTGATTTGCAGGATATAACATCAACACTCAGAAATTCGTTGTATTTATATACAGTAGTAGTGAATAATCCAAAAAAGTAATTAAGAAAATAACTTCATATGCAATTGATGAAAATAGAAAAAAATTGAATAAGTAGGTGCAATACTTGTATACTGAAAACTATAAAACACCTCAGAAAGAAATTAAAGACTTAAATCAATAGTAAGACATCCTATGTGCATGAACTAGATGTTAGCATAAATACAATGACAAACCAAAGTCACATAAAATCAAAGTCATTATTAGAGTAAAACCAAGTTCCAAGTACAATACTGGGAAAGAGCTTGCATGTAAATATCAGATCATTTGGCTCCATAAAAGACAAAATATCATCAGTCCTTAAATTTTCAGTTCCAGTCCCTATGAAGCAAAATCATACTTTGCTTTTCTGTCCTTGCATATCTAGAAAACTTCCTGCTTGTGTCCTTTGTATTATAGATCACAAACTGGTTATCCATGTGCTACATTTATCCCACAGATATGTCTTAATTAGCTTTACACAGTTTACTGTGTTTTTTATTTTGTTGTCCAACATTTACTCATTTAGACAAATTTTTAAAAATCAAACAGAAAAACTGGACTATCTGGAAACACTGAAGTTATATTCATGCATGGCAGTGACTGACTGGAGGGAGTATTGCCTGTCTTCTCTGGATAGTCCCCACCAGTACCCAATGCCACACAGAAGCCTGCTTTATTTATCTGCCTGACCTCTGTTTTCTTCTGCATTTGTTAACTCTATTTTTAACATGAAAGGAGTTAAAAGGGTTTCTGTTTCTTTGAAGGTAGTAGGGTATCTGTTTTTCATTCCATTTTTATCTAAACAGTCCTTCTTTGGTGTGCAAACAAGAGCAATAATTGCAACAGAGGGCAAGGCTCTATCAATGTTAGGGATTATAGTTCAGACATAGGACAACCAAAACCTCAGTAAAGTTCTCACTAATTCTCACATTGATTCCTGATACCTTTTATGATAAATAAAATTCTTGTTTGGTGGCATCAGTGACATCTGTCCCAATCCTCTTTGACTGATATCTTCATTTTGCCACAACCTAACTTGTGCTCTTGTCTTGAGTTGGGTAAATGATAATTCCCTGCATTTTTTAAAACACTTTGCTATAAATACTTTGCTAAAGCAAAGTGCCATAGGAACACTTTGCTAAAGCATCTCCCTTTCTATGCCTGGGTTCCTGTTCAGGCTCTGTCATGTACTGACAGTCATTGGATAAATGATTTATGTTCTCTGGTCCAGAGTGGCTTCATCTATAAAATAAAATCATTAAATAACAGCTCTTATATTCCACATTTCTATTATGGTCTTACTTAATTTCAGTCAATCCAGCCACACTGACAGAGCCCCATCTTTAACCTTCTTTATATGTAGATAATTTACCATGTATGTATTCTCTTCATGTATCTGCTACTGTCACTTTAACTACTTTTGAAAATGTATCTACTATGTTTTAATTTTTAAAAAGATTATTGACTTTGATAATCCAAAATATCAGATAACTGCTAGTATTATTAATTGAGACCCAAAATTAATGTATCAATTTTCCCAAAGATTTGCATTCTTTTTTTCAATTTTTATTGGTGCTTTAATGATGAGATTTGTTGCTACATATTCATACATGCATATAATATAACATATAATTTGACCAATATCATTCAAACATTTGCATTCTGAGTTTCTAGGCTATAAACAATACAATCTTACTCTAAAGCACACAATTGAAACCAACAGATGAAATTACAAAAAAGACATATTTTTAGCTAAATAAAAGTAAAACTTTTGACAATTAAATGGTTCTTGTGAGGTGTTGGATGCGTAGAGTAATCATAAAGAATTTAATTTCCTTTTAAATGAACATTCTATGAATCTTTTTTTCCTTAAGTTGTGCTAAAATTAGCTTGTTTTTACTGAAACACACATCAGCTAACTAAGAAAGGAGTTCTTCTAGAGGCATATTAAGTAAAATGGGCAGGAACTCATCTATGTAAAAACTGACCATGAACAAATTTCAGAGTTGATAATCATGGAATGATCATCTTGACCACACATTGAGCTACCTTGACATTCTGTCTTAAGAGTGTATACTGGAAGATTTCATGTAACAAAGATTTCTTTTGAATAAGTCACTGATACACTAAAATTTCCCTTATATTCTATTACACTATAAGTTAAATATATGTTACAGTGTAACTTACAAAAATTAATAGAATACATTATCCACAGTGAGATGTTACTATATGCTTATCAACTAACAATATATTTGGGTAGGTTTTAGATATAAACTGATTTTGAAGGCATCATTCAATTGATTAACATAAGCCATGCTCTTAAAATTAGGCAGGTAAGATACATAGATATTATAGATTGAGTAGGCATCATATGATTTTATTTTTGTATTAATGATTACAATAGGTTAATACACAGAATATAGGACATAAGAGAAATGAGAAGTATAATTCAGCACAAGCCACTAATAATGTATCAATAGCAACTTTGGAAAGTAAATATGTCAGTCAGAAACGTTTGGAGACACCAAAAACTCCATTTAAAATGACCTCAAGGTGCCAAAGAGGAAATGTGATTTTAATTTACTTAAATGGAAACATAATCAACTGAATTTTATCCTGTTTGGAAATTTAATGAACTGTGTATTAATAGAGAGACTGGGAGAACAGAAGAGTCAGATTGGTGAGACCCAGAAAGCCATAGGTGGGCAGTACCTACCCAAATATTGTCTAGGATAGAGAGTTTTCTGTGGCACACCTCCATGCTCATTCCAAAATTTGTCAATCTGATACGGTGGCTGGTTATAGAGAGAGTATCTAGATCTGGAAAAACAAGCATTCTAGCCCTCTTGATGGTTTCATTTCCAGAATAAATAGACATTTATCTGTCTCTGATACCTTGTTTAACATAAATACAAGCTTTCTGTCCATCTCCCCCACAAAAAGAAACAACTACACTTAATGTGCTGAGACAGTAAGACTTCTAATGGCCAGACCCTAGACTAGAGTGAATTTATTAAGGTAAACAGTAACATGTGAAGACTTATAGCATTTAACTAAGACTCCCTTTTGTGAAAGGAAGTGATAACAACTAAATTCATAAGTATGATCTTATTTATAACCCTCTCACTAGTTGAGAATATTCACCAGCTTTTCTTTTTTTAAATTTTTTCAATAACTTTATTTTGTTTATTTATTTTTATGTGGTGCTGAGGATCAAACTCGAAGCCTCACTTGTATAAGGCAAGCGCTCTGCCACTGAGCCACAGCTATTAAGAATAGCCCCAGCTATTCTTGAAAATAAGCTTACTCTCTGATTCTTCAATATGGAAAAAAATGGCACATTACCAAACAAATTGCTGAGTTCAACTACTGATTCCATTATCAGTGTTTTCCAAAGCTTCCTTTTGGAATAGAGGAATAGAAATGGTGATTTTCTTTTTCATGACAAAGTCAGAATTATTTTGAAAAAAAAAAAAAAAACTTTTGAGGAATTAGGAAATGAACCTCTTTTAAAATTACAAGAATCATTCATATTTTGTTCATCTTTTCTAACAGTTTATACTTAATATTGGAGGAGATAAAGAAAAAAAGTTACTGACCAAGAGAGCAGCTAGCATCACTGCCTGCCAGCCTGACAGCTAGCAATACCAAGAGATTATCAGACTTAGGATAGTACCCTTCAAATTTCAGGATCCCTCAAAATAAGGCTGACTTTTACTAATAGTCAAAAGAATACATTTTTTAAAACAGGAATATGGTGATGAAAGTGCTATTTTATAGCTTCTCTATTGCATATCTTTGGACATGTAATTTGATAATATCTAAGCTGTTTGCAACTGAATTCTACAGCAAATTAAATTATCCATTACAGTGCTGAGAGCCAAAGGACAAAAAATTAATTGCTTCACTCAGTGAAAATAGTCTATACACTAAAAAAATCACATATTCCATTCAAAGGACAACTAGCCCATCCTCTATTCATAGCTTATGTCTCTACAATTCTAACAATCTTGGTTACATGCTTTACCAATTAGAGTTTATATATTAGAATGAAGGAAGGGATGATGATCCAGGAAGTCACACTCTGCAAGAAGTGACAGATGACAGAACAGGAGGAGACAGAATATAGAAGTGGCAGATGTAACCATCATTTCTCCCCCACAAAGAGAAAAAATATTCTTGTTTTAAGTCACATATTACTGGAGTGAATATGTATGCACATTTAATGAAGTCCAGAGGGTATCACTACATTCCAGTATAATGCAAGTTTGATGCTAGTAATGATGGTCCTGAGTCATTAAAAAAAGAGAAACTAAATAAAAGATTATATTCTATATAAAGTGAAGGAAAAGTGGGTCACATATTATTAAAATATTTGCTAAAATAATTTTAAGGGAAGATTTTTAAAGGAATATACACAAATATACAGGATAAATTCAGATATCTAGAATAGCTCATTTTCAGAGCTATTCCAGTGGCCCCTTTTACTGCCATTGCACCTAAGACTAATGACAGTCCAGGACATCTAAGAAAAAAGTCTTTGAATTAAAGGAAAATATCATCATATTTATCTCTACATATAAACATATTTTCAGAAGTCACATGTTCTATGTTCAAGGTTTTCAAATAACAGTTCAATAAATTTCTTCAGAAATAACATTGTAGGAAGTATTTGCTTTGCTTTCTGTTTTATTTGTTGGACTTCTAAGTAAGAATTTATTTGAAGTAAAAGATCTAATTTATTTCAACAGTTTTATTGGGTGCAAGGGCCAAAATGCAAATTGCACATTTTAAAGAATACAATTTGATAAGTCCTGACAATATACATGCCTGAGAAACCAACAACACAATCAAATTGTAACCATATCCATTACCCTTAAAATTTTATTTGTAGCACATTAAAAGCCCTCCCTCCCATAAATGCCAACGTAAAGCAATGGATGATCATAATCCTGTCACTATGTATTAGTTTGCATATTTTAATTTGCAATCTTATGTAAATTGAGTAATAAACTATTTACTCTTAGTTTTCTGGCTTCTTGCACTCCTCAAAATTATTTTGAGTTTAATTCACATTCTGGTATGTATTGTAAGTTCATTCACTTAATTGAAGAATAATGTTCCATTTTGTGATTATACCACAATTAGTTTATCCATTCACCTTTTGGTGGATGTTTCATTGTATCCTATTTAGTATTACTACAGATAAAATTATGAATGTTTGTGCAGTCTATACAGAGAGAAGTTCTTTCTTCCCTCTTGGGTAAATGTCCAGGAGTGAATGGTTGGATCATGTTAAATATATGCTTCACTTTTCTTAAAAATCAAATTATTTATTTATTCTAATTTTTATGCACAATGGCAGAATGCAATTCATTTCAGATTACACATATAGAGCAAATTTTTTTCAAGTCACTGGTTGTATACAAAGTATTTTCACACCATTTGTGTCTTCATACATGTATTAGGGTAAAGATGTCTAACTCATTCCACCTTCTTTCCTATTCCCATATATGCTTCACTTTTTTAAAATAATAGCTTTCTTTTATTTATTTATTTTTATATGGGGTTGAGGATTGAACCCAGAGCCTCATACATGCTAGGCAGGCACTCTACCACTGAGTTACAACCCCATCCCCAATGCTTCACTTTTTGAGAAACCACTAAACAGTTTTCCAAAGTGGTTGTGATATTTTACATTCCCACAAGCAATGTGTCCCAGTTGATCCACACCCTTGTGACCTGACAGTCAGTCTTTGGAATTTTAGCCATTTTCATAGATTCCTAGAGGTTATCACATTGTGATTTTGATTAGTATTTCCCTGATAACTTACAGCGTTAAGCATTTTTTCATGTGTTTATTGGCTGTCTGTATATATTCTCTGGCAAAGTATCTGTTCAAATATTTTTCCCACCTTCTATTAGGTGGTATTCTTATTAAGTTTTATGAATTGCTCATATACTCTGAATGAAAGCCCTTGATTAGACATATGCTGAAAGAAGATTCTCTCCTAGCTGTGGCTAGTATTTTCATTTTCTTAATAGTGTCTTTGAAAGAGAAGATTTAATTTGGATACAGTGCATTTTTTTTTGTTTTGTTTTTGCAGTGCTTGGGATTGAACCTAGGGTTTCACATAAGTACTATACCACTGAACTACAACCCCAGCCCCTTCAATTTTTTGTGCTGATCATTCTCTTCATATCATAAGTAAGAAATTCTTGCCCAATCCAAAATCATAAACATTTAATTCTATATTTTCTTCTATAATTTATGTTGTTTTAGGTTGTACATTTAGGACTCTAATCTGTTTTGAATTAATTTTTTGTACATGATGTGAGATATGGATTTAGCTAATTCTTCTTTGTATATGAATATACAATTATTCTATTATTCTTCGTTAAAAAGATTATCCTTTTTTCTACTAAGGTACCTCAGTCCTCCCTGGATAGTTTCTTAGCACAGAATGTTGGAGCAATCATGGGTCTGAACTCATTTATTTTCCATCTCTGGGGTGACTGCCATTCATTGCCTAATATCCACTGTCTTAAAAACTACATTTTCATATGTTTTGTGTTTAGTTTTTTTTTTTTTAATTTTCTTTTGCTCACTTCATACAGGAGAGTAAAACTGGTACTTTTTTTCTCCATCTTAGCTGGAATATGAAGTTCTGATGCTTTATTAAGCTACTTGAAAACTCCTGATATAGGATACACATTTAGTAGAAAATCTTAAACAAAAACAAGAAATATTTTCTATCCTTAAAAGGAATTTTTAATTTGTAATTTTCATATGCCCTCCATATAGAGAAAATCCCCTTTCAAATTCTTCTAAGCTACCTGTTTATTTGTAAAACTTTTGCCTCCTGTGTAATGTAGCTTATATTTTCTCTGACCACTATTTAAGAAGATCTGAGTATTATCACAGTATTATGCCAAAACGTTAAAATATGGCACATGAGAATATTAAAATTAGAGGCATTTCCTCATATTAGAAGATAAGTGGCATAAATAGAAGTAGCCCTTTGGTCATGTATTTTGGTTACAAAGGATCCAGTTATGTCTCCTTAGTTGAGTTTATCTCAATTAAGATATGAAATATTTGAAAAGTTTATAAATATATAAAATGCTAGGAACAACTTCAGACCTAGTAAATTAGAATCTGGGAAGCAGGAATGGGGGGTGCTGAATTTTACTTTTTTAAAGGAGCTCATCAGATAATTGTTATGGATGCTGAAGTCTGAGCATCACCTGTTATGTACTAAATCCAATAGTAATCAGGGAAATGCAAATAACTCCAGTTAAAATAACAATTATCAAGAATACAAATAATAGGGGCTGCAGCTGTAGCTCAGTGGCAGAGCACTTGCCTAGCATATATGAGGCAGTGGGTTCAATCCTCAACAGCACCACATAAAAAATAAATAATATAAAATAAAAGTATTCTTTACATCTACAATAACAAAAAAATTTAAAAAGACTACAAATAATAATAAATGCTGGCAAGGAGGCAGAGAGAAAGGAGCAGTCTTACACTATTGGTAAGATTGAAAATTTGTACAACCACTATAGAAATCAGTATGGAGATTCCTCACAAGACTAGGAATGAACTGGAACCATCATATGACCCAACTTTACCACTTCTAGGTATTTATCCAAAAGAACTAAAGTCATCATACTATAGCTGTCTTCACCCATGTGTATAGCAACACAATTAACAATATCCAACTTATGAAATCAGACTAGGTATATATCAACAGATGAATGGATAAAGAAAATGTAGTATGTATACACAATGGAGTTTTACTCAGCCATAAAGAATAATTAAATAATTATTAAAATTTGAGGAAAATACATGGACTAGAGAGCATCAGGTTAAGTGAAATTAGCCAAACTCAGAAAATCAAAGGTCATATGTTTTCTCTCATATGTAGAACCTGGAGAGAAAAAGGGTAGGGGAAAAGGATCTCATGAAAAGAGAAAGGAGACCAGTAGGGTAGAGGAAAGAGATGAGGGGAAGGGAGAGGAAAGGGAAAGAGGAGTACTAGAAAATGAAAATTATCAAATTTTGTTATGTGTGTGTATGACTACATCACAATGAAGTCCACTATTATTTATGGATTGTGCACCAAAAATTTTTTAAAAACAGTACATTTGTTTTATTTTCCTGGAAAAAAAGGACTCTGTTCTTTACTATGAACTTCAAGGAAATCTCCCCTCTCTGCTTTTTAGGCCTTTAACTCCTTAATAAACTGGCAAAGTCAGTTTGAAAAAATCAGATTTCACACAAAAGAAAACATGTGACTACAAAAATCACTTTGAATGATAGCCTGTTTTTATTAATTATAGTTTGTAAGTCATTAATTAAAGATAATGAATAATATATGACTTGAAGGTAAAACATAAACCATATAATTATGGTTGATTCTTACTCATCATCAAAATGAGTTATGTATTTAAATTAATAACTGAATAAAACAGAATTCTCAAATCTCTGTCTATTGCAATTAATAATGTTTTATATATTTGGCCTCTCCTGGAATCTACAGATGCATTTATATATCAAATATGTTTTCAGGACCACATTATTTGAGGGCATTACATATAAGGTGCTATCCCTATATTTGAGTACATAACCTACAGAAAATGCCTACATACTGGATTCATATGATATGTCTATGTGTCTAGGTGCTATAAGAGAAGTGTAAACTGCATACCATGAAAGCAAAAAGGTAGGAAAAATAAACCAACTATTTCCTTCTAGATTGATAGGCAGCAGTTCATTGAAAAGGGATAATTTAAATAGAAAATGGGAGAGGAACATTGAAGGCAAAAAGAACAGCACATGAAAAGCATTAGTGTCTGGTATGAAGAGGGAATGGAGATGAACCCCTGGTATGATTAAAGATACTTAAGATAGCAACGTGAAGTCATTGAAGGCATTCAAGTGGAGTCATGATGACAATCATGTTTGTATTTTCCAAAGTTCACTGTGACTTCAGAGTAGAGAATGCATTGAAGGGAAGGAAAATGATTTCACTTCCAAACATGGTAAATATTAAGTGTTTGCACTTATCATGGAAAAATATTTAGTGCACAGTTAGATATAAGAGCCTATTAAAAAGGAGGCTACTGGAGATACATATGCCTGCACACTCTATAAAAACGTGTGGGGTTACCCACGGAGAATATGCATGTAAAACGAAGAGAAGCAATGAAAGCAATGACTTGGAAACCAACTTTAAAACGTTGGGTAGAGAAAGAGAAGCCATCAAAAATGAAAAACGACTATTCAGAAAGGTAAAAGATATAGAAAAGAGCAGTGTCACCGAAGTCAAAAGAGAAGGGGTGTGGCTTGTGTGTGTGTGTGTGTGTGTGTGTGTGTGTTTTACAAAGACACTAAGTATAATGAGGAACCAAGAAACAGAATTCTTTATTTGGCAATTTCAGAGAAATGATGGTGATGGATGAGAAAATAGAGGCAACAATAGAGATTGCTCAAGCAATAAGTTTACCTATGAAGGGGAAAAACTATGTGGCACATAAGTTATCCAATAATTCTTAGTGCAAATCTGAAAGGGACAGGGAAAAGAGGAAGTTTGAAGCTTAAAGGACGCATAAGAAAGTTTCCTTAATTTGAGGATCTTAACAAAAATTGAAGTGAGCTGACCATATAACAAAAAAAGTTGGTTCATTTTGCTTTATTTTATCAATGATAAGTAAACAGAGCCTCTTTACTTCTTTGAAAATAATGAGCACTACACAAAATTGTGAATGGAATAGATTTTGTCTGAATATGGGATTCATTAATTCTCATTTTAGACCTTAAGAACAAGGATCATGGGGCCATTCTATGCTACTTCTTATACTTGAAATGCTAGTTCCTTATAGAAGTATTTTCTAATTCTCCAGAGGAGACCATATACTCTCCATGCTGCTACCTCTACTATGGTCCCAAATACTTTCCTCTTATAATCCATGCCCCTGTTTGTAATTATATATTTGTTTATCAGATTGTTAATTGTCTGACTGCCCTGTTTGACCACAAACTCTGGAGAATATGTGACATGTCCATCTATGCTCATCAATGTATTTTCAGTGCCTAGTATATTGCCTGGAACATATAGGTAGTCACTGGATATTTGCTGAACAAAGGACCAAAAGAAAGGCCTACATAATGAAAGAATTTTTCTGAATTCAGAGCCTTGTATAGGAAAAGTTCACTTCCTGTTTGTTTCCATTTTTGGAAAAAAACAGATAAAGTTCAATCAAACTGTGATAATTTACATCAGTCTGTTAATGCACATGTGTAATCCCCCAGTCCAGGAATTATTCTTTTTGACATTTTTCATTTTTACCTGAAATGCAAATACTCCTTTTTGGTTAGTGTGTTTCCTAATCATTTCCTAGACTATTTTTCATGGTAATCTCCATAATTTGGGCATTGTATGACCTCTATCCCAAGAAGTAGCAGGAATTTTCAATAAGAATGAGGAGAATATGTTTTAGTGAAGATTTCTAGAGACATGGAGACTGTAATGAGCACAGAAGTCAGGTGTCCAGGTCTAAATCCTAGTTTTCTCTACTGAGTTTGTAATCTCAACAAGTTTCTTAATCTATCTTAGACTTAGTTTCTTCTGTGAAATATGAATACTAGTATTACTTAACCAATAGTTATTTTAAAAATTCATTTAGTTAATATATGTAAAGGGCTTAGAGCACTGCCTATTCCATAGTAACAGCTTAGTTACTTATTATCTATTAGTTTCTGTTACTAGTTATATACGAGCAATTATTGCATATATAATTTGCCTTGCTCCAAAATTCAGTATTCAAGGTCTATAGAACAAATGGCTTAAACCCCCATAAGAATGGGATCCATATTTACTAGTTTTACCCTTCAGCAGCTTTTCAGTTAAAAGAAATAATCTTACTTTCCAAGACATTTACCTCTATTCCCATTTCAGTAACTTTAAAAAAAAAGTACACCCCCACACAATCTCTAGCTAACTAGCCTTTGTTCTGTTCTTTACTACAACTGTCCCAAGATTCTCCCTCCCAGGTCTCACCCTCAGGTGACATCTCAGACATTTTTAAAGCAAGGATTCAGTTATAATGTATCTCCTACAAGCACTGGCAAGACACATTGACAAGTTTCAAGCAAATAAGCTTATAGAGGCCACCAACATAGGTTTGTTTAGCTTGAAACCAATTCATTCTATTTACCTGAAAAAACAAAAGCCTTTGGTCTTTCCCAGCTGTGTTTGCACCATTTTAACTCCCAGTGAGGTTAAATTTTCAGATGAAAAAAGAAACATCATTCCTTCTGGATTATGTTCAAGGAGTACCCATCTGCAGGTCAGGCCATGCAGAATGTCACTATGACAAAGGTGGGCCAAAAGATGCCTTTGCATGTTGAATAGCAGAAGCCTCAAGGCTAACCCCTAATGATTTTGGTGATGAAAGTTTTTAGGAACAGGACAGTTGCTAATGGAGGATATGACATTATGCATGCCACAGAGAAATATCAACAAACAGTTTGGACTTCATAACCCAAAGGAAACTGTCACCAGGTCTTCTTGCATAGTTTATTTTTTATATACCAATCCAAAAGGACAAACTTTTGGATCCAAACTGTGCTTTCTAATAGGAAGATTTTTGCTATACACCTCTAGATTTATTTTTTCAGAGAAGGTTTTTCTCAAAAAGATAAATATCACACTTTGCAAAAAAAATTAATAGTAAAGAATGCATTGGTCTTAGGATCTAATAGTGTTCTTATAAGTGCCCTTGCTAATTCATATGCAAGCTTTGGCAAGTAAGCTCACCTCCTTGAGCCACTGTTTCTTTTCTGAAAAATTAGAATAACTACAGATGCTCAAACTTACATGTTTTATGAGAATCAAATTAAATAGATATTAAAGTACTTTGAAAGAGTTTCAGGTTCTCTACCACTGCCTTGTGTTATTACAATGAGATTGAAGTCAAGGAAAAGATTTGTATAACTCATAAGCCCTACGTATATGCTATAATAAATTTTATGACTTTCTTATTTTAAAAGATCATACGTGTCAACTTCTTTTCCTAGAAATATTAAAGAATGGACAACTCAAATATATCTATTAAAACACCAAGAAACTCTGGAAATAATTTAACTATGCAATTAAATTCATAGCTAATCAAACAATTTTTAAAAATTTATGTATAAAATCCCAAAGAACCAAGAAAATTTTAAGCAAGGGGGGAGTGAAAGAGGGGGAGAGAGAGAGAGAGAGAGAGAGAGAGAGAGAGAGAGAGAGAGAGAGATAGATGGGGGGGGCACACAAGAGTACTGGAAATCAGAAGGACAAACTGATTATGAAGTTATAGCTACTCCAAAGACATTTGCTGATATCAAAAAATAACATGAGGGCTAGGGTTGGATGTTCACCTAGCATGCATGAGGCACTGGGTTTGATCCTCAGCACCACATACAAACAAAGATGTTGTGTCCGCCGAAAACTAAAAAATAAATATTAAAAATTCTCTCTCTCTCTCTCTCTCTCTCTCTCTCTTAAAAAAAAAAAAGAGGTGGCCTGCTTGATGTGGCCTACAAATTGTGATTTATTAGCCTGTATTCTCAAAAATCTTTACATTTAGGTCTAAGATCTATTTTGTTTGGGAAGGTTTGTTTTCTTGCTTTTTCATATTGTTTATGTTTCTACTCATCTATTTTGAATAAAATTTTAAATGTATTACAAAGTATGGATTGATATTCATTTATTTATTTGTTTATATGTTTGTTTTGGTACTGGGGATTGAACCCAGCATCTTTGCATATTAAGCACATGCTCTATCATTAAGCTATACCCTCAGCCCTGAAATTTACTTCTGTATATGGATATCTGAATGTTCCAGCCCCATTTGAGTGTACACCACTAAAAAGGGATAGAGAGGTGATGTAATGAGTTTGTTAATCAGCTCAATTTATTATTTAATAGTGTATACAGATATGAATATATATATATATATATATATATATCAACATATATCATATTGCATTTCATAAATCCACACAGTTTTTATTTATTCATTTAAAAGAAAATGTGGTATATACATAAAATGGAATATTATTCAGCATTAAAAGAGAATAAAATCATGGCATTTGCATGTAAATGGATGGAACTGGATAATATAACGCTAAGTGAAGTTAGCCAGTCCCAAAAAACCAAATGCCGAATGATTCTCTGATTTAAGGATGCTGATTCATAATACGCTGTGTGGGGAGGATTAAATGAACTCTAGGTAGGGCAAAGGGAAAAGGAGAGGGAGGGGAAGGGAGAGGGAATGAGAGTAAGAAAGAAGGTGGAATGAGATGGACATCATTACCCTAAGTACATGTATGAAGACACAAATAGTGTGACTCTACTTTGTGTACAACCAGAGAAATGAAAAATTGTGCTCTATATGTGTAACATTCACACCATAGCATTTACATATATATGTGGATCTCTTTCTGGACTCTTTTCTGCTCCATTATCACACCAATACCACACTACCTTTATTCCTACAGTTTTATAATAAATCTCGGAAACAGTTTCTCCAACTTCTTTTCTCTGCAGAAATTGTTTTGGCTACTCTAAGTTATTTACATTACCATATAAATTTTAGAATCATTTTACCAATGTCTGCAGAAAAAGCCTGCTGGCATTTTAAAAAACATTGAGTTAAATATGTAGGTCAATTTTTGGACAACTGACATCTTTACAATTTTGAATTCTCTGACCAATGAACTGTGCCCACCAAGAATTATGCTGTCTAAGTCTCTAGCTCCATGGTGCATAGTTGCCCAATAGCCCAAGTTGTGGGTCCACTGCCATGCACACTCTCCCCTTGCAACTCCTAGCCAAACTTTAAGCAAGGTAGAAAAAACATGTGCAAGCCTATTCCTGCAGGACAAGGATCTTCTCTACAACAACTTTGGGTCAAAGAATATCCACTGATGTGGCTAATTCTTTGTTAGAAATGTACTACAGTCTGAGACTTTTCCAATTTTCTTTGCCCTTTCCTTCTAAGGAGGTCAGACAAACATTGTCATCTGAAGCCTTTCAGTGTCTAGTCCTGGCGCCTTCCCTTTGTCCTTCATAGGCATTTCCCCCAATAAATCCCTTTCACGTCTAATCCTGTTTTGGTATCTGCTTCTTGAAGGATCAAAACTAACACATACCATGAAGATTTGTGGTTTATTCTTCTGCTTAGTCAAAGCTGGACACTGTTTTAGAGGGCAGGAAGGATTTGAGTGGCAGAATCATTTTAATAGTAGGAAAAACTATCTTGTCTTGTCAAATCCTTATATGAATGAATGTGATATATTGTTGCATAAAATAGTGTCAATTCAGAATAATGTCCACCATTCCTTTTTTTGTTTCTCTTCCTGTTACAATTTGTGTTCTTGAGATACTCACAAATCCAACAGTTGTACATGTTGGCCAAAAAACATTTTGCATTATTAAACAATTCATATTATTCCTAAAGTTGTACACATATCCATTTAGGCATGACATAAGGGAAAAGAAATACCAATTATTATCTTTGGCCAATGCTGCAAGTCAACCCAAAAATTTGTGAGTAAACTAATTTTACATAAGTTTAATAAGTCATGTTTATATTTTTAATTAAATTAAAAATTTTAAACATTATGTAATTTTAATTGAAAGGTATGGTATTAATTTTTCCTTTTTAGTTTTATTGATTTGAACATTTTAGAAGAAAAGTGACTTATAAAAATTTAAAACACCTTTCTATTTTAACTTACATTTCTAATGAAATATACTCAATTTTGTAAACTTCTAATAAAACATTTTCATTCTCAATCTCTCAAAGCAGAACCGCAAGTAGAACACTAATTATGTCAAATTTTTTATTGCAAAAACCTAATACTGATAAGAAAAATATATTTAATGGCACAAATATAACCAACTTATGAATTACATATGTATTTATTTTATTACCCATATAAACACTACCAGACTATAAACAGAAGGAGAGATATGTAAAATAATAATTAAATTCAGTAGTTTTGGTGCCTTTTACTAACTTCAGGACATGAAATACAATATTATTTAACTTTACTTAATTAATAGAACATTTTTCTGAATATTTTAATTTAATATTTTTAATGTTTTTATTAGTTTATTATAGTTATATATAATATTTGGGTTCATTTTGACATAATCATAAAGGCATGGAATATAATTTACTCTACTTTAATCCACAGTACTTCCTCTTTCCCTTCCCTCCTCCCTCCCCAGTTCCCCTTCCTCTACTCTACTGAACTTTTTTCTAATTATTTATAGCTATTTTTAACTGGTACTTTATTGATAAACACAAAGGTTAAATTCACTGTGGTATATTCATGTATGTAAATAGCATAATTTGGTCAATTTCATTCTGCCATTCCTCCCTTTTCCCATCCCCTCCCTGTTTCTCTATCCCTTTCCTCTACTTCACTGATTTTTTCTTCTATTTTCATGGGATTCTCCACCCTCAATATCCCCCCTTATTTTGATCTAGCTTCACCTATGAGATAAAATATTTGACCTTTGACTCTCTGAGTCTGGTTTATTTTACTTATCATGATGTTCTCCAGTTCTATCCATTTACTAGCAAATCCCATAATTTCATTCTTCTTTATGACTGAGTAAAACATGATTTTGTACAATGCCACATTTTCTTAATCCATTCATTAATTAACAGGCACATGGACTCTATAAATTGAGTATAGTGAATTGTGCTGCTATAAACATTAATATGGCTATACCACTATATATTATATGATATATATAATATATAGTGGTATATCTTTAGGATAAATACCTAGGAGTGTGATAGCTTGGTCATATGGTGATTCCATTCCTATTCTTTGGATGAATCTCTATTGTTTTCCAAAGTGGTTGTACTAATTTGCCATCCCACCAACTGTGTATGAGTGACCCCACATCCTTGCCACATTTATTATTATTTGTACTCATTTTTTTACCTTTATTTTATTTATTTATTTTAATGTGGTGCTGAGGATTGAGCCCAGTACCTCCTCAATGTGCTAGGCAAGTGCTCTACCACTGAGCTACAATCAAAGCCCTATTATTTGTATTCTTTATGGTTGACATTCTAACTGGAAAAAGATGAAATCTCTGTTTTGATTTACATTTCTGATTGCTAGGGATGTTGGACATTTTTTCATATATTTGTGGTGATTTTGCATTTTTTCTTTTGAAAAATGCCTGTTCTTTTGTTTACTTATCAATTGGGTTATTTGCTTTTTTGGTGTTATGTTTTTGAGTTCTTTATTCATTCTGTATATTAATTTCCTGTTGGATGAGCAGCTGGCAAAGACCTTCTCCCATTCTGTAGGTCCTGTATTTAATGTTATTGTTTCCTTTTATGAACAGAAGCTTTTTAATTTGATGCCACCCCACCTATTGATTCTTTGTTTAATTTCCTTAGCTTTAGCCATCTTGTTAAGGAAGTCAGTACCTAGGCCAATATGTTTGAGTGTTGAACCTCCATTTTCTTCTATTAGTTTTAAAATTTTTGATCTAATTCCTAGGTCTTGGATCCACTTAGAGTTGAGTTTTGTGCAAGGTAAAAATAGGGATCTAGTTTCATTCAACAAAGTATCAGTTTTCTCAGCACCATTCATTTAAAATGCTATCTTTTCTCTAACATGTTTTTGTCAACTTTGTCAAGTTTAATAAGGCTGCTATGTATGTGGGTTTGTCTCTGTGATTTCTATTATAGTCCATTGATCTTCATGTCTGTTTTGATGCCAGTACCATACTGTTTTTATTACTATAGCTCTGTAGTATAATTTAAGATCAGGTATTGTGATGCTTTCCTGGTTTGTATGATCTAGGCTAAGAAATCAGTTGAAATTCTAATTGGCTTACTTCTAAATATAATGTGATATTTTTCTCTTGGAGCTTTTCTCTCCTTTTTCTATATATTAGGCATTTAAACTACAATAAGTCTTGAAGAGGACCATTTTAAAAATATTTTTAGTAGTGAATGTATCTTTTGTTTATTTATATTTGGTGCTGAGGATCAAACCCAAGGCCTCACACATGCCAGATAAGTGCTCTACCACTGAGCCACAACTCTAGCCCGAAGATCTTTTTTGATATTGACTCTTTGAGGTTCTAAAAGCTCCTTTTATTTGGCTTTTCATTTCATTTCTAAGGTTTGGAAATTTTTGATTTTTTATTGAAAAGATTGTGTGTTCCTTTAGTTCGTATTTTGTCTATGACAGTGATTCTTAGATTTGGTTTCTTAATGTTATCCCAGATTTTTAAAATACATTGGTCATGGTCTCAACATATTTTCTTTATTGTCACTTTTATTTTCAGGGTTATATGCTTTGTCTTCAAGACATGAAAATTTGTATTCTGTGTGGTCTAAATATATAGGTGTTAAGGTCTGTAAACAAGTCAGGATGGCACCTGGTATTTTGCCAGAGAAATGTTAGAGTCTGTAAACAAGTCTTCATGGTGCCTGGCAAAATGCCAGAGGGAGTGGTTTGTGAAGTAACAAAAGCGAGCCATTAAGTGTGGAGATTCCTTATTGGTTGACTGTTGTATCTATTTTATGCTAATTAGATAAGCTGTGTAAAATGTATAAATACTACTCCTGTCCTACAATAAACGGCTTCCACTCCTGCTGTATCAACGTACACAAGTTATTCGTCACCCCCCAGTTATTTTGCTGCAGCCAGCCAGCCTGCAGCATATAGGTGATTATTTCACCTAAATTTTGAATTTGATTTATTGAGTCTTCCATTTCCAGAATTTCTATTTGGTTCTTTTTCAAATCTCTATATCTTAATGAAATAATCTTTTATATTGCTTCAATTCATTTGTTTCATCTTCTTTTATCTCATCAAACATTTTAATTATGAACTTTCTGTATTTTTTCAAAAACATTTTTTGCACTGTGGTATTAATAGGATCAGTTGTTGAAGTGTGGTGGCATGTATGGGGATGGTTTGTTCCCTTGCTTTTTCATTTTGCTTGTATGTCTACCCATCTGCTGAATTGATTATCTCTTCTTTATACAAAGGACTGTTTAGTGAGCTTCTTTCTCTTAAGGCCTCAGGTATTGATACTCTCATTCAAGGTGTATCCTCTGCTGTTCCATGTATCAGCACCACTTTGAGAGAAGATACTAAATCCTATTAGCCACAGTCACTCAGAGCAAAGCCATGTCATAATAAACCTTAAGGAGAAAAAATTGTTGAAAATGTTCTCCATAGTTTCTATAATCCAGGTATAAAATGTAGTGATGTTCTGGAATAGATTGAAATATGAATTATTAAAGATAGTAAAATTGCTATTATACTATATAGAAGCTTAAAAAGGAAGGACAGAAAAGATGACCAAAGCGGCGGGGGTGGGGGGGGATAATATAAGCCCAGCTAAAAAGAACAAAAAGGTCGGGTGGGGGGTGGGATTTGAGGCAGGAGCCAGTAATGTAAGAGGGGAAAAAAGGAACTAAGATCAGTAAGTATAAATTTGAGCTTGGAAAACAAAGAAAGAGAGAATGATCACAGTTAATGCTTTAAAACATTAGAAGAAATACAATGCAATGGGTTGAGGGCACAATATCAAATAGTAAGGGAACAATTATTAATTTAACATAAAAAGTAACATATGTAAGATCAAAATTGACATTAGAACTATTTATAATAATCCATGCTGAGGTGGAGAAATTTTCTTATTAAATATTCTTGATTTGGATTACATCAGGATTTGAAACCTTTAGAAGATGCCTACCACTCTTCAGCTTTACCTGAATGTTTCCCTTGGTGTAGAGATGGTGATCATTACCAGCTCACCTCTAATAAATTCTAGGAGGCCTCCTGTAATCCTCAGTATGTCTCGGTATCTACTTGCTTTCTGTTGGGTCAGAGGACATGGTTCTTGTCTGTAATGTAGCAGCCCAGTTTTTCCCTCTTAGGAGGTATAGTTTCATGTGTCCTCCTGAAGAAATGCTCTGTGTATGCAGTTTGCCAAACTCAATGTGAGCTACCCCATTCATATTTCAGAGAGTGTGGGCATGATGATCTAAAGTAGAGGTATTATAGTGAATTTGAATTGGTACTGGGTGGTCTATGGGGGCTGTAGAGATGTAAGGCTATTGCATCCTCTGAAGTATATAGGTCACAAATCATTGGACTCATGTCTGGGCATACTGGTTGGTGACTGATATATGTGTGGTGCTCTTCTGTAAGCTCCTTTGTAGATTAAACTGCCATTATGTATGGGCAAGTTTCTCAGGAATTGTTTTCTGCTGCTCTGTGTGTCTGAATGAGAACCGAGTTAACTGGCAACACTGGGGTTCACAGCTGGGATCCTCCTAGAGGTTCTGGGGCGCAGGAGCTACTTCCCTGGTTGCTATGGATTTCTTACCAGCCCACTCTTGTACATCAGCCCAGGGGGCCATGCTTGCATGCTTGGAGGGTGCTGTGCTGCATCTGCTGGCTGTTTCTATTGGGCGTGGTGGCACATGGTGCAAGGGTCTGGGTTGTCACTGACTGTGGTGGGATGCTGTGCAGCCACTCCCCTCCATTGGGCCTTCTTTAAAGTGGTATAGACCTTGGTGACTGTCTGCAAATGGAAACCTATGATTTATGACTCTCTGTGGATAAGCTTCCACCCTGGCTAATGTAGATCACCTGGGATACCTTCTTTGTAACTGGGGGTAGAATGCTGATTGGCCCACCAGCAGCCCTGTTTCCACTGAATCATTGGTGCCTGCTTCCTCCTACTGGGACTTCTACAGAGTAGTGTTATCTACACACTTGGTGGCTGTCTACAACTACTGTGGGGCTTGTGGGGAAAGGCTTTCTGTGGGCTGTCTGTAGTACAGAAAACTCTGCCCTAGTTGGTGTTTCTTACCAAGGTTTTACCTGTCACTTGATAGGGGTAGGATATCAGTTGATCTGTCTTTGCCTGAGCTCCTGTAGAGCAAGTGGGGAGCACTGGGTTGGGGTTAGCACTTCCAGGGGGCTATTTGCTCTCAGGTGAGCTCTACTCTATTTCCCTTTTCCACAGTTAGGGATAGGTTTCAGTAACTTTCAGCTAGCAGCAATCCCTTTTATAATTATAACCTGTTTCAGAGGTATTCCCTCTGTTTTTATTTGCTACTATCGGAAGGTGGGGAGAAGTATTGATTTTATTTCTTCCAAGGGAGCTTGGCTATCTGTGGACTCTACAAAATTACTCTTCTGCCAAGAATAGCTTTCATTCCACAATTTGGGCTAAACTGTGTGCTTTTCTTCACTGTGTTTGCTATTCTTAACTTGTTTTAAGTTGGTCTGGTTTTCTTTCCAGCTATTGTTAAGGAAATAGCTTATGGGCTTTTCCTCTTCCTCTTTCTTTGTTACCCCTTCACCTTGCCCTCACCCTTGTCAGGGCTTGGAGTCAAGTAATTCAACCACTATTGTCTGCTATAGTAACCAAACTACAAGTCCCTCCAAATCTGAAACTGTATAATATTGAATTTTATTTACTACGTAATCCACTTCTGTGGCCAGTTGCTCTTTTATTATTCCCTTTCTAGACCATGGAGGGGTTGAGAGTTGCTGCCTACTCCCCTCATCTTTAACCCCAGATCCTTAATTTAATCGTTATTCTTTATTTGCAGGCAATTGCTTATTTGTGGACTAGAAGAGAATTTTCTGATCAAGAGAATCCTTTGATCCAAGTGATCAAATTCGTAAAATTGAATTTTTAAACTATGTATAAATATGGTATATGGATTTCAGTTGGCATGCTGCTCTGGACCCAAGAAATTTTCAGAATAGTCTGATTTTCAGCATATGTATGAGCATAGAAAGAATGAGAAAGAGTCATTTCAGGACCATCTAGAGCTGGAACCTCCTTTTAATTCCTTGATGAAGGGGGTTGCCATAGTTATTTCTAGGAGCCAAGACAGAAAAAGAGCTGGAGCCCAAGGGCTGCCTTCATGTAGATTTAAACAAACTCCAATCCCAGACAGTTTTCTACCCATTTATCATCTTCCTTTTGTTCTGCTGCTGGTGGCAGGGCAGGGGGATCTCTGATTTCTCCCTGTGAATTTAGCTCTCTCTCTCTCTCTGTACAAACAAGTGTCTGAGACTCTTTCATTAACTGAAGTCAAGTTTTACTGACTTCTGTCAAGTCTAAAACTGAAACTCAGTTACTCTTTTGGCTTCACCACCAGCCATGTTTCCATTCTATTTCTGGTCCACAGATTAGATTATCTTTTTAATCATGACTATGCCTTTTTAATTTTATTTTTATTACCATTTTTATGCATCTAAAGTGGGAGATGGGAACAATTAAAGAAAGAATAGACTTATGACACATTGTGTCCAACACTTTTTTTACCTAGAAACATAAAACTTTTGTATGTTTATTTGAATTTAAATTTGTTGTGATTTTTCCATTCATCCCAATTTTTGTTTGAATGTTATTTTGTGTCTATTTTTTACATTGTCACTGGTTTGCAAGTTTTCTTTTTACATTTGAAGTGTATTGGCACCTTCCCTGTCAAATTTTTGCAAAATATTTACCCTAATTTTTCATTTACCTTTAAATTTTGTTGTTCATTTAGATGGAAAGTTATTTCAATTATGTATGTTTATTTTTACATTATATATAGTCAAATTGAAATATTTTTTTTATTATTGTCATCTCAATTTATACTCTATAAATTTCATATATTCTATGGTTCTACTGTCACCATGTGTCTTCCTTTAATTTCCCTTCTCAATATTAAGAATACTTTTTTGAAAGAATTTTGATGTCTGCATTCCCTTTAAAGAGTGGTAAGAAACTAAAAAGCCTATCAATTTCTACCTGCAGTGCATGTTCAAAAGCTCTATAACATAGATGCATTATTCTGAATCCTTACTTATGACTAATTGAATTGACATGCAAAAAAACAATTTTCACAACAGCTGGAGAATTAAAATATTAAACTCCCACTGCTGATTGCTAATTATTTTCCTTCTTCCTTGGTGACAGACCTCAAGTTGTCAGAATGCAAAGGCAATGTACATTACAAATAGAAATCACATTACTGTGAATTCAATTTGCACACATTATTATCAGTGAAAGGCAATAATCATAACCTACCAAAGAAAACACTGTAGCCTGAATAATTTGTGTTTAATCCCTCTTAATGCAAAGAATATAGAAATGCTTCTTAAGTTTCTACAAAGAACTCTCCCCATCTGAGAGCTAGCTCATATCTGCTTGCTTGCTTCAGTTGGATCCTTTACTAAAAATAACTATCAGAGCAAGATGGCAGCCAAGATCACCTGGCAAGATCTCTCCACAGACACAGGTTGAACAGCTATTCGTGTACCAAACTATCAGCATAAGAGCTAGAGAAATCAAATGAGAAAACATAATACCTGCTTTTAGTGTAACAAATGAAAAGATACACAACACAGAGACAGATGCTTCCAACTTGGGGGAGGAGAGAGAATTAAGGCCAGATCTTAGACTTAAACCAAGTGCCAGTCAAACCCAAAACCCCAAGAGCTCTACCACCAGGCCAATACCTGCAGAGTGAGCTGCACACTGCAGAAACAGCATTAGGCCAGGAAACAAAGAGACTGCCTCCATCACTTCTCCTCTATCATCATACAGCAGAGCAGGGAACAAAATTCCAACTACTGGGAAGCAGGACACCAAAGTTAACACAGGGCTTTGTCTCAAAGCCAATTGCCAAGATTGCTTCAGTGAGACCAAGCACCTAGTAGAAACTTAAAGGATTCATACTCAGGCCAGAGCTCACATACAGAGCCCCTAGATTACATCTGTTACCTGGTAGAGATCTGTTCACTTGTGGGATGGACCCAAATTTCTGTCACACCAGTTTTAGGCTTGGAGTAGATTTGGGGAACACCCATCCTCCTTCTCAAACCCCTGAAGCTGTGAGACTCAGATTCTACCCACCTTAGCACCAGTTTTGGTTGTTAAGGGACTGTCTCCTCCACATATCCTCTAACCTCAGGCAGCACATCTATCATCAGGCTAGAACTCACAGATGAGGCTCCAGAATACCCTGGCACCAGGCAGAGAACCATGCACCAGTAGGATAGACTAGTGTTTCAGCCTGCATCATAACCAGTTGTGTTTTGGGCCCTGGTGTATCTCTGAGACTCTGAAGGTACCTGTAGCAGTGAGACATAGGCTTGACCAACTAATCATCAGCTCAGGTGGCCAGGGGTCTAGCTTTAACAACACTAGCCCAACATCCAGTAACATAGCCTAGCATAGAGCTATAGGGAAGACACATCACCCCAACATATTAGATGTTTTTCCAGCTAGCATTACCTGTGGTTGGTTGCAATAGTCTTGGGCCACAACTCTACATCAGCAATAGGCAGCCCATAAAAGTGTGGCATTTAACACATAGAGGTGCTCCAATTCAGTTGACAGCTGACTTCTCAGCAGGAACCTTATAGGCCAGGAGATAGTGGCCTGAGATTTTTAGGATTGAAGGGGGGAAAAAAAGCTTTCAACTGACAATACTGTAACCAGAAAAGCTACCCTTTAGAAATGATGCAGGAATGAAGATTTTTCCAGAAAAAAAAAAAATCTGAAAGATTGTATCTCAACCAGTCCTGTTATACAAAAAGTGCTTAAAAGTTCTTCAAACTGAAAGAGACATAAAGGAGTAAGAAGAAAACAGAAAGTTATAAAACTTATTGGTAAGTGTAATTATATTAAGAAATTCAGAATTCTTTAATACTGCAAATATGGTGAATGAGTCATTCCATACCGTTAGTATGAAAAATAAAAAAACAATTAAAAAATAATAACCATATTAATATGTTAAGCAATAAGCAATAAGGAAGTCTATAGCAATTAATGCCTGCATCACAAAAGTAGAAAGATCTCAGATAAACAGCTTACTAATTATATCAAGATATTAGACAAATAAGAACAAATAAAACCCCAAATTAGAGAGAGAAAATGGGAGGGGAGGGGGGATAGTAGAGGATAGGAAAGGCAGCAGAATACAACAGACACTAGTATGGCAGTATGTAAAAACGTGGATGTGTAACCGATGTGATTCTGCAATCTGTATACGGGCTAAAAATGGGAGTTCATTACCCACTTGAATCAAAGTGTGAAATATGATATATCAAGAGCTTTGTAATGTTTTGAACAACTAATAATAAGAAATAAAACCCCAAATTAGTAGAAGGAAGTAAATAATAAAGATCAGAGAAGAAATGAAATAGAAATTAAACAATAAAAAAACCCACAAAGGATCAATTAAACAAACAGCTAGTTATTTAAAAGATAAACCAAATAGACAAACCTTTAACTAGACTAAGAAAAGAAAAGATACGTTTCAAATAAATAAATTCAGAAATGAAAAGGGAAATATTACAAATGACACTGCAGAAACATAAAAGATCATTAGAGATTATTATGAACAAATTTATATATCAACAAATTTGAAAATCTAGAAGAAATAAACAAATATCTAGACACATTCACCTTACCAAGTCTGAATCATGAAGAAATAGAAAATCAGAACAGACAATTCACAAGTAACAACAATGAATTTGTAAAAAACAAAAAGCCTCCCATTGAAGTAAAGCCCAAGACCAGATATATATTACTGAATTCTGCCGAACATTGGAAGAACTAATACCAATTCTCCTTAAGTTATTCCAAAAATAGAAGAGGAAGAAATTATTCCAAACACATTTTATAAAGACAGAATTACCCTAATACCAAAAGCAAATAAGGACACAACAGAGAAAGATAACTATAGGTCAATATCCTTGATAGACATAGATGCCAAAAACCTTGAATACAGTTTGCCAGATTCAACAACACATTAGAAAGATTATTCACCATGATAAAGGGGGATATATCCCAGGGATTCATGGATGGTTCCATATATACAAATTAATAACCATAATGTACCACATTAACAGAATGAAGAATAAAAATCATATGGTATCATATCAAGTGATACAGAAAAAGCATTCAATAAAATTCAGCATCCAATCATGATAGCAGCACTAAACAAATTAAGCATACAAGAAAGTACCTCAACATATTAAATGTCATCTTAATCAGAAAACAGCTTACATTATATTGAATGGGGAAAATCTGAGATCTGGAATGAAATAAGAATGCCCACTTACACCACTTTAATTCAACACAATGGTAGAAGTCCTAGACAGAGTAATAAGGCAAGAGAAAAAAGTAAAGGACACCCAATTAGAAAAGAAGAAGTCAAATTGCCACTGCTTTCAGGTGACATGATTTCATATATAGACCCCCCCCAAAATATTAGAACTAGTAAATGAATTCAGCAAAGTTGCAGACAATAAAAGTGACATTAAAAATCTGTTAACATAGCTATATGCTAATAGTGAATTATCTGAAATAGAAACCAAGAAAGCAATCCCATTTGTAAATAGCTACGAAACAAAAATACCTAGGAATAATTTAACAAAAATGGTGAAGAATTCTTTAATGAAAATTTAAAAACATTGATGAAAGAAATTGATGAGGACACAAAAAAGTTTAAAGACATTCATGTACATGGTTTGGAAGAATCTATATTGTTTAAATGTCCATAATACTTTAAGTAATTTAGAGATTCAATGCAACCCTGATCAAAATATCAGTGACATTATTCACAGAAATAAAAAAAAAAATTCTAAAATTCATAGGAAATCACAAAAAGACCATTTTTAAGCAAACCCATTTTAAATTTTAACTTGTTATATATGACAACAGAATGTATTACAATTCGTATTACACATCCAGAGCACAATTTTTCATATCTCTGGTTGTACACATGTAGAGTCACATCCTTCGTGTCTTCATACATGTACTTAGGGTAATGATGACCATCACATTCTACCGTCTTTCCTATCCCTATTCCCCCTCCATCCTCCTCCCTCCCCTTTTCCCCTTTGCCCTAGTTAGAGTTCATTTAATGTTCCCATCCCTCCCCCCACAGCATATTATGAATCAGCATCCTTAAATCAGAGAAATCATTCAGCATTTTTTTGGGGGGGATTGGCTAATTTTACTTAGCATTATATTATCCAGCTCCATCCATTTACCTGCAAATGCCATGATTTTATTCTCTTTTGATTTTGAATAATATTCTAATATATATATATATATATATATATATATATATATATATATATATCACATTTTCTTTATCCGTTCATACTGAAGGGCATCTAGGTTGGTTCCACAGTTTACCTATTGTGAATTGTGCTGCTATAAACATTGATGTGGCTGTGTTCCTGTAGTATGCTGTTTTTAAGTCCTTTGGGTATAAACCAAGGAGTGGAATAGCTGGGTCAAATAGTGGTTCCATTCCCAGTATTCCAAAGATTCTCCATACTGCTTTCCATATTGCCTACACCAATTTGTAGTCCCATCAGCAATGTATGAGTGTGCCTTTTTCCCAGACATCCTTGCCAACATTTATTGTTATTTGTATTCTTAATAGCTGCCATTCTGATTGGAGTGAGATGAAATCTTAGAGTAGTTTTGATTTATATTTCTCCAATTACTAGAGATGTTGAACTGTTTTTGATTGTGATTGACTGTCTACATTCTTTTGAGAAGTGTCTGTTCAGTTCCTTGGCTCATTTATTGATTGAGTTATTTGTGGGGTTTTTTGGGAGGGTGTTAAGATTTTTTAGTTATTTATATATTCAAGAGATCAGTGCTCCATCTGATGTTATTGTGGTAAGAATTTGTTCACAATTAGTGGGCTCTCTCTTCACCTGATTGTTTATTTTGCTGAGAAGAAGCCTTTTAGTTTGAATACATCCTATTTATTGATTATTGATATTAATTCTTGCTCTAGAAGACCCAAAAATTCCACCAGAAAACTTCTAGAACTAGTAAATAAATTCAGCAAAGTAGCAGGTTACAAAATCAACACCAATAAATCAAAGGCATTTCTGTATATCAGTGACAAATCCTATGAAAGGGAAACAAGGAAAACTACCCCATTTATAATAGCACAAAAAAATACTTGGGAATTAACTTAATGAAAGAGGTGAAAGACCTCTACAATGAAAACTACAGAACACTAAAGAAAGAAATTAAAGAAGACCTTAGAAGATGGTAAGATCTATCTTGTTCTTGTATAGGCAGAATTAATATTGTCAAAATGGCCATACTACCAAAAGCACTATACAGATTTAATGTAATTCCAATCAAAATACCAATGACATTCCTCATAGAAATAGAAAAAGAAGTCATGAAACTCATCTAGAAAAATAAGAGACCCAGAATAGCTAAAGCAATCCTAGGCAAGAAGAGTAAAGCAGGTGGCATCACTATACCAGAACTTAAACTATACTACAGAGGAATAGTAGCAAAAACAGCATGGTATTGGCACCAAAATAGACTGGTAAATCAATGGTACAGAATAGAGGACACAGAGTCAAACCCATATAATTACAGTTATCTTATATTTAACAAAGGTGCCAAAAACGTACATTGGAGAAAAGATAGCCTCTTCCACAAATGGTGCTGAGAAAATTGGAAATCCATATGCAACAAAATGAATTTAAACCCCTATCTCTCACCATGCACAAAACTCAACTCAAAGTGAATAAGGACCTAGGAATTAAGCCAGAGACACCACATCTATTAGAAGAAAAAGCAGGCCCTAATCTCCATCATGTTGCATTAGGCCCCAACTACCATTAATAAGACTCCTACAGTGCAAGAAGCAAACCCATTTTTAAGAAAAAAGAAAGAAGCAGGAGACATTATACTACCTGACTTCAAAACATACTAGACAATGATAGTAATCAAAACAAAAATAATACTGGCATAACAATAGATGCATAAACCAATGGAACAGGTTAGGGGGCCTAGAGGCAAACCCATGCATCTACAGCTGACTGATTTTGGACAAATGTGTTAAGAACATACATTGGAGAACAGACAGTTTTTTCAATAAATGGTGCTGGGAAAATTAGATATACATATGCAGAAGAATTAAACTACTATCTTATCTCTCACCAGTTATGATGCTCAACTCAAAATGAATTAAAGACTTAAATGTAAAATTTGAAACTATGATATAACTAAAAATAAAAGTTTCTGCACAACAAAGGAAACTATCAACAGAGTACAGAGACAACCTATAAAATGGGAGAAAATATTTGCCACATGATATATCTGACAAGAGGTTGATATCCAGAATATATGAACAACTACAAAAAGTAAATATCAAAACCAAAAACAAAGCAAATAATCCTATTAAAATAGGCAATAGGTGTAAATAGACACTTCTCAAAAGAAGACATACAAGTGACCAACAGATATATGAACCAAAAATATTCAACATCACTAATCATCAGGGAAATGAAAATCAAAGCCACAATGATATATTAGTTAGAATGCTATTATCAAGAAGCCTAAAGATATATGCTAGCAAGGAAGAGGAGGAAATGGAACATTTGCACACTGTTGGTGAGAATGCAAATTAGTATAGTCATTATGAAAAATTGTATACAGCCGGGCACAGTGGCATATGCTTGTAATCCCAGGGATTCAGGAGGCTGAGGCAGGAGGATCACAAGTTCAAAGCCAGCATCAGCAACTTAGCAAGGCCCTAAGCAACTTAGTGAAACCCTGTCTCAACATAAACTATAAAAAGGGCTGGGAATATAGCTCAATGGTAAAGTGACCCTGGGTTAAATCCCCAGAGCAAAACAAAAGAAAAGAAGTGCCCTAACAAAGAAGAAACAGTATGGAGATTCCTCAAAAAATTAAAAAATAGAACTACTGTATGATCCAGCAATCCCATTACTGGGTATATATACATAGGAAATTGAAATCAGTAACATTAAAGAGACATCTGCACTCCTATATTCATTGCAGCACTATTCACAATAGCCAAGGAATGGAAATAGCCTAATCATCAATAGATGAATGAAGAAAGTAAATGTGGTTATACACAATGATATATTATTCAGTCATAAAAAGAATTAAATCCTATTCTTTGCTGTACCATGGGTAGAACTGGAGATCATTGTGCAAGGTGAAATAAGCCAGGAACAAAAAGATTGCTACCAGCCTGGGGCTGTAGCGCAGTGGTAGAGCGCTTGCCTAGCACATGTGAGGCCCTGGGTTCAATTCTCAGCACCACATAAAAGTAAATAAATAGAATAAAGGTGTTTTGAAAAAAAATCTTTAAAAAAGATAGCTACCATGTAATCACATTCATATGTAGAATCTAAAAATACTGGTTTTGTAGAAGTTGAGAGTAAAATGGTGGTTGCCAGAAGCTGTGGGAAGTGGCGAGGGGGAGAGAAGGTGGATCAATGGGCACTAAGTTACTATGGGATAGGAACAAGAAGCTCTGGGGTGCTATTGATGGTATGGCTAGTACAGATAACAATTATGTACTATATATTTCAAAAGGTTAGAAGAAAGGACTCTAAAGTTTTCACCAAAAAGAAATGATCTTTGAGGAGACAAATATGTTAAACCTGACTTATATAATATAACATTATATAATGCATTACCCATTAATATGTACATCTTTTATGTTTTTGTGTATCAAAGACTTTTAAATTATAAAAAGGCAACCATGATACTTAGCTAAATCCAATGATTCCCTCTCAGATTATTTGATTCTTAACTGAGTTATCATTTCCACTTTTCAAGATTCTATTTCTGTTTCTTTTCGAGGTTTCCCTTACTTTTCAGAATATAATCAAAAAAGAAATGGGCAGAGTCAGAAATCAAGCATTAGAATCCAAGCAATCAATTTCCAGCTGTGTAACTTTGATCTACTTACATAATCCTTCTGAGCATTAGTATTATCACAAAGCTCTTGTGATAATTACATGAGATATCATATGTAAAACAGTAAGCCTAGAACATAGTGCTTAATCACTAAATGGTGTTGATTACAAATCTGAATTTACCCATTGATTTTTGGGAGGGCACCTGCTTCAGTCTTAATCTCTCTCTCTCTTTTCCCCTCTAACTGCATTCACTCACATGATTTTACATAATATATCTGCAAAGTCTGAGACTCATCTGACCACTTCTTGAATGGCCCCCACTAGAGGGTCTCACTGTTAGTAGGGGCCCAACTTGTAACAAAATCAAACTGCTGTGTTTGTTGATAGTTTGCTTGTTAAATGTTTCCCATGGTTTATATTCAATCATGCCAAGTCATGATCAACATTTTAAAAGTAGAGGCCATGTCTTCTTTTTTGCAGAAGAGTCTGTAAGTGTCATACAATGAGTGAGGTGCTCCACAGCATGTGCTTTACATATCATTCATGAAATACATGCTGCAGCTTCTCTGTCAACTTGCAGATTTGATAGAACTGTTAGGATAGCCTCATTAATGTGTTAGAAATACCAAGGTGGCACAAGAAATCAAATACCACGCTTGAAAGTGGGTGGGCAAGGGAAACTTTACTCCTGCCAGAAAGGCATGCTACCAGAACCTAGCTAGCAAGCGGCCTGATTGGACAGTATGCCTGCTTATATTCCTAACTCAGTGCTGCCCTTTGCTCTGATTGGAGAATTCAAGGATACAATCTACATGATTGGCTAATTTTAAAATTAGGGCAGGCAAAGGGAAGGGGTATAATTAAAAATGGCTACAATTGGATCAAATTAAGGTCATGTTCTGAAAATGGACCACCTGACTTTCTATTTCTCACAAATCAAAGATGATGAAATCATTCTGCTTTTTCACTAGCTTGATGGATGTAAAAGTATACTTTGCATGCTGTGACCATATGCACAGGAAAAGCCCATTGAACTCTGGAAAGGAAAGATAAAAGTGGAATAAACTAACCCAGAGTGGCATTGCTGATCAGCAGGAAGTGAGAAAGGAGACAAACAGTGGAAGAGAAATGGCATGTAGGAAAGTGAACTGACTTCTTATTTTTACAGTTCTAGTAACTGAGTGACAACACTTCATGCTCATTCACCGATTTATCAGCAATTTTTCTCCATGAAAATTCATATTTTGACCTCTATGCATCATATAAGTGGGCCTTCACCCTGCTGCTTCACCGCCTGCTGCTTTGTCAGCTGTTAATAAACAGGGATCGCTGTTTCCTTAGCAGCGGGTCAGAGGAGTAATGGTAGAAAGAGAGAGACTGAAAGAGGTGTAAAGAATATGAAATCTAGGGGAATGGATGGAGGGTAAAGTCAAGGAGCAAAGACTGGAAAGTGTGAGGGAGTATGGGGTAAATGGGGGATTGAAAATGGTAAGAGTATAAGGATCTTAAAGATCTTCTGTGCTAAGTACTTGCTTTTATGGGTTGTCCTCAGTGGTTAAAGGAGGCCAATACTCAGGGTCTGGGTCTGATCAAATCTCTTCTTTGGAGACAGTAAAATTGCAGGAAGATTCCCAGGAGATAGACAATGAGGCCGAGAAGTGTCTTCTCTAACATATACTTGCCCTCTTCTCCACCTGACAATCTCTCTCCAGCCCTCTTTGCTTCTCTCATCTCCCCAATTTCACAATTTTTTCTACCTCTCTATTGAGCTGTTTGTGAAAATGCTTTGAAAACTGTAAGGGCAACGAGGTAAATGCAACATATTCTCCCTTTCTTCCACAGCCATGAGTTTGAGTACTGAATATATTATGAGGTGAGCTTTATTGGACATGAGCTCTGTATACCTCATGCCTAACTTCTGATTACTTAAAATCTACAGGGTTTGACTAGACAAGGGTAGTGAAAGTGAAGATGAGAATCCATCTGCCCTGAGTATAAAAGTCAAACCTAATTAGAGAGAAGAAATTGGCTTATCTGAAAAAAAAATGAACATATAGTATGTAAAGTACATATAAAATGACCAAAAACTAAAAGTAGAAGAAAAAACACTATAAAAAGCATATATAAATTCTGGTTCCTCAAAAAAGATTTCCTTAGTCTACAAAATATAGGAGTATTTGAATGAATATTATTCTTAAAGTCAATCTTACATTTCTGAATTACAGTTAGATTTTTCCCTTTGCCTCCTAAAGAACAATTTATTAAACTGATAGCAAGAATTATAGCATCTAAGGCATAAGCGATTATATACATCAAAGAAATGGCTATTGACTTCATAAAATATTATGTTCCTTACCCAGAAATGTGAGGCCACATCAGTCAGGTTTCTCAGATGAACTATTCTGGAAATAACACTGTAACACAGAAATGTTTAATATATTCTGATCTGGACAGAGAGCAATTATTATTATGATATAGTTTATATGAATACTCCAAGGGAACAAAATGAATAGCAAACCATTTCCTCATGCTTAATTTATGCAAAACGTCAAATCAAATGAGCCTAAATAATTGAAGCTACTTACAATTATAAAGTCTTCTAAGAGCAAAGAACACTAGAGAATTTAGAATGCAAAAACACAAAACCAGATAAGTCCACAAGTTAATAACTATTGACAGTTATTGAGTGCTAACCCTGTTTTAGGCACTTTTTGAAGCACTATATATCTAGTATCTCTTATTATCATCAGAACAATCTGTGGTAGACACTCTTGATGGTTTTATTTTATAGAAGGAGAAATTAAAGCACAGAGAGAGATTAAGTAATTTGTACAAGGTCATGCAATAAGTGGTAAAGTTAAACACTGCCACCCTGATTCTGGAGGTTAAGTCATTAACTGCTAAGCTCTAGTTTCCACAAGGGAGCTTAGAAGAGGAGAGTCCAGTTAGGAAGCCAGAGCTTAAGAGGAAGAAATGAGTTCTTAAAATAATGATAGTTGCAGTAGGAATTTAAATGATTTAAAGAGAGATGGTAGAAGAAGGATTTGAAAATTGATTATATATGAAAGGTGAGAAAGAGTTGTTTAAGTCGACTGGGGTTTCAAGTCTGAGTAATTTGGTGGGGATATTAACAAACCTAGGAAAAAGGAATTGTAGCAGGTTTGAGGAAAGATGAATTTAATTTTAGGTGTATGAAATTGACTTATCTTAAGGATATATTATATACTAATAAATACCCGGGAGGCAGAAGAAAATATAGGCTAGAATCTTTGACAAAAAGTTAGTGACATAATTTGGGGAATATATACGTATAGAAAAATAATCTTAAGGCTAACGTTTTGAAAGGCTCTATAGTGAGTAGATAGAAGAAATGACTCAGAGTATATCAGAGAGGTAAGAGGAGAATCAGGAGAGCTCAGTCTTTTAAAAATCAGGAAAAAGTTCCAGCAGGAAGAAGCATATGAAAGTATATATAATGTTACAAAGGAATTGAGCAGGATGAGAACTGAGAGGATGCCATTGTATTGTCAGTTAGAACAGTTTGAAAGAGCACTTTCATTAAAGTGCTGAGGGCAAAAGACATTACAAGTCGTTGAGAAAAGGGAAATGTTAGTGGAGATAAGAGATGATATACAACTCTTTCAAGACATTCATTCAGGGAGGAAATGTGAATAATAAAGCACAGGAAGAAAAGGGTCAAACAAGGACTTCTTTAAGCCACTGACTTTCAGCATACTTGTAGACAGAGATAAATGAGCCAATGGAGTGGCATTAAAAATAAAAGTTGGAAGAAGAAATTTACTTCTTTTCCCAAGAAGAGATGAGGGTACAGATAAGATCACAAGAATATAAAGGCATATGATGACATGAAGATCCATGCTTTCCAAATGCCAGTTCATGAACTAATTCCAGAAAGAATGAATCAGAAGCACCCCTAGATCTTTTCCTTCCCAATTTTATTGAAGTAAAATTGGAATATAAAAACTGAATGTAAGTAATGCTTACAATTTGATGAGTTTGGACATACCCATACACATGAGTTACTATCATCACAATCCAGGTAATAAACATATCAACCACATCCATATGTTTCCTTGTGTCTCATTTTTTTTGGGGGGGGAGTGAATGATGGGGAGTTCTGGAGATTGAACTCAGGGGACCTTAACCACTGAGCAACATCCCCAGCTCTATTTTGTATTTTATTTAGAGACAGAGTCTTACTGAGTTGCTTAGCACCTCTCTTGCTGAGGCTGATTTTGAACTTGTGATCCTCCTGCCTCAGCCTCACAAGCCACTAGAATTACAGTCATATGCCACTGCACCTGGCTTGCTTGTTTTGTTTTTGAACTGTAAAATTACTAAATGAAAACGTAGGGCAAAAGCCTTCTTATCATTAGTATTGGCAATGAATATTTGGACAGGATGCCAAAAGCACAGGCAACAGAAGACAAAATAGACAAGTGGAATAGTATCATTGTTTTTGCTTCTGCACAGCAAAAGAAGCAATCAGCAGAATGCAAACCATACACCTAACAATGAATTAACTTCCAAAATTTATAAGGAACTCCTAGAACCCAAAGGCTTATGAATAAGATCTCTAGGATAAGCTATGCAAGTTCAAATTGAGCAGACCTTAGCTGTAGCTTAGAAATCCATATATTGAAATAGCTGGTCAAGCAACACTGCTGCACAGTTATAGAGCAGTGGTTTTCACCTTTATGAGATCAGTCTCTTCTTGCCTTAAAAATATTTTATAATTCCCTCTTTATGATCCCAAAAAGAAAATCATAAAAAATACAATTCAACTGTACACAAAATTTCAGAAAATGAGCATAGTCTCATAACTAAAATATAAAATAGGAATATCAGGAAAGGGCATCAGAACAAGACAATATGCTTTTTGATATGCAAATATTTGGGCACAAATATAGTAAAAGACATATGAAGTACTCAGATGTTTGCACATATTTAAAATGAAGATGTGATTTAAAGTGAGTAAAGCAATATTAAATTAAATATCTCACTACTTTATATTTCATATTTAGAAACAAGGACTATAGAAATATATCCATGGAGTTACTATGAATGGGAAAAATTACCATGTATGTGACCAATACAAAGGCAGATGGATATGAGGGTGTTGTAAGGACAACTCAATTATCACAAATGGGCATTGGCACTGAGGACATTTTTTTTTTGAAATGGTAAACAATCCCAGATGAAATTCTAAACAAAATAAAACCTTTTCTTGACTTTACATAGTTGTTGCATTTACATTCATATGAAATGGAGCCATACTCCAGGCCCGGATAATTTTAGGTATTTCCTTTCATGGATGCCTGTGGGAGACATTTGGAAATCTTGTGGGATATAGAGAAAATTTTCATAAAATGAAGATCCTAATATGAGATTTTTGTAATAATTAAATCAGATGAAGCATGTAAAATGTTTAGTATGCTGTTGAACCATACTAATCACTGAAGAAATGGATGCTACTACTATTCTTTTTTTTCCAAATATATATATTTTATTTATATATGAGAGCAGAATGTATTACAATTCTTATTACACATATAGAGCACAATTTTTCATATCTCTGATTGTATACAAAGTATGTTCACACCATTTCATATCTTTATACTTGTACTTTGGATAATAGTGATCATCACATTCCACCATCATTTATAACTCCATGCCCCTTCCTTCCCCTCCAACCCTTCTGCCCTATCTAGAGTTAATCTATTCCTCCCATGCTCCCTCTCCCTATCCCACTATGAATTAGCCATACCTTTCAATAGATGAATGGATTTTAAAAAATGTGGCATGTGTGTATATGTATGTATTCATATATATATATATATATATATATATATATATATATATATATATAATGGAACATTACTCAGCAATAAAAGAGAATAAAATTATGACATTTTCAGATAAATGGATGGAGTTAGAGAAGATAAAGCTAAGTAAAGTTAGCCAATCCCCAAAAACCAAATGTTGAATGCTTTCTTTGATATAAGGAGACTACTACTATTCTTATAATAGTAATAATATTATCACCAACAAAAAGGTTTGCCTGATAGACTAGCAAAATATGATACATAAATATAATGTGTTCAAATTTGTATAAAATATCTTCTTTCCATTTTAAAGAAATACTTTGAAATGTCTAAAGCATCATGTTTGTATTAGTTATCTATTGCTGTGTAACAAATTACTCTAAAACTTATCATCTTAAAACTGCAAACATTGATATGTTATGAAGTTTTTGAGAGTCAGGAATCTGGGATCTACTTAGCTGGGTGGTTCTAAACCAGGTTCCCATATGACAGCACTTAAGTTATTGACAGGGGAAGCATTATATAAGGGAGCTGAAGTATTCATTTACAATCCCATTTATGTGGTTGCTGCCAGGAAGTGTCAGTTTTTTGCCATGTGATCTTCTCCATAGGATTGTTCATGATAAAACATGTGATCTGAGAGGGGGTGGGAGAAAGGGAGAGAACACCAAAGATAGGATCCACAGTCTTATATAATTTAATCTCTGATGTGAGATAATATCACTTCTGACATATACTATTTGTCACAAAACCTATGCCTTGCATAACATGGAGAGAAACCACAAAAGTATACAAATACTGGGAAGCAAGGCTTATCACTGAAGACCATTTTTAATGCTGGTTATATTTATTGAATATTTAGCCTCTTCAAGTAAATTTTTAAGACAAGCATAGGAAATTTTCCAGACATAACTAATTATCACTCAGTGTCCACTATGAGTTTTTGGTTTAACATTAACACAATTCTGAGGAGTCATCAATTTTGTTAATGATACCTGGCTCTGGCTTAATTATTAAATCATACTTAACTATTATAAAAATGTAACACATTTTTACAGTGTAATCTTTAAAGAAACTAAAATTCACTAAAGTTATTTTAAATATAACTTTGGCTTCTATAATATTGATGAACTACAACATAAAATAATTGTACAATATAAAATAAGGTATTGATGAGCTACAATACATTAAAATAATTGCAAATAAGATTTTAATAATATAAAAATGAAGTTCCTTATTCAGATAATGTTAAAAGCACTTGATTTTTTTTCTAGAAAAAAATTATTTCCTTTAGTTAGACCTTATTATATTTTAAAATTAAAAGAAAGACAGAATTCCTTTTTTTAGGATACAATCAGATAGTAATAAAGGGTAAGACCTCAAAGCCAAAAATCAATGAGTTTTGATTAGCATAAACCTTTCAAAGATATACAAGTATTGTGAAATGTCAATATTCTTAATGCTAAAAATTTAATGAACTATAATACATTAAAATAATTGCAAATAAGATTTTAATAATATAAAACTGAAGTTCCTTATTCAGATAATGTTAATGAGAGTGAATAACCAAAATCAAATGGGAGAATCAATACTCCATCCTTAAAAGATACACTTATTTCCAAGATGTCATCTTATTTAAGCAAATATTTGTACCTATGTTTAAAATATAACTTTAATATAAAGTGTATTTTGTCCTCCATATTAGCCATCATATATTTTAAATTTACTCCTGCATTCATTTATATTTTCAAAGTAATAGATTGGTTTTAGTTTTTAGCTAATATGATTTCTGTCCTTTTCTCCCCCAGTGCTTGCTGTCTTATTCTGTACTTCATAGTTTCCACATCTGTCCCATTAATATATTTTCTGACACACAGAGACCTAAGTGACTGATAACAATTCAAAAGTCCTACCCACAGGTGCACCTCCTCCTGGATGACATACATAAACTGCCTACCATAATTCTTGACATCCAGTAGGTGATTAATAACTGCATTTTCCTTTTCTACAGCATTGCTTTCACTGCTCTTTTAAGTCAAAGCTACTAGTAATAGTAACTCACACTTTTAAAGAATGCTAACTTGTTGACAGTCGCCTTCTAAATGGTTATATTTGTGTTGCCTAATTTAATCATTACAACAACCATGCACACTAATGTACATTAAGTTCCTTTATCATTGCTTTCCCGTCTAGGAAACTGAAACTCAGACCTTGTTACAGCCAATAAATAACTAGTGAATCCAGAATCAAGACAAGTCTATTGATTCTTGGATCCATTTTCTAATCCTCTGTCATTTTTCCTGCTATTCAGGGAATACCTACTAGGGTTATTTGAGAGCTTTGCTCATTCTTTGGCTCTTTTCATCTCCCCATCCACTACAAGTGTGCAAATTCATCAAAACACCACATAAGAGCAAATGTAACTGCAGACACACATCAAAGCAATACATACTTCACACAAACTTTTTTCAACCATTTTGTTTTCCATTGCAAATTACTCAATATGAAGCTCGCAAATGGCAAATCTTTCCATTGGAAACATGATTCAGGATCTATAATATTATGCCCTTCTTTTTTTCTTTGCTTTTGTACTGGGAATTGAACTCAGAGGTGCTTTACCTCTGAGCTACATCCCCGGCATCCCCAGTCCTCTTTGTGGTTTTTTTTTTTTTTTTTTTTTTTTTAAGACAGAATCTCATTAAATTGCTGAGGGTCTCACTAAGTTGCCCAGACTGGCCTTAAACTTGTGATCCTCCTGCCTCAGTTACCTGAGTCACTGGGATTACAGGTGTATGTCACCATATCCAGCCTATGCCTTTCTTTTTTTAATCCAAGAAAGTCTACAGAAATGCAAATATGACAGTTTGCTAGTTGGAATATGAACAGCTTGATATTACATTTCCAAGCCTCCCTGTGGCTAGCTGAAGCCATTTGTCATTGACTGATTCTGGTCTGTGAATCAGAAGTGAATGAATATGATATGTGTAGAAGTGAATTAATATGATATGTGTAACTTCTGTGATCTACAACATAAAATAAACCCTGGCCCTTCCCCTTTCCGTTAAAATCAGTTAAGGATCTGTTAGGTTGATAGTTTACTGAACATAAGATATGTGAGATCTAGTTTTGGCTATGCTGATAAAGACAATTCTTTTGTGTATAGATGGGCAAACTTTGTATGGAAAGAGTCAGATAGTAAATATTTTAGGTTTCAAGGTCCACACTGGGTCTTTATTATAAATACTCTACTATTACAGCATAAAATTTCCCAAGACAACACCTATGCAAGTAAGTGGCTGTGCTCCAACAAAATTTATTTACCAGGAGATGTAGAAAGAATTGTTAATGGGTTCAAGGTGCTGTTGAGTAGGTGGAATAACTTTTAATATACTACAGCACAGTAGGGTAAATATGATTGACAACAATCAATTGAATATTTCAAAACAGCTAGTAGAGAGCATTTTAAATGTTCCCATCACAAAGAAATGATAAATATTGGAGATGATAGAAATGCTACTTACACTAATGTGACCAATTTTTATTGGGAAGGACATGTTGCAGAACAAGTTTACTTGTATGGAGGAGACTGTTCCTTTCCCCTTGATGGCATCTACTTCATCATGTAGAGTAGATCCTAAATCTAGTCATATATCTAAATTACTAAAAAATGGATTTAAAACGCATATTATCAAGTATTGCTCTCAAAATTTCTATTTTAATAAATCTAAATATGGGACCTGGAAAATATGTATTTAAGAGGTAGGTAATATGATGTGTCCAATGAGGCACTTATCCCCAAACCCTGTTCACTAAACACTGACCTAGAAAATTATGGCAAATATTATGTAGTTTATCCCAACTATGATTCTTGCATAGAATATTTGTTACAACTTTTCTGGACACTAATCCATTGATAAATGGCCTTGGAGACAATTTTTAACTTCAATAGGTAGAAAAAGTGCTGAAAATTTTTTTACCTTAAGTCTTCTTATTTTCCCTACTTAATCATCATTATTATATGAACTACTGACCTTTAATTTTCTCAGTCTATTAAGAATTGACTCCTTGTTCTCTGGCTTTTCCATTCAAAAGATTCCTCAAGTTCTACTGCTCATGTACGTCCAACTTCGAAAGAAGGAGATGCATCTTTTATTCCTTTTTCTTCAATTACCAGTATAATGCTTATACCCCAGACAATAGAAATAACAATAATGTTTACAATAATATCTGGTAGGAGCTGATATCTAGAATGTAAAAAGGATTATTATAAAAAAATACAAAATGGGCAAACAATCTAATACATGTATCTTCAAAAAGATATATAAATGGCCAACAAACACATGAAAATGGTGACATCATTTGTCACCAGGGAAATGCAAATTAATACCATAATGAGGTTCTACTTCACATCCACTAGTATAGCTATAACAACAATGATAAAAGAGAGACAATAATAAATGTTGGCAAGGATATGGAGAAATTTGAGCTCTCACAATATACTGCTTGTGGGAAAATTAAATCATTCAAATGCTTTGGAAAATTACCTGGCAAGTCAGACCAAATGTTACTAACATATATGAGGCAACAATTTCACTGTTGGGCATATGCCCAAGATAAATAAAAACATATGCCTACAGAAAACCTTTTATATCAATATTCATGGACTCAGCAATAAAAAGAAATGGTACAAACGCAACTTTCATGAATATACCTGTCATTATGTTGAGAGAGAAAAGACAATGCCGTAAGGTTACATATTGTATGGTTCCATATATTTAACAGCTTTGCAAATACAAAGCATGGTGATAAAAACAAAGATTGGTCACTGACAGGGGATATGGATAGGATAAAGATGTGACTATAAAGGGGGGATAGTACAGAGGAGTTTTTGAGGTGAGAAAATAATCCTGTACCCTGATTGTGATTGTGGTTGCACAAACCTATATGTGTTTGTGTGAAACTCCATAAAACTGTACACCAAAGAGAGAGAAAGGCAATTTTGCTTTATGATATATTAAAAATAAAAAATGTACATGCAAAAAAGACTTAAGTTATCATTAATAAGGAATTGGTATTATAAACCAAAGTGTATTATAAAAATAGACTATCTTTGCAGTCATGAAAAATTATAATCTTAGGTGAATATTGAAAGATATCAATTTTAAAAAAATTTAATTTTTTAGGTAAATTATGAATTAATATTTTAATAGTCCTTTTTGTTAAAGAAATAAGGTTAATGTATGTATGCATTGAATAAATACTGAATAGAAATAAATCAAAATTTTAACATGTTTTTTTCTTCAGGTAATCTGAGTATATAATATATATAATATAACATTTTGCTGTTTTTATTTACATTTCATATATTAAATTATAAAAAAGAATTATTTGAAAATTTAAAATGCAATTTTACCATCTAATACAGAACTTCAAACATTAACAAATAATTTTTCATTAATTTATCTCTGTCTTTTGTATGTTAAATCTAAGTACTAAAATTATAACAGAAACCAAGTAGCTTTTAAGCTTTCACAATTAAAAATAATTTTGTGGCGATTTAACAGATTGCTTTAACTTCTAATTATAATAAAACATTTATCTAAGATCTCTACAATAATAATCTCAGAAAACTTCTTGAATATTATCTTGATTTTATTCTTGCAGCTTCCAAATGAAATATTATAGTTGTCAGGCATTTTGTGATAACAAATACGTTGCTAAGTATAGCTTTTAAAATAAAGAAAGGTGACCTATTAAAATAATAAAATGTAATTTTAATATTATAAATTGCTAATCAAGGACTTGAAATACACTCTATCAAATGTGACATTATTTTTCTTTTTGCTTCCAAGTTATCTAACTTTCATTGAAAATTCACCTAGATTAAATTTGCTGCTCTACAAAGCAATGTGGCTCTATCCTTCAACATGTTTGAATAGCTAACCGCTTTTTCAAAATGTTCTTCACATTATCCATTATATCCTAGGTGCTTCCAGCTTATTTCTGCTAACCTTCTTGTCTTAAATTGGAATAGAAAACATTTCTATTTAATTTTGTATTTAAGTTCTATTGTTAGGGAAGTAACCTCTTAATGCTTATTAGCCATATTTCAGGAGTTACTAATGAAACCACCTAACTGATGAAAGGGCACACATCTCTGGATACAGGTGATGTTATTCAAAATTATAGTGAAGAAAGTCTAGAATGACAACTACTTAGGGAGACCCAAGGCAGAAGGATTGCAAGTTCAAGGCCAACCTGATCCATTTAGTAAGATCCTGTCTCACAGTAAAACTTTATGCAGCTCAATGGTAGAGCCCTTGCCTAGCATGTGGGAGGACCTGGGTTCAATCACTAGTACTGAACAAAAAGTCTAGAACAAGGATGCAAAAGTACTTCTAGTTTGTATAATCTGTGCACTTCCACCCATACTCTTTAAATCATCTCTAGATTACTTATAAAACCTGCTACAATGTAAATTATATATAAATAGTTCATGTATTGTTTTGTGAATAACAGCAAGAAAAGTCTGTGCATGTTCCATGCAGATGCGTTGTTTTTTTCTGAATATTTTCCATCCACAATTGTTTGAATCTGTGGATATGGAAGGGTCACATTACAGAGGACTGACTATAGTACTTTAATATTTCCTGAAATAAGTGTTTGGAGTTTTTCTTTGAAGACTAACTGGAAGATCAGATTTAGTACAGAGAAAGACATATATTTTATAGGAGAATGAAATTACAGTAAAGTAGTAAAAGATTATTATAAATGTTCTTAACCAGGATTCTTCAAAGAACATAATGATGAAATACTGATTATCATGAAGGTTGCAGCTGAGGGACAAGTCACTGAGGATCTTGATGCCACATTGTTTAAAAGTGAATGACCAAGTTTACAACTCTAATCCAGCTATGTTCTGCCCGTTTATTCATACATTCAATTTGTAACTATTAAGTACCTACTGTATACAAACGGCTGTTGTAAACACAAGAAATATTTCCATGAATAATATATAGTAGTTATCTCTTATTCATGGGGGATTTGTTCTAAGATCCCTAGTGAATGCCCAAAATCATAGATAGTACCACTCTCTCTACATATTTTTTCCTATACATACATATCTATGGGAAATTCAGTTGTGTACCTAATTTCTATATTAGGCATAAAAAGAGATAAACAATAATAAATAATGTAAAATAAACCAATTATTACAATATGCTATAAAAAATTATATGAATATGGTCTCTCTCTCAAAATGTTATACTATACTCACATTTCTCATACTGGTGATGATACAAGATGATCTAATGCTTATATAATGAGATGAAAGAGAAGAATTACATAGGCATTGTGATATAGCATTAGACTACCATATAAGGGTTACTTGAACATAAGCACTGTGATACTGCAACCATTGGTATGATAAACCACTAAGTGACTAATGGTCAGGTAGTGAAAACAGTGCTGATCACTAGACAAAAGCATGATTTTCACATCCCATGCAGGACAGAAGAGGACAATGGAAGATTTCACCACACTACTGAATGCATAATTTAAAACTTATGAATTGTTTATTTCTGGAATTTTACATCTCATATTTTTGGACCAAGGTTGACCATTATTATGTTATTAATCAGTTAACTTTGGAGTTAATTTAAAGGAAGATTATCAACACCCATGTTGATAATCTGACTTTATTAGGTAAACCTTATATAAAGATTGAGCCCTTCCTAATATCAGAGATATTCAGAATGTGAGAATGCTTACAGAAGGCACCATGCAGCAAAGAGCTGGGAGTGGCCTTTAGTTGTGTAATCTCTGGCCAACAGCCAATAAGAAAACAAGGAACTCAATCTTACAACCACAATAAAAATGCTTCTTCCATTAACTGGAGGAAGCATAGAAGCAGATCCTTGCCTATTTAAGGTTACATTGAAATTGGGCAATAAAACATTTGCCTTATTTTCAGCTGCTAAGTTTGTTATAATCTATTTCTCAGCAATAAAAAACTAACACAAATATTTGTAATGCTAATGCCACAATTATCTGTAATGTAAACAATAAGAAATAATTTAGTCTCTAAACTAATAATTTGTTAAGTAAATCAAAGTATATTTGGAATAAAAATGCCATGATACTACTAAAATGTTCTTTACATATGAATATGGAAGTACATCTTTAATAGTATGTTATGCAAAAAAAAGCCATTGGAAGAAAAATACATATTATACAAACCACTTTTTGCAATTAAAAAGGAAAAATATACAAACATACAGAAAAAATCTAGAAGAAAACATACCAATCTTTTTTTTTAAAAGTAGTTACTGCCCAGAAATTGGGAATGATGCAGTGAGTGAGATGAGAGGTTATGATTTGTTATTCTTTACACATATGCATAGTTTGAATTTTGCTTCAAGGAGCATGCATTGTTTTGTGTTAAAATTAGTAAAAACTAATAATCTCTGATAGTAGTAGTTACAAAACCTTTTCCCCCTTTTCTGCAGATATACACCCTTATCTTGGGATTTAATTGTTTTTAAGAAAATCTTAAAGTATTGTGGTTTTGAATATCTATTTAATGTTTGCAAAACTATTTTAGTTGAAAATACATACTTTTACATATAAAGAAAGTGAAAAATCTTCACTTGAGACTAAAAATGCAGAGATATTATTTTTAGTTTCAGGGAAATTACAGACTGTAGCTCAATTAATATCAGTGATGGAAGAAACCAAATCACAATGTCAGCTTGTGAAGACTGGCATAAACTTCTTTATAGCTGAAACTGAAGAGATTGACCTCCAGTATATGAAATGCCTGACACTCTCCACCGAAAGGGTTACAGCAGGAGAAAATAGTCAAGAGAGTAATTCCTTCACTTGGAAGTGTGCTGTGCTGCCACTTACCATAGTGTGCAGAAGGGTGGGCTCAGGAGGATATTTAAATGGGGCACAGTAAGTGGAAGAAATATAGAGTGTACCAAGTGGCTAGCTAGAAAGGGGAAATGTTTTAATTCATGCACAGGGATCAAGGACACAACCAAATGAAAGATGAAAGCAAAGCCATATTTGGACCAGGACCACTGCTAACTAGCTAGCTGGTACCATTTTGTAATTTATCAGAACTCTCTTGTTCTTCCAGACAGTAGAGCCCTGTGCCAGATTTCACTTCCCCCTCATCCCTGTGCTTAAAAACAGTGAACAATTTGTACTACTAGATAGGAAGTAGTCCTAAGTCAGGCCCCGAAAGCAAAGAATAGTTGGTATTTGAGAGATGACATATTAAATTTAGCTCTAATTAAGCTCTAGGGGGGTTCCTATTTCTTTTGTGTCAGTCCAAAGCAAGGTGGTGATGAGACGGGGTGGTTCTTCTTTACAAAGCCAAGTACACTTTAAGACCATGTATTATTCTAGATTGACACATAAAATTAACCATCGCAGACTATATCAGAAATCTCTAGAATAATAACTATAAGGAGATAGTTGTTATATTTGCATAGAAATGATTAAAGTGGTGTAGATGAACCTGTATTCCATTGAAGACTATCTAGATACTGAAATTCTATAACAATAGAAATCAAGAAAGCCTGACATGACCACCAAAATAAGGCAGTTTCATCAGGTTTGATCACATTTTTTTTCATATTACTGACACTGCTATGCTCCTAAAATTAAATTTTATACAATAACATTGATGTTGTGTGCCTGCTGGTCAGTGATGGGAAGATGATAAATTTAATAAATTTCCTCCATTAATGAGACATTCTGATGACATGTTCTTGAAAGCACCCAAGTGTCACATTGTTTTCTCAGATTAGCACATAGTCCATGTCATTATAAATCATTTTTTAACCAAACCACATTGATTAGTCAGTCACTTAATCAAGTGTCCAATATGTGCATGCTAGATGCTTTGAGGAATCACAGGAAATAGGAAAAGGTAATCTTGTTATGGAGTCACTTGAAAACCAGCTGAGGAACACACATATAAACTATATGAAAAGGTGGAAGTCACTTTGAAGTGCTAAAGTCTATATAACACCTACATCAACCAGAAGAATGAGAAGATATATTCTATATATGTATAATATGTCAAAATACATTCTACTATCATGTATAACTAATAAGAACAAACAACAAATAAACAACATGGCCCTATTTGCACAATATATATAATAAATACAAAAAGAATGAAGAAGGGAGAGGTCATTAGGAAAGGCTCCATCACAGAGAAGAGGGGGCTCAAATTGAACCTTAGAGAATCAGTTGGATAAGCTGAACTCTCCTGTGCTGTATGCCCTTTTGGTAGCACAAAAATTTAACAGAAAAAAATTTTTTTCCAGTGTAAATTGAATGTCAATGCAGGGCTTTCACTTCCAGAGAACACTAATGTGTTTCTAGCCCTCACATGCTTTGTTGAGGAAGAAGGGCAGGACAAGGTCTCTCCTGTTGGCACAGAAGGATGGTTTATGCTTTGTTGAAGGAGACAATCCTAGCTACCACTTTGCCTGCTCATTCAGACTTTAGATCTGTTCTGCTTCATTATGGCTGAATATTTTCAGTAATTAGAGCATTCATATTCTCCATTTCTTTGTGCCATGTCTTTTCTGTCATTTCTGAGGTTATGTAACTCCTTAATGAAAGCTTTTGGAATGGTTTGAAAATTCAATATGCATTCTCTTTTATCTGTAATAAAAGCTCTTATTCTCTATTTTCTTAAAGAGGAAAATAACACACAATTTGAAAAGGACGATCAGGGTATCCCATTCTTGAATTAGTTTAGTATTAATTAACCCTCCTAATTGTCATATTTTATGACATTGCTGTAGGAGGAATGCTTCCTAATTACTGAAGGGCATTTATGCTTGATTATTGAGCAGTTGTTTAACTAAAGAGTTGTGCATGTGCTGGAGATAGAAATCATTTATTTAAATAACTACAAAGGACCATGATGAATTTCTGACTTCCTTTTATGTCCCACTTTTTCAGTTATAGGTTTTCATTTTCAGGGTTCTTTAGCTCTAATTGTAAATTCCACATAAATCTGTACAAACTAGAATTTTTCTAGTTTTCCGTATATACTCACAGAAACAGAAAATATCAAAGTTGAAAAACAAAATAGAGATTATCCCTGCTTTTACAGAAGAGATAGCCAAAGATTAGTGCTATGATTTGGATATGGATGAATATATCCCCCAAGGGTTCCTGTGTTGAAATTTAATCCCCATCATAAGGTATTAAGAGACTAAAAAATTAAAGATTAAGATTAGATATGGGCTTCAGAGTAGAGACTTCACAATTGAATACTGGTGGCTTTATAAAAAGAAGAAAGGGCTGAGGACTTAGCCCAGTGGTAGAACACTTGCCTTGCATGTGTGAGGAAAGCTTTGAGTTCAATCCCTAGCAGAAGAGAAAGGAGAAGAGGAAGAGTAGGAGGAAGAAGAGGAGGAGGAGGAAGAGGAGGAGGAGGAGGAGGAAAGAGACCACAAGATTCACACACAGGCATGCTGTCTCTCACATTTGATGCCCTGCACACCTGGGGACTCTGCCAGCAAAAAGACCATCACTAGCCAGGCTCAGTGGCACATGTGAGTCAGCAATCTCAGCAACTATGGAGGATGAAAGAGGAGGATCAGAAGCTCAAGGCCAGCCTCAGCAACTTAGGAAACCCAGTCTCAGTAGTTAACTACCCATGGTTTCAATTTCAGTACCAAAACAAAACAAAACAAAACCTATAGACAGTTACAGTCCCTCAACCTTGAACCTCCAGAACTGTGAACCAAAATAAGTCTCTTTTCATTAGAAGTTATTCAATCTATTGTATTGTGTTATTGGTGACAGAAATTGGACTAACACAAGTGGATAACTAGTGATTGATAGAGTCAGGAATGGAATTTATTTTGCTTTATTATTATTTTTTTTGATAAGGGAAATTAAATTGCAAAGAGTACAATTGTTGGCAACCTAGAAAGTACAATCCTTTTTCTCCCAAGCCTTGTCAGTGACTATAGGTTTTCAAAACTCTGAAAACCTTGATACTAACTTAAGGATGATCATCTTCCAATGCCAAGATACCATGAGACACTTCTTGGTATAGGTTCACAGCCAAGTTCAGTGGTAGATCCTGTGGAAACTACCTACATATTCATAAGTTTTGTAAGTCATTTTAAAATATGCTATGTTTTCTCTTGTTGTTACCCCCAACTCAGGTCTGTGTTCATATAATAGTGACATTTCAAAAGTTTTCCAGGAAGTGTTATTTGAGTTGAACTCCAAGGATGACAAGAGGGTAACCAAGAAACTAGTTGAAGAAAGAGCACTCCAAGCAAAGGAAACAACAAGTTCAAATATCTTGAGACAGAAAACAACTGGGTGTGTTCAAAAGCATGTCAGCAGAGTAAATCTTATAAGATTTACATAATAGGACTTTTGGATTTTACTGTAGGTGATAAAGGAAGACACTGGAACTTATTTTTAATAATAATTTCAAACATATATACAATAAAGAGTATTGTATAATAAGCCTCAAAGAGCCATCACCCAAATTTAAAATACCAATACTCTGTCATATTTGCTTCCTCTATCGTCTTTTTTCTTTTAAATATTTAAAGCAAATCCCAGTCTTCATGTTATTTTGACTTTTTATGCATAATTTAGATTGCATCTTTGAAAAGAATGAATATTTTCTTAAATAGGCACAATACCATTATCATAGCTAGCCTAGATAGAAATAAATCTTCTATGTCATCTAATAACTAGTCTACAATTAAATTTATCCCTTTATCCAACTATGCTACAAGTGTCTTTTCACCATTGCTTTATCAAAAACAGGATCTTGAACAAGTTCCCCATAACACATCTGTTGTTATTCCTTTTTCACTACGAAACAACCCCTTCCTATTTTCTTGTCACTGACTTAAAAAGGAATATAAGTCTATTTTCCTGGAGAAGGTCCTGACACAGTGGGTTAGTTTCCTTATAATACTATTTAACTTGTTCCTCAAACTTGCACATTTAAAAGGAAGCCAGTCCTTGATTAGGTTCAGTTTCAACTTGTAGACAAAAATACATCAGATGGTGCTATGTGTTTTATTTTAATGAGACACTCAGATTCTGGGTGTCACTTGTAGTGATTGAACAATGGGTTCATGTGGTTTCAGCCTGATTCCACCATTGTAAATCCCCCCACCATAAATCCTTCACTTAATGAAGCCATTCATTAATCATATGACTGTTTTTCCCAAGTCAATGATCTCATTAAATATTGCACAATAGTAGTTATTTAGTTCTTCATTCCTTTCCCATTTATTAGCTGCGGTTCTTCTAAAAAGAAGAAATTTTACTCATAAACTACAGTTATTAGGTGTTAAGTGTGATATGATATGATTTATTCTTTAAAAAGATGTATGGTGAGTCAGGCCCCATGGTGCATGCCTGTAACCCCAGCAACTCGGGAAGCTAAAGCAGGAGGATGGCAAATTCAAGACCAGCCTCAGCAACCTAGTGAGACCCTGTCTCAATATAAAAAAATAGAAAGGGCTAGGGATGTAGCTCAGTGATAGAGCTCCACTGGTTTCAATACCAAATAAACCTCACCACCACCATACACACACTTTCAATAGCCAGTACCCTCCACACACACACACACACACACACAAATACACATAAACCATAAAACAATAAAAACAAAAAGATGCACTGTGGACTGAGCAGGTAAACAACAAGAAAAACAGTTAGAAGGCTACAGTGAGGTTCGGCTGAGAGATCATGGTATTCTTGAATAATATTTTAACACTGGAAATGAGAAAAGTGGTCATAAATTAGGATATATTTTGAAGGTAAAACCCAAGAAGACTTGTTGAAGAATTGGATTTGAGCTGTGATGTGGAAGGAAATAAATCAAGAAAATCTACTAGGTTTTTGGTTTAAGCCAGTAGGTGTCATTTACTAAAATGATAAATATTTAGGAAGAATATATTTGAAAGTAAGATGGAATTCTATAGTTTTTTTTAATCATATTCATTTTGTTATGTCCATTAGATAACTAAATGGAGGTATTAAGTAAACAATGATATCTGAAGTTCATCAAGAGTAGAGATATATATTTTTAAATGCTTTTTATTGTAGTAACATATAAGTCAGGGTATATACAATATTATAAGTACTGAATTTTCATAAACAGAAATATATTTGGAAAACCAACACCAAAGATCAAGAAGCAGAAACTGATAGTTACTACCCAGGAATGACACCATCTCAACATCTAACAGCATATATTGGTTCTTTTGTTATGTTCTTTTAGAATGGAGATTAAACCCAGAGTGCTCTATCATTGAACTATATCTCCAATACTTTTTATTTTTATTTTGAGATAGGGTCTTGCTATGTTGCTCATCCTCCAAGGAATCACTGTGATTACAGGGATGTACCACAACACATGGAAACAAAAGAGTACCAGTCCCAATAAGCCAGCCAAGAGTTAATGTTTTTGTTCTTTATATTAATGAAATAATAGAGAATATAATTGGTGTCAGGTTTCTTTGTTTAATATATATTTTTGAGATCCATATATATATCATCATTCACTTTTAGACCATGTAGTATTACATTGATGCATATTCTATCATTTATTTATTCACTTTACTGTTCAGGAGCATTTGCATGATTTTCAATCTTTGGATGCTTTATTCTATTCTGCTACAAATACTTCAGGACAGATTTTCTCTTGAACATTTTTATGATCTATTGTTACTTCCTTAGGAATGGAATTACTGAGGTTTAGAGTATTACTCAATTTCATTACTACTGCCAGCCAGTTTTGCCAACAATTAACACACTAAAATAGTTTAAAAAATTGGTGCTCTATATTCTCAGTAATCATTTTTTATATTTATTCTTTTTGGTTTTATTAGTTTGGCTTAGGTCATTCTAATGTGTATATGGTATTGCATTGTGGGTTTAATTTGCATTCCTTGATGGCTAATGAATTTGAAAAAAAATTTTAAAAATTTTATTGGTCATTAGATAGCCTCTTTTGTGAAGTGTCTACTTAAATATTTTGCTCATTTTTCTATTTTGTTACCAATCTTTTATTGATCTGTGAAGGTTTTTTATACATAATAAATACTAGTCATTTTTAATAATATGCCTCATAATATATCCTACTTGGTGATTTATTTCTCAATTCTCTTAATGGAATCTTTTGATGAAAACAAGTTATAAAATTTAATAGTCAAATTATCATTCTTTTAAGAAATTTTTGTCTACTCCATAGTAACAAAGTTATTTTTCCATGCTTTCCTCTAAGAGTTTTTATTAATTTACTTTTCACATACAACATATTTAGAACTGATTTTTGTGTATGGTGTGAGGTAAGGGTTAAGAGTAAATCCCCTGTCCCCCAAACAATAATAAAGGGACTCTATGAAATTAAAAGGGATATCAGTAGAGTAGAGGAAGAATATTGAGACCCAAGTTTGAAATTAAACCAGATTCTCTGCTTCAGCTGGTGGGTAGAGTCTACATAAGTTATAGGCCTTACTGATTTCTTTCCTTGTTTTTGTCTCCTGAATTTGAAGAGTGAAATTCATGGACAATGAAAGGCGAATGCAAAAATGTAGGATTTATTTCAGTGAGAAGAAAAGAAGCAGGGCTCTCCTGGAACCACAGGGGGACTGATGGCAGGTTTTCTATTTAGGTGTGCTTCTTTAGGGGTTAATATGGCTACCAGTAGAATCCTTGGTCAAAAATATATGCTAAACAGATATTGGAAAAGGGTTAATGCTATTGGTTTATCTGCAACCTTCTGATTGGCTGTGTTCTTTTTAACCCTTGAGTTTGAACTTTCCTGTACCCTCTATTCAGATGTGCTCCCATATATGACTAAATATCTATAGAAAATATATATTTATAGGTATATACTAATGATATATAGAAACATAGTTTTTTTACTCCATTCTGTTTTATTAGTCAGTTTTCTAGACTTATTGTTTTAAGCACTATAGTTTATTATAGGTCTTAATATCTAGTAATGTATTTTCCCAGCTTTTTCCCCCTGTGCTGGGGATTGAGCTACATCCCCAGTCCTTTTGAAAATTTTATTTTGAGACAGGGTCTCATCAAGTTGCAGAGATTGGCATCAAATTTGTGATTTTCTGCCTTGGCTTCTAAAGTTGCTGCTATTTTTTCTTTATGATTAGCTTTGTTGTTCTTTATAATGTAAATTTGAGAATCATTGGCCCTTAAATGATATTTGAAGTTCTCTGCCTGCTTTCAATGCCCAGAGAGAGAATGAAACTTTAGAAGAGAAGGACAAGGATACAGCTGAAGTATTGCAACTATTAGAAATCTCATAGGAAAGTATGATCCAGCAAATCACTCAGAAAGTGCTATCAATGACACATGAAGAAACCAGCTAAATTGAAGTAGAAGCCAAGAGAAGAAAATGCTTTAAAAAGGAGGAATTTTTGTCATTCATGACAAATGAACCTGAGAAATTAAGATAATGATAGACTAGATTAGGGGCACTTTAGGTGTGGTATGGTGGTACACAATAGTGATAGACAATAGGCCATTACTCTGGCACTGGGTAGGCTATTGATGTCCTTGATAAGAGCTGTTTTTATAGAGAGGGAAGATGGGAGGGGAGGGGAGGGGGGATAGTAGGGGATAGGAAAGGCAGCAGAATACAACAGTCACTAATATGGCATTATGTAAACATTGTGAATGTGTAACTGATGTGATTCTGCAATTTGTATTTGGGGTAAAAAAAAATTAAAAAATAAATAAATAAATAAATTTTAAAAAAATATTTAAACCAGATTCTGACAATCCAATTAAGAACTTTTCAACTTTGCATTTCTTTCTGATTCATGAATACCATGAAGAACAGGGAAAAGCATTTTACCAAGGCTGTTTGCTTTGCAAAGACAGTTTTCTTAGATTAGACTATTTATGCCACCTACAATCTAGAGGATAATACATAAAATAGAAACAGGAGCAAGAAATACTGATAGACAAAAAAGGTGAATGAATGAACAAAGGAGGAAATGGAATTCTTCAATATCCATGGAAATAGTGTAGCTTCTCAAATGAAGACATTATTCTAAAACAAATTTCTGAAGGGATAAAAGAATTCATTTCAAAATATCACCTGAGAAAAGTCCTTTCTTTGATTTATGTCCTAGGAATTTCTGTACTTTGAAGCTCTAACCAGTGACCTGGTATTGTGGAACTTTGGCATTGGCACTCTGACATTCACTTATTACAGAGTTCCTTGAACTTGTCTCTATACACCTAGCATAATTTCTAACTATTTATCCATTACCTTCTCTCTTACTCCCATTCCCATTCACCATGTCAAAAAAAAAACAAATAGTGAGTCAAGTAATGAAATAGAAAATGCCATCAAAAGGCTATCAACCAAGAAAAGCACAGGACCAGATGGATTCTCAGCCAAGTTCTAGAAGACTTTCAAAGAAGAATTAATACCAATACTCCTCAAAGTATTTCATGAAATAGAAAAGGGAGGAAACCTTCCAAACTCATTCTATGAGGCTAATATCACTCTGATACCAAAACCAGTCAAAGACACATCAAGGAAAGACAACTTCAGACCAATATCACTGATGAACATATATGCAAAAATTCTAAATAAAATTCTGGCAAATCCCCTACAAAAACATATTAAAAAGATAGTGTACCACAATCAAGTGGGATTCATCCCAGGGATGCAGGATTGGGTCAACATAGAGAAATCAATAAATGTAATTCATCATATTAATAGACTTAAAACAAGAATCATATGATCATCTTAATAGATACAGAAAAAGCATTTGACAAAAAACAGCACATCTTCATGTTCAAAACACTAGAAAAACGAGGGATAGTAGAAACATACCTCAACATTCCAAAAGCTATATATGCTAAATCCAAGGCCAGCATCATTCTAAATGGAGAAAAATTGAAAGAATTCCCTCTAAAAACTGAAATAACACAGGATGTCCTCTTTCACCACTTGTATTCAACATCATCCTTGAAACTCTAGCCAGAGAAATTAGACAAAAGAAAGAATTAAAGTGATACAAAAAGGTAAAGAAGAACTCAAACTATCACAATTTGCTGATGACATGATTCTATATCTAGAAGATCCAAAAACTTCCACCAGAAAACTTCTAGAACTAATAAATGAATTCAGCGAAGTTGCAGGATATAAAATCAACAGCCATAAATCAAATGCATTCCCATACATCAGCAATGAATCCACTGAAAGAGAAATTAGAAAAAACTACTCTATTCACAATAGTCTCAAAAAAAAAAAAAAAAAAAAACCTGGGAATCAATCTAACAAAAGAGGTGAAAGACTTCTACAATGAAAACTACAGAACACTAAAGAAAATTGAAGAAAATCTCAGAAGATGGAAGGATCTCCCATGCTCCTGTATAGGCAGAATTAATATTGTCAAGATGGCCATACTGCCAAAAGCGCTATACAGATTTAATGCAATTCCTATTAAATACCAATGACATTCTTCACAGAAATAGAAAAAGCAATCATTAAATTTATTTAGAAAAATAAGAGAATCAGAATAGCTAAAGCAATCCTTAGCAAGAAAAATGAATCAGGAAGCATCACAATACCAAAACTGAAACTATACTACAGAGATATAGTAACAAAAAATGGCATGGTATTGACACCCAAATAGACTGGTAGAACAATGGTACAGAATAGAGGACACAGAGACAAACCCACAAAAATATGGTTATATACTAGACAAAGATGCCAAAAACATTCACTGGAAAACAGATAGCATATTCAACAAATGGTGCTGGAAAAATCAGAAATCCATATGCAGCAAAATAAAATTAAACCTCTGTCTCTCACCCTGCACGAAATCAACTCAAAGTGGATCAAAGACTTAGGCACTGGATCAGAGACTCTGTACCTAATAGAAGGAAAAATAGGCCCAAATTTTCACCAGGTTGGTCTAGGATCTGACTTCCTTAACAAGATTCCTTAAAGTGCAAGAAGTAAAATCAAGAATCAATAAATGAGATGGATTCAAATTAAAAAACCTCTTCTCAGCAAAGGAAACAATAACACAAGGAGAGAGCCTAAAGAAAGGGAGAAATCTTTACCACATGCATATCCAAAGGACTTAAAATCAGCACACTACAGAGATGCATTAATACCCAAAGGACATAAAAACAGCATACTACAGGGATACAGCCACATCAATGTTTATAGCAGCTCAATTCACAATATCTAAACTGTGGAACCAACCAAGGTATCCTTCAATAGATGAATGGATAAAGAAAATGTGGTATATATACTCAATGGAATATTACTCAGCTTTAAAGAAGAGTGAAATTATGGCATTTTCCAGTAAATGGATGGAGTTGAAGAATATGTGCTAAACGAAATAAGCCAATCCCCAAAAACCAAAGGCCAAATGTTTTCTCTAATATGCGGATACTAATTCACAATAAGGCAGGGGGCACTAGAGAAGAATAGTTTTACCTTAGATTAGGTAGAGGGAAGTGAAGTTAGGGAAGAGGAAGGGATGTGGAGATAGGAAAGGTAGTAGAAAGAAACAGACATTATTACTTTATGTATATATATATATGACTGCATGACCAATATGATACTGCAACTATACTTAGAAAAATGATAAATAATATCCCATCCATGTATGATATATCAAAGTGCATAAATGCATTCTACTGTCATGTATAACTAATTAAAACAAATTTAAAAATAAATAAAAATATTGGGGGAAATCCAATTTTTTGCCTGAACTTTAATAATATCAAACTGATGAAATATTTCCTTGTTTTAGTCTTTTTATTTTCATGCTAACTTATACACTTTAAGACTTTTTAAAATTTTTTGATAACCTGGTAAGTATTTGTCATCAGTAATAAGATTTGGGATAGAAGGAGATCGGGATACTCCACCCCAAAGTATGCCACTTTGGCATAAGAATTATTTTAAGAGAAAAGCAACTGAGAATCAACAGATGCCAGACAAGTCCTCTACCCTCCCCTCCAGCATCTACTAAAATCAGGGCAGGAAGTACCCTTTATGAAGGTTGCTTCCCCTAGTACAATAAAGGATAAAAAGACTTCATCAAAGACAGGGAATGAACACCAAGATGAGTTTGCACAGATAAAATTTACTAAAATAGCCCTTATCTTCTATTAGTTCTCCCATATTTTCTAGTCATTTTCCTATAATTTATTATCTCTTGAGTTCCAACCCCCTTTCTTTTTGTGAGAAGGCTATATAAACCCCCATGTCTGGTCACATGCACAGGAGTTCACAGAAAACAAGTAAAGCTCAAAGAAGTGACTAGACTTGGGGGTTTATATACCTGTGTACTTTTTTTTCTATTAATCTGTCTTTTGTTAGTTTTGAAAGTTTAATTTTATGCCCCCACTCCCTGCTTTTTGAACCTAAGAAGATACAGGAAAATATTTTTCTTCCAGTAGTATTAATCCAATTAGTACTTATTAATGCAAAGATTCAATATTTATATTTCACTATGTTAAATCTTTGAGTGACTTTTGTAAATACAGTCTCCAGAACATTCTTTTCTTATTCATTTCAAATGCTTCATAAGTTTCCCAAGAAAAAATACCCAATGTCCATAACCTCAGCAGAATCAGTTCAACTATTCCACTATCTTTAATGATCATTTACTTCTCTGATATACTCAGTGCACTAAAAATCAGGGTGAAATATCTCACAACATCCACAAAAACCTAGTACCTTTGACCTTGTGGCATTTCACTGGTTTGGTATGAAGTGATTGAGTTGAGATAAGACATTACATAAGAACAAATTTTTTAAGGACTTTCCATATACTTTATTTGCTCTTCTCTGGTTTCTTAATAATTCCTTTTAGTCATCACATAGGGATTCTGGGCCCTCATATTGCACTCTATGTGCTCCAATAAACACAACTCATTGCCAGGAGTATAGAATTTCACTTAGATTTTTGCCCTCTCCTGTTATGCCAACTACCAAAATTTTCACTACCCTCTAATCAAATTATGTCACCTTTCCAAATACCTGCTAGAATTATAAGTAAATTGATCCAATTGAAATTAATCATATAAAAGTGGGAACAAATAAATAATCTGATGACCTTCCCCAAGAGTATTTGCATTTGGTAATTCAGATATATCTCAAACTGGTATGACTCCATATTATGTCACAAAAATGAAGAAATTTTAGCATGTTTGAGTCAAAAGCAATAAAATATAGGAAGGGAGTATAGAATATTTTCTTTAAAATTGTGTTGGAGAGGCTGAGGTGTAACTCAGTAGTAGAGTGTTTGCTTAGCCCTTGTGAGATACTGGGTTTGATCCTCAGCACCACATAAAATAAATAAATAAATAAAATGAATGGATCATGTCCATCTGTATCTAAAAAAATACAAACAACTAAAGTGTGTTAGAGAAGTGAAGCCTGAAACCCTAGGGAGAAGCTGCGTCAAGCAAAGATTTTCTTTCTTGCTTATTTAAGTATTGGTTCCTGAATATGGAGCCAATTAAACATTCTTTGCTTTCTCAAAGGAAATAACCAATAGAGAGGGAAGAGTAGCCATCCAAAAGAGAGATTTAAAATTGTTGAATCAAGAAAAGTCAAGGAACAATAGAGGGATTGGGTGATAGAAGGAACATCAGATCAAGAGCACAGATCAGCCTTGGAAAAAGAATGAGGTAGAAATGGGTAGAAAGATATTAATTCTACCAATCCATGAGCAAGGTAAATCCTTCCATCTTCTAGATTGGATAGAGAGAAATGATGGGAGGGGAGGGGAGGAGTAGGGGGGATAGGAAGGGCAACAGAATAGAATAGACATTATGATTGCCGTATGTATATAGGTGACTCTAAGACCAGTGTGATTCTGCAATCTGTACAATTAGAAAAATGAGAAATTATACCCCAATGAATCAAATGTATGAATTTCCAAGATCATTGTAATGTCATGTGTAGATAATTTAAAAAAATTAAAAAATAAAATTAAATTAAAAAAATGGGTAGAAAGAGAAAGAATCATTGAAGTCTTTGGTCTTCTATGGTGCAGGAGTTAAAATAATTTGAATATATTGAAAGATAAGGATGGGAAAAGAGACAGGCTCTGGGCTGTGGGCCTTGTGGCACCAAGATGGCTTTAGTTTGGACATGTGACAGGCAGATTTTTTGGAACTAGGGTGCCAAACTGGGGTCCCTGGTATGTAGCTGGCCTTCGTATGGGACTGGCTGAGGAGCAAGGTGGAAGTCCATCAAGAAACTGTCTAGCTCCTCAGAAAACTAGGAATGGAACCATCATTTGACCCAGTTATCCCACTCCTCTGTTTATACTGAAAGGACTTACAATCAGCATACTGTAATGATGGGGCCACATCAATGTTTATAGCAGCACAATTCACAATAGCCAAGCTATGGAACCAACCTAGGTGCCTTTAAACAGATGAATGGATAAAGAAAATGAGATCTATATATAGAATGGACTATTATTCATCCATAAAGAATGAAATTATGGCATTTGCAGGTAAATGGATGGAACTGAAGACTATCATGCTAAGTGAAATAAGCCAGTCCCCCCAAACCAAAGCCTGAATGTTCTCTCTGATATGTGGATGCTAATACACAATGGGGGAGGGATAGAAGTTCATTGGATTAGACAAAAGGGAATGAAGGGAAGGAAGAGATGATAGGAATGTGAAAGACAGTAGAATGAATCAGACATAACTTTCCTATGTTTATATATAAATACACGAGCAGTGAAACCCCACATCATGTAAAACCACAAGAATGGGATCCTAATTAGAGTAAGTTGTACTCCATGTCTGTATAATATGTTAAAATACACTCTACTGTCATGTATATCTAAAAAGAACAAAAAATTATAAAAAAAATTCAAAAAAGAGACTGAACCATTGATAAATACAACAAATAAATAAATCTAACTAAAAATAAAAATTTAAAAAACAGAAACTATTTAGCAGCTCCTAAAGGAAAATACCAGCTGATCTGCTATATTATGGAGTATCTGAACAAGGGCCTAGCGAATGAGTGCATCCAGTACCAGTTTGTGTTACATAGAAATCTCATTTATTTACCTACATTTGCAGGTGCCAGCCCAACCAGTTTTTCAAAAGCAATAGAATAATCTTTTGCTGGTGAGGAGTAATCAAATGTAATCCATCTCCTATGAAATGGAGACAGGATCTTTACCAACTTGACTGCTTAGAACATGAATGAAACCTCTGTGGTTCTTTTTAAAATGTGAAAATGTGAAGAAAGCTACTAACTTAATTTTATTCTTGATGTAAATATTTATTTTAATAATTAATCAAATCTCCCCAAAAGTCAACACCAGGTATCCTCTTTCCTGAAATGGAAATGTGTTTGGATAACAAAGACATAATGAACATCTTCAAGACTACTGTTGAATTTCAACCTGAAGAGGAAACAGAGGTGTTGGAACATTGGCAAGAGAATTAGTGAGACTTCTGACTGAGTCTTTGCCAAATTAATACATTATTTTTGTGCTGTCTTCCAGTTTATAAATGTAGTCCCTGTGACTGCTTTTCTTGGGTTACTTTGAACAAAAGCTTGCTTTTCTATAAAAGAACAATATGGAGGCATCGAAGTTTTCCATGTAATAAGGGTTCCAGCTGATTCCCTCAAAAACTGTAAAGACTTAGTAACTGTAAGGTATGTAACAACAATATTATTATCATTGCCAACACAATTAATAGTGATTATTAGTATCAACAGCATGTGATAATAAAAGATGTGTAATTTTTTTTTAATTATCAAAAAAGACACAGGGGCAATCCAAAAAAAGTGACAGCTTTTGAAAGAGTGAACTTGAAGAGTGGAAAAAGCCAGTAGGGATAATTGTTGACCAGTATTGACAGCTGAATCAAGGTGAAGAAAATACATATTTTGTGGTGTCTAATCACTGCATAATATAATCACAAGCAATTCACCAAGAATGGACTGCTTGAGAAGAGAAGCAAAATTACTGCATGATTCAACTGATCTAAGTATGGAAATCTGTATGGAGATGAGGTGAATGATAAGAAGACACATAGGTAGAGTGCTCAGGGTAATGTCCACACTTGGTACAGAAGAATGTGATGTTGAAAGTGACTGATCTTCTGGTAGAATGTAGAGCATCCAGGATTGGTGTTCTTATCAAGGTTAAGGATCTAGAGAAAGGAAAAAAACTTGAAAAAATATAGTTTAAAATTTGAGTTGTACAACCACAAGAATGTGAAGGTATACTGCATGTATGTATAATATATCAAAATATACTGTCAAATATATCTAAAAAACAAATTTAAAAATTTTAAAACAATAAAAAAGCAGAAAAAAATGAGAGCAGTTAAAATGTAGAGACATAGAATCAGTCAAATACTGGTTCACATATTTAGCTTCTTCATCTGCATACTGTGCTACTGTAAAATGAATTTATTTGACTTCTCTAACCTGTTTTCTTATCTTTAAAGAGTGTATAACAGTATTGTTTACTCCAAATAATAAATTGTAATGAGTTACATCAAATGCTTAGCACAGACATACAGTATTATTATGAAATTATTTGAAATGTTGAATTGTTAAATTATTATTTTAAGTTTTATAACAATAGGCAAATACTGAGATGTAAGCTTTAAATTGAAATGCTTGACAATATCACTATTGAATATAGATCCACAGAAATTAAATCAGCCTGTTGAACAGACACCTGCAATGGAATATTCATTGCAGCACAATTCATAATGGCCAGGATATGGAATCAACCTAAATGTTCATCAGTGGACAAATAGATAAAGAAAATGTGGTACATATACATAATGGGATACTATTCAGCCATTAAAAGTGACATGAAATCATGGCATCTGCAATAACCTGGATGGCCCTGGAGGATATTATATTAATTGAAATAAATCAAGCACAGAATGATAAACACCACAAAATGTCACTCATAGGTGGAACCTAAACAATTTGATCTCATGGAAATTGAGAATAGAATATTGGATACCAAAGACAGGAGGCAGAGGATGTGAGACTGGGGGAAGTTCGTGAAAAGGTACAATGTTACAGTTGCCCAGGAGGCATTAATTCTGGTATTCTATGGCACAGTAGGAACATTGCTAATAATAATGCATTTATATCTCAAAATATTTTTTAAGAATTTAAATGTATTTATTATTATGAAATGATAAAAGTTTAAGGTAATTGGATATGCTAATTACCCTGATTTGATCATTACATAATGTAGACATAAATCAATATGTCATATTCAGCCTCATAAAAATGTACAAACAATATGTATAAATCAAAAATTTTAATTAATGTTTTTAAAAATAGGTTTCTGGAGTGAGGTATTGAGTGAGTCACCCATATGGTTACTTACATAGTCTTACTGAGCCCCAAATCATAAAACACCTCTAGAATCAACTAGTGACTCAAAAACAAATCAATGAGTATTATTTTAATATAACTAAAATTTTAGGATATTATATTGCATTAAAATATGGGAAATACTTAAATGAAAGAGAAGGAAATTGACTGTTATAAATTTATTGTTTCCTTTGAGTTAAGCATAAAATATTTTCATTTCTTCCTCAAAAGGATTTATGGTGCATGTAAAAATATCATCACATGACAATTCTATTAATACAGACTTATAGTTAAAATAATCTTAAATTTAGCTACTTAGATGGACTCACATATATTCATGTAGAACCAGTGTCCAGGCACTTAGAAGTGACATATTGCAATTAATAGAAAAGTTGGTCTTTATCAGAGTAGTAACAGCTTTCAGAAGACAAGGATAGATCTGGAAAGGAAAAGGCAGTTCTTAGTGATACGAATTCAGTTATTCCTACTACTTTCCTTGATTTAATAAATAGTATGTGTTATGTGTGGAGAGCTAATGTAGGTACTCAAATAAAGGAACATCTGCTCTGTTTTATGCCTAAAGGGGGTAGTCATGACAACAAGGATGTGGAATCACTATGAAAACCCAAAAGATGCACTTAAAACATGCATTTGCTCTTTGTCCACATCTACACACACAGAATGACAAATCATCAACTGACAAGTTCAAATTCTGTCAAGCCAGTTATTTGTCATCATATAGTCCATCAGACAGTCTGAAAGAAGGCATTTCATTTTTCTCAATTCACAGCTTTCATTTACAGCTGAATGCTCTGCTATTAGGTATGATTACTATACTAAGTAAATTTACATAAGGAACTCATGAGATGATTTTATTGGATCTTTTTAATAAAATATAAATGACAATCTTATTTAATATTTTTAGCTATAGACCACAATTCATACCAAGCATTTGCCTTCTAATTGCTGAATGCACTTACCATTGTACAGATTGGTTAGAAAGGAGGGAAATAATAACAAAAAGACTCTACCAAGGCATGGTAGTGCATGCCTATAATCCTAGCAACTCAGAAGGCTGAGACAGGAGGATAGCAAGTTTGAGGCAGCCTCAGCAATTTAGTGAGACCCTATATCAAAATAAAAAAAATAAAAAAGGCTGAAGATGTAGCTCAGTGGTTAAGCACCCCTGGGTTCAATCCCTGGTTCAAAAAAAAATACTCCTTACTTTCTCATCTCTTTAGCTCTTAATATGTTAACTCCATGAAATCCCGCCCCCCTCATTTTTCAGAATGAATCCTATTTATCTTTCAAGTTCCGGGGTTGGTGTGATCATCTCAAAATTCTCTCCACCAGTGGGTATGCATTCTTCTTTCTCTGTAGTTCCTATGTGATTTAATGATCTTTTGGCACTTATATTTTCTACTTAAAGTATTATAACATTTTAGAAAGATGCTTTATTTTCTCTACCAGATCTTAAACATGTTCAGTAAAAAGAACATGTTAATCATGTTTTATCCCACAGTGCTTGGCTCAGTGCTTCATACATAGCAGATGTTTTAGTTGAACCATGGTAATTATTCACTGAAAAGAAAATAAAACATATTTAATCTGCAAGAATAAGAAAGCCATCACACAAATTTTGTGCAGTCAATGCTGAAAAAGTATAAAGTTAAATTTCTGTTATATAGGACCTTGTGTCAGGGTTACAACTGTAGTTAGTCATCTCCAATCTGCCCACAATACTACTAAATGAGATGATTTATCTGTGGTCAAGGTAACACAAAAAGGTAATTAGCTTTACATATTACCAACCCAATATTTTCTCACTGATAATTACCCATCACTCTATAAAATATAACCTCTACACAAATTGAAATAAAATAACAATGCATTGGTATCCTGTATTTACATGCTCCAGGTTTTATTTATCCTTTTTCATTAGTTTAAAATATATTTACCTCAAAACCATGTTAAAGTATTAACCCACCATATTTCAAATGCTTCCCTTTGGTGTACATCCTGATTCCATCAAAAAAGAATCGTCTCTACCTCTTTTAATTCTCATAGCACCTTATCTGCATCCTTTATTTCTGAATATTTGTTTTTTACCTTGTGAAATTATTTTGAAGGCTGGGTGTGTGTGGTGGCACATGCCTGTAATTCCAGTTACATGGGAGATTGAGGTGGAAGGATCCCAAATTCAAGTCCAGTCTGGACAAATTAACCAGACCCCATTTTAAAACTAAAAATTTCAAACAACAATAACAAAAATCTGGGGATGCAACTCAATCTTAGAGTACTTGCTTAGCATGTACAAGCCCTGGGTTTAATCCCCAGTAACACATAAAAGCATTTCTATGCATACATTATCAGGCCTACTAAATGACTCCTGTGGACTATTATGACATAGCTATATATGATTTATTTTGAATGTCCCAGGTGCCTAATACAGTATATTATACATACAAACAACTTATAAGATGTAGAAACAGGTAGGATCTTTAAGAGGTAACAAAATCATGAAGACTTCCCTTCATAAAGTATTAATTCATTTGTGGATTAATATATTGATAGGATCATGAATTATCTTAAGAATGGGTCTCTTATAAAATCAGATTTGGCTCTGTCTTTTGTCTGTACCTTTCTCACCATGTGATGCCTTGCATTGTCTCAGGGCTCTGTTCAGAGTCCCTATCAAGAAGGTCTTCACCAGATATGGCTCCTTGACCTGTACCTTCTAGCCTCCTGAATCATTAGCTGAATAAAACTTTATAAATAACTTAATCTGTGAAATTCGGTCATATCAACAGAAAATAGGCTAAAACAACTACTTTTTCAGACCTACCCTCTTTATCCTTTCCTCTGGAATTCTAATGACACAAACATTATATCTGAATTTATAGTTCCACAGTTTTCTATGGATCTGTTTAATTCATTCTCATTCTCTCTCTCTCTCCCTCCCTCCCTCCTCCCTTTCTTCCCCTTCCTTCCTTCCTTCCTTCCTTCCTTCCTTCCTTCCTTCCTTCCTTCCTTCCTTCCTTCCTTCCTTTCATATTTGTGATTGAACCCAAATGTGCTTTGTCACTCAGCTACATCCCTAGTCCTTCTAATTTTATTTTGAGACAGGGTCTCACTAAGTTGTAAATGCTGGCCTTAAAATTGTGATGTTCCTGCCTCAGCCTCCAGAGTTATTGAGATTTCAGTCATGTGCCACCATACCTGGCTATAGGTGGGATAATTTATATTATCTTATCTTATTGTTTATTGATTCTATCTTCTGCTCCTTCTGTTCTGCTATTGGTACCAATCAACTGAGCTTTTTAAAATACAGTTATTATTACTTTCATTAGGGCTCCTCTCTCTATATTCCATTCGCTTGCCAATAATTTTTGTTCCTTTCCTTAAGTTTTGTATTATCTCATTTGTTTCAAACATGCTTCTAATTGTTCAATGATATACAAATGTCTTTAACTTTGATGACGTGGAATATATAACATTTTTCTTTAGTTATTTGTACTTTTTGTGTTGTAGCTAAGAAAACATTACCTAATTCAAGGTAAAAAATATGCTTTCTTCTAAGAGTTTGACATTTGCATCTATATATTTAGATCTGTGATCCATTTTGAGCTAATTTATATACACAGTGTGAGGTGAGAACTTCATTCTTTTTCTTATAGATACCAAGTTTTCTCGACCTCATTTGTAGGTAAGGTTATTCTTGCCCCCATTGAAGGGTCTTAACACTCTTGTCAAAAACCAACTGATTATAGATATGTGAGTTTACTAGTTTACTTTTGGATTCTCGGTTCTATTCCATTGATATATATGTTTATTCTTAGTGCAATACACACCATTTGGATAACTGTGACTGGGTCCTCTAATTTTGTTCTTTTTCAAGATTGTTTTGGTTATTCAAAGGCTCAAGCATTTCCACATGAATTTGATTGTCAGCTTAAACATTTCTTAAAATACATATAATTTTATAGATATTTCATTTAATTTGTATCAATTTTTGGATTTCTCTTTGTTTATTTAGTTGTTCTTTATTTCTTCTCAGTAATATTTTATAGTTTGCTGTGTACATGCCTCACACCACCCTGACAATTTTTTTTTATTGGTTATTCAAAACATTACAAAGATTGCAGAATCACATCGGTTACACATCCACATTTTTACATATTGCCATAATAGTAACTGTTGTATTCTGCTACCTTTCCTATCCTCTACTATCCTCCCTCCCCTCCCCTCCCATCTTTTCTCTCTACCCCATCTACTGTAATTCATTTCTCTCCTTATTTTTTTCCCATTCCCCTCACAACCTCTTCCTGACAATTTTTATTTATTTTTTTTTATTTTATTGTAAACCAAATCATTTCCTTAACTTTATTTTTGGATTATGCATTACTAATTTGTAAAAATAGAACTGATTTTTGTATGTTGATCTTGGATTTTGCAACTTTGCTGAACTCATTTGTTAATGCTAATAAGCTGATTTTTTGTGTGTGAATTCTTAAGAATTTTCTGTATATTAGATTATATCTCCATTGGGGCTGGGATGGTAGTTCCATGGTAGAGTGCTTGCCTAGCATGTGTGAGACACTGGGTTCCATTCTCAGCACCACATATAAATAAATAAAATAAAGGACCATTGACAACTAAAAATTATTTTTAAAAGAAAAGATTATCTCCAGTGTGAATGTAAATAGTTTTAATTTCTCCTGTCTAATTTGGATGACTTTTACTTATTTTTTAACTAGATAATATTTTTAAATATACTGAAATGATGAACTTCTTTTAAATTATTTAGAGGATAACTATATTTTACAGTAATGGAAAAGGAATGTTTTTCTGATAATTTTGTTGAAATCCTTTTTCTTCTCTGACAATTTTACACCTATATGCTACACCTTAAATTAATACCTATGTAGCTGATTCTGTTCATTATTTTGCTATGTTACTCAGCCTGGTCTTGAAGTTCTGGGCTCATGCCACCCTCTCAATTCAACCTCAGGAGTAGCTGAGACTACAGGCCACTGAGAGTAGCCAGTAAGTCTATTTGATAACAGCTTATCTTCAATATTTCTTCTAAGTTATAGGTAGTAAAGTGTTTTAGATCACCTAAAAATGAAGATTACATTTGCCATTTTGATTTAAAGAATAACATCACAGAGGAAATTTGAAAGTTACTGCTCCGAGTGCTGTTCTTGAGATTGAACATTGTTCTCTGGTCTTTCATTATTTTGACTGAATGAGAAATCCTAGTTGCACATTTAACATTGGGAAATAAACTTTTTCAGCCCCTCCAGAATCAGTTTAACACCAAAATGAATAAATTTTCCCTTTTGTGAGCCAAGGTTGATAAGTGGGTTCAGATTCTTTCCAACATTTTTTCTCTAAAGTAATAATTTTCAGTATGAGAGTTCAGAAAGGTCTTTCTTGCTGGAAATAAACTGACACATATTTTTTAAATTTAGTACATGTAATAAGTTTATTTTATTTGATGTGGAATTAACAGAGCAACGAGGCTTCAAGTGATAAAATTGTAGTATTTGCATATGAAAACTTTCTTTGAAACACAACAAAACCTCTTTTGAAGTTATCCATTGTAGCATCACAAAATTCTCAATTCTAAAAAAATTCAGTAGTTGGAAAGTTTCAAAATAGCAATGTTGTTCCAAATTCATAATTAATGGAAGAAAATAATCATTTTCTAAGCCAGACAGGAAGTTTCAGCTACACTGTGATATTGAATAAGTCTATTGTATAAAAAAGTACCTACATTGTGCCTTAACAGAGCTCATAGTTTCCTAATATAACATTTTTGGAAGTGTATTTAATGTGTCTTATTATCCTCACTTAAGGTTTAATTTACATAAATTCAGCAATGATTATAATGTGCTTACATTCATTCCCTTAGAACTATAATATATTCACTATTATGCTATTGATGTTAATAACATGTTGTTCACAATAAAGGAGAAATCTAAGCCTATATAAATCAATATATGTGACTATAGCAGCGACTGGCCTGAGGTTGGTGATTTGTCATTCACTGATGTTCAAAATAGTAAATTTAAAATTTCAATTGCTTAGAAAGGTGATTTTGTCTCACATGTGGAAGCTAAAAAGTTGATGTCATAGAAATAGAGACTAGTGATTACAGGGAGGGGCTGGAGAAAGGATGGTTAAGGGGTACAAGGATAGAGTTGGGAAGGATGAATAACTTCTAATGTTCTATACCATAGCAGGATAAATAAGGCTGAAAACAATTAATTGAATATTTCAAAGTAGTAGAGTAGAATTTTAAATATTCTCAGCACAAAAAAATTATAGATGTTGGAAACGATAGATATGACAATTACCCTGATCAAATCTCTACACATTGAACACTTGTATTGAAATGTCACACTATATTCCATAAATAAATATAATTATTATGTATCAACTAAAATATATATATAAAATATATATAAAAACAATTTAACTAAGCAAAAAAAAAATACTCAATTGCTTAGAAAGGAGACTTTTTAAAGGATATATTGGTGAACACATGACCTCCTGCTGGCTCTCTCAGGTATTATGCATAATTTAACCTCCAATATTGAACAGAATTAGTGCCATAATGCAAATATATTTATATACCATTGATACTTTGAATAAGCCAAAGATATGATTACAAGGAGAAAGCATTACAACTACAGGTTTAACTTTTATTTTTGATATATATCACAATTTAAAACATAAAAAGCATATACTAAGGTTATTTTCGGTGACTATTTGCAGCATAGAAAATATTTCTTGATAATATTCCTTATAGATATATCAAAAGTAGAAGTTTGATTTAAAAATAAGCAAGCAGATTTGGATTCATCAGTTCTAATAAAGAAGAGCTTAGATTGAAAAAGTTTAAGAGACTTGATTCAATAGAACTCAGAAAAACTTGGAAAATATATTCGTGGAATAAAGCAATCCAAAATCCAATTATTAGATTTAAAATAATCTCCTGGAACATACAATCTCATTAAGAGGAAAAAACATTTTTTTGACAATGGGTATATTAAAAACTCAATATGATGGCCTACAGACTAATTTCACAGTATTTAATGAGTTGGAGCTAAGAAAGTTGAATGCCAACTTAAGAAATAAGTTTTTCTTCTCTATTGAGGAATACCCTTTCTCCAGTGAGTTCAGAGAACTTCATCTAAATTTTAAGATATAAGAACCAGAGAACTTGAATTAATGCCCAGGAACAGGGGTCACCTCTTGTGCTTGAATTTATAAGGACTATGTTTATAGTTCTATGGAGAAACATTTTATCAGGAAAAAAATATTTGGGAAAGGGAAGAAGATTCTGTTTTCATGAAAATACTATATTTATAAATCACTGTTTCTGTTAGGAAATATAAAACCAATACAATTTAAACAGAAGTCTTAATACTTTTTATATGTGAATTGCACAGGTCAATTAAAAAGTCCTGATTACAGACTTTGGTAACTCTAATAATGAACAGAGACCTTAAGTCAATGCATATTTTTGACTAAAATTTGCTATATTTTTTGCTTTCATCCTTATTTAATCCTTTAATCAACTCCCTTTGAAGTATTATGCTTGGCATTTAAAGTTTTTTATAATCTGATACCACCATACCTATCCAACCTTAATTTTTTCTCCTGCTTGCATTGCCAATTTTCCTTGGGCATTCCACTAACATGCAGCATAAGTCCTGCCTCCATCCTTCTCATCTTTCAGATTCTAGTTCAAGACCCACCTCCTCTATGAAACTTTCCTTAATTATTCTAGTCCTCATTAATTTAATTTTTAATTTTATAACATGTTACATATATATAATTCATCTTTAGTTTGATATGAATTTATATTGGGTTAACAATTTTATGTGAACTCAATTGTCATTTATTGGATATGCTTCTGAACTATCTGGTACTATGCTAAGCATTCAAAGATAAAAGTACATAAAATATGGCATCTTTCCTCAAGAAATCTACCAACTATACACACACAAAATATGAGAAGTAATATTAAAGGGCTATATGCAGAGTTCTATGGCAGCATAGAGGAAAAAAATGAATTCTGTGTTAAAGAGAAGTGTATGGTATGTAAGAGCAGGTTTTACAGTAGATAAAACATGAGCTGGCCTGTGAAGGCTAAGTCAACTTTCTAAGTTGGTAAGAAGGGAAAAAAAGTCTTTTAGGGTTTCTTCTTCCAAGAATAACTTACCAGATGAGGCCCTTCCCTTCCTCATGCAAAAAGCAACTGTAAAAGAAATATTCTGGAAAATGCAAAATAGTTGAATGTGAAAGAACAATATTTAACTAAAACATGTGCTGTGAGAGAGTTTTATATAGGGCATTAACAGCTGTTCTTTTTTTTTATTGGTTGTTCAAAACATTACAAAGCTCTTGACATATCATATTTCATACATTAGATTCAACTGGGTTATGAACTCCCATTTTTACCCCAAATACAGATTGCAGAATCACATCGGTTACACATTCACATTTTTACATAATGCCATATTAGTGACTGTTGTATTCTGCTACCTTTCCTATCCCCTACTATCCCCCCTCCCCTCCCATCTTTCCTCTCTATCTCATCTGCTGTTCTTCAATTCTCTCCCTTGTTTCCCCCCCCTTTCCCCTCACAACCTCTTATATGTAAATTTGTGTAACATTGAGGGTCTCCTTCCATTTCCATACATTTTCCGTTCTCTCTCCCTTTCCCTCCCACCACTCGTCTCTGTTTAATGTTAATCTTTTCCTCATGTTCTTCCTCCCTGCTCTGTTCTTAGTTGCTCTCCTTATATCAAAGAAGACACTTGGCATTTATTTTTTAAGGATTGGCTAGCTTCACTTAGCATAATCTGCTCTAATGCCATCCATTTCCCTGCAAATTCCATGATTTTGTCATTTTTTAGTGCTGCTCTAATGCCATCCATTTCCCTGCAAATTCCATGATTTTGTCATTTTTTAGTGCTGCATAATACTCCATTGTGTATAAATGCCACATTTTTTTTATCCATTCATCTATTGAAGGGCATCTAAGTTGGTTCCACAGTCTAGCTATTGTGAATTGTGCTGCTATGATCATTGATGTGGCAGTATCCCTATAGTATGCTCTTTTAAGGTCCTCAGGGAATAGTCCGAGAAGGGCGATAGCTGGGTCAAATGGTGGTTCCATTCTCAGCTTTCCCAGGAATCTCCATACTGCTTTCCAAATTGGCCGCACCAATTTGCAGCCCCACCAGCAATGTACAAGAGTACCTTTTTCCCCACATCCTCGCCAGCACTTGTTGTTGTTTGACTTCCTAATGGCTGCCAATCTTACTGGAGTGAGATGGTATCTTAGGGTGGTTTTGATTTGCATTTCTCTGACTGCTAGAGATGGTGAGCATTTTTTCATGTACTTGTTGATTGATTGTATGTCCTCCTCTGAGAAGTGTCTGTTCAGGTTCTTTAAAAGTACGTTTCTTAAAACCTATTTGAAATAAATTGGGAAACAACTGATTAATAGTAGACGTTCTCACTGAATTTTTTTTAGTTTTACAATCAGACCTACTATGTAAAGAGATATTAGGAAGCAAAATAAAGATGAATTTAAAGACAGAGTTTCTGAAACCAAGGATATTATTTGAGATGTTACTGTAATGGGAAATAAGTTGAGGGCCTCACTAGAATAAGTGTAATTAGAGAACTGTTAGTGTATTCAACTGATTGTCAATTTATTTGAATGCTAAATCTATGCTCAATGCTGTGTTAGCTTTTTGTTTCTGTGTTCAAAATATCTGACATGAATAACTTAAAGAAGGAAAGATTTATTTTGGCTTATGACTTCAGAGATCTCAGTCCATGGTTGGCTAGCTCCAAGGCCAAAACATCATGGTGGAAGAAAGCTTCTTAGCTTAGGGCAGCCAAGAAATAGAACAAGAGAGAGGAAGATCTAGGGACAAGCTATAAAGATGCTGTCCAAAGAATATACCCCACAGGACCCATCCTTCATTTAGGTCCTATCTCCTATAGCCACCACCACCTCCCAATAATGCCATTAAATTGTTGATCTATTAATGAGGTCAGAATGCTTATGATCCAATCATTGCCTATAATCCCCACCTCTGAACATTCCTGCATTGGGGACCAAGCCTTCAATACATGAGCCTTTGGGGGACATTCCATTACCAAACCATAAACAAATGTTATAGTTCTTTTTTAATTGATTTAAAACATAAATGACAGTGGAAATGCATTACAATTCTTATTACACATATACAACACAATTTTTCATATTTCTGGTTGTATATAAAGTATGTTGACACCAATTCATGTCTTCATACATGTACTTTGGATAATGATGTCTATCACATTCCACCATCCTTGCTAATCCTCTGCCCCCTCCCTTCCCCTCCTACCCCTCTGCCCCATCTAGAATTATACCCTCTTCTCCCAGAGTATCTACCACAACACTGATAATGTCATAAATTACAACTTTTTAAAGTGTATACATATTATATATCATCTGAGAAGTAACTGTGGGCTCCTGCGGAATACTGAAAAGAAAATTAATTTTTCTTTAAATTAAGATCTCTAAGTATAAATTCCATTTCCCTGGTGATTATCCTTGGACTATTATTGGATCCAGCCTCCAAGTTAGCCCCAATGATCTCTCCCTCCTAGTATTCACACTCTTAAATTGTCTCAAACCAATATTCCAAATTGATTTGTCTGTGTGACCAATAAAATATAACACAAAATGATTGTTATGTCACATCTGAAATTAGGTAATGAAATCTGTCTTATATGCTCATACTTTTTCCCTCTTGGATCACTTACTCTGGGGGAATCCAGCTGGCATGTCACAAAAGCCCTATGGAGATGCTCACATAGTGAGTAACCAAAAACTCAGCCAACAGCCATATGAGTAAGCTTAGAAATTGATCCATGCAAGCAATGAGAATAAGAAGCATAGAGTAACTGCACTAATATCAAATAAAATATATTTTCAAACAAAATATATTATCAAAGATGATGACATTACTATTATAATAATGAAAAGGTCAATTCAATAGGACAAAACACTCATGAATATATATTTACTCAGTAACAAGACTTCAAAATGTATGAAGTGAAACTGAGAAAACTAAAGTGTAAAAACAGATAATTCCTCAATCACACTGAAGATTTTAATATGTCAGAAACTGAAAGAACAGGCAGACAAAAAAATCAGCAAATCTTAGATCCCAACAAAACTATGAACCACTTCAATATAACTGATATTTATAGAATGTACACAACAATGAATCAACATACATTTTTAAGACAATCTAGTATCTTTCATGCTCATATAGTAAACTTACATGTGACAAATGTTTCAAGGTAATTTCATAGTGAAAAGATAGTCTTCTCCACAAATGATGCTAGGGCAAGAATGATAGCTGTATAGAACAGAAAAGACCTTCCATCAAACACACACACACACACACACACACACACACACACACATATCACGTTTTCTTTATCTGTTCATAGGGCTCCTAGGTTGGTTTCATAGTTTAGCTATTGTGAACTGAGCTGCTATAAACATTAATGTGGCTGTGTCACTATAGTGTGCTGATTTTAAGTCCTTTGGGTATAAACCAGGGAGTGGGATAGCTGGGTCAAATGGTTCCATTCGTAGTTTTCCGGGGACTCTCCATCCTGCTTTCCACGGTAGTTGCACCAATTTGAAAAAAAGTGATTTTAGCTAATTTCATACCATACCAAAGATTGATTAAAATGTATCAAACATCTAAATGTAAGGGTTAGAACTAATTAAACTTGGAGAAGAAAATAGGAGAACAACTCTGTAACATTGAGTCAGATCAAATTTTATTAAATAGGACACCAAAGACACAAAATACAAAAGAAAGAGTGATAAAATAAACCACATAGCAATTAAGAAAATTTGTTGTGTTATTTGTTGTGTTGAAGACATAATATATCAAGAACATATAAAGAAATTCTACACTTAAGCAACAAAAGGACAACTCAACTACAAAATGAGAAGAGGATTTGAACAGATATTTTTTTCAAACAAGATATATAAAAGGCCAATAAGCACACGAAAAAATGTTCAGCATTATTAGTCATTAGGGAAATGCAAATCAAAACCAAAATAAGATACCATTACGCACACATGAGAATGACTCAAGTCAAAGTGAAAGACAACAAGCTTTCGCCAGGATGATGGGAATCCATTTTAGAGAAGAGTCTGGAAGTTCCTTAAAAGGTTAAGCATTGTGTCACCACATGACTCAGAATTTTGACTCCTAGGTGATTTACCTGAGAGAAAGTGAATCATGTATATACACAAAACTGTATATGTAACTGTTCATAGCACCTTTATCTGTAAGATTCTAAAACAGAAAATAACCCAAATTTCCATCCACATATGAATAAGTAAATTGTGATATATGCATAAATTAGAATAATAGTCAGCAATAAAAAAGAGTGAGCTATTGGTGTATCTAGCAACATAGATAAGGCTAAAAAAACGTTATGGCAAATCTATAGTTCTCAATCAGGAATTATTTATCTCCTAGGGAATATTTGAAAATATCTGGAGACATTTTTGATTGTCATAACTAAAGGCTGCTACTAGCATCTACTAGATAGAGGTCAGAAATACTGCTCAACATCCTATAGAACATAGAATAACCGCCCAGACACAACAAAGAATTTTCCTGCCCAAATGTCAATAGTGTCAAGATTGAAAAACCCTATATTAAATGGAATAAGTCAAACAAAATATTACATACAGTATGATTTCGTTTAAACAAAAACCTAGAAAAGGCAAAACTATAATGATACAAACAGGTATATAGTTATTTGGGATCAGGGATCCGGAAAGGGGACATAAAGAAGCTTTTTATGGTGATGGAACAATTTTCTGGTATTGATTTTGGTGGTGTTTACATGATTGCATACAATTCCAAAAGTATTCTAGTTGCACAGTTCAAATTGATTTTGAAAATAGTGCATGCATATTAATTATACTTTAAGTTTAAAATATCACAGTGGGGAAGAAAAGCATTGAAGGAAAGGTAAGGAAATTCCAAAGATGATGCTAATCTCACCTATGTGATTGAGGAGAGCAAAAACTAAACTTAATTCCAGGTCACTGAGCTATTATTTAGTAGAACATAATACCAGTGTGTTTTGGTACATTGAGAAGAAAGGGTTAAATCAAGTGTCTTACTGAGTTCTTCAAGGAATGTTGAAAAACAAAAATGCTTTATGGTCTTTTAGCTCTTTTAATTTTTCAAAGAATATTCCCATTAATGGAAAATATACTTCAAGATTATTCCACTAAGAATATGTGAGAAATTATTCACCATGCCTGGCAGAGTATTATACATTGTACTTCTATGAATTTTTATAACCTTTACTGTTGAGTTTTCTCAACACATGAATAAAAGTTTTCCTGGAGCTCCTGACATCAACTCATTCCTTTGAAATTCTGGAAACACTGACTCTGTCTTCATAACAGAATCCTACATTTGCTCCATGGCCACAAAAGGAATACCAATTACACTTCCTTAACAAATGCTGCTTTGACTGTGAGAAGTAAAGAAAGGAGAATACGGTTGATGAAATTTGATCAACACAATGTGAGAGTTACTTGTTCCTTCTGGGGTTAAATCAGAACTTCTCTTTCATTTTGAGTCTTGTTGAGACAGTTATGTAAGGAATAGCCCCTTACCCTGCTATTCTGAAAAGTTATTTTTCCCATTTGTCTCATTAAACCCTTGGAAAAAAATCATCTTGGAAGTAATAAAAATCATTATATTCAGCTCTGTGTAGAAGGTTTCTTATGAAGGCAGAGAAATAGAAAGCCAGGTTGCCCTCTAGAGTCCCCGGAGGTTTCAGAATTCTATGTGAATTCTGGCAACCCTACTACAGCTATAAAAACAAGAGGGAAAACACGAAGATACAGAAAGCTCTTTTCCAGTGTTTCAAACTCTGAAAAGTGAACGTTTTTAATGCTGATTTACAAATGTATTACATTTACTACATTTATCCAAGAGAATTATTTTCAATGCTAACAACCTCACATTGCATATATCTTAGATGCCTTGGATAACCTTGTAGGCCTCATTCTATAGCTAAAATTCTAAGAGTTTTTGATTTGAAGCTTTCAAATAATGACCTGCGATGATACCACAGCTAGGAAGACAGGAGGTAGGCCAAGATGGCTAGTCTAATGATATATTGCCCATGTTTGGAAATGGAATCATAGTCATATTTTAGCATTTTTTTTTAGTCAGACTAAACTAATAAAATAATTAGTTGCTTACACCAAATAAGAAAATACTATTTATGTCTAGGCTTTTATGTTGAGTTTTTGAGTTTTTTGTTGAGTTTTTTCATCAATTGCCCAGGATCTTTCCAGTAAGAACTTACCTAGCAGCAGGGGGTAGAAAAATTTAGACTTGGTTGAGTTACCCCATTTTCCCCACTCTCTCCACCTTCTCTACCTTTTTGTGTCTGCTTGACACACAGGAGTTTGGTTGCAAGAAGCAGAAAAAGCATTTTATAGCTAGGTAAGGAAGCAGGCTTGCCTTGTATGGCAGAAAAAGAACATTTAGGGAACTCAAAGTTTAGGATTACTCAAACCTGGAATATTTTCAGAGTGGGATGCAGCTCAATGATAAAGCACTTCTTAGCATGCAGAAGGCTCTGCATTCATCCCTAACACCAAAACGAGAGAGAAACGAGAGAGAAGAAAGTTGGAATATTTTCAAAATACTACCCAGTAACTAGATTGTATAATAGTTATACATATATAGATTGTATATGAATATATATTATGCATCAAATCGATCAAATTGTCTGGTTATCCTTTAAAAATGTTTTTTTAAAAAAAGAAATACAGGGGAAATATAGGACTTGCCAATATTATCACATATAATGTCATCACTGAGCAATAAATATTCAGAAGTGTTCAATTATTTTTTAATTATACTGTTTTGATTCTTTAAGTAGCTTCAACTACTTCAACTTTACAACAACCAGGGTGAACACAGCTCTGTACCATTCTGCTTTCATGTAATCTCATGCATTTTATATTCTATTCATGTAAAAGGAAAAAAAGAATCTTGGAGAATCAAGCAATATTTTAGCTGCCTATTTGTTTTGTTTGTCATCTATGCCCCCCCACTTATATGTTGTCCTTTAAATAACCATTCCTTGGGAATACCAAGAAACCATGAAATTCTGTGTTGCTCTGTCACCTTGCAATAGCCTAAACCCAAGCATGAGAAACTCCTTCATTCTCACTCATTCATTCGTGAGCTCTCTCTCTCCTTTTTATCTTTTCCCTCAGAATTCTCATTATTTTCTAGATCTTCTTCCCATTGTTAGGGTCGGGCAAACGTCAGAGGAAGAGACCACCAAGAGACTTGTCTCATGCAAAAGCAAGGGGTTTATTGGGGGGAAAAACCAGCATGCTGGGGCTCAGAGTTCTCCTGAGAGAAACTGGGCCCCTAATACAGCTTAAGCAGAGTTTTTATGCAGTACTTAAACAGGGAAGTTCATATGGCAGTTAGGGTTTGAGGGTGGGATTGTTACAAAATAACCATTACAGAATAATCATGCGTTTTGTCAGGGGGTGTTGGGTCAGGGTACATATTGACATAAGTAACTGTTTTTAACATAAGTTTCGGGTTCCAGGAAAACAGAACTTAAACTTACAGAAAAGCAAAACTTAAAACTTAACAGGAGAGCAAAACTTAAATTTAACCTTTACACCATAGGTCCTTGCTCTCAACCACATTGTATTTACAGAATACACAGAGCTAATCTTAGTATGTACTCAGATGAGGAGAGGACAGGCAACCTAATGTACTTTAATGCTATTTAAGAACCAGCTCCTCTTTCTACCCAGGTTCATCCCTTCCTTATCAGAATGATCTAAGCCACAGTCTTCTTTAGAAACTTACTCCAATCTATCCCATTCATTCTCAAACCTGCCCCCCCCCAAAAAAAGTAAGAAAGAAAATTCAGCATTCTCAAGATATTTCTGTAAGCGTAAGCACATATTTATTGGTACAAAAAAGCAAAGGTCATCTTCAGAGGTGACTATGGCACCATGAGAGATCTCAGTTCTGTCTCATTAATCTATAGATGGAGGGAGCACATTCTCTTCCTGCATAACCGTACCATCTAATCTACACATCAAAATGAGATTGCTGCATACAAGCACCCATATAATATTTTTCAAGGGAGAAACTGATCTCCTTACTTGCAAAGGGGAAAAAAAAGGCACTCAATGAAAGGACAACTCAGCTACTTGGAAAGAATGCTGTAAAGGCAAAATTCAAAAACAAGAAGAAAAAGCTCATTTGGAAATGATGTCCAATAATGAGTTGGATAGCTGCCAATTTTCATCTGTGCTCACACCAGATTTGAAAGATTCAAACATGAGATACAAAAAGCAATTTAACATCTATAACATGAATACCACTTGGGAACCTGGGGATTCTTTTTTAATGAATAATTATTGCAGTCAATTCTTGTTTGTGCCACTTATTTTGGCACCTAATCATATATATTCCACATTGCTTTTAAACTGTGTGGTTTGTTCATTTTTGTGTGCTAATACATTTATGTTATATGAATGAGACTTTGTCCTTATATAGTCCATAGATTACTGGTGAAGGTTTTTTCAATAAGAAATTATCGAGCTGACCTGAATTGAATTAGGCGGAATGATAACATGGATAATCCCCAATTCATCCCTTATTTGGCATTTTGATGTGTGTTTTATTTCCATTTCAATAGAGATCTGAGATATTAGGACATTGCAGAATTTTAGATAATGAAGTCACCCTGGGAAGAGGTGATTTTGAAGAAAATGGAAAACAACCTGGTATATACTCATGCTGAGGACTAAAGCAAGGCACCAAGCCCAGACTTAGGGGCTTTTGACAATTACAGGCTGAATGACTCACATCTTCCCCAGGGAATGGAAGAATGACTCACAAGCCTGTTTAAAAAGACCTCTCCTGACCACTAAGCATAGATGTCTGAGATTCAGGGGGCTCAGGGTTTAGAGAGTAGCACACATACCCTAAAAGTTTCCTCCTCTCTATCTCCTCCTGAGCAGCATATTGAATTAGAAAGGGAAAAAAAGGTAAAACAAATTATGATAATGTTGACAAAGGAGCTGAAAAAAGAAAAAGAAAACTCATCATGGCTTTGTTCCCTGTACCAATCTCTGAGGAGAGAATTTAAAGATTTGTTCCTGATAAGCCTTAATGGAACAGAGTGAGAGAGTTAACTCTTTCACTGATTCCACAGGCATCCATCACTTACCACATACAGACAAGCAAATCCTCCCTTAAAACACTGCTAGATTAATCTTCTAAAGGCATTGTTTTCAGCATGTCACTCCCCTACAATGACATCCATTTGCTTGCAGGATCAAGTCAAAACTAATCAACCTGACATTCCACGTCTTCCATCAACTGGCCCCACTCTACCTATCCCTCCTAAACTCCTACTAATCCCCAACATGATCACTGGCCCTGATTCTGTCAAATTGGCCTCCTTAGAGTCACATACCACATTCCTGTTTTCATACCTTCACCCCCTCCTCTTCCCTACATCTAAAATATTTTTTCCTCCCTTTCTACCATTCAAAATCCAAAATATTATTCTTTAAATTCAGGGCTCAAGACTCATCTTCTCCTTAAAGGCTGCCCTGTCTAACCTCATTCCTCAGTAACCATTCCCTTTCTTGAAATGCCTACAGCACAAAAGACTTTTGTCCATACCAAAAGACTTCCAAATATACATTAATGTCCTCAAATGTATAATTTGCTTTTATAATTAAATTCTGAGGAAAGGACAAAGGATCATTTTGTCATCTACATTTAAATTTCAATAAAAATAAATAAGCACACGTATCTTAATATTGTTAGTGAATAAATAGAAACCTATGTTGGTTTGAAGACAATCTGGAGTTAATTTGATGTGGAAATGCAAACACATCAGAACTTTCTCTTCTCTGTATTGTTACACAGCCATTTTAAATACCCAAGCACTTTATTTTTTATACCCAAGCACTGAATTTTTCTACATTGAATTTATTTTCACTTTATTTTTTTAACCCATTCTGTCTCATCATCCTACATATAGGACACCATGAAAATCTACACAATTTCAAAAGTCACCTATAAAATTGCTCAGCTAAAGTTTTTGTAAGTGTCCAATATATAGGAAGATGTGACAGATTGGGTTAAAAAAGAAATTGTTTTTCATACTCTATTTTTAAAGATATATATATATATATTAGTTTTGTGTGAAGGCCTGAACAACCAACAAGCCTTAAATGTTCCAACTGAGGTACTGCAATTCAACTTTTACATGCATCTGTAGCTCAGTAACCTGGATTGATGAAAGGGGAAGATCTATCCCACCAGGAGGCCTCAAGGAAAAGTGTCTGTTCTTAGAATTGAGTTTCACAGTCAGAGTCACTTTCTCTCCCACTTGGATATAACTCTCTGTGGAGCCTGGAGGATGATTTCATGACTCAAAACAGATGGATTTTTTTCCCTTTATATATTATTCTTTACTTTTACAGGTAAAGATCAGCTACTTTAGTTCCCTTTTTAAGCAAGTATTTTCTAAACCACACTACTTCTTTTTATCGCTTCTGAGTATATGGAGTTCCAATCCAGAGGACTGATTATTTTATATTCTTAAAAACTACATTCAGAGCTGGGGTTGTGGCTCAGTGGTAGAGTGCTTGCCTTGCATGTGCGAGGCACTGGTTTTGATCCTCAGCACCACATAAAAATAAGTAAATAAAATAAAGGTATTGTGTCCAACTACAACTAAAAAAAAAGGTGAAAAAAAGCTACATTTATTTTTTGTTCCTTTTAGACAGAGTACTGTAGGAAGAATTAAAATCTGAAATGGCAGTGAATTGGCATGACAGACAGAGACCATGATGGTATGATTTTTTTTTTAAAGGCAGAAAAACATTCTAGAAACTCCTTAGTTTAAATCTAATTCACTTGCCTGTTACAAAAGTTTTATTATCTAGTTCCTCTCTGGGTATCACCATGTATAATTTAAATGTCCCTGAGAGGAATAACAAATCAGTCATGTATATTGTAGGTTAGCTTGGTTTATCAAATTTCCTCCTTAACTGATAACTAGCTACCCATTATAGGAATGAAATCTGTGATGGCTCTGGAAATCTTAGAATCAGCTCTGATTAGCTATATTACCCTTATCTTCCATACCTCCCAATACATTCACATTATTTGTGATCATACAAACAAATCATTCATATTTTAAAAATCATGTGATTCTGTGTCTTTATCTATGATGTTTCCTCCTCTATACATTACATTGGATGCCATCATATCTTTTTTCATGGCCCTACTCCTGTACCGCAGTACTCAGGATGACTTCTCTTCATGTTTTGCCTGGCAGCAGGCCTCTTCATCTTCTAGCTCTTAGTTCAAGTACTACCTCCTCTATGGAGTATTTTCTGAGTTATCCAGATTGCAATAGACATTTTTTTCTTTATACTTCCACATTGTACCTTGAATTCCACCTTAGTATTGATCCTATTATATTAAATTTTGTTCATTATGTACCTGTCCCTTAAGACCATGAGTTCCCCAGTGGCATATCCAGCTTTGTTTCCCAGCATACTCATTTCTCCAAATATTCAATATTTTCTGAATAGAAGAACCACAAATAAGCCTAAATAGAAAGTTAAATAAGATCTCGATTCAATTCTGTAAGAATCATGTAGTTACTCCATCTACCTACATAACCATAAGCTTTATCAGGGTAAAAGGCAGAGCAGTAACTGTGCGAGTAAACACCATTTTTTTTTTAAGTTTGTGCTTTATTACACTGAAAGTGAGTTCCTAAATACACTTGCCCTGTTTGACTTTTGAAGTCACTCCAGGTCATTCTTTACCTGAATTTTCAGAGCTAAATAAAACAGCTAGATGCAGAGCACTGATTGTGAGATCAAACTCATCCATTTATTTGCAGAACAAATATTTATCAAACACCATCTAAAAGACTACCACAGTGAGCAAAAGAGACATAGTCACTGCCCATATGAAACTTACTATCTAGTGCAGTGAAAAATAAATTGGACATAGAGAAAAAAATTTAGCTAGCAATAAATACATAAGAAAAAACTCAGCAGGATTAGACAATAAAAAGTAATGAGGAGAAATGTGGGTATTGGAAATATAAAGGCTTCTTTGAAAATATGATATGGGAAAATATAAAGGCAGAGAGTAAATAATGTCACTATCAGGGGGAAGAGAGGCAGGGTCAGCAAATTGAAACTCTCAGAGTGGCTAGAATGGAGTAGGGCATTGGGAGTCTGGGAAAATATAAAGGCAGAGAATTAGCAGGAGTCCAGATCACATAAAATCTTGTAGGTCATAATAAGGTCTTTGGACTTTATTCTAGGTATAATAAAATGTCATTTGAGAGCATTAAGCAGAAAATTTACATAATTTGATTTATATATTTTTATCCACTGCCTCTGTCAGCTTGGTCTACCATAACAAAATACCACAGAATATTTTAAACAATGGGAATTTATTTCTCACAGTTCTGGAGACTGGAAGTAAAAGATCAAGGTGCCAACAGGGTCAATATTAGGTGAGAGCTCTCTTCTTGGGTTGCAAACAACCACCTTCTTGCTGTGTTCACACAGGTGGACAGAAAGACAGAGACTAACCTCTCCACTGTCTTCTCTTGTAAGGGTACTAATCCCATTTAAAGGATTCCATCCTTATGACCTCATCAACCCCAATTACCTCCCAAAGCCCTCATTTCTAAATTCTATTACATTAGAAGGAGTATCTAGAAATCTTTAAATTGAATTTTATGAATTTTCAAGATGTGGGCAAGACAATTCAATCCATAATAGAAAACAATTTGGATATTATGTAGAGAATACACTATCAGGAGACAGGAATAGAATCAGGAGAACTAGAAAGAAATCTACTATAATAATCCAGGTGAAATATGATAGTAGCTTAAACAATGGTAGTAATGTTGGTAGTGATAATAGGTATTGCTATTTTAGGCACATTCTAAATGAAGAGCCCACAGGAATTTCTAATACACTGTGTGTTATGAGAGAAAATACTGAAGAATAATTCCAAGGATACTGTACTGATCAACTGGTCGAAAGTTGTTCCATTTGCAACAATTGGAAACACTGGGAAAAGAGCAGTATGGATAGGACAATGTTGAACAGATTAGATATGAACTGTCAAGTAGGTAGTAGTATATATCAGTCCGGAGATCATGGAATAGATCTATGACTGAGCTACGAATTTGGAAACCAATGGAGTATGGATGATCTTTATGGCCAAGTGGAGATATTGCCTATGGAACAAATGTAGATAAAGCAGAAAATAGGCCTAAGGACAAATCCTGTTTCACTCCAACATGTAGAGGCAGGGTAAAAGAAGGAGTATCTAGAAAGCAAGACCACTAAGGAATAGCCCATGAGGCAACAGGAAAAAACAAACAACCAGACACAGAAAGACAAATACTACATGACCTTATTCATATGTGGAACATGAACAAGCTGAATCAATAGAAGTAAAGAGTAAGAGTGGTTACAGAATCTGGGGAGGGGGAGCGGGAAAAAAGATAGGAGGAGATTGGTCAAGGAGTACAAAGTTACAGTTAGAATAAGAATTAGTGGTCTATTGTACAGTATGGAGACTACAGTTAAAAACATTTTATTGACTATCACAAAACCACTAGAAGAGAGGATTTTGAATGTACTCAACACAAACAAATGATAAATGTATGAGGTTATGGATGTGCTCAGTGCTGTAATATAATCTTACCCATTGCATATATGTATGTATCGAAACATCACACTGTACCCCGTGAATATTTCAGTTCTTGTGTGCCAAGTGAAAACAAAACAAAACAAAAAACCTCCATCTGAAAATCAAAACAAAACCCAGAAACATAGGATAGTGTAGTATTACTGGAAACCAAGTGAACAAAATATGTCAAATTGGTAAGAGTGGCCATACACCAATGCTGCTGAGAGGTCAAATAAGTGGCAATTGAAAATTGACCATTGGAGTTAAAAATATAAGCTTCATTCCCTTTTCTGGTAACAGTTCTCAGAATGTGAATAAACTTGATGAGCAGTAGCAAACTTCAGGAAAAAAGTTAAGTAGAAATGTGTTAAAACAGTAGGTAAGATAGAAAAGAGAATTTTATTCTGACAATAGTTTATGGAACATTAAACATTAACAGTGCAAGGTTGTCTCAAAAGCCTTCTCTGGAGATCTATAAAACATGATGGGTAATGATTTAGAGCTGCTAGGGGAGGAATTATTCAAAGGTAATCCTGCCGGGAGGTGTAGGCTAGATTGTCGACAGATCATTTTCAGCTTTCAGGAAACTTTACTATCCTTTGTGCAAACCAATGGTTTTCACAGAGCTGCCAATTAACACTGTAGTTCACATTTATAGAGCTCTTTGTGCTTGGAAATGTTCATGAGGTGTACCTCACATTAAAAAAAATAAGGAGGTTCAATCTTAGAAGGAAATGAAAGACTGGGCAGTGGTGTGCAGAGAAAGAAGAGAACTAATGAAAATACTGGGGATTCTATTCCTGGTAATTGCTCATAATGAGATGCTGCCAAGTGTGGAGTGACTTCTTTTGACTCCTAAATGTATTTGCAATTTTTTGGCTCAGGGGATGATAATAGAGTTGACAAAATTTCTTAATAAAAAGGAAAAAGAAAATCTGTTTTTTTTTTTTTTATTAAATGATAGTCAAATCGTTTGTTTGGGTCAGTGTAACACAGTTGAGGTTAGACATAAAACCTGATTCCTTTGCTTATTTAAAAAGCATGAAAGAAACTTAACGGCCATAAGGTCATATAAGACATTTATAGTTAGAAGTCTTCTTACTGGGAGACAAAGCACTAGATGAACTACTCAAAAACAACATGCTTAAGTAAATGCTCATTATTTTCTAAAAAGGTGAGTGGTATTTTTGCTGGCAAAAATGGATTCCTTTAATTGCAAATTTTCTGTGTAGATCATATTTTCCACCCCAGCATGAATTTTATTAAAAAAATTGTGGTCAAATTTGTCTGTTTTCATAAACAAACTAAAACCCTATTAAGAAGTTTTACTTATTGTAAGACATCTAGGTTTTATGTGTCTCTCCCATGAAATTTTAGCTTCTGGCTAGATGATTCACCAAGTAATAAATTTTAATGACTAAGAAAGACATGGGTGAAAAAGAAAGTTAAACATTATGACACACCTATTACAATGGCTAAGATCCAAAAAACTGACAGCACCAAATGCTAGCAAGGGCGTGGAGTAACAGGGACTCACTCATTACTGGTGGGAATGGAAAAATGGTACAGCCATTTTTTTTTTTTTAGTTTCTTACAAACTATAAAACTACATTTATAGTTTTATCATATGATCCTGCAATTTTTGTTTCTTGTATTTACCCAGATGAATTGAAAATGTGCCCACACAAAAACCTGCATGCAAGAATGTTTACAGCAGTTTTATTCCTAATTGTTAAAATGGGAAAGCACCAAGATGTTACTTCAACAGATGAGTGGACCAGGCACAATGGCTTACACCTATAATTTTAGAAACTTAAGATTCTGAGGCAGGACGATCATAAGTTCGAAGCCAGCCTCAGCAACTTAGGGAGGTCCAGAGCAACTCAGCAAGAACGTATTTCAAAATTTAAAAAAAAGTAAAAGAGATGGGGGTGTAGCTCAGCAGTAAAGCACCCCTGGGTTCAATTCCCTGTATCCATCAATCAATCAACAGATAAACAGTGGTACATCCATACAATGAGACATGAAATGTTAAAAAAAAACTGAACTATCAAGTTATGAAAACTTGATATGATGGAATATTAAATGTATAAATCTAACTGAAGGAAGTCAATCCCAAAAGGCTTCATAGTGCATAATTCTTGCTATGTGACATTCTGGAAAGAGTACAGCTATGGAAACAGTAAAAAGACCAGAGGCTAAGAAAGAAGGGGATGAATAGATAAAACATTGGATTTTTAGGGCACTAATGGTGACACTATTTTATATGATAATTTAATGGTAGATGAATGTCATTGTAGATTTTTCAAATATCATATAATCTGCAACATAAAGAGGGAACCCTAATGTAAATCCTGGAATTTAGTTAACATTAATGCATTAATATTAGCTCACCAATTGTAATATATATATATATATATATATATATATATATATATATATATATATATGTATGTATTAATGAAAGACATTAATAACAGAAGAAACTTTTAGAGGGAAGAGAGTGGGTATATGAAGTGTTTTCCACACGATTTTTCTGTAAAGTTAAAATTCTTCTAAAATTTGTTTATTAATTTTAAAAAACTCACAAATTTTTGAAAGTTACTCAGAAAAAAAATAGAAAACCTGAATATCTTTATAGCAAATAAAGAGATTAAATTATTAGTTGAAAAACTTTTGCACAAAGAAAATTCCTGATTCAGTGGCTTCATTAGTGAATTCTACCTAATACTTAAAGAATAATTGACATCAATCCTTCACAAACTCTTCCAAAAATAGAACACTTTATACCTCAGTGTGTGAGGTCTTAATATCAAAACTAAACAAAAATCTTGCTAAGAAAATAAATTACTGACCAATACCTCTTATGAATATAGATACAACAATCCTCAACAAAATTACAGCAAATTAAATCCAGCAACATATAAATATTGAATTAATTTCAAATTCCAGTTTTCATTGTTGCCATATGGGAAAGGAATTGAGTATTAAATATTAATGCTGTATTCTACAACTTTGCTGTAATTCATAATTAGTTCCCAGAGCTTTTTGCTAATTCCTTAGGATTTTCTACATGAAGTAACATGTAATCTGCAAAAAAAAAAAAAAAGAAAAAGAAAAAAAGAAAAAACAAAATTCTGCTTCTGCTTAATCTTTTCTTTTTCAATTTGTATACCTTTTACAAATTGCATTCATGAGGACTTAAAAAACAGTGTGAAATATTTGCCTTGTTCCTGATCTTCACAGAAAATTAGTTTCTGACCATTAAAAATGATGTAGGTTGTAGATTTTATGTAGATGTTCTTCATCAATTTGAGAAAGTTCCTCTCTACTCCTAGTTTGCTGAGAGTTTTTATCATGAATGGATGGTGGATTTTGTCAGATGCTTTTTTACATTCTTTGATATGATAATATGACTTTTCTTCTTTAGTCAATGTGATGGATTGCATTAATTAATTTTCAAATGTTGAACCATCCTTCCATACCTGGAATAAATCTTACTTGGTTATAATGTATAATTCTTTTCATACATCATTTGATCTTATGTACTATTATTTTGTTGAGGAATTTTTACATTCATGAAAGATGTTGGTGTATAGTATTTCTTTCTTATTATATTTTTGGCTTTGGTATAAAGGCAGAGCTGGCCCCCTAGAATGAGTTAGGAAGTATTCCCTCTGATTCTATCATTTGGAAGAAAGACAGAAAAATCTGCTTTATTTTTAGTATTTTATAAAAAAATGTATTTACTTCATCTTTTTTAGGAAACTTATTTTTACAATTTTTTAAAGTGGAAGCTTAGATTATTGGTTTCAAGTCTTGCTTGTTTTCTAATGTATGCATCCAATGCTACAAGTATTCCACTAAATATGGCTTTCACTGTATCACAGAAATCTGACAAATAGAACCAGGTATGGTGGCACACACCTATAATCACAGCCACTTGGAAGGCTGAAATAGGAGAATGGCAAGTTCAAGGTCAGTCTGGGCAATTTAACAAGGCCCTATCTCAAAGTAGAAACAAAAAGGGGCTGAAGATTTAGCTCATTGGTAGAACACTTGCTTAACATTCGTGAAGCCCTGGGTAAAATCCTCAGTGTCACAAAAAAGAAAAGAAACCGAGACCCATAACATTTGAAAAATTGTATTTTCATTTATATTTAGCTCAAAATACTTTCTTGTATGCCGAGGACTGAACCCAGGGCCTCAGGCATGCCAGGCAAGCACTCTGTCATATTTTTTAAATTTTTCTCAGGACTTCTTACTTGACACATGTGTTGTATAGGAGTATATTGTTTAATTTCCAGGTTTGAGATTTTCCAGCTATCTTTCTCATTAATTTTTTGTTTAATTATTTTGTCATCTGATACTTTATATGATTTCAATTCTTTTAAGAAATATTGTGTTTATGGCTCAAAATGTGGTTTATCTTGGTGAATACTCTGTGTGAGCTCAAGAAGAACATGAATTCTGCTGTTGTTGGTTGAAGAATTCTATGCATGTGAATGAGACTCCAGTTGCTTGATGGTGTTAGTCAGTTCAACTATGCCCTTACCTGATTATTTTGCTCCCTGGATCTGTCAATTGTTAGTAGAGGAATGTTGAAGTCTTCAACTACAATAATGGATTCATCTATTTCTCTTTGAAGTTGTAACAGTTTTTCCTCACATGTGATAATATATTGTTGTAGGCATGTATGCCTTCTGGATTGGTATAACTTCATGGAGAACTAAACACATTTTATTATCCCCCTCTTTTATCCCTCATACCTGGCTGAAATTTGAACTAATATTGAATACATTAAAATATTCATATTAATTAAGTAGCTGCTATATATGTATACATATATATAAGGCTGTAGTTGTAGCTGTAGATGGTCATAATACCTTTCTTTTATTTATTTATTTTATGTGGTGCTGAGGATCAAACCTAGAGCCTCACATGGTCTAGGCAAGTGCTCTACCACTGAGCCAAAACCCCAGCCCCTGTAGTTTTCTTTTTATTATATTAACATGGTTTATTTGTCTCCATCCCTTTACTTTCTATCTGATTCTTTATGTTTAAGTGGGGTTACTTATAAACAACACACAAAGTCAGCCCTCTATATCTGTTGAGTTCTACATCCATGGGTTTAACCAATCAAGGATTGAAAAAAGTTTTACAAAATTGCATCCAAGTGGAATATGTACTTTTTTTCTTGTCATTTCCTAAATTGTATAACAAGTACTTGCATATCATTTACATTGTATTAGGTATTACAAGTAATCTAGAGATTATTTAAAGCATATGGGAGAATGTATGTAGGTTATATGCAAACATCACACCATTTTCCACAAGGGATCTAAATATCTAGTATCCATAGCGGGAGGGTTATTCTAGAACAAATCTTCCATGGATATCAAGGGATGACCAAAGTGGGCTCTTGTTTTATATCTACTCAGATAGAATCGGTCTTTTATTTGTGTATTTAGACAATTAAATTTTTATTGCTACAGATGGATTAATAGCACCATATTTGTTATTGTTTCTACTTGTTGTCCTTCTTCATTGTTTCTTTTATTTTTAACTTCTACCCTTTTCCAAGTTCTGTGGTTTTATTGAGCATTAGTATATGCTTCCTTATTTTTTTCTCCACTCAACATATCAATTATTTGTAATGGTAAGTTTTATATGTGTATTTGAGTGCCCCATAGGATTTCCAGATTAAGCATTATTTCTGGGTATGTTAGGAGGATGTTTCCAGATGACATTAGATTTAAAATTAGAGGACTCAGTAAATTTTAGATTTCTCTACCCGATTTGAGTGATCATCATCCAATCTATTGAAGGTCTAAATAAAACAAAAAGTCAGAGTAAGGAGGAATTTGCTCCCTTTGCTTCCTGTCTGTTACAGGAGCTCAAACAATGATCTTCTGTTCTTAGACTGATATTTAAACTATAAGTTCCCCCAGTTCTCTGTCCTTTGGATATGGACTGTGTTTAGCTGAGAACTGTTATGTCTACTATTTGCAGTAGCTATATGTCAAAGGTTGAAATTTCTTCTATTGTCTTATTTTTGTCTTCCCTGGTGTGTTTGGATTTCTAGAGAGACTTATTATAAATACTGTTGGAAATGTTCAATTATTTTCATTATATTCCCTTGTTATTAACAAAAGTTCTATTGATGTGATGATATAATATAGAGAAAGGCAAAGAATTCTATATTCCTGTGGCTAGATCTGAGTTTTTTAGTGAACCTGTGCTCCTGAGCTTGGCCTTCACAAGTTCTTTTCAGTGTTTCCCCTCTTAGATGAAACAGGAGGCTAGAGGAACCTGGAATTGGTATTTCCCTTCCTCCAGGTTAGTTAGGCTCTGGTAATAGTGTAGTATCTTAAACTCTCAAAATAGTTTCCCTTGAATATTAAGAAGAACAGGAAGCTGGGTCTGATAGTACACACCTGTGATCCCAGTGACTTAGTCTAAATATGAGTTTGTCAGTTTTGTAAATTTTTCAAAGGATCAGCTTTTTGTTTTCTCAATTGACTCTGTTATTTTTCTATGCACTATTTCATTAACTTCTGATATAATCTTATAAGTTTAGTTTAGTCTCATGTTTACAGTGTTTTAGATGGAAGATAGAATTATTGATTTGAAATTTGTGTTAACTTTTTGGCAAAGCATTTAAAATACCCAACAGGAACAATTTCGATAAGGAAATTTATTTGGAGTTCACAGTTTCAGAAGTTCAGTCATTGTCAGTATGACTTCATTGCTCTGGGCCTGAGGTCAGGCAGGACATCATGGCAGAAGGGCATAGCAGAGGAAAGCTGCTCAGCCCAAGATAGCCAGGAAACAGAGAGAGAAAGAGAGGAGCCAGGAACAAAATATAATCCCCAAGGGCACACCCCCGCAATGACTCACCTCCTCACCACACCCCACCTGCCTACAGTTACCATTCAGTAATCCACTCAAATTATTAACCCATCAAATGGATTAGTCTACAGAATAGGTTATAACTCTCATAATCTGATCATTTTACCACTGAGAATTCCTATATTGCCACATGATAACTTTTGGGGAAACATTTCATATCCAAACTATAATAGAATTCTTGCTTTATAATGTGGGTATACGTATAGAGTCATAAATTTCATGTTAGCAGGGTACATCCCATAAGTTTTAATATGTGTGTCTTTATATTCACTTCCCTACAAAGGATTTTCTAATTACCTTTGTGATTTTCTTCTTTGACCCAATGATCGCTTAGTCATATGTTATTTCTTATTTATTCATAATGTTTATCCATTGTGATAAACACATATGCATTGCATTATTTAAATCCCTTTAATCTCTTGATGCTTATTTTAAGACATGCATGTGCTCTCTCCTAGATATATTCCACAGGCACTGCAGAAGAATGTGTATTCTGCTCTTCAGAGTATTCCATATATGCTGAATAGAAATGGGTGATTTAAAGCATTGTTCATACACTTTATTTCCTTCTTTATCTTTTGCTTAACTATGCTATCCACTGTGGAAAATAAAGTACTGTATGTAGTTCACAGCTATTATTAGTAACTTATCTACTTCTTCTTGAATTCTGTCAGTATTTACTTCGTGTATTTTTTTTTAATTTCTTACTAGGGGTTGAACTCAGGGCTACTTAACCACTGAGCAGCACCACCAGCCAATTTTATTTTTTAATTTTTGAAAAATATTTATTTTTTTAGGTGTAAATGGATACAATACCTTTATTTCACTTATTTGTTTTTATGTAGTGCTGAGGTTCCAACCCAGGGCCTCCCACGTGCTAGGGGAGCACCCTACTGCTGAGCCACAACCCCAGCCCCACCCCACCCCAGATTTTATTTTTTATTTTGAGACAAGTTGATAAGGTGCTTAGGGCCTCGCTAAATTTCTGAGACTGGCTTTGAACTCGAGATCCTCCTGTCTCAGCCTCTCAAGCCACTGGGATTATAGGCATGCACTACCAGGCCCAGCTCTTTCATGTAGTTTTAAACTCTTTTATAAGATGAAAATGTGTGCTTTAGTTTGCTAGTGTTGCCATAATAAAATCCCACAAACAGGGCATCATAAATAATAGAAATGTATAATCTCATAATTCTGGAGACTGGAGCAAGCTCTAGATAAAAGCAGGGCAGTTTTCTCCTGAGGCCTATTTGACTTGCAGACAGCTGTATTCTCACTGTGTCCTCACATGGCTCTTTTTCTATGTGAACACCCATTATTGGTATGTCTCCTCTTCTGATAAGAACACCAATCACATTTTGAATTAGCCTTTTCCCATATCTCGTGTTACATGTCCTCTTGAGACACTTGGCATGTTCTATTTTTCTAGGAATCTTTTCTAGAAAATATGTCAGGTACCACTATATTTTTGCATAAATTTCTCCTCCTCCTCCTCCTCCTCCTCCTCCTCCTCCTCCTTCTTCTCCTTCTCAGGGATTGAACTCAGGGCCACTCGACCACTGAGCCACATCCCCAGCCCTACTTTGTATTTTATTTATAGGCAGGGTCTCACTGAGTTGCTTAGCATCTCACTTTTGCTGAGGTTGGCTTTGAATTTGCAGTCCTCCTGCCTCAGTCTCACCAGCCACTGGAATTACAGGCTTGTGCCACTGTGCTCAGTGATTTGCCAAGTTTATCTTTCTTCCTAAAAATCTAACTCTTGGCTCTCAATCCTGGTCTTTCCTTTGCATTAGTTTAATTATTTTTTTCCTCCTATTTTTCTTTGATTTCTATCAGTGGGAATTATCTTGACCTAAACATGAGTTTCCTCAAAAATGGGTCTGAGTTTGGTTCTAGCCAGCACTTGGAAGAACCACTACTCCAAGGAACATGGAGGAGAGGAGACAAAATGACTGCACTTTGGATAACTTCAAACTTAGTGGTAAGGGAAATGGCTAATAACACACATTCGGGGGTATTCCCTAATCCAAAGAGAAAAAACAGGCAGCTACCATACTGAGTTGACCTTTACCTATGATTGGGAGATGAAGGACATGGAGTATTTAAAGATCAGGTTGACAGTGATATCCAAGAGAATTGAGAGCTATGCATGGAGCTAATTAATAAGTGACAGTTAAAAGTTCAACTCAGGAATTTGTTTAATGTCTATAGTAGGATTTCTAAGTATGGTATCTCTTCTACTAATCAGAATTTACATTTCTAGCAAGCTTTCTGAATAATTATGATAAAAGGTAAACTTTAAGAACTACTGATCCACTATCCTGGAAATATGTGTGTGGTGATTATCTATACTTGGACAAGTTCTTGCAGCTGCCTTTCTTTAAGCTGCTACTAGAAATTACACAGACCAATGAGAGATCAGATGATACACATTTGGAAGAACAAAAGGGACCCTCATGACTAAAATTGGTAGTTTCTTCTGCTTTGTAGTCTCAACAGTTTATATAAAATCATCAATCAATCCATCAACAAGTACTTACTTAATGCTTTTGACATATTTGCTAACAGTGGATAATGGAGTTTATGATTTGTTGTCTCAAATCTCTTTTATAATTAAAGAAAAATATCACCAAAACAGTGAAGTTTTTTCCTGCAATGTGACAGGATGATGGAAGGGAATTAGAGACTATCTACTACAACCATTGAATCTTTTTTTTTTAATTGTTATGTTTAGTTATACATGACAGAAGAACGTATTTTGACATATCATACATACATGTAGTATAACTTCCCATTCTTGTGCCAACCATTGAATCTTAACAACATAGAACTGAGTAAAGCCTAGAGAAGTGAACATTAATTTATTTTAAGTCCCAACACTATGGATTGACAGAGCCAGTGACTAGATTACCAGTCTCCTTCCTGACAGTGAGGTGACTTTTATTACAAGTGCCAGGACTTAGTAAATATTCTAGCAGTCTAAGTCAGTGAAAATGTCAAACTTGCTGATTTCGATGCATTTACATTTACATATAGTGATGCTGGCATGGGGGTGTGGCTTCCAAAATTCACAGCAATATATATTTTTCAAACCCTTCACAAAAAAGCTCAAGACAGAAAATGCTATAGCAAACTTTTTGTTGTCTAATTGTATAATAGTATGTGCTCTCTAGGCATAAAATTTATTTACCACACCATCAAAAATTGATTGCCAGATTATCTTGCAAGCTAAAGAAAAACAAACCATTAAGTTTAGTAGATCAGTATATTCTCTGGGTAATATTTATTCTCTTCATTTGACAATCGGCTGGTCACATTGCTCTCATCTCCATAGCATGTGCATTGAATTTTCTTATATAGGAAAAGGCCAATTCAATGTTCAATTAACCCAACTGCTGCACATCTGTTGCTGGGCTCAATAAATGTGGCAGTTTGCCGGTAATTACTCTTCTGATAATAATCAAAAACTTCCTCTTTTTATTGTGACAGTCCTTTACATCCCCCATTCAAACTACATTAATGTCTTTGTTTGTGATCCAGAGATTCCAAAATATCTCCAATTATTTCTGAACTTTTGAAAGTAGCAATAAGTCTGTCATCTACATTCAGTAATTTAGAAGTTTACAGATGTGATTTCAATATATCCCACTAAACCTCAAAATAAGAACCTAGACTAGCTAATAAAGGTCTGATGATGTTATTCTACCCCAGATATGATTATTGACCTGCTATGAATACCTCAGAAAATTGAACTACAGTCTTGTAGCTGAGATTTCCAATGTATAATATGTGCAGGAAGTCTGGGTTTTCCATTCTATTTTACATATATTTTAGAACATAGTTCATGGCTATAAATTTTTCTGGGGAACCAACTCTGTCATGGTAATAGCATGCCCTTAAAATTTGAGATACATAAATCTACCAATATGGCTCTGTTTCTCTTAACAAATACTAAATATTATCATGGCATTTATGTAGCACTTTATATAATTCAAACAGGTTTCAAAATACAAGGCTCTTATTGAGTATCTGCTCTGTGCCAGACACTGTGCTAGGTACTAGAACTATAAAGAAGTTTAAAAACCTAGACCTTTGCTTTAAGGGTCTTTGAGGCAGCCCAGTAAATGAAATGTCCCTTTCCTGCTCAAGTTCTAAACCAGTTGAAATGTAGGACATAATAGTAGTCTAGATAGATACCAAAATACAAACTTCATTGCTCATAAAACCAACATTAAAAATATGATACATCTAAGAACATGTAGATTTATTTAAATGAACTCCAGAATTATATTCTTAACTACTTAGCAGAATTAGGCCTGAAAAATTGTGTCACATGCTCCCTGCAGGCAGCTAATCCCAAGGAGGCAGAAGAAAAAAAAAGCACTGCACTAGGCATGCTTAATTTCTCCACCTAAAGTCACCAGTCAAATAATGCACTCTAGCCCTTTCCTTATTTAGAATAAGTAAGGAACAGACCAAGGCAAGAAGTGATGCCCTTCTACCTGAAAAAAAAAAAAAAAAACACATCAAAAGTGGAAAGGAAATCTGAACACGGTGGTACACAGCTGTAATTCCAACAACTTGGGAGACTGAGGCAGGAGGATTGCAAGTTTGAGGCCAGCCTCAACAGTGTAGTGAGATCCTGTCACAAAATAAAAAATAAAAATAGCTGGGGGTGTAGCTCAGTTGTAAAGTATCCCAGAGTTCAATTCCCAGCACAAAAAAGGCGGGGGGTGGGGGAGAGAAGCATTTCCCCTACTCCAACCCTGGTTCTCCAGGACCTCATCTCATTGATGTTCATAGCAATCTTGAGAGGTAAATAGGAAATTGTTATTTTACCTATTTAAAAGAAGTTGAAATCTAGAAATAGCACAAACATGCTGAAACCAAGGCAGAATAATATTGTAATTCTATATGGTATGAAATTGGACATTCTAATCAATGAATTGGATTATAAATTTGTCTATAGAATGCCACATTTTTTTTTTCTGCAAGTGAAACAGGCTTTGATTCTAAATGGTTTTGTAACTAAGGTTGTGACAAGAGCATCTATCATCTTGTGTATAGTTGGGATTATCTGCACATTCACATCTTTTACCTCTTTAAAGAGTTAGAAATAAAAGTTTTCTTAAGAAAAAAAGCAAAAGCAGATAAGCTTTAAAAAATCGAATGTACCGTCAAGGTGAGGTAAACAGATAAGAGAGAGAAAATAAAACTGGGCAGATATCCAATGCTCAATATGAGAAAGAAAGCTTAATTTGGTCAATTGGCGCTCAATTTCTATAATGCTGATTACAGTCATGAACACACTGAGACTTTTATACATTTTTGTTTCTCCATTAAGTTTATATCAGTACAACATATATAAAGTGCTATATGAATGTTTGTGCAAGGAAGTTATTTCTCTTTTTTTCATATGGGAAAAGAGACTTATTTAGATCATGTGATATCTCTTTTCACATAAGCATTAGCATGTGGTAGCATCAAAATTTGAACCCAAAACATCTGACTCCAAAGCCCATACTCTTAGTTCATTTTACTGGTCTGTTAGCTAAGAGCATAAATTGAGTTACTTGTTGGGTGCAACACATTCCAACAGGAGAAAATAAAATACATCTAAGACAGCTACTTTATTTTTTAGCATGTAATACATTTCAGTACACAAGACACAATATTAAAAAGGCTTAAGAATGTTTATGGAACATAAGTGAATACAAACGAACATATTAACGAATACACAAGTCTGAGATAAACTGGAATGAAAAATGATCAGAAGGGGAGAGAGTTAAGCTGACAAGCAGTCTAACAAGTCTGAGCTGTTTAAAGATGGGATAAGCTGCCTTTGGAGGCAGTAATTTTCCATCATGGAAGGGACTTTCCACATGGGCTGAATGAGCAAACACCTGATATATCAAATTGGATGATTTAAAATGACATCTAACATCCCTCCAACCTGAAGTTTCTATGATTTAGTCAGTTGATTTTTGAATAGCCAGTAACGTGCCAAATACTGGGGTAAGCGGCTTTCATAAAGGGGAATACCCTCATGGATCCCACAGAATGGTGGGGGAAGGTAAGATAAACTTGGAAAGATATAATAGGTTAGCAAGTGCTCATATGGCATGGGGGCAAAGAAGATTTGCACCTAACAGGACCTGGGAAGGGGAAGTTTAAAAAGGAGACTGAAAGTTTTCCTAAAGGTGATACCTAAACTAATTCTTTTTTTTTTCCTAAACTAATTCTTAAAGGAAAAACAAAATTGCCTGGTTTTCCTTTATCAATTGCAATGTGAGACAATATTACAAAGTAAAACAATAAATATTTCATAATGTCTATGAAAGTTGCTGATACTAAGATGAAATTGTTCTTATCTGACCCAGACAAAATAATGATGGAGAGGAACCCATGAGATAGAGACTCTCTAAAGGCCTACAGGAAACTCATTCTCAGGTGGGGATATAGCTCAGTTGGTAGAGTGCTTGCCTCACATGCACAAGGCCCTGGGTTCAATCCCCAGCACCACAATAAAATAAAAATAAAAAAGTCTTCTTTAAAAAAAAAAAAAAAAAGAAAGAAACTCCTTCTCTTTCTACATGCACCCATGCTTTTTTTTAACCTTTGTTTTTTATTTTTATTTATTTTTATGTGGTGCTGAGGATCAAACCCAGTGCTTCACACATGCCAGAATTAACATTAAAATTTCCAAAATCAATGTACATATTCAATAAAATTCCCATCAAAATAACACTTATATTTAGGAAAGCAAGGAGTGTGCATTCATGGAAGAATTTGAAAAGAAACAACAGAGTGAAGAGACAAACAGCAGAATGGGGGAAAATCTTTGCCAGCTACTCCTCTGACAGAGGACCAATATTCAAAATATACAAAAAACTCAAAATTTAAAAAAAAAAACATATAACCCAATCAATACACAAGCAAATGAACTGAACAGGCACTTCTCAACAGAAGTACAAACAACAACGATTATATGAAAAAACGTTCAACATTGTTAGCCATCAGAGAATTGCAAATCAAAACTACAGTGTCATTCCATCTCACTTCAGTTAGAATGGCAACCATAAAGAATACAAATAACAATAAATGGTAGTGAGGCTGTGAAGGAAAAGGAACAATTATAGACTATTGGTTGGAATGCAAATTAGTACAGCCACTATGGAAGTCATTATGAAGTTTCCTCAAAAACTAAAAATAAATCTACTGTATGATTAAGCTACACCTGCCCTTTGGTATTTATTCAGAAAAATTAATGTCAGCATATTTTAAGGATACATGCATACCCATGTTTATTGCAGCACAATTCCCAAGAGTCAAGTTATGGAGCCAGCCAAGGTGCTCATCAGCAGATGAATGGATAAAGAAAATGTGTATATATTCACAACGGAGTTTCACTCAGTCATAAAGAAGAATAAAATTATGTTTTCAGGAAAATAGGGGACTATAATTTTGAGCAACATAAGTTAGACTCAGAGAGAAAAGTATCATATGTTTTCTCTCATTCATGGAAGTTAGAAGGGAAAGCAACACAAACAAGAGACTCCACGAAATTAAAATAGAAATCAATAGGATAGAGGAGAGGAGGGAGGAGGGAAAAACAGGAACTGTATTATGGAGTGAAATTGATCGAATTATGTTTTATGTATGCAATAATATGCCACAATGAAACCCACTGTTCTATATGCTTAATATGCACTAATTTTAAAAAGTTGGTTGTGTTTGTTGCCAAACCTGTATATTCCAGTTTACTTATGTTGTAATTATGTAACCTAGTTAAATTTGTCAACAGGTAAACTACAGATGGAAAAAGTCATACTTCTATTCAGATTAACTTGAATGTCTTATTAAGAATTAATGAAGTGCTGGTGTTATGGCTCAGTGGTAGAGTGCTCACCTAGCACATGTGAGGCCCTGGGTTCGATCCTCAGCACCACATAAAAGTAAGTAAAATAAAGGTATAAAAAAACAATATGAAGACAGACTGAAGTGGCTGACACTTGTCATACCAGCTACTTGGGAGGCTGAGGCAGGAGAATCACCAAGTTTGAGGCCACCCTGGGCAACTTAATGAGTCCCCATCTCAAAAAATTAAGAGGACTGGGGATGTAGCTCAGTGGTAGACAACCCCTGGGTTCCATCCCCAGTATCACAATAAATACATAGAATTAATGAAAGTAAGTTTCTAAAAGTTGTATGCTATAGAATTAGGCATAGGATAGAGAATAATCAGATATTGTATGATCTCACTTTTATGTGGAATCTAAATTAAAGTCGAACTCCCCAGCATCTCTGGAGGCTGACACAGAAGGATCACATGTTCAAAGCTAGCCTCAGCAACTTAGCAAGATCTTGAGCAACTCAGCAAGATCTCGTGTTTAAATAAAATATAAAAAAGGGCTAGGGATGTGGGTCAGTGGTTAAGTGCCCCTGGGTTCAACCCTTGGTACAGAAGAAGGAGGAGGAAGAGGAGGAGGAGGAGGAAGAGGAGGAGGAGGAAGAAGAAGAGGAGGAGGAAGAGAAGGAGAAGAAGAGGAAGAGGAAGAAATAAGTTGAGCTCATAAAGGCAGAGAGTGGAATAGTGGTTGCCACTGGGTAGGAGGTTGGAGGGAATGAAGAGATGAAGGTCAAAGGATATAAACTTTCAGTTATAAGATAAACAAGTTCTGGGGATCTAACATAGGGCATGTTGATAGATGTGTTAATTAAGGTGATTGTGGCAATCATTACATGACATGCCTATATATCAAATCACCCATTATATACCTTGAATATATTCAATCTTTATTTCATAGTTAAATATTTTAAAAGAAAAAAGATATCAGATGAAAACCATCTAGACTCAGATCACTTTAAGAGTCTTACTCTATTTTAAAGAACCTGAAATTGAAAAATATTAGATAATTCAATTATGAATGTGATTCATGCAAGAAAGATAAAGCCAAACTCCAAAAAACAGAACCATTTATCAAATAGTGGATAAATAAATACCCAATAGCCTCAGCTAATACAAACGTATTTAGAGAGAAAAGCAAATATTGTCTGCTTTCTAATAGAAGCAGACAACACCAAATATAAAGTAGCCCTGAAAAAGAAAAACCAAATGTCTAGATCCAATTACCATTTTATGGGAAACACAGAGAACAAAGAAACTGGTTAAACTGTAGCACAGGAATGCAATCAGCAAAATCCATACTGTGGGAAATGCTACAAGACAAATGACCTGATTTCTTTGATACTTGCAAAAAAAGAAAAAAAAAAAAAGAGATGGACTGGTAATTGACAAATTAACTGATAGACCAACCAATCAAAATGTCCAAACTTTATTTAGATCTTATTTCAAATATGGTATATAAAACATATTTAACTTTTATAAGAAAATTATATATTTTTATAATTACAGGATATTTGATGTCATTAGGCAATTATTATTCATGTTATACATGGAATCATTTTGTTATTATAATATTTTAAAAGAAGCCTGTTCTTTTAGAGATACATATTTACAAATGGAAGCTGGTAACTGAAGTATGATGGATTGAGTTTTGAATACACAGGGATGTATTATATTCTGTTTATTTGGGTTACATTCTAAATTCTCTGACAAAGTTTCAAAAAGATAAAATATTTGATGCATGTATTATTTTCCTCACCCACCTTTTTTTTCTATTAAGAGACCAACTCAGCTCAATGTAGTCAGATGAGAAAAAAGAACACAGAGTAATATAACAAAGATTAAGAACATTTTGTCCAGGTTGGGTGGCGCATCCCTGTAATTCCACTGATTCAGGAGACTGAAGCAGGAGGATCACAGGTTGGAAGCCAGCCTCAGCAATTTAGCCAGATCCTGTCTCAAAATAAAAAATAAAAAGGACTGGGATATAGTTCAGTGGCAGAGGGCCCCTAGGTGTTCAATCCCCAGTACCAAAAAGAAAAAAAGAAAATAATTCTGATTATTCTTCATAATGTCCCCTGAATGCTTAAAAATGCTATTTATGGCTTTGCTTCAATCACAAGCTAAAGACACTATCAGCTGACCTACCAGGTATTCATTCCTTCAATGATTTGAATCCTAGGTTTGCTGCCAATTGCATTACCTTTGTACCAAGTCTAATCTAATAAACCTCAGTTTACTTATCTGAGAATAAGGATAAACATGATTATGTCATAAAGTCATTGAGAAGATTCAATGAGATAATCCATTTATAGTCTGCTGAGCTTGTTTACAGCAGTGTACATTCTGGGAACTGAGAAGATACATTGTGGAGAACAGAAAGAAAAAGAGCTTTGAGGGTCAGAAAATGAATTTGGATTGGCTATATTATAAACATTCTAAGGTTTTTGTGGGTTTTAGGTTTGTGGTTTTGTTTCGCCTCTTGAATTAGAGATGTGAAGTAATCCAGATTACATGCCAGGCAGATTGTTGGTACTATTTTCAATTTACAATGGGTTTATACGGATGGAACCCATTTGTAAATTGAGGAACATAGGACTGTTTTTCTCAAGGAAGTAACATTCCTTATAAAATTAAAAATTTTTAAGAAAACTTCCTCATACCAGAGCAATAAATAATTCATTTAAAACACTCATTCCAGTCAGGCTGAGGCAGGAAGATTGTAAGATCAAGCCAGCCTCAGCAATATAGAAGGCCCCAAGAAACTTAGCAAGACCCTATCTCAAAATAAAAATAAATAAATAAATAAATAAATAAATAAGATGTAGCTCTGTGATAGAGCACTCTAGGTTCAACCTCTGGTATAAATAAATGAATAAATAAATAAATAATAAAAAATCAATAAAGCTAAGCAATGCTTCAGTTTTTCTTAGACCACAGAGCTAGTCTCGGTCTGTTCATTTGAGTAGCTCAGCCATTTCCTTCAGAACACTTCATCACTGATCATTTCCCTGCTCATCCAATTAAAATAAGGTTAGGGAAAGATAAGCTTTCCACATTTGGATTCCCACTAGAGGACAGCTGGAGACTGGATCTTCTGTCACTGCAACCTTACTGACTTTGGGTGACTGAAATATATAATTTAACTGCTTATTTTTTTCAGTGCTAGGGATGGAACCTAGGGTCTTTTGCATGCTACCACTGAGCTCACTCCTAGCCCCAGTATACCTGTTGTCAAAAGAAGGTCTTTTAATTCTAAAATTACATGGGACTTGGTGAATCAAACTTATTGTTTCAAAAAAAATGAATTCTATAAGCATTAAGCACTTATCTGTTGGTGGTGGTTGTGCTGGGGATGGAATCCAGGGCTTTGCACGTGCTAAGCACACACTCTCCCACTGAGCTATGCCCCAAGCACTTTTGCATGACAGAAAAAGATTGAATTATACAACAATAAAAAAGAATGCTTGGTTTTTTAAAAGGGTTATAGACTACAAAATGAGAGATTTAGAGTTTATAAAATGTCTCTTCTCAGATGTACTTCTTTTTTATTTAATAACTTTCTCAGCTATGTACATTTTCAGTATATTCCACTGTTAAATCAGATCACCAAGACAATGAAACCATTCACATTCACTGATTGTCTACATCCATGAAAGAGTCCAATTTTGCCAATTATAAATGGTAACTATCTCAGCATTACTCTGAATTCTATTAAGGAAGTATTCTCAAAAGATTGCTTTTTTTAGCCTTTCTATGTTTTCTTTTATTTAAATCTCTTATTAATTTATACCCCTGGGACAGTTCTTATCACTTCATATATTTAGTTTTGCAATATTTGCACCCACGTAGTTTTTTTTTTAATACTTCACCCTGCCATACCAACAGACTGTCACCAGATGGCAGTTGCATGCCACAACCCCCAGAGTTTGAGCCTCAAGGTATGAGCTGATGTGTTCGATATTCTCTTTTACCTTACTCATAAGAGAAGTGTATTAAAAACACTAATAACTAAATCTGAAAATACTTTACAGTAACTGTTAGATAACTAAACTCTAGCATGAATTTTATTTATCGAAGCTCAAAAGTAATCATACAACCTATCTTACTCCAACCATATTTCAATGTTTCATTGTAATGCTAATCTTCATATCTAAGATCACTTGGATTTAACTGTTCTTGACTTTTTTCATCCTCAATTTACAATCTGGTTCTGCATACCATCACTCTACTCCTACCCTTGACTTAATTAAGCATGATATAGCCACCCTAACTAACTACCTGAACTCAAGGAATGACATTTCATATGGTTTCTTTATCTCCCCACAGCCTTCTGGTTCTTCCATTTTTCTCCCTGCAGTTAGAGAACATAATTTACTCTCCACAATCCCTACCAGGTTTTTTCTTCAAGTTTGTATCTGAGTTTTTAAATTAGGTTTGTTTTTCTTGTCGAGAAGAATTTACACTGCTTCATTGCCAGAGCTGACTGAAGCTTAATGAAAACAGTAATTGAAAAATGTGCATAAACAACTCAATTCAAAAACGAGTAAAAAAAGAAAAAATCAAATGTTTTTTCCTCCAAAGAAGATATGCAAATGGCCACTAAGCATAGGAAAAGATGCTCAACATCATTAGTCATTACAAAAATGCAAATCGAAACCATAATGAGATTCTACTGCACACCCATTGGGATAGCTATAATCGAAAAAAAAATGGAAAATAAATGTTGGTGAGGATGCAAAAAATTGGAACCTTTATACATTGCTGGTGACTATGTAGAATATTTCAACTTCTGTAAAAAAAGAGTTTGATTGCCTTAAGCCTCTCTTGCTTATATTTTCACCTTCACCTTCAATAAATCTGTACTTTGCCTATTTAAAAAAATGGTTCGATGATTCCTCAGTTAAATATAAAATTTCGATCAAATTAATTATAAACATATGATCCAGCAAGGGCACTCCTAAGTTTATACAAAAAAAAAAAAAAAAAAAAAACTGGAAGCAGGGACTCAACAAGACACTAGTACACATGTTCATAGCTGTGCTATTCACAATAAACTGAAGGTGGCGTAACTCAAATTTCCACCAACAGAGGTATGGATAAGCAAAGTGTGGTGTATACGTATAATGGATTATTATTGAGCCTTAAAAGAAATGAAATTCTAATACATACTGCTAAAATGGATGAACCTTGAAGATGTTATGATAAATAAGATAAGCCTAGCACAAAAGGACAAATATTGAAGGATTACATTTATATAAGACATCTAGAGGAAGCCAGGCATGGTGGCACATACCTGTAATCTCAGCAACTTGGGAGGCTGAAGGTTCATAAGTTTGAAGTCAGCCTCAGCAATTTAGTGGGACCTTGTCTTGAAATAAAAAATAAAAGGTCTGTCAATGTGGCTCAGTGATTACATGCCCCTGGGTTTAATCCTCAATACAAAGAGAGAAGAGAGAGAGAGAGAGAGAGAGAGAGAGAGAGAGAGAGAGAGAGAGAGAGAGAGAAGAAAGGCTACAACGGTAAATTATGCTATGTATATTTAACACAATTTTTTAAAAGCACCCATGGGCCATTATGCTTATAATGAAAGCCTAAAATAGAAATTGCCTCAATCTAAAGGACTATGCCATTAAGCAGGTGATTTGGAATGATGGAATAACAGCTTTCCCTGGCCGTATCACAAACCTATTCATTCAGAACATGTGGTAATTCAGATCAATATTGAAGTTTGATGGTCTAGCAAACCATTTCTTCTCTTCAAAGTACAAGAGGCAGAATTAATTGATTTAACAGAATAAGCTGGTAAATGAAACATACAGGAGACCATTGTTTTCAACTGGGTTCCTATGTTGGGCCAGACTAAAAATCAAAATGGAGTCACTCATACTGAGGCTTCATGTCACCAAACTAAAACTAAATTGTTAATCTGACCTTTTGTGACACCAGGGGAATGATAAAAGAAAAATTTCCAAAACAGGCCAGATTTACTTAGCATAAGAATAAAACTCCCTGTGCTTTAATCCTTTAAAAAAATGTAACCTGAAGTAACCTGATGTTGACCTGTTATTTTTGTATTGTTCTATCTCCTTGTCCTTGCTTTAACAGTAACTTTGAAAGGACCAATTCTTTTTTTATTGCTTTATTTTTATTTTTTTCAGTCCTTCACGGTCTACAAAGCTAAGCTCTTTTGCTCAGCCTATGGGAACATTTATTCTGTTTTATGGAATGAAGTGCTGCCCAATTCTAGAGTCCCAAAATGAAGTTAATCAAGATCTTTAAATGGAATTTGTTGCAATTTTGTTTTGTGACAAAGCAATTTGTAAGTTCTTCAGCACAATTATGGTCTACAAGAAAATACATATTACTAATCATAAATGATTTTCTCACACTTGAATTTTCCATCAGTTTCCAAATTTAGGGCTTCTCATTATGCAACATAACTTTGTTTATTCCGTGGGTTTTTCTCATTTACCTGAAACATTTTTGTTTTATTGTTTCTTGGGCATATCAGAATATCTCCTACATTTCTGAAAATTATCTAACCATTGTAGAGGAACCAGGGTACCCTATTCCTCAGCCCCAGCTTCTCTAGTCTGTTTCCAAGGCACAGTAAAGAACCTGGATTATCTCCCCCATTGTTCATGTTATATTAATATCACTTATCATTGTCAGGGTACTTAGTGGGTGAATGTGCCATGCTAGGTTTTTCCAATGTTATTTGTAATTCTTCTTTTTTTGTGTGTGTGCCAGGAATTGAACCCAGGGACACATAACCACTGAGTCACATCTTCAGCTGTTTTATTTATTTATTTATGCATTTTATTTAAAGATAGGGTCTCACTGAGCTGCTTAGGGCCTCACTGGGTTGTTATGGCTGACTTTGAACTCGCTATCCTCTTGCCTCAACCTCCCCAGCCACTGGAATTACAGGTGTGTGTCATGGCGCCTGGCTGTTATTTGTAATTCTAAAAACCCTATAAATTAGACATTGGTGTCTATATTTTAAAGACTGGGAAGCTAGACAACAATGGTTATGTGTCTTTGATCAAGGCCACACAACTGTTAACCACTGCACCAGGTTTCAAGCACAAGTCTTTCAAGCACTCATGTGTGGCCACCTTCAAAACCTTGGCTTGTTGCAATCAGACAAGTCATCTGAGGGTTTGTGCTAGTGATGAAAGGAACAAAATGGCATTTTTTTAATTCAAGAATGCATATTTGAGATTTTCCCATTTTAGTGGCCTTGCTCCAGATTTTGGATTTTTTGCTGACTTAGTGTAGTTTGACCTTGTAACTCAAAGGTCCCTTTACAGCTATAATCTTTTAGTTCTCAGGTTAATGTTAGTATGTCTGAGAGGATAGCTTTCTTCCTTGTGACCATGGCAGGAAAAGAAGTTAACCCCCTGATTAACTCAGTTAAATGCAAGATGAGATGAGCCTCATGTTTTTTTATCCCCAAATCTCTCTATGTAAATCCCCAGAGCTCACCCGAGACAGCTTTGAGGACAAAGCAAATGTCTTTTGTGAGTGTAGGGATGAAAAGTTTCCAGGAAGTCAGAAATCTCACTGGCTACTTTGGGCTCTGCTGTCAATGAACAAGCAAAGGAATCAAGAAAAGATAAAGAGCAAGCAGATAAGGGAATTTCCAGTATGGTCTGAAACAAACTAACAAAGAAGAGATAAGATGTTTGCAGAAAACATAACCTTTGGATGTCCAAAGGGCTAACTTGCTCCATCTGAATTCACCTCTCCCCATGTCACTCTACTCCTCCACCCTAAGTAGTCCCTAAATGCTTGTTGAATAAATGCATATCCAACCTTTCTAGCACGAGGCCAGCTCTTCTTTGGGGCTCCCTAGTATATTTCATCTTCCATAGCATCCTCCATAACCAGGTCAAAACTTGTTCCTTCTGCTTTGCCAGTGGCACCCACCTGTAATCCCAGCAGCTCAGGAGGCTGAGACAGAAGGCCAACCTGGTAATTTAGCAAGACCCTAGCAACCCAGGGAGACCCTGTCTCTAAATGAAAAATAAAAAAGGGCTGGGGTTGTGGCTCAGTGGGTTAAGTGCCCCAGGGTTCAATCCCTGGTTAATAATAGTAATAATAATAATAATAATAATAATAATAATAATAATTTAAAAAATAAAAATAAAAACACAAAAAACTTGTTTCTTCCTATATTTATTCCCACTTAGGAACTCTAATTAAACTCACTGGATCAATTTATCAAGCAAAGATGTTAATTATTAGTAATGATTTTATGCAGATTTTGTATAAGATTACACATTTGCATTTCAATAGGGCTTTCAAAAATTTGGGCCTTTCCTTCTAAACTCTCTCTTTACCTACTCCCATTTGGGAATCCATAAATTCCATCACAATGATGATTTGGGTTTTGTTGTTGTTGTGCAGTATTGGGGATTGAACCCAAGGTCTCCCACATCTTTGACAAGCATTTTATCACTGAGCTACTTCTCTATCCCTTTGTTTCACATTTTGATTTTTGTTTTAATATTGGAGCCTGAAACCAGTGTCACTTTACTCCTGAGCTACATCCTCAGCCCTTTTTATAAAATTTTTACTTTGAGTCAGGGTCTCACTAAATTGCTGAGGCTGGCCTCAAACTTGCAATTCTCCTGCCTCTGTCTCCTGAGTAACTGGGATTACAGGTCTTTGCCACCACACCTGGCCATCATAGTGTTTCCACAACCTCTCCAAGACAAACAAGTAAGTTTTGACTCTAAAAGAAGGCACTGATGGCCCTAAGAAATGTGGCATTTGTTTGTAGACATGAATGGAAGATTGTTTGTAAGCCTGGGACTTCCAAGTTTGAAGGGATTAGGAATTCAGCTGGGGAGACAAAAATAGGGGAAGTCAAACAACAGAACCAAAATGTACTGGATTTTTTGCATTAATTATTAAGAATATCAGTTGACTAGAGTGATCTTGCACTCATTTTAGTAGAAGCAGGAGGGCTCAAGGGAAAATCCAAAAGTAGTATCTTCGAGGTTCATAACATCAATGACTAAATGGTGGAGAGTGGATGAGACAGTGACAGAGTCCCAAATACACTGTCAAAACAAGCCCATAGCTACACCATGTGCACCCATGAATCCCAGTGTGCGGTAAATTACTCCAGCAGTAAGATGCAAACTGGGGAGAATACATGGATAAACCACTGTCTGTTAAACACTTCCTCAAAACTGACCTCCATCATTTCTCTGTGAATACATTGGAAGCAGAATTGATGGCTTTTTAAAAAATTGATGGCTTTTTAATTAACTGTGTCTAATATCCAGATGGTAAGTTCAACAATTACAAAAAACAATTTCCTTAGGCTGAAGCTCTGAAATCACGATTCAGGGATCAAATTTTCAAAAACATACTCTTTAAACACTACTGAGAGCAGTGATTCTCCACAAAGGCCTAATGAGGTAAGAGGTTATTGCAGAGTGGAATACATATAAAGTTTCTCCAAACTACATTACACAAGGCATAGAAGGAAAGCTGCATGCACCCCTTTTAAACATGGGAGCAATGGTAAAATCATTTTATTTAAGATTTCCAAATAACCCGAATTCCTGTCTGGGCTAGCTTACATACTTATTTTCATAGTGCCTTTCTCTTTAACATGCCATACAGCACTGAGTATAGTGCCTTTCATTAGAAACAAAAAGGCAACCCATAATTTTCCATTGATTGGTTTGTTGTAAGAGAGATCCCAACCTTTTAGAAAATTTTCTGTTGTAAACTGAAATTTTCCTAAATCTAAACTCAGAAAGGTTACAATCCTCTCTCTGAACCAGGCTGAAACATGCTCACTCAGAAATTTGTTGAATGCAAACCTCCAGTTCCCATTAGATGAAGATAAGATATTGATCAGAACAGAGGGGATCAGGTTAGAGTAGGTTTCCTTGCAGGAGAAAAAATGGGGTAAAAAAAAAAAAGATGAGATGGCGTAACAAAGCCTTCTTTTCATCCTGGTTAGCTTAATAAAGAGACATATGATGTGACAGAAGAACCTACAGCATTATAGATATAGCTCATACCTTCAAATGACTGAATGCTCCTGATACTGTCCAAGTTAAGGATATGTTATTTTATATTAGTTGTAGAGAACTTTCTCATAATGGCCTTCCTATAACCCCCTATTTAATTGCAACTTTGTCTCATCCCACCAACCCCCATACTCCATCCCATTTCCTTGATTTATTTTCTTCCATAGAGCTTAACAATACAAACTTTGCTATACAACCAAACTGATTTATTTTATTTTTTGTTTGCCCCACTGGAATATAAGTTCCATGAGGACAGTGTTGCTAACTTCATCATTGTGAAAAGATCATTTTCAGAAAGTAGCAAAATCATGACTATCATACAAATATAAAGGTAAACACATGTTTAAAAAATTATTTTACTGGGGCTGGGGTTGTGGCTCAGTGATAGAGCACTTTCCTAGCATAAGTAAGGCACTGGGTTCAATCCTCAGCACCACATAAAAACATAAAAATAAATAAATAAAATAAAGTAATGTGCCCATCTTTCTCTCTCTCTCTCTCTCTCTCTCTCTCTCTCTCTATATATATATATATATATATATATATATATATATATATATTATAAAATATTGGATTTATAAATGAGGAAATTGATAAAATGTTACAACTAGTTAAAAGGAGATGCCAAGCTGGGTATAGTGGTGTATGCCTATAATCCCAGCTACTTGGGAGGGTACCACAGAAGGATTGCAAGTTCCAGGCCAGCCTTGACAATTCAGTGAGACTCTATCTTAAAATAAAAATTTGTTTAAAAGTGTAAGGATGTAGTTTAGTAGTAGAGTGCTTGCCTAGCATGTGTAAGTATGGAAGGTACTGACTTTAATCTCCAGTATATTGGGGTGGGGGAGAGGTGGGGGGGGCAAGGTGAGGAGAGGAGTCAACAAATAGACACAGATATAGATAGAGAATATTGAAATGGAGGCAAAGCTAGTTTTTACAGAAGGAAAGCAGAGCTTTCTCTCCATCTTCCAGAATTAGATTTGCCTGTCTTTAGACAAGCATTAAGGCAGAAATTATTTTGTGCCATTAAGATAACAGGTATCTTCAACTTATAGAGTTGAAAAATAGCCACCATCTGGCTGGATTAGATAACCCTGAAGGTGTGCTATGGATGATGCATAATTTTTCACTGATGTACATAGTTCCCCCTGATTTGTACCTGAGTGCCTGGCACAAAGTGGTGCTTCAGAGGGAAACATGAGGGCCAGTATTGTCAACATGTGCTTAGTTCTTCAAACCAGATATTTGGACATCATCCCTAATTGCCCTTTCACCCTATCCTCCCTCCATTTCCAGTCAGTCATTGCATTCTATCAAATTCTACCATCTTCCACTTCTCTCCATGCCCCTGCCACTCATATACCTAAGGCCCCCAGCAATCTTTCCCCTGCAATACTACAATAGGCCATTTACTCCCATTTCCAATCCTTTCTCCACTTCACATGAAGTCTGTTCTCCTATGTAAATCTCATCCTATCATTTACATGCTTAAAAATCTGTTCTTTGCCTCAGAATAATCTCTAAGGTACTTAGAACCTAGGGTCCTTTATTCTTAAGTTATACTATAAAAGGGAATAAAAAGGTCAAAGACAAATGACCAATATAGCATAGCTGCTAGTACTTGATGGATGTGTGCTGATGAATTAATTCATTGTTCTTCAAAGCTGGTTCTACCTAACTCATGTTTACTCTGAATGCCTTTTTTTTTATTATAAGAACTTCTACATCTTTTCTACTTGGAACTGAGACCTTATTTTTTAATAATACTCAAATTCTATGAAAAGTTTTATGTTGAATCCAAGGTACTACTATGTTTCATTTCAAGTTAACACCTCCAGTCTGCCACACTCTGACCTAATTATATACTTACTTCTCCCACAGGGAGGCTCTAGATGAAACTACCAAAGCACAAGTAGTTTCAATGAAAAGTGCAAGCCAATATGCTAGTAAAATAGATGGAGAAATGATTTCTAATTTAACTGAAGGTGGTTGGAATTGATGATCTCTCTGATTCCACTATTACTGATATTATCTGGTATTTTATTTTCTTTGAAAGGGGACTGATAACTAAAGGAAGTTTCAGAACTGAAGGCTAACATGCAGCATGGCTCTGTGGCTATGTTATATCTAAGAGTTCATTTTCTAAATTTCGTTGGGAGGGGCTGCTCTCTGTAGTTACTGTGAATATGAGAACTCACCAAGGACAGAAATATATCAGTATGAAATTTACTCCCCAAATGCCCATTACTTGGGAGTAAAATTCAGTCATTTATACTTAGCAAAATAAAATCATTAAGAAATAACAGAAAACACTGTTGTAGGACTCTTTCAGAATGCTGAAAGTTCATAAAAGGCTAAAATTAGAAAAAATATAAAATAAGTCAAGTTTGTTTTGGTGCTTTCCAACTTTTCTTCATGGCCATATCCCTAAAGATGCTTCTTCCTACACTGCCCTGCCATATAACTGGATGTCTTTTATGTGGCAGCCATAAGAGATCTGATTTCCTAGGACACTATCTTGTCCTTGGTTTTCAATTCATCCTTGCCCTCACAATTGACCTTTTGTGGGCCTCTCAATAAAGATGCATGTTGGAAAATCTAATATATTTCTATTGATAAGGTATAACTCAGTATATGATTTAATTCACCTTCAAGGACACTTGTATTTTTCCACTTCTTAAACCAAAGACTAATAACAAGGGTAAATTTCCAATCATCACCAACTGGATACTATCTGGGGGGCTATAGTCCTCCCCTCCATTCATTAAGACATAAAAAAGGGACCGTCTCATTGTGACTGACTATAATTAAAAACTGGCCATAAATTTTTCCTGTCATTTGTCTTATTTTAAAATTCGAGCACAGAAAAAAAAAAAACTCTGTTAATTCAGAGTTCAGGTTAGTTAGATTCAGGTCAATCAGGTTTTACTCTAATAGAATTAACATAATGTGGTGACTTTCAGCTGTGAAAAAATTTTTGACTAATCAGTTGTTAGCCTGTAATATTGATTTAATGACCTGTTTGAATGAGTCGCACTAATTGAACTAAACTGTGTTGTTTACAAGAGCAGCTGATAGTGAAAAATAATGTGTTCTAAATCCTTCTGCCAAAGTAGGCAATACAGCATGTTTTATTAAAATTACAAATTTTATTTTATAAAAAGCTTAAAATTGGCTTGTATGAATTCAATTTTGAACATATACTAATTTTTAAATTTTACTTCATTTAATATATGTGTGCCCTTTTATACATCACAAGGTGAGCCAATTTCAAGTGGAAAGCTAGCATAATAAAAAGGAGACAAAGTCAAGTCTTTTTATTCTTGATTACTCCAAAATGATCGTTTTTTTTTTTTTTTTTTTTGCTGTAATATTTTTAGGAAAAGTGGTTCTTTGGACTACAATGCAATAATATTTTGGCAGGCATCAGATTGAGGATAGACACCAATTTCCTAGGGTATACTATGGGAACATTTTTTTAATATGAACAAAGATGATACATACATCCTTTCTGATGTTCTAATTTGTAGACATTGGAGCTACATTAAAATACCATTTCAAATGTGTTATTTTATATACAAGTAATCACCTAACTAAAGCATTAAAATATTAAAGCCATGTTACTATAGCTTAATATTTTTCAAGCATCTAACAATTTTGCAAGTATTGTAATCCTCCCCTTGTAGCCCATACCCAATCCCACCTACAAAATATTATGAAAATTCAGAAGTATATTAAATACATAAATCAGTAAATATCTATTATTAACTGCTGTGTCCAGGATTGTGCTAGGTGCTATAAGAAATACCCATATAAAATATTCCTAACCTTCAAGGAACTTGAAACTTATCTGAGGAGGCAAGAAAAATACACATAAGTGATAAACCTTATAGAAAACAAAGGATAATAGGAAATGGCAGAAAGGCAATAATGGAAATCTTTAAAGAAAGGATGGTACTCACAGCTAGACATTGAAGGAAGGCCAGATATTGATAGGAGGAAGGTGTCATTCTAGAGCAAAAGAATGACCTAAGCAAAAGTACTGAGAACAAAATTATTATGGAATGTAGTGGAGGGAGAGAAGAACAATGAGCTTGGTATGACTTTAATGCTTGTTTTTTGTTGCTGTTTTGTTTTATTGTTGTTGTTCTATACCAGGGATTGAACCCAGAAGGTGGTTAATGAGTGAGCCACATCCCCAGCCCTTTTTTGTATTTTATTTAGAGACAGGGTCTTGCTAAGTTGCTTAGGGCCTCACTATGTTGATGAGGCTGGCTTTGAACTTGTGATCCTCCCGCCTCAGCCTCCTGAGCCACTGGGATTATAGGCATGCACCACTGCACCCAGCTTCTAATGGTTATTTTCCAACAGTGACAAAGAAGGCTGTATGAATATGAGGGAAAAGGTGCACTCATACATTGCTGGTGGAACTGAAAATTGGTGCAAACACTATGGAAAGCAGTATGGAGATTCCTTAGAAAACATGGAATGAAACCACCATTCTACCCTTTCTGATTCACTCATTTCTATACCCAAGGGACTTAAAATCAGCATGGTACAGTGACACAGCCACTTCAATGTTTACAGCAACACAATTCACAATTGATAACTGTAGAACCAACTTAGATGTCCTTCAGTGGATGAATGGATAAAGAGACTAGTACATATACACACTGGAATATTACTCAGCATTAAAAGAGAATAAAATTATGGCATTTTCAGGTAAATGGATGGAATTGAAGAACATCATGCTAAGCGAAATAAGCCAATCCCCCAAAACCAGGGGTGAATATTTTCTCTGATAAGTGGATGCTAATACATAATGGGAGGGGGAACATGGGATGAGTGGAGAAAATTTGGATGGGGCAAAGAGCAGGGAGCAAGGGGGTAGTAAAGATGGTGGAATGAGATAGACATCATTATCCTAGGTACATATATGCTTGCACTAATTGTGTGACTCTACTTCATATACAACCAGAGAAGTGAAAAATTCTGTTCCATTGTGTACAATGACTTGAAGAGCTTTCTACTGTCATGTATAACTGGCTAAAACTAATGAAAAAAAAAAGGCTGCATGAGCAATGTTTTGCCCCACACAAAAGATTGCTCCTCAAACAACAGGTACCATGCGTATTACATAGTTTTCATGTTTTTTTAACACCCAATTCAATGAAATACATGTGATAGATGATCAGCAAAACCTGGTAGAATAAATTAATTTTAAAGGCTATGAAGGCAGATAACTAGAGAAATTTGCCTAAAAAAAGAAAACCTGGCATTAGGCTATGATGAAAAAGTACATGATCAGGGTTTCTTTCTATAGAAATTTTCCCAGTAGCTCACATTAAGAGAGGGCTTATAAATATTTCGGATAACAAAGAACAAGATCTGCTTAAAATCTTTCACTTGTTTTTGCTCAAGTGATTTATCCCCTTGACCCACTAACTTTCCTGGCTTGGTACTTGTCCCTACCCCTACTCAGAATTCTGTTATGCTTTTTCATATACATAGACATATATATATTTAAAAAGTAGAAAAAAGGAGAAAACTCAAGACAAAAAAACTGAGTTACTGCATTCATGGGTCTATAAATATTAGGACAACATTTCTTAAAGTTGTCTTACATATTAGTAAGCCTGAGAGAGATTATTAGATGTACAATAAAAATAGGTCACCAGATTAAATAAGTTTGGGAAGTCTTGCCTTTATTACCCACTTGGAGATTTTTTTCAATGCATGTTCATATAGCAAAACATTCTGAAATATCCTACAGTAAGCTGTTTTAAATTGTTTACACTGTTTCATGCAATATTTCCCAACCTTATTTTTACCACAGAAATCTTTTTTATGTGCATGGACTACTCATTCATTTAGATGTCAATCTGTAGAATGCTAGTGTCCCAGTTTGTGAAAATCAACATTAGAAATAATAAGAGCTGCTGAAGACACGAACTGTGACCTATTTATTTATTTATTTATTTTTGGTCTTAGAGATTGAACCCAGGGTGACTTAACCACAGAGTCACATTAGTAGCTCTTTTTTTATATTTCATTTTGAGTCAGGGCCTTGTTAAGTTCCTGAAATCAGCTGAGGCTGACCTCAAACTTGTGATCTTCCTGCCTCAGCCTCCCAAGCAGCTGAGATTACAAGTGTGCACCACAGCACCCAGCTAACTACATCTATATTAAATCATCAATCGCCTGTACATTGCTATCATCCTAAAGAATGTGCCCTAAAGATAAGTGTAATGACTCAAGAACCTCCCCATCCTCTACTTTGTCAATCAGAGTCTGAATTGTCCACCTACTTATGAAATGATCTGAGAATCCTCAGAAATGAGATGGTTAAATCCAAAGTGAGAATTATAAGCCTTGTCTTTTATGTATATAGGAAAATGCATAACACAATTCTGAAATTTGGGTCTCCAAGGGAGTCTTCTTGGTTTGAATATTTGACTATGGACTCCAAGTGAGTAGTAAATAGCTTCTCTAGGAATCAAAGCATTTGGGTACTCTGAAACAAAATCTGAAAACTGTTTTAAGATAGTACTTTACAATGTGTCACACTTTTTAAAAATTTTTCTATCATCCCTATCTCTGATCTTAAAGAACTTTGGCCACTGCTTTTCTTTGCTTAAGTTATCAATAGGATTGATCAGATTACATATGTAGGTTTATTAGTAAATTTAATCACTTTTTACAGCATTGCTTCCATTGGATAACACATTTGGCACTTCATGAGAAAGAGTAAGGCATGGTAGTAATTTGACTTGGACAAACAGATAAACCTGGGTCCAACTCTGGATTACGTACTGTAATACATGAGATTACATATAAGAAAGTTCTGTTACTTTTGCTACTTTACAGATAGAAAAATTATAGCTGATAGGTTCAAGAATTGAGATTTCATTCTAATGTAGTCTGTGTCCAAATCCTCCATGCCTCTGCCTTTCACAGCACTGATCCAAAGTTGACCAACAGTAAAGAAACTCATCACCAAAAGGAGGTCTGTATGTGTAAGGAATACAACTATAGACACTCCTTGGCTATAAAGCAGATCCAGGAGCTTCTTGTGAGTCAAAAATTCAGCAAGTTGTTTCACCCCAAGAGTGAGGAAGCAGGGATGTGGTATATGCCAACAGGGACAAGTGAGAAGAAAGTAAACAAAGAAGAAGTTAAAGATAGGTTTTCCTCTATATTTTCAATTTTTAAAATCTTGCACAATTTTTGTTTTACAATGCTGACAGAAAACAGAATAAAGTTTTTCAAAGCCTATTACAGAAATTAAAGAAAACAAATAGAGAAAATTCTCTTCACTCTTAATTTCAACATTGTAAATATTAACTCCAAAGTTAACCACAGTTAAAGATGGGTACATACACTTCAAGATATTTTTCTGTTTCCACTAATACACACACACACACACACACACACACACACACACACACACACACATATATATATAAACCTGTATGTAGAAAATATATTCTTTTGGTGTGTTTTGAAAATCCAAGTTTTGTGTAATTCTTCTTTCAGTACTGGAAACCCAGGGATGCTCTACCACTGAGCTACATCCTTAGCCCTTTTTATTTATTTTTTAGTTGATACATAACAAATTATACATATTTTACCATACAATGTTTCAATACATGTATGCATTGTATGATGTTAAAATTAGAGTAAACTTATATATTTCCTCAAATACTTATCAGTTCTTTATGGTGAAAACATTCGAAAATCCCCCTTCTAATTTTTGTAATGTACAATGCATAATTGTTATCTATATTCACCCTACTGAGCACCAGAACTTCTTGCTCCTATCTAAGTATAACTTTGTACTAATTGATCAATCTTTCCCCATTCCTCCCTACTCCCTGTTCTATCCAGCTTCTTCTTACCATCATTCAATTTTCAACTACTGGGATTCCCTTTCTGAGATTTAAATGATGTAATGTTAAGTTTTTGCTGGTGATAATACTACTTTTTAAATAATTAAAATAATTAGTAGTAGTTCTGATTAGCTATTTTCATCAGCTTTACTGAGACATAATCCATATATATAATTTGCACATTTAAAGTAGCTTTCTGCCACTATGACAAAGTACCTAAGATAAATCAGTTTCAAGGAGGAAAGGTTTATTTTGGCTCATGATAACAGAAGTTTCTGTTTATGATCACTTGTCCCTATCACTTTGGACCTATGGCAACATAGTATATTATGGTGAAAGCATGTATTGGAAGAGGCTGCTCACATCATGGCAACCAAGAAGCAGAGAGAGAGAGACAGAATGAGAAGGTGCCAGGGTCCCAGTATCACAGTTAAGGGCACACCCCACAATGACCTCATTTTTTCCAAATAAACTCCACCTCCTAAAGAATCCACCACCACCCAGTAGTTTCACAGACTGGTAACCAAGCCTTTACCACGTGGACTTTGAGGAACATTTGAGATCCAAATCATAGATTGTACAATCCAAATATTTGAATTTTGACATTGTATCACACAGGCCTCTAAGTATCTTTTGTTTATAAACTCTGTTTTATTCATTTATTTATTCTGGTACTGGGGATTGAACCCAGGGGCACTTAACCATTGAAGCACACCCCCCCTCCCGTTTTATTTATTTTTTATTTTGAGCTAGTGACTTGCTAAGTTGCTTAGGGCCTCAATAAGTTTCTGAGGCTGGCCTTGAACTTTTGATCCTCCTGTCTCAGCCTTCCAAGTCATTGAAATTACAGGTGTGCACCACCACCCCAGGATCATCCTCTGTTCTATTCTTCAGACATAATAATTTGTATTGATGTATTTGTGAGTTCACTGTCTCTTTTCTCTGTCATCCTCATTCTATCATAAAGCCTTTCCAATGAATTTTAATTTTAATACAATTGAATCTGTTTTTCTGTTTCTATCTTTCTACTTATTTCAGGAGTATCCACTCTTGCCTTATATAACATGGATAAAAGAGCTGTTTTAAAGTTTTTGATAATTCTAATATCTGGATCCTCTCATGTTTAACATTTGCTTATTGTCTTTTAATGTAAATATTTTATTCTTGGTATTCTGAGCAATATCTTAATAATATGATTTTGTTTGTTTCAGAAACAGTCAATTCAATAAGATTCAGATTACAAATTCTTGACTTCTGTAAGCAGTGCTTCTAGTATCTGTTCAACTACAAACTCATTGCTGTACTCTTTGGGTCTACCCCACATACTTACTACTCGGGGCTTACTTTGGGTCTTGGACAGTAGTTTATATCGTATTTCAGTTTTGAAAACAGTTTCTGTGGTCTTTTTGTTTTGTTTTGTTTTGTCTGTTCCCTGTATGCACAGCTTGAGCATAATCCAGAACTTGTGTGAGTCTGTATTCGGAATAAAGAAACTCCTTTCTTTAGTTCTTTACTGTCTGGGACTTACCCTATACTGTGACTCCCACAAGCCCCTTTTCTGTGTTCCTCTGGCTACAGCACAGACGGTTCTCTTGTAGTTTTAGAGTTGTGTGCTTTTGTGCAGTTATATGCATCTGAGACCAAACTCAGGGTAAAGTGAGAGAGAGACAAAGAAAAAAAATAGGGATTACTGACACATACTTTGGTCCACCAAGAACACTTTTCCTGGCTTCTTAATAAAGAAATAGGAGTGGTTGTTTTTAAACCTCAGGGCTTTAGGTGAGTGTCATATCCTTATAGGAGTGAAGCTTTTTTGTAATTAGTGACTATTTCAGACAAAGCCTGGAAGAAAAAAGAAAAGAAATGAGGATTTACTTCACATTCTACAGCCCCTTTCTCAGGCTTCTGCCTAGGAAGTGGGATTACTCAAGAATTTTTGCTGTCTGTACCCACTGCCCAGTTCTGGGACATTTGTCGCCATTGAGTCAAAGCCAAACAAAACAAAAACAATAAAACAGGAAATTCATCACCTTATTGGTCATTCTTTTTTGTCCTTCTCCACATCTACCTACTATCATTTACGTTTCACAGTCTTTTGTTACTCTTTATAATTTATCCATGGGTTTTAGTTGTGATTATTGGAGGAGATAAACTGTATTGGGCTCACTCCATCCTGTTCAGCATCATAAGCCCTGAATAATCTCAACTGGTTGGCAAAAAGATAAATAAGTGGTATTTACACATAATGGATGTACATGGCAAACATCTCATGTGTCTCCTTTGCAATGATATAAAGACAACAAATAAAAGAATAAGCAATAATGTAGATGAAAAATAAAACAATCAGATCAATCCATATTAACAGTAAAGTAGAATTAAAGGAATTCAAAGAAAGGGCGAATTATTTGCAACTTAAAATAATTTGTTTTGATTAAAATGTAATATTTATGATGAAACTGCAAGAGTAATAAACAATTACCACGTAACATAGTGCCCTTACTTCAGAATATCTCCTACAAATTCAACAAAACATGGAGAAAAACATCATAGTGAAGAATTGATGAATCATTTCACTCAATTTTTAGGACAGGAAGGAAGAAAAATACATACAAATAGAAAATTTGAAAATGTAATTGGTACATTTGAATTATTAGTATATGCCTAGTAATATACCCTCCCAAAGAACAATTATAATCTCCACCAGTGGATCAATGAGCATTTTCTCTAAAGGGTATGTATTATAGGCTTCATGGGTCTATAATAAGTACACAAGTCTGCCATTGCAGTATGAAAGCAACCATGAACAATATATCAAACAATAAAACTCTGTAAAAACTGTTTACTCAAATCAGATTTCACCTTCAGGCAGTAGAGTATGAGAGAAGTTCATCAGAATTTGAAATTATGTTTTCAGCATCAAAGCTTATGTAGAGACTTGTAAAGGCCTAATTGTAAATAGTGATTCTGTTTTTTGAGGAATAAATCCAATATGCATGTAAAAATTAGACAGTAAGGGCTGGGACTGGGGTTCAGTGATAGAGCACCTGCTTCACACATGTGAGGCACTGGATTTGATCCTCAGCTCCACATAAAAATAAATAAATAAAGATTATTGTGTTCATCTACAATTTAAAAACCTTTTAAAAATTAGACACTAAATAAGTTATCTTAAAAAGAATAGGTCTAGATGGGCATGGTGGCACATGCTTATAATCCCAGAAGCTTGGGAGGCTGAGACAGGAGACTGTAAGTTCGAGCCCAGCCTGGGCAGTTTAGTGAGACTGTGTCTCCAAATAAAATGGGCTGGAGATGTAGCTTAGTAGTAGAGCACTCCCTGTACAAAAAAAAGTGATGATAAGATATTATGTGTGCCTGTGTGTGTGTGTGTGCGCGTGCACACACACCAATTAGAATAATCATTATACAAAATTGTTATCAGAACATTGGAAGTTTGGGAAAAAATTTCAGTACAATTATGAAAATAGAAGCCAGATTTGAACCAGTACAAACAAGCAGTAAGGAATGAAAACAGCAAGTAAAGCCTACTCTTTTAAAAATACTAGCAGTAAAAGATGTGGGAGAGAAGCAAAATGGCAATTTTAGGAGATATCCAATTTCAAGGAACAGTGTAGAAGATTCTGCAGGAGGCTGTTTTTATTTGTGGGAATGGAAAAGAGACTGATATTTCAGGGGACAGTGGGAGGCTTACTGATACCGAAAGGAACTGCAGAGATATAGAAAGGCTGAAAACAGATGCACGTGCCTTGAAAATTGTCTTTTCCAGCACAAAGACAGGATGTTAGATGACTCGATATTGAGGGAAAGGAGGACTTGGCAATGAAAATCTACTTAGAGGGAAAAACAGGGAGGACCCATAGCTTCCAGGCACAATGTGGCACATGTCTATAATCTCAGTGGCTCAGGAGGCTGAGGCAGGAATATCACAAGTTCAAAGCCAGCCTCAGCAATTTAGTGAGGCCCTAAGCAATTTAGTGAGACCCTGTCTCAACATGAAAACAAAAAGGGCTAGGGATGTGGTTCAGTGTTAAGCATTCCTGGGTTCAATCCCTGGTACAAAAAAAAAAAAAAAAACATAGCTAAAGGCCTCAGTCTTACAGAAGGAATCAAGTAAACATACATACTACAAACTGTATAATGTTTAGGCATGAACCATAGAGAATTATCAAAAAAGGTCAAGAAGCAATGAAAGAACTAATAAGCAAATCACAAAATTCAGCCAAAGTTCTGTAGTCTAAATTTATTATGAACTTGGTCATTGTGGTTTTTTGATTTTTCTCAGAAATATTTCAAAACCTAGGAGAAAAAGCAGAGGAACAGACTAATAGTTTTTTTTAAAACCTGAGTTAAAAATATGCTTTTACAGGCTTAAATGATCAAAGAAATAAGAGATTATTTGATTTAATGAGGAGATATCATCAGCTCCAGGATAGGTAGGCAAACAAATAAAGAGAAATAAAAGAAAATTTCACCAGGAGAGATGTAGACTGGAGGTTCATGGGGGGTGCAAAAGGAGACAACTCAGTAGGTATAAAGGAGAATGAGGAAGGCAATACTGTAGTCACAGAGTAGTGGTGGCTGGTGCTTCAAAGTGACTTACTGAAGAAACAGTTAAACAGTATGAATAAAGGACACGCTGGTGAGCCATCTGCTGGAAATGAAATTACCACAGACCCCTTGTAAAAGATAAACTACTGCAAGACACAGTGAAAGAAGAAATGTGATGATAAGCTCCAGATCTATTAAGATAGGTTTACCTTCCTGTGCAACACAGATTGTCTCCAGAAAGACTGAGGCTGTAGCACCAGTACCACATCAAATCAGAGAGTAGACACAAACAGGTACCTGTTCTTTGAATGTGTACTGCTCCCCTTTATGATCCATTTATCAGTTTTAGTGCATGCTGCTGCCATGCTTACCCTTTCAATTGCCACCACAGTCATAAAACAGTTGCTGGATAATACATTTCAACCGTCTGTCACATTCCCCAAGTGTACACTTGCAACTTAAATAGAAAAGATTTAATTGTGTGAAACTCAGCTAGAGCAATACCCTTATTATAAACAACACCAGCATATTCTTGCTGATGGTGGCAGAAACAAAAACATGGGGATGTGATAATAAAAATACTCAGTTGCAAACTTAGGGGTACAAAAAAGGAGCTTGGAACCAAAGATAAAGACTAAATCCAGTTAAATACATTTAGGAGTTATAGGTTCAATCCTGAACCACACCAGGAGTGATAAAATTTGCTTAATACAATGAAAAGGATATGAACACATTGAATTACTCACAGTGGTTATCTCTGGAGAGTGAAAGGAAGAGGAGGAGGAGGAGGAGGAAGAGGAGGAGGAAGAGATTTTTCACTTGAATGCTTTATTCTTTGGCGATATTTTGGTTCATAATGCCAATTATGTATAACTTTTGAGAAAATTTTTCAAACTGAAAGAAAAGATAAGGAAGGAGACAGAAAAGAGGAAATTTACTTCCTGTGTAACCATAGGCAATATATGTAACTGATCTGAACATTCATTATCTCAATTATAAAATGAGAATATTAAAAACTACTCTGCATATTTGTTCAATCAGTTGACAATTACTGAATTTAGTGTCTTAACTGTTGTGCACTGGCAACAATTAGCATTGCTGTGAGGAATCAAATGAAATGATTTGGCTAATGTGTCTGGCACAGAGAAAGAGCTCAACAGATGTCATTATTTTTCTTCCTCTTCTCTTGTATAAAAGCAGAATTAGTCTCAGAATTCAAGGCAAGGAAAAGCATTGTCACTCTTGGGGTTGGTGAATGCAGAGGCAGACTATCAGGCAGATTCTAACTGGATGAAATCTGTCTAATTTCATGTTGTCTGGGGGAGAGGATTCCTGTGAGGTCCGAGAAAGCCCCACAGCTCTTGAATCTGCCCTGAGCTCATTCTTGCATCAACAAAATTGGACTGCAAGCCTTAAGTCTCTTTTCATCCCTGAAAACTTGCCTTTTGGAGTAGATCAATCTTCAGTTTATTCCATCAAAAACTGCACCGTTGAGTTAAATTTATAGTTTCTAGAAGTAATTCGCTTCCTGGTCAGATGAAGAATCTCCACATCTCGGCTATACATGTCTGATTTTAAAGACTAAGTGACAGTAAAAGCTAGAATGTAATATTAAGGAATACAAATGTCACTAAAAATTGATGAAAAAACAAACACCAGGATTTTTCTTCAAGGTTGATCTCCTGTATAATGTCCTCAGGGAGGGAGTGGGTGGTAGTGCTGAGGGAAGTCAACTCATGATCTATCAATCATCTCATGAAATAGGGTTGTTGTGAGGAATCAAATGAAATGATTTGGGTAATGTGTCTGGCACAGAGTAATTGTGTCTGGCACACTGATTATTGTTAAGCTGCCAGATTCAGTCAGCTAAATCTAGTCTCCTCCTCAGTTACCTTATGATTCTGTAATAAAAGACTATTAAAAATCATTTTTTTTTTGCAATCTGGTAGAAACATCTCATGATCACTTCTGGAAAAAGATCAATTTATAACACATTACAATCTGATCATGTTATTCTGTTTTTCAAGACATTGTGGGGGGACAAAACTCTGAACTAGAAATCTTTAGGTATAGAAACAAAGCAATACGAAGATTAGATTTGAGCTATAGATAAATATGGTTGGGTGGAAAATTTAAATACAAAATGATTTAAGAGAACTATGATTTAGAAATTAATTAAGTTTTCTCATTTATTAAAGAGTGCACAGTTCACAAATTGTGCTCCAGTGGAATCAGAATACTAACTTTGATTACTGATTCATGAATTCTGGTTCTTCTATAGATCATATTAACCAATCATGCAGTCTCTAATAACTCACAGACACACTAGTGAAATGAGGGTAGTACAAGATGACTAGCCTAACTCATGGGGATGTGATAAATTTTAAGTGAGATGATATATGGAAGTGCATTTGGAAGAGTATAAAATATCATGTGAATGCAAAGGAGTATTGTCAGGCTTAGGATATATTTTGAAGTTAGTTTCAAATGAATTTGCTGATGAATTTGATGTGGATTATGGAAAATGAGAAGAATCAAAGATAGTTCTGTTTTTGACTTTATCCACTGAGGGGCAAATAAGGGAAGAGCAGACTGAGGAGTGGAGTAGGAAACATAGATTGATTTTGACAGGTTGAGATTAAATATATTTTCAAGCCAGGAGTGGTGGCACATGCCTGTAATCCCAATAACTCTGGAGGCTGAGCCAGGAGGATCTCAAGTTCAAGGCCAGCCCCAGCAACTTAGTGAAGATTAGATTTGAGCTGTAGATAAATACAATACGGTTGGGAGGAAAACTTAAATACAAAATGATTTAAGAGAACTATGTCTTAGAAATTAATTAAGTTTTCTTATTTATAAAAGAGTGACTTAGAGAGAGTCACTCTCAGAGACTTAGAGAGACGTTGACTTAAAACAAAAAATAAAAATAGCTGGGGATATGGCTCTGTGGTAACATGTCACTGCATTCAATCATCAGTACCAAAAAAAAAATAAATTAATAAAAAACAAATTAATGGCTATTCAAAATCCAAGTGGAAATGGAAATTCAGGGAAAGGTGAATTGCAGGGAAAGGAATACAAGGAAAGATCCAGGCTTGAGATACAAATTTGGAAGTCATGAGATATTCTGAAATTGTATAGAAAGATAAAGGCCCAAGGACTGAGCTTTGGCATATTTCCTAGCACTTGGAGATTGGGAAGAGGAAAAGGATCTAGCAAAGGAGATAGGAATACTAAATGATGTAAATGGATAATAATAATAATAATAATAATAATAATAATAATAATAATAATGGCAAAAGAAAAAAGTTTGCAAGAAGGATTTTCTAAATTGCCAATTTTATATCGAAAACTCCCAAATTAACTCTCCTCTAGCAATTTATGCTACAGAAATACTCACATGTGGGTACAAAGATATAACTACAGGAATAGTCATTGTACTAATATTTATAGTAGTGCAAATGTAAACTACCAAAATGTCAACAGCACAGGTTTTTGTTGTTGTTGCTATTTTGTTGTACCAGGGCTCCAACCCATGACTTCATATGTGCTAGGCAAGTAGTTGACCATTATACTACATCCCCAACCCCATCACAGAATTTTTTTAACAAAAAAAATTAAAGCTAAGCACAGTGACACATACCTGTTACCACAGCTATTCAGGAGGCTGAGGCAGGAGGAACAGAAGTTCTAGGTCAACCTGGGGAATGTAGCAAGACCACATCAAAATAAAATTTTAAACTGAACTGAGGATGTAGCTCAGTAGTAGAGCACTTGCCTAGCATGTGTTTGCTGAGTTCAATCCCCAGCATCACACACCCACACACAAACACAAAAATGCCCAAGGAGCTCATTCATCCCTTCCACCATATAAGGATCAGTGAGAAGGTGCTATCTATGGGAAATGTCCTCTCACCAGATACCAAGTCTGCTGATGCCTTTACCTTGGGCTTCTAGTCTCCAGAACTGTGAGAAATACATTTCTTTTGATTATAAAATACCCAGTTTGTGATATTTTATTGTAGCAGCCCAAATAGACAAAGACTCCAGGTATTTCTCTAGGTATTTTCAGGTAGAGCATTTCCTGTGGTCCTTGGTTTAATCCCCAGTAGCACACACCATAAATAAATAAATAAATAAATAAGTAAATAAAAACAATAGCAGAAAGTGTGAAACACAAAGAATAATTGGATAAGGACTTGAATACTCATTTCTACAAAAAAGATACACAAGTTGCCAGCATTCATTTGAAAAGATGTTTAGCATCATTATTCATTGTGTAAATGCAAATTAAAATGACAATAAATATCTCAAATTATTAGAATGGCTATTATAAAAAAAAACAAAGGAAACAAAGACAACAAGTATTATGGAGAAATTGGAACTCCTGCACTATATCTGTGGGCATGTAAAATGGTATAGCTGCTAAGGAAAACAGTATGGAGGTTCCTTAAAAAATTAGATTTATTGAGTTATCAATCCAGCAACCCCACTTTTAGGCATTTTTCCCAAGTAATTGAAATCAGGTTCTTGAAGAAATACTAGCAATCAAATATTAATAGCAGCACTATTTACAGTAGCTAAGATGTAGAAACAACCTAAGTATCTATTTACATATAAATGGGTAACAGTGTGTGTTTTAGTTAGCTTTTTCATTACTGTGACCAAAATAATAGACAAGAACAACTTTAAAAAGGAAAAGTTTATTTGGGGCTTATGGTTTCAGAGGTTTCAGTCTACAGATGGTGAAATCCGTTGCTTTGGGCCCAAGATGAAACAGCACATCATGGCATAAGGGTCCAGTAGAGGAAAACTGCTGAGCTTATGGCTTAGTCATGAAGCAGAGAGAAAGAGAGAGAGGTGGGGGGAAAGGACAGAAAGAACAACCCCACTCCTTCTAGGGCATATCCCTAGTAACCCATCTTCCTCAACCACAGTCCCGCCTCACCTACGATTACCACCCATTCAAATTAGATGGACAGATTAGGTTATATCTCTCACAATCTCATCATTTTACCTCTGAATAATCTTGTATTAACAGGAGCTTTGGGGGGCATCTCATAACCAAACCATAACAACACAGAATATTATTTGGTCTTTTAAAAGGAAGAAAACACTGCAATCTACAAAAAAAATGGATGAACCTTGAAAGCAATATGCTAAGTGAAATAAGCCAGTCACAGGGCTGGTGTTGTGGCTCAGCAGTAGAGCGCTTGTCTAGCACGTGAAAGGCCCTGGGTTCGATCCTCAGCACCACATAAAAAATAAATAGATAATTAAAATAAAGGTATTGTGTCCAACTACAAATAAAAAATTTAAAAATATTTTTAAAAAAGAAATAAACCAGTTACAAGAAGACAAATACTGCATGATTCCACTTATATGAGTTATTTAAAATAGCTAAACTCATAGAAGCAAAAATAAAGAGATGGTTGCTAGGGTCTGTGCAGTAAGAAGATAGAGTTGATAATCAATGGGTATAAAATTTCAAGGTGAGTAAGTTCTAGAAATTTGCTGTGCAACAGTGCTCCTTAGATACCAATAATGTATATACATTTAAAAATATGCTAAAAGTGTAGAACTCATTTCAAGTGTTCTTACTACAATAAAATAAAATTCAATAATATTTAGGATCCCTTCATACTATGCCTGACAAAACAGTGTAAAATCTAAAAATAAAAAGAATGATTTTTTTAATAGAGCTGGGCACAGTGGTGCATGCCTGTGATCCCAGCCACTCGGGAAGCTGAGGCAGGAGGATCATGAGTTTAAACCCAGCTTCAGCAACTTAGTGAGGCCCTAAGGAACTTAGCAAGACCCTAACTCAAAAAATAAAAAATAAAAATGACTTGGGATGTGGCTCAGCGGTTAAGCACCCCTGAGTTCAATCCCTGGTACCCTCCCCCAAAAAAGAATGATCTATGATTTTTTATGTATTGCATTGAAATGATGCCCACAGTGGAAATGACATAAAAATATAAGTGTGTGCATTTTGAATCAATATCTATAGTGCAATCCTACCTTTTTTTAAGTGAAAAGCTATGCTTTTTGTGGAGTTACAGTTATGTAGGAAAAAAAAATTCTTAAAGAATTTGCACCAAATTAATGGTGTTTTTCCTTGGGTGACTTTTACTTCTTTAAATTTTCTACAGTGTGAAGTTATTTCCATTTTAAGAAAAAAAAATCACATGCTCTCTTGAGTCTTCATGAATTGCACTAGACATGAGAAGCCAGCATCCTTCTTCCATCAGAACACAGATGTCATTTTTCGCCACTCTGAGGATTTGTATCTAAGTCTAAATGCAATGCATATATTACATACTCCTTCTCTGGTTACACCCTTAAGTGGAAAAATTCAAATTACTACAGATTGAAATATATAAATTTCCAATATTCAACCAGTTAGGTCCTACCAAAAGGGAAATTTTATGTTTCAGCTCATTTTTGAGGTCTGATTTAATACTGTGATTCAAGATCTGGAAGACCCTAACTCCAATTGGTCACTTCATAAATTCAGTTTCTCTCTGCTCACTGTTCTTAAAGGTTCCATCTCTATGTCAGAGAGGCAGTTGTGACATAATGAAAAGAACTCCAGACAGTCAGGCAGATTGTTTCTTGAAACTTTATTGAGTTCTATTTGAATTAAAACAAACTGCACATATTTAAAGTGTAAAATTTGATTGGTTTTGACATATGTATATAACCATGAAAACACACCACAATTAAGATAGCAAACATTTCAATCATTCCAAAGAGATTCCTCATGTACCTTTATAATCCATCCTTCCTTCAACCTCCATTCCTAGACAACTTCTGTCACTACAGATTGGGTTGCATTTTTCATAATTTTATATAAATGGAATCATATAATATGTATTCTTTGATGTATGGCTTCTTTCACTTGACACACTTGTTTTCAATCCATCTGTGTTGTTTTCAGTATCATTAGTTCATTCAGTTTTTGATTATTTATATCAGTATGAACTCATGGATACTTATTCTATATTTTAGATTATAATCTGACATTATTTTATTAATTTTGTTTCTTAAATAGTTCCAACTTGGGCAAATGAGACCTCTCTTGTTTGCTTGCTTGTATGTGGAGGGGATGGACTGAATGTATTTTGTATGTGAGAAAGACACGGATTTGCAATAGAGCAGGGTAGAATGCTATGGTTTAGATGCAAGTTCCCTTGAAAAGTTCTGTAACCCAACAATATTAAGAAGGGGGGCCTTTAAAAGGTGATTAGGTCATAAGGGATTTGCCCTTGTGAATGGGATTAATTACTTATAAAAGGACTGTAATACTTAAGATGTTTTGTTATATTATCGGAAATGGACTAAAAAAAATGGGTATACTTTTTTGTTGTTGTTGTTTCAAGGACTGAACCCACAGGCACTTAACCACTGAGCAACATCTCTAGTCCTTTTTATTTTTTATTTTGAGACAAGATCTTGCTAAGGGGCTTAGGGCCTCGATAATTTGCTGAGACTTGTTTTGAATTTGTGATCCATGATCCTCCTGCCTCAGCCTCCCAAGCTTCTGGGATTACATGTGTGTACCACCACGCCCAGCTAGAATTTATCTTATAAGATGAAAAGTTCCAGATGAACCTATTGGCACACTCCAGCAACTCTAGAGGCTGAGAAAGGAAGATCACAATTTCAAGGCCACCTTAACAACTTAGTGAGACCCTGTCTCCAAAAACAAAACAAAACACAAAGTCTGGAGATGTAGCTCAGTGGTAGGCACTCCTGGGTTTAACCCAAGTATAAAAAGGAAGAAAGAAAGAAACAAGAGAAAGAAAGGTGTTCAAGATATTAATTGCACAATTACATGAATATAGGTGACACTATTTAGCTATGTAAATGGTTATATATTTTACCCTAATAACAACAGTTTTTTAAACTGAATGAAATGACAAATAAAGTGTACATAACTATTTAAAAACTTTATTTTTGTGGGTGTATTTTAATACTGTAGATTATGTGTCAATGATCTTTGTTGTTTATCTTTTCATTAATACTATGAGATCTGGCTAGGAATGTGGCTCAAGCGGTAGCATGCTCGCCTGGCATGCGTGCGGCCCGGGTTCAATCCTCAGCACCACATACAAACAAAAGATGTTGTGTCCACGGAAAACTAAAAAATAAATATTAAAAAATCCTCTCTTTAAAAAAATACTATGATATCTTCATAAATGTAGCTTTATTTTTTTTAATTAATTTTTATTGTAGGTTGTTCAAAACATTACATAGTTCTTGATATATCATATTTCACACTTTGATTCAAGTGGGATATGAGCTCCCATTTTTACCCCATATACAGATTGCAGAATCACTTCAGTTGCACAACCATTGATTTACATATTGCCATTCTGGAGTCTGTTGTATTCTGCTGCCTTTCCTATCCTCTACTATCCCCCCTCCCCCCTCCCCTCCCCTCTTCTCTCTCTACCCCCTCTACTGTAATTCATTTAAACCTTGAAATCAACTTGTGCAATTCTAAATTTTTCTCCTTTTTCAAAAATGTTTTGACTATTCTAGTTCCTTTTCATTTCTACAGATCTTTTTGAACGGCTTTTCTATATTGATCTTGTGATTTCAAGTGTGGTTTACTTGAATCTGGAGATCAATTTGGACAAAACTGACATTGAATAATATTGAGTCTTCTGATCCATGAACACAGTTAAACTCTTGATTTAAGTATTCCTTGGTTTTTGTTCATCAGCATTTAGTAATTTTTAGCATGTATATTTTGTTAAATTTACACCTAAGAAGTTTGTATTGTTCATATTGTGTATACCACTGCAAATGGCATTGCTTTTTTGAACTTTGATTTCTAACTGTTCATTGTCATGAGTTCTGATGAGAAATTCACAGATGCTCAAATCATTATTTCATAGTTTTTTTCTTGACTGTGTTCAAGGCTTTTAAATTTATCTGTGGTTTTCCATAGTTTGATTATTATGTATCTGGGCGTCATTTTCTCTGAGTTATTCTTTTAGGTTCATTGAGCTTCTTGAATCTGTTCATTTATATTTTACTAAATGTGGAAAGTTTTCAGCTATCGTTCCTTAAAATATTTTTACTGAACTAATCTTATTTCCTTTTGCAACTCTAATGACATAAATGTTATACTTTTTGATATTGTCTCACAGTTTCCTGAAGCTCTAGTCATTTAGTTCAATGTCCTAACCTTTTTGTTTTAGTGTTCCTCAGACTAGATAATGCTTATTGACCTATTTTCTAGTTCACTGGCTCTTTCCTCTATCATCTCCAGTGTACTATTGACTCCATCTGGTAAATTTCTTATTTCAAGTGTGTTTTTCAGCTCAAAAGTTACCATTTGGTTCTCTTTTATACTTTATATTTCTCTGCTGAGAACATCTATCTATCCATTCACTTAAATGTGCTTCCCTTTAGTCTTTGTCTGCTCATTCTAACATCTGGATTTTCTCAATATTCACATCTGCTGATTATTTTCTCCCTCGAGAACTGGTCACATTTTCCTGGTGTTTAGTATATATAGTTTAGACCATCTCCCAGACACTTTTGCTATTATATTGCTTCAGACTCCAGATCCTGTTATACTCCTCTGGAGAATGCTGATGTTTTTGTCATATCCGGTAATCGTCCTTTTAGTTTCAGATTGTAAATTCTACCTTACATTCTGTACCTGGCAGTTTGAACCTTCAATGGGTGGAGTAGTCATACAGTAGAATACCTTTCAGCCATAAAAAGAACAAAATATTCAGATGTACTACAGTACAACTGGATTCAAAAACCATTATACTAAATGAAAAAAGTTAGATGAGTCCATTTATATGAAATATCCAGAAAAGACAAATCTATATAAACAAAAAGTAGAGTACTGTATTTTTAGTGACAGGGGAAAGAATAGAAACCAACTATAAATAGAAAAAGAGATCTTATTGGGGTAATGGAAATGTTCAAAACTAAACTGTAATGGTGCTTGCACAAGTCAATAAATTTCCTAAAAATCATGTAATTATACATTTAAAACAAATGAATTTTATAACATGTAAATTATACCTCATAAATTTGCTGAAATACTAACTCTTATTTTATTTCTCTAAGAATTTGCTCTGCTTATTTGCATCTGCCCCATGTTGGCTTTATTCAAGGTTAATATGAGACTTATATGGGTAGCTGTGATCTCACTTTAATTCACTAAGAATTTACTCTGCTTATTAGGGTCTATCATATGCATGCATAGCTCAGGGGCTCAATCATGGCTTATCCAGAATTAGGGGACTCCTTATCTTTCCCCCCTCTGTTATTCCTCCCACACTTTTTGGTCTTGTAGGTGTCTTTATTCCTTTGGCCAGAAAGTTGATGAAATTTCTATTAAGACTTTTAACTTCCACCACCTTAATACTCATGTGACTAGAATCCAACCTTGGCACAAAGAAGTACTAAAAAAAGTGGGGGAGGGGGGCATTTACCACCCTGATGCAGTTTATCTCACAACATTATTCTCCTTCATAACTGTCTACTCTAATAGATTGGAAGTTTTATTATGTCTGGAACAGTTTTGTCATCCCCTAAACTGCTCTGCAACAGAAAGCCTTAATTCCAGTATCCTACTTTCTAACCTCAATTCCTTTTCCTTCCATCTTCACTCTTATTTAGCATCCCAAAACAACACTCACCTATTAACTCATAGTTCTAGAGGTCAGCAATCCAAGTGGGCTCAACTAGGCTCTCTGCCCAGGGTCTTGCAGGGTCAAATTTGAGGCATTGACCTGGCTGCACTCTTATCTAAAGGCTTGGAAGAAAAATCAGCTTCCAAGTTCATTCCATTTCTTGGCAGCATTCCGTTATGTGTGGTTATAGAACAGGATTCCCATTTTCCTCCTGGCTATAGGTTTGATCTCGGCTGCTACAGGCAGCTCACAGGTCCTTGCACATGATCCACTCCATCTTCAAAGTCAGAAAAGGGCTGGGCACAATGGCACACACCTGTAATCCCAGTGATTCAGGAGGCTGAAGCAGGAGAATTCCAAGTTCAAGGCCAGTTGTGGTAACTTAGCAATACTCTGTCTCAGAATAAAAAGGGATGGGGATGTGGCTCAGTGGTTTAGCATTCCTGGATTCAATGCCCAGTACCAGGAATGGTAGGCAGTTGCAGGGGAGGTACATCAAATCTTTCTTGTGTTTTGAATGTCTTTGATTTCCCTTCTCATCTTTACTCATACTATATGTGATGGTTTGAATCTTAAACATCCCTCAAAAGCTCATGTGTTAAAGGCCTGGTCACAGCTAATGGCACTACTAGAAGGTAGTGGAAACTTTAAGAGGTGGGGCCTAGTTGCAAGAGATAACTCATTGGGGATGTACCCTTGAATGGGATATTGGGATCCCAGTCACTTCCTCTCTCTCTCTCTACTTCCCAGCTACCACAGTAACACAAAGCTAATATACTATACATACATTTTGGGGGGGAAGAAGGAGGCATCGGGGATTGAACCCAAAGGTGTTTTACCACTGAGCTCCATCCCCAGACCTTTTTATTTTGACATGGGGTCTGTCTAACTTGGTGAGTGTATCACTAAATTGCTGACGCTGGCCTTGAACTTGGAATCCTTCTGCCTTATCCTCCCAAATTACTGGGATTACAGGCAAGCTCCACCATGCCCTACATCTCCCAGCTTTTTAGTAGAAGTTTTGTAGCTCCTTTGAAGCTGTAAAACATCCTAGAGAAATTTCTCAGGTTGCTTCTGTCTTTTGCCTTTGGGGTCTATTCATTGACCTACATGGGTACAATAACATGCCTCAAGTTATTTTATGTGTTAGAAATATATAAATGTCATCCATTTTAGATAATTTCTTAGGTTGGAAATTTATATACTTAGTCTGCTACATAATATGCCAAATTCTGAAAAAAAACATTTTAGGTTATTGTTACATGATCAAACTACATTTCTTTAAAAACTATTTCTCATTTTGGAAGATCTACTTTTACCCTTATTACCCATTTAGACATTTAAATGTTTTCTATTTTCATGAAAAATATACTCTAGTAACAATGTAGACTTTTTGCTTTCTTAAAAAGGTAGGGCAAGGAGACATTTTTGAATAAGTAATTTGCACTCAGTCATTAGGAACAAATGTTTTTATGAAACTGATGAATCAATATAATCTGTCTTTTTATTCTGAGCCAGTGTTTGGGAAATAACTCCTCATCAGTCTCTTATGGTTAGTCTCATTAACCTAGGGCACTGGCAGATTTGCAAGTGATTGGTACAAATTTACATGTCTTTCTACTTTCATGTGTTAATAACTTTTTTCACATCAAATCTATGTATTTAAGAGTAGCAATTTTCTCCATGAGTTTGAATCATGAATTGTAGTTAATGATAATTCCTTTTTTGTGGGGAGAGGTCTTTGGGGGCAGGGAGATAAGTGACAGGAAGAGAGAGAGTGAGAAAGATGCCTCCTTTTGCTTCTTGATAAAGGAAACACTGACTTTGTTCTACCTAAGTTTCATTCTATTCATGAACTAAAAGCTTTTTCTTCAGTTATTCTTTCTCCTGTCATCTTCAGCCTTCTAGAAAATGCTAAATCTTGTTTATCCTCAGCTCTGGAACCATTTGGTTTCTCTGGAAATAGATCATCAACATCATCCACCTAAAACAGAAGCCACATATATTTAATACAGACTTAGTAACTTAAGCACTCCAAAAGGCATTAGTTGGCGAATACACATCCTCACAATTCACATCATACAAACTCTGCCACACTGCCAACTTAGGCTGAAGTGACTGTTAAAACACACACACACACACACACACGCACGCACGCACGCACACATGCACACAATGACAGAATTCAGAGCAGACAAAGAGATAATATAATCCAATCCTTCATTTATTTTACAGACGGGGAAACCGAACACTTGAGAGGTTAATTGACATGCACAAGGTCACACAGCTACATTATTGTTTTAAATTGAACATTCATTCTGTGACAGTAGGACATTTTTATGTAATGTATGTTATGCTAACCATAGACATTGCAGTCACACAATGATGCATTTTTCTCTTCATTTCATAAAATATAAAAATAATCACAACTATCTGTTCATTGTGAGAACACCCAGTCTGGTGCTTTAGACCATAAGCATGAAATTGCATCCATTTGATGTTTTGCTTTTTATAGCTGCAAAATGCAGTTTCATTAAATATCATTGATTAATTTATTCAGCAAGCATTTGAAAGGATGTTCTTGAGACTGGAGGCCAAGGATGATATGGGAAGGATGTTACAAACATAGTAGGAGATGTGTTCTCACTGCCATCAAAAAGCTTTGAAAGTATTTGTGGGGAGAGAACAAAATATGCAGAAACTGATGTAAGAACAAAACAAAGCTGTGTATCTGCAGATCCCAAGGATTATGCAAATTAGTTTTGTGAGTTCTGAGAAGACCCACCAGAATAATGGTGGGACCTTAGTCAGATGGAGGTTAATTAGGCAATTCCCTGGAAAAAGTAAGCTGTGAGCAGTCATGAAAATGATTGAAAGGCATTAAACTGTAAAAGTCCTCTCTGTGAGGGAATAAAGTTGGGTGGTGTATAGGGATACAAGAAAAATTTACCTAAAAGTGCGGGTCCATCATGATCAGGCCATAACAAACTAAGAGTGTTGGGTTTGGGGATGAACATGGAGTCCATTGCTCTGAGTTAATGAATGGTAGGTTGAAGTACTTCCATTTTCCCTTCCAAGTACTAGGTAGATCCAAGTACTAGGTTCTGATGTGAAAAGGGAGAGATATCTAGTCATAAATTCAATATTCTTTGAATACCTAGTATGTATCAGGGCTTACCTCACGCAGGGCACTATGCTAAATATTCTCATTTATTCTTTTTTTTTTTTTTTTTTGTAGTTCTAGGTATTGAACCCAGGGCTTGGCACATGCTAGGCAAGCGATTTATCACTGAGCTAAATCCCCAGCTCTCATTTCTTCTTTACAACAATACTTAAAGTGAAGTTTTAATGTAAGGAAACTGAGTCTCAGAGGAAATAAATAGTATTCACAACGTCTCACAGCTAGACAAAGGTGGACACTCAGAACCAGACCCTTTGTCTCTAGAACTACCACTTACAACCACCAAAGTTATAGGCATAGTCTATAGTGTTTTGTGCAAGAGAAAAATATAATGAAAAAATACTGTTGGTAGGAGATTAAACCAACAGACACATGAAGAAAGAACATAAAAGCAAAGTTCATAATTTTTAATGGCACATGGGAAATAGTAACCATTAATTCAGTCACAATTTATATTAAAGTGCATTCCTTTTCCCCTGCTGAATTAAAAAAAAATCATATATATGAATGTTCTGATGTGAAAGGGGAGAGATTAAATTTAATACCACCTGTTTCCTATTCCCAGCTGTGCTGAACAATGAGAACAATACACTCAAATTTTATTCTTTTTGCTGACAGCCATTATTATCCTTTAAAATGATGAAGGAAGTCTAGAATTTGATGAAGTTTTATGTATATACGTGTTTTATGTATTTATTTAATTTTGTTAGAACATGAAATTCTAGCCAAAGAATCAATTTTTCTTTTTATATACCTGGGAAGAAATATGTCAAGTCAAATATTCCATTTGCAGAAGTTTCTCAATAAAGTAACAATCAAATTGAATTATTCAACTAGTTTCTGCCTCAAAATCATAATAGACACAGATCAAAAAAGCACTTCCTGACACGTATGGTGCATGACTGTAATCCCAGTGGTTTGGGAGGCTGAGACAGGAGGATCTTGAATTCAAAGCAAGCCTCAGCAATTTAGCAAGGCCCTAAGTAGCTCAGTGAGACCCTGTCTCTAAATAAAATATTTTTTAAAGGCCTGGGAATGTGGTTCATTGGTAAAGCACCCTTGGGTTCAATATCCAGTACCAAATCAATTTTTTTTACAGTTAATATCACAAAGTTACTTCCACGAGTAAAATCTTTAGACTGGAAACATGAAGGAAAAATCCTACAATGACAATGGACCTGAACATAATATTTTGAATACCTGCAATGAGCCAAGTGGGGAGCAAGGGGATCTTGGTTTAATTGGTCTGTTTCTTCCCACATCAATGCCTAAAATATGGTTAGAATTTGTTTAAAAATAAAAGATGCTAGAAAATTTCATCTCTAGAATCTTAAATCCTAGACCAATTCTGCTCATTTATTTGAAATGCATTGTAAATTCTCATCAATTTTTTTGTTATACAAATTCCTTTTGTTAATAACCCTTTCCCCATGAGAGATTGATCCACAGTAAATGTAAACTTTGACTCTGGGTCTAGGCTGCTCCATTTCTCAAATAAGCTATGAAGGATCTTGAAGATAAGTAATCAACTCCATAAGAGGGTTAGGACAACTGTTAAGGAACTGCTAAAGTCCCTTCCAGCGCCAACATTTTCTAATCTATAGAATGTCAATGAAATTGTATTACATTCTCTATTTGTGGTCATTCTTCTGGCTAATATATAACCATCTCTGTATACATTTTGCTAAAAATGCAACCTAGAAGAAACCCCCAAACAAGGAACTTTGAAGTTATTTTCTTTGAAGACATTACTCATTGAAGAAGTTCTAACACAGAGCACTGACAAACTAAGAGGAAAAATGAGCATGTCTTAGATTAATGTCTAGCCTATTCTTAAAGTCAATCCAGGAAGGAAATTCCTATATTCTCTTGGGTAATCTTGAGAAGCTGATGAAATGTTGCCAGATATTTTCATTCCTATTCAAGAATGACTAAACTTTGGCTGCCTGAAAGCGTTACCTGTTTTTAATATCCTTACAGTAATTTATGCTGTGCCATGTCCATAATGAGCTCTTTACACCTATGTTTAGATGTTAATCAAGACTGCTACTCAGTTTAAGGCATTGGTGACCTGGGAAAATCAGAGCTCATAGGATGGAGCTTAAAAAGAATTTTAAACTGTTTGCATGCACTGTAAAAGTTCATTTACATTTTTGTCAACATGTAGCTTCTCAAAAATATTCTTAGCATATAGGATATGACCAAAACAGATTAAGCCATCATTGAAAATTCTAGCAGAGGCAGAAAACAATTTTAAGCCATTAATTCTCCAAAGTCTGAATCGTTTAGGGCATTGGATTATCAAAGCAATGAAATCACTGTCCAGTTTTGCACCTTTTACAGTCAAAATTGAATCTGAGCCTTTTTAAATTTTTCCAAAATTTCTGACATGAATTTACATATTCTTGACACTCAAAAGTAGATTTGCATATATTTAAAATATAATGTGAATCTGTAAATTCTGTATATAAGATAAATATAACAATATTCATTGGTACATAAAATTACATATATTATTTTATTTATAAACATGCACACAGATAATTATAGAAAAAAATCTCAAGCATAAATATTTATTTGTTTTTTTAAAAATATGAGCAAACTGTTTGTGGTATGATATTTCCTCCCTCATTCTTTTCACCTTTATACACTATGGGAAGTAGTACTCATAATAGCATTGATTTCTAGAAAGAAAGTGGATAGATATTAAAATAATCCATGTATGTAGAATCATTATTCTACATGACAAAAGAATCACAGAAGAACATCTACTAATCATCGACCCAGATTTAGTTCACAAAGTTGTGGCCTATGTTTTAATTGATCTAACATTTACAAATCAAGAGATAACATCTTTAGAAAAATCCAGGTTTGTGATTTCTCCTGAAAAAATCAAAAATTCTTGCAAGACTGGGCCTACATTCCAGTGTGACCACAAACAAGAGGGTTTCTATGTTCTTCAGTACATCACTGTCAAACATGCCATCCCAATTATCTGCTGCATACTTGGTCTCTATGCTTATTTGAGTTTGCAACCACTGATTGGTCTTGCTTACAGAAGTGGACTAATTTAGAAGTTAAGTGACTTTACTGAAGTCATTTTAGAGAAGAACAGGATGAGTAAGTAGATCTGGTCTTCATCCTCAGTTTATATTCTGCTTTAGAGAAAAACACATATTCACAATATCATATTTGCCATAATGGAATACAAAAGAAGGTGAAAGAAGAAGCGATAAGATCTCATTAGGTACAATAAGAAAGATTCCATGAAGGAAATATACTTTTACAAAGTAGAACACCATAAAAAATAGTTTGTTGCTTTTCTCGGCATTAATTCTAGCTCTGACATTAACCAGCTTTCTGGTTGATACCGATTTAACCTCTCAGACTGTTTTCTCATTTGCAAAATAGAATAATAGAATTACTAAATAAGATTGTCATGAGGCTTAAATAGGAAGATAGAGGTAATAGACTTTGCACATAGTTAAGCAGTTTGTAATATATTCTGATTTTTATGAAAATTATTAGTATTTACTGATAAAAAAGGAAGAGGTGTTTCTATGCTGAAGAGTGAACACCTAGTTCAGAAAAGTATAAGGTAGGGACAGCAAAAAGCATAACAGGGTCAAATTATAAATAAAAGTGGCAACCACATGAGAGACACACTCTTGGGTCCTTCCACCCCACAGCAGCTGGAATCGGTCCCTACTGACACATTAACCAGGAACAACAAGCCACCCAACAGACAATAGAATCACATGACCCTCGTGGAAGACCTGGCCTGCCTCCCTGCCACTTCCCTCCTCCTTCATCCTGCTCCTTCCTAAAACTAGCTGAGCCTCTGGTGCTCTACAGAAAAGGGGACAAAGCCATTCATGCAGGACACAGGCCACCAACTAAAATTAGAGTCCTTCCCAAAGCCAGGGGCAGGGAGTGGTTCACCCTGTCCCAGAAATAGCCTATGAGGACACAAAGGAAAAATAAAAGCCACTCCACCCAGCTAACAGCACCTTCCACATCTACGACACTATAAACTTATCTTCACCATAGAAATGGTGCCTTTATCGGGCTGCAATGGTGAATCTGTGATTTCTGGAGTGGGCAATGAGTTCTGGATGTTTCTTCTTGAACCAACTAGCTGTGCTCTAAACTACAGAGTTCAGCCACCCTGAGATTCTACTCAACAGAGGCTGCAAAAACACACACAAACACAGACACACACACATTCACCTATCACAAGAATACAGATAGACCAAACAGACACAAATGGGCTCAAACATGGCACCTCACCTGACATGGATAAAGTCAATTAACTGGGAATTTAAAGGTAATCTCACCATAGGAAATTAGTTACTTTTTTCTCATGTTTTATAACAGTGAATTCTATTAAAGACTGCATTATGATTCTATATCTTGTAAAATAGGTTTTATTTTGAATAAGACACAACTAGTGTAGCATTCTGAGATTTCATGGTATTTGCTTGATGACTGCACAATCTTTTACCTTCATTGATTCACATTTTGATACATGTGTTTTGTCATCCATTTTGTTTAACTATCATTATTAAGCAGATAATACTACAAAATTGTCAAATTGGTTGTTCATTTTCATTTAAATTCCAAGATCTGTGTATTTATTTATTTATTTTTGTGCCAGGGATTGCACTCAGGATTGAACTGAGCCACAACCCCAGCCCTTTTTATTTTTTATTTTGAGACAGGGTTTCACTAAGAGGTTTAGGGCCTCAATAAGTTCCTTTAAATCCTCCTGCTTCAACCTCACAAGCTCATGGGATAATAGGTGTGCACCACCATGCCCAGCAAAACTCCAATATTTCTGTCAATTCAACTCTCCTGTCAATTATATGGTACTTTCTATGTGCACTTATAAAAATAATATTCAATTATTCAATAAAATAATAATTATTGAGGATCTACTTTATAGTTCATGAGTATCTACTGTTAAATAAAAATCACAGGAGGCCAACCTCACACCAACACTTTGTTGTCTCTCCCTATTGGGATAGCTTTCATTCAACCTGAATGCATATTTCTCATTTTAGCCTAAATGTGTCTATCTTTTGAGATTGCCTGCCTTCTCCCTTGAGTATATATCTATTTCCTAAATAAACTTCTGTCCCTGTCTTTGAAAAAAAAATCACAGGAAGCCATTGATTTGGAGCAGTCTTCTGCACTGGGCCCAACAGACCAGACTAAATATCAAAACGGAGTCACCCGTGTTAGACTTCCATATCACTAAACAGAAATTAGGTTGTTTTCTAACCTTCTAAGAAATCAGGAAAATGAGAGATAGCCAAATTTCCCAAACACATACCATTGGTATGATAACTAAGGTTTTTCTGCTTTAATCTTTATACCCTTTAATCCTTTAATTCTTACAAAAAGTAACTAGAAATAATCTGATGTTAACCTATCAGTTATTTTTCTATTTCACTATCTCCCTGTCTCTGCCTTACAAAGAAAGTCACTTTGAAATGATCAATCTGTCTTTTGTTCTTTGTTTGTGCTATTTTTCAGTCTTTCTCTGTCTAAAAAACCAACCTCTTCTGCTTAACATATTGGAACACTTATTCAATTTTATGTAATGAAGTGTTGCCCAATTCTCAAATTGAAAATAAAGCAAATTAAGCTTTTTAAACTAAATTGTTGTAATTTTGTCCTTTGACCCTACCATGTGCAAGGGACTCTGTTAACCCTAGGGATCCAGTGCTGAACAAGGCAGACATTGTCCTAGAAATAGTTGGAGTAGGGAAACTGCCATAGGAAATGAATGGGAGTTGTAGATTTCTTTCTTATATAACAGTACCAGTGGGTCAACAGATTAGGATGGCAGTGCTATTCTATATAGTCAGTAACAGTCATGAAACAATAGAGGATAGCCCTTTTTAAACTTATGATTTCCAAGGGGGCACTCTCTGGGTCATCTGTATTCCAGACACTAGAAAGATAAAAGAAAGTGGAGGTCACTTTCAAATAAAGGAGACATGGCAGAGGAGTAAGCATAGCTGAGCTCTATAGGTAGGACACACCACTATCACTTTTTTTCCATTGTCTACAAAGCCATCACATGGTTGCATTTGTGATGCAGTGGTCTTAGAAATGTACTTTTTCTTAGAATAAATCTTAGTGTTATAAATTTGATTCCTGACTAGATAGCCACTCTAAATTGAGGAAAGGAGGCAGCTAACTGCTTCTGCCTACAGTTTCTATACTCATGTAGCTTAGATTTGCCTGGAGGAAACAGATAGTACACAAGTACACAATGTATTATTTTAAAATGTGATAACCATAAAAAAGAGAAGCACAATGGTATAATTCCAGTGGCTTGGGAGCCTGAGACATGTGGATCACAAGTTCAAAGCCAGCTTCAGCAACTTAGTGAGACCACAACTCAAAAAAATAAAATGAAAAAGGCTGAGGATGTGGCTCATTAGTTAAGCATCCCTGGGTTCAATCCCCAGTATGGACAGAGAGAGAGAGAGAGAGAGAAGAAAGGAGAGAGAAACAGAGGTGGGGGGCACAATGGAATATGATAATGTAAGATAGGAAAAGCTGCCCAAGTTGAGAATGTAACTAAGATCTGAATAATGAGTGTGGATTAACCAAGAAAATGGGGTTATTAAGTGCATTCTGAGCCACGAAAAGAGTGTACGCAAATACCCTGTGGCAGAAAGGAGCTTTAGAGAGCGCAGAGATTAAAGGAAGGTTAATGCAGAGGGAACATAAAGAACTAAGGAAAACACAGGGTGAAATGAGACTGAAAGGGGTGAGTGTGAGTCACATCATTCAAAGCTTTGTACGTCTTGTTAAGACTTGAAATTCCCCCAGGATCAACAAGGACAACCACATGTTGGTATCTGTATTTTGAAATGGCTACACTGTGGAAAATGGATTGAAATGGAACAAAGCCCGATACAGGAAGATGGCTTAAAAGGTTTTGAATGCCATAGACTTGTGGTGGCATAGCCAGAGAGATTTAGGAAAAGAAATTGACATCTAATGATAGATTGAATACGGAAAAGAAAGAAATGTGAGAGATGACTTAGGCTTACCTACCAGAATAAATGGTGGCACTTCTGGTAGACATTATTACATGGAGAGGTAAATGATGATTTTATTTTTGAACATGGTAAGTTTAGGCACCTTCAAGAAAAAAGATATATCATATACACATTCAATTCTAAAAGTCTAGAGACAGATGCACATTTTACACTAGAGGTACGTGTGTGTGTGTGTGTGTGTGTGTGTGTGTGTGTGTGTCTGTTATTGGGTATTGAACCCAGTAGTACTTAATCACTGAGCCACACACCCAGCCCTTTCTTGTGTTTTATTTAGAGACAGGGTCTCCCTTAGTTGCTTAGGGTCTCATTAAGTTGCTGAGGCTGGCTTTCAACTTGTGATCCTCTTACTTCAGTCTCCCATGTTGCTGAGATCACAGGTGTGTACCACCACATCCAGCTAGAGATTAAACTCAGGGGCACTCAACCACTGAGCCACATTCCCAGCCCTATTTTGTATTTTATTTAGAGAAAGGGTTATATTGAGTTGCTGAGTGCCTCATCATTGTTGAGGCTGGCTTTGAACTCATGATCCTCCTGCCTCAGCCTCCCGAACTCCTGGGATTACAGGCATGTGCCACCACACCCAGCTTCGAGATTCAATTTTGACAGTCATCTAAAGAACGTAATAATTTGTGTTAAACATGGATGAAATCTTCTAGGAAACAAATCGAGAAAAAAAAATGACTACAGATTGAGAAAAGAAGTCTTAAAACTGGCTCAGTAAAAAAAAAAAAAGATGAACCCATGAACAAAACAGGATGAAGAAGCCAAAGATGTAAGTAGAAAATTGCAAGAATTTTGCATCAGAAAAATTAAGACAGTGGAACATTTCAAGGAATCAGTGATCTAAAGTAGGGAATGCTGGGAGTTGGAGTCAACAAAGCCAGTGCAGTTTTTCTTTTTTACTGTTAATCCTACAAGCTCAGTTCTAAATGTTGCAGCAAGACCCCTTTCTGCATCTTTTTTGGCTTTATAACAGTGAACATTTTTAAGAAAACTCTTTCATTCCTCCTTCAGCCCAGAATTCCAATGTACAGGAAAAAAAGGTGGAAGCCAAAAGATAATCAAAAAGTACTGCAAGTTCCTCTGTGTACACTTGAGTATAGGTTTCTTTTTCCAAGCTTGCTATGGGAAAAAATGCACGTAAGAACTTGTATTCTTAATGCAGCTTGGAAGGAGCATTTCACTTCTCCTATTTCTGTAATTGTAATGGCCTCTCCTTAAAATGGAGCCCACTAATCAAATAGTTGCATCTTAGTAAAAGTAAAAGCTGCTGTGCACATTATAAGAACCACCAATTAATGCTAACACAAATTTTATGACCAGATAATGTTCTCCCTTCTCTTTCCACACAGATTGAAATAATATTAGTTTAAAAGTCAGTATCTATTAGCAGAGTCAGTATGATTTCTAGTTATACCATGGCTTCCAAAAACCAAAAGGAAACAAAGAAACAACTGCTGTCAAATAGCTCTAGGTTTTGCTTTTGTTAACTAAATTTAAACTAACAATAATAATGATCAATTCATGTTTTGTCAATGACCCACAGTTCATTCTGATTTTATCAAATGTAACCTTTGTGTTCCTAGACTGTATCAGTCATAGGGAATAATTAAGGGCCCAGATTACATTTCAGGCAGTATCAGGCTCAAATTTCCCATTTGATTTTCATTCTACTGTCAACTATTATTTATTGGGCATCTACTATGTGGCAAGTATTCTTCTTAGTGGCAACAGTAAAGCAATAAAACAAATAAATTGAGCCCTAATGGAGCTTATCTGTTGCTTTATTTGGGTTTTGTGAGGCTAACTTCATTTTCTGACTTTATCTATATGAGAACTAGATAATAGGAAGGCAAATAAATTCTCAAGGACCCTTCCATCTCCTTTTTCCTTTATTACCTCCACTACTAGAAAACATATCCTGAACTCTGGGAATTAAGGCAGAAAATGTTTGTGTTGCCTGGCTCTCTCCATCTCTTTTATCCTTATTATACTTTCCTTTTGTATATTTGTTTATTTGCAGGTCTGGGGATTGAATCCAGGGGTTCTCTGCTGCTGAGCTACATCCCAAACCTTTTTTTTAATTTATTTGTTTTTCTCAGACAGGGTCTTACTAAGTTGCTGAGGCTGGCCTCCAACTATAATCTTCCTGCCTCAGCCTCTTGAGCTGTTGGGATTGTAGGCATGCAACACCACACTCACATCCCTCTGTTTTAAATCAGTATATTATTTTTTTATTTTCCCACTATGAAAACATGAATTCTCTACTTCCCAAAGGTTTTTTTTTTTTTTTTTTTTTTTTGTCTTTTTTTGTGTGTGTCTGTTTTCAGTAGAAGAAAAAGACAGATTTCATCTCCCCTTCTTTCTTTGGAGATTAGTTAACCTACAAATCCCCAAATTGTCTTCAAAGTCTTTTCTAAGGCTGGGACTCCTAGTAACCTAAGTGGACATCCCAGCATTCCCCAAGAAAACTCTTTGCTCCTATTTCAAAAAATACAGCAATAATAAAAAGGCAAAACAACTACAAAAAAAACTCCCCCTTCAGAAATTTTCATGGTATTCTCCCCTCCAAAGAGCTACTAGGGGCTGATACTAAAGAACACACACACACATACACACACACACACACACACACACACAAAGGCATTAAGAGGAACATGCATTCCTCTCTCTGCCAAGCAGATAGCAGAATTGTGATAGTAAAGGCTATGCATATTTTTAAAAATTTAGATATTACCAAAATGTCTTCAAAAGTTGTATCAAGTGGCACTCAACCAATAGTGTGTGAATGAAAATATATTAATTGTGTATTGTTTCAACATTACTGATGAAACAATAGGTATTGTATCTCATTTATTTATTTTTTTATTACTAAGATAGAGCACCTTTATGTTTATTGACCTTTTGTAGTTCATGTTTTGAGGATTGCAGGTTTATGTCCCTTATCTCCTTCTTTTTATTGTTTCACTTGTCACCTGCTGGTGGATACCTCAGATAATGCTTTCAACACCCTACCCAAACCGCTCATGTGAACCTCCTTGTTGCTAAGTCCAATAGACACTCTTCAGTTCTATCTTACTCAAACTCTCAACCGCCTTGCTACAGTGACCACTGCCATTTTCTTAAGTACTGTCTACCCTTAGCTTTCATGGCAGGACACCACTTTGGTTTTCCTCTTACCTGCCCTCTCCTCATGCTTCTCCTCTACAAGGGTATTTCTTCCTCTGGATATTCCTTAAATGTCAGAGTTCTATCCCAGAGTTCTGTCCTAAGCCCTCTTCTCTTATTACAGTACTCACTGTTTCTGCACAACCTTATGATGCAGACACAAATTACCCTTTATAGAGTAATGATTCCCACATCTCTATCTCCATACATCCTTTCTCTTGAGTTCCAGATCCATATAAGCAAATGCTTTCCAGAAATTTCCATTTTCATTCCTTTAGACACTTACAACTTGCCATATGCACAATATTATTCATTATTTTACCTTTTTCTACTTCTTTTGCAGCCACTCCAGTATATCCTATTGATCACTTCCCCAGTTCTGCCATTTGCCTATCTGCCTGCTTTCCTTCCTTCCTTTTCTTTTTTTTTTTTTTAGACTGGGAATCAAATCCTGGGGTGCTCGACCACTGAGCTACATCCTCAGCCATTATTATTATTATTATTATTTTATTTTTGATACAGGGTTTTGCTAATTTGCTAAAGGTCTCACTAAATAGCTGATGCTGACCTCAAACTTGGGATCCTTCTTCCTCAGCCTCCCGAGTCACTGGCTTTATAGGTATACACCATCACACTCAGCCTCTGCCAATTCTACCTTCTAAAAAAATGTCAAATTCACCCACCATTCTCCCTTCCTACTGATGTCTCCCTTATGCAGGCTGCCATCATCTATTTTTATAAATCATGGAAAAATAATTTTAAATTTTCTTCTGGACTTGCCCACTCCAATCAATTCACCATGTTATAATCAGTCATATTAACTGAAGTCCAAATCTAATCATGGTATTGTTTCCCTGCATACAGCATTTCAGTAGCTTCATTTTGAAAATATAAACTATATAACATGATTTGCAAGGCTTGCATGATCTGATTTCTCTTCTTGCATCTTGTACTTTAGACTTACTAAAATGTGTAATTCCCCTCCCCCCAAATATACATTCTATCTCTTAGATCTAGGCTGTCACGTTTGTCCACTATGACCAGACTACTGTTGATCCATCCCTTCAAACGTTGGCTCCCTTCTATCTGTGTCTAATATTCAGGAAGTTTTCCTTGACTTCCCAGAAATGGATTAGATATTTATCCTATAATGTTCTTCGTTGTTGTTGTTGTTGCACTAAAGATTGACCCCAGGGACACTTTTCCACTGAGATACATCCCCAGCCCACTTAATATTTTATTTTAAGAAAGGTTCTCACTAAATTGCTTAGGGTCTCATAAGCTTTGAACTTGCAATCCTCCTGCCTCAGCCTCCTAAGTTGTTAGAATTACAGACATTTGCCACAACACCAGCTTGTTTTGTTTTATTTTGCACTGCTGGGTATTGAACCCAGAACCCCACACATGTCAGGCAAGTTCTCTACCACTGAGCCACACCCCAGCCCCAAGTGTCTTTCCTATTCTGATTGTAACTTCATCATAGCAAGTTTTAATTACTCTATTTACTTATCTGTATCTCCCACTAGACCACAATACTCTTAATTAGTGTTTGTTAATTTGTTCATCCTCTCACATTGAATTATAAAATCTCTTTATATAGTGAGGATTTCAATCCTCTACCATTTTGTTGTAAATATTTTCCTACCAAAGAAACTACTCTTCTCATGCTCCCCTAGCAACTTATGACCTTTACTAACTTTTTTTCCTGTAAATGTTATTCTTTCTGTAGGAATGTACTTACTCCCTATGAATCTTGTGGTGACTGAACCTAGGGGTACTGTACCACTGAGATCCATCCCCAGATTTTTTTTTTTTTAATTTTATGAGTCAGGCTTTCTCTAAATTCTGGAGGCTGGTCTTGAACTTGCCATCCTCCTGCTTCAGCCTTTCAAGTAGTTGGGATTACAGGTGTGTGTCACCAAACCCAGCTCCTATGCATCATTTAATACCCATTCAAATAGCATTTCCTTCGTGATGCTTACTTTACTTCTTGAGAAAATTATTAATCCTTGTCTACATACTCCCATAACACTGTACATATGCTAATTTGAAGACCAGAGTGTTTTCATTTCTGGGGAAATTATATTTTTTCATGACTTTTGTCTCCATTAGACTATGAACACTTTATAAACAAGCATTTTCTTATTCAGTTTTTATACTTCCTATGTCCATCACTCTGCTTGAAACATAGTTGTACCTTTAAAATATTTTCTTAAATGGTTAGTTTAGGGTCACAACTAAATGATGTTTAAAAATAAATATATATAAACAAAACATTTTCTGTGAATAACCATAATCCACTACTTCAGGAAATTCCTGCTTGAATATTAATTTCTCAGTTAACAGGAGCTTCACAATTATATACTGGAAAGTTATAGATGGTAACTAGTGTCATATATTATTTAAGGACCATAATTCAGAAATTAATAATAAGTAATGTACACTAATTTTAAATTCAAGTTGTAGGTTAAGCAAAAGAAAAAAAACATTATGACGAATAACTATAGTCCTCTAATAATGTCTATACCTTACTGATTTTAACCTCTATACTTTTGATTGAAGGAGGAGAAATAATTGACAGATATTTATCCTTGCTTACTAAATTGTCCAGAGGCAAAAACTTGAGATTTAAATTGCCCTGCTAATTACATTTAAAAGTACTTTCTAATTGCCCTTTCTTAAGAAACTGTTTTTGCATTTGCTTGGGGTTCTTTTTAGAATCACCTCTAGGTTCTTACATTTCTAATTAGACTTTCCTTTTCAAAACCTGCCTCTTCTAATGGATTTTAGAAACTTTTTACTTATATAATTCTTAAGGAGAATGTTTATGTGGGCTTTAAGGATCCCCCCATTTAATTAGAGCCAAAGAGCATTTGAGCCTTATATTTTAGAATTAGACTGGAGATCTAGACAGGATCAGTTATAATCAAGCTCATTCAATTACCTTCTATTTCATATGAGAAAAATGAGGCCCAGGGATGCTAAGTATTTTGATGAAGTTTAAACACCAAATTGAACAACCAAAGTTAGAACTAGATTCCCTGCTTATTATAGTCAGCTATTTCACTGCTGTGACTAAAAGATCTGACAAGAACAATTTTAAAGGAGGAAAAGTTTATTTGACGGCTCAAAGTTTCAGAGGTCTTAGTCCAAAGATAGCTGGCTCCATTCCTCAGGGCTTGGGGTGAAGCGGAACATCATGGCAGAAGAGTATGGCAGAGGGAAGCAGCTCACATGACAATCAGTACAAAATATAAACTTCAAAGGCACGCCCCCAATGACCCACCTCCTCCAGCCACACCCTACCTGCCTTCAGTTACCAGTTAATCCCTATGAGGGGATTAATGCACTGACTGGGTTAAGGTTTTCATAACCCAATCATTTCTCTAAATTTTCTTGCATTGTCTCATACACAGACTTTTGGGGGACACCCCACATCCAAACTGCCTCTTGTTTTTCACTAAATAACAGTGTCATTTTCAAAGTTTGTTTGGTCATTTAGCCATGATTCAGAAATTCTAGTAAAAACTGATTTATTATTCAACAAGTATAAATTGAAAGTTTACAATGTGCTAAGAGCATGCTTGATTACTTTGAACTCTTTGCTATTTTTTGATATATGAAATGGGTGAATAAAGCAATTGAGCTACCTAGCCCAAGTCTGATGGAGGTACAGATCTATTTATTCCCTTACTCACTGACTCCTAACTCCCACTTTCACTGACCACTCTCTTCAGCAGGGTGTGCTTGTGCTTCTCTATAATCCCAGCAACTGGAGAGTCTGAGGCAGGAGGATTGCAAGCCTCAACAATTTAGCAAAATCCTGTTTCAAAATAAAAGTGTTCTGAGGATGAAGCTCAGCAGCAAAGTGCCTCTGGGTTCAATCCCTCGTACTTAAAAAAAAAGACGGGGCTGGTGGTAGAGTGCTCGCCTAGCATGTGTGAGACCCTGGGTTCCATCCTCAGCATCACATAAAAATCAATAAATAAAATAAAGTATTGTGTTCAACTAAAAAATATTTTTTTTAAAAAAAAGGAAAAGACATAGTTTGCTTTATGGAGAAAAAAATCTAAACTTAATCTCTTTCTTCTTTAGTATATTCAGATTACACTTTGTTCTTACACTGTTCTTCCAGTCTCTTTGATGGATTCAACCAATCACTGAGCCATGTTAGCCTAACAGCTGAGAGCCCTTTGCCTCCAAAAGCAGTAAAGAGACTCTGATTTGTCTTTTCCATTTTCTGCCTCATCCATGGTTAAGAAGGATAGTGCCGTTTCTGAGCCCCACTATGTTAAACCTCTGTTTTCTCTTTCCAGCTCCTTACCCAAGTGGCTAAATTGGCTAGATCACCACTAGGGACCAAGGTATCTTCAATCCAGAAGAGGACAGACTAGGAAGGCCCATTTTGGCCTTAGGCATCATTTTTGTCTTCCAACAATTTTCCCCATATTTTGAGGTTTTGGGTCACTGCTATCTGGGTTTTTTGTGCTTGTGTTTGTGTATTCTAATGGTTAGAACCCAGGAAGGGAGGAAGGTGAATGATGTACAACTCTTAAGCCAGTCTAATAAGAAAGACAGACATCAAATTAACAGTGAAAAATAATTAACTACATTTACATAACTATTCCTTGGCATTTACATTGACTCCAGGACCCCCATGGACACCAAAAATCCATGGATGCTCAGACCCTAATGTAAAATGACAGAATTTTTATATACCCTATGCATTTCCTCCTGTATACTTTAAATAATTTCTAGATGACTTAAATACCTAACACAATATAAGTAGTTGTTATGATGCATTGGTTGGGGAATAATGACCCCTGAAATCTGACATGTTCAGTACAAACTCAGCTGCCATGGGCCTAAGTACATTTTCCAACTATGGAATCTGTGAATGCAGAACTCGCAAGTATGGAGGGCTGACTATACTAAATACTACAAGAAGACAAGTTCAGAATGTAACAAAGGTGTACATATATCAGGGAAGACTTATTAAGGTAGTGTCATTTAAATCAGGACCTAAAAGATAATTAAGAACTTAGGCAGACAGAGGGAAGGTTCAAGACAAGGAGGGGGCAGAGTAATCCAAGCAAAAGAACCACTATGTTTGAATGCTCTTAGGAATAAACAAGCATGATATGGCCCAGGAACTGAAAGGAGAGCAACAGGTCTGGTTCAAAGAGCATAAGAAAGGACTATATCATTCACTATAAAAACTATAACACTTTATTTTTACTATTTCTATGCCTCTGGGGTTCAATCTCCAGTATTTAAAAAATAAAATAACATAAAAAAGCAATCTTGGGGGCTGGGGATGTGGTTCAAGCGGTAGCGCGCTCGCCTGGCATGCGTGAGGCCCGGGTTCGATCCTCAGCACCACGGACAAACAAAGATGTTGTGTCCGCCGAAAACTAAAAAATAAATATTAAAAAATTCTCTCTCTCTCTCTTTAAAAAAAGCAATCTTGGTTATTTATTAAAATATAAATAATCTTGGATTGCACTAACACCAATTTTATAATCATGAATGAAATTGGATAAGTTTAGACTCGTAATGGTACCCATGTAACAGAATACTTTGCTGTATAAATGTGTTAATAACATTCAAAACAACATTAAATTGAGCTAATCAAAATACCTTTCTCTCCATCCATGCCAATGCTATAGGTTGAATCTTAAATGTCCCCAAAGGCTCATGTGTTAAAGTCTTGGTCTCCAGCCCGTACTGCTATTGGAAATCAGTGGAACCACTAAAAGGTAAGATTGAATGGGAGGTCTTTAGGTTATTAGGGGTGTACCCTTGTTCCTCCCCAGCCTCTTTCTCTTTTCACCCCTTGGCCATGTTATCCTACTCCCCACAATGATGCCCTGTCTCACTACAGGCCCCAAAGCAATGGAACCAACTGATTATAAACTGAGACCTCTAAAACTGTTAGCCAAAATAACCCTTTTCTCTTTTAAAGTTATTACCTTGAGTGTTTGTTACAATGACAGAAACTGACTAACACAACAACCAACTAAAGTATGAGCCTCGGGTATCTGAAAAGTACCCTTACAGGACATATTGATTTATTGATCACAGAGCTCAGAATAATAAAAGCCCTTTCATCACTCCCTGTTTATCTAGTCCCATCTTCAGACATGAGAATCAATGTCCAACTTATTAACTTTTCAAAATTTGTTTTTGCTAGCTACTAGTTCATTTTGTTTTTGCTCGTTTCTCTTCAGCAAAGCAAATAGAAATTTCAAAAAAATAATCTACTTTTTTCTCACTAATTAAGTCTTGCAAACAGTATCAATGTGCAATTATTTGGCCTAAGAGTATGTACTTCTTCAAGGCCCAGTAACGGCCTACCAATCTGATTGCACTTGCAACTTCTTATCCTTGATGTGCTTGCTCAATTTCAATTTTTATCAGTAGCTTCTGTTTCTTTATGAGCCCCATCATCAGTACATTTCGGTTTATCTAAAAAAAAAAAAACAAAACAACAATAACAACAACAACAAAAAAAAACTGCTTTTTTTTCTAATTGCTGCAGCAAAAAAGCCATTATGGTAGAAGCCATAGCTCAGGCATCCACTTGTTTATCTGCACTGTTGACCCCATACACTGTTCCCTTTCTTTCAGAAGTTTAAATTTTTGCTCAAGACTCTCTTAATTTATCTTCAGTGCTTTAGATGGTTGAAAAAGCTGGGAAAAGGGAAAATGTACTTTTTTGTTTCATTTCCCACAGCAACAAAGCACAGATTCATAGAATTTATTGCTGAATGGTACCTCAGTGATTAGACCTTCTCTCATCGAAATCCCAAATCCCCCTACTCTCCCTCCATCCTTGCTCTAAGCAAATGATCTATTTTCTTAAAGTGCAATCTCCCTAAAATGTTCTCCATGGTATACTCATAACATATCATTTTTATTTCTGTAGTTATTCTTTCTCTCCTTCCTATAAATCTCAAAAGAAGAGGAACCATTTCACTTTTTCTACACTAAAACATTTCTGGTTCTAAATTCTAGTTATTTCCATTTTTTATTAGTTGTTCATGTGATTATGACAATACTAATGAGGATTATAACTAACATTTACTTAGTGCTTTCTGCCTTTTTTACAAAGCTTTTACAAGGCTTTACAAGGATTTCTGCCTTGTTTTATCCCCACCTCAACCATATGATTTAAGCACTATTATTATCCCCAATTTATAAAAGCAGAGACAGTGATCATCATAAATACCAGCATTTTACATCATTTATACTTCTTTGTATTAACTGTACAGTTTGGATGGTTTAAAATGAGCTACATTCTAATTTTAAAATAAAACACAATAAATACAATAGAAATGTTCTAATGGGTGAGCAGACATGAGTGAAACCATCAGGGTAGTTTACCAGCAGTCTTACATTCTTTCTGTACTACAAAAACACAATGGGTCATTCCATCAATCAAAAAATATTTGAGAGGGAACAGCATTTGCCTAGCATGTGCAAGGCCCTGAGTTCCATTCTCAGCATCACATAAGAAAACAAAACAAAACAAAATATTAGGATGCCTACTATGTACAAAGCATTGTGAGGGAAACAAATCAATATAAGAAGAAATTGAAGACAGTTGGCTGTTTGAAAAATCAATGATGTCCAGGCCATTAAGAGTTAGAGGAAGAGTAGTTCACTGTGACCAGAATGCACTGGAACTATAGGTAGGCCTTTAATGTCAGCATCTCACAGGTATATGGAAAGGGAGGGTGGTTCTCAAAAAGAAAGAAAAACATATTTCTATCTTAATTCTCATCATCCTTTTGGGCTCACTTTTTTTTCTTGATTGAGAAAATAATAGCAAAAGTGAACACTAGGGTCTGAGCATAACTAAGAGGATATTTGAGTCCTGGCTTGATTATTTCTTTCATCTCTGGATTTCCAGGTAGTTTCGTAGTATAGAATTGAAACTCATGTTATTTTACAACAAGAAAATTTCTACCTTACTTCAAACTTGCTTTGATTCACCTGCTTTAGGGTCAACTTAGAGCAGAACTTTCACAACACATATACAAAGATGTATAATAGGAGATATAAAATGGAACCTTCTCCCAATCTCTTCTCCAGAAATACATTACAAATTGTACTTAGAATCACTGTTAACAAAATTCTGAGCACATTAAAGGCATTCAGTCACTTGTAAAGTGAGTGATCACTAATTATTCTACTTTAATTACATTCATTCCAAAAGTTCACAATAATCACTCCTGCAAAAATAAGATTTCTCAAAACTAAGGGAATTTATCTCTGTTAAGCTTTTGAGTTTTTTTTAAAGACTACATTCTTTGAATTGAAGCTTTTCCATGCCGATATAAACTTCAAACCATAAATAAAACCCATTGAGAAGGAAGCTGGGAGCATCACTATCCTGATCCTTTGATATATATCTTTACAAAATCTAGATCAATTTAATAGATCAGACATTAAAGTGTATTTTCTCCTTTCATCAACTCTATAAATTCTATGGTGTTAGTTGCCACAGTAAAAGCCATCTCAGAAACCCTGAAACTTAGAAGTTATTTCAATTCTATCATATCCAAAGGCTGAAAGGTGGCTTTGCTCTTTCCTTTGTATTGATCTTCCCTCTCATTTTGCCACTCGAAACTGGCTTTCTCTTCTATTTTGAAACTCTCATAGCTAGAGTGAGATTTCCTGGAATGTCAACATCTGACACCATCTTTCATATTAGGTGAGCTCATTTTCATCACAAAGAATCTAATTACAGGAGAGAACAGTATGATCTATTCTTATAAAGAGATATATATAAGAATAAAAAGGCATGCAATTAATTATACCATAGCCACAAGCTCTATGGGGTTTTTGTTTTGTTTTCTGTTTGGGGGGAGATGGTGCTGGGATTGAACCTAGGGCCTTACAACGTGCTCAGTTTGATTTTATTTTTAAACCCCCACTCCAGAAAAGCACAGTTCTAAAGGGAAGGTAGATCTAGATTTTGCATATCAACTTCTTTATTGAAGATTTTTGAAGGGATTTGCATTGCAAAATTATACTTATTTTGGGAAAATTATTGTTCCAAATCAGAAAATTGTTAAAGAGCTCCATATCATGGTTTTCTAAGTAGCATAAGAGAGTTAATAAGTAGAAAAATGTATAGTGAGATTTAGAAAGCTCAAGAAAGGGACCCTATCCAAAGAAGATTCATCCAGGATGACTGAAAGTATCCTTTCTTCATGTCCTGTGGGTTTTGTCTTAAGGGCGGGTAGCATCTTAGCAGCATGGGCCGAAGGAGAGGGTGAGAAATAAACACCAAGACAGGGTGTGAGTACCTCACACCTGATAGCAAGTGGAGTCAATCTTCCTGTGAGACATAGCAGTGGAAATTTCCAAGCAGACAATATCTGAAACTCAAAGGGGAGAAGCATCACAACCTAGGGTGAGTAATTTATTACAGGCCACTGGAGTCAGCAAATGGTGGGTCCAGGGAATAAAATTTGGTGCTCTGTGGAAAGAGACTAGCAGGGCCTGGATATAAGCAAGCAGAACATCAGAGCCTCAGGACAATAGGGTTCAGATGTAGAACAGAGATTTATGACTAGTAGGGAATCAGGGGTACCTTGGGATAGAAGCTTGGTTCTGCTGAACAGGGAAGATTGTAATCATATAGTATACCAGATGATGTTGGATGTGCCCCTCTGAATGTCAGTTTTCTTAATGTATAATAAGGGAACAATAAATTTCCTGTTTCACTGGGGTTTGGTGAGGGAATTTACTTCACCAAAAGACAGGTTAATAGCTAGCTCTCTATTTGAGTATTTGGAGTTATGGAGATGGTTATATGACAAGGAAGCAAAGAGTTCAGGGGAAGGAGTATAAGAGCAATAAAATTTCAAAGAATGTTAGAAGAGACCAAGATTATCGGTATGCCTAGTGTTGCACTGGTGTTGGGATTTGAACCCAGGTGCACATCCTTAAGACTCATTAGTTCAAGATTATGTGTTCATATGTATCTGACTCTATGGATCTACCATCTATTGAGTGTCTATATATTTACCATTTATTGAGTGTCTATACATACCTTTTTTTTCCTTTTGGTACTGGAGATTGAACCCAGGTGTGCTTAACCACTGAGCCATATCCCCAGCCTTTTTTTTTATTTTTTAGACAGGGTCCTACTAAGTTTTTAGGGACTTGCTAAGTTGCTGAGACTAGCTTTGAACTTCCAATCCTCCTGCCTTAGCTTTCTAGGCTGCTGGGATTACAGACATGCACCATACCAGTGTGACCATCTATAGCTACAATTTATTTGAACCCAGGACCATATCTATATGATTCAATAGCTCATAATTATGTGCTCCTATATATCTGTGTCTATATATCTACCATTTATTGAGTACATACTCTGTGTCAGGTTAAATACTTTAAATGAATTATCTCAATCTCACCAATACTTTGTGAGTTAGGTACTATTAGTCATCCCCATTTTATCAATGAGGAAACTGATGCTAATGTAGAACCAACTAAAATAAGGTGAGAAAATAGATCAAACTAAGAGAATTAAATTCATTAATGATGAAAACAGTCTGCTTGGAATACCTAGTCATTCCCTGAAAACTAAGTTGATTGTGACATAAATTATGAATTGAATTTCTCTCAGGCTGAAATTTCAATGGGAAATTTCCACATGTCATGGAAATCAGTGTAACCAGTGGTCATCTGAGGGCAGCGAGGTGCCAAGAACTGCCAAAAAAATGGGTATCCAGTTACTGATTTGAGAGGGATAGCCCAACTATCCAAAAGGCCAGACTAGGAGAGAATTCTGTTCTGGTATCATGCTTTAAGAAATGTTCTTCTTTTCCTTAAAGATAAAACACCAAGCTGGGGCTGATGAAACATTTTTTAAAAAAGCAGATTTGAATTTATTCAGCTTTTACTATATGCCAGGCTCTTTACTGGCATTTCATACATAATAATATCTGCATTATCCCAGTCAAATCATTCCAAAAATGGAAGATATAATTATTCCTGTTTTACTAAAGAGAAAGCTAAAAATTAGAAAAAGTAATTTTCCTATTCTAATGTTACAAAGCTAAAAGATACCAGAGGACTCAAACATGGGTCTGCATAATTTCTCTTCCAATTTTGCCACAGGAATTAACGCTAAAAAGTGAATGGAAAAAGCTGGGCATGGTGGCACATGCTTGTAATCCCAGCAACTCTGGAGGCTGAAGCAGGAGGATCACGAGTTCCAGACCAGACTCATCAACTTAGCAAGGCTTTGTCTCAAATAAAAAGAAAAGAAAGAAAAATGAATGGAAGAAAAAGCAATTTAGAGGATCTAATGTTGGAATATAAGAATAGATAATTGCAAGGCTGTTGGACTGAAGTGGTATGAAGGAAATATTGAACATGAAGCTCATGCCTGATGTAATAACAATAATGGTAAGGGTAATGATAATAGCAGCTAACATATTGAACACACTAAGTGCCAGGCGTCATTCAAAACATTTTATATGTTTAACTCATTAATTTTCACATGACTCTGTGAAGCAGATACTATTATTGTCCCCATTTTACAGATGAATAAGCAAACACAGAGCAATTAAATACTGATTTAGTCAGATTTTTCACTGCTGTGACAAAAGGACCTGACCAGAACAATTTTAGGGAGGAAAAGTTTGAGGGCTCACGGTTTCAGAGGTCTCAGTTCATAGAAGGCTGGCTCCATTCTTCCGGGCTTCAGGTGAGGTAGAACATCATGGCTGAAGAATGTAGCAGAGGGAAGCAGCTTAGATAATGATCAGGAAGCAGAGCAAGAGAGAAGCTCCACTCTCCAGATACAAAATATATATCCCATATCCACGCCCCCAGTGAACCTCTCCAGCCACACTCCACCTGCCTCCACTTACCACTCAGTTACTCCATCAGGGATTAATTCACTGATTGGGCTAAGGTTATGGCCCAATCATTTCTCCTCCAAACTTTTTGCATTGTTTTGCATGTGAACTTTGCGGGGGGGGGGGGGAACCTCACAACCACACCATAACAAATACTTTACCCAAGTGGCAGCGTTAGTGTGGGAAACTGGAATTGAAGTTAGGATTGAAGGAAACTCTCAAAAGGCAATTTGAAATAAACAATTGTAAATTATACTGATGTTGCAGAAAACAATCAAAGTGAATATCTAAATAAGTCAGAGTAGCTGTCCAGGGTGATAGATGACAAAAGGGTAGTAAAGTCTTTTACATTCTATTTTGTTTCTATCTTCCCTGTCAAAGAGAATTATTTTCAGGCTAAAAAGGACTTATAAGAAAAACTACCATTGCTAAGAAGTAACTAACTAAAGCCCAAAATGGTTGAAGATATTGTTTAAAAATAAAATAACCCCAAATACTTAGCATTCTAGTGTTTAAATGGTTTTTGGTCTCTTGTAATGTAGGAATTAAATCCAAGAAGGTATGCAGTTGATGAATGTATGTTAATGATCCTTGAAGAATCATGGAGAATAGATGAAATCCTGAAAGACTTGTGGAGATACACTCATTTGTCAAGAAGAGAAAGAAGGTACATGCAATAATTAAATATAGGCAATATGCCTCCATTGTACTCTTGCCTGTTTACAATTCATTCTCTGTACACAGAAAATAGACTCTTCAAATAATATAAATCAGGTCATGAAACCCTGCTGCTTTGTACAACCCTGATTGCACTAAAATGGAGTCTATTGTCTATGACCTTCCCTGCTTCTTTCTTCAAAACCATTACTTTTTATTGCCCCCATTGTTCATTATGCTCCAGTCACATGGATTTACTTTCCGTTCTTGAACACTCCCCAGGGCCTTTGCATTTGCTGTTATCTTTGCCTGAATATTTGCCTAAGTATTTTCAGACTAAAACCTCTCAGCTAGATCTCAGCCAAAATGTTGTTCTCTAACACAGGACTTCACTGACCAATTTAGTATTACTGCCCTTTCCCAACCCTAGTCCCTTTTTGTCCCATTTCCTTATTTTCTTCAGAGCATTTACAATTACCTGAAATTATTCTTGTGTTTAACTGAATCTCTCTCTAGTACATAAGCTCCATGCAAGCAAAGACTGTCTTGCATACCATTTTTTAATTTTTTATTCTAATTTATTATATATGACAGCAGAATGCATTATAATTCATATTACACATATAAGCACAATTTCTCATATCTCTAGTTGTATACAAGGTACATTTACACCATTCATGTCTTCATACATGTTCTTAGGGTAATGACCATTTTAACCTTAGTGTTTAAAATAGTTCCTGAAACATAGCAGTAATTAAATAACTATTTGCTAAATAGATTATTAAAATAACTGTTATGAGTACATAAAGACATAAATGAGCTAACTTCACTTCATTCTCTGTTATGGCCAATAGTCTTAAAAATCAAAGATATGTAGTATACACGTAGATATTTAACCAGGCATTTCATAATGTTCATTCATTCAAGATATAGAGCCACTGCCTAGAAACCATTCAAAAAGACTTTCAAAACAATTGAATGACCATAGCCATAGTACTTTGATATCCTTCTGGAGTAGAAATTCCTAAATTCCTTAGATGATACACGCCTTTAAGAATATGATGAGGGCTGGTATTGTAGCTCAGTAGTAGAGTGCTTTCCTAGCATTTGTGAGGCACTGTAATCCTCAGCATCACTTAAAAATAAATAAATAAATAAAGGTGTTGTGTCCATGTACAACTAAAAAAAATTTTTTTAATAAAATAGGTATACATTGTGGAATGGCTCAACCAAGCTCATTAACATGCATTACTTCATAGTTCCAATTTTGTTGTGAGATCACTTGAAATTTACTGTGCTTTTCAAGAATACAATACATGCTATTCACTATACTCACCATGCTATACAATAAATCTCTTGAATTTTTCTCTCTCTAACTGAAAATTTGTGTCCATCAACCAACATTCTCCCCCCACATCACCTCAATTTCTGGTAATCACCATTCTACTCTCAACTTTTATGAGACAAACATTCTTAGATTCTACATATGAGTGAGATCAGGGTGCATTTGTCTTTCTGTGTCTAGTTTACTTCACTTAACATAATGCCTTCCAGGTTCATCCATGTTGTCATTCAGAATTCCGTTCATTTTTAAGCCTGAATAGTATTCCATTTTGTATATATGCCACCTTTTCTTTATCCATTCATCCACTAATAAACATATAGGTTGATTTCACATATTGGCCACTGTGAATAATGCTTCAGTGGGAATGCAGATATATTTTCAACATGCTGATCTCATTTCCTTTGGATATATGCACTAGTGAGATTGCTGGATCACACTGCTCTATTTTTAATTTTTTGAGGAACCTCCATAAAAATAAATAAAAGAAAAGAAAAGAATAAAAAAAGAAAATGATGAAAGCTTCACTTTTTTCTCAGAAAAAATACATATATGCACACATTTTGAATAAAATTTATCCACAGCTCCTATTGGTTCATAAATTACAGATTAAGAGAAATTGCACTAGAATACATCCAGTGGAAAATATCCTGGTTCTTTCATGTTCAACAATTTTATCAACTGTTTAGCTATAGGGAAAAAAAAGGCTGGCCTGTCATGTTTGGAGATGGCAGAAGGCAAGGGAGATATATGACATAACAAAAATTTTAAAAAGAACATAAAGAACTGGTTGTAATAGATAATATCTAATAGGAGATTTAAAGTAGTATTTTTGTCAATAGTAAGTTTACTATGTGAATACTGTAATAAAGCTGTCAATAGCAGCTAATTTGATTATAGGCTGCATTAATAGAAAAAATCAAGTGATAACATAGACTCCTCCACACAGATTGCTATATAGTGTGAGTCTACACAGCCTTTAGGAGGTACATGGACAAATATATTCAGAGGCACTTGACAAAGATGGAAGAGAAACATTACATCAGGTCTTGTACCAACCATTGATTAAAATTAAAATGTTGAATTTAGAGTAAAGAAGATTCTGGTGGAAGAGGGACCTCGTTGCAGTTCTTTGGTTCCAAACACTTGAGAGGCCTTGAGGTGAAAAAATTACTTAGCACCAAAGGTTGTAAAAAAACATTTTATTTTTTACTAGGAAGTGCCTTCTAAATGGTAAAATCAGTCCAAAGAGAGAGAGTGCTGCCTTAAGCTCTGGAAATCCTTTGTCCCATCAGGGAAGCTAGTAAAAGCAAGACTCCACAACCATTTGCTGCATGCTATATAGGGGACTCAAGCATCAGACAGGAGGTTGGAAATCAGACTACTGCTACAGTTCCTTCCTATCCTGAGAGTCTCTTAGTCTAGAAACCAAGAAAATTAAGTGAGTGTAAAGAAAAGAACTCTATGGGCTGGGGATGTGGCTCAAGCGGTAGCGCGCTCGCCTGGCATGCGTGCAGCCCGGGTTCGATCCTCAGCACCACGTACAAACAAAGATGTTGTGCCCGCCAATAACTTTAAAAAAAAATTTAAAAAAATCTCTCTCTCTCTCTCTCTCTCTCTCTCTCTCTCTCTCTCTCTCTCTCTCCTAAGAACTCCAAAGTCATCTATGTGAACTCCATACTAAACCTATCAAGGGGCCACTGAGAATCTGACAGTTACTGTAGTATATTATGGAAATGTATTCTTTTCATGCCTATTAATCTTCATAGCTTCGTGAGATTTTTGTATTGAAACACAATATACTGAAAATGACCTTTTCATTTAAACACATAAAAATGTTCAGATATCTTCATAGCACACACAAAAGAATTGCATATGATAACACTGCAAAAAATAAAGCAAAACAATATCTGTTTTTTTCCAAAAGGCGGCTCCTGACAGTTTGATAGGTTTGGGGAGAGGGAGGGTACAGGAATGAATTCAATCCCATCACAGCTGCAACAGTTTTTGGCAGGTAAAGTTCTCATTGCAAATTGCAAAATGTTTCATGTCTATGACAGAATCATTTAAATATGTCACCCAGCAGCAGCAAACAGATCCACCCAATTGTGGACATTGCAGTGGCCTGGTACATTTACTATGATGAGACAGAACTTACACAAAATTGCTTTCTAAATGTCATTCATTTAATAAACAAGGAAGTCAAGCCACACAAAACACTCACAATTTCTGTAAATACAGGGACTCTTAAGGAGAAGAAAGGAAGGATTAGTCGATATGGAAATAGAAGAAAATAAAGGAGGAAGAAGAAGAAGAATATAAGATGGACATACATTGATTGTCTTCTTGTTTTATGCTTACTGATTTCATATATTATCTTTCCAACAACCATGAAGCAGAAATAACAATCCTCAATTTTATAAAGTAGAAGAATTAAAGTAGTTAAGTAGCATGTCCAAGCTTCACAATTGAGAAATGATTTGACACACACTTGTCTGACTTCAAAGACCATGATCTTTTCACTACAACACACTGCTTCTTCCATAAGTGTGGACTTTAGAAATATTTGGAAAGGTCTGACATTTAGTAGCCTTCACTGACTTTCACCCATCCTCAGCATACAAATAAATCCCTTGCCCCTGCTCAGTTCTGATTCACCTTTCATAACTCCACTCCTACAATTCCACTGAGGAGAAAGACTAAATATCTCATGGGTCTATAGAATGCATCACACTATCCCAGCTTCCTTGTCTTTGGGTATTCTGTTCTCTGACTTCTTTCTTTACCTATTGCCAAGTTCCTACTTTTCCTTTACATGAACTTGAATGTAACATCCTCTGAAAGCCTTTCTTGTCCACCTACATTAAATAACTATTTTGCCTCTCCTATTCTTTAGTACCTGGAGTCTACAAAGCCATTACTACACCCTCTATCAGACTATATCGCTTGCATATCTGTCTCCCACTGTACTGCACCTTCTCCAAAGCAAAAACTAGGGATGGTTTTCACCCTTGTTAAATTTTTTTATTTGTTCTTTCTGATTATACATGACAGTAGAATATATTTTGACATATTGTACATACATGTAGTATAAATTCCCATTCTTATGGTTGTACATGAGGTGGAGTTACACTGGTGGTGTATTGATATATGAGTCTAGGAAAGTTATGTCTGATTCATTCTACTGTCTTTCCCATTCCAATCTCCCTCCCTTCCCTTCATTCCCCTTTCTTTAATCCAATGAACTTCCATTCTTCCTTCTTCCCTGCTCATTGTGGTTTTCACTTTAACATAATGCCCGTTAAGCATGTATAAATGCTGAAAAAATGAATGGATGTGAAATAGCAACAATAACAACAACGAAATGAACAAATTAAGTATGTAGGTCCAATTTAACAACATGTTGACAAGTTGCATATGATACTAAGTAAAGGATAGAGATGAATAATTGCACAATTAATTACGGTGTCAGGAAAATCTCCATCTCACTAGAATTCTTCATTTTCCCTTTGTTAAAATAAGAGCCTCATCCTACAACCAGACTTGGGTCTTTTCTAAGTTGTCCTGTCTCATTACCAAGGTAGGTGCACTTAACAAGAAGTGGTTTACTCCTTTAAATGTTAGCATCTACTTCTGAGTAGAGGTACTGACAACTTGCAGCCTTTGTCAATCTCTCCATTGAGAGAAACAGATGTAACTTCCTGTTTACACTATAGCAAGATGTTTGTTTGCTTTTCCTAATGCATATGCCCTCTGCTCTGTGGCAGCCATTGAATTGCTTTGTCTTGCTTCCAACTGTTCTCCTAGCTTCATTTCCCTCTTGATCCAGAGACAAAAACAGAAAGGAACAAAGAAATAAGCCACATATATCATTTTTCAATTTTCTTGTGTGAAACCCTGTGACTGCCTCATTTCAATCAGAAGGAAATTAGTTCTTTGCCCTTTGAAGTGAGCTGAGTCACTCATAATTTGAAAACAATGTGACTGTGGAGAGACAGAGTAGTGCCTAGAAAGGAATGCATGTAAGATGACCTGGGTTCTTTCTAGTCCTAGCTGTACCACCAGCCAACTATGTGACCTTGGACAAGCCACTTAACCTCTTCAGGCTTTGGTTTCTTCATCTGTAAAATTAGGAGATTGGGATATATGATCTCTAAAGTTCCTTTTGCTCTTTTATTATGCCTTGGACCCCAAGCATGGATATAAAATGGTTTCACCATAGTATAGAACCCTATATTTTTAAGAATTACTCAGTCTAGGACCAAACATATAAATTTATTCTCTCTTCTTCATCCCACTGTTTTTCTAGAGGGATGATTGCATGCTTGAAACATATGATTCAAATTCATATATGGTACTCTCAGAGTTGGAGGCTGTAGTCTTGCTACTTTGGTCCTAATGCCCACAGACTGGCATCTGAAGACCCTGATTTCCTCTGTAGATGCCATTATGTTGATCCCATGAAACTGTCCACATCCTGCATGCATAAGACCCTATACCAATGTCTTAACTCACCTGACTGGGTTTTTTGTTGTCAATATTAAAAACTTGTGCATTATGGGTAGAGTTTAGGGAACTGAAACTAAGAGTCTTCATAAGACATAAGATCCACAGTCTAAAAGCACTAATTAATTAAAGGTTGCAGGTGGCAACAAGTCATAGGTGAGGAATTCCTAGTTAGCAAGTATATCCAAGAGATTATTCTAGGTAGTCATGGGAGTACAAACCTGGAAGACATATATATCAAGGGTCAAGGAAAGAAAATTTATAAGTTAAGATACAAGCAAGGAGAAAAGAATCCGAAGTGGTTGGTTTCCAAATGATAAAATGGCTGGTGTTAGAGTTTAGATATGAGGTGTCCCCCCAAAAGCTCATGTATGAGACCATACAAGAAAGCTTAGAGGTGAAATGATTGAGTTATGAGAGAATTAACCTAATTAATGCATTATTCCCCTGATAGGAATTAAATTAGTGGTAAATGTAGGTAGGTAGGGTGTGGCTGGAGGAAGTAGGTCCCTGTAGGCATGCCTTTGGGCATATATTTTTTCCTTAGGGAGAGGAGTCTCTCTCTCTCTCTCTCTCTCTCTCTCTCTCTCTCTCTCTCTCTCTCTCTCTCTCTCCCCTCTCCTCTCCTCTCCTCTCTTCTCTTCTCATCTCCTTCCTGATGCCATGTCCATGGCTGCTTTCCTCTGCCACACACTTCTACCATGATGTCCTGCCTTATCTCAGACCCTGAGGAATGGAGCTGGCCATCTATGGACTGAGACCTCTGAAACCATGAGCCCCCAATAAACTTTTCCTTCTCTTAGATTGTTCTTGTCAGGTCTTCTGGTCACAACAATGAAAAAGCTGACAGCTGGTAAAGCTATAGGTTAGTAGTTACAGCCTAAGAGATCTTCCGCCAGCAAAAACACAAGACAAAGCAAATAGAAGAATAGATGTGAGTTTTCTGATTATTAAAGAGATCTTCATTCTGATCCAAGTCACTTGATGCTAAGAAAAAAAATATTTCAGAATAAACACCTGTAAGTAGCAAGTGAGGCCATCTGAGTAGTCTGGAGAATTAAAAGTTACTAAGAATTTAAGGCAGAGAATAAATATCCACCTGGCTCATGGAAGGATAGGACACTATGGTGTTAGGAGTCAATTTCAAAATACAGGGAGCCCCAGATCCGAAACAGAGAGAGAGAGAGAGAGAGAGAGAGAGAGAGAGAGAGAGAGACAGAGAGAGAGAGAGAGAGCGCGCAATATGCCACAAGTCCTGTCCAAACTTCAAGGGGAAATATCCTCAACAAGCAAAAATGTAGGCATATGGGCCTCAAAAGTCCTTTGATGGTTAGATTTCCTCCAGTGTCTCTTCATTTTTCATGGGGAAAATTCCCCCTGGTCATAAGCTCACTGAAAGTGAAGAACCTGATTAAACATCACTGAGGAACTAGCCAAGCAAGACAGGTCTAAGCTGATCCAACTAAGCCTAAGACATAGTAGGAACTTCAAGTTAAGTGATGGGGACCACTTGACAAGTTTGTACCCACTTCCTACTGTCAGGTTAATAGCACCCATTGCTGCCTGATCCTTCCCAGTGAGTCTGGGAACCCTTCTTAACACAAAGTTCTGAACAATCACTACTCATTATAGATAATGTTAGCACATGAGATTTAAGTGTATTTTCCATTTATGCTGCAATTAGTTGTTAAAGCAACTACAGCCCAGATGTCTTGAAACCTCTGAGCATTTTTCTATGTTGATTTTATGACCTAAATCTTCAATACTTCTCCATAGTCCACAGACACTACCCGGGGCCCTGGGATTAACGAGAATAATCATCTTACTCATGTAAGCCTGCTACATAGATTTGCAATGATTGACACAGCCTACAAAACCATGCTTTGCCTTGCATTTTGTAGTTAACCCCTCATGACCCATAATGATGACTTTCAGGTAATGTAACTCTCAGGCAGCACCATGCCCTGCTGACCCAGCCACAGTAGATATAGTCTTAGGTTTTAATTCTGCAGGACCATTCCACATGCTATTCATAATATTTTCCATCTTTCTAAAGTGATCCAATTTCCTCGGAAAATCCTTCTTGAAAAAGTTATTACCTTCTTGGTAATTTTTCAGGTAAAATAGTTCCAGAGACTGGTTGCAGTGGCACCTTTCCAATTGAATATATAAATCAGGAGGTTCACCCTCCTTTGAAAGATTTCTTCTTATCAGATAAAACTCTTTGTTTTGAACAACCAATAAAAATAAATAATTTTTTTTTAAAAAAAAGGAAAAAAAATAACAGATAAAACTCTTCCTTTGGAAAAGATTTGCTGCTGGTCTTCTGACCTGATTTACAAGCAATGTAAACTGAATGGAATAGACCCCCTTTTTCATTTGAGGATTCTCTTACAAATGAAAACAGCTTGTTAAATAGAGAAATGATAGGGCCATTTTGCATGATTGTGCTGAAGAAAATCCATTAGTGATAAAATAACTTTATGTTTTCTAATAAGTTTAAAGCATAGAGAGCCTTTATTTTTCCTACCTTTAATTTAGATGGGGTTTGATAACATTTGTCAGTTTGAAACTAAACCAGAAGTAGACAGGTCCTCAGAAAGACATTATATATATTTTATTTAAATCTAGGAGAACAAATATTATAAATTTTATTATTTGAAAACTAGTTTCAAAAACAATTTTGTTAAGAAGTAGTTGAATCTATAAATGTATGCAATTTTGCTTTATGGGGGAAAAATACTTGTTTCAAATAATCAGAGTTACTATTTTGTTGCTAACTAAACCTAACCACTTTACAAATAGATCCTGAGTACCACAGAACTCTATTCAAAAGTTAATGGCCCTTACAAATTTAATGCAGTACTATCCTGAGCATGATTCAGATATTTTTTAAACAATTACAGTGATCATAAACTGAAGCCCATTCCATTATATAAAAAACTGTTGAGAGCCTTGAGATGCTCTTTTAATAAATTTCTAGAGTGAATGCAACACAATTTCAAAAACAATATTTCACAATTGGGAACTAATATATTTTTAAAATTAAAAACAGCTGATAGACTACACTTAACATAAAAAAATGAATATATCAGCTATGTTCCTATTACACTAATACGGAAACAATTAAGTTTAACAGTGACATAACTTAGACCCTTCAAAGTTAAATGCCCAAATTAAGCTTTGTATTCTAGTGATACAACTATGATTTTCTAGAGTCAAATGTCTAATTACCTCAGCAATCCAAAGCAACCAAGAAACCACAAATAAAAGGAAATCATGAAACGTGGGTCTTGGGTTTAGGGATATTTCAGTAGCCAGGAAAAAAGGAAGCAAATTTCACAGGAATCACCCTCCACAAGAATTGAATAGATTAGCTTAGAGAGTAAAATCTAGCCCATTAGCAGCAAACCCAGAAGAGTGAGAAGAGACATCAGAGAAAAACAATAGGGAGAAAGCAGAGGAAATCAGATCAATGTTATAAAGCACAGGAAAGGTAGCAAGCTGCAGGCACTGATGTCAGAGATCTGAAACAGCAGAACTCAAGAAAGGAGACAAAAGGCAGGTACTAGTTAGTGATCTGGGGACTAGTAGCCAAAGGGGAAACTAAGCCATCGATAACAATGGAAGTAATCACTGAGTTGGAGAGTCATTAGAAGATAGAGAGAGAGGGGGGCGGGAGAGAAGCAATTAATATAGAGGTAATCACTGTAGATTCCTACAGTATTTCAAACCTTAATAATTTCCAAAAGTTTAGTGTAACAGGGAAAATAATTAATGTTTATAAAAACCCTGAATCAGTCATATTCAAAAAATTTCTTTACAAAGGCAGTGAAGCTTACAGTGTATTTTAGCACAATTTCCACTATAAACAATCTTTTTGTTCTTTAACACTTTAAGGATAAAGCTTCAGTTCTTTGAAAAGTAATTGCAAGTTCAAGACACTTAATTCCCCCATCATGTAAGACAACTGAATGATTATTCTACATAGAAAAATCCCCCAAATTGCCAAATATCCTTTGAAGTAGTGCTAATGGCTGAACAGGGATGGTGCTTCAGGGGATTCTTGACTGACACATGAGAGACAGTACACTATAGTAGTTAAGCATGAGGTTTCTGGAGCCAGACAGTCTAGGGTCAAATCCTGCCTCTGCCCGTTACTGATCTCTTCTTCAGTGACCTCATACTAAGCAATATAGGCACATTTTTTAATTGCTTTGCATTTCAGTTTCTTCTTCTGTAAAATCTGTAAATAGTTAACAATGTTATAGACCTCATCAAGTGGCTGAAGGAATTGAGATTAAAAAAAAAATAGAAAAGATTTGCACAGAACCCAAGATATAGTGAATGCTCAATAAAAACGCAAAATATTACCATGACACATCATTTGGACATGTGAAATAATTAGCCAGCCTTTAGTTCTCCTTATTCCAATCCTTGTTACACATTGCCATCATATCAATTTTCTTAAAACTGATCTGCTAAAACAATTTGATGACTACCAACTGTGTAACAACCAAGTCTGTCTTTCTGTCTTTCTTTCTTTTCTTCCTTCCTTCCTTCCTTCCTTCCTTCCTTCCTTCCTTCCTTCCTTCCTTCCTTCCTTCCTTTCTTTTGTGGCACAGGGAATTGAACTCAGAACCTCAGGCATGCTAGGTAAGCATTGAGCCATTGAAGGCTCTCCAGCCCTCTCGAGTCTACACTTCTTGTCTTCCAATTTAAGGTAGGTAAGTTTCTCCCATTGTGTAGTACCATTCTCCTGTAATTAATATTGTTTTGGGGTTAGTATTACCATCCTCATTTTATAGACAAGGAAACTGAGACTCATTCATTTAAAAAAAAAAACTTGCCCTGTGGAAGAGTTTTACAAATTTACTTCTGGCTCAGCATCCTATAATATACTTTGAAGCTAAAGGTAGATAGTAACTTTATTTTAGTCCCTAGATAATACACCTCACTCTTAGGACACCATAACTTTAAGCCATGGGGATGAATCTGAAAAAAAGATCTAAAAACCCAAATGATTATATATTCTCCATTATCTCTGTATTCTTTTGGGGAGATGAGGAATACTTTTCAAACCTTTCATAAGCAATTGCATGCTTCTATATATTTAATAGCATAAAAAGATAAGAATGATTTGACATAAAGTGGGTGCATGAAGCAGAGAGGAAATGGAAAAGGAAAACAAACAAAAATGAAAGAAACGGAAGAAGGAGAAAGGGATGGGCAAAAAATATTTTGCTCACTGGCTGGTATACATTTTCTTTTGTTGTTTCTGAGAAGGTATAAGCAAATTATATATAAATATGCACCCATAACAACACCTTTCACAAGATGGCACTGGTACACAGGATGATGAAATGACATAGTAAATGTACCTCAGGGCAAGAGAAAGAAGGACATCCTCACACTGTTTGGCCCTTGTTAGAGAACCATTTTCTTTCTGCATTTCATGTCCTCTGCTATCCAGAGTATGCTCTGGGGCACATGAACTATAAACAGCCTCATCTGTCACTACTTCCAGATGAACACAAGACCTTTTTAGCTCCAAATAGAAAAATGAAAGAAAAATCATAAATACTGCAATACCAAAGAAAGCCGGTCACCATAAACTATTATGTGAAATGGCTGATATTTTAGAAGTCTTACAAAACCCTTCCATTTAGCTCTATTTTTTAATATAAGGTAACAGTTGCCCTGTTACCCAAGCAAACCTGCAAAAATTGTTTTCATTGCTAGATATATTTGAGGTCCTTTCTGAGCATTTTTACACAACTCACTCCAATAGACCTGTAAAAAAATAATAGTGGTTGTTTTCTTAACTCTGTTCATTTCCCAGACTGGAAGGCCACTGGAGAGGCCATCAATCAGTTTTGAGTGAGATTTTAAGTTGGAAGTCATCTTTGATAGAAACAAACACTGCACTTAAATGTAGTAGCTCAAAAATGCAATTCTGTCTGAAACTGCAATTGTTTCTAATAGAAAGGAGAAAAGGTGGTGGAGTCTAAATAAGCCAGTGTCATCACACAAGTATTCTGATGAATTAGTTTAGAAAAACATTTTTATTGTGAAGAAAGAAGCAGCCACTATAGAATATTTATTTAATTGAAACACAAGCAACATTCTGCAAAATATTTTCCACATTAGTATAGTCTGATTGCAGAACTTCAGTCAGCAATGTGCAGCCAAGGATTCACTAAGTAAAGCAAAGGGTGCTGTTTGTCTCATTTGTCATAAAATATTGAAGAACAGTGAATATGATAATTAATCTGCAGAGTGCTTTTGTGAGCATTATTTAATTTGATCTGCATGAAAACCCTTAAGGAATAAATTATTAATTTCTCCATTTTATAGAAGTGAAAGTGAGAGGTCAGAGAAAATAATTGACCCTGCCAATAGGTTGTGGCCCAGGAACTAGAAGCCAGGGCTCCTTTCTCTAAAAGCTTATGCTAGTTGCTCTTTGCTGTTTCCTTTTTCTTTTTTTTTTTTTTCTCATTTTTTTTTTATTTTGGTACTGGGTATTGAACTCAGGAACACCCTATCATTGAGCTACACCTCCAACCCTTTTTAAATTTTTAAAATTTTGAGAGAGGGTCTCACTAAATTACTTAGGGCCTCACTAAATTGCTGAAGCTGTCCTTGAACTTGTGATCTTCTAGCCTCAGCCTTCTGAATCGCTGGATTATATGAATGTGCACCATGCCCAGCTGCTACTTTTCTTTAAAGTGAATGTATTGCCATTAAATAACTCTTTTACCCATCAATATCTTTATTTCTGAATATTTCTCATTAATCCTAAAAGAAGGATTAATGAGACAACTAATATAAAAACTATAAAGCTTTTAACTTGTACTGCCAAATTATTTTCTGGAAATGTAACACATTTGTTAACTTTTTATATACCTAAAAAAAGTGGTATGTTCTGTGCTATAAGCTACAAATACACTGTTTTATGTTCTTAAAAAAATAAAATTAAAAAAATTTTTAAAAGAAAAATAAATAAATAAACAAATAAAGTGAATGTATTGCCATACAACTGAGAGAAGAAAGTCCAAATCTACTAATGTTTGTGTTCCACAGAAATTTACATAAATATATTTAAAATAAAACACACAACTGTTAGAATTATGTTTATCCTAAGACAAAGCCAACTATGACTGCACTTTAATTTTGCATTATAGTTGTTCCTTGGTGTCCATTGGAATGAGTTCCAACATTCCTCCGATATACTAAAAATTCTCATATACATAAGTTCCTTATATGAAATGATGTGGTGTTTGGTACACATTTTTCCATATACTTTAAATAATCTCTACATTATTTGATATCATAATTTAATATAATTTCTACGTAAATAGTTGTTGTATTGTACTGTTTAGGGAATAATGGCAAGAAAAAGTCTGTATATATTCAGTGCAGCACTTTTTTTTTCTTTGAGATGGGAATCTCATTATGTTATCCTGGCTGGTCTCCAATTCATGAGCTTAAGATATCCTCCTGCCTCAGCTTTCCAAGTAGCTGGGACTGCAGGAAAATGCCACTACTCTTGGCTGCAATTATTTTTTCCAAGTATTTTTCATCTGTTGTTGGTTGCATACACAAACATGAAAACCACGGATATGAAAGGCCAACTGTATTCTTATCTTGATAAATTTAAGAAATTCCGTTTGATTATTTACCATCATTATGAAAGTGTAAGTTTCTGAATAATTAAGATTTTAATTATATAGATGGCTTCATCACTTTTGATGTGGAAGATGTGGAAGAGCTCTTTTAAAATTTGAATTTTTAACTTAGTTTTGTCCCATTTTTAGAAGTCATACATTAGTATTATAGAAAGTTTGAAAAAGAGAAATTTAATGATTTTTAAACTGTATTTTCAGACATACCAAAATAATCATATTCACTCTTTGATTTTACAAAATGTTGAATTTATTTTATAGCCTTGTAACTTCATTTTTTTTAAAAAAAATATAATCACTATCTAGATTGTATAAAATATTCTTGTAAATGTGACTTTGTATGGTTTTTAACTATTGATCAAATAATGTACTCTAATTTAACTAATCCAGATTATTAGATTAATTGTTCCTGTTTTCCTCATTTTAAATTATGGTACTCTAAATATGCATATGTATAAATATTCATGTGAGAAAGAAACTTTACTTTTAGCACCAGAACTTCTGAGTACCCAGTCTCAATAGAGTAATTTTAGTGCCCTTTTAAAGTTGGGTTAACAAAATGTATTAATTTAGATTGTATAATTGCTATAAATGGAATCTACATTGGATAAATTCTTTTTTTAATTTTCAACATTTAGATTTTTTAAATTTAAAAGTTTTATTTTTATAGTGCTAAGGATTGAGCACAGGACCTCAAGCATGCTAGGCCAATGCTCTATCATTGAGTGACATTGCCAGTCCCTTTGTCAGCCATTCTGATAGGTATGTAGTGATACCTCATTGTTTTATTTGCATTTCTCTGATGACTAATGACATTGAACATTTTCTCATGTTCTTTCTTGTCTTTCTAATGTCATCTTTAATGAGATGTCTTTTGCCCATTTTATTTTTAAGTACTTTTTTAGTTGTAGGTGGACACAATACCTTTATTTTATTTATTTATATTTATGTGGTGCTGAGGATTGAACCCGGTGCCTCACCTGTGCCAGGCAAGTGCTCTACCACTAAGCCACAACCCCAGCCTCCCTTTTGCCCATTTTCTACTGGAGAATTTTTTTTTTTTAATGTTGAGTTTTGAGGCCTTTTTATCGATTGTAGTATGAGTCTTTTGAAAATAAATGGTTTGAAAATATTTGCTCACCATAGTTCTCATTTAACATTTTAAATTTGATGAAGTCAAATTTATCATTTTTTTATGGATTATGCTTTGGATATAAAATCTAAGAATTCTTCCTGTCCTTAAACACTAAAGATTTTCTTTTATTTTTCAAAAAGTATTGAAATTTACATTTTAATAGCTGGACACAATGGTGCACACCTTTAATCTCAGCTACCTGGGAGTCTGAGGCAGAAGGATTCAAAGTTTGAAGCCAATCTGAACAACTTAGAGAGAACTTGTCTCAAAATTAAAACTACAATAAAGATCTTTGGATGTAGCTTAGCAGCCAGTGCCCCTGGGTTCAATACCCAATACCAAATAAATAAATAAAAATCCATGATGTAGGGCTGAGGTTGTGGCTCAGGGGTAGAGCGCTTGTCTAACATGCATGAGGCACTGTGTTTGCTCCTCAGCACATAAAAATAAAATAAAGGTATTGTGGCCACCTATAACTAATATATATATATATATATATATATATATATATATATATATATATCTATATCCACAATCTATTTTAAGCTAACTTTTTAGTAAGGTGTTATTGTTTGTTCAAAGCTTATTTATTTATTTATTTTTGGTCTATGGCTAGCCAATTTCTTCAGCACCATTTGTTGAACAAGCTATCTTTCCTCCATCTAATCAGTTTTACAGCTTTGTCAAAAATCAATTAGACATATTTGTGTGAATCTATTTCTGAGTTCTATTCTGGTCCATTGTTCTATTTGTCTGTGGTCCACCAAAACTGCACAATTTTAACTATGGTAGCCATATAATACAACTTGACATTGGGTAGACTCATTCCTCCCACATTTTTCTTCTTTTCAAAATGTTTTAGCTATTTCTCCCGTGTAGATTTTAGAATAATCTCATTTATATCCACAAAAAATCTTTCTGGGATTTTTATAGGAATCAAGTTAAAGCTATATGTTAACTTGGAGAAAATTCACAACTTTGTGGAGTCATCTAATTCTTGAACAAGATATATATCCATTTATTTAGATTGTCTTTGAGTCTTTCCTCTGTGTTTCAGCATTCAAACTTTGTACATTTTGTTATATTTATACCTACATGCTTCTTTATTTTCTATGACTGAATATTTTGTTAGATTTTTCAGTTTGGTGTCCATATGTTAACTGCTAGTATAAAGGAATACTAACATTTTTATATATTTATCTTATGTCTTGAGACATTGCCGTGTTCACTTATTAATTCTAGGAGTTCTCTGAGATCTCCAACATAGAAAATCATGTCATCTGCAAAGAGAGACACATTTACTCTTCCTCTGATCAGTATGATATTTATTTCCTTTTCTGGCCTTATTATGTGACCTAGAATTTCTAGAACTATGTTGAAGAAGCATGGTGAGAATGTTGATCCCTAACGATCCCTAACTTTGTTCATGACATTAAGGCAAACACATTCAATCTTTCACTATTAAGCATAATGTTAGCTGTAGGGTTTTTATGGATGTTTCTCATCAAGTTGGAGACATTCCTCCCTATATCTATTTTTTTGAAAATTTTGTCATGAATGGGTATTGAATTTTTTCAATGTTTTTTTTCTGTGTCTATTGAGATTGTCATGTGGTTTTTGGTCTTTATTCTCTGAATATTGTATATTTTATTGACTTATTTTTGCATATTGGACATATTCATATTCCTGGGATAGAATTCACTTGGTCATGGTATGTAGTATTTTGCATATGTTCCTGGATTTGTTTGGTAATATTTTGTTGAGGATTTTTGCACCTGTATTCCTAAGGATATCAGTCTGTTGATTTCTTTTGTTGTGATGTCATGGACTTGTTTTGGTATCAGGGTAATACTATCTTCTTAGCACTGATTGGTATCCTGTTCTATTTTCTGAAAAAGATAGTGTAGAATTGGTCTTATCTTTTTTGGTGGGGGGGGAGGTGGGTAATGGGGATTGAACTCAGGGGCACTCAACCACTGAGCCACATCCCCAGTCTTATTTTGTATTTTATTTAGAGACAGGGTCTCACTGAGTTGCTTAGCACTTCACTTTTATTGAGGCTAAGCTTTTAACTCACCATCCTCCTGCCTCAGCCTCCTGAGCTACAGGTGTGTGCCACCACATCCAGTTTAGAACTGGTCTTTGTCAAGATTTGGTAGAATATGGTTTTCAAAAATGGGTCCATTTTCTAGTTCTTTGAATGTATGAGCTCAAAGTTGTTCATAGTAGTCTCTTATTATCCTAGTGAGAAGCCACCGGTCTCACCTAAACCAAACAAAAATTAGAAATAATAAAACTTTCCATCAGTAGAGGATTCATTAAATATATTATTGCACATTTCTAATTGATATTTTGCCAGCATGCACAAATGCGGGTAAGTAATTATTTAATTAATAAAATAAATAAATAATTCCAGAACAACCCATTAATAGTTTCTGCTTTAATTATCATCATGGAGTTCACTCATCTAGCACTTTTGTTAGCTTGTCCTCTCTCATACCTTGAACCTCTACATAACCTAGTGACTAAAGGTGTAACCCTTGCATAGTAAGAGATTCAAAGCCAGAGTTTACTACTATGATTGATGCCCATCATGATTGATTGGGGCCCATGTTCTAAAGGATATGAAATATTTTGTATGTCACTGGTTGGTCCATACATACTATGGAATATCATGCTACAATTAATAAAGAAACCTCCATTTAAGCATAGCAGATAGAAAAAAAAATGCACTTATCTTCACTCACTCCTAAAACCTCACTAGAATAACAGAAAGGAATCTTTAAAAAAAGAAAGAAAGAAAGAAAAAACAAATCACAAAACCTAAAAGAACAAAAAGAACATGAAAAGAGATGACAGTAGAAAAGAAATGTCAACACACATTTTGTAAGTTGAAAAGTAGATGGACAGGTGGTAACTGACTTAGCAGAGTATATAATACTGAAACCTAAGCTTAAAACTGGGGAAAAGCCAACAAAATCAAGGCAATTCATGCTGCAGAACTTTGGAAAGTCTGAAGATTTGGAGGCATCAAGAGTCTTTAGAGGTGAGGCATGGGTAGGACTGAAAACAGAAAGATAGATTGGCAGTTTGTACAAAGAGTTTAGAGCACATCCTCTAAGTTTGTTCACAGTCTCCATGAATAAATTCCCTTTGTCAATGCATGTACAAAACTGGAGATTTTTCTTTGCTGTAAAAGTTTATGTGGGTAAGAGCTAGGGTGAGTTGCCACACTGAAAATGAGCTTATAAAATCTGCATATCAAGCTGTTCAATCATTGTCTGCACCCTACTCTTCTCATACACCCCAGAACACTAGAATCCAGCTTTATAACACCTTAAGGAAACTAGACCACTTTTATCTGGGGAAATTAAATTGCCCAATAGAAAGGAACTAAATATAATGACATTTTGGACAATCCCAATGAAAATGTTGAATTTCACCTTTCTCAACTTAAAGGGAAATGTACCCTATAACAGTGCCTACTCATATACACAGAACTTCTAATCAACTTCTTAGTGTCTGTCTTATTGTTATACATAAATGGGCCATCAAGAAGCAAAGACAAACCCAGCAACTCAGGAGGCAGAGGCAAAAGGATCTCAAGTTTGAGGTCAACCCCAGCAACTTAGTGAGACCTTGTCTCAAAATTTAAAAAAAAATAAATAATGTGGTTAGGGATGTATCTCAGTGATAAAGTGTCCCTGGGTTCAATCTACTGTACTGCAAAAAAATGTGGCAGGAGACATTTAGGAAAGAGAGAAAAAACAATAAAACATAAAAGGTAATCTTGTCAGAAAAAAGGCAATGCCAGAAACCAAAAGAAATTTTAAAAATCTTACCTTTCAGAGTGATGAGAATATTCAGCATTCATGAACAATTGGCTATAAAGGAGAAGGAGGAAGAGATGAAGATTCAGAGAATAAAGAAAAAGGTGAAACAAAAAATACTAGTGTTGGAATATAAATTGTGGAAGAAACCTCCTAGAAGATATAATCAAGAGAAAAATATGGAAAATAAGAAGAGATGATCTGAGGATCAGTCTAGAATGTCCAACATCTGGATGATAGCATGTATGGATAGAATAGTAAAATGGACAAAGGGAAATTATCCAAGAATGCCGGAGATTTTTCTAGAACTGAAGGACATGAATTCCCATACTGGGAGGGACATCAAATGCCTAATGTAATGAAGAAAATCAGATTCATCAGAACACAAGATACTAAAATTTCAGAATAGCATGGAATCAAAATAATAACATTGACTCAACAGCAGCACTAGAATTTGCAAAGCAATGAACGAATGCTTTCAAAAGTATATGGACAATTTTTTCCTATGCAGAAGTTTATACCCATTCAAACTTAATGGTAGAATAAAGTTCTTTTCTTTTAAAAGGTTTTAATAAACATTTTTTTTCTCTTCAGTAGCCTTGCACAGAAAGTTCTAGAAGTTGTGTTCAATCAAGATAAACAACTAAAGCAAAAAAGAAAGAGCGTGTGGAAAATAATCTTGAGAATGGTTTTTCGGGCTTTTCCATAAGAAACTACAGATCTGTCCTAGGCTCCCTCCCACCAGAGTAAAATTTATTTTAATGAGACTACTTTTGTGGGAAAAGTTGAATAGGATTGCCTAGATGAAAGGGAGAAGCACTAACAATATTTGGCAATGAGAAAGTTTTCAAGAAAAGGTTTTCCAAAATGTCAAGAAGACACCTAAGGAAGTTGTAAAAGGAAGCAGATGTTATAGAATTCTAAACTAGATAATCACATCAAGAACACACCACCCTCCAAAATAGTCTGAAAACTCTGGAGGGTGAATAGCAGAGTGGTGACCTAGCAGTCCAATTTCCCCGGTGACTTGCAAACAATGACTGACTTTCAGGAAAATGTGAAATTTGGCAATTTGGTGTAACCATTTTGTTACTTCTCTTCCCTTGCCTGCACTCAGATCCCTTATGCCAGCATGTTTTCCTTGCCCAGCCAAACCTTATCACTACTTTGAGCATACACATCCTCCATTTAAACGAATACAAAGTTTTGAAAACCAGTCATCCACCTTGACTAAGATCAAATCTTTCTCTTCTAGTCCTATTCAACAAATTATCAGAAGTCTTTTGAGTAAATCTGGACTAGGATGTTAATGACAGGTAACAACTGATATACTATCTAATTTGCATTTCAAGAGACTACTCATACAGACCAAAGACTATGGGGATCAACCTTCTAATTTCAAATAAACTAGTAAAGGGAATATTTTAAAATATAGGAGTCCTTTTATCTCACAATATATACCACCACCTATGAGTAAAACTAGCTAGATTCTTGTATCTAACATATGTCAATATCTTTTCTAGAAATTACTTACTCAAAGAGCCATGGTGAGATGTACATTGCTCCTCAGAATGAATAAATTTTAAAAGTATGAATATTTTTCAGTTTATGGCATACTTACTCTAGCTTGGTAAGTAAGAACTTAAGATAATTTTGAACACAACCTAAGACATGTAAGAAGTTAAAAAATTTGCAACTAAAACATGCATCCAATTTTGTAATGGCATGTTTAAAATTAAAGCACTGAGAGAGGATCAAGTCCACTTAAAACTGCATTATATAAAGATGTCATATTATAATCTGATTTAATGAAATATCTGAAAAAGGAATAGAATGTAATTACAATAGAAAATACAAAGGAATAATATCCAATCAAGTAATTTATATTGGTAATGCAAATCACATTAAAGCATGTGGACCATTGTAATTGGCAACATCATCATGCCCAGAATAACACTTGAGTCACATCAGGTCATTCTGAGCAAACATACTGGACAATTCCATAACTTTGAAATCTAAGGAAAGTGATAGGGGACTGAGGGATTTCAGTAAACACAGCAAGCACATATCTCATGTTTAGAGCTATCAAATTCACATTGTGAACTTTAGCACAAATCTCACTGCAAGTCAGGGGGGATGTTCTAATTCTGGTAATAGCATTTATCAAAGTATTTTCAGAACTTTAGTTAAATCATACCTAAGTCAAAATTAAAATCTGAATTGAGGCATAAGGAAGAATATGAAAATAAATACATTACAATAGAGAAGGTGAGGATATTACTTAAGTACTTTGTAATTTACAATGAGGCCAGGAACACACTTTGGTAAGCTGGGTACAGTGGCAAGAGCCCAATACTCAATGCCACATTCTCTGAGGGGCAGGAGGCAATGATGCCATAACATTCCACAAATGTCCTTTCACACGGTAAAAATATTTCTGACAGTCACTCTGCCCAAACCTTCCTATTCATAACACTGTCAGCTGGTGTGTCAATCATAGCAACAGGAAAGGAGAGAGGGAAAGATGATTTGGTTAAGAAAATGGTAGAAGTCACTGTGTAGTGATGAAGGAGTTAAAGATCTGCCATCTCAAAGTATGCCAAATTGGTATATTGATTACTTGAAGCTTAACAAATCACTTGAGAAATGTGTTTTCCTACAGGGAGCAGGTCATAAAGTCTCTTTCAGGAGAGATGTCCTTCACATACCAAGGCTGGAAAATAGTCTTGATCCCAAGGACTGGTCATTAGTGCTTGTAGTAAACCTGAATAAACAAACTCTGAAGAAACCCTTATCTTTCACAAACTTCTGCACCCTCTATGTCTCTTAGTAACCTCCCTAGAATTTACTAGCTTAGTCCAGATATCCATTTGTCCTGTAACTCCTTAACATGTTTACTATTCTTTGCCTAAAACATTTTAAAGCATCATTCTTGGGTCATTTCTTTGGACTTGACTTCCTTCTGAAGATCCCCATGTTCATATGAAAATAATACAATTTTTATACTTTTCTCTGGTTGATTAGCTTTTATATTAATTAGGTTCCCAGATCCATCCAAAGAGCCCACATGAGAACTAAGGGGGAAGTAGAAGGGATCTCTCCCAACCTGACAGTGAACAAGCAAGAAGCACCTGAAGTGCCTATATTCACAGAAATTGTGGACACATTCATAGCTCAAAGGATTGAGAGGAAAATATTCCATTGGCCTTATGGAATGGATAGTTCCAATAATCAAGTGTTTGCAATATAAAATGGTGATATGAAATCAATTTGAAATAGAGTGTAAAAAAGTGGTACAGTCTGAAGATATCTTGGTGGGAGGATTTGGTGGGGGGGAACCTGTCTTAGTCCCCTCAGACTAATATAACAAAGCACAAGAGACTGTATAAATTATAAACAAAAGACATTTCTCAACATTCTGGACATTGAGAAGAGTAAGATGGAGTCACTGACAGATTTAGTGTCTGGTTGAGGGTCCATTTCCTGGTTTGTAGCTGATGCCTTTGTGCTGTGTCCTCACATATTGAAAAGGCAAAGAACTTTCTGGGCTCTCTATTATAGGACCTTAATCCCTCCCTACCTCCCTTACTTCTTAATACCATTTCTTTGGGGGAATAGGATTTCAATATATGAATTTAGGGGAACATAAACATTCAGACCATAGCAGAGTCCATAGAAGCCTAGATCCAAAGTAAATCTCATTCAGAAAATCGGTTTGTTAAACAAATTTCAAAAAGAGCTATTTTTATTGAGGGTCCACCTAGAACTTCCTGAACATTGTTTATTAACCACCAGTTATCTCTAAAATGTCTCCAAGGAATTCCAGGGTGCTTCCCCACATCCTTGGAAAATAACCTATCTAAGCCTCAAATTATCCTGTTCAAGTTTACCTGTGGTAATTCAGTGTCAATATGGACTTTTTCCCCAAATCTCCTGACTCCTAAAGCTATGTACAATTCCCAGCAATACTCTATCATCCCTATGTCATGTGGCTCTCTTTGGTTTCCTCATATGAGCACATGACATCTTTAATGTCAATTCACTGAGCAGTTCCAGCATAACGGAAAAGCTTTTATTGTAAGTGACATAAATGTAAGGGACATTAATTTCAAAGTAGTGTTTGCAGTGTTAGAAACCAACTATGAACAGTCTTAAGTATAAGACATTTGCTACATTTTTCTTAGTATGCTGGCCAAATCAGATACCAGACTCATTATAAGCCCTCAAATAACAAACTATGTTTGCATTTTTCTGATTAGCATATAAATTGGCATTCTGTGGCAATTTCAGAAAGGATCAATGAGGTGCAAGTTGAAATATTTCCTTTTTAGGTAAGTATAAAATAGATGATTGTTAGGAACTTAATTGTCTTTGTAGAAAAAGTATTACCAAAATATTTGTAGTATATTTGGATATGCCAAGCTGTGAACTATGTAAAAATATAAATGTGACTAGCTGTGAAGCTTATAGTTTTTATTTAAAATTAACTCCAGAGTCTGGCATTTAAGTACCTTTGTTTCAAGAGAGAAAAAAATGAATAAGCTGGCCTTAAGGCATCTTAATACCCAAAACAATCTCATTGTTTCATTTGGGACTGTTTGCATAAGACAGCAATAGATCAAATCCAGCAAATTCTTCTCCCTTTGCCATGAAAAAGTTATCAATGGTCTCTTAAGAGACCAAATACATTTGAGTGGTTTTGCCTTGGTCTCTATTCACATATTCCTTCTGAATGTCCCTCACTTTCATGTGGTCAGGAATTTTACAGCCACAGGAGTCACTTCTCCCTGGAAGCTGACCTTTTTTGTTTAGGGTTTCTTTTTAAGCATACTGAGAGACAGGTCCATGGCCCTTCTGCTCTGAATTTTTCCTTTCATTTTATTTTTAAAGAGAGAGAGAGAGAGAGAGAGAGAGAGAGTTTTTAATATTTATTTTTTAGTTTTCGGCAGACACAACATCTTTGTTTGTATGTGGTGCTGAGGATCAAACCCGGGCCGCATGCATGCCAGGCGAGCGCGCTACTGCTTGAGCCACATCCCCAGATCTCCTTTCATTTTTTATTGAAAACACCCATGATTTTCTGCATTAGGTCAGTTTGATTTTGAAATTAGGTGACAAAATGACCCAGGAAGGAAAACCTTTGTATCCAAGTTTGTCTGAAAATTTTTGTTAGTTCTATGATGCCCACCTACCCAGTCTTACTACCCTATTCTGGATGGCTTGTGCTACTTCTACAAACCAGGCAGGGTACAAAGGTCTCTTCCCACCGATACTGACTGATATCTAGAAAGTCCCTTTACTGTGGGTTCAGTCAAGATAAGATTGGTTCGCTATAACTAGAGCTTTCATAAGAAAACTAAAAGATAATAAAGCACAATCAGAAACACAGAGATAACATCTCAGAGCAAACTTGTTATTCTAACATAAAGTCCACTTAGCTCAGTTTGACCAATGCAATTTCAAAACAATTCAAGTTTCTTTCCTTCACCTCATTCTTTCTAGGAAAACAAAAGTTTGCTAGAATAATTCATTCAGACTTTTAATCTGTGATATATTTCAGATGACACCCACTTTTAGAAGGGCAGGATCCTTGGTTTCTTTTAAAGCTTATTTCTCATTCCTTCCTGGACATGAAGCCTTCATTTCCTGCTCTCTGATCCTTGATTGTTGCAGATTTCCACATGGCAGATGCCCTAATTCTCTTAAGTCCAACCTCATTCAGGCCTCACTCAATTCTTGGTATGCCTCAAAAAGAAGGGGAAATTCATACCAGATCTCAAAGATTCCTTCTTCAGTTGTTGGCTATCAACCAGTTACTTCTTTTACTAGCATTGTGATTCATTTTTCTCATTTTAGTTCCGTTCATTTCAGACAGATTCTGTGACCAGATTTAACTCCTTTTCTTAGTGTTCTAGCCATTTAGTTCCCTCAAATTTATCAGAGACTACTTACCTCTTCCTTTTGAAGAGCTCTGTGCTCTTTTCAGGAATACTCACCAAGTTCCACTTGTCCTTGGTTCATTCTCAGAGTAGAGATCACTGGCATCTCCTCAGCTCAATGGATAGCCAGGACATTCCAGGTTACCAGATATGCTGGTTTCTCCATGTCCCCAGGAGGCAATCTTGTAGAAACCATGACCACGATTTTTTGATGCCAAAAATTCTTTGTGCATCCATTACGTAAAACAACTTCTAACAAAGCTAATGTTTCTTCATAGTAACATTTTCCATTCCTACTGAAATTATAGAAAATCACCCTGGCTTTTATCTAGTCTCAGTACTTTGTTAACACAAAAAAATGTGGAATGAAAAGAAAAGAAAATTGGTGAAGAAACACCACCCAGAGAGAGTTGCTTAGTATAAATGGATATCACAGAAATTCCTTCTCAACTCTTTGATTCATTTTTTCCTTGGGTAGGATCTGAGAAACTGAATCTAGAATAAATTGTTAAAAAAAAGTTTTGATATCCTTCATTACTTATTTACAATTATTCATAGATAAAAAATAAATAACATGTAAATTTAAACTTCAAAATAAGATAGTTAAGAAATGCAATTTTCATTAGAATGTTATATTTAATGTATTTCATAGGCAAAGGTAAAGTAGCACGTTGTCACAGTTGACTAGTTTATGTAATACTATAAAAACATATACATAATTATTTAAAGAGAATCACTATGAATATAATGTGGATGCAGCAAGCATGGTAGTTTGAGATCAAAATGTTTTGTCTTGGAAGAGCTCATTTGGTAATTTGCACATGACTCATTACTCAGAAACAATAACTGACTTCTGCCCATATCCATGCTTCCCCTGCTCTATTCTTGCCCACACTGAAGCCAAAATGCAGGTAATAGTGGTGCACGCCTGTAACTCCAGTAACTCAGGAGGATGAAGCAGGAGGATCTCAAGTTCAAGCATAAAAAGAACTGGAAATGTATCTCAGTGGTAGAGCACCCCTGGGTTCAGTCCCCAGTATGATAAAAAAAATAATATGGTCATATTACTCCACTGCTTAAGACCTTTTACTTGCTTTCCTTCACATTTCCAATAACATGAAAAATTTAAACAGACTTCAAAGCCCTACATTATCTGGTCCCTACCTGTCATTTCCATCTCATCTCATGCTAAAGTCCAGCTCTCATTCCAGTCTTTAGCCACACTGAACTTTCAGTTACTTGAGAATGTCTTGCATCTTCATAGAGAATGTTCTTTCTTCCTAGAACATTCTTCCACCCACCCTCTGCATGGCTGGCTCCTTGGAGAAAGCTTTCTTTTCAACTAAGCTAAACAACCAAATTGAAGTATGTAATTCCAGTTTTTTTCTTTTGAGTATCCATGTTTCTTCTGTAGAATTTATCAATATTTGTAATTATGTATCTGTTTGACCGGTTAATTATGTAATATCTCTCCACTAAAGACTGCATGAGAGCTAGGGAAAATTCATTTATTCTATTGTAACAATGTAATTCCTAGTTTAGAAACTGGCACATAGGAAGCAAATAAATAAATATTTCTTCATTAAATTAATGATAAATAGAAAATTTGATGCTAAAATTATAGTTTTATTTAAACTGGGAAAATAAGACAAAATGGGCCAGCAAAAAGGAAGAACCTATTTCACTCAGAATCATAAACTACAACTCTAGGAGGTTTTTGAAAGAAACACATTAGATGGTATCAGTATAACATATTTCTTGGTACCTTTGATTTACAAAAAGAAACATAATTTAAGGCTTTTAAAAATGTTTTCTCCCACTCGCTTCAACAGTGCATATACTAAAATAGGATACAGAGGAGATTGGCATGGCCCCTGCACAAGGATGATATGCAAATTTGTGAAGTGTTCCATATTTCTGTCACTTGCAAGAAAATAGATGGAACTAGAGACCATTATGTTAAGTAAAATAAGCCAACTCAGAACATCAAGGGTCATATACTTTTTCTCATATATAGAAGCTAAAGGAGACAAAGGATAAGAAAGTTCAGGGACATCTCATGAAAATCAAAGGGAAATCAGTAAAGGAAAGGAACCGGGGGTAGGAAGTGGGAAGGGATAGGGGAAGTGCTGGAGAATGATATTGGCCTGATTATATTGTTATATTGTGTGTACATACAAATATGTAACAACAAATCCCATCATTATATACAACTATTACACAAAATAAAATGTGGAAAGAGAAAAAAATGTTTTCTCTTCAATCTAGTTATTATTAATTGAGAATAATTTTGTTTTTCTATACAGATGCTCAGAAACAAATATAATTTCATATATTATAAATCATTTTTTAAAAGATACAGCACTGAGGTTATAGCTTAGCAGTAGAACACTTGCCTAGCATGAGCAAGGCCCTGATTTAGATCCCCAGCATCACAGAAAGAAAGAAAGAAAGAGATGAGAGAGAAAAAGAAAGAGAAAGAAGGAAGGAAGGAAAGAAAGAGGTATATATTTGGTTCCATATACATTGTAGTATAGCACTAAGGATAGGCAATTGAGATTCATTTGTCTCCTTTGCTTTTAAATTAATTTGCCAAACGATAAGATTATGATGTTACATTAATAGACGTACAAACTGAGGTAATCATCCAAGGAAATAGAATTTTGAAATTACTTTTAAAAATCCTCTTTAGATCAAAGAGTAGAAATGTGAAATGTCTTTGTTTTAACCTGACATCTACAAAAGGAAAATCCAGAAGTAGTGCTAACCTTCTTCTTAGCAGTATTTGAGGCCATGTGCCAAAAAAAGCAATTCAATCCTTGTTGCATACATGTTCATAAGGGAAGAAAAGGAAACATTAGAAGAAATCCTTCATCCATGAAAACCATGCCCACTAACTTTCCTTAGGAGCTTCGAGAAGACTGTCAAGGACTCTGTCTGGCAGGGTTGTGTTCAAAATAATCCAGGAACTCAGCAGAATAGTAACAGCTGCCACAACACAAATCCTTTTATCATTGTGCTAACACAGGTCCAAAATGGCACATGATTTAACTTGTAGGGAAACACAGTAAGTTCTATTTAACTACTTTGTGTCTTACAGTTTGGTACATTTATCTGGGTTTTTTAAAGCCATATGCCAGTACCATACTGCTTTAGTCACCATATTATAGTTTTGAACCAGATTTTATTGTTACAGCAAATCCTCCTCATTAGTCTTCTTTATCAGAAAATATTTGTTCCTGGCTATGGTATTCTTCAGGATAAAATTTAAAATTACTTCATCAAGTTACAAAATAGTTGGGATTTTCCCTTCTTTCTCCTCCTCCTCCTCCTCCTCCTCCTCCTCCTCCTCCCTCCTCCTCCTCCTCCTCCTCCTCCTCCTCCTCCTCCTCCTCCTCCTCCTCCTCGGAATGAAACCATTACTGAACTATACCCTACACTCCCAGCCCCTATCTTTGTGATTTATTTTTATTAGAACTGCTTCAAAGGAATTAACAATATGAAAATTTTTATCTTATTCATTTTTTGGTGTTATAGCAAATGGGCTCTCTGCAGTGTTTTCTTTTTTTTTAATTTTTATTGTTGGTTGTTTAAAACATTACATAGTTCTTGATATATCATATTTCACACTTTGATTCAAGTGGGTTATGAACTCCCATTTTTACCCCGTATACAGATTGCAGAATCACATTGGTTACACATCCATTGATTTACCTATTGCCATACCAGTGTCTGTTGTATTCTGCTGCCTTTCCTATCCTCTACTATCCCCCCTCCCCTCCCCTCTTCTCTCTCTACCCCATCTACTGTAATTCATTTCTCCCCCTTGATTTTATTTTCCCCTTTCCCCTCACTTCCTCTTGTATGTAATTTTGTAACTGATTACTGAAATGTTTAGGAAAGCTGGTACACTTTTAAACTCGCATTTTAAATGCACTTCATTTAGACTCCCCTGGGTTAGGAAAATATCTCTCTCATTTGTAGATGTTAATTGTATCTCTTGATTTCCAGTATTTCTGTTTCCTGCTTTATTAAACTGTCTAAGGAATAAAAATATTAATTACAATGGTGGTAGTAGATCTTTTTTATTTTGCTCTTGATTTTAATGGGAATACATCTTTAGTGTTTTACCACTGCCTATGATGGGAGCTGATTGATTTAGGACAGATACTTTCTAGCCCAGTAAGGAAAAAAAAGAATATATGGCTTCTTTGTGAATTGACATGTCAACCTTGCTCTTCTAAACTTCTCCATATTGTTCCAAATTTAGAACATGTGCCACACAAGAGAGGACTACATTATTCTTTAACTAAAACTGGCCTGTCATATTTAAATGTCTTTTAAAACATTTTGAGGGGAAAGGTCAAAGCATGTTTTCAAAGCAATCTGCATTAAAGTAGGGCTTATAGAAGTCTATAGCAGGTTGTAAAATATTCAACCTGAAACAGTATGTTAATGAAAGCTTTTTCTATGGATATGAGCCATTCATCTAGAAGAAGTGAAGTTAAGTGAATGAGATGGTAACTTGGCTGCCAGAAGAAGCTTTTCACTGATTTGAGGTCAGGCATTTAAGAAGAAAATAAATGGAAGAAGGACAGAACCAAAAAGCTTTTTCCCCTCTGAAGATAGAAGACAAGTGGGCAAAGAACTGCCCCTTGTCTCCAAATCTAATTAGCAGCACTGAGAAAGGAAGTTGTTTCCAGAAAGAGGAGAAGAGAATACTTAACAGCTTTTGAAACCTGTAGAAAAGGAGAGGGAGGAAAAACTTGACCACTAAAAAATTTTTGGTAGGGTAATGTCATTGAAGAAAACTGCCAGCCTTTGTCAGGATGCTGTGAAAATAAGAAAACCAGACCTTTTCAGGGCCTGGAAACACTGTGGCTGAAAATGGTAAATGGTTTTCTTGAGCACCAGAAGAAATACAAAGCGTTATTTAGGGTGATTAACTCTAGTTGATGAATAAAGAGACCAGCCTAAGTCATGGTAATATTTCTTTTTGTTTTCTGCATATTACATATCTAAGCGAAAATGCAGTTGATATAATGTATGTTCTGCTTTTTTTCTTTCTCATTTATTCATTCTAATTTAAGATATTGCATTTCCACAACACCTTTTGGCATTTTGAAGCATTTTCCTTCTCTCGCTTTATATGAAACATTACTGCTTATAAAATAAACTAGAATTTTAAAATGTTTAAATATAAGTTTAGGGTCATTTATTAAAACAGGCTACCCTTTTGTACTATTTGAATTATTTATTATATGGGTATTACTTCCTCAACAAAAATCTGGTTTATTAAAATAGTTTATAAATAATATATATTCACCATGACAAACTCAAAAATGGAAAAGTGGATAAAGTAAGATTTGAAAATATACTAGTCCCCCCTTATTTGCAGGAGACACATTTCTAGACCCCCAATGAATGCCTGAATGCAGAAATAGCACAAAACCCTAATTATACTATGTTTTTCCCCCTTCTCATCCTTACTGTAGATGTTAGCAAACTTAGCATGAAGGGTTTTTTTTTCCCCTAAATTGAGAACATCTACCTTTTCACTTACAGGAAGCACATCTAAGGCTTCTTTTTGGCATATTCAAGTCACCAATATCAGTGCTCTTGCACATTGGGGCCACTATTGTGTAAAATAAGGTTCCTTGATCCCAAGTGCAACAATATCATGACAATGGATCTGATACAGCTGCTGAGTGCTAACAGATAGGTTGTGTAGAACAGTGTGGACATACATAATGTCCTTCCTGGCCAGGAAGGACCAGTGTGGTGCAAGAGTTCATAGCACTACTCAGAACAGTGTGCAATTTCAAATTGATGGATTATTTCTGGAATTTTCCATGTAATATTTTTGAACCACATTTTTTGAACCACATAAGGCAAATCAATGGATAAGGTTGGCACAACTGTAGCTGTCACATCTAACCCTATTACCCCCAGGTAGCTACTCTTAGGGGTAATTATTTCCTTTGTATTTCTATTCATAAGTAAATATGCAAAGTTTTTTAATGTGATCATATCACATTACAATGATTTTCTACAATTCACTTTTTCCCACCACATAATTGATATCTTTCCACATCTACGCATCTGGCTTATTAATACTAACATTTTTGTAGAAAAGTCAGAACCTGAGTTCCTACTTTTTTTCTATTGTAAATTGGCCCTTTCTGGGTAAACATCACAATTGTACCATCCATCTTGTGGCAGCTATTGGAATTGCTGGCTAACATCTTAAAATAGGGATTCTCAAATTTTAGCATACATCAGGGATGTACCACAAAATTATCTTCTGCTCAGTCCTTGGGGGGAAAGGGTGATTGATAAGTTTCTTGAGAGCTGAGCATCGAAAATGAGAGATCATATTCTTCTGAGCATTGTTCCATCTTCCAATCACCCACTACAAATCACATTAACTATTCACTAACACAATACCATTGTCCTCATAGCAGAACAACAAGAGAACATATAGATCCTTGTCCCAGGTCAGCTTGGATCTGCAGGTCTCAAGGTATTGCATACACTCAAAATTACCTGGAAGGATTGATAAAACAGAGATTGCTGGGCTCTGCAACCAGAGTTTCTGATTCTCAGATTGGAGCCTGAGAATTTGCATTCCCGGGTGATAAAGCTTCTTCTCCTGATCCCAGGACCACACTTAGAGAAACATATTCTCAAAGGAAATAATCAACCTCTGCATCCATTTTTAAAAGTATTTGACTTTTTAAGATAAAAAAAATCACATAACAGAAAAGATCAAAAAAGGATACTCAAACTAGAATACCCATGTAGTTTCCTTAACCTCTAGCTGTCGAAACTTAACTTCAGTAAGAATGTTGAAGCCCTCATCTCTATCCACTGGATTGAAAACACAGCTTTTCTTTTTCCAAGATTGTTATATTTTGGTTTGAAGTTTTTGTCACCACAAAATGCATATTGAAGTTCACTCTCCAAGGAAGCACTATTAGTAGGTATGGCTTTTGGGAAAAGATGGAGTCATGAGGATGGGACACTGAAGGTGATTTTGATGAGAACTCAGGAGAAGATATATAAGGAAAACTGCATTCTTCTTAGAGATTACTTAAGAGGTCATGACAGTGAAGATTATTCTGATGAGGTCTCAGAGGGAAATGTAGAACAAGATATTAGAAACTGGAAAAAGGGCCATTCATGTTATGAAATAGCAAAGAACTTGGATACATTTTGTGCATGTCCTAGGATTTTGTAGAAGAGAGAATTTAAGAAGGATGAACTAGGATATGTTTTAGGAAAAAAATCCACAAAGTATCCAGAATGCTGTGTGGCTTCACTTAACTACTTGTAGTAAAATACAAGAAAATAGAAATGATTTAAAGATGGATTTACAATTAAAAGAGAAGCAGAATGTAAAGATCTGGAAAACTCTGAGGCTGGCCACATAAAGAATAAATAAGCATGGGCTGGGGTTGTGGCTCAGTGGTAGAGTGCTTGCCGGGCACGTGTGAGACACTGGGTTAGATCCTCAGCACCACATAAAAAAAATAAAGATGTGTACACCTACAATTATTTTTTTTTAATTTTTAAAAGAATAAATGAGGGCTGGGGCTATAGCTCAGTGGTAAAGTACTTGCTTCACATGTGTGAGGCACTGGGTTCAATTCTTAGCACCACATAAAAATAAATAAAGATACTCTGTGTTCTTCTACAAATAAAAAAAAACATATTTTAGAAAATAAGAATGCCCAAGAGAGAAAACAAAAGGTATAACAAGTTATCATTTGGTAAGGAGATTAAATCAATAAAAGGAAACTATGTCCTATTCATCAAGACCATAGGATAGTGATGCCAAAAGCATTTTAGAGATTGTTGGGGCGACCATGCCAGTCACAGGTCCAGGGTAGTAGGGCCTTCAGAACAGAATTGTCTGAAGAGAGAGGCCTAGAACACTCATGGGAACTAGGAGCTCACTCTCCAGTGTTGCCTCGGGTCTCTGCTCCCTACATTTTATTGCAGTGCTCCCCAGCTGTGGCTCAGATGGGCCCAGGTTGCAGCTTGAGCTACTGCTCTACAGGGCACAGGCTGTAAACTTGGGTGGTGTGCTTGTGATACTAACTCAACAGAAATGCAGAACAAAAGAAATATGAAAGAAAGACTCTTTATCTACATTTCAAAGGATGCTTCATAGAGCCACAGGGCCCAGGTAGAGAACTGCCACAGGAGTGGCGTTGCCAGAGATCCTCCCTAGGGCCATTCCCAGCAGAACTGTGAAGATGGGACCACTGCAGAGAGTCCTCACTAGGGCAATGCTTAATGGAGTTGTGGAAGCAGGGCTTCCCCCAAACCCCAGAACTGTATGTCACCCAGCATGTAACACAGCCTGGGAAAGCTATAGGCATGTAACTTCAGTTCCCCAGAGCTGAAATCAGAGCTGTGTCTCTAAAGCCATGAGGGTAGAACTGCCTGAGGCCTTGGGGACTCAACTCCCACCCCAGAGTGTCTGGATGGCAGACATGGAGTCAAAAAGATAATTCTCAAGCTGCAAGATTTAATGATGTTTTCCCTGTTAGGTTTTGGACTTGCTTGAGGCCTGTAACTCTTTTCTTCTGTTTCTCCCTTTTGAAATAGAAATGTCTATCCTATGACTGTCCCATCACTGTGTTTTGGAATTACATGAACTGTTGGACTTCACAGGCTTATAGCTGGAGGTAAATTGGCCTCCGGATGAATCATGCCTTGAGTTTCACTCATATCTGATTGAGATAAGTCTCTGGACTTAGGTTTTAAAGTTGGTTCTGGAATATTTTAAGACTTGGGGGTATTGTGATGAAATGAGTGTATTTTGTAAGAGAAAAACATGAATGGAGGAGCAAAGGTGGAATGCTGTGGTCTGAATGTGTCCTCTGCAAAATTTATATATTAATAATGTTATAGTGTAGAGAGATGAGGCCTTTAAAAGATGATTAGGCCATAAGGGTTCCTCACCTGAATGGTATTATATACCCTCAAAACAGGGCTTGATAGAGGCCATCAGGCTTTTTTTTTTTTTTTTTTTTTTTTTTTTTGCCTTTCTGCCTTCTGTCAGGTAGGGACACAATGTTCTTCCCCTCCAGAGTTCAGTGTTCAAAGCATCATCTTGGAATCAGAGGGCAGCTCACATCAGATCCCAGGGCCTGCTAGAAATATAAGAGATTTTATTATTTATGAATTTCCTAGACTGAGGTGTTTTGCTCTAGCAGCATAAACAGACTTATACATAGGTTTTCTTATCTTCAACTTAACTAGGTACCTTATTAATAATGGATCAGGTAGGATCTAAGAGCCATTGCTTTTTTAAAGCCTACCATAACCTTAGAGTAAAAAATGAGTGCCTATGAATCGTTCATTAGCATATTTCTGTTCAGACTAAATAGAAGCTACTGGCAGAAATTGAATATTTCATTGGAAGCCCTTCTTTATTCCCAGCATCAGCCCAGGTTCTTTTTGTACACAAGTGATTCTTATTGTCCAACAATCATCTAAAAAGCATAATAAATGGATAAAGAGCATGGGAATCCAGACTCAGCTCCACATTTCCTATGTGCAGCTTTACCTTCAACTTTCTTATTTATAATATAGTTACAATATTAACACTTAATTGAAAGGTTATCAGGATTCAACAGGACAAATCATATAAATCAGTTTAGTACCTGGTACATAATAAATGTCCATAACTAGATGTTACACTAATACTGCTAATTTATAGTAAATAATTGGAAAACAGAATTGGGTTACTGGATAAATCTGTTTCTTTGAGGAGAAATGTGACTAACAGTGAGCCATTAAATTTTTTTTAGGTTGGGTGTTACATGACCAAATTTGCTTATTGAGTGATTTGTGCGATTATTGTATGACAAGTGAACTATAGGTACACATAGATAGAAATGAGAGACTAGTCAAGGAATTATGGCAGTAATTGAGGTCAGAGATCATGGTGGTTTGGATTAGAATAAAGGCAGTAACAGCAAATATGAGATTAATATATATTTTAGTCAGATTTCCAAAAAATGTTTGAAATAATCAACTTACAAAGAGAAAAGGTTTATTTTGGTTAACAGTTTTGGAGGCTCCAGCCCATAATTAGTTGGCTGTCTTTCTTTGGCCCAGGAGCACATCATGATGGAAGCATGTGGTGGAGCAAAACCCTTCACCTCATGACCTGGAAGCCAAGAGAAAGAGGAACTGGCTGACACCAGTAACCCCTTTCAGGGAATACCCTAGAGACCTAAAGACCTCCCACTAGGCCCCACTCTTAAAGTTTCTACAAATTCCCAAATAGCACCACTACATGAGTTGGGGAGGAGGACATTCAGAACCTAAACTATAAAAATTAGAGACATTTTCATAATAAAAACAGAATCGGTGATGGATTGGATATTAGAAAGATGGAAAATCTGAAGATAACTGCTAATTTTCTATCATGGGTAACTAAGGCAATGGTAATATCATTAATGGACATGAAAAAAGAATCAAAGTTTTGTGGGAGTACAAACGGAAGCAAAATAATGGGAGTTAAGGAATGTCTGGTATGGGCCCAAGTACTCCTGCAGGTCATTAGCCAGTAAAGTCATATTGCAAATCTTGATCATGCTCTGATCCTGGGCCTTTTTTTATAGCTAGTCACATAAACAATGAAATAAAGTAGGTCAAGGTATGACTTCCATATAACCATCATGCAACAGTCTGCTCCCTGTGATGACAGACACACTGTGTTGTTTACTGCTTGCACCAAAAGGTACACAGGGTTCCTCAGGTTGCAGTACAACTTAGTCTATGTTGGGCTATCAACAAGGCCCATTGTGGTGTCACTTAGGATTTAGAGCAAGGAAACAACATGTGAATGTTCCTTCTGCTTACAGTGCTGTGAGTAATTGTCTTTCTCTGATACAGAGGTCAGAAAACTTCCTGGAAAGGGGAAGATAGCAAATATTTTTAGCTTTACAAGCCAACTGAAACAATTGCTCAATTCTGTCACTGTAGCACGAAAGCAGTCACAAACAATACATAAACGAGTGTGGATGTGTTACATTAAAACTTTACTATGGACAAAGAAAGTTCCCTGTAGTATAATTTTCATCTGACGTGAAATTCTATTCTTCTTTTGACTGTTTTAACTTTAAAAAATGTGAAAACTGTTCCTAACACACTAAAACCAGTTGCTGGGCTGGATTTTGCTAGAGAGTATATTTTACCAAATCCATCTCTTGAAAACTGACTCAAGTTGTCTACTTTTGACACCTATGAAACTGTGCTAAGCAAAGCTGCTTGCTTGATTAGTCATCTCTTTGGGGCTTCTGTTATTCCCTTGTATTCTCTGTGAGATTTAGAATCATTTCTTAACAATGGTCACTTTAAACATGTTTAATTTGAAGGCTGGCATGATGGCACACACCAGTGATCTCAGCTACTCTGGAGGCTGACATAGGAGGATGGCAAGTTTGAGGCCAGCCTCAGAACTTAGCAGGACCCTGTCTCAAAATGAAAAATAAAAAGGATGAGGGATATCACTCAGTGATAGAGCATCCCTAGATTCAATCAGCATTATTTAACTAAATAAATAAATGTTTAATTTGAGGTAGTCATAGAACTATACCTCATTGACTTGCAGATATGCATGCTTTCCCTTAGGAAAGAAACCAGAGGCAAATATATATATTTGAAATACATTAGTCCAGGGGTGATATTTAAAACTAAGAGAATGGCTAAGTTTGTTCAAGGATTATAAATAATAAGAAAAGAACCAGGGAAATGATGTGAAATCCTGGTAAACTAGTATATTTAGAGTGGTAGTTCTCAACTAGGAATGATTTTGCTTCCTAGGGGACATTTGGCAATATCTAGAGACATTTTTGATTGTCACAACTGGCAGAAGTTGCTACTGGCATCTAGTAAGTAGAAGCTATGAATGTTCCTAAACATCATACAATGCACAAGATGGTTCCCTACAACAACAATGAAACACTTCCCTCTCAAAATATCAATTGTTCAGAAGCTAAGAAACTCTAATTTAGAGAAAAGAAAGAAAAAGATTAGAAAGAAAACAAGATCCACATAGCATACATACCCAGTGCTTAGATCTTGGATTGTAATATCATTCCCAATAAAAGGAAATAGCAATCCTTAAAGAAATGGATGCTTCTAGGACAAGTGAGCTTGGTGATCATGTGGTGCCAGGAAATAAGATAGTACTCTCATGCATGCATGTGACAGTACACATGTGTGCATGCACACGTGCTCTCACACAAGTATGGGATATGTCAAAGGAATAAAGGAGCCAACTGATAGAGCTCCCAATGGTTAAAGTTAAAACAATTCAAGTAATAAAAATAAATATTTTGTATTGGATTGTAACATTATTAGTCTGTTTTTCATCACTATAATAAAATAGCTAAGACCAGCTAACATTAAAAAGAAAACAAGTCTGTATAATTCATAATTTGGGAGACCAAAAGTCCAAATAGCATTGCACAGACTGTGGCAAGTATCTCTCTTGGCTGTGCCAGCTCTTAGTGGGTGGCATTATTACAAGACTCAGGCTTTTATAACAATCCTCTTGAAACAAATACCAAGAGTCACTATGATAATTACATTAATCCTTTCTGAGGGGCAGGCAGCATGCTCAATGACCACCCCCTTCTTGATCCCAAATCTTAAAGATTCCAAATCATCTCCCAACATCACCACACTGAGGACAAAGCTTCCAACAAATAAAACTTTGGGATACATACTTAAATCATATTAAATTCACAGAATAACACAAGCATAAACTATATATCCATGAGTCCAAATTGATGTAAATGAATACTTGAAAAAAATAAATAAATGAGAGAGCAGAGCCAAATATGCAATCAAAAGGAATTTCAAATGCATTATGTAGCTAGCCCTCTAAAAAGTAGGTAGAGTACCACTACCCAATCCATACATATGACATGGACTATACAGAATAACTTCCTTCTAAAGAGAACATTGTGGAAAGGGGAAAAAAATTCACTACTAGAACCAGGTAATCAAAGTCAACATCAACTGATAAATCATGTCAAAGCATGTTGACACTAAGTACCCTTGATATAAAGTGAAGAGAATGTCAATTTATATCTGTCATTTTCCTTCCCCAAACCCAGAAATCCAGTCTATTCGTGAGAAAAACACCAGACATATCTATAAAATACATAATCAGTAACACTTTCTTTTTTATTATTATTTTTATTTGTTCTACTTAGTTGTACATGACAAATGCAGAATGCATTTCAATTCATTGTACACAAATGGAGAGCAACATTTCAATTATCTGGTTGTACACAATATAGAGATGCACCATTCGTGCAATCATACATGTACCTAGGATAATGATGTCCATCTCATTCCAGCATCTTTCCTATTCTCATAACTCCTCCCCACCCTCCCCTTTGCCCCATCTAAAGTTCCTCCATTCTTCCCATGCCCCCATAATAGACCAATATCCACTAATCAGAGGAAACATTTGGCCTTTAGTTTTTTGGGATTGGTTACTTCGCTTAGCATGATATTCTCCAACTCCATCCATTTACCTGAAAATGCCATAATTGTATTCTCTTTATGTGGACTAATATATATATATATATATCACAGTTTCTTATCCATTCATCTATCGATGGGCATCTAGGTTGGTTCCACAGTTTAGCTCTTGTGAATTCAACTGCTATAAACAATGGTGTGGCTCTGTCACCATAATATATTGATTTTAAGGCCTTTGGGTATACACAAATGAGTGGGATAGCTGGATCAAATGGTAGTTCCATTCCAAGTTTTCTGAGGAATTGCCACACTGCTTTCCAACATGGTTGCACCAATTTGCAGTACCACCATCAATGTATGAGTGTACCTTTTCTCCCACATCCACTCTAACACCTATTATTGCTTGTATTCTTGATAACTGCCCATTCTGACTGGGGTGAGATGAAATCTTAGAATAGTTTTGATTTGCATTTCCCTAATTACTAAAGATGTTGGATATTTTTTCATAAGTTTATCGATCACTTGTATATCTTCTTCTGAGAAGTGCCTGTTCAGTTCCCTAGACCATTTATTGATTGGGTTATTCAGGTTTTTTGGTATTAAGTTTTTAAGTTCTTTATATATCCTGGAGATAAGTGCTCTATTTGATGTTCATGTGGTAAAAATTTGCTCCCATACTGTAGGCTCTCTCTTTACCTCAATGATTATTTCTTTCGCTGAGAAGAAGCTTTTTATCTGAATCCATCTCATCTATTGATTATTGATTTTATTTTTTGTGCTTTAGGAGTCTTGTTAAGGAAGTCAGAGCCTAATATGACAGGATGAAGATTTGGTCCTACTTCTTTTTTCTAGTAGGCTCAGGGTCTCTGATTTAATTCCTAGGTCCTTGATCCACTTTGAGTTGAATTTTGTGCCTGGAGAGAGATAGACGTTCAATTTCATTTTGCTACATATGGATTTCCAGTTTTCCCAGCACCATTTGTTGAAAAGGCTATCCTTTCTCCAATGTATGTTTTTGGTGCCTTTGTCTAGTATGAAATAACTGTATTTATGTGGGTTGGTATCCATGTCTTCTATTCTGTATCATTGGTCTACATGTCTATTTTCCAATACCATGCTGGTTTTGTTACTATTGCTCTGTAGTGAAGTTTAACGTCTGGTATTGTGATGCCTCCTGCTTCACTTTTCTTGCTGAGGATTGCTTTGGCTATTCTGGGTCTCTGTGAATTTCATAATTGATTTTTCTAGTTCTATGAAGAATGTCATTAGGATTTTAACAGGAATTGCATTAAATGTGTATAACAGTTTTGGTTGTATTTGACAATATTAACTCTGCCTATCCAAGAGCATGGGAGATCTTTCCATCTTCTAAGGTCTTCTTGAATTTCCTTCTTTAGTGTTCTGTAGCTTTCATTGCAGAGTTCTTTCACCTTTTTTTGTTAGATTGATTTCCAAGTATTTTATATTTTTTTGAGGCTATTTTAAATTGGGTAGCTTTCCTAATATCTCTTTCAGTGGATTTTTCACTTATGGATAGAAATGCATTTGATTTATGAATATTGATTTTACATCCTGCTACTTTGCTGAATTCATTTATTAGTTCTAAAAGTTTTCTGGTGAAATTTTTTGAATCTTCTAAATATAGAATCATGTCATTGGGCATATAGTGATCATGTAAGTTCTTCTTTTCCTGTGCATATCCCTTTAATTTCTTTTGTCTATCTGATTGCACTGGATAGAATTTCAAGGACTCTGTTGAACAGAAATGTTGAAAAAGAACATCCGTCTTCTTCCAGTTTTTAGAGGGAATGTTTCCAATTTTTCTCCATTTAGAATGATGTTGGTCTTGGGCTTAGCATAGGTAGCTTTTACAATGTTCAGATATGATCCTACTATTCCTAGGTTTTCTAGTGTTTTGAACATGAAGAGATTCTGTACATTATGGAATGTTTTTTCAGCATCTATTGAGATAATCATATGATTCTTATCTTTAAGTCTATTGATGTGATGATGACATTTATTGATTCCATATGTTGAACCAACCTTGCATACCTTGGATGAACCCCACTTGATCATGGCGCACTATCTTTTAAATATGTTTCCCTATGAAATTAGCCAGGATTTTATTGAGAATTTTTGCACCTATGTTCATCAGAAATATTGGTCTGAAGTTTTCTGTCTTTGATGTGTCTTTGTCTGGTTTTGGAATCAGGGTGATGCTAGCCTCATAGAAAGAGTTTGGAAGGGTTCTCTCCTTTTCTATTTCATGGAATAATTTGAGGAGTATTGATATTAGTTCTTCTTAAAACGTCTTGTAAAACTGGGCTGAGAATCTGTCTGGTCCTGGGCTTTTCTTTCAATGGCACCTTCTAATTTCTTGCTTGAAATTGATATGTTTAAATTGTGTATGTCCTCCTGACTCAGTTGATGTATGTTTCTAAGATTTTGTCAGTGTCATTGAGATTTTCTATTTTATTGGAGTATAAATTTTCAAAATAGTTTCTAATTATCATCTGTATTTCCTTTTTCATCACAAATGTTAGTAATTTGAATTTTCTCTCTCCTTCTCTTCATTATCATGACTATGGGTTTATCAATTCTATTTATTTTTTTCAAATAACCAACTTTTCATTTTGTTAATTTTTTGAATTGTTTCTTTTGTTTCAATTTCATTGATTTCAGCTCTGATTTTAATTATTTCCTGTCTTCTACAACTTTTGGTGTTGATTTGTTCTTCTTTTTCTATGGCTTTGAGGTGTAATGTTAGGTCTTTTATTTGTTGACTTTTAATTCTTTTAATGAATGAGCTCAATGCAATGAACTTTCCTCTTAGCACTGCTTTCATGGTGTCCTAGAGATTTTGATGCATTTTATTGGAGTTCTCCTTTACCTCTAAGAATTGTTTTTATCTCCTCCATGATGTCTTCTGCTATCCATTGCTCATTCAATGTCATATTAATCTCCAGATATTGGAGTAACTTCTATTTTTTAATTTTATCATTGATTTTTAGCTTCATTCCATATTATCTGATAGAATACAGGTTAGTATCTCTATTTTTTTGTATTTGCTGAGAGTTGCTTTGTGGCATAATATATGGTCTATTTTAGAGAAGGATCCATGTGCTGCTGAGAAGAAGGTATATCCACGCGGTGATTGATGACATACTCTATATATGTCTGTTAAGTTTAAATCATTGATTATATTATTGAGTTCTATAGTTTCTTTATTTAGTTTTTGTTTGGAAGATCTATGCAGTGGTGAAAACGGTGTGTAAAAGTCACCCAGTATTATTGTGTTGTGATCTATTTGCTTCTTGAAACTGAGAAGGATTTGTTTGATATACATAGTTTGGGGCATAGATATTTATGATAGTTAGGTCTTATTGATTTGTGGTTCCCTTAAGCAGTATGAAATGTCCTACTTTATCTCTTCTCACTAACTTCTATCATTTTTCTCCCCTAAGCCCAGAACCCCAGTCTATTCATGAGGAAAACATCAGATAAATATTAATAGAGGTATATTCTACAAAATGCATGACCAGTAACAATTTCAAGGCCATCAAAAATAAGGTAAGTTCTGAGAATCTGTTACAGCCAAGTGGAAGCTAAGAATATAGGACAACTAGTCAGGTGTGGTGGTGCACACCAATAATCCCAGTGACTCTGGAGGCTTAGGCAGAAGGATCATGTGTTCAAAGCCAGCCTCAGCAATTTAGTGAGGCACTTAGCAACTCAGTGAGACCCTGTTTCTAAATTAAAAACAAAAAAGGGCTGGGGACAACTAATTGTGATATAGTATCCTATGTATCCTAGATGGGATTCTGGGTTTCTAGGTCCAAACAAACAAACAAAGAACCACATTAGATAAAACCAAAGGAAATTTGAAGAAAACATGCATTTCAGTTAGTTATAATGTACCAATATCGTTTTATTAATTATAACAAATGTGCGATGCTGATATAAGATTCTTTTTTTTATCCCAGGGGTGCTTAACCACTGAGCAAGATCTACAGCCCTTTTTAATATTTTATTTTGAGACAGAGTCTTAGTAAGTTGCTTAGGGCCTCCCTAAGTTGCTGAGAATGGCTTTGAACTCACAATTTCCTGCCTCAACCTCCTGAGCTGCTGGAATTACAGGTGTGTGCCATTGCACCTGGCCTGGTATAAGATGTTAGTAGAGAGAACTGAGTATAGGTTATATGGGTACTCTATGTACTATCTTCACATTTTTAAACTTTATTTTATTTATTTTTATGTGGTGCTGAGGATCGAACCCAGCACCTCACACATGCGAGGCAAGCACTCCACCACTGAGCCACAGCCCCAGCCTCTCGTCACAATTGTTCTGTAAACCTAAAACTATTCTAAAATAATTTTTAAAGTTTGTTTTTAAAAATAATGTTCAGGAATGACAAAAGAGGTAGGATAAAAGTAATAGAAATACGGATACTAAGGAAGAAGAGGACTTCAAGGGAGAGGGATGAGTGAACTATGTTAGTTGAAGACAAATAAAATAAGACTAAAAATATCTCATGGAGTTGGTATTGAAGATCGTTGTGTGAATGACTGGTGTAGACTATTCTTTTGAGAAATTTGATTATAATTAAAAAGAAAGATATGGGACTATAATTTAAAAAATAGAAATTGGTTATAAATAGATTTTCTCTTTTTATGGGTCAGAGAAAACCAGGACCATGGAGAATATATAAGTAAATGGGAAAGGTTGTACACAAATGAATTTTTATTTCTTTCCAAATATAGACAGTTGGCCAGATTAGGTCCACAGGACATAGATAGACTACTATCCTAGAGGAAAGAACCTCTGTGAATCCAGCATGATTTATAGTTTTAACTATATGAATTAAGGTAAGTTGCTTAACTTTCTGTGCTTCAGTTTTCACATCTGTCAAATGGAAGTAAACCTTGTCCTCTTTGATTAATACTATGAGGGTCAAACAACAAGCAACTGTGTATAGTTGAATGTCATTGGAAAAGTTAACAGAAACATGAATTTGAGTTAATATTATTTAGCAGCAGCAATTATACTTAGAATCTTCTCATGGAGAATATTACTCTTTAATTTTTTAAAAATAGACTATATTAAGAGTAGTTTCAGGGTCACAGAAAAATCCAGTAAAAAGCCCATAAATTTTCCCCTTCCTGCCCTCTAGATCTATAGCTTTTCCCATTATCAGTATTCCCCCACCAGAGTTGTACAGTAGTTAGAATCAATGCATCAACACTGGCACATCATTATCACCCAAAGTCCATGGTTGACATTAATGGTGTGTATTCTATGGGATTTGGGCAAATGTATAATGACACATGTATTCATCATTATGGAATCAAACAAAACATTGACTTCTGTAGAAATCCTCAGTGTTCTACCTAATCATCCTTCTTTCCTCCCAACCTGTGGCATCCATTAGACTTTTAACTGTCCCCATAGCTGTACCTTTTACAGAATGTGATATAGTGGAAATCATTCGATTAGAATATATTATACAGTATATATTCTTTTCAGATTGGTTTGTATCATTTGCAGTGTGCATTTAAGTTTTCATCATGTCTTTTCACGGCTTGATGCCTCATTTTGGGGGGGAATAGTGAGGCTTGAACTCAGGGGTACTTGACCACTGAGCCACATCCCCAGCTATATTTTGTATTTTATTTAGAGACTGGGTCTCACTGAGTTGCTTAGCACCACACTTGTTTTTGCTGAGACTGGCTTTGAACTCATGATCCTCCTGTCTCAGCCTCCCCAACCATTGGAATGACAGCTGTGCATCACCATGCCTGACAATGCCTCATTTACTTTTAGCACTGAAAAATATTCCATTGTCTGGACATACCACAGTTTAGCTATTGACCTACTAAAGGACATCTAGATTGCTCCCAAGTCTGAGCAATTATAAATAAATCTTCTACAAACATTCATGTATAAGTTTTTGGGTGAACATAAGTTTTCAGCATTATTATTATTATTATTATTATTATTTACCAGGTATTGCACTCAGGAGTGCTTAACCACTGAGCAACATCCTCAGCCCTTTATATCTTTGTTTTGAGATGGTCTTGCTAAATTGCTGTTATGGTTTGGATGTGAGGTGTCCCTTAAAAGCTCACATGTAAGACAATGCAAGAAGGTTCAGAGGAGAAATGGTTGGGTTGTGAGAGTCTTAACCCAATCAGTGAATTAATTCCCTGTTAGGGATTAACTGAATGGTAAGTGATAGGGTATGGCTGGAGGAGGTAAGAATTGGGGGCATGGTTTTTCAGTATATATTTGTATCTGGCAAATGGAGACCTCTCTCTCTGCTGCCTGATCACCATGCGAGCAGCTTCTCTCCACCACACTCTTCTGCCATGATGTTCAGCTTCACCTCCTGCCCTGAGGAATGGAGCCTGCTGTCTGTAAGTTCAGACCTATGAAACCATAAGACTCCAAATAAACTTTTTCTCCTCTATGATTGTTCTGGTCAGATCTTTTAGTCACAGCAATGAAAAAACTGACTAAAACAGTTGCTTAGTGTTGCTGAGGCTGGCTTTGATCTTGTGATCTTCCTGCCTCAGCCTCCTAAGCACTGGGATTACAGGTATGCACCACTGTGCCTGGCTAGGTTTCAACATCTTTAGGTAAATACCAAAAGGCATCATTCCTGGATTATATGGTAAGAATATGTTTGGTTTTGTAAGAAGCTACCAAAATGTCTTCCAGTGACTGTACTCTTTCGCATTTCCACCAGCAACTAATGAGAGTTCCTGTTGTTCCACATTCTTACCAGTATTTGGTGTTGTTATTATTCTGGATTTTGGAATTATAATAGTTGTACAGTGGTATATCATTGTTGACTTAATTTATAATTCCCAATGATATACAATATGGAGCATATTTTTACATGCTTATTTTCCATCTATATAACTTATTTTATGAGTGTCTGTTAAAGTCTTTTGCCTTTTTATGTAAGTCTGTGTGTGCTAGAGATAGAACCCAGGGCCCTGTGCATGCTAGAATGTCCTCCAAACTATACCCCAGCCCAACACCCATTTAAAAATAAATTTTAGTTGTAGATGAACACAATATCTTTATTTTATTTGTTTGTTTATTTTATGTGGTGCTGAGGATCAAACCCAGTGCCTCACACATGCTAGGTATGTGCTCTACCACTGAGCTACAACCGCAGCTCCCAAGGCCCATTTTTTGATAATACTGTTTATTTTCTTATTGTTGAGTATTAACGGTTATTTGTATATTTGGAATAACACTCCTTTATTTGAAATGTCTTTTGTAAACATGTTCCCAATCTGTGAATTGTTTTATGATTATTGATATAGTAAGATTAACATCTACCATATTTTTTTAATGTTTTCTATTTGTTGTCTTTGTTCTTTCCTTCACCTTTCACTCTCTTCCTGCTTTTGTGGTTTTAATTGAGCATTTTCAAATTCCTTTTTCTCTCCTTTCAGTTATCCTTCCTTCTCCCCCCATCCCCCAAATTCTTACTGATTGCCCTGGAGTTTGCAATGTAAATTTACAACTAATCCAAATCCACTTTTGAATAATTGTAGACTTCTTCTCAGGCAGAGTCCCTTATAATAACAAAACAATCCTTATTCCTCTCACCTCTTGCATTATTACTATCATTCATATTACTTAAGCATAAACAAACAAATGTTTATGAAAAAGAACATATATATTTGAATACATTTTTGCTATTATTTTGAACAGACAGTTATCTGATAGATTAATTAAGAATAAGCAATACGATACAGGAACAAAAAAAGAGGGAAATATCCTATTTTACCTTAATTTGTTCCTTCTCTAATACCTTCATTTCTTCATGTACATCCAAGTTTCTGACATATTTTATTTTCCTTCTCTCTAAAGAATTCCTTTTATATTTCTTGCAAGGCACACCTATGAGCATCAAACTCCCCCAATTTTTGTTTGTCTCAGAAAGGCTTTATTTCTTTTCTATTTTTCAAGTATAATTCTGCAAGGGTACAGATTTCTTCTAGGTTCATGGCTTTGTATCTCAATATTTAAATATTTCATTCCACTCTCCTTTCACTTGTATGCATGGTTTCTGAGAAGTCAATATAATTTTCGTCTTTGTTCTTCTGTAGGTAAAGAGTTTTTTCCCCCCCTAACTTCTTTCAAGATTTTTTTCTTACCTTTGATTTTCTGCAATTTATTTGAAACATAATAGGCTCAGATGTAGGTCATGATTCTGATGTTTTGGTTTTTACATTAGTGCTCTTGGTGTTCTATGAACTGCATTAATCTGTGATTTGGTGTTTGACATTAATTTGGAGACATTTTCTGTCCTTATTACTTCAAATGTTTCTTCTGTTCTTTTCTCTTTTTCTCCTTCTGGCATTCCCACTACATGTATGTCACACTTCATGTGGTTGTCTCATGGTTCTTGGATATTCTGCCTTGATTTTCTTTCAGTCATTTTTCTCTTTGTGTTTCTATTCTGGAAATTTCTATTGTGATTTCCTCAAGCTCAGCAATTATTTCCTTAGTTATGCCCAGGCTTTAATGCACCCATCAAAAGCATTCTTCATTTCTTTTGCAATGTTTTTGATCTCTAGCATTTCTTTTTCATTCTTTCCTACAATTTCCATCTCTCTGCTCATACCGCACATCTCTTCTTGAATATTGTCCATTTAACCATTAGAATTATTAGAATATTAATCATACTCTTTTCAAACACATGTTTTGATAACTTCAAAATTCCTACCATACATGTGTCTGTTTTTGATACTTGCTCTGTCTCTTCAATGGTTTTTCACTTTTCAGGTGACTTGTAATTTTTGGTGAAAGGCAAATATGATGTATTGGATATTAGGAGGTGCTATAAATAAGCCTTTAATGACATAGTGGAAAATCGTGGAGGAGAGGAAGTATTTTACGGCTCTAGGACATGCTTTAAGTGAGATTGTGCCTCTATGCTGTCAACTCTTAAGTGCTTCATATTGTTTTTAACCCCTATGTGGGACAGGATGGCTAGAGTGGGCTAGAGTTTTGTATTTCCATTCCTCTACATGTAAAGCTAATGGGTGCTCAGAATGGGTATTTCCCTTCTCCCAGGTCTATTAGGGTCTGGAAAAAATATAATTTAGATTTTGTTAAAGTAATTCCTCTTAAAGGCAAGCCTGTTAAGAAGAACAGAATGTTCCAACATATTTTGAAATATTTACTTCCCCTCCTCTGAGTGGAAGCTTGAAGGAATTTTTCTTTGATCTTCACTGTGAGAACCCAATTGTGCTACTGGCAGCAAAGTTCACAAATGTGTAAGCATAACCCTGACATGACGAGTTCCCCTAGAGTTGAACTCTCAGAGTTGAACAGTGGATTTCTGCTTTGGTGAATTGTGATGCTTTGTATCCACCCTTCTGTCTCTCCAATTGGGAGCAACAATTTGTTCTATGACCTAACTTTTCTGGTGGAACTAAGAAGAGTTGCTGGGGTTTTCTTTATTTTTTATTTTTTTAATTTGTTCAGCCTTTTACTTCTTGTTAGGATGGAGTGGAGTCATTAAAACTCCTTTATGTGCAAGACTGGTTTACATAAGTCCTCAATTTTTCATCACTCTTGTTAATAGACCTTAAAATACATAATATTGAAATCCATTGAGCATGCTACTGCTTCTTCACACTATTCCTGAGAGATGAATAGTTTTGCAAAGGCTTTGTTCACATATAATATCAGCATTCACAAGAAAATAATGTCATTCAATATTTTAGTTTAAATATGATGTGTCCCCCAAAAGCTCATGTGTGACACAATATAAGAAGATTTAGAGGTAAATTATTGTGTTATGAGAACCTTAACTCATTCAGTGTGCTGGGGACTGAGTGGTGACTGTGGGCAGGTAGGGTATGGTTGGTGGAGGTGGGTCATTGGGGCATGCCTTAGGAGTATATATTTTGTCCCTGGAGAGTGGACTCCCCACCTTCCTGGTGTAATGTCCTGAGCTGCTGTCCTTCACCACACAATTCTGTCACGATGTTCAGCCTCACCTCTGGCCCTGAGGAATAGAATCAGCTATCTATAGACTGAGACCCCTGAAACCATGATCCCCCAAATAAACTTTTTCTCTTCTGATTGTTCTTCTCAGGTCCTTAGATCACAGCAATGAAAAAGCTGACTGAAATATTCAGAAAGCACAAAATGAAAATCAAACATCATGTAAAAGTAAAATATTCCATGAATCCATGGTGAATTGAGCATTCACCATGTGTAGGTTCCCTAATACATTTCCCCTGAAGCAGAGATACTTTTTGCTCCTTTAAAAATGATGTACCAGAAAGAAATTATTCTCATAAATTAGAAGCATTAAAATTAAAAAAAAATGTTGTTAATAGACAACATTGGTAAATGTTTGGGGGTATGATGCAGGGCATATATGAAACTTCTCAGACCCAGAGGCACAGGCCTACTATCAAGAGCCTTTTCATACTGTTGAACAGGATGATGGCTGGACCTCAGTCAAGGTTTACTCTTTGTCAAACTTATCTTCCTTCTGCAAAATGAAAAATATTGCTTCCGAATGAATCCATTTGGACTGGTAGAATACCCAACAACTTTTGAGTCTAAATGTTTTTAGAAACAGTTTTGTTCTTTTGAGCTGCTTAGTTTAAAATTAAACTTGCCACACCAAGCAAGATGATTGCCTCAGAGTTAGTCCCAGAAAATAGGTCACCCTCCATGTCATGCTCCCTTCATCCCTACAACTGCCTCAGATGACTCCCAGCACATGCAGGCATGTCTTTCTTCAAACTAACTGATGGTAGCACTTCCTTTTGAGCCAGATGCTGTATTGTTAATTTGCTGGAAGACATGCTATTATTAGCAAGACTGGCCTTACACAAAGATGGGGTAAGCAGCCTCTAGTGTTATTTCAGTGACAATGGGAAGGCACCCTTTGCCAAAAATATCTCTCCAGGCTGTTCTCTGAGGCTTAAAATCGTTTAATGAGGATTTTGCATTCCCTTCCAGAGTTGGATATAAAGATGATAAATTAGATACCCTTGAGAGAGAGAAAGGGACTTCCACAGTATTTGACTCTTATCCCGGCAAAAACACTTAACTATGTTACTTTATAATTTTTCTGTTTGCCTCTCTGTCTATCCCCAAGAGATTGTAGAGTCCTTAAGCACAATGACTGGGTCTCAGTCTCCTGACTTCTCAAGACTTTTACCAACCCGGCAGAAAACAAACTGTATACAAAATGGCAAAAGAGTGAATTGATGAAAGAGCAAACATCTATTTATCTAAAGGGCTCCAAAATAGGTGACTATCTCTCAAATAACAATAGCCATGACTACCAAATGCCCACTACTAAGGATATTGTCATCTTTCTGGTCCAGTGTTACTGCATTCATTTACTTTTCAAGGCACTATGTCTTCGGGTTTATATTTTTTTAAGAAAAAAAAGCAAACCCATTTTCTAACTGTTTCATTTCTAAAGAAGCAAAAAAGGTTGAGCAGAGTTTGGCCTCCCAAGGATTGGGCTTTGTGACTCTTTTAGAAAATTACCTCTCACTGCAGGAGGTGATTTGTTAAAACTAACACAAAACTCCAACCTTATATGAAATAAAAGTTTGTTCAAAATTCAAGCCTGTATTGGGGAAATTAGAAACATCAGCCCACCTGGTTTATTCTTATGTTCTTTCTTTAGAATAAGAAGCACACTGCACAAGATGATCTGATTGCTATAATCAGGTTCATGATATTTTAACACAAACTTAAAAAAAACCCATACATTAAATTTTCAGCTCTTAAAAATATAAAATAATTTGTTAATTTTACAAGTATTTATTGAGCACCTGCCACATAATAACCTCTGCTCTGAGTGCTGAGCATTTAACAGTGAAGAAGAGCAACAAGGTCATGTCCCATTGCCAACCATCTTGCACAATTTATGACTCCCAATCTACGTATGGGTTTGAGCCTTGTTTAAAAGGATGGGGTGGTGAATGGAATAATGCCAAAAATGTCTGTGGCACCCATTGTTTGTTGATAAAGAGTAATATTTTAACTAGTTTTTTTATCAAAATTACTGTCACAAATTTTGGGCTGGGGTTGTGGGAGCGCTCGCCTAGCACGAGCAGGACCCGGGTTCGATTCTCAGCACCACATAAAAATAAAGAAATTGTGTTGTGTCCATTTATACCTAAAAATAAATAAATAAATATTTTTTAAAGATTGACTGTGTCAATAGTAATCAGAGTTGGTGAAGAAGACCATATAAGTCTTCAATGGTATATATATGTGTGTGTGTGTGTGTGTGTGTGTGTGTGTGTGTGTGTGTGCCGCTGTCTGGCTGGGCACAAGATCACGAGCCACTCAAACAGGAACAAACTTTATTTGAAAGAACTGCCAATAACACGTCCGCCCGGGAAGCTTCCCGATCCACCCACGCGGCGTTCTGCTGGTTCCTTCCCGGAACTCTAGCGCAAGCGCCTCCCCGGAATTCCCTCCTACTGCACTTTCCCAACCAATGGGAACTCTCCAGGAGTCCCGTAGCAGGAGTCCGGTATCCATATGAATGTACTTTTTAACATAATCGTATCATCTCAATGGCTAGCTGGCATCACCTTTCAATCAAAAATGCCATGCATCATATTAATTGGCTGTGGCTCCCAGCATCTCCCCCTTTCTGTTTAATTAAGCAACAAGTAATGTGGCTAGGGACCGTGCCTGTTAGGTTTGTCCAATTCAACATATGGTTCTTACCCGTCATTGGAAAACTGACCTTTAGGCGTCAGCCTCCTGTCTTAGGTTGATACCATTGCAATTGGATCATACCCGTCACTGACTACCGATCCAGCATATAGCCATACTTGTGGATAGGCCTATGCACCAGTGGGGGGGTGAGGTTCTTTGCCTCACCTCTGTTGGCCCCCAGATTTGGCCTTGGTGCCAGTGGGGGGGTGAGGTTCTTTGCCTCACCTCTGTTGGCCCCCAAAATTAGACCATCACTAGTAGAAGGGAGGAGGATACAGAAATGCCACAACACCAAATCAATTGACGACTCCTAGGGAAAATTGCATCACTGGTGACACATCAGCAAAGATACGCCAGCATTACCATAATTTGTTGTATCAACAGATAGATCACAGTGCATACAAGTGATACATAGTCCAGGCAAGTTTTGTAAGCAGTTCAAAGTGGAGGAATCTATCAATATGTCCATTTCCTCCCAAGATCATTGATGTATCAGTTTATACAGTTTGTTGTGATAATTATCGAAGAAGTTGTAGTTTGGTTTCATCTTTGTCTTCACCGGCACTGGGATGAAAAATAAGAATTCTGACAATGATGTTAAAGAGAGAAAGAAAAAAAAAAAAAATGTAACATTTTAACAGGTACTAAGAAAACATTTTTTTTTTTTTTTTTAGAACAATTTATATTATCTTGAACAGAATTATTAAATATAATGAAAAGGAAAGATGAAAATAAACAAACAGATTTGTTAACCTGCTTATTTGTACACATATTAAAATAATTTTTAACAGCTGTTTACCCAATTTAAATTAAACCATTAAAATTACGTGAATAATAAAAAGTACTTGGATCCATTTTTTTTTTTTTTTTTTTTTTTTGAGCACTCCTCATATATGATCTATGGACATACGCACATATAGACACATAACACAAAACAGAAGTGTGCACATATAACATACAACACATAAGACAATAGTAAAGGCCTTGTAGTTTCACCTAGGTGAAATCTCCATTGCAATGTTAAAAACTCCACAGTTAAAAAATAAAACTGATCAGAAAAACATCAACCTAGGTCTGTATGAGCTCAAAAATAAAATAGAACCTATGATATGGAAAAATGCAATAATAAAATAGATATTGAAAAAAGCATCCTGGTTAATCAGTCGCAGATGTAAGAATGGCCAAGCTGGAGTTCTGGATATCAGCTGTTATGGATTTGAGTCAAATTATCTTCTTTTTGATCTGTAGAAATCGTTTTAGTTAGTCTTTCTGGAATCCAAATCGGCTGCTGTTCTCCCTGTGGAAACACGCAAACAGAGCCCCGACTCCAGACAATTACTGGGTCAGGACCTTTCCATTGTCCTGTTAGAATATCTTTCCAAAGAACTTTAGGCTTATGCACATTTTTTGGATACATATGCCTTTCCGCAGCACTAAGTCCTGATGAATCCAAATTTAAAAAGTTTAGAGTAAAGAGGGTTATTTTAAGTTTATCTTTGGGGGATATATACCCCTTTCCAATTCCCTCCTTTTGTTTTAATAAGTACATTTTAATAGTTTGATGAGCTCTTTCAACTATGCCTTGTCCCTGTGGATTGTATGGAATTCCTGTTATGTGAGTAATGCCAAATGATGAGCAGAATTGTTTAAAAGAGGTAGAAGCATAACCGGGACCGTTATCTGTTTTTAACTGTTTTGGAACGCCCACAGTGGCAAAATTTTGTAAGCAATGAGCTATAACATCTTTAGTTTTTTCTCCGGCATGAAGGGAGCCCATCAAAAATCCAGAAGAAGTATCAACTGTAACATGCAAATATTTTAATTTTCCAAATTCTGGCAAGTGTGTGACGTCCATCTGCCAAATATGGTTAGGTATCAGTCCTCTAGGATTGACTCCAAGATTAACTTGTGGTAAAAATGTCACACAATTTTGACATTGTTTTATTATATGTCTGGCTTGTTCTTTAGTTATTTTAAAACGTTTTTGTAAAGTATTAGCATTGACATGAAACCTTTTATGAAAATTTATAGCTTCTTCTATTGTGGAGAAAATATGTATGTCATGTGTAGATTTATCTGCTAATTCATTGCCCAAACTAAGGGCTCCAGGCAATCCTGTATGTGCCCTGATATGTCCTATAAAGAATGGATCTTTTCTGTCCCAGATTAGACTTTGTATAGTGGAAAACAAAGAGAAAACAGTAGAAGAAGGGGAAATCCTACCTGCATCTTCAAGGGATACTATAGCATTAACTACATATTGACTATCAGAAAATAAATTAAATACGGAATCTTTAAACATCATAAAAGCTTGTAATACTGCATTAAGCTCTACCTTTTGAGCTGATTGTTTGGGTACTAAAAATGTAAAAGTTTGATCAGGGGTAACTACTGCTGCTGTACCATTATTTGACCCATCAGTGAATATATTTGGAGCATTCATGATAGGGGTCTTTCTTGTCATTTTTGGAAAAACTACAGGATGCTTAGACCAAAAAGACAACAAAGGATTAGATGGCAAGTGATTATCAAATGAAACATTAGATTTACACATGATTATTGCCCAAGTATTTAACTCATTGGCTAACTCATCAATTTGATCCATAGTATATGGAGTAATAATTTTATTGGGAGAAATCCCAAACACTCCCTTTGCTGCTTTTATTCCTTTGAGTATTAATTGTCCTACAGCCTCAGGATATCTAGTAAGAATAGTATTAGGAGAATAAGATAAATGTATCCACAATAATGGACCTTCTTGCCAAAATACTCCTGTAGGAATATTTTTTGTTGGTAGTACAATAAATAATAAAGGCAAACTTATATCAATTCTATCCAAGTGCATATTTTCCATATATGTTTCAATGATTTTTAATGCCTTTCTTGCTTCAGGCGTTAGCATGCGGGGTGAATTTGGATCTGATGGACCTTTTAGGATATCAAATAAAGGTCCTAGCTCTCCTGTTGGTATGCCTAGATAAGGCCTTATCCAATTTATGTCTCCCAATAACTTTTGAAAGTCATTAAGTGATTTGAGTTGATCTACTCGTATTTGAATTTTTGGTGGACGGACCATGGTTGAGGATAACAGGACTCCTAGATAATTAATTGGAAGATTTAATTGTACTTTATCTATTGCTATCTCTAGATTATAATTTTTTAATAAGTTTGTAAGTGTGGCATAACATTCCAGCAATATGTTTTTATCTTTATGTGCCAATAATACATCATCCATATAGTGAAATATTTGTAGTTCAGGATTTTGATTTCTAAGTGGTTGGATTGCTTTGTTAACATAAATTTGACACATAGTTGGACTATTAGCCATCCCCTGAGGGAGTACTTTCCATTCATATCTCTGATCAGGACCTTCATGATTTAGTGCAGGGATAGTAAATGCAAAATGTGGACTATCCTCAGGATGAATAGGAATTGAAAAAAAACAATCTTTAATATCTATAGCTAAAACATACCAGGTTTTTGGTAAAGCAGACAATTGGGGAATCCCTGATTGAGCAGGTCCCATAATAACCATCTCATTATTAATGGCTCTTAAATCTTGTAATAATCTCCATTTACCAGATTTCTTTTTAATAACAAAAATGGGAGTATTATGGGGAGATATGGAAGGTTGTATATGTCCTTTCGCTAATTGTTGTTTAACCAGATCATGGGCTACTTGTATCTTTTCTTTAGTCAGGGGCCACTGAGGAACCCACACTGGTCTTTCTGATTTCCAAGTAATTTTTATTGTCTCAGTGGCCCTTTCTGAAAATCCAACCCATGTCTGTCTGTTCCTTGATCTATTTGAATTGGTGCTGCTATATTTTGTCCTTGTTTTCCTAATCTTTTTTCTTTTTTAAAACCTTGTTTAGCCCTAGTAGTGGGCGCATTAGGATTGATGTTATTTGTTAACGTTAAACCTAATTGATCTAGGACATCTCGTCCCCATAAATTTATAGGAAGATGATCCAATACATATGGCTGTATAGTTCCCTCACATCCTTCAGGATCCTTCCAATCTAATACCATTGCACTTCTATGGGGATTAGTAGCCACTCCTAGGCCTCGAAGCGTTTGAGTGGCTTGTTGTAATGGCCAATGTTTTGGCCATTCCTGACTAGATATGATGCTAAGGTCTGCACCTGTGTCCAGTAGCCCATTAAAGTCGTATCCTTGAATATTTAGTTTTAGCATGGGGCGAGAATCTAAATTTAAAGACAGCATAGCCCAATCTACACCTGTGGAGCCCAATCCCCTGGTACCTCTTTCTACAGTACGACTAGAAAATTTATCATGTAGGCTGGGTATTATTAGTAACTGTGCTATTCTATCCCCTGGTGAGATAACTGATATGCCTCTTGGAGAACTAGCTATAATTTTTATTTCACCTTCATAATCGGGATCAATTACCCCGGGACTTATCATAAGTCCTTTTAGTGTGGAAGAACTGCGTCCCAATAATAAGCCTACCGTTCCTTGGGGAAGAGGTCCTTTTACTCCTGTGGGAATGATTTGAATTCCCATCTCTGGAGTTAGTACTGCTCTTGCGGAGGCGCAGATGTCCAGCCCTGCGCTCCCTCTAGTTTGTCTGATGAGGGATTTAATGGATAATGTGTCCTGGGCACTACCTTGATGGTGCTGCTGGGTTCCTCCATTGCCCCGTATATTTGTGGTTTTGGGCCCCGGAGCATTGGGCCCTCCAGTCCGTTTTTTGGCAATGGAGCCTGATGCCTTTCTCCACGATATCGTGGGTAAACACTTGATCCTTGTCCGTTTTTTGATAACGGAGTGCCCTCTATGGTGGTTTGAGAACGGCATTCATTAGCCCAATGTCTCCCTCTACGGCATCGTGGGCAAATACCTGGTATTCTATTCCTTTGATACCTAGCTTTGTTAAACCCTCCTCCTATGGGGCAATTCCTTTTAAAATGTCCTGTCTGATCACAATTGTAGCATGTTTTTGGCCTGGCATCTAAAGCCTGTTGTACTGCTGCTAAGACTTGTCCTTGTTCATTAATGTCTCTACATAATTTAATATATGTGTTTAAATCTTCATGTTTCCATGGTCTAATGACCTCTCTGCAGCAACGATTTGCTTGGTCATAAGCCAGTTGTTTTATAAATGGCATTGCTTGTTCTACATCTCCAAATATCCTAGAAGCTGTCTGAATAAGCCTATCTACAAATTCAGCGTAAGGTTCGTTAGTTCCTTGTATTACCTTAGATAACTGTCCTTGTAAATCTCCATGCCCCTGTAAAGTTTTCCATGCCCTAACTGCATCTGCAGCAATTTGTGCGTATACACCAGGATCATATTCAATTTGTTGCCGTTGACCCTCATAAGGTCCCTTTCCTAACAACATCTCCAGATTTCTTTGAGGGTAACCGGCTGCTGTATTTCGCCTAGCTGTCTCCATGCAGAATTCCTCATTGGCAACCTTCCATAACAAATATTGTCCTCCATTTAGCACAGATCGACACATGTTAGCCCAATCTGCTGGTGTCATGTCTAAGTTGGTAATAGATTCAACCATGCTTATGGTGAAGGGTGCTTGCGGGCCATAGGTTGTTACAGCCTCTTTTAATTGCTTTACTGTTTTGAAATCTAGAGCGCGATGAATTCGTTGCCCTCCTGCCTGCTCAAGTACAGGGCATGCTAGTCTTTGGGATCTTGCCTTAGGATTTTGTGCATTAACTACAGGAATTGAGGGCCGCTCAGCTCTTACGCCCTCTGGTGATAGAACGGAGTTAGTAGCAGCCTCCTGTTGTAACTCCCCAACTGATGGTCGTTTTTCCTCTAAGCTTTCTTTCTTCAAATTTTCCTCTGTCTGACTAGCTGGAGAGACCTTCTCTTTTGCTTGACCTGACATGTTTTCTACCACAGTTTGGACCTCTAACAATTTACTTAACAGTTTTTCGGTTTGTTTTTTACTAGTTTCTAATCTACTATAAAGGTAACGCAACCCAGTAAGGTAGCATAAAACAAACCCGAAACAGAATGAAACAAAAACGGAGCAAAGAATAGTTGTATCAATTTTCTCTTTCTCCGGGCCAAACAACTTCAAGCCTTGAGCCAACCATTTTTCCCAGTTTGCCTGAGAAAATTCTAGGGATAGGCAGCTTGAAACAAAAACAAAATAAATCAAAAGAAGAACACATTGTTTTTTGAAATGGTCACCCATTCTGTCGCCTTCCCTCAGGGGCGAGCAATTTTACTCACCTCCAAGCTTCAGGCGCTCCCCGTACAGGGCCACCAGTTGCCGCTGTCTGGCTGGGCACAAGATCACGAGCCACTCAAACAGGAACAAACTTTATTTGAAAGAACCGCCAATAACACGTCCGCCCGGGAAGCTTCCCGATCCACCCACGCGGCGTTCTGCTGGTTCCTTCCCGGAACTCTAGCGCAAGCACCTCCCCGGAATTCCCTCCTACTGCACTTTCCCAACCAATGGGAACTCTCCAGGAGTCCCGTAGCAGGAGTCCGGTATCCATATGAATGTACTTTTTAACATAATCGTATCATCTCAATGGCTAGCTGGCATCACCTTTCAATCAAAAATGCCATGCATCATATTAATTGGCTGTGGCTCCCAGCATGTGTGATTTGTTTGTTTGTTTGTTTCTTGATAATATGGATTGAACCTAGGGCTACTTAATCACTGAGCCACATTCCCAACCCTTTTTATATTATATTTTGATATAGGGTCTTAGTAAGCTGCTTAAGGCCTCGCTAAGTTGCTAAGGTTGGCTTTGAACTTGCAATCCTCCTGCCTCAGTCTCCTGAGCCACTTGGATTACAGGCATGCACCACTGTTTGACTTGTACATCTTTGAGACACTCTTTACCACAGACAAAAGAACATTTGACGGTGTACTGCAAGCCTATGCCCTAATCTGGCTCTATCATGACATAAGGCAAATCAGTTAAAATCTATGTACCATTTCTTCAAAGACAAGGTGAGAATCATCTTCCCTGCTATTTTGGTACCATAAGATAATTTCAATGATAGGAATTATGTTAGTAACAACAATAGCAGTGAACATTTGGGCACACTTATCATGGGCCATACATGTGCTAAGCCTTTTTTATAATCATCTGATATTTTCAACTGCATGAGATTGGTGCTTCTACTTTTCAATTAGTTTGTAGGTGGATAACCCAGCTCAGAGAGGCTAAGTCATTTGTTCAAGACCAAATAGAAGTGGAAGATGGGATCCAAACTTAGATTTGATCTTTTCCAGGGATGGGTGTAACTTATTGGTAGTGTTGGTAGTGCAAGGTCCTGGCATGCATAAGACCCTGGGTTTGATCCCCAACACTAAATTTTTTTTAAGTAAAATTAAATTTAAATTAAGGATATGATCTATTCTAGACCCTGACCTAGATATGGAAATATAAATACAGAAAAGCAATTTAGCACATTATATCAGAGATGGATATTAACTTTTTTTTTAGTTGTAGTTGGACACAATACCTTTATTTTATTTATTTTATTTTTATGTGGTGCTGAGGATCGAACACAGGGTCTCGCACATGCTAGGCGAGTGTTCTACGGCTGAGCCACAACCCCATACCTAGATATTAACTTTATTGTAAATAAATTTGTGATATCCTGAGCTCTAGGAGCTAAAGGGGAAAAATGATTAATGGTTCTCTATTTGGGATCTATCCTCCAACCTTTAACCTACTCTAACATATTATTGGCAGGATCTGATAAAAAAATTCACACTAAGACTCTATTATCTGATAAATGGTTTACTATGTTATCCTTCTTAGATCATTAAATTATATCAGGTAATATGAGCCACAAGAATTGTGAAGAAGGCATTTTTAGAATTGGGAGTCTCCTTTAGTAATCCTTATATTAGATTCATAAGCAATCACTTACTCTGCTTCTGCATGGAACCAATATTGCATAGCTTCACTAAAATTATTTGCACAAGCTGAGACAGATACTACAGATCAAAATCTGGGAGTGTGTTTTGAAGTTTACTCTTCCTGAACTTTGTCTAATTGTTTATATAGGGAATACTTGTTGAATATATACTACATGCAAGAGATTTTTATAAGCAGCATTTCATTTGATGCTTGTAGCCTCTTTGTGAGCTAAGTGTTATTATTTCCAACTTTTCAGATGCATGAACTAAAAATATAAAAGTTAGGCAAATTGTACAATATAATATAGCTAATATACACATCAGAATAATAAATAATCTGACATATGTGATTGGTGTTCCAGCCAATAGGCATATCTCACTTTCTCTCCTATCAGATCCCAATGTTTTCAAAGCAACAATATGTTCAGACCTAGAAGATAAACCACATATCATTTCATCCAGCAATGCATCCCTGTAACCCTATGCCAATGAGCAAAACTCAGCTGAAAATTCTGAGAAAGCCTTAGGAGGAAAGGTTCTTTTGGTGCCACTGCTGTCTTTTTGTATCTTGTTTTGGACACCATAGTGTCACAACATGGTATGTGGAACTACACAGAGGAGCCATTTTTAGTTCATGAGGAAAGTTATCACTGTCTCACAGAAGAAGACAGAATTCAAAGCATTTGGCTCCTTAATGACACTGTGGAGATGCAGATCAATCTGGGGGCCACTTCCTTCTTGACTGCTATATGATTCAGCTACTATTAATTAATTTATTATCTGCAACCAGAAGCATTTTTAACAACTACTGTAAACTTGAAAATATAACAAGAGTCAAATGAATGTTGTACCAATTGAGTGCTAGTTAAGAGCAGGAAGAGATCCTGTAGGTTGAGATTTTTAGAGTGAGGGATCGAAACTAGGATGATTTAGAACTGGTTCTTGAAGGATGGTAGACATTTATAAAGATAGAGAGCAAGAGGAAGAGTATTTCAAGCCAGGGCCACATTTGTCTTATTTGCTTCTGTAGCTCCAGTTCCTTGCACAGTTCACAGTTCATAGCAGGTGCTCAATACATGTTTGTGAAATGACTTAATAAATAGCAAAGACATGGAACCAAGAAAGCACGGAACAGATAAGGGACAAGGAAAAATATATGGGATAAGGAATGGTGGGAGCTTAATATAGGGCACAGGATGAAGATTCAGATTTGAAGCTGTCCCTTGAGAGATTTGTCTTTTACCTTACCCCTTCTTTTCCACCCCAATCTTATAATCATAATAAAATCAAACAGGGAATTTGACATGGTGACCTACAGTATATCGAATGTATGTTTGGTTGACAAATTAAGAAAGTTGTGGGTCAGAAGAATTGCTAGGTGGCCTTATAAACCCAGCAAATATTAAAATAAAGAACTCAGCATTTGGAACATGACTAAATCAGTCTTTCAGCCTAGAGAGTAGATCCTAAAACCTCACCCCAATGACTTTTCCTCTGAACAAGAAATATGTTTGTCTTGAGGAAGTCTTTCTCTATGTTAAATGGTTGCTTCTCTTCTGATAGTGATTTCTTGGAAACTGAGCTCTGACATCCTTAATGGTCTTCTTTTGCAGTTGCCATATTGAGTGCTCTGGTATAACAGACAAAATCATTGATCAGGAGCCAATATTTTCATAATAATTAAAATTAGCTTACCAAGGTCATTTTCTACTCCAATGCAGTGAAGTGAACTAATCTTTAGAAATATAAAATAACACATAGATATAATAACAAAATAAACCTCATCAGTAATGAGATGTTCAAACCATGAAAAAGTTAAGATTGAATTGGAATTCCATGAAACAGATCTAATCATCACCAAGTAAATTTGTCCCTTGCCATTCTCTAACCCCCAACTCCACTTTCCAGTCCAAATCGTCCTTCTTTCTCCCTAGCAATTGTGGTTCAGGAAAAAGTCAGAAATTCATCCACAACAATGTATCAATGTCTGATAATAACAGCTGTTATTTACTGAACACTTTTCATATGTGAGGTGCTATTATGAGTGCTTTACAAATATCACCCTTTAAAATACATATAATCTTATGAGATAGATGTGATGATCATTTCATATTCTACAGAGGAGAAAATAAAAGACTGTGAGAGGCAGTGCAACTTATTCAATATCACTTGGTACACAATAGGGATTATATTTGAACCCAAGTGTTTTAATCAGTTTTTTTCACTGCTGTGACCAAAAGACCTGACAAGAACAACTTTAGGAGGAAAAGTTTATTTGGGAGCTCACAGTTTCAGAGGTCTCAGTCTATAGACAGCTGGCTCCATTCCTCAGGGACCAAGATGAGGCAGAACATCATGGTAGAAGAGTGTGGCAAAGGCAGCTGGGGACATGGCACCAGAAAAGCAGAGAGACTCCATTCAACAAGCATGCTTATACACCCCCAAAGACATGCTCCCAAAGACCACCTCCTTCAGCCACACTCTACTTGTTCACAGTCACAACTCAGTTTGTCCCTATCAGGGAATTAATGCACTGATTGGGTTGAGGTTCTCATAACCCAAACATTTCACCTCTAAACTTACATTGTCTTACCCATGAGCTTTTGGGTGACACCTTATATCTAAATTATTATACCAGGTGTTCCACCTGGAAACCTGTTAGGTTACCCACCATCCTATGATATCCCTCATACATTTATTTTATTTTCTTTTAATATCAGAGATAAAAACTTAGAAAAGAAAAATGAAATCCTTTAGGATGAATTTCACTTTTCAAGGGAGGGGTTATAATTGGTTTGATGTTTCAATACCTTTCCAACCATTTTGGATATGCACTGCCAGACTAAGGACATTATTTTAGGTAATTTTTCCCCGCAAAGATCACTTAGCTCCTGAAATCAACTATATTGATTTGGTTGATGTTGCTGTTATCCATCTTCTCACACAACCTATCAAATGCCTTATGTGTTGATTGAGTATGAGTTCATGCTGATTTAACAAGTTTGTAGCCTACAGTTATTTTTGTGCTGTATTCTCATATGTGCATGTTTATTTGTATTCTTCTTAAATTTCTTTTTCTAACTTGATTCCCTGCCTGTCTTTCCTTGTGTTTGTCTCACATGTAGACAATAACTCAGAAAGACACAGATCTTCCTACAATACCACTATGTAAAGAATACCCTTTAGTTTAACTGCCCAAACTGTGGACAAGATTGTGATCACACTCCTTGAAGAGCACCCATTTCAAATACGTCAGTAATAAAAAAAAAAAAAAAACAATTCTTAGATCAAGACCTACAGCTCAAAAGTTACTTTTTTCTTTTTTTTTTATTTATTTTTCTGTGGGGCTTCGATTGAACCCAGGGCCTTAGGCAGTTGCTCTACCAGTAGGCTACCATCCCAGCTCGATTAAAAGTTACTTTAACAAGAATATGTTTACACACCAAATAATTTCAAGCATCACTAACTTGAAATTAGGTTGTGCTTTCTTTGAGGCCCTTCATGAAACCTTAAGCCAAAAGGCTCTGTCCTGGCTCTAGCCCATGTTGTCATTTTTTTTTTCCTTTGTGGTAGTGTTAGAATGCTTGCCTAGCATGCGTGATATCCTACTCCAATTCAGTGAAGTGAGCTAATCTTTAGAAATCTAAAATTATATATATATAATTTATATATAAAATAAACCTCATCTGTAATAAGATGTTCAAACCATGAAAAAGTTAAGATTGAATAGGAATTCCATGAAACAGATCTAATCCTGGGACCCAGGATATCATGCATGCTAGGCAAACATTCTAACACTGAACTACATAACCACTCCCAAGTTGTCTTTTCTTTATCCTGTCTTCATCCATGATCCATGCCCTGGTTTTCTTAGAGTTGATATGCAAATTTCAAACTCTTAAAGCAGTGGTTCCCAAAAATCAAAGATCACCCAATGCACTAAATCAGAAACTCTAGGTAGTGAGGCCTAAACTTGTATTTTAAAGCAACCCAGGATATTCAGCTGGATTTGGGAACCATTGGAATAAGTACAGTTTTTATCAAGTGCATTTCTACAGCTCTTGTTTTGTGTTTACTACTTCCATGGTATTTATAAATGTTTATAAAATTAAAAGTGGTGAGGTTTTCCAGCATGCTGTCTCCAAAACTGAATCTATTACAGCCGCCTACAAATATTTTCTTCTGTCTATGCTATGGTGGGGAAGTCTCTGTAGATGGCCTTTCCTAAAATGTAGTCCACATAATATTGATGCCCTCCAGAATGTTTATAAGTGTCCTTCCCTAGTAATTCCCAATATTCTGTGGTCAAATGTGTTTGAGAAATGGTAGGCTGAAGAAAGGTAAACAAAATTTCTTACTGGAGTGACTCTCTGCTAATAATATGCCAACATTTAGTATGAATGCCACAAGAAAATGTATTATACAGGATTTCCAAATTAATGTTTTAATTGCGGATATAACACATGTAACATAAAATTTACTATTTTATCCATTTTAAGCATAAAGTACAATAGTGTTAACTATAACATCAGATCGTTGTGCAAGAGATGTCTAGAACTTTTTCATCTTGCATGACTGAAAATCTATACTTATTTACCAACAACTCCCCATTTCCCCCTCCTCCCAACCCCTGGAAACCACCATTCTACTTTCTATTTGTAAAAGTACAACCACTGTAGATACCTCAAATATGTAGAATCAGGTAATATTTATCTTTTTTATGAATGATTTATTTTGTTTAGCATAAAATTCTCAGAGTTCATCCATGTATAACATATGACAGGATTCCCTTGTTTTTGAAGACTGAAAATATTCTGTTATATATTTCAGTTCTTTGGGGTAGTTTCCCAGAAGTGAGATTATGGGTTTATCTGGCAGTTCCGTTTTAATTTTTTGAGGAAACTCTATTCCACTTTCTATAGTGACTCTGCCATTTTACATTTCTTTCCCAAATTGATTTTGAACATGGAAGCTTTTTCCCTTGGAATATTTATCAGTATTTCATGGAAAATAAGAATATCAAAAGGCATAGTTTTGGAGACACTGTTATAGTTGGCCTTGGATTATATTTTTGGGGAGCGGGGTTTGGGTTTTGGAAAGGAAAAGAACAACTTCTAGGTTGAGTCCTACCTCAAAACATACTTTCCCATCATGCTGGATATTTTATGTGGTTTGCCACTAGACAAACTGCCCTCAAGAAGTTCACAACTATTTAGGGGAGAAGTAACTTATTCACATTCAATAGTGAGTACAATAAAAGTATTTACTCAAGGTTTAATAAATTAGTATGTTATTTTTAATAATAAAGTAACATGGAAAATGTTTGAATTTAGGACACTTAAGTACTGTTGATCTCATTTATAGGCTCTGAATTTGCTTTGGCTTATAGGAAACACAAGGACAGGTGGTCTTTATTATCCAAGTACCCATTATCCAAGCCCCCAAAATTAAGAGGATGTGAATGGAAGCAGATGTCATCATAGCACAAATTATTTACTAATGAACTCGTCACTTCAAAATTAGCCTCTATTTAAACATCTCTTCCTGCTTAATATGAGCCCATATTGGCCAGTTTCTAACTGATTTTTTTAAATTTATGTATTTATTTTAATTAAGTATATATGACAGCAGAATGCATTTTGATTCATTGTGCATAATTGCAGCACAACTTTTCATTTCTCTGTACACGATGTAGCGTCACACCCTGTGTGCAGTCATACATGTACCTAGGGTAATGGTGTGCATCTGACTGATTTTTTGATAAAGTCAGACAATGCAAAACAGACCAGTTTCAAAGTGAAATTGCAAATCTTGCAAAATATTTTGGACTGCATGAAGTTGATGAAAGTGATGCTGAAGAACAACTCTGATCACATGTACTGTCATTGAAAACTGAAGATCTTATAGAGAAAAATCAGCTAACAAATGAAGAAAAGGAAATTAACAAAAATTGTATCAAAATAGATAAATCAAAAGGAATTTGTTTGATTATTAAAGGACTAGAAGAAGTCCTTAGAGAAATTAATGAAGTCTTTGAGTGTTTTAGCCCTTTGAACATTTTATTGTAAAAAAATGCAAATCTCTAAGTTTTGCCCAAGCTTTGGTACATCTTAAACTTTATTTTCATAATTTTTAGTTTTAATTTTATGAAATTGTCACTATTAGGGTTTGACTTGACTTGTGTATATCATTACCAGTCAAACAGAACATTCCTTTATTCTGCTTGGGAAATTAGCCAAACACATTGCATTTTCTCAGTTATTTTGGGAAAGAATGGTTTCACTTGGAGGCTTCTTTATTTACTTCAGTTTGCAAATATTCTAGACATTTGCAGGTGCCAAATAAACAGAGTAGCACTCTACTTCATTTATCTCCCCCTTCCAGATGGAGTACCTGGCATAATACTGAGCATTTAGTTGGTGCTTGAAAAAAAATAAAAAATAAAAACAGTGATTAAATTAATTTGAATCCCTTCCCTGAAGATTCACAATCAAGAAAGTTTAGCCACTTTGATTTCACAGGCATTTAAAATAAGTTCCAAAGCAGACACAACTGAATACTTGTTCAACAAAAAAAGGGAGAACTTTGCAGACAAGCTCAGATGAGGTCCAATCATTGCAAGCATTTTGTGGATACCAAACATATAAAGATGTAATCCATTATCCCTGGACAGTATGACAGTTTGAGTATGTAGGTGGGCTCATGCTTCAGTTTTTCAGGGAGATTCACCTGGGACTAGAGAACATAATTTGTTCAGGATTAACATTGTATAGACATGATTTGAATTAGAAAAAGTGTAAAGGTTACCACTGCATTTGTGTCTTTTTTAGAACATTTATGTTTTTAAAATTTATGGTATTTCTCTGTATGATTATCAAGTAAATAATTTTCTATCATTCATAAAGTTCATCAAAAGTATTAATGCAATTGTTAACAATGAGATATGTTTGAATTTATTTTATTTTTCTTGATTAAATGTCTGAAGGGATTTTTCAACCAGTAAACTAAGCACATAATTCATAATTAAAGTATTTGCTAAAATTTTTCTTTCTTTGAGGAAGCTTTTAATTCATGATAGAAGAGACTATAAAGACAAAGTACTTCAATAACTGGGTGTGGTGGCACATAACTATAATCCCAGCATCTTAGGAAACTGAGGCAGGAGGATTACAAATTCAAGCCCAGCCTCATTAATTTAACAAGACTGTGTCTCAAAATTTAAAAAAAAAAAAAAAAAAAAAAAAAAAAAAGGCCTGGGGATGTGGCTCCATGGTAAATAAAAATAAAAAGTACTAATAAAAAATAAAAAGAAAAAGTACTTCAATAGTTGAATTGTGGGACCACAGCTACACCAAGAAGGATAATTTACTCCATGGATAAGCTTTTTTTTTTTGGGGGGGGGGGCGGGTACTGGGGATTGAACTCAGGGTTACTCCATCACTAAGCCACATCCCAGCCCTATTTTGTATTTTATTTAGAGATAGAGTCTCACTTAATTGCTTAGTGCCTCTATTTTTGCTGAGGCTGGCTTTGAAATCATGATCCTCCTATCTTAGCCTCCCAAGATCCTGTGATTACATGCGTGGGCCACCACACCATGCTCATGGATAAGCTTTTAAAGGCATGATCAAGGCAACTAAAGTGGTCTAAGCAATTATGAAGTAACATTCCCTTTGCATTGGCAGAGTTGTTTGTACCTTCTCTTCTAAGCTGACCTAGCCTTCAGTGGGGTTACCACTGATAAATATGGTGCCTACCCAGGGAAGAAACAAGACAAAATAATTCATATACTTTTCTCCATCACTGAAGAGGAGAGGTTAAAGGGAAAGAGACTTTTATGATAAAAATATAATGACCAAAATTGTTTCTGCCTTCAGTAAAAAAGTGATGACTTGTTAAATGTCTGAAAACTTAATGGAGTTTAGTGTCTATGCAGAAGATGATGATGAAAACAGCAGTTTTCAAATTTTCTGTTCAAATTTTCTGTCTTTAAGGGGAACCAAAAACAAAGTCAGCAACATCCCTACCCACTCCCAAGTGCTTCTGCATCACTGCAACCCACGCACATGTTATCTCAGGCAGCCAGCATCATGTTTGAGAAGCTTCCTATTTGCCTGCTACTTCAACTGGGATCTTGAGATGGTTTGGAGACAAATCAGAATGCAGAAAATTTCAGGTTCTCTAAGATATTCAAAGACCTTATAACAACCAGAAAGTTTATAGAAGTATTTTTTCCACAAGAGTTCCTTAATGCCTGAGATTTTAGTACATGTTTCATTTATTCAGAAGACATCCAAAGTAAATGCTAATTTGAAGGGGAAAAAAGGCATTAGACTCATACTTCTTTTTGGTTTTGCTGTAAAAATAAAATCCTAAGAGGACTATGTGTTCAGTGTGCCACATGTTGAAGAAAAGTAACATTCATCAAGCTCATTTCCTGCAGAGCGAACCTCCCACATCCAGTCCATCCAAAACATCTGGATAATTGGCCCCAGTCTGGTGGGAGCCACCTCACCCCCCTCTCCACACACACACACACACACACACACACACACACACACACACACGATTCCTGGATAATTGTTGATCATTAGGATGCAAAATCATCTCAGAGCTCACCTTGGATGTCTCTTCTCCTTTCTGTCTCACCTGCTATCTTTAGTTTCAGCTGCTTACTGACTACCAAAGCATGTAAAGACATTCAAAATAATGCCATTTGAAATAAGTGTTCCATAATTTAAGAAAAATACACAAATCCACAGATGGTATGAAGGCTTCTATTCCTCATGGTGAGGCAAATGATATTTGCTCTTTTCTTTTTTTATTCAGTTCTTTCTGTTCAGTTCTTTGGGGCTCCAGAATAAAGTAAATGGTTCCTAAGTCCTTCTCCTGCTGATTTTATACAAAGCACAACCCAGTGCTTACCATTTTTTTAGATTGTCCAAATCATTAAGAGCAGAGTTTCTTATCAGAACAGAGTAGTTATCTTTCTAGATTGAAGGAGAAATTGAAGGTAGTTTCCAAATCTTATGTAATTTAGGACTCAATTTTAAATCCCTTTAAGTCATAGGTCTTTATATAACCAATATTTTTCACAATGTGTAGCACATAGTAGGTTTACAATAAATATTGGAAGAATGAACAAATGAGTGAATAAAGGGCTGTGATTATAATCTGCTTTAGAAATCATCTGACAGAGGTGTCAATACCAATACTCAATTGATATGCAGTTTCAACCTTCCAAGATTCAGGGATTGCTAAGTCACCTTCAACTACTGGTGTTCACTGTCTTCTGGTTGTTAAATATTTTTAATATCTCTGTTAATATCACTTTAAACATGTTTTCTTACAGTGCATAAAAGCCACTCAAAATGAATCAGACCTAGGTATTAAACCAGAAACTGTGACTCCTAGAAGAAAATGTAGGTTCAACACACCAGCACATAAGCACAGATAACAACTTTCTCAATAGGACACCTAAAGCTCAGGAAATAATGCCAAGTGTTAATAAATGGGATGGTATCAAATTAAAAATTGTTTGCATAACCAACAATTAATAATGTGAAGAGACCCTGGACACGGTGATGCATGCCTATAATCCCAGCAGCTCAGGAGGCTGAGGCAGGAGGATTGTGAGTTCAAAGCCAGCCTCAGCAATGGCAAGGCACTAAGCAACTCAGTGAGACCCTGTCTCTAAATAAAATACAAAATAGGACTGGGGATGTGGCTCAGTAGTTGAGTGCCCCTGAGTTCAATCCCTGGTACCCATCTCCCCAAAAAAAATAGTAAAGAGAAATCAAAATCACAGTCTAAAACAGCATATAATGTGAGAGATCCACCCTAACCCCAGAAGAAATTTCAAATTTTGCTGACACCTAGCACCCAATCTTTATCAGTCCAGCCCAGATTAACACTTTTTTCCCCATCAGCCTACTCCCTCACTTGGGCCTTAATAGCATCAAATCTAGACTACTGGCTAAAAAGAAACTTCTAGCTTCAGGGTCTACTAAATTTTCTTCTTCCAGTAAGCAAGGCAGTGTTTTGAATAATTAGGGGCAGGGAGAAGATGTATGGATGATACTCTGATGATAGGTTAGTGTACCAAGATATTTCATTTGACCTGGAAATAGAGATTTTAAGTGCCAGATAGACTAAGGCAGTGAGTATTTTTGACCATATGTGGGTCCTAAACATATGCCATTTTAATCTCTCTTGCCTTATTAACTTCTCCTAAGATAATCATTGTTATGGTTTGAGTTTAAAATGTCCTCTCAAAACTCATATATTGAAAGCTTGGTCTCCATGGCAGCAGTTTTCAGAGGTGGGGCTTTGGAGAAGTGATTGGATCATGAAGACTTTAACCTTATCAATGGATTGATACATTGATGGAGTCAAAATTTAATGGGCTATTGGGAGAAGGTAGAAACTGTAGGAAGTAAGACATAGTGAGATAAAGCAGGTCACTGGGGGCATGCCCTTGAAAGCTATTATCTTGTCCCCAGTACCCCCTTCCCTGCTTCCTGCCCACAATGTAGTGAGCAGTTTTCCTCTACCATATACTACCACCATAGTATTCTGCCTCCCCACAGACCCTCAGCATTAAGAACAAGTGACCATGGACTAAAATCTCTGAACCCATAAGCCAAAATAAACCTTTCTTCCATTAAATTGATTTTTTCAGGTATTTTTGTCACAGCAATAAAAGGCTAACAGACATCCTGAGCAAAATTTTCAAACCACTGAAAATGCACATTTCTATCCTTAGTTCAGAGATGAAAGTATTAAAATCCTAATCTACACCTCTCAGTCAGTGCTTTCAACTTCAAGGTACACCAGTAGAGTCAATATTGCTCAATGGTTTCTCACATTATATATTGTATGTATATGAAGGATATGATGAAACTATTTTTTTGTGTGGGAGATTGAACCCAGGGATGCTTAAGCACCATCACACCTGGTTATAATGAAACTCTTGACTGTATTCTGACATTATTTCTTTTTTCTAGCTTTATTATTATTATTATTATTATTATTATTATTAGTGGTCGTGGTGGTGGTTCTAACTATTGGACTTAGTGGCAATTTACCACTGAATTACATCCCCTGTACTTCTGAGTTTTACTTATTTTAAGACAGGGTCTCACTAAATTGCTGAGGATCTTACTAAGGCTGAGGCTGCAATCTTTCCATGTCAGCCTCCCAAGTTGCTGGGATACAGGTGTGCACCACCTCTTCCAACTCTATCTGACATTTTTAATGCCCCCTCCAAGAAAGGATTCTGAATGCTGAAACAGCATGGATTAATGTTTACTAAATCTAAAGAGCAGATGCCAATATTAATCCTACTCAAAATATGCAGAGAAACCATCCTGACCAATTCAACAGAATACAAGTGGCACTTCCCCCAAACTCTATAGGTCAAATACCCATTATGACTTTGGAAGGATATTTTAGCATTGTGTTAACTGACTCATGTTCATAGAATACAGCTAATCTAAAAGGAAGGACCATGTTTAGAGAGTTTGCCATCAAAAATCCATTTAAAAAAATGTCCTAGCAGTATCACATTATCCTACATTACTTTTCTTTATATAAGCATTTGTACTTCAAGGTAATAGAGTTGAAGCATATTCAGAGAGTAGACAGCAAGATGCTTCTAAATGCTGCAGTATTTAACAGCAGCATGAAACAGTGGTTTTGAGTGTAAGGTGACATGCCTTACCTTGTTAAGACACTTTGTACAGCTCTTTCAAAGGACCATCCTCCAAGCTTCTTGCCCCTTCAGCAGTAAAAATAACAGAGTTCATGTGGCTGAAGAGCTTCACTAGTACATGCAGTGTGACTCCTCCACAGAGATGTTTGCACTTTTAACAGTAAGAGTGTGGTATAGTAACCTCTTAGGAAGTGACCCAGAAAACATTCACATCTGTAGACATAGTGGTCATAGGAGGGATAAAACATTTCTCAAAGTGTCATCAAAAAAATTGGAAGTATAATGGTAGGGGCACCAGTTACATGTATTTACTTATCAACCAAACAACTTGAGGTTATAAGCTCATATTTAAAAGGTAAAAGCAAGTACTTTAAAGAAACAACAAATGGGAAACAATAAGATCAGTGACTACAAGTGTATACTTATGGTCATACATAAATGTGCTTAGGATTTTATTTAAAGCTATCCACTGATGAAAATGAAGAACAAAGCTTGATCAGTTATAACTTCACTAAGGGCAAGAAAGAATTATGAGAATACAGTCTTTACATCTGCTTTAAAAAGTGCTACTTAGATCCTAAAACACTTATCTACACTTCCTCAAGTTTTAATATTAATAACTTAAATATACTTATTAAAATTATATGAAATGATCCTAGAAAATCATTTTAGAATGCAAGGGGCACTATCAATTAGGAAATCCCTCCACCCTATAGATCAGGGATAGAGCACTCTAGAATTGGTCCCAAGGTTTCCTGTTCAAATGCCCCTCCCTGCCCATGGCAATTCTCTTGTTCTTTTCAGACACCTGAAGTAAGCTCTTTCATATTCCACTTCTCTCTATCTCTAAACTTCACGTTTGCCATATCTTCCATTCTTAAACCACAGAATTTTCATATTGCCATTATTAAAAGAAAAATTGGGACCAGTTCAATGTAATGAAGTCTACTTGAGCAAAATTAAAAAAAAAAATTAAATTCTGGAACCAGGTAGTATTCCAGACCAAAGATTGTTTTGAATTTAATGACCCACCCCATTACATGTACAGGTTATATTTATAGCCACAGAAAAGGAAGTGTCATACAGAAAGAACCTGATTGGTAAAACTTGGATTTTGCCTTATGTGGGCATAATTTGGGAGCCTTCAGTTAGGAATTGGCTAAATGAAAGGCTACTATGATTGGTTGAGGATCAGTTGCTTAGTTATAAAAATATATATACCTTGATTAGACTATAACCTTCTTGCATATTAAGCTGGGTTATAGTTTACTACACAAGAATTCCCCTTTGGGCCAAACCCATGTTACAAGTGCACATGCTGGTTTGAACCAATTAATTTCAACTCAACACTATTCATCCTCTCTTCCTGCCTCTCATAGAATGAGGTCCCAGCATCTTACCATGTTGTTTAACTACCCATCCCTGTTCTATTATTCACTCATTCTCTTAAATCATCTTCAATTTCTTTTCTCTCCACATATAGACATGCCCAGTTCTTCCTTCACTCTCACATTTTAAAAACTCCTATTATTTACCCTGTATCTTCCTTCATTTGCCATCCTAATTCTTCCACCTCTGGTATGAACATTTATCAACTGGTACCTCCATCTTCTCATCTTTACCTTTTGCAATCTGATTTTTGTCACAAAAAGTCCATGGAAATTCCTCTTTCTAATATACTTTTTGTTCATTCATTGAACAAATATATATTGACCACCTTCCATGAGTCAGGCACTATGCTGGGAATATGAGAGCAACATCGATAAAATTAAGTCTCTACCATAAAGCTGCAATTTGACAAAAATGAATACTCATCTCAAGCTAACCATCCTTGATTCTCTGTAGATGTATTTGAAACTATTGACTTCCTACTCCTTCTAAAAAATATCTACTTCCTTTCCTCTTTTAGAGATATTCCAGTTCTACTTCTCTGACCCTCTAACTCTATAATGTGAGTTTTCTCCAAAGTTCAGGCCTACAATTCTTTTCGCTTTCTGCAGTCTCTTGCACAGTGTTCTCATTCCTGTTTTAGCTTCAGCTTTCTCCTTAGCCTCTTCTCTACAATTCAATTACCATCCTAAGAGACCATCATACATTTAAAACAAATTGCTGGTAAGGGACACCAAAACACAATTAGAGAGGAGGAATTAGTTCTGTTTTTTTGTAATAGCACAGTAGGGTAATTATTGGTTAAAAAAATCTATGATGTATTTCAAAATGACTAGAGAGAAAAGTACAAAATAACCAACATGTAAAAATGATTAATGGTGGAAGAAATGGAAATGCTTATTGCCCTGATTTGATTATTGCACATTGTATACATGTATAGAATTATTATAATATACCCCATAAAGATATACAAATATTATGTCTCAATAAAAAATTTAAAATCAAATTGTGAGATAACATCACAGAATGTTTCTTGATCATAAACTTGACCTGTCAAAAAACGATCCAACAATAAATAATAAAATAACAGTGGCTCAGTGGTAGAGTGCTTGTCTAGCATGTGTGAGGCACTGGGTTTGATTCTCAGCACCACATACAAATAAATTAATACATAAAATAAAGATCCACCAACAATTAAAAAATACCAAAAAAAAGACAACAAAGCAGCAGCTCTTTTTACAGACTTCAATTTATTCACTAATAAACTTTTTAAAAAGAGTAGTAACAAAAGCAATCATTGAGTACTTTCTATGTACCAAGTACTATTACAAAATTACTTGCAGTTAATGTCACAATACCTCATAATGACCTTCCAGAAGGGACATCATTATTATCCAAATTTTACAGAACAGGAAACTGAGACATGAAAATAAACAAAGTTAACATCAAGTAAATGAGGGGAGCAGGCTTCAAACTGAAACACACTAGGTTAAACAGTTAAGGCCTACTCATCCAAGCAGCAGAAATTTGAAATTTTCAAATATTAATGCTTTGTAATGATTCATTTTTCCAACTGTCCTTTCTACTTAAATGCCAAGGACATCATGACCCCAGCAGCTGGGGTTATAGGAAGTTGAGTAGGGGAAGGAAAGTTATACTTATTTTCTTTCTTTAATGGGTACCAATGAGACATCTAAACATCTCCATTCATTCAATTGTTTACTTTCCATTTGTTCAAGTTGTTACTATGAGTCTAAATTTGAGGTCATTCTGCATTTTGCCAAAAAAACATAGAGAAACGGGGCTGGGGATATAGCTCAGTTGGTAGAGTGCTTGCATCACATGCACAAGGCCCTGGGTTCAGTCCCCAGCACCACACACAGATACACACACATACACACACACACACACAGAGAAACAAACAATTGGGGGGTTGGGGACTCTTTCATGAACTCTCCATGGGAGCTTTTGCATTTCCACGGCCAATAAATACTTCGGCATGGCAATTCAGTAACTCTGCTTGTACTCTTTGATCATAAGAGCATTAAAGTCTCACTTTTTATGTCTATACATGTAGTGATATATGAACCTAACAAGAAATGTGAACACATTAGTCCTTTTCGTATGGGGAAGAGAAGAAATACATTGAGATTTACACAATCTGTGTATATACCACACCCATTCTGTACCAACAAAAGCCCCAAGGGAACAGATCAGGGAGGGAAAAAACCCATCTTGTTTCAACTGAGGTGTACAATGATGATAATTCATATTACATTGACACTCCAGACTTCAAAGTATGTTCACAGAGACATCATTTCATTTTATAGAAAATGAAAAACTTGCTTTTGGCAAGAGAAGTCTGTCCTTTAGGCATCCAGCCAGGCCACCCAATTTATATCCTTAAATGCCACCTCTACATCCTTTTGTCATTTTCTTCTCATTCTCTGTATCCTTTAGATGTATATTTCTTTCTGTACTTATGGCCAATCACCCAATGCAGAAAGTTTTTAAAAGTGTGTCTATCATAATCATTCATTCATTCATTTAAAAAGCATTTATTAAATCCCTGATATGTGCTAGGCACTGTGTTAGGTGCTGGATATACAATTGTTTGCAAAAACATAAAGTGCCTTCTTTAATTGGGGCTTGCTCCACCACTATCTTCATCAGTTTGGGTTCGTATAGCAGAATGCCATAGGTTGGGTGGTTTCAACAACAAGTGCTTATGTTTCACAATTCTGGAGGCTGGAAGTCCAAGGTCAAAGTCAAACATGGGGTCTTGGGTGGAGGGAGGTAAAAATCAGTGGCAGAGTGCTTGCCTAGCACGTCCAAGGCCCTGGTTCTATAGCATCAGAAAAAATAAAGTTCCAGCATAGCCAGATTCTACCAAAAACCGTGACCATATGCACTGGATTATAAGTAACCATCTTTTCCTCATTGTATGCTCACAAAGGAGAAAGAGATATAAAGCAAGCAAACTCTTGTGTGTCTTCTTACTGGAATACTAAACCCATCATGAGGACACCAACTTCATTATCCAACTACCTCCTGATGGCCCCACCTCTTAATACCAACACATTGGGTGGTAGAATTTCAACAGAGGAATTTGCGGGGAGGGCACACAAACATTCAGTCTATCACAATCACACAGAACACTACAGACTGGTCAGGAGATAAGTGTGCTGGCTCCACTTTATTAGTTTTTAATATCAGATTTGTCCTTTCAACTCTGCTTTTTTTTTTTCTATTTCTCAGACTTGGAAATACAGTTTCTTGAATTGGCTGTCAGAGCTTAGTTCATCAATAACTCTAATTTGACACTATATTCCATCTTTGGCATGCTATTTTCTGTATATAATAGTCACAGGTCATGCCCATCTGGCTTTGTTATTTCTACCTCAACAGTAAGAGTACAACTGGACCACAGCCCCATTATGGAAACTAAGATAGGATCCTTGCCTCCTTTCTTTGAATTCCTGCCCTTATAGCTTTCTCTTTTATCCTATTATTCTCTCTTCCATATTGCTTTCATTTTCCCATTCCATCTCTCCCTTGGCTCCCCTTCTTTGTCCATTAGCCATATCCTTTAAAACCCTGGTAATCCCCACTGCTAATCTCCAAAGTCATTCTACAATAAGGCCCAAAGACACATAATACATTTTTTGCAGTGCTAAAGATGAAACCAGGGCCTCACACATACAAGACAAGCACTGTACCACTGAGCTACACCCCAATATCTATAATATATTTATTTTCCTTTTTTAAATTTTATCATTCCCATAGTACACTTAATGAACTGTGCACATTTTCCATGTTTCCTGGATCCCAAAGCTATTGCAGCTATCAGAGAGCCCAGCTTGCAAAACCAGAGAAACCTGCTGTCATCAGAGTCTCCCAAAGCCACTCATCTTCTCTGGAATGTAGGAATTTTCTTCAGTAGTCAGCTTTCTAAAAACATCATTTTCTGAGTCATTTGTTCTTCAAGATTGCCACTGTTTTTGAACAAACATTCAAGCTTCCTGCTTTGGGAGGTATAAGGCTTCAGTTTCTGGTCCTCACAAAGAGGATTTGAAAACCTCTCAAATTTCACAGCATAAGAAGATGCCCACATTGCCTCTGTGGAAGACTGCTTCCAGATCCTCAAACATGTACTGGAAACAATGAAATGTAGTAAGACAAACACTGAATTGCCCCCCTTGCTATGCTGTTGATTTACTTATAGACTCCGGACAAGTCATTTCCAATAGGCTTCAGGTAACTCATACACATGTACAGGCCATTTTAGGCCATGCTCTGGTTGTTTCCAGCTCACAGTGTCCACAAGTCTATCTCTGCAGCCTCTGTAACTAATTAGATTTCTGTATCCATTTTATTCGACTTGAACATTCATATAATATTCATGATTTCCTAAATACTGTGACAGTGCTAGGTAGAGCTATTTGAAAACAAACAGATAGATGAAACCAAACAGAATAAAAGGCTGGCTGCAGGTGCTTGTGTTTTACGTTCAGACACAGCTAATTTTAAAAAAAAAAAAAAAAAAAGCAGATTGACAGGAGTCAGTGTCATGGAAACGGCCTGTGAATACTGTAAGAATCACAGGTAAGCTGAAAGCACCATTGCTGTTGAGGAGCTAGAAGCAGAGGCCTCTGTGTAGACTGTGATTTTCTTCTTTGAATTAAACCACTCCAGTAACAGGAACCAAACTGCAATTCCCTTAGACATTTAAATGACTCACATATTTCAGTGCTTGAACATCAGCTCTGTGAATACCTAAAATGGGACTAAGTGAAAATTGGATAACATTTGCTTGACATTGTCATTGGCCTTTCTCTAATGTCAAAGATGGATTTGCATAATTATGCTGAAAGCTAGGAAACTGCCCCCAGCAGGAGGCTTCCTGGCTGGTGTTAGGTTTTAGTTCTACTCCAGCTGTGACTCTCAAAATGAAGAAAATCTCCTTTCAGAAACGAACAGAGTGCACACTTGCTAAGAGAGTGTAGTAACCGCTTAACAACAATTTACTTTGCATACTGATTTCCGAGGCCTAATTAAGATAGGTCTGATAAGCAACTGATTGACTGAACACCCTTGTGCTTGGTAGGAAAAGGGCTTCAGAGAGGACGGAGCCTGAGTGATGTTACTTCATAAGCCTCATCCTGATTAAAATTCTTTCAAGCTAGCCAGATGCCAGATAGAAGCCAACTTCTAAAGACTGCCACTGTAGCAGGTGTGTGTCCCTGGTGCAATCCTGATTTTCCAAGGTCACTGCAGTCCTAAAATGTCCCTTTTGAATGTCTCCAAAGGGAAAAGGCTGAAGCAGGTGAGGCCTCTCCAAAAGTTCCCCAACTTTAATCCCCTCCCCAGGGGACTCACTAACCTCAGGCTCCCATTCCCCATAAGCTTTTTCACTTCCAAACTCTGTTCTCAAGAAGGATTCAAAGCCCTTTAACAATCTAAAGAATTACTTCTTAGGAATCAAGGAATTATCTCAATTATTTTTATACTTTCAGTTGTAAATAACAACAGGTCTGTTTTGTTATAATTGTAAATAACATAAATAACACACAAGTATTTGGAATATGTTAATGAGAAGAAGAAAATTCTTTCTTTCTTTCTTTCTTTTTTTTTTTTTTTTTGTACTAAGGTTTGAACTCTAGGGTGCTTTATCACTGAGCTACATCCCCAGCCCTTTTTATTTTCTGAGACAGAGTCTCACTAATTTGCCCAGGCCTGTCTCGAACTTCCAATCCTCTTGCCTTGGCCCCCTGAATTGTGGAAATAACAGGCATGCACCACTGCAGGCAGCATACATATTTTAAGCTCCTGGAACAAAGCTGCAACTAAAAGTGAGCATTCCAATTATAATCAATTCACAGAGACATACATTGCCAAGGGCAGCAAGCTCACCTGACACTTGTGAAATCATAGCATTTAGATCAATCATAAGATCAGTTTTCCAAAGCATATTTTCATGAGACCTAATAATATATTTTATGTTGAGGCTTTGGGGTTTACAAAGCTATTTATATGATTATTGTTCACCCTTTCCTTCATCAAAAGAATTTCTTTTTCTTTCTTTTTAAAAAAAAATTTTTTTTGTTCATTTGTTTGTTTTGGTTTTGTTTGTTTGTTTGTTTGTTTCTTCTGTTTTTCTTTTTCTGAGATAAGCTCTAAAGTTGCCCAGGCTGACCCCAAACTTCCAGTCCTCCTACCTCAGCCTCCCAAGTAAATGGAACTATCAGTTCATGCTACTGTGTCCAGCCCAGAAAGGATTTATATCCTAGCTCTGGGTTTCATTACACAATTATAAATATCCAGAATTATGTCATGGGGAAAATCACAGATGAAAAGTAGCCCTCTTCCATTTACTTGCACTGCTTATTATGTTCAAAATGTGATTGTTTCTTTGTTTGGTTGTGCTGCTTATATGACACCATTAAACAGAACCTGTGTGTGTAGTTCTCTGACCATGTTATCCTGTCTTGTACAGAGAGAACTTTTAACAGACTTCAAATGCTGCAGAACACAACATACCTTCCAGCTTATTTCTGGTCTGAACCAGAGGTTACTGCTTGTGCAATTTGCCAAACAGCAATTCACTTTAGAAAAATTTCATAAACACAGAATAGGAAGATAGACTGATTCAGAATCTCTGATGTTTTTCAAAGGGCAAATGTTTAGCTTGGGATGTAAAAAGGCAGCAGCAAAAACAAAAACCACATCCATTTTTTTAAACAGATTGTTACTGTGATTATAACACATCATACTTGTATAACACCTTATATTTTACAAAGTCTTTTTTACAACCATTATCTCATTTGCCACTGCCACCAACCCTGTGGGATAGCCATTCATTAATATAAGCATTTGACAAATGCAGAAATTCTTGGCACAGAAATGTTAAGTGACTTACCCCAGGATATACTGTGACTTGGTATGCATAAGAATCAGTTGACTTTTGTACTAGATAAATGAGGAATGGTGATATCTGAAGAACTCACGATTCTGTCCTCTATGAGACCTCATTGTGAAGAAAATCTCACAGCAGTGTGGAGGATTCTCATCTTTATTTCAACTAGTGTTTGCAGAAGCAACACACATGCGGGTTGCTCAGTGCAACTGGCAAGATACAAATGTAACAGGTAATGTTCAATAATGAACTAATGCTCGGCACGATCTGCCACATAATCAATGTGCAGTGTGACCCAAGAATCACAAAGCACACAAAGTGTGAATTCACTTGGATTTCATGATTTTTCCTGATCAATTTAGTAAATTAAAACCTGCCCCTTAAGCCAGGCCTAGTGCTGTGCATATGTAGTCCCAGCTGCTCAAGAGACTTAAGCAGAAGGATCACAAGTTTGAGGCCAGCTTGAACAAGTGTTGCAAAACCTTGTCTCAAAACAATAAGTAAAATAAAAAATGAAATAAAAATCTGCCCCTTAAGTAACTCAGGGAATAATTGTCTTACAGCTTTTTATTAACCATCAACCAGACCACCTAAAAAATATTGAAGAGTAGCCCATTATTGAATATTCTATGTGAGAGCTAAATCTCAAACATTAGATATCCTGCAATATCTATTAGGAATAATTTCCAGGATCTGAAATAGCCATGTTCTCCAGTTTCCCTGATGTCTAACAATACCAATTATCAAGAGCACAGGGATACTTCCAGATCCCCTTCCTACAGAATTGTTTTAAAAGCAAAAAAAGAAAAACAGAAATGGAGGTCAGAACATATACCATGAAGGTGGTCTTTCAAAAAAAGGAAATAGGAAGTTCACAGCATTTTTAGCAAAACTTTGCATTCCTTAGAGATATTTTAAGGTAATTTAATATTTAGTATTTTAAAGGCTATTTCTATGGGGAAAAGATCTATTCACGAAATTTTATTATTGAAAAATAGCTACTAAACCTGCTAGCTGAAATGTGTTTATGTGAAAAGCTGCACCCTGAAGAAGGTAATTACTACTTTTATATGTTTCCATCACCACTGCTCAATTCTCATTTTCATAGCTTAAAAAGAAAAACAGGTTTAAATAATGCAATGCTTATTAGCATATGAATATGGACTTAATTGTCCTTTTTGACTCTAAGAGGTAATTGGGAATGTCTCCTATGTAAGTGGGTTAAGGAATGCACCACGTGCAATTATAACTAAAAACTTTCATTTTGAAAATTGCAACCTTATCTCATTGTCTTTTAGTAGCACAATAACTGCCTGTCACTCTGTACTTTCCTTAGAAGATCTGTTATAGGAGTATGTGTACAGTAGTAAAAACAAGTATATTCAGTGTATTGAATTACAGCAGAGTCTGTTAGAGCCCTGTAGCACTCTGTAATATTGCAGATACGCAGGTTTCATCAACAAAGCCAAGAGGACAGTTGAAAAATGACAAACAAAACCAAAATGGTTATTTGGCACCAAGTAGACTTTGAGAAAACCTCAAGGATTTTGTTGTTGTTGTTGAATTCAGCTTCTTTTTGAACTGGACAAACCAATTCAGGAAGTGGCATAATCTGAATATTCTAGAAGTTTCTCAGAAATCACTTCAGTGACCTTTTCTGAGATTCATTGAAAAATGTTTTCATCTAACACTGCAAGTTTCTCCTTTCCACCAGCTTAGAAACAAGCCTGCTGCATTTTAAAATGCATGCTAGAAACCATTGAGATTTTTGTTAAATTTGCTTGATGATTATAAACACTCATTTTTAAAACTCTGGCTCATTTGTATATGTGATTGCTCAACCTGCTAAAGTAAAGAATTTTCTTGAATAACCAGATTAGTTTTTGGCCATGTATTGCCAAATGCTAGTTTGGCTAATTGTATTTGTTTGGTTGGTTGGACTTTCATCCGAAATGACTAATCAAAGTGCCATTTCATAGATCGCATATATATGAATTTCAAAACATCTTTGCTATGCACACTTTGTATCACATGGAGCTAGTTTTCAGTATATTTGTTCTATGTTATACTGACATCTATGGACTCCATAAGAGAAATTCAGTTTTTTAGAAAAATTGTTTTGGCTGCTTATAAGCAACTTAAAATGCATCTCAACTATGTAGACTTAGAGTCCCTTGATCTATTATGTGTGAGCTACTAGTTGATCTTTGAACTTTATCACTTAGGTCAAAATCATAACAAAACTCTTCTCCCTACCTACATCAAAACTGAAGGAAGAAGCAACAAGGAAGTCTACATTAGTGAAGAATGAAGGTCTTCTCTTTAATGAAGGGTGGCCCTTACTGGTGAAACAATAAGGAAGATTCTTTTAGTGCACATGAATCCATTTATAGTCTTCATGCAAAAATATCCATTACTATAAGGGCTGTGTGCCAAACACTGTGCTAACTGCTAGGGATAGATAAATTGTACACTAAACTCACCCTCAAGAGAGTCATAGTCAAATGAAAGAGACAGAGAAATAAACATGCAATGTACAACAGATTATGATAAGTACTAGGATAGGGTATGTTTGTCAGGACAGGCTAAATGCTGTAACAAACCTCAAGATTTCAGTGCTTGAAGCCAGTAAAATTTTTTGTTGTTTTTCACTCAAGTCAAAGTCCAATGTGGTCAAAAGGAGTCAGAGGCACCTCTGCTCAAACCAGTCATTCAGGAACCCAAATTCCTTCATTCTTATAATGCCACAGACTTCAATTCATGATCTCTAAAATCATTATGGAGGGGAAAGTACCTACCTCAACCCAAAGAGACTTCTGCTCACATTCTATAAGGGAGAACCAGTCAGATGACCCCACTTAAGTAAAGGAAAACTGGAAAACATAGTTCAGCCTGTGTCCCTAAGAAAAGAAAACAGACTCTGTAAACAACTATTGCTAGTTATATGTAACCTGTGGCAACTAGGTAACTAGAGATAAGTAGAGAAAGCCAAGAATCAAATTGTTAAAATTCTGTCAAATTTTACTTATTTTATGTTAGAATCATAGGTGACAACTATGGAAAAGTAGAAAAAAATAGAGGATACAGTTAATAAATAACCAGCTAACTAGATAATTAGAATAACTGGCATAAGCCAAAAGGATCAGAACATTTGTATTTCAACTCTAAATTTTCATTTCTCACTTTAATAACTATTGATAACTAGGTATAGCTGGTGGTGATTAGATAACTAGTTAACTAGATATAAGCTAGAATAAACTAAACCACTAAAAATTTCATTTCTGTCAAATCTAACTTGTTTGAGCCCAGGGTATGGCACATGCTAGGCAATTGCTCTACCAATGAATTACATCCCCAGTCTTAGGTTTGTTTGTTTGTTTGTTTTTTGCTTATTTTTTTATGTTTTATGTGTGTGCATTTTTGTTTTTTCTTTTTCTTTTTTTGGTAAAGGATAGTGAACCCAAGGACCCCTTACCACTGAGCTACAATCCCAGGCATTTTTAATTTTATTTTTGAGACAGGGTCTTACTAAATTGCTAAAACTGGACTCTAACTTGAGATCCTCCTACGGCAGCATCCTGAGTCACTGGGATTACAGGTGTGCACAACCCCATGCTGGGCCCTAGCCTTATTTTTATTTTTGTTTTGAGACAGAGTCTTTCTAAGTTGCTGAGACTAGCCTGGAACTTGAAATTGCAATCCTCCTAATAACTAGTATTACAGATTAGTGCCAGAGTGCCGACTTCAATTTTAACTTCTTATTTATTGTTAGAATAGCAAATGAGGACTATAGAAAATGAAAAACATTATATAACTAGTTAACTAATATTAAGCTAACCTATAGCTAGATTACTAGAGACAATTAGAATAATAGGAGTTAGCCTAGAAAATTAGAATCACATATTCCTTAATACTAGTATCTTATTTCTTATTTAAATAACTAACCATACTGGTGGTAAACTGGCAAATAGTTAACTTTAAAAGTTAAAGGAAATAGATAGCTTAAAAAGTTAAAGGAAACCCAAAGGCTGAAAAATGCTTTCCTCTCAACTTTAATTCTTTATTCTCATTTTGCAAACAACACCCACCTCTGGATCTCCTTATATGTCTCAAAGTGCCCCTTTATTTCATTGTAAACCCTCTCTGTTCTTACTTCACATTACTCTCATGTGAAGACCAATTCCTTCACTATTTTCAAAATTTCTGCTCCAATATCACTTGGGAACTAATACTGCTAGATTGGTGCTCAGTGGTTAGTGGGCCACAAAAAACCAGCAGTAGGGTCGTGTTTACACAAAAGTAGAAGTTACTGGAACACAGACTATCTCTGAGTTATAGAGCGATCCAGGTAACCAGATGGAAGGTGACCAGCTTGACAATGGCAGTTATGAAAAACACATTTGCAAATGACAGAAACCCAAATAAAAATCACTTGAAGAAAAAAAAGGCAATTATTGGATTATGTAACTAGGAACTCCAAGGTCAATCTGGAAAATCTAGACCAGACATGCAAATAATACTATTAAAAATATCTGTGTCCAAGGATGAATGTATGACTCAGTAGTAGATTGCTTATCTAGCCTGCACAAGGTCCTGGGTTCCCTCCCCAGCACCACAATAAAAATAAATAAATGAATAAAAATTTCAAAAGAATATCTCTGTACCTCTTTTGCCTTCACTTTTCTTTGTTGTTGGCCTCATTCTCTTCTAAGGCCGTTTATTTTTCATATTGCATGAATGATGATTTCCTGTGACTTTCTTTCTTCTTCTAGATTTATTTATTATTTATTTATTTTTGGTACTGGGAATTAAACCCAGGGGCAATTTACCACTGAGCCACATCCCCAGCACTTTTTATTTTATTTGGAGACAGGGTCTCTCTAAGTTGCTTTGGGTCTTGCTAAGTTGCTAAAGCTAGCCTTCAACTTGCAATCCTCCTGCCTCAGCCTCTCAAGTCACAGAGATTGTAGGCATGCACCAGCACTCTAACTCTTCTTCTAGATTTATGACCCTAATAAGCAAGGCATTTTTCTCTTTCTCAAAATTAAAATTCTCAAAGGAGGACTGTGATTGGCTAAACTTGCTCACATGATTAATCCAAAATAATCAGTGTAGTTAGAGGAATAAAGTTTTATATTTAGAGGGCCCTGGATCAGAAGCCCTGGGCCAGTGAGGTGGGGCACTTTGATTCGCAGCTGCTTCACCAGAATCATGACTGAACAGAAGAAGAAGTTCCCAGAAGAAATCAGAGTGCTGAGCAGGAAAACCAAGATGATATCAACTATAGGATCCATGCACTTGTGATCTTATTTTCTGAGCAAAAAGGTACAGATTCAGACATATTTTCAGATGTTCTTCAGGGATTGGCAAAAAATTGAAACTAAGCTTATTCTGGGATATTGCTTACTGAAGGGTATTTATGCTGTTAGAACCTTTGTTACACAGTCATCTAAACAAAGACAGCAATAGGCATAGTTGGGATTAGAAGATACAAAAGCAAAAAAGAAAACACATTTGATGTAGAATGGAGTAGTTTGAATGATGTTTAGTACATATCCATGTAAGAAATGTCCAATGATAGCAGTAAGGCTATTTGCATATTTTGCTATAGCAGGTATAGAAATGGAGTAATGGCTCAAAACTCTGTAAATCATGTACAGAAGAGAAGTAATCAGTAAAATGCCAAATATAGACTTTCCATATCCAGGAGATGAATTTGGGGCACAATTGAAGATTTAATAGTCAAGGAAATATAGTAAGCAAGACATTTGCCTAAGAATGCATATTTGCACAATCAATTTTTTAGAGAATCCAGTTTCAAGCTCCAAATCTGTGACAGATTTATGATCAAATATAGAATTATGATGCTTCATGCACAAAACAATCATGGATATATTGAATTATATAATGCCTATCAAGAGCTTAACGCAATGAGCACATATTAAATATTCAGTTAACGGCTCTATCGTTAATATTACTATGTACATCATATAATTCCAGGTATTTCATACACATGTGGCAAAAACATATTTAGGTATATATTAACAACCTATCTTAAATAATTTGCTAAGATAACAGAAACTGTCAAGTCCAGAGATGGAATTTAAACCTAGGTTTATCTGATTCTGAAGTTTGTGTTCTTACCATTCGGGCTGAGGCTTCATATTGAATGTTGATGATGTCCTATGAAGCCTAAAAAGAGTAGGCAATATATGGTATGTTTTTGGTGATCGTGCTGTGACCCTTCATAGTGAACATCCGGATTCTTTACAAGATTAGAAATCTGACTTTCAGAAGTTCAAATTGATATTTCTGAATTGAATTGATGCTGACCTTTGATCTGTACAGAATGAAGTGTTCTATTCAACCAAGCAAAAACATTGCAGTACATCACATTATTTCTAAGTAGACTGATAATCCCATGCTGTTCCAGTCCTTCATGAAATACAATAAATCCATGAAAGAATTCAGGGTTGTTAGAAACAGTAAAGTGTTTGAATTGGTGTTCCCATTGTGTCTTCTCAGTCTGAAAGGTATTATTCTACTTTTCTTTCTTCCAAATTTATATCATTTGTATGTCTTTCAGAGACTCAGACAAGAGAAAACATGGTGTAGGAAGTTTTGAATAAGAGGTATCAGTTATCCCTGGGTGTGGTGGTGCACTTGGGAGGCTGAGGCAAGGAAGATTGCAAGTTTGAGGATAGCCTCAGCAATTTAGTTAGGACCTAAGCAACTTAGCTAGACCCTGTCTCAAAATTGAAAAAAGAAATGGCTGGGAATGTAGCTCAGTGGTAAAGCACATCTGGGTTCAATCCCCAGCACTCCTCAATAAGAGGGGAGGGGTATCGGTTGTTGATCCTGGACAGTGATGGAACTGAATTCTCAATAATAATTATGGAACTGGTTCTGTGCAGGTGGTCTTGAAGAACTTGAATTTCATTAAATCTTTTGATAAAAATCACCACTCCATCTTGGAGATAGTCTAACTGCACTTAAAGATGAGGACATCTCCTTGACTTTATGCTTATTAAAGTCCAGTTTTGAATGTCACATTGCTGGGTTGCTGCCTCCGGGGCAACTTTTGTTGATTCCCAGATGGTTGATATAGACAGGATGCCTATTCATGGCACTTATGTGCTCCATAGAACACTTGGGTCCCAATACACATACATAAATATTGCTAGGGAGAAAAATATATATACATATATATAATGTTCAAAATATCTGGGGAAAAGTGGTTTGAATGTTCAACAGTTATTATTTATGATGAACCTCCTAGAGGTTTTTTTTTTATTATTATTAAGCTCATATGTGCTGTGAATCTTTTGGGGGGGGTGTACTGAGGATTAAATCTGGGGACCCAGGGATGCATTCCCACTGAGCCATTGAGCTGTGTCTCCTGCTCTTTATATTTCATTTTGATACAGAACCTCACTAAGTTGCATAGGCTGTCGTGCGACCTGTGATTCTCCTGCCTCAGTCTCCTGAGTCACTAGAATTATAAGCATGCACCACTGCCCAGCTGTGGTATGAATCTTTAGGAGAAGCCTGTAGAATGAACTGGATCTAAATCCATTTGACCAGGGATTCTTTATTGTTTCTTTTTGATGACTACATACCAGTTTCTTACAGAAAACTAGTATGAAAACCAGTATAGAAAACCAGAGAACATTGGTCTGGGTTAGCACAGGAATAGGTATAACAAAAGTCAATTGGTATCCATACTGGAGAACCAAGGCACTGTCAGAAGTTTCTGGCAGTCAACTCACACATTCCTAAATTAACCACAGAAAGCTTGAGAAGAGTGCTTTTCCTCTCCAAGGAGCATGTCTGACAAAGCCTTTCAAGCTCAAGAAGCAGGGTGTCTGAGCAGGGTTCTGTGATCTCTGGGTCCATGTGGGCTACCTACCCTCCCACTGCTTTGCTCTGCCCCTTCTAGTGGCTGAGGCTGGGCTTCCTTGGTTCCTGGAGTACACTCCTATCCTTTCACTGACTCTGGAACTCTTCTTTATATTCTAGTGTTAAGGCATTAACCCTGACCTCTTTTCTAATTTTTATCATATCCCTCTCCCTGGGGACCATCAATGATTAAATGATAAAATGTGACGAGTTAATGGACACATGTATCTTTTCAGCAATAAATTAAATTTGTAGAGTACACATGATTCAGTGTCTTTGGCATACACTTGACAAATGTTAGTCCCAATTAGATATCAAAAACTTCTTAACAAAATCTGCCATCTTTCTATGCTTTTACTTTTCATTTTAGTGTTATTTGGAGTTTTTTTTTAAACCACAAACATGAATTGTCTTTATTGTAAAAGTGAAAGTAACTAAATCAGCCAGCCACAAAGAAACCAGTACTTCCACTCATATGAGGTACCTAGATAGGCATAGAGACAGGAAGTAGAATGGTGGTTGCCAGGCGAAGTGGAGAGGAGGAAGTGGGAAGTCAGCATTTAATAGGTACAGAGTTTCAGCTTTGCAAGATGAAAAGTGTTCTGGAGGTTGGTTGCACAACAATGTAAATATACCTAACTTTATTGAACGGCATACTTAAAAATTCTTAAAATGGCAAATTTGGTGGTATATGTAGTTTAGCACAATTTATAGTCCTAGACAATTTAGTGAGACCCTGTTTCTAAATAAAAATAAAAAGATCTGGGGATATAGCTTAGTGGTTAAGTGCTCCTGAGTTCAATTCCCAGCACCAGAAAAAAAAAACATATTTTGTTTAATTAAAAGAACAAAATGAAAACATTTTTCTCCTGTCCTTCTGAAAAATCTCTGCCTCCCTTTGTCTTCCTTTAAATCTATTTTCCATACTTCAAGGAGACTGGTGATTCTGAACACAGCATTTCCTATTAATTACTGGAGGATAAAATGCAAAGCCTTCAGCCTGATATTCAAGGGTCTTCACGTAAATCCCCTCCTACACCTACCTCCTAACACTGACCCATATCCTACCTTTGCAAGTCATACTAAATTGCTCTTATTTTTTAAATATTTCTTTTAGTTGTATATGGGCACAATATCTTTATTTATTTATTTTTTTTGTGGTGCTAAGGATAGAACCTAGTACCTCACATGTGCTAGGCATGCACTCTGCCACTGAACCACAACCCCAGCCCAGTTCTTATGTTTTCAGAATATACTATTTTGAGATCCAACATGGCGGTGGGCGTGGAGAGATCAAGTGTCTGACCTCCTCAGCTGCGCGGGCATAGGGAGTTGTAAGCTGTCTAAATGCTGTTTGCTCAGGATCACTAGGCAATGCTGAGCTGACGTGGATCTGGGGCAAACATTCTGGGCCTCTCAGAACACACCAAGCCCGGATCGGATGCATTCAAGCTCCCGTTCGCCTGCTTCTCGCAGCCATACTGCTGTGACTCAGCACAGCACCACCGAAACAACTGGTCGGCCCTTCTGATCCTACGGAGGTAAATGCCAACGGAGCCTTCATAGGCAGTGGCCACAGGATTGAAACGGGGCTTAGAAGAGACAGTCAGGACCCACCCGTTGCATTGGTCACCCGGCAAAGGGAGCAAACTGTCACCATTTGCATGGGATACCACCATGGCAGAGAACTGACGTCACCAGAATGTGGCGGAGGAGATAACTTCAGTGAAACCAGCGGCGACAGGTGTGTAACCCCCTAGCCTTCCCTCTCCACACAGCGGGGAAACCTTAAGGGCCCCTCCCAGCTCTCCCGTGAGCGCGATAGCCAGACCAAGGGAATCAGGAGTGGCGCGGGACTGCGGCGCAGAACTCCTGGCTACCGCTCCCACCAGTGCTGACAACTGAGGTCCCTTGCACCAGCTACCGGGAGTGTGGCTACCAGAGGGCAAGCAAATTCGCTGGGGGTTCTCAGCCCCAAGCTCTACAAACTTAGGGTCTGAGGGAATGGCAAACAGGGAGAGTGTGCCCAGGCGTTCATGAAAACAGGGCTCCTGGGAGCAGCAGACCTGGCGTGTAGCCAGTATTGTGGTGAGCGTCACCGATGAGCGGGGCCTGGCTTGAGGAAAAGTGGGGGAGTGACTAGACACAAGAGAAGGCCCTAGGCACTCAGGATTGGAGACCCACCCAGTCTGGGAGGGAGAGCTGCTGCACAGTGATTGGTTCCCACCTATTGAGAGGAGAAGCTTGGCCCAGTGGGCACAGCTCCACCTACTGGAAAAGAAGTTAATCAAACTCTAAGACTGCATTTATTAAATTTTTTTCTTCATTTTCATTTTTTTGTTGTTGTTTTTTAAATATATTTTTTATTTTTTAAAACTTTTTTATTTTATTTTTTTAAATTTTAATTTTCATTTTTTATTATTATTATTTTTTAAATTTTTTTCTTTTTTATTTTCTATTTTTTTCTTTTGTCTTTTCATTTCTTTTCAATTCTCTTATTCCCCCTTCCTTGAATTCTACCTGCTTAATCTCATTCTCTTTAGTGACTTCTTCCCTTCCCTTTTAATACCTTTCCTCCCAAGCATCAAATAAATTTATAGGACTAAAAAGTAACTCAGCAGTCAAACAGAACAAGAAGTAACATGAGCAGCATGAAAAAGCAAGGAAGAAAAGGAGTACAAACAATGCAGGACAGCCTAAATATTCAGGAGGACCTAGAGTCATCAGAAAAATGGTCAAATAAAGAACTCAAGGAATACCTTAGACAGATGGAATGGAACCTTAAAGAGGATACGAAACATCAAGATGGTCCTATGCAATTCACATCCCACATCCAATCTACCAGCAAATTTCATCCATTCCACCTTCAAAATATACCAAGAGCCAGAGCAATTAGACAGACTAAAGAAATTAAAGGCATAAAAATAGGAAAAGAAGAACTTAAATTATCACTGTTTACGGGCAACATGATTCTGTACCTAGAAGACCCAAAAGGGTCTACAAAAAAACTACTAGAACTAATAAATGAATTCAGCAAAGTGGCAGGATATAAAATCAACATGCATAAATCAAAGGCATTTCTGTATATCAGTGGCAAAACTTCTGAAACGAAAATGAGGAAAAACACTCCATTCACAATATCCTCAAAAAAAATAAAATACTTGGGAATCAACCTAACAAAAGAGGTGAAAGATTTATACAATGAAAACTGCAGAACCCTAAAGAGAGAAGTAGAAAAAGATCTTAGAAGATGGAAAAATATACCCTGTTCATGGATAGGCAGAACTAACATCATCAAAATGGCGATATTACCCAAAGTTCTCTGTAGGTTTAAAGCATTGCCAATCAAAATCCCAACAGCATTTCTTGTAGAAATAGATAAAGCAATCATGAAATTCATATGGAAAAATAAAAGACCCAGAATAGCAAAGGCAATTCTAAGCAGGAAGTGTGAATCAGGTGGTATAGCGATACCAGATTTCAAACTATATTACAGAGCAATTGTAACAAAAACAGCATGGTACTGGTACCAAAACAGGCGGGTGGACCAATGGTACAGAATAGAGGACACAGAGACTAATCCACAAAGTTACAACTTAGGGGCTAAAAGCATGCAATGGAGGAAGGATAGCATCTTCAACAAATGGTGTTGGGAAAACTGGAAATCCATATGCAACAAAATGAAACTGAATCCCTTTCTCTCGCCATGCACAAAAGTTAACTCAAAGTGGATCAAGGAGCTAGATATCAAATCAGAGACTCTGCGTCTGATAGAAGAAAAAGTTGGCTCCGATCTACATACTGTGGGGTAGGGCTCCAAGTTCCTTAACAGGACACTCATAGCACAAGAGTTAATAACAAGAATCAACAAATGGGACTTACTCAAACTAAAACATTTTTTCTCATCAAGAGAAACAATAAGAGAGGTAAATAGAGAGCCTACATCATGGGAACAAATATTTACTCCTCACACTTCAGATAGAGCTCTAATATCCAGAATATACAAAGAACTCAAAAAATTAGACAATAAGATAACAAATAACCCTATCAACAAATGGGCCAAGGACCTGAACACACACTTCTCAGAGGAGGACATACAATCAATCAACAAGTACATGAAAAAATGCTCACCATCTCTAGCAGTCAGAGAAATGCAAATCAAAACCACCCTAAGATACCATCTCACTCTGGTAAGATTGGCAGCCATTAGGAAGTCAAACAACAATAAGTGCTGGCGAGGATGTGGGGAAAAGGGTACTCTTGTACATTGCTGGTGGGACTGCAAATTGGTGCGGCCAATATGGAAACCAGTATGGAGATTCCTGGGAAAGCTGGGAATGGAACCACCATTTGACCCAGCTATTGCCCTTCTCGGACTATTCTCTGAAGACCTTAAAAGAGCGTACTACAGAGATACTGCCACATCGATGTTCACAGCAGCACAATTCACAATAGCTAGACTGTGGAACCAACCCAGATGCCCTTCAATAGATGAATGGATAAAAAAAATGTGGCATTTATATACCATGGAGTATTACGCAGCACTAAAAAATGACAAAATCATGGAATTTGCAGGGAAATGAATGGCACTAGAGCAGATTATGCTTAGTGAAGCTATCCAATCCCTAAAAAACAAATACCAAATGTCTTCTTTGATATAATGAGAGCAACTAAGAACAGAGCAGGGAGGAAGAGCAGGAAGAAAAGATTAACATTAAACAGAGACATGACGTGGGAGGGAAAGGGAGAGAAAAGGGAAATTGCATGGAAATGGAGGGAGACCCTCATTACTATACAAAATTACATATAAGAGGTTGTGAGGGAAATGGGAAAATAAACAAGGAGAGAAATGAATTACAGTAGATGGGGTAGAGAGAGAAGATGGGAGGGGAGGGGAGGGGGGATAGTAGAGGATAGGAAAGGTAGCAGAATACAACAGTTACTAGTGGGGCATTATGTAAAAATGTGGATGTGTAACCGATGTGATTCTGCAATCTGTATTTGGGGTAAAAATGGAAGTTCATAAACCAGTTGAATCTAATGTATGAAATATGATATGTCAAGAGCTTTGTAATGTTTTGAACAACCAATAAAAAATAAATAAATAAACCACTGATACCATTTTCAACAACAAAAAAAAGAATATACTATTTCGTGATTCTTGTCCCTGTCTAAATGCACTCTCAGAGTACCTTGTCTGCCTGCTGAACACATTATCCTTCAGGACTAGGGTTACTATCTGCTCTGTGAAGCTTTCTTGGCCATGCAGAACACTGCTCTTTAGTCTGACCACTCTACTGTCTTATTGCTGCAGGTAGCATGCTGCATTGCAATGATTGTTTTATGTCTGTGTCCCTCAGTAGACTTGGAGGCCCTCAAGGCCTCAATAATGTTTATATCTCCAGGGTTCAGTGCCTACTACCTAGGAATTGATTAGTGTGTGTTTGTTGAATGAGTGAATGAACACATTGATGTGGAAGTGCAGCTGGGCACAGTGGCACATGCCTGTAATCTCAGAAACTCAGGAGGCTGAGGTAAAAGGATCACAAGTTCAAAGCCAGCCTCAGAAACTTAGTGAGACTGTTTTGAAAAATAAAAATGGCTGAGGATATAGCTCAGAGATCTTCAGTACCAAAAAAGAAGAAGAAAGAGAAGAGGAAGAGGAAGAAGAAGAGAATGAAGAGGAAGAGGAGAAGAAGTTGTAGTAGTAGTAGCAGTGGTAGTGGAGGTAGTAGAAGCACATACCAGAGAATTTTATCCCTATCTCCACTGCTGCTATCAATAAAAGTTCTGATTTTTTTTCACAGCTTACTACTCTGGGGTATATACTCAAAGGAAACAAAGTCAGCATACAAAAGAGATATACCTGCATACTCATGTTTATTGTGACAATATTCATGATTGCCAAGATATGGTAGTAGCCCCAGTACCCATAAAAGAGATGAAGGTATAAAGAATATATGATATATACACACAATGGCATATTATTTGGCCATAAAGAAGAAAGAAATCATATAATTTGCAGGAAAATAGATGAAATACTGTTAAGCAAAATAAGCCAGACCTAGAAACACAAGCATCCCATATTTTCTCTCATATATGAAATCCAAAAAAAAAAAAACAACATAAAAAAACAAAAAAAGACCTGAAAATAAGAGAGAGACTAGCAGGGAAAGAGAAGGGGTATGAGGGGGCAAGAGAAGGTAGATTTGAATGTAAGGAAATATCACAGAGAAACCCATTAATCTGTACAATTAATATGAGTTAAAATTATTACTTTAAAAGATGCAAAAAAAAAAAAAGAAGAAGAAGAAGAAGAAAAGATCCTTAAAGAAGCTCCATGTTGCCAGAGAAGCAAGCAGAACACTACCTAATCATGTTGGGGGAAAGGAGGTGGCCAGGACTAAAAGCCTAAAAGTCTTTGACTTCCTTCCTTTTCCTGTCCCTGAAGATCCCACTTCTGTCTTAAAACCTAACACACTGTCTTAAAAAAATTGAGTGTTTGAGCATGAGGCAGTATTGGAAGAAAGTCATACAGGAAAGGGGAATTTATTCAGGTAGTCCCATATTAAAACTGAACTTTGTGGGCTGGGATTGTGGCTCAGCAGTACAGTGCTCGTCTAGCATGTGCAAGGCCCTGGGTTTGATCCTCAGCACCACATAACAATAAATAAACAAAATAAAGATATAAAAAAAGAAAGTTTAAAAAAAACCTGAACTTTGTTTTTCATGCTAATGTTATATATGATGTGCAATACTTTACTTAAAGCACATTGTGGGTTAAATAGCCTTGGGTGGACTTGTTTGGGAATATGCCCATTATTTATAACATTGTTTATATGGGAAAATTGTTTCTGATTTAAAAAAAAAAACTTTGGAATTTAACTTGAGAACTTCCCTAACTCTTTTTGAAAGTATATCAAGTGTTATCCATGGGTATCTAAAGGTTTATTTTAAAAAGTTTTGATTAGGAGAAATTGACTATGGCAATATTTAGCTCTTACAGGCATTATGATTAGATTATAGCAATCTCATTCTGTGATGCTCAAATTACCCATTATTGGGACTAGCATTAAATTTTATAACAAGCAATTAAAGTGAAGTTGAAAAATGCAAGTTTCCATTTTAAGCTAGTCTCATAAAGGTCCATCATTCAATATACCCTATGATGGTTCACACAAGATGCCTGCAACTTGCTTCAGGACACAAGCAGCCTGTTAAAGTGAAGCATCCTCTCTCAAGCAGTTTTACAGCAAAATGTCAGACTATGAAAATGACTCACTGGCTTACAGTTTGTCATCAGAATAAAATAGTCCTTGAAATAAAACAGTCTTCTGCAGGACTCTGTACATATAAACAGATGCATCTGAAAACCCATATGACCTAAATGATTATTTCTGGTCATTCTCCTTCCCACATTCAAATGGTTGTGATATATTACTACTGCAGTTGAAGGCTGCAAGGCCATATGCATGATTTCAGAGGCAACAGTTCATTTACTGACACTACCCAGAGAAGCTGAAGAAAGAGGCTTTCTTTAAAAAAAAAAAAATAGAAGTAGAAGAATCTAAAACTGCTTTTAAGAATCACCCATTTTCCTGTTAGAAAAACAATCATGAATATCTGTCAAATAATAATGACAGTTTGTCAATCACACCCCAAACCCAGCCCTCCCTGTTTTTGAGAGCTTGTCTTCTTATTGTAAAACTAGCTTTTAACTATTTCCAAAGCAACAGAATTATATTACTGTTATGTGTGACTGAAATGTGTGACAGGTTGTTTGGATTGTAATTCCAAGGCCCCAGTTATGACCCTACCAGCTAACACACTCTCCCCAAACTCAATAGAGCCTTGTGTCTACATAATGTCAAACAAATGGTAGGGCACTAAACAAATAATGAGCTGATTCAGTAAGCTGTGGCATGTCATAGGTTGTGCCTACACCACAGGTTAGTAACTTGAAATTGTTCTGAAAGACACAGCGAAACCTGCCCCATGGCACCACCAGGATGTTGAAGAACTGTCTGAGCCACCATCCCACATCTAATCTCAGTACACCATATAGAACATGCTGAACACATTAATTTGCTAAATATTTAAATGAATGAAACCTAAAGATAGACTCTCAGGTCTTTCTGAGATGGAATAAATTCACCTTTTTCCTATTTTAACCATCTTATTTACCCTCATTTAAAACAATCAACCATGCAAATGTCAGTAATATTTTCTTAAGTGTTCCCCCATGAGTATCTTAGGTTATTGGCCATTTAAGGGGATTGCTCTTGTTTGGAAATTGTTTGATGACTCGGAGCAGGACTGGATTCAAAGGAAGCCATACATTAAGGGGTCTATGGAGAGTAGGAGTGGGTAATGGCTAAGGTGTTCGGAGAAGGTTACTGAGAAGACCTAAGGCTTGAGCCCTGCTTTTTAAAGATGGGCTAAATTTGTCCTAGCTCTTAATCCATTCTTTCATCCTTCCCTCCAATATCAAAACAAGACTGGCCACTTACTGACCAATCTCAACCTTGCTGTCATTTCTATGAACATTTTGAACACTTATTGTCATATTTAGCATGGATGCAGTTCTACAGACTGACACAGCTAGTATCACAATTTATCTGTCCAACTGGATTATAGTTTACTTGAAGGAAGACCTTGTTCTCTAATTTTTTTTTCTTTTCTTATTTCTGGGAATTGAACCCAGGTCACTGCATCATTGAATTACTGGGGAGTCATTTTTAGATTTGCTGGGGGGGGTATTGAACCCAGGACCTTGTGCATGTGAGGCAAGCACTCTACCAACTGAGCTATATCCCCAACCCTAGTTTTTGTTTTGACACAGGGTCTTGACAAATTTCCTAGGTTGGCCTCTAACTTGTCATTCTCTTGCCTCAGCCTCCAGGGTAGCAGGGATTATAAACTGCATCACCACACCCAGCTTTGTCCTTTATTTCTTGAGTTATCTGAGCATCCCTTCTTTTCCTGCTCCTGCTTGATGTTTCAATTCTCTCAGGATCTTCTGACAGGTAAAAATCATAACACCAAAATCATAATTCTGCCTTTGCTAAGGTTTCATCATTGACCTTCCTATTACTATGTTCCTTTTCCTAGGTGGTATCATCTACTCTCAAGATTTCACCCATCAGCTGAGTGCGGTGGTGCATGCCTATAATCCCAGCGGCTCCGAAGGCTGAGGCAGGAGGATCACAAATTCAAAGCCAGCCTCAGCAATTTAGCAAGGCCATAAGCAACTTAGTGAAATTCTTTCTCAAATAAAAAATAGAATAATGTTGAAATAGGCCATTTGTAATTGGAGGCAGCTGTGGAGTTAGAATGTAGCTCAGTGGTTAAGCGCCCTTGAGTTCAATCTCCAGTACCAAAAAAAAAAAAAAAAAGGATTTCAGCCATCAACTGTAAAGATAGCCTCCAGTGCTGATTTTGCTTCTGAATCTCAGTCCCACTTCTCATAACTGACTAACCACTTGCATATTTTGCTGCCATCTCATACTTGACATAAGAACAAAATCCTCCTCTAATTCCCAAACTGACTTTTCCTCCCTGACATCCAGATTTCTACCAATGTAGGACAAGTCTCCAAATTGATATCATTAGTTCAGTTTATTTCATAAAATGTTGATTGGGTGTTTGCCATGAATGAGATATTGAGTTCACAAATGTTGCTATCATTATTAAATCTCCCCTCTCATTTTCTGTGCTCAGTACATCCTGAAGTTCAGTAAGTTTTTTTTTTTGTTGTTTGTTTGTTTTTTTAAGCAACAAAGAGGTGTTTTTGCAAGCTAGCTCGGTCCTCCGTGCACACACACAGCAACTGGTGACACTGAGAGGCCCCGAACCCAGGATTTGCAGCATTTTTATACATTCTTTGGAGAAGGCAGGGACTTCACATACATCATAGCCTCTTTTAGCAAATCATCACACACTGCGGGAAAATCAAATAACAACTCTAAAACATGATTAGCACATTCACTGGCTGGAACAAGTTGGGTAGGGGTGATTGGTCAGTACAAAGGGGGTATTCGTTTGAACTGATTGGTTAAAGCCAAGAGGGGTGTACATGCTGAACTACATGGTTTCCCAACACCATAAACTACTGGGAGGGTCATCTGGCATCCCAGGTATTTCCCTGTCTCATGCTGATTGGTGGCTGCTAGGGGGCTGCTATGGGTCCCCACCTAGCCTGACTGAGTCAGGGACACCTGGCACTGCAGATCTCTCCTGTAGATAAACAACTTAGCAGGGTGGGAATGTGCCTAGGAGTGCTCTGTGGGTTTTTCCAAGGACAAAGGTCATGTCCCTTCCTTGGACAGGCTTTGCTCTGAGATAGAGGCTGGTTTTTCATTCCCCCCTTTGTCTGGAAACTTGGGAACCAATCATGGTTTCCTTCCTTTGAAACATTAAAACTGTCTTCTCTATTTCCTCTGCCAATCACTCCAACAGTCCCAGGACTGGAAATCTTGGGCTTATGTTAGTATAGCCTCTGAGCTGGTCCCCAGGCTACTTATTTCTCCTTCTTCCCTTGCGGTGGTTCTCAAACTTTGATATTAGGATTATTTGGGGATCTTTTAAAATCTTAAGGCTCAGGCTATATCCCACACCACTAAATAAGAACGTCCAGAGTTAGGAGACAGACATCAACATTTTGTAAAGTTGCCCAGATGATTTTAATGTGCAGGCAAGTTTGAGAACCAACCCATGTTTATTCCATCCACTCACTGCTACTGGGACATCTACAGACACTCCCTGCATTATGTAACTTATTGGCTCAAAAACCTTTAATATCCTTCTACTGAGAAACTTTAAGACTCTTTACAATCTGATTCAATAGTGCCTCATGAAACTTGTGCCTTCCCACTTCCATTACCATCTGCTAGAATGCCTTTCTCCTGCCTATCCAAATCTTACTCATTCTTCAAGTTCCAGTTCATTTAGGAAGCTTTCCCTAAGGAATATAAACCATAGTGATTTTCTACCATCTGGGCATCAATAGCCCTTTTTGCATATATATCATTTCCTAACAACTGCCTTGTATTGTAGTAATATTTTCTGCTCTTAAGTCTATGTCATTTCCCAAATTAATATTTCATATTTTCCAAATAAGTTTGTATGTCCTTGGGGACATACTCTATATCAAATATATGCCCCACTGTATCTATTAGAGTGCTATGAACATTAAAGACATTCAGGGCCTGATATAGCAGCACATGCTGCTTCAGGAAGCCGAGGCAAGATGATTGCTTGAGCCCAGGAGTTCAAGGCCAGACCAGGCAACATAGTGAGACACCATCTCTTCAAAGAAAAAAAAGCCAATAAATATATTGATTGATTGCTGTCCATCCTATCAAAAAGGAGATTTCAATCGACATGTAACAAACTTTATAATAGTTTTTCGTGTTATAATAAAATTATTCAATATGCTTAATCTTCTCTACTCTTGTCAGGAGGCTGATTGACAAAAAATGAGACACCATTTTCAGATAAGGCTGCTTGTCTTGAATACCTTTTCAGTGTAGCCAAGGCATGTACATATACTGTATACAATAAACACAAGGGCCAGGCACAGTGCTATATGCCTGTAATTTGCTGGGAGGCTGTGGCAGGAGATTGAAAGTTTGAAGCCAGTCTCAGAAACTTAGCAAAGCCCAAAGCAACTTAGCAAGACCCTGTCTTAAAATAAAATATGAAAATGTCTTCAGATGTGGCTTAGTGGTTAAGCACCCTGGGATCAATCCCCACTACCAAGAGTAAAAACTAAAAAAATAAACACAAGGGAGGATATTAACATTACCACCTTTTCTGTTCATATGAATGCTAATTCCATGTATCAAAGATAGAAACATTATCCCTTTAGTCTGATCTTCCCTTTCAGCCTCCTCAGGGCTCAGGACTGTAATCACTAGAGGAAACAGAGAAGGAGAAAAAACCTTCCCACTGACCTTCTGCCCACTGGTCAGAAAGTCAGGCTTCTAATAAAGATTTCTATGTTCAGAAATGTTGAAATAGGCCATTTATAACTGGAGGCAGCTGTGGAGTTGTCTAAAGAGCAATAGACCTAGGAGTCAGAGGAGCTGGGTTCTGTCACTACATAGCCCTTTAACATTAAGCAAGTCACTGAGCCTCTTTGAATCTGTTTCTTCACCAGTAAAATGGGATCAGTAATAAACAGCATAGTGTTTGGGAGATTATTAAGTAAGATGTATATGTGATGGTCTCTAACACATAGCAGACAACAAATGATAACAGGTTTGAATAACAATGTTAAAATATTATTTGCATATTTATCACAAAATGCAAAACTTTAAACAAAAGGCAACCATCCAGCTTTTAAAAGAATGTTTCGGACATTTTTTAAAAAATTAATGTTTTGGTCTGGGGAGCACTTGCCCATCATGCTCAAGGTCTTGGGTTTGATCTCCAGTACTGAAAAAAAAAAAAAAAAAAGGTGCCCAGTGGCTCAGGAGACCAAGGCGAGGCACTAAGCAATTCAGTGAGGTCCTGTCCCTAAATAAAATACAAAATAGGGCTGGGATGTGGCTCAGTGGTCTAGCGCCCCATTAGTACAATCTCTAATACTTTCCAAAAAAGGTTGAAGGCAGGGTAAGAAAGAGAAAAATTAGCTTTTTAAGAGTTGGGAGTGTTGGTCAGTGGTCAAGCATGTACTTAAGTCACACAAAGTCCTGTGTTCAATCCCCAGAACCATAAAAAAATGAAATTAAAAATTAGGTTTTTATCTGGAAATAATTTCAAACTTATAATAATTACAAGAATAAAGCTGCACAAAAAATGCCCACATGCTCTTTAACCAGATCCTGTTATTAACATTGTAACCCGTTTGCTTTACCATTTTAACCCATCTATCTAAATTCTTAAACGATTTGAGAGTAAGTTGTATGCATCATGGTCCATTGTCCCTAAATGCATTGGTGTGTATTTCTTAGCTAGAAGAATATTTCCTTACATACCTCAGTACAGTTAACTTCAATAATGCCAACATTAGTACAATATTTTATCTAAGCTACCATCTGTTTTCTAGTTTTGTCAATTGGCCCAATAGCATATTGTCTCCTTCCCATTCAGGATCCAGGCTAGGATGAGGTAGTTCATTTAATTGCCATGTCTCTTTAGCTCATTCAATCTGGAACATTTCCACAGCAGTTCTTTGTTTCTTATGATAATAGATGTTCCTTCAATTTTAAAATTGGGAAAAGATTCTTTTGGAAAATATTGCAGTGAAGAACATAGGCTCTGAAGCCAGACTGGCTGTATTAGAATCCTAGCTCTGCCACTAATTAACTGTGTGATTTTAGTGGAGTTACTTAAAGTTCTCTGTGTCTTAGCTTTCCCACACAAAATAGGATTGATAATCCTATTTCATAAGATTGTTGTAAGGATGAAATGAATTGATACACAAAACATTTGAAACAATGTTTAGTATATGGTAAGAGCTCAATAATATTAGACATTAATACTGTTATAATTATAATCCCAATGTCAAATTAAAAGAACAAAATTTACTGACTGCCTCTTATGTACCAAGTATAATTATTAAGACCAGAGTCTTAGAATTTTAGACTTAAAAAGGGATTAAAGATCATTGATTCTCCACCAGGTGACCCAGCTATACCATTCCTCAATATTTATCCTGAAGAATTAAAGTCAGTGTACTAGAGTGATACATGTCTACCCATGTTTACAGCAGCATAATTCACAATAGCCAAATTATGAAATCAATCTATGTTTCCATCAATGGATGAATGGATAAAGAAAATGTGGTGTATATATACACAATGGAGTTTTTCTTTATTCAGTCTTAAAGAAGAAAGACATTATGGCATTTTCAGGAAAATGAATGGAACTTGAGAACGTTAAGTAAAATAAGTCAAACTCAGAAAATTAAGGATCATCTGTTTTCTCTCATATATGGAAGCTAAAAAGGAAAAAGGAAAAGAAAGAGAGGGGGAATCTAATGAAAATTTAAAAGAGACCAATAGAGTAGAAGAAACGGACCAGGAGGAAGATGGAGGGGAGGAAAAGTAAATACTGGGGGATGATATTGGACAAATTATATTTTTATACCATGTTCATGGATGAATATGTAACAATGAGTCCCACCATTTATGCATAATTATAATGCACAAATAAAAATATGAGTGGTACTTCCCAAAAAGTTATTTTCATGTCCTAATCCTCACAACCTATTAACATGACCTTAATTTAAAAAAAAAAAAAATTCTTTGCAGATGTGACTAAATTCAAGACCTTAAGATGAATAGATCATCTTGGATTATGTAGGTAGGCCCTAAATAAATGGCAAGTATTTTCATAAGAAATAGAGTAGCTGGCTAGCTGTAGAAACACATGTCTATAATTTCAGTGACTAGGGAGGCTAAGAAAAGAGAATCTCAAATTAAAGGCCTCAGCAACTTAGTGAGACCCTGTTTCAAAATAAAAAATAAGGCCTGGGGATGCAGCTCAGTGATAGAGTACCCCAGGGTTCAATCCTTGGTACCAAAAAGAAAAAAAAAAGAAAAGAAAGCAAAAATCACAGGCAGAAAAGAAGGAGGCAATGAAGATGAAAGAAGAAATTAGAGTACAAGTCAATAAATGCTGGCAGCCACCAGAAGGTAGAAGGGGCAAGGAACAGACCAGAGCATCCCTAGAGCCCCCCAGGAGAAGCCTGACCCTGTTTATACCATGTTTAGGATTCCTTGCATCCAGACCTGTCAGAGAATATATATCTGTTGTTTCAAGTCACCAACTTGGTAGTAAATTGTTATAGGAGCCTCAGTAAGCAAATACAAACAAACATGTTCACTCACAATGTTGTAAATTTCAGTCTGCAAATTCCAGGTTGAGAAAAATGTACTTTTATCCAATTTCATCATTTACTTAGCAGGAGCCAGAGATTCAGGTTGACCCACAGCTAGGTAATGAATTGGGGGTGGGAGGGCAAATCGTGGCAACCCAAAAGACCCTAGCATAGGCTGAGATACAGCTGAATCACAATAAACACAGCCATATTAGCTGGGCCTAGCAAGTCAAGGTACTAGGCTGAAACTTTCCCCTGCACTCCATCTGCAAGTAAGTCCCTCCTGCTTTCTCAAGAGCCCTCCTTCTTCCCACCCCCGATATTTGCAAACTAGTGAAAATAAACATAGTCACACTGAAAGAATTTGAACAAAAAGCACTTTAAAAATGAAAGTAAGCAGACCTTACACAATGGGGGGGGGGCATACCATTTGTCCAAGTCAATTAAGTGATTGAAAACATGACTGTTCAAAAAAAATGATTGTACAAACATCTTTTCTTGCCTAAAAAAAATAAAAAGGAAGAAGAAAAAGTGAGAGCAAGACCATGTAGAGATCAAGCCTGAAACTATGTCTGCAGAAAATTTATGCTCCTCAAACTTAAAATCCAGGAAATGGTGTAAGGTTCATGTTGTGTCTCTAAAAAGATACATTGAATCCTAATCCCCAGTACCTGTGATGTGACCTTATTTGGGTCTTTGCCAATAAAGTAGAATTAAGGTGAGGTAATTGGAATGAGCCCTAATCTAAATAAGGCTGATATCCTTCAAAGAAGGGGCAGAAAGAAACCAGGTACAATGACACATGACTGTAATCTCACCCATTTGGGAAGCAGAGGCAGGAGGATCACAAGCTCAAGGACAGCCTGGGCAACTTAGTGAGATCCTGTCTCAAAATAAAAAATAAAAAGAGCTGGGGGCTGGGCTTTTGGCACAGACCTCTAATCCCAGCAGCTCAAGAGGCTGAGGCAAGAGGATCTGAGTTAAAAGCCAGCTTCAGCAATTTAGCGTGGCACTAAGCAACTCAGTGAGACCCTGTCTCTAAAGAAAATACAAAATAGGGCTGGGGATGTGGCTCAGTGATCAAGTACCCCTGAGTTCAATCCCTGGTAACCCTGCCTCCAGCCCCTGCCAAAAATAAGGAGCTGGGGATACAGCTCAGTGGTAAAGTGTCTCTGGGTTCAATCCCCAGTACTTAAAAAAAGAGACATAGAGAAGATAATACCATGTGAAGACACAGAGGCCTACAGCACACAGAAGGAAGACAGTCCTGTGAACATAGAGGCAGAAATTGGTGGTATGATGTCATAAGTCAAAGAACACCTGGGATTACTGGAAGCCAGAAGAGGAAAGAAAGATCCTCCCCTGGAAGTTATGAAGGGAGTCTGGTCCTGCCAACTCCTTGATTTCAGACTTCTGGTTTCCAAAACCATAAGAGAATAGATTTCTATTATTTTAAGCCACTTGTTTCCATTACATTGTTATGGCAGCCCTGGAAAGCAAATGCAGGCCTCTATTTGGTATCTACAAGAAGTTTACTGAGCAACCACTATGTATCAGGCACTATGCAAGGCCCCAGGAAAATACAGGATAAGACAGATTATTTCCTTAGTTTAAAGAATATTTCAGTTTTCTATGATGGATTACACCACTGCAAATACTTTCCCTCCCCTGTCACCTAGAAACCTCATCAGTTTTTTGTCCTGTTAGCTCATGTGTGTAGAGTATACAGATGCTCTGGAGATCAGATTTCTTCTGGCATTTCTGAGTATTCCATTTATTCAAAAACGTAGACATTCACACAGTTCCTTCTTCTCTAGGATGGCCAAAGGAGGGAGAGCAGGAAGGAAAAGGAGAAAGGATCTTGTGTGGCTTTCACTCTTTTCTGCCCTTATCTTTTCTGATGAATTAATTTGTATTCCTGACAACATCTTCCCTGCTCTAAAATGAGGAGCTCCTCATACACTTTATGAAACTCTATGCAGGAACCACACTGTGGCACTGTTTCATTCCTAGAATTGAATAAAATGCACAGATCATTTTATGTCACAATAAGAGACCTTCACTTCATCAGTTCTGGTGTGTGTATGGGAAGCCTATGGAAGGTCAATTTAACGTTAACTCAGGGCTGGGAATGTAACTTAGTGGCAGAACACTGGCCTAATATGCACAAATGCCCAAGTTCAACCCTAGTAGCCTCCACGCCCCCCCACACAAAGTCAACCACATAACAGAGCCTAAGTCTCATATCTTAGGTCCTTGTTGCCACCACGGTAAGCCCTTGCTAAATTGATGAAGTAGGATGTATTTGTCTTTATTTTATGCTTATAGTCATGTTTAAAGATCCCACTTTTGCCAGGCATGATGGCACAGGCCTTTAACCCCAACTGAGGCAGAATGATCCCAAGTTCAAAGCCAGCCTCAGTAAAAAGTGAGGTGCTAAGCAACTCAGTGAGACCCTGTCTCTAAATAAAATACAAAATAGGGCTAGAGATGTGGCTCAGTGGTCGAGTGCCCTGAGTTCAATCCTTAGTACATTTTTTTTTTTTTTTTAAAAAGCCCACTTTCTTACTTTCTTCTTTTTTTGCCTCAGTGTTAGGGATAGAACCCAAGGCCTCATACATGCTAGGCAAGATCACCCCCAGCCCAATACCCTATTTTCTATCATGCTTTATCTTCTTCCACCTTCCCACCCGCAGTAAGCTGCTTCTTACCTTCAGATATTGTCACATTCTTGTTTGACTATCCATGATAACAGCCTACCAAGGTACTGACTAATAACAAGAAGTCAGCTTGAGGTACAACTCCTCAGAATAATAGTTTGTTCTATTTAAAGGGGGGTATATTGGCCACGTGTGATGGTCCACACCTGTTATCCCAGGGAGCAGGATTGCAAATTCCAGGTCAGTCTGGGCAGTTTAGAGACCCTGTCTCAAAATAAAAAAATAAAAAGGGCTTATTCTGGCTTGACTAATTATGCAGTTGGGTAAATGATGGTATCATTCGTGGAGATGGAAGATAAGGGCAAAGGTAGATGAGAATGATGGGTAGACATGGAGGCAGATGGTGTTTCATGCTATTCATTCTAATGTTCCAGCAGGGGTTCCAGCAGGCAATTTGATACATGGATCTTATAAGAGATCTGGCAGAGGATAGATTTTGGAATCATCATTCAATGTATTCACTTGTCATTCTTTGGTCAATAAAAAGTCTTTGGCTTAGGAATCCCAGCTTCTATGTATAACTATAAAACTCTAATTTAAAAAAAAAGCTAGGGATGTCAGTGGTGGAGTGCTTGCCTTGCAAACCCCTGGGTTTAATCCCCAGAATTCAAAAAAGTGGGAATAAATACATTAGAGCTCAAAGCAACTTCAAAATCAAGTAGTATCTAGCTCTGATGAAGGACTGTCATTTAGTGGGTGAATCATTTGGGGCAGGGGTAATGAGCCCTTTCATGTTCACTTATTCAGTTCCAAATGACACATGTTGACCATGTACTCATTAACCAATCTGTCACACATTTTCTTTCACACAGTTCATTGTGTTCTCCACGATATTGCAAAGTAGATATTTAAATCTTAATTTTAAGGTAAAGGAAACTGAGGCCCAGAGAACTATAATGACTTATCCCTGGGAGACAGCAGGAATGTGTCAAAGTCTTAGGTTTTTTGGATTCCCAGTTGAATACTCATTCTTCCACATCACACTGCCTCATATGACATATTACAGATACAAGGAATGCCTCCTGTGTGCAAGATTCTGCCTTGAGTCAAATGATGCAGAAGTTAGTAGTTCCCCCTTACCCTCAGGGATACATTCCAATATCTCCAGTGGTTGCCTGAAAGCACAAATAGTACCAAACCCTATCTGTTCTATGTTTTCTTTTATATATACATATGTAATAAAGTTTAACTTATAAATTAGGCATACTAAGACACTAACAGGAGTAATTATCAATAAAATAGAAGAATTATAGCAATATACTAAATAATATAATAAAATACCTAACATAACCATTTGTACACTTTGGTGCCATTATTAAATAAAATACAGGCTAATTGAACACAAGCACCGTGGTGCTGCAACAGTTGATCCAATAACCAAGATGACCACAAAGTTACTAATAAGTGGGTAGCATATACAGCATGGATACATGGGCCAAAGGCATGGGATTCATGTCCCAGGCAGTACAGCATATGACAACATGAAATTGAATCACACTACTCAAAACTGCACAATTTAAAACTTATCAATTTTTATTAATGAAAATTTACATTAATATTTTTTGGACCTCATTTAACCATGAGTGACCTAAATCATGGAAAGCAAAATTACAGGTAAGCGACAACTAACATATAGCATGTGGATACCCTCTAGGAACTTAATATCCGTTCCTATCAAATCATATCATGCAGCCAGTGCCTCAAGGCCAGCCTGCATCACCAAACTATCACATAGGCTATTTTACTCAGGTCTCAGGTCTCAGGGAGGTCTGAGTTGGAAGGTCACACAAAGCTGGCTAGAAGGGGAAGGAGCTTGATGATATTTTTATTAAGATGTTTTCTTGTGACTGAAAAATCTGAAAATCTTTTTCCTTCAATAAATAATTTCTATTTTTCCCTGGGTAAGTAATAGCTTCTCATTAATCTTCATTACCTTTTTTTACCTGGTCTCCCAGAAACTGAGCTGCTTCTCTTCATTAGAGTGAACTATTTCTCTGTTGAAATACACATTCTTGTATTGCCAGGGCTTGCTTTCTTCAATGATGTACAGTTTCTGTAGGAACTTCACTGTGACTTTTACTCTGGTCATATCATCCCCTAACATTTCACATAGCAGCATCTTCCTCATACTTTAGATCCTCTGCAACTTTCATATTTTCCTTGTTCTGTATCTATCAAACAGGCTCTCCAACTGGGCATGATGACACATGCCTATAATCCTAGCATCTGGGGATGCTGAAGCAGAAGGATCACAGGCTCAAGGTCAGCCTCAGCAACTTAGTAAGACCCTTGTAGAAATTAAGATAAAAAGGGCTGGGAATGTAGCTCAATGGTAAAATGTTCCTGGGTTCAATCTCACTACTGCCAAAAAACAAACAGAAAAACAACAGACTCTCCAGAAAGGATTATATATTAGCCCTTTATACTTCACTGTGACTATACTCTATCTATCCATTTCATTCACACACATTGAAGGATCTAGTGCATGTAGATATTGTTTATTGAAAAGAGACATCAGCTCTTTCCCTCAAGGAGTTCATTGTCTATTGAGATACACATGGATAGACCATAACATTACAATATTGTAGAAAATGATTTGCTTTGTTTTCAAACTATGAGCAGAGTACCATACGGATCACAGAGGAAAATCTAATTCACATTAGGAGACTTGAAGGGTTTTTCAGAGGTAATGGCTAAGCTATCTTGAATGACAAGTAGAAAATAAAGAAGCAGAAAAAGAAGAAGGATTTCCAGAGAGTGAGAGTCTAATTCGTGCAAAGATACTGGGGCATAAACAGGCATTTAAGGAAAGAAAATTCTGTGTGAACAGAACACAAGAAATGAGTTGGGGAGGAGAGTGAGATAAGCTAGGTTTTTGGGTCAACCTAAGTTTGGGTTTTATCTTGAAAGGAATATGGGGCACTACTGAAGACTTGCAAATAGAACAGTGGTGTTGGAGTTCAGAAAAATGATACACCAAAAGTATGGTACTCTAGCACACTGAGTACTTTCAATTAAAGGAGATTGAAAGAGCCTCAAAATTCAGTTCTCTCCCTGACCTCTTTCTATCCTCCAGTTTTCTTCCTTTCTTGTTCCCCAGAGTGAGTCACAGAAATCAGAATTCCTCTCCCTCAGGATGGGTCATAGGAACTAAAACCCTTCTCCCTCAAAGCAAGACACAAAAGCTAAGAAGGTCATTTTATCTATTCTCCCTTAAAGGCTCATTCCAGAAGGACCATGCTCTATAACCAGGAGAAAAGAGTGCTACGCAGAAAGGCCAAGAGGAATCTGAAAAGACAGGCCTTGCTGGCTTCCCTTGTCTATTACCATAGATCTTATCCCCTTATCAAGTCACATTTACACAGAGCTGCTCATTCTTCATCAAAACTAAGCCCAAAATTTTCCCTGGATATTGGGGTCTTCGTATCTGAAAGTTCTTAGGTCACATATAAATTTGATTCAATCAATCTGTTATGCCTTTCTCTCCTTAACCTGTCCTGTTATAGAAATGTCAGCAGTGACCTTTATGATGGGTGAGGAAAGCTACCACTCTTTTCCACCCTACAGTTGCAAGATCAGATTTTTAACAAGATCGTGCTTTCAGTAGTGTGCATGAGGGTCATGAGGGTGGGATGGAACAAAGATGCAGAATAGGGAAAGCCAGAACTGATGAGGGTCTCAGAGTTAGACAGTGACAGTAGGAATGGACCAGGAACTAGAGATATTTTAATGGTTGTATATGGGTGGTGAGGGAGAGGGAAGATCTTTGTAGATACCCTGTGATTCTGGCTTGGCTAATTATGCAGTTGGGTAGATGGTATTGGCATTCATGGAGATGGGGGATAAGGGCAAAGGTAGATGAGAATGATGGATAGACATAAAGGCTGATGATATTTTGTGTTACTAATTCTAATGTTCCAGCAGGGAGTTCTAGCAGGCAATTTGATACATGGATCTTATAAAAGATCTTGCAAAGGGTAGATTTTGGAATCATCATTCAATGTGCTCGCTTAGTCACTATATATATATATATATATATATATATATATATATATATATATGCATTTTAGTCATCAGTGGATCTTTTATTTTATTTATTTATTTATATGTGGTGCTGAGGATCAAACCCAGGGCCTCACACGTGCCAGGCAAATGCTCTACCACTGAGTCACAACACCAGCCCTTACTTGTCATTCTTTAGGTCAATAAAAAAATCTTTGGCTTTGGAATTTTCCAGAACAGCTGGAAGAGGCATATCTTTTTAAAATATGTTTTTTAGTAGTTTATAGGCCTTTGTTTAATTTATTTATTTATATTTGGTGCAGAGAATTGAACCCAGTGTCTCACACATGCTAGGCAAGTGTTCTACCACTGAGCTCCTACCTCAGCCTGGAAGAGGCATGTTTTAAGGGGAAACAACTGTGAGATACCCTTGAAACACTTTCAGTCTTGTCTTGGCCAATGGCTAAATGTGTTGTTTCCGTCTAGTCTAGCTACTGTTAAACCAGCATAGGTGTGTGGCTTTGGTTGCAAAATGAGATATAGGTAGCAGTTAAGGCCAAAGATCCAGGAAAGTCAAATTTGGTATTTGTAAGTCTTGTTCCCTAGCCAAATAACATATATGTACCACGGAGGACTGCACCATTTCCAAAACTTCCAAAAGAACAAGTTCCAATTTGGTCTTATCTTACGTAGTCAGACTTGACTTTTCCAAACCTCGGCACAAACTGACTTCTCCAATCAGGCTAGTCCACTTGGTTGTACTGAAAATGAATCAAACTTGTTTCAATTATAAAGCCTTGCTAATGCTATTGTTTGTAGGGGTGGAAAGGTATGATACCTTACCTCACCCATCATACCCAGCTGACACTTCTATAGCAAGATGGGTTAGAGAATGAAAGCCATAACAAATTAATTGGATCAAAGTTTTATGCAAGCAGGAGCCTTCAGAAGTGAAGACTCAAATATCCAAGGTAGGCTGCCGGTGACTCATGCCTAGAATCCCAGTGACTGGAGAGGTTGTGAGGCAGGAGTTCAAAGCCAGCCTCAGCAATTTAGGGAGACCCTAAGCAATGCAGCAAGATCCTGTCTCAAAATAAAATATAAAAAAAGGGATGGGGATATGGCTCAGTGGTAAAGGGTCCCTGGGTTCAATTCCTGGTACCTCCCCATACACACACACAAATACTCAGAGAAAACTATTTTTATACTTCAGTTCAATGAAGAATGGGCATACCTGTAGAAATGCAATTGCAAGAAAGTATGTGATTGAAAAGTAATTGGGAAAGCCAGCCAAGGCCAGTGTGTTTAGATTCCTCATGGCCTCTCTGTATAGCATTCCTTCCTTCTGGGATAGGTCTTGACGTTTCTGGAATGAGAGTCTTAAAGGGAAAAAGGAAAAGGGAGAAGGGAGAAAGCAACCTTTCTAGGATTTTTGGCTTGCTTTGGAGGAGAGGGGGTCTAGTTTCCATGACTCACTTTAGGGAGAGAAAGAGGTTGTGGAGACAGGAGGACAAGAGAAGGTCAGGAAGAAGTTTGGCGTCTAGCCTCCTTCACTTCAAAGTACTCAGCATACCAAAGTGCCATATTTTGTGGGGTATCATTTCCAAGTGCTGGGAATGACTTCATCTAACCATTGCATCTATAGTTATCCAAGGAACTCTATTGAACACCGACTATGTACATTCTTTGCTAATAAAAGTTCATACAGATATTTCCCTTCTCTTTCTTAGTATAGGAAGCACAGTTACAGTGATCTTGAATTAATTTAAGGAAAAAATGACAGTTTGAAAAATATATATGTACTGTGGGACAATCAGAAGATATATTTGAAACCCAGGCTATTCACTCATCTGAATTGCATCAAAAACCTGTGTGTACTTAGTTATTTTGTCCCTCTAGCTACCCTGGAGTCTAGGGGAGCCTGGGTCCAAGTTTAGACTTCATGGCACCAATCACATGCTAGATATCTAATGGTCCTTCAGTAAGTATTTGTGTTTGGACTAAGGGCTAATGTCCTTTGTTTGAGTTTGGCTACATTCTTTAGGTTTGGCCCACCCTCAGGAAGTATGTAGGTAGTGCAAAAGGAAAACCAATGAGAGAAGATTAAATTCAGCAGAAAATACATTTTAACAGAGGAGATTAGCCCTTCTGCTGAGTAAGCTGAACCCTAGTAAACTGATCCTGCCTTCTTCCAAAGAACTATGGAAATAAATCACCTTGTGGGTGAAACAGAGTTAGTCTCCATTTGCAGGGGGATTTTAAGTGTCTCCACGGTTTAGCCCTCCACAAAATCTCATACTTACCATCTGCTCTGTCTTCAAATTACCCTGAGCATTTTTCTGAGACTGTGAAAATGAGCAAGGAGCTCTCACTTTCCAAAGTGTCCACCAAAGCCAGAGGGATATTAATTAGAGGCAGAAGGAGAGGGAGCAGGGAGCTGTCTTGCAGATGGAAGTTAGTTTATTCCTTGGGAAAGAAATGAAATGTGAGTTCAGGAGGCAGAACAGAAACCTTTTCAACTTTTCATGGCTAGACTAGAAATTGAATGGAAGGGATAGATGAGACGGTAAAGTGGGGTGATAAATAAGTCAGAAATTTCCTGTAACCTTGGGAAGAGAAGGTGATACAGTCAAAATAGTAACCCTGATTTTGGATATTAAAAACTCTAGGAGTCAGCCAACTTTCTCTGTGAAGGGCCACAGTCAATATTTTAGGTTTGTTAGTTGTGTTTCTATAGTCTCTGTCACATATACTTTACTAAAACATAAAGTAAATAAATCAATCTTAGCTGGGGTTGCAGAAAACTAGCCACTGGTAGACAATCCTTTGTTCACCTTTGCTTAAGAAGTGTGTCAGACAATCCTTTGTTCACCTTTGCTTAAGAAGTGTGTCAATTTCAATTCACTTGCAAGCTGAAGAAGATTTACTGAACTTAGGTATTAGGGGCTCAGGATATGGTTCAGTGGTAGAGCACTTCCCTACTATGCATAAGATTCTAGGTTCAGATCCTTAGCACTGCTAAAAAGAAAAGGTTGAATGCCTACTGTGGTGAGTTCAATTATGCAAAAGCAAAAGTTAAAAGGATTCAGAGTGAAGAAAAGGCTAACCTTGGCACTAACTAAGCAGGGCTACCAAAAGGCAATTACTCTCAGCAGGAAAAACTTGCTGGAGAGGGGGCAAGCTTCAGTGAATCTAAGGGTTTGTGCAAAAGCTATTCAAAGTGGAGAGGAAAAACGGGGCATGGGATCTGAGCAGGACACTGAGCATCTGGCCAAATTAAAGCTGGGTAACTCCCTCAGGAGCATTGAGAGCAGACCCAAATACAGGCTGGAAGCTGGGGTCAAGGAGAGGCAAACACTGAGGGTGTTTTTTGACCACAAAGGCAAGGGAAGTCCTGGGTTTTGTAATTACCTACAAGCTGAGACTGTACTTTGGGAATAAATGAAATCTCTGCAAAATGTAACTTACCTGCCTGGGATCCATCTAAAATACCTCATAGGGCCGACCCTGATGGATGTCAAGAAATTAAGCCTGAAAAATTGGAGTCTAGGGACTCTGGGAGTTCTGGTCCTGGAGGAGGAAACGGTTGGAAAAGTGCCCTTTCCCCTTCCCCCACAAGAAGCTTGTTGAACTAGGGAGGGAGGCCACAAAGCTAGCTAGAAGGTAGAAGCTACATAATATCTAAACAGCACTTGATAATAAGCTTTTGAGAAACCAAGGGAGATGCTCCTCCCACCCCAAGATGCTGACTGAAAAGACCCCAGGGCAACAAGTCTTAAGCCAAGATCAACCTGTCAAGATAGGAAGAACAATGCTTCCCCCACCCAGCAATGGCCCAGGGCTAGAGGGTTTAAGACTGAATCAATGCTTGGTGCCTAATTGGGAGGGGGAGAGGGTTACTTTGGGTGGTAACCCTAGGTGTCCTAAAAACATTCATATATTTCAATTTCCAAGGTGTTTTCATAACCATTGTTTAATCTGAAGCTCCCCTCCAGCCTGTGTGGGACCAAGATGTGACAGTGATTAGTCTCTCCATTTTTAAGGGTTAAGCTACTTACCCAAGTTTGTATAGCTTGTAAGTAGCAGCACCTCAGTCAAACCTCTCCTTTTACTTTTCTTTTGTTTGGCACCAGGGATTGAACCCAGGGGTGCTTAACCACCCAGACACATCCCCAGCCCTTTTTAATTTGATTTTTGTATAACTTTATTTTTTGTTGAATTTTTTTATGTGGTGCTGAGGATCGAACCCAGCGCCTCACATGTGTAAGGCAAATGCTCTACAACTGAGCCACAACACCAACCCTTATTTTTTATTTTGAGACAGATTGCTGAGGCTAGCTTTGAACTTTCAATCCTCCTACCTCAGCCTCCAGAGCCACCCGGATTATAGGCATTTGCCAACGTGCCCAGCTTCAGTTTTGTTTTTAATTGACACATAATAATTGTACATGTTTAGGTGATATGATGTTTCTATACATATATTGTGTAATAATCCCATGAGAATATTTAGTATATTTGTATCTCATATATTTATCATTTCATGTGGTGAGAACATTTAAAATCTGTTCTGTTTTGCTATATTCAATGCAATACTGAATATCATCACCCTACTGTGCAAAAGAATACCTGAATTTATTCTTCTTATCTGACTGTAACTTTGTACCTGTTGAATATCCTCTCCCCAGACTACAAATCCTATACTATTTTACCAAGGTGGGAAATGACTGCTAACGAAAAACATTCTTTGCAGAGGTGACCCAGTTGAGGGCTGGGAGGGGTGGAATCCAAATGAAAAATTGGAAGATAAGGATCATGATATTAGGGAAAACTTAAAAATTCCGGAGGTCTGTGAGTCAAAAGACTTTTTAATTGAAACAGTTAAATGTTGCAGGGAAACAGGGAGCTGAGTTTAAAAACCAACTTTGAGGATAACCTAGGAAAGCCACTGAAGTAGAGTTAGAATGGTTTCAAAGGGGTTTCCTTTAAGATAGAGGAATACTCTGGAGCAATGACCTTGCCTACTCAGTTGACTGTAGATGCCGAGAAAAATAGCTTTGATTTTGGATTTAAATGCAAAGTATGATGGGAGCATCCAAAAGGATTATAAAGGACTCATTTACACACACAGTGTCTTTATGAAATACTTTTGCTTTACCCAACAAGCATCTACTGAGCATTTACTACATTCCAGCTACAGTTTGGTGCAGGGGTATAGTAGTGGTTAGACACTGTCCACAAACTCCAGGGAACCTACAGTCTAGTTGGCAATACAGAAAATAAATTGCTACAAAACAACATGATAAGGAATTTGACAGAGACAGGGACTAGAAGGAGAACTGAAGCTTAGAGAAAGGGAGGAAGCTTGGGAGGAGGTGTGCAGGGCCCACAGCGTACCCTGCCACACTGAACACCCTGACCTAATGCCTGCTTTACCCTTGAGGTAACTGAAATGCTAGCAATGTGATAGTACATGAAATATGACTCTTGGTGAAATTAACCACACAACATGTGAAATGAAAGTCAGAGTTCTGTTGTTCTGCAATAAAGTAAAAATCACAATGAAAGAAAATCAAACTAGAAACTACGAATTGTGAAAAACTAGGAACGGCATCTCTCTCTCTTCCCATTTGGATATAACTATGCTTCTGGAAAAAAGACTATGAAACTAAAGGGATGGGGCATTCAACTTTTGTTAAATGTTCTGTTGGTTCATGTCACCTGGCTAAGCACATGACAGGAGCCATTTTAGGGGAATGTCAGGATTCCACATTCATGCTCTTTGATCTAGAGATAATAAAGGAGGAAAGTTTATCCAAACAGAGGCGGATAAACCTACAGCTCAGGGCCACCCTGGGCTAAATTTTACCATAGAAGGAACTGCTACTGAGGAAGCTATAGTAGAAAAAACAACATTATCCTTCAGGATGGAAAAATCCACACAACCCCCCTGTTATTGCTACACTGCAAGAATCTTAAGTACTTTGTTTAAGCCACTTATTGTCCTTTGTACATGGCTTGTTTTTTTGTGGGGGGAGGGCGCAGGGCTGGAGATCAAACCCAAGGCCTGCCACATGCTAGGGAAGTGCTCTACCACAGAGCTACATCCCCAAACTCTAGAGATTACCAGGCTTTGTCAACTAAGTTTTAACAAGGTGGTGATTGCTTTACTAAAATACACTCCTCCTCCTCCTCATAATAACTACTATTTATTGAGTATGAACTGTGTTATAATACTATAAGGACAACATGAATCCTCAAATATCCTTAAGTACTACCCAACATTCCCATATATATCTAAAATATAAATTCCATAAAGGCAGGGATTTTGCATATTGTTTTCTACAAAGGTGTTCTAAGTGCTTAGAATAGTGTTTAACACCCAGTGGATTCTCAGTATACATTCATTCAACCAATAGGTTAACAAATGGAGACTTGAGATGTTAAGCAACTTAATCAAGGTCACACAACCAGTCAAACATGGGGATTTCAATCCAGTTCTATCTGATTCAAAATCTCTGTTTCTTCAACTATATTAGGCTGCTTCTTGGAAGCTCTATTTCTTGCTTTTTTATTTTTCTCTATTTCTTGTATACAGTTCCCATGGTGGTACAGGAAGGGACACTACCCATTAAGTCATCTAAAATTGTCTTCTTGCCATCAAAGACATTGAACAGCCAGTCACACTATCATCCCTAGCACTCATTTTACCTTCTGCTTCAGGAGGTAACGCCAATGTTTTCTAGGTATAAAACTTTCTTAGCATGGCCCTAAGCAACTCAGTGTGACCCTGACTCGAAATTAAAAGTAAAAAACGGCTGGTGATGTGACTCAGTGGTTAAACACCCCTGAGTTCAATCCCTGGTACCAAAACCAACCAACCAAAAAACAAAAACTCTCCATTATATATCAAGATCAAAGAATTAGGATGTGGATGACAATTTTGATGTAACTTTTTATTCCAGTATTCAGAAGATTTGTCAACTTTCTGACAAGCATCAGTAGTTAACAGTTGCAAGGAACCTTAAAGATCCTATAGTCCAAAACTCCCACCTAGTATTGCAAGAATAACTCTTAAAAAGTCACTAAATTGGATCAGCTTACAGGCATCTCTAAAGGGTGGGCAAGAGGATGCCAGAGTGTGCACAAAGCTACAGGAGACAAATAATTTCCCGTTAAGTGTTTTAAATGTTATTTTATATTACAACCTCTTCTAATATGCTTTATTGGAATATATAACTCACATGAATGTTTAAAGAGGAACTGGAGATGAGGGTAGGCAGGGAAGTTACTTTTTAGGGAATAATTTCCTAAAAAATGATATTTAAACTGAGACCTGAGCCAGGCGAGATGCCACACTACTGTAATCCCAGCTACTTAGGAGGTAGGTTAAGGTATGGATCAAAAGTTCGATGGGCTGGGGATGTGGCTCAAGTGGTAGTGCGCTCGCCTGGCATGCGTGCGGCCCGGGTTCGATCCTCAGCACCACATACAAAGATGTTGTGTCCGCCGAGAACTAAAAAATAAACATTAAAAAAAAAAAAAAAGTTCAAGGTCAGCCAGGTGTGGTGGTGCATGCCTGCATTTCTAGCAGTTTGGGAGGCTGAGTCAGGAGGATTGCAACTTCAAAGCCAGGCTCAGCAACTTAGCAAGAACCTCAAAATTTAAAATTAAAAAAAAAGCTGGAGATGTGACTCAGTGGTAAAACATCCCTGGATTCAATCCCCAGTATGAAGAAGGAGAAGGAGGAGGAGGAAGAGGAGGAGGAGGAAGAAGAGGAATAGGAGAAAGAGAAGAAGAGGAGGAGGAGGAGGAGGAAGAGGAAGAGTTGGAAGTAGTAGTAATTTGAGGCCAGCTTGGGCAACTCAGCAAGACCCTGTCTCAAAATAAAATTTTAAAAGGGCTGAGAATGTACCTTAGTGGTAAAGTGCTTACCTAGCATGGATGAGGCCCTGGATTTATCCTCAGTACAACCTCCCCCCCACCAAAGAAAAAAAATAGCTGAGACCTGAGAAATGTGAGTGAGTTAGTGACATAAAGAGTGGGAAGATAGCAAGTCTTTAAGCAACCTAGTGAGATGCTGTATCAAAATACAAAATGAAAAGGGCAGGGGATGTGGCTCAGTGATTAAGCACCCCTAGGTTCAATTCCTGGTACAAAAAAAAAAAAGAAAAAAATGTGGAAAGCCAGGCACACATCTATAATCCCAGCAGCTAGGGAGGCTGAGGCAGGAGTATTGCAAATTCACGACTAGTCTCAGCAACTTAGTGAGGCTCTAAGCAACTTAAGGAGATTGTGTCTCAAAATTAAAAAAACAAAAGGGCTGGTGGTGTAGCTAAGTGGTTAAGCACCTCTGGGTTCAATCTCCAGTACAAGGGGGGAAAAAAGAGTGGGAGGATTGGGAAGGCTAAAGGAGAGGTTCATGGGCAGTGCCATAGGCAGAAAGAATAGAGGTTCTGAGGCAGGGAAAAAGTGTAAAATTCAAAATCAGAGGTCCAAGTGTTCCAGGCCAATGCTCTGTTATGTTCTATATATGTTCTATTTTGAGAGTATCTCTTGCAGCACCTCCTATGTGTTCACCAATCCACTTGTATCCTGCCAAAACACGGTGAGAATCTGGGGGGGGGGTGGGTGGGAGGTGTAACAATGGGAACAGAGATCTCTACAGCTGTCCCAGCACCACTCCAAATTTCATAGCTAAAATCAGGAAGCCAGGAACACACATCCAGCATTTGCTTAAGGATTTTCAGCAGTTACTGAAACCATTCACTGCTTTAGATTAGAAACTACTTGGTAGAAAAAGTAAACTCTAGCCAGCCTGAGGTACAGAATATTACTAACAATAGTACCAGCTGATATCTGTATATGGTTTTCATTTTAGCTGTAGGTGCTATTATGATTCTTATTTTACAAACAAGGAAACCGAGACTCAAGATTTGCCTAAAGTCACATAGATAGTGAGGAACAAGTCTATGGCCAAACCACCCTGAACACGCCCGATCTCCTCTGATAGTGAGGAACAAAACAAAAATTGGAGATCTAGGTCCTTCAGGTGCTAAAGTTGATATGCTCAGCACCACACTGCCTTACTGATCAGAGTCAGAAGAAAAGAGTGACTAGGAAGGCCTTACTTCTTGGTACTTTAAATCTCTGTGAGCCACTAAGCAAACCCAGCATCCTACCTCTGATATACCCTAAGATTGGGGCAGGGAGATTGGGCCAAGTGACTACTATATGCCAAGCATCATGATAAGACCTCCAACAATATTATTTCACTTAATCTTCACAGCAACCCTTTATTGTGCAGAAATTCTCCCCATTTTACAGATGAGGGAACTACTGTCCAGGATGCTGAAGTAATTTACCTTGTTGGTAAATTGTGGAGTTGCGACTGGAATCCAGGCTTGAGCATCTCCAGAAGCCCATACCATTCCCACTAGAGCACACTAATGATGGCTTACTATTTAACCCTACCCAGATTAGGTATTTGCCCTTTAGTGAGGGTCTTTCCTATGCACATTTTACAGGACAGTGGTGGACCTGAACAGAAGGGGTCTGCAAGGTGGGCCTGCCTTAAATCACACCAGAATGGCATTGACCTGCCTTCTCCCTAGAGTTCTGAAAGTGGGGAAGTGAGCCAGGGAAGATAAATCTTTACTCCAGTCACAGCCTTCTTCTCCTCCAACTGGGATAACAACTCTCAGACACTCAGGCAACTACAGAAACAAAGAGAGCGGGGAATCAATCAAGGGTTTATTTGCAAAGGGTAATGTCAGGGGATGAACTTCCTTTAAATCCTGCTAACTCTGTACATTTAGCATGCTTACAGGCTTAGGAATTTGATTTTTCTCTGACTTGCTTTAGAAGATTTGTTTGTATCATTGATTAAATTATATTATTTCTCTCAGCTCATCACCTTTCAGAGCACAGACTTTGATGTGTGTTCCTCAGCCTCCCCTACCTTTTTGGTCCAGCTAAACTAGGACTTTGCAAACAAACCTACCGAGAAGTATCACCAGCCTGGGCCTTTCCAGAAACTCAAGCTGCTGAAGGAGATATGGTATTTAGTTAAGCTGAAGTGAAGCCCTGCATAAATCATAAAAAGACAAACCCAGGTTACTTAAACAGGACCCTGAGAGATGCGTGGGGAATAGACTTGCAAGCAGCTTTATTTTTCTACAGCCGATTTACTTCCAAAATGCTAGAGCCCACAAGTACCCCACGAGTAACTTGGCTCCCAAATGCTGGATCAGGTCTTGGCCTTGGAGCACAATTCTGATGCTGTTTCCTGAATTCCCACATTACTGTTTTCCACACATGAATCAAGCTTCAAACTTCTGTGTCTGGATTGTGCATGTGTGTGTGTTTGTGTGCTTGGAAAGGGTAGATAGGGAAGGAAGGGGATCCGAAAGGAAGAACATTTAACTCAATGCTTATATTGCATGTGTCCCGTTGTTCTTTTTCTGTTCAGATAAAGCTGTTCTTTTCTGATTAGCTGCTTCTGCATGTACAGGGCTAGGAATAAATAGGAGCCTGATTTTAGGAGGTGTCTGGGAGAAGGCAGCTTTTCAGTGTTTGTCTGATATATCTGCAGGGTGTTTTTTTGGGGTGGGGGAGAAGGGGACAGTTATGTGTAGAGACATAAATCCTTGGGATTTATTTTCCCTAGTGTATGTGCTTGCTTCTGCTTTTGTTCCTAAATGCATTTAAATGATTTAGTTGTTCACCAGGCAATTAGAGGAAGATGTGCTCATTTCACACTCACAATGGACCTGGTGGGTGGGGGAGAATGTCATGCAATGCAATGCGCTATGGTTTTATGGTCTTTCCTTCAAGAAGAATCTAGCCAGGGATTAATAGACTATAAGCCACATTCTCCTTATTTATATTGGGCAAAAATTTTGAATGCAAAAGGTAGAGATTTTTTTTATTAAGATACTTATTTTGCCAGAATGAAAAAAAATTAGGGATATTTTACTTTATGTGCATTTGACTTCTGGTTTCCTTTTGAAAACCATAATTCCTGGCTATGTGGACCTACATTGCCCTGTAGTGGCGATTAGACTGCCCCTTCATATGAGTCTTACTTTTGGTTTCTTGGCAGTCCCTATCACTATTCTTTCCTTCCTTCCTTCCTACCTTCCTTCCTTCCTTCCTTGGGAGGAACTGGGGATTTAACCCTGTGTCACTTTACCATGGAGCCACATCCCCAGCCCCTTTTTTAGTGTTTTATTTTGAGAAAGGGTCTCACTAAGTTGCTGAGGCTGGCTTTGAACTTGCAATCTTCCCGCCTCAGCCTTCCCTGTCACTGTGATTACAGGTGTGCACCACCACACCTGGCACACTATGCCCAATCCTCTTCATCATCCCAGACAGAAATGGTCTGCATCAAACGCCATTTTCTCATTTCCCTTCTCCCAGACTCTAATCATCTCTACTAGACTTTGTTTCTATGAATTTGCTATTCTGAGTTCCTCATATAAGTGAAAGCAAACATTTGTCCTTTGTGCCTGGTTGATTTGAACTCACCTAATGTTTTCAAGGCAGACTTTAGTTTTTCAAAGTATAGATGTTAATGATTAGAGCATCGATATTGTGTTTTATTGCACAATAGAGGAGCTGCATTTTGTGGACCAAAAAAAAAAAAAAAAAGAAGAAGAAGGTCAAACAAGGCAAATAGTTTGGGATGGAAAACCATGAATTTTGAGATTAAAATGATTCTCCTTTTTTCCATATTACTATATGGATTTTGTAACATGTAGTACTCAAGCAACTCAGTGTCTTTACACAGGTGTTTTACAGCTAGTGGTTAATTCTCCTGGTATCCCCCAGAGGGCTTTCCATATTTTACAGTCAGGATATGAAGACATAGGGATGCTGTGGGGATTAGTTAAATGTGTGTGGCACAGTTTGCTGTATAAACTCACTTTCTGGAACTAGTTTTTACTCCCTGCTCTTAACTTCCACAGCTTTTACTGTCAATACCATTCATTTAGCACTTAGCATATGCTTGTTAGTTGTCTTTTTATGTATATATCCTGGAAGGCAGGAGCCAAGCCTCATACCTCTTTGTTTTTACAGTCCTGTCCATAATAGCAGTTCAATTGATGTTTGTTGATGTTGGCCTCCCCCCACCCCCTTTTAAGTAGAGCAGACAACCCATAGCTTTAAATTCAAACTCAGTTTAAACAAACTGAAAGGTTTTCATGGTAAAAACACAAAGGAACTCTTGCGTGGCAGGAACACCTAAGACGCTTGGACGACCCAGGTAAAGCAGAGGTACCCAAAAACCTGTTGTTTGCCACAGGCTAGAAGTGACTCACACAGGGCCTGATTCACCTTTAAGTTCAAAGCTCTGCTAACTCTACTCCATCAAAATTGGAATTTGAAGAAGAGTCATGCTCAAGGCAGTGTTGAAAAGGGGGTGTTGAAATAGTCATGTTTTAGGGGTTTCCAATGTATGAAAGCTTCAGTAGCTATGGGGAAGGCATGTTGGAAAAGTCTTTTCAGGGCAACTTAAAGGTTTGGGAAAGGCATATTACAAATTTGGCTGTCAGGCTTTTGCTACCAAAACTTTTTTTTCCCCCTAGCAACTTCTCTAGAGACAAGATGGAAAATGGTCTAAATCCCATCTTAATAGGGTAGTGGGTAAAATAATTTTTGTACAATTTGTAATAAAATACTGAGTTATCATGAAGCAGAATGAAGTAAAGGTAGTTATTCTGAGATGGAAGGGTATTCAAGATGATACATTGCTGAGTAAAGAAACTCAAGGTGTGTTTCAAGTGCTGATCCCACTTTTAAGGGATACAATGGAAAGCAAAGTGGTAGAGAGGAACTTTTCACTGTGCTCCTTCAGGATGGTATTACTTTCATTTTGCCATGTGCAAATTTTATTTTTTCCACTTTAACAACGTAGGAATTTGTTTTGGAACCCAGAACTGAACACAGAAGCGCTCAACCACTGAGCCACAACCCCAGTTCATCTTTTATATTTTTGTTTAGAGACAGGGTCTTGCTAAGTTGCTTAGGGCCTAGATATGTTGCTGAGGTTGGCTTTAAACTTGCAATCACCCTTTCTCAGTCTCCCAAGTCACTGGAATTACAGGTGTGTACCATCACACCCAGCAGAATCAGCAATTTTAACAGGTATTCTGTTGCCATTGTGATCAGTAGTGGTCTTCCAGCATATTCCCTCCCTATCTAGTTTTCTTGTCCACACCTTTAAGTAACAAGTTAGAATAATCTTGCCTCAAAAACCAGATGTCTCCATGTTTTAAATACTCAAAAATCACCTTCTTCATGAAAAAATCATCCAAATAACCTCCCTTCACACATAAACTGAATCATACCAAGCACCCACTTTGCCAGTTTTCCTGCTTCGGAGTCAATATCAACAATTCCTAGCACAAGCCTAACTGCACACTCCGTGACATGCCATCTGCTCACAACTCTTCCTGTACTCATAAGGATATTCTGAGACTGTGTTCATGGTGAGATAGTGTTTACCTTGAGCTCACTTCTCTTGCATGCCTTGATCCATGGTCCTTCAGAAGGTTCCCATTAGGCAGACTTGAATTGGATGCCACTCTTTCATTGGTATGAGTTCATTATCATGACTCTGTGTTTTCAAGGCCTTTACATTTAGACTTGCTTCCTACTTGAAACATTTTCTAGGAAATATGGATGTGTAAAGAATGGTGGTTTCCATGGCAAATGTTCCCTCATATTTGTTTTCTCAAGTTCAATTCAGAGATACACAGCATGATTTCCTCTTTCAGTGCAGTACCAGCACCACAATAGATTTAGGTTGTATCACAATTGCAGAATTGTTTAAGAAAAAAATCTCACCCACCCTGGTTAGAAAATGTGTAATTTATTATTGTAATTGCAAGGAGTCAACTTAATACCCACTCCCAAAATTGTAGGAAAAGAATTGACTTTTTAAGCCACAAAACCTACACAATCTTGGAATAAACACTTAAAACACATGAGCAGAATACTTGATTCTCAAGCACACGTGAGCACATTCTCAAGCACATTCCCTCCACCATGTGTCATATGCAAGTAGAACACATACATGTGTGGAATGCTTTGTGGTGTACAGAGTTTTCACATACATTTCATTTTATTTTCACACCAGTGCCATTAAATTAATAGGACATATCTTATAGCATTTATTTAGATAGGAAAATTAAGGTTCAGAAGATAAGCCACTTAAAAGTCATACAACTAGCTAATAAATGCTAGAGCCGACGATGAATTCTTCCTTTGGTTCTAAATTCCATATTATTTTGCTATCCCTAAACTGTTTCTTCGTGCTTTCGTTTTCCCAGATGTAAAATGGTAGATTTTCCATCTCCCAGGATGCTATTGCACTTAACCCTTTGTATTCTTACGCAATATCAATTTTCCTCAGTTTTTGAACACCACATTGACACTTAATTTACTCTCTTAATGAACTAAGAGGGAAAGTTACCTATTCCCAAAGGGTTGGACAGTGCCATAAACATAAAGGTGTACTGGAGTCAGCCGACACACTGTCACACTCTTTTATGAGACTAAGAAACAAACGTCTCATCTTTCTATTCCCAGCAGTAACTGGGAGAGAACACACAGCCAGACAATAGCCTCTTGTGTAGTTTTATTAATTTTGAGGGCGGGTGGGACGAAAGAATCGGATTGGCGATTGAAAAGACCAATCACAAGCAATCCCAGTCCAGAACTGGCCAATAGGTAGCTGCAAAAGAATGGTGGGTGGGACTTACGCATAGGGCTCGCTCCGCCCAGGCCTGTGCTCCCGGCCCGCCCCACAGGTGGAGCCTCTGCAAAGGCCCGCCCACGCCTCCCCCCAACCTGCCCGCTAGGCCTGCCACCAGGAAGGGGGTTAGGGCCCCCGCCTGCCAAGGAACCGCAGCCGGGAGAGGGGGGGCGGGGAGTGGGAGGCCGTGGGTAGTGAAGGAAGAAAGGAGGGTGTCTCTCAGAGCTGTGATCTGGGTGGGAGCCTGCTGGTAATAAGAAGCAATAGGGAAAGGAAAACGAAGGAGTATTGCTCCTTCCTGCATTATTTTAAATAGGTTTGGTAGAAGCTGCTTTTCAGCACTTCTGTTGTTTTTCTTCCTCCCGCTGCGAGGCGGGGAGCTGCACTGACTCTCCCACGCGACTCTGATGCGCTGTTGCTGCGGATTTTTACTGTAGTCTCCTCAAACCCTTTTCCTTCCTCCTGGTTAGTCCCTGCGCGTACACACACAGGGCTTCCGTAACCAAGTCGTGTCCTGCTGGTGAGAGGAGAGCGAAGGACCCCTGCTTTCACCCTAGCTCCAGGACCCCGCCGTTCAATTGTTTGAAACTTCCCCGCCCCCCGGCCCCGCCTCTCTTCCGTGCCCGTCCCCCGCCTTCCAGGGTCCGGGCAGGCTCCGGCCCTTATTTCCCCGCCCTCTACTCCGCCCTCCTCCAGAGTCCACCCCACTCGCTCCTGGGCGGTCCTAGCCGCTCACCGAAAGAAGAAAAGCCACCCATTCCTCCCCCTCCCCTAACCTCCCATCCTTTGCCCAGGAGCTGCCTTCATCGCAGTCACGCCCCTTCCTTCCGAGGAGCTTTCTGGCTGCCTAAACTGGTAGACCCCTGAATTACTCCTCCATCTCCTCTCTTTTGCCTCCTCTCCTCTTAGTTCCTACCGCCTCCCCCACACTGCCACCACCTCCAGTCTGTCTAGCTTCCCACCATCCGCTGCTCCACCCTCCGGCCCGGTATCCTGCCTGTCCACTGCCGCCAAGGAGATCCCGGACGGAGCAGCGAGGAGGGGAGCAGCCAGGAGTTGGGGCTTCCCCCCTGCCCATCCCTGGCCTCTGGCCCGGGACCGAAGCCACTTCAGCTAGCAGGGAGTCGTCATCTTCATTGCCTTTAGGGGTAGGAGACGCGTGGTTACTTTTCGCGGGGGAACTGGGACCGAAATCCATGGTGGCGTGAACTTGATTGTGCCCTTGGCGTGAGTGAGTTGGTCTAGATGTGTGTGGGGTTACCCGAATGTTCTACTTTTTTTGCAGCTGGCCATGAGTTTTTTGGGATGTACAGCGAGTTAAATCGAAGAGTGCGCACTCCTCTCCCGTCCTACTTTGGCGAGGAGATGCTAGAGGGTACCACTACTTGATGGTACTTTTACTTCCTTGCCTCCTGTGTATCTTGTAGGTCTCTAGGTAATTAATCGTTTAAGGAACTAAAGACTTAAGGGAAGCTGAGGTCTACCTTAACTTCCAGCATGAATATTCGTGATTATCTCAGATAACTCAGGGCTTTCTAGGTTTGGGGTGGGGGCACACCCTCCCTGACCCCCGGGCTGTGAATTCTTGAAGTTTTAAAGGCTGGGAGTAATCTACAACAGAGCTACCTCTTGTGTATATGCTTGTGGGTTTTGGTGTTGGTGTTCATGGTGAGGTGGGGGTTGCCTTTCCTAGCTTTATAAGATCTGAAGATGGCAGTAAGTAATTTTGCACTGTCAAGCAGGTGCCTTGAGTTTCCAAGCCTGGTGCTTCAACAGTAAAAATGGACTTCTTGGTATATGAAAATGATGAGTAGGAAAAGTGAGAGGGAAAATGACAGTCTTTATAAACTGTGAGGGGTCCCTGATAAATTACCGTTAATAACAATATACTGATAATTTTCAGCAAGTGACTCATTACAAATTAATGGTAGAGGAAAAGGGAAAGCTTATGTGAGAGTGTTTTTCAGTCTCTAGTACATTTAGCAAAAGTTTTCCCACAGCTTGAGTTGATTTGTTCAGTTCTCCCTCTCCCTACCACGAGGAGTGGACATTGGGAGGTGGTTTAAAACTTTTATGAATATAACCTTCTCCCATTCAAAAGGAAGATAATTAGTCACCATAATCTTCAATGATGAAGGGCTAAGGATATTTAAGTGTCCTTGAGCTAGGCTTTGTGAAAAGTTCTTTCTCAGGCCAGCTTTTGTGAAGCCTCCTCAGTTAGACCTTTCAGTACCCCCATTTAGTAACTATGAATAGTCTGTAATGCGTTTTGGACATGGGATAAATTTTCACCTATCTTCCACCTATCTTCAAATGGACAAGGACATTAAGGTCTTAAGAATGGTGGTGTTTAAAAACCTGTTACTGAGATATCTGTGGACTGTTGCTTATTTGGGAGCAAGCTATTATATTTAAAATAATTCCTTTGGTTGATTTTAGTGGGGGAAAGGAAAGCAGGAAGGTAGAGAAGGAAAGTTACATGGCGACAGTTTTAAAGGCTATCAGGTTTCGGATCAGCTGGGAGGGAAAAGTTGGCCTGACCAAACTACATTTTGTAACTGGCCTGGGACATTTTAATAGCCAGGTGGTTGTAGAGTAGTTGCATCTATTTACAGAGGATAACTCAGGTTCCAGCTATTCTCTATGGGTTTATCCGGTGTCATTTACAGACACTTTCTGGCACGACATCATACTTCATTTGAGGTTACTTCTTTCTTTGGAAAAGTTTGTGGCTCTGTAAAATTGCAAGAAGTTTTTTTTTTTTTTTTTTTTTAACTTTACAGCCTGGACGAGAAGTAAACGTGGGACCACAGTTGTATGTACAGTAACTTTCACGTGAACGTTGTGGGGCTGCTTACCTATTTTAAAAGGTTTTAGAAAGGGAATTTAAAAAATTCATATTCAATACCGTTTGGGATTTGGAACTTAAAATCTCATTTCTGGTTTATGAAGTAGGATTTATTAGACTGATGCATAACTAGGGCATTCTGTGGAGTTGCCTTTTCTGAAGTTTTATAAAGAATGAAGCAGATTCTTTCTAGAATGTTTTAAGAACCTTCTAATGGGACGGCAGAGGGATGGATGCTCTGACTTTGAGGTCCCATTGAGTGCCAGAATCCTAAGTGGGTACATCTGCTTCTGGGCCTCTCCTAAGAGCCCTCTCCCAGGGCCTGTGCCTTCTTTAAAAGGGTGTCTTTGTAATTAAGCAGCCATTCTCCCCCATCCCCCTTTCTTCCTTTGATCCAGCTTTTTAAGGCCTTTTTTCCCCATTTGAAGACAAGAGGAGTTTCTCACACTCTCCTGCTCCGCTCTTAAGTTTTCTTTTCCTTTACCCCAGAAAAGTCCCCTGAACTTCTCAGGATGGTTTGAAATTGTTTTGTTTGGGGCAGCAGGGTGTGGGGGATGTTACCAGTGAAGAAGAACAGAGGATATATTCCCTCTTGGAAAATGCTTGTGGCCAGGTAGTCTCCTCCATGGAGACTGAGGATTTGGAATGCATGAGAACAGTCTATTCTTAGGGACTGTCTGGTAGAAATTGTCCTTTGCACCCATTAAGCCCAGCTTAAACCCACTGAAAGGAGTGGAGAGAGGTGTGTGTGGTCGTGGCAGAGCCTTTTAGGATGGTAAATGGGTAGATGTTTCCAAATCTCCTATTACATCACCTCTTTCTCCCATGGATTCAGTGGATTTAGAGATCTGCTTGACAAGTTAATTAGCTGGAGACTAAACCAATTTGTTTAGAATTGTGATCCATTGATTTCCTGTCCCCAGGAATTTTTGTTGGTGTTTTACTATGATGTGTTGTCTTTAGTCTTTCTTACTTTTCATTCCTTGCTGCCTTTTGTGGACTTTGGTCCAAAATCGAGGGTCCCACTCCCAAGTCAGAGGTTACAATTTGGTCCAAGGAACTAAGGGGGCATTAAACATGCTGGCCATACTGCATTACCTCCCCTATACTGGGCTTCTGATCCTTTTTAGGCCGGGGAAAGGAGAGAAGTTGCCCCTTCCATACACACAACACACAATCTTAAAAAAAAAGAAAGAAAGAAAAAGAAAGAAAATAGGTCTTTTTCTTTATAGAAGAATCCAACAGCTTTCTTTGAAAGAACTAACTTTCGTACTTAGTGCCTTTAAACGGTAACTTGATATATACATAAAAATTACTATAACTGGATCTTCTCAGGAACATATTTATTGCATAAAGAAATACATTAGAAATTGTTGTAATGATTATTGCTTGAATTAAACGAGGTCATTATTTGGCTTTGAAAGTTTTTTTTTGTTATGTTGGTTGGAGTTAATTGTCTAAATCATTCTGACTTGTAATAATGCTGGCCATGTTAGCTCCGGCCCACAACTGTTTGGAGAAGGGAGCTAAGATTACTTTCTGGAAATTAATTGTATTTCATGGATTTTGAACAAGTCTAAGGATGGGATGTCTACTTCATTTCGGTAATAGATTTTATTTCTAATTATTGTATTTGACTAACACAAGGATCCAGAAAAACATTTCTAGTAACTAATGGTAACTGATGCCATTTTAAATCTGAGAATCTATGGTAAGTTCTCCTCTGAGCCTATTGCTGTGAACGACCTGGGCTGTAGGCCCAACTCTAACTTGGTTTACCACCCTTGGCAATCATCCTCCACTGTAAATTGCGGAGGTCAGGCTGTGTGATTTTGAGAGTCAGTTCTCAGAAATTTTTGATTCTCTCTCTAGCCTTCATTATTGGATGCAAATGTGAATGATTACTACTAGAATGAGGTGCTTTCTAGAAATACATGAGGTGCTTTGTTAGAAATTCAATCATATAGTCATACTGTTTTGTTTTTTTTAAAAGAGCCTGTAAAGATATATCAATATAAATTCATTGTTTTATAGTTTAACAACATCAAATTGAAAAGCTAAGATGCTGTGCAAAACTTTATCAGAAATCCCAGCATCCTAACAGATCACCTGCATTCATTTTCCCTGGTTCTTTTCAAGTCATGCCTGTACTAAAGTGAATTTTACATAATTATAAGTCATAGAAATAGACAATGTTGTTTTAAAATAAGAGTTTACCTAAGTCCTTGCTTTGTAAACCTGTGTAGAGGAATGAAGTTGGAACCTGACCGAGTACACATGAAGCATCACATACATTTTGTTTCTGTTTTAATAAATAATCACTAAACAATTTTCTGTGATTTGGGGGTTGTTGATAAATCTAACAAGGCTTTTACTTCTATTCTTATGACTGCCTGTTACCCTCCCCCATTCTTTTAAAGTAACAAAACAAACACAAACAAAACTCACAAACAAAAACCAGAAACCACATTTTATTTTATCTAAATCATTGGCAATGATTCTTAAAGCACTGTATTATGATATCCCATTAAAACGGTATAAATTTGGGTAGACTATGAAATCTCTGGAATGAGAAAGAAGCTGGCCAGCACAGATAAGCTAGTTTTATATCTTTGAAAAAAATATGTTTAAATCAGTCTGAAAAAATAGCAAGAAAACTAAGGACTAAAGGCATTTAAATAAAAGATATGTAGGTGCAATGAAGTGGCTCACACACAATAGGTTCTTCACCATGTAGTGAAAGTTCAGTTCTGTGGACCTTTAATTTTCCTTTGATAACAAAGTTATAGCCAACATGAAATCTCCAATTTTTGATGGGGTCAATAATGAACTTTCTCTAAAATAGAAAAACAAGGTATGGATCTTTCATATTTATGAGGTACCAAGTGAAGTACAAGAATATTTTTTGTAATATGTGCTCACGGGGAAAAATTCAGATGGATCTATTTGCTAATATTTCCTAAAGCAACTCTTAAAAAAATCTACTTAAAAAAAAAAAAAAAAAAACAACTCCGTGGGCTTGCTTGACATTTGTAAAGTCACTTTCACTCTTGCCCCAGCTCCATGAAATGGCATTAGCCTGTGTGACTTGAAGCCAGGATCTGGGTTTCTCTGCCCAGTCCTTTCTGACTTGCCATGTGACCAAGGGTAGATGAATTAGCTGCTCTAAGCTTCAGTTACCCTTCTGGGAAGCAGGGATATTAATACTTCACAGAGGTGTTTAGGCATGCTTCATATTGGGTGCATGCTTTGAGGTCATTGGATGAAAGGTGTTTTCATGATGGTGGCAGAGTAGGCTTATTATAGGGTCCTGAGCAGGTGTTCACTTTTAATGAGCTTTGCTCTCTTATAACATACAGTGCCCTTTGGTGCCCCATTGCCTTACTGACTATAATTAAGATTGACCCTACATTTGTATTATTGACCTTCTCAGCTTTTTGAAAAACAATGAAACATTTTCAGACTCTGAGGTAAATTGAGGACCCAATAAGAACTCCAGCCACTGCTGGATTGATGAAGAATAGCTTCAAAAAGAGACATTTGTTGGAATGTACCATAGTGATCAGTGAGTTCTTCAAAGCTCCTCCAAAATGTTAGAGTAAAGCAAATCTTTTCATGTCTGTGTTTTAAGGGAGAAAGTTTTGAGTAATATTTGCTTGTGACAAATACTGACGATAGCCAGTAACTGAAATCCATTGTAGTGTTTTTTGTACAGCTGGTTTTTATTAATGATGGAATATTTATGCTTGCTGTACAATTCGTGGCTCATTTCCATGTGTATGTCAGAACTTAAATACCCCCCAAGGCAACATTAAGATAACATTAAATATAAATGTGGCCAAGCTAGAAAGGGTGAATTTGGGGGGCTCTCCCTTATTTTTAATGGTGTTGGGGTGTTGGTACAGATAGCACCAACTCCCCCCCCCCCCCCGTTAGGCATGGATACTGATTCATTTTTCCCTTATAATATCCGATAGCAAACTTCACATTGTGATCCTTTTGATATGGACAAATGATTTGCTCCCCCCTTTATAATGCAGATGAAACTGATGTATGTGTTTTTTAAGAGCATATCCCACCCCCCTCCCACTGCACATGCTTCTCATTATCCAAGAGGCCTGGACTCAATCAGTAAAGGAGCAGAGAAACCACATAATTGAAAGGAGAATGACGGTGGTGCATACTTGGAATATTTGTGGGAAGGGGATTGCTGACATCAGAAAATGTAGTGGCCTGAGTGTTAACAGCATTGAAGAGAAATCAGCTTTCTGTGTTTCTGTGTATTGAGAATTATTTTTAAGGGTATAGAAATATGGGCCAGGTTTGACATCCTTTTACAAAGTTGTCCTGGAAACTTTGATGAAGGTTGTTATAGAATAGTTCAATTAAAACCTTCCCCATTAGGAAGCTAATTAGTGCATCCCTTACTCATTTTGGTTCTTTTTAAGGGGCATGGATTTACATTGAGTTAGTGACTTTTTTCCATGTGATAGCAAACTAAGATAAAAATCACAGATGGGGAAAATTATTTAAATTGCCTATTTTAAAGAAATTGAATTTCCTCTTTATTACATTTAGGTTTTCAGTTTAGATTTTTGTTTTACTCTGTTTATATGCAGTGATCACATTTTAGTTTAGTAGCCAGTTTAACTTTCTGGATCATGGGCTGTAAACCAAAGTGTATTCATTTGAGTTTCCCATGTGAATTGGAGAAAGACAAGTAATCATAATAAACCATTTTATTAAGGTAATATTTGATTTTCTTTCCTTCTACAATTACTTTCTCTCTGCTCTGTGTGTATGTTGAGAGAGAGAGGGAGAAGGGAGGGAGAGACTGGGGAAGGCAGATTGTTTTTTAAAAGCAAACAATTTTGGGAGCTAAGAAAATATTGATGACCCCCTTTACCCCCAAGAGCATTCTGTCTGCCTCAGGCTGCCAGTTAGGCTTTGGTTAGGGGAATGTGATGAGTTTTCTGACCTGGTGCTTTCTGGGACCAGGCTAAGCACTTCTCTGTTGGTAGCCTGAAGGAAAGGGGTTATGGTGACAATAGGAAGGCAAGATTGCTAGCAGTCCCCTACCCTCACCATTCTAGTGATGGAACCCAGGGCTTCTCCCATGATAAGCTAGTGCTCTACCACTAAGTTATATCCCCAGCCCAGCCTAGCAAATTCTTTTTAGGGGAATGAGTACTAGCCTCTCAGGTTTCAGGGCCATTTGCAGTACAGTAGATGCTCTATAGTAGAATATATAATTTGGGTCTGCTGTGGTTTTCCTTTGTCCCATAACTTGTAGGGGCCAGTCATTCTATACACATGTTCCCTGATGCTATCCCCAGGGTATATGTTTGCAAGTGGGCAAGTTGGCTGGGTTATGTGATTTGTCATTTAACTCATCACTCCATAGTCCTCCTTGGGAAGGAAGAGTCTAGATTTAGTTTTGCGGTGGCAGCTCAGTCAAACCAGGTTGCTAGTGCTTGCAGGCCAGTAGCAGGAGGAGGGGCTGCTCCTGCCTTGGGAGAGTGACTCAGGCCCTTTGGCATGAAGATATGAAATGCTGGCCCCTGTCCATGCACCTGCTGGATGCCACACCTGCACTACACACCTGAGACCCACTCAGACACAAAAACCAGACCATAGGAGGAGGGGACTCCCTTCGAAAAGGTTCAGCAAAACAGGGAGCTCCCCTGGGAATTACATTTAGCCATCCCAGTGTTGGTTTGCACAGACAACTTATATATTTTCTGCTCACTTGCTCAAGATATTGTTAGAGTGCTAAAGGAGTTTGCTTTTTGAGTGGATTTTTCTTGTGAACTCTCCTCTTAAGAACCAGAAAGCAGTCTGTGGAGGATTTTGTCTTATAATTGAACATGGGGCCGAAAGTCAGACCTGGCTTCTCATCCTGGCCAAATTAGTTATCATTAGCTATCTGTTCTGAACTTGAGCTTCTCCAGCTGTAAAATGGAATTAATTGTATATGCCTTTATTTCTGCACAGAGCTGCTGAGAAGGATAACAGAAGTGAAAGTGTTTGACTTCTTAGAAGGAAGACTGAAGAACTAAAGGTAATAATAATAAATCCCATGTCTTTCATATCTTTTCTTCTCTTGCTGTTGCCTCTAGCAAAATCTTCAGGTAGGAAGTTGTTATTCACTCAAAATGCAATTATTAAGGAATATATATAGTTTTAGGTGTTTGTGCACATACAGTGAAGAAAATCACACACCTAGTCTGTGTCCTCTAATATCTCACAGTCCATCCATTTTCATTTCCATTTCCAACTCAATACATTGCTGTGATTTCTGCCTGGACACTTAGAAGCATAAATGGAGAGAATTAACTTTTATTTTTCTCTCTGTGTGAAGCCGAGGGCTTCCATCCTTAGAGCAATGTGTTATTTCAATGTTTAGATTGAAAGTATATGGTGGCTAGGCTTGGTGACTCAGTTCCATAATCCCAGCTATTTGGAAGGCTGAGGCAGGAGGATCACAAGTTTGACACCAGCCTGGGCATCTTAGCAAGACCCCATTCAAAATAACATAAAAGGGGTGGGGATGTAGCTTAATGGCTTTTCACCTAGTGTGTGCAAACCAGGACTGCCAAAAATAAAATAAAAAAAAGGATAAGGTATATGGAGGGGGGAAACATGGAATAAAGAAAGGAATTTCTCTCACTTGCACATTTGCAAAGTGTATAATCCTCGAATGATAAATTTTTCTAGGGTCCATCCTCAGTTTCATCTTTGAGTCTCTTCCATTTCTACTCTGTATGGTCCAAACCTTTTCTTAGAATCTTAGCTATTACTCATATGCTAATGACTCCCAAAGATATATCTCAGCTTGTCTTTGAAATCTAGTTAGTCCCCACATTCCATGTCTTGTACTCAGTTCATGGAAGTTTTCCCCTCAGGGAAGCTTTCAAGGGAGTGCAGAGTCCTCCACATTGTCAGAGCTGTTTGTTCATACCTCTGTTTTCCATTGCATTGTGACTCCTTTTCTTGCTGGGAGTTCCTTGAGGACTGGGTTCCGTTTTCTTTCTCTTTTTTTTCCCACCCTGGGGCCTATATAACACCAGGTATGGCTATAGTTAAGTGCTCCCTCAATGCCTATGGAAAATAACACTGTGATCAGTGCTGTAATGATCATGTGTACAAAAGCCAGTAGGATCCTAGAGAAGAGGGAATCAGTTTTCCATATTGAGCAGAATTGGGACAGGGGGTACACAGAGATGGTAGAAAGCAAAATACCCTTTTCTGAGAGTTCTGGCAAAGAAGTGAAAGAAAAAAAAATGCCTGTTATGGCTGCCCTCCCTAAGCCAGGGCCATCTCTGGCCTGTTGCCTCCTCTGCCTCAATACTAGATAAATTTTATGATTGAGTCTACAAATAAACCTCTGTCTAAAATATATTGACTATTTAATACAGGTGCCATTTAGTCATTTAATATTAAATAGAGCTGACCTTAAAAGTGCTACCTTAACTGAGGCTATGAATAGACTTATTGGTCATTATATGTTTAGTTTCTTCTTTTTTTTTTTTTTTTTGTTGGCACTGAAAATTGAACCCAGGGGTGCTCTACTCATGAGCTATACCCTCATCCCTTTTAATATTTTATTTTGAGACAGATTCTCATTAAGTAGCCAGGCCCAGGCTGGTCTTTATGTTGTGATCCTCCTGCATCAGTCTCCTGAGTTGCGGGATTACACGTGTGGGCCACGGTGCCTGGCTCATGTATGTTTAGTTCTATCCAGTAAAATGTCCTTTAGGATATATTGAAAATTGGGTTCTAAAAACTAACAAACTCAATTCTCAGAATGTAGCAGGCTGTCTCACTAGAACTGAATGTCTTCAAGCTGACTCTCAGATCTTTCCAAGGGCAAAAATGAAAGATGATATAAGCCATTACAGGCCATGAACCTGTTCTCACCCACCTGATGCTTTTACTAATTAGCTTCTTGGCTGAGTGGCAATTTGGGGCAAGTGCATGCAAGCTGGATTCCCAGGGGAGCCCGCATTCCACTCTGTCATTTCGCAAGCTGCTGGGATACTACACTGCTTCTCTTGGCCTCTCTCCCTCCACAGAGCCCTGCTGTGCCCTTTTGGAGAAATGGGAGCAGGAGAACTTTTCATTAAGTGAGCTAGAGATTTTATGGGGCTTTGGTATATACTGGTTGTAGTTTTTTTAGTGGGTTGTCTAAAAACATTCATACATCTTGACCTATTAGTTTCACTTCTGGGATTCTGATGTTAGGAAACAATCCAAAATATCAAAAAAGACAAATCACAAAGTTGTTTTTGTAACATTATTTAGACTATCACACAAGACTGGAAGCCATTTAAATGTCTTAATAATTGGAGAATGGGTAAGTGAATCTTGATGCACTCATTTAATGAATTATTACACAACTATTACAATGTTTGTTATGAGGTCTATGCTACAATGCTTATGATAAAGTGAAACGAAGGATCCAAGATATTGTGTACATTAGTATTTCATAGATTCATGGGTTGTGGCTCAGTGGTAGAGCTCTTGCCTTGCACATGTGAGGCACTGGGTTCAATTCTCAGAACCACATATAAATGAATGAATAAAATAAGGTCCATCAACAACTAAAAAAATTTTAAAAAACTATATAAGAAGAACTGAAGGGAATATTCTATGATGTTATGTTTGGATTGAGGTGCTGGGATTAATAAATGATTTATTTTCTCTATTATAATATTTACATACTGTGCTTCTTTTACTTGTAAAAGAAAGTATAAATAAGAATAAAAGTGTGTAGTATGCCATTAGAGGCAAGAGATTGGTAAAGAAGGCATTTTCTAGGTGTATTCCTGAACTTTTCTCATTTTATGCTCAATTTGATTTTTTGGGCCCCTTACACTTTTTCTGGGGTGATAAGGAATGGGATGTGATAGCATGGTTGAGTCCTCTGAAATGGATGTGGGTGTTGGGGATGGAGGGAGAGTGGTAACAGGATTCTCCCTGCAACCCAGTATTTCATGGCTCATTTCCACTTTAGGGTTGATCACCTTCATTGCCTATTAACTTGTTCAAGTTAACTGCTTCAGAGCACAGTAAAGTATAACCAGGACCCAAAATTGACCAAGCTTTTGAGTTACCATCTCAGAAACAGATCTCTCACACTGATCCTCAGTAAGATTTGGAAATATCGAGCCCTAGCTGTGGTTTAAAGATAATTTTTCAGCCTAATCTAGGAAAAGGTAGAGATAGCAGCAAAGAGTTGGGGCCAACTCTTTCCTTAAACCTTTTCTTAAGCTAATGCAGAGTTAAGTAAGAGCAAATGCCAATATAGTATTATGGTTACAAGATCTAGAACAAGAACCTGGGAGCATTGATCAGTGGGGATTTATGTACATATCTAAGTCTCAAGAAGAGGGATTTTGCAAGGAACTTCTTCCATAATTCTAGCTAAACACTTTCCTCTTACCTCTTAAAATTTCTCCTCTTGTTATTAATGTTTTACTTCCAATAGAACTGGGAAAATTAGTGGTGATGTTAAGCCAGATTTATAATCTCTTAAATCAGAGTATATTCAATTTAATAAATATTTATTAGGAATCTTCTCTGTACTAGCTAATAATACCAGATAATATATTGTAGTGAAAGGGCTCTTACTTTAGCATTTTGTCCTAGCTGCTCGGGAGGCCTTGACAAGAAGATTGCAAGTTCAAAGCCAGCCTCAGCAAAAGCGAGATGCTTAGCAACCCATTGAGACCCTGTTTCTAAGTAAAAAATACAAAATAGGGCCGGGAATGTGGTTCAGGGGTCGAGTGCCTCTGAGTTAAGTCCCCAGTACCCTCTCCCAAACAAAAGAAAAAACAAATAAAAAAATGCATTCTGTTTTTGGTTCTGACCTCTTTAGCATCGTCATTTCATAGAAAGAGGTAGGTGGGCCATTAAGTAATCTCCTAAGAGTCTTTCCATGACTTTGATTATCTAGGGACTGCTGCACCAAAGACTGAGTTGCAAGTAAAGGCTTTTTTTTTTTTTTAACTTCAGAAAATTGCTACTGCATTTTAGAAAAGGCTATTTTGTAATAATAATTACAGGAAATAGCTAACTTTTGTTGAGGCATTACTGTGTTCTAGACACATAGATTCCCTATGAGGTGTGAGAACTATTATCCCTGTTTTGCAGATGATGAAATTAGACTTGGGGATGTCAAGAGGTAGTTAGTGAGCCAGAGATCCAGGATTTGAACGTGGGCAGTATGACTCTAGACCACTTAACCATAGTGCTTTTACTGCCTGTTGAACCTTTAGGGATAACCTGCAAAAAGACTATTCTTTCTTATCTCCCAAAGGAAATGAATTTGTATCCTGGGTTTCAAGATCATTGGGAAAGGTATTTTCTGTAGGACATTTTGGTATTCCATATGGACCAATCTGAAAGGATATGAGAATTCACTGGTGCCTCTTGCTTTCTGTGAGAGGTTGTAGAGTGTGTGTGTATGTCTGTAGTGTATATTTTATGATCAAATATATGGACATTGTTTCAGGGAAAACTTTGAACTGGCTCATTTCCATTTGGCTGGGAGTATAATTGTATAAAACAGGTTAACTAAGATTTTACAGAGAAACAGGTTTTCTGGATTTAGATTCTCCATCCTGGTTGGTGGAGTGAGGGGCCGGAACGAGTAATGGAGGCAGAACAAGGAATAGAGAGGAAGTTCTTATAGGCATATTGCAAAATGTTTGTGAAGGGGGAAAATTAGTTTATCCTGGCCACCTTGTAATGTTGATTTTTCTGTGACTTGACTTGAAAAACATCTGGGCTCTCACTAAGGTGTTTTGGCTCAGTCTCCCAGGTATACTGGGAGGGGCCAGTGACTGCAAATGAAGTAAGAATTTAGTTTGCTTTGCTATCCTATTATAGAAGAAGTGGATGTAAAGATTGATTCTTACACTTTTTGAAAAAAGAAATATGAATATGCTTTCTTCTTCTTTCCAGTATCCTCAGGGACAGTCTGTGTCCAGAAGGAACAAGGTTATTTTATTGATTAAAGATGATGTCAGACCCTGGCAGTGGCATGATGAAAGCTGTGGGCAAATTAAAAGTTGCAGAGTTCATACTATTTTAGTTTTGTGCACGGGACAAGAAATCTTTTTCTTTTCTCTAATAAATAAATGGTGTCGTGTTTTTCTTCTTGTGAGACTGTGTGACTCTTGAAATATAGATGAACATAAATTCTTTTTTTTAAAAAAGTGATAAACTGGAGAGGACTCTGCAAAGTTTTACTCTCAGGCTGATTTCTTTTTCTGTTAAACACAAACCAAAAAGGCCTGGGATGTGGGTGGGGGAACAATCTGTGTCCAGTTCACAGAAAGTGATTTAAGTTTTGAAAAGTGTATGGAGGAGAGAGGACAAAATTAAGGGAAGAAGGTGAGATTTTGGACAAGTGTAGTTTTCCCACTGAGGAGCCAAGAGTCAGAAGAAAGCCAGTCACAATGGGCATGAGGAACCTAAGTAGTTCTGGAAAAGAATTGTATGCTGGTTTCTCTCCAGGGGCTCAAGTTTAAAAGCCTTGGGCTGTTTTCTGATGTTTCAGTTGAAAAAAAGACAAATGTTTTGTTCAGAATCTGACAATAGAATCTCCGTGGTTATTTACCATAGCTCTGTTAACAGTCCAGCTTTGATTCCAATTAAAGGTTGTTTCTCTGCTTTGAAATTTGGGGAGACACCCTAAAATTATTATTTTGAAGATTGGAGATGATTTTTCTTTCAACTGTGATTATACATTGGGCCAAAACAAGATGGAAAGACAAATTTCCATGTTTGTTCACTCTATATCTGCTTACTTTATTTTTGGCAATATTGCAAGGAAATAATGTTAAATTAATCACTGTGTGGTTTTTGTGGATTTTTAGAAAGAAAATTTACATTTTGGACATGTTCCCAAAATACAGAGATGCTCTTGTGCTTTCCTTGAATTGCTTTGCTTTGCAAACAGAACCTGTGGTATGAATTAAAGCTTTTCCTTTAAGTGATATGAATGAATCATGGCTAGGTCAGCATGTGGTTCATGTGCATCTCACCTAAACACAAACTCCTAAGGCTTATAACCATTTTGAGTGGACCTGGTGGTATCTTCAGAAGGTCAAAGCAGAAATTATAAATGAGGATTGTCTCAAATCCACATCTGTGGGATGTTTGCATCTCATCTCTATAAAATGAGTCTGGTAGACTCCATTTGCTGAGACACTGGGGCAGAGAAAGTGTTGAAAAAACATTCTGCTTGGAAAAGAGTTGCTGTACTAGGTTTAGAAGGGCCATCATCTCTCCTACTGGAACAAGAATGAATGGGCCTCCAGGCATGGTGGTGTGTGCCTGTAATCCCAGCTACTGGGGAGGCTGAGGCAGGAGGATCACAAGTTTGAGGCCAACCTCCACAACTTAGTGTGAGACCCTGTCTCAAAATAAAAATTCAAAAAAAGGGCTGGGGTATAACTCAGTGGTACAGCACCCCTGGGTTCAATTCCTAGAACCAGCACCACCACCACAACATCAAAAGAGAAGAAGAAGAAGAACAAGAAGAAGGGATGAGCCATTGATCAGGTGATCTGATTATGAACTTCATGAGCATCTGTGGGTGTAGCTCAGCACTGCCTAGTATGTGCAAGGCCTTGAGTTAGATCTCCAGTACCAACCAGACAAAAAAAGATTGTAAGCTCCACGAGGGCAGGCTGACAAATATCTGAATGGTCAATATGCAATAAATACTAAATGACTTGGCTGAAAAGAAGTTTTCATTTTCCTTCTGCCCATCTGAGGCTGAGAAAGTCAAATTGGGAACATGACAAATGTTCTTTCTTTTGATCCCAAATCTGCCTTATGATGACCATCTTCCTTTCTGGGATGTGGGGCCGTGAACTTCATGAACCTGCCCCGCTGTACTGATAGCAATTTCACCTTGTACCTTAGGGTGAAAGTGGTTATGGTTTTTGTCGTCATCCAGCATCCCAACTGGGATGACTTTCCTAGGTCATGAGGTTAGGATGGGGCAATACTTTTCAATGTCAGACCTGAGCATTTCTGTCACTTGGAGACAAGCATGACCTCAATAACAGCTGCTGGACAGTGAGGTTGCTTTTCCTAGTGGAGATGGATTTTGGCCACTCATTTAAAAGCCAAGCACCATGGGAAGACAAGTCATTCCCTTGGAAGGAGTGGTTTAGTTAACTGCTGGCTGTTAGTGGCAATATAGAAACGACATTTTTATTTCTCCCTCCTTTCCCCTCCTGAACATTTCAGAGTGACCAGTGGTTGGACTCTTGGCGGCGCTTACCCTGAACCTGAGTTTTAGGGGAGAGGGAATCTGCCGGTGCGGTTTCTGGAGCTGCTCATAAGCAAGAATTCCCTATCCTGATCAAGGCTTTAAGCCTAAAAGAAAGCAGAAATAGGTATGGACATTGGTGTGTGTATATGTGTGTATATGTGCAGGCATGTGCCTACGTGTTTGTGCAGGTTGGGGTGGGTGTTGCATGGGAGGGGGTGGCATACTCTTCTGGGTCTGGGACAATGCAATGTCTACATTTCTCTACTGTGCAGAGCTACACTCCAGCCTTGATTCCCTTTTTCTTTTTCCTTGCAAGAAGAAAAATAGTTCAGTAGTCATCTCTCCAGTTTCAGGCACCAAAAGAGATTTATTTTATGTTATGCTTGCCAGCCTATTAGAAAATCCCAATTTGACAATTCAAACATGAGAGTCCTAGACGGTCACTGGGAGGTAAGGAAAGGACTAGAGAGCAAGGTTCTAAGCCTGTTGTTGATTGGTGTGCACTTCCCAAAAGAAAATGATTAATGGGACTTAAAAGTGGGGGGTGGTGGAGCAAATTGCTGTGTAGAAAAATTAGAAATCAAGTAATGATAATCATTAGGAAGTAAGGGAGAGATGACCATGTCCATTGCCACACATATATTCTGGATCATTCCCTCCACCAACTAAGGGAAGGGGTTGATGTTTCCAGAGATACTGGAAGTTGCTTAATCTGCTATAATAAAGGGCCTAGGAATCAGGATTTCAGAGTTTTTATCCAGAAACCAGAGGCTGACCTTTATTATGACTTTCCATGTGACATTGTGTCCATTGTTACAAATTATTTCAGATCTTTAGAATGAAAGTTTCATTACTTAGCATCAGTATTTAACTGCAATATTTAATATGACAGACTAATTTTCTCCAAAGAATTTTGAAGTAATGCATTTGTATACACTATATAGTGCTTAGAAAAAAGAGAAGGGCTGTGTGTCACCTGCCACTCATTTTTCAGATGAGGAAACGAATGGCAAAAGAAATAAGAAATTACTTAATTAGGTTCCCCTCTAGACCAATAATATGATTAGAATTTGAATCTCAAGTTGTGTTATTGTGGTTACCCATTTTACTCAACCCATAATAATTCCTTAGAAGAACTGGTGGTGGTAGAGAGGGAGACGGTAATCATATCCTTTCCAGAAGGATGACCTTTTCATTTTTTAGGTCTTTAATGTTGACAGAGGCTCACTTCAAATCAAAGAGGTGCTTCTCTTTTACACTCCAACTCAACAACAAAAATCTCAGTGACAATCCCTGGATGGGTAAAAGACAAACTTTGTCAGTAATGATTTTACCAAGTCATTCTTTACACCATGGAGCATCCAAAGTGGACAATACAGGAAAAGATATTTTTTTTGGAGTAGAGAAATGGGAATGAATGGGAGGTAACTAAACTATGTCATGTCCGTGCATTAACATATCAAAATGAACTCCACTTTTATGTATAATACATCAATTAAAAAATAAAAATCTGAATGATCATCTTTAAAAAAAGAAATATGCAAAACAAATACAGCTTACTATAAAAAGTATTTTTTAAAAAAAGATACATTGCAAAGTCTTAGAGATTGAGAAAAAAGATTTGCATCAAGGCAGAGATCATACCTGTCTGGTGTGAGCCAAGATCTCTTAACCTTTAATTTATTTTAGTTCTTATTTAGCATATTATAGCTCCTGTCACACATTGAACTGCTTTACAAATCCCAGCTATGGGATAGCTCTTCCCATTCTTCTGTCTCCACCTCCACAGCCATAAGACTTGGATTTTTAATTTAAATAGAGCACAGAGAGATGAAGCCTGTGAATGAGGGCCTTGGAAAATTGCCCCCTCTCATCACCCTGCTTGACTACTCCAGGTCACCCCCGTCTTTCAGGAATTAAGTCAAGATTGAATACTTAAATCATGCTAGATGTGAAAGTGGAAACAGAGCTCTTTTGCCTCCACGTCCCTCATTATATCAGTGCTAGAGCCAGGAAACCCAGCAATTAACGTTGTTATTTCTAAATTCAATTTTTCTACTTTGTTTCTGCAATGGAATCCTCACCCCCAAATATCCATGTTCTTCCCCTTTAGAGGACTGATTTATCCAACAACTGGGTGTTAAGCTTCCTGTTTCCCCTTCCCAGGTCAAGGGCAGCCCAGGTGCCCAATTTCTCTCTCTCTTCACAAGGCACCACCAGCGATAGAGATGAGAAATTCTGAGGAACAGCCAAGCGGAGGAACCACAGTATTGCAGCGTCTGCTACAAGAGCAGCTTCGCTATGGCAATCCTAATGAGAATCGCAATCTGCTTGCCATACACCAGCAAGCTACAGGGAATGGCCCTCCTTTCCCCACTGGCAGTGGGAACCCAGGCCCTCAGAATGATGTGTTGAGTCCCCAAGACCACCACCAACAGCTTGTGGCACATGCCGCTCGGCAGGAGCCCCAGGGCCAGGAGATCCAATCAGAAAATATTATCATGGAGAAGCAGTTATCTCCTCGAATGCAGAATAATGAAGAACTCCCGACCTATGAAGAGGCCAAGGTCCAGTCCCAATACTTTCGAGGCCAACAGCATGCCAGTGTTGGAGCTGCCTTCTATGTCACTGGAGTCACTAACCAGAAGATGAGAACCGAGGGACGTCCATCAGTCCAGCGGCTCAATCCTGGGAAGATGCACCAAGATGAAGGACTAAGAGACCTCAAGCAAGGACATGTCCGCTCCTTGAGTGAACGACTAATGCAGATGTCACTAGCCACCAGTGGGGTTAAGGCACATCCACCTGTTACCAGTGCTCCCCTCTCCCCACCACAACCCAATGAACTCTACAAGAATCCCACAACTTCCAGTGAATTCTACAAGGCCCAAGGGCCACCTCCCAACCAGCATAGTCTGAAGGGCATGGAACACCGAGGCCCCCCACCAGAATATCCTTTCAAGGGCATGCCACCCCAGTCTGTAGTGTGCAAGCCCCAAGAGCCAGGGCACTTCTATAGTGAGCATCGCCTGAACCAGCCAGGGAGAACAGAGGGGCAACTGATGAGGTATCAGCATCCCCCTGAGTATGGAGCAGCCAGGTAAGAGAGTTCCCTTTCTGTCATTTCCTGACCTCATCCCTAGCCAGCCCTTCTGCTGAGTGTTGGGAATATTAAGGGAAGGAATGGGCAGGTGTAAGGAACTCCAATAGCAATGCATGGCTTACCTGTGGCTCAGTAAATTGCCTGTCAACCAGAATTTTAGTCTCTTGAACCATAATTAGCACTGTATTGACATTTCCTTGACTTATAGGTTGGGCATGGACTTGACCGCATAGTGGATGAAGAGGAGCACAAGTCTTGATTTCAGTAGCTCTTTGCTGCCCTATCTCCTAGGATCCTGAAGGAAGGGTCAATGTTTTTCTTCTTGTGCATTATTAAGCTCTTCTTTGAGAAGCAGAAGCAAATGGTCTTGGACTTTACTCTGCAACATCCTATCACTTCCACACATTCCCATCCGTAAAACTCTCATCATTTATTTTTTGAACAAATCTGTTTTCCATTAGTTGTACATTTTCCATAGAACTGCTATGATTCTTTTGGACATTGAATAAACAGTCAGGTATTATGGTGAGGGGAGCTATATACATGTTCAGGTTCAGAATATACTTTGTAGCTCATGAAGTTTGGTCTGCTTTGTATTTTTTTTCTGTAGAGAGTTTGTTAGTTGCTTGTTGTGTTTTTAAACATCTAAGTTAAATTCACATCATATCTTGTAGAAGTTTGCCAGATGCTAAAATGCACAAAGAGAAATGTTCCTATGATTTCTGTTTTATAAATTTGGTTCTCCCTAAATGTACCTCTTATATATCCAGCCAGTTCCCCCATGTCTTTATCCACCCGATTTTATGATTTCGTGGTTTTCTTCATTGTTCTTATTGTTACTCTTTGGGCCATGTTGCTGATATTGATATCCATATTTCAGTATATGCAGCAGGCAAAAGTTTAAGTGGTGGGCAACAATATTGGCAGTTCTGTGTGCTATTCCTACACAGGGCAGGAACATGGGTAATGATGGGTGGCCATAAGTTAAAAGTCCTGACCCTAGTTTGACCCTCTTCCATAGGTGACCCACAGACTAGATCTGTGATTTCTCTCATTTCTACCTCTTTCCCTCCTAAAACCCTCTTGGCTTGAAGTTCACTGGGTGACTCAGGAGAGAAGACACTCACTCAGGGGGTAGAATAGAGTAGAAGTAAGAAGAAGGTACCTGGCATTTCCTGATATTTCCTTTTCTCCCCCTCTGCATCCTGTTTTTTTTTTTTTTTTCTAACCAGGGGCAATTTACTTTGAGCTCCACCCCTAACTTTTCCAGTTTAGGATATTCCCCCCATTAACCCTGGTTGATTTCCTAAAGCCTTTGTAGCTTTCAAAGGGTAGAGGCCTAAGTTCTGATAAGTGTCTTAGAACAGGAAATGGGGTAAGGACAAGTCCATTCATCTTGACACCAAAGCAAGAACCCAATTCTCACCTGCCCAGTGAAACATAAGACCCAGGGAGGGACTATTCTGTTGGACTACAGAGCTTGGTGGAAACCCATTCAAGCCAGAAAAATGTCAATGAAGTTGGCAGTTTTTGTTTTGCTGTTCCCATCAGTATGGAAGAGTCTGTGGGACTCCCTCCAGTCTGTGGATGGGCTGACGTCTGCTGCGTTGTGGGTGTGGAGCAGAAGCCAAAGCCCCACTCAGCACATGGCCCGCCTTCCCAGGAAAGCTATTTTCAGAACTCATTCACCAGTATTGTTTGTGATCTGAAATGACTCCCACAGTGTTTGAAGCTAGATGGAAAAGCCCTTTGATCTGCCTAAATAAATAATGAGACAAAGAAGTTTTTTTTCCTTTCCATACTGATTAAACCACCAGAGAAATTTAGCTCGTGGATCTTATAGAATGATGCCTATCTTTTCTCCTACCTCCTAAATTGACTGTGACTCTCACTATCCCCCAAGCAAAAAATACCACGCTGACATGTCCTCTCTTTTCTTTTCTTCCCTTTCTTCCTTTCTTTTCCTCTTTCTTATGGCCTGGGGATGAAACTCAAAGCCTTCACACTAAGCATGCTATCATTTAGCCACATCCCCAGTATACAGCCCATTGTGAGCAGTGTTTTTCTAACATTCATTTCTCGATGGCACAGGGGCAGGGTGATTAATATGCTTGGTGAATAATCAAGCCTAAAACAACCCAAGTCAGAGGATCCCCTATGTGAAATTTGGTTGGGCATCAGGCAAGTTCTGGCTGCAAGCTCTATACTGACCCTGTGTGAGGGAGTGGCACTTATTGACAGATTCCTGGCAAGAGAAGGTAGTTGAACGGCTTTCCAGAAGCACACTGCTGTTAGGTGGTGACATATTTTTCCTCCTTTATTTCCTTTAACCAGCTAGCTTTATTGTTTGTGAGTATCTTTCCAAGTAATTGCTGCTAGCACCAAACCTTAGAGGACTAAATTCTTAGTTCTTAATCCACAAATTAGAGATCAGTATGCAAAGCTTTTTGAACAGAATGCTGTTAAAAAAACCCAAAACTTTTTTGTTTGCCTTTAGAGGTGCAATGAAATGCTGAAGATTTGCTGTAAAAATGAACAAAATGTTATAAATAATCTTTTGATTACTTCATCTTCCCTATGCCCTCCTCCCTACTTAGAAAATAAATATCTTGAATGCCCAAATCTCCAGATGGGAAACAAGGCCAAGCTATCTGAAGCATTTTACAATTTTTGAATCTTTGTGTTTCTAAGTGCTCTGAGCCTTTTCTACATCCTGGGTTTCTACATTTATTAACTGCTTTTAAAAATTAAATCATTTCTGTTTACAAAAGTAGCCACCTCCTTTCAATTGTTGAAATCATGCCCAGATCTGATGTTTCTTGAAATCTTTGTTGAGTGGAATCTCAGGGTGACCTAACACTGTAGTTCAGAGTAGAGCTGGTTGTGCAAGCAGAACCATCCAGAATGCTCAGCCTGCTCCAGGATTCACAGATTCACCATTACAGAGCCCGGGAGAGGCATCATTCAGGTGGTGAGGATAAGTTGTACTGCAGGCTGTTGGTGGCACCTGCTCTGATAACAGTGTGTGTGTGTGTGGGGGGGGCTTGATGTGTGGGCAGGTGTGTGTGGACATGTATACTTGTGTGTCTGGGGAGGGTGGGGACTCTTCAGTCATGGAGGTGGCAGGGTGGAAGGTACTATGGCAGATGGGTGGAATGTCTTTTACTTTCCCTTTGTGTCCTCACAAGCTGTTTCTTGGGGTGAGGGGAGCCGGTGAACCACTCCCAGCCCCTGGCTTTGGGGAGGACTCTAGTTTTATTTGGTGGCCTCTGTCCTGCTTGAATGGCTGTGTCCCCTTTTCTGTAGAGCCCAGAGTCCCAGATAGTTTTAGGAAGGAGCAGGATGAAGGAGGAGGGAAGTGGCAGGGAGGCAGGCCAGGTCTTCCATGGGGTCATGTGATTCTATTGTCTGCTGGGTGGCTTGTTGTTTCTGGTTAATGTGTCAGCAGGGAGCGATTCCAGCTGCTGTGGGGTAGAAGGACCTGGAGAGTGTGTCTCTCATGTGGTTGCCACTTTTATTATTATTATTATTATTGCTTTTATTATTATTTAATCTTCAGTGTATTTTGCTTCCTATGACATTGCCCATATTTCTCCTCCACCCCCGACTTTTCCTCTTCTCATCCCCATATTAATACTGATCTGCTTTTTGGTGGTGGGTGGACTGCTGGTGCCCAGATGGAATTTTTTTGCTGGAGGGCTTTCCCAGATCCTTTGAGACTGTCCAAGACTTTGCTTGTTTGCCAGTGACGGACTACCTTAGTTTTCCCACCATCACAGTGTGCTGAGATCTGTTTCCTTTCCCAGCCTGGGGGAACTGAGGGGCAGCCACCTTTCTCTGTTTATCTTCATCCTGGACTTATCTGACCCTGGAGACCTCCTTCCAGGAAACCTTGTGGCCTCCTCCTTTCCGAGCTCCTGGTGGTGGCTGTGTACTGTCTAGGGCCTGGAACAGCCTTCTAGCCTCCAGGCAGAAGGGAGGCCGATAGCTGAGTCTATTTGAAATAAAGGCCTGATTTGCTTGATGGTGCCCAGGGGAGCTGTGGGGAGTAAACCCAGTTCAGAACTAGGCAGTAAGTTTTAAAAGAGAACACCTCCCAGGCGTCAGGCTTCCAAATCCTGGAAACCAGGACAAAAGTTAATGTAGTGATTTTTCCCTTAAATTTCAAAAATTATGAAATTGAAATTGTAAAATTTTAGTCCCTCTTTTCTGCCCAAGAGATGCAAAGGCCCCCAGCAAATCCTAGGACATTGTATCTTAACTCTAGGAACACATACACATTATAACATCACTTACTCAAAGAAGAAAGAGAGGACATTTCATTTTACCTATGTTGAAACTGAAAGTCCATAGAATAGAAAATGGAAACTCTTTGCCAAATAAGTTTATAAATGGTGCCCGGGCTTTTGTTGAAAAGAGTATCTTCAGCTCTTGGAAAGAAAGATTCTGTTTGGCAGCAACTTTCTAGTTGTGATCTTGAGTACCAATCATATCAGTTGTTTGTGCCTAAGTATATTGTGTGCCCTCTTTAATATTCAGCAAGTATAGTCACACACACACACACACACACACGCACACACATGAAATTGGAAGAATATGGATGTACCAGGTGCATATGGAGCTAAGGGAAAGAACCAGGGTTTGAGCAGTTTTGAGGGCTTTTGTGAACATCAAGATTATTTGACATCCACAAGCAAGTGTTTGGAATGATTTGGTACCTGTAAAAAAAACTCTTATAGTGAGGAGCTCTTGTAGGGATAGATAAATGAACAGTAGTGGTAACTGGAGTGTGTATGGGGGGCATGTGCTTTAGCATCTGGAATGCCAGTTAAAAGTTAATTGCTGGGCTGGGATGTGGCTCAGTGGTAGAGCACTTGCCTAGCATGCAACAGGCCCTGGGTTAGATCCCCAGTACTGGAAAGAGAAAAAGAAATAAAAGTTAATGGCTCCCAGTGATTTGTCTCAGTTCCATCATAAATTTTATACATAGTAATGCAAAGATTAAATGGGTAGCTTATAAGTGCTATGTTAACAAGGTCACCCCATCAAAATTGGGAGCTGGATAAAAGACTGTCATTCCTATTGAGCTAAAAAATATGAATTCCTCAGTATTTTTGCAGTTCATTTGGAATCTCAGGAAAGAAATGGACTCAGACAGATTAAGTAATTTGAAAAAAAATAATTTAAACAAGGAGTAGACAAGGTCTCTAAACTCTTCCTGTTGGGATCCAAATTCCATGCTCTTAGCCATCTGTCTTCCTTGGACTGACAAGTATCAACTGTAGGACAAGCGTCCCCAGGACGTGGGAGCATATGAGGTTAGTTGGGCATGTGCTGCAAGGAGGGTGAACAAGCTTTTTGTCTTTGGTGCACACCAACAGATATTCTTTCTGGTAGTGGTGTTTGGTTGGAAGTGTTCCATCTACAAACTCTTGATTGTTTTTCTTAGTGCTAATAGTCATTAGGTACAAATTATTTGTACCTGGGTATTAGTATTTTGTACCTAGTAATTAGATGCAAAAGTTGGGAAAGCCACATTAAACAATGTACCAAAGTTGTCTTTCTGAAACTCTATAAGCAATAAGCTGGAGATCTGAACATCAGTACATACATATCAATGCATTATGGCAGTGGAAATAGCCAGGAAATATGAATAAGGAAAGAAGTGCTCTGCCTTGACACTACCACTAACTCATTCTGAACGTAGCATGTCTCTTGTTTTCCATGTGTTCAGGGATGGAGCTGCATGAAATAATTTCTTTAAGACATTTCTGGCTCTTATATTTTGTGATTCGGTACATCAAAAATAGTATGATGATGTTGCCTGTAACCCGCTCCAAGTCTTGGTACTGTTACTACTAATGGACATCATTAAGTTATCAACAATTGAAATGAATAAATAAGAATTATTTGGTGTTTTTAGTGTAAAAATTCTACATATTTCTGAGTGTTTTTTTTATAAGTATGAATTCTCTAAACCAGGTCCAGGTAGGAAGATGAAGGGAAGTTTTGGTGGCTTTTGTCTCCAAAACAAATGAGACATGTTTTCTAAATTTGAATCTTTATGTGTGCTGGACCACATACATAATGTTATTTCTAACATTAGGTTTAGTTTAAAATAATAACTTAAAAATTTCCTTGTAGAAGATCATTTAAAATACTTATCAGACTTGTACATTCCTTAGATTTTCACAAAATGACTTTGGAGGTCATCTGGTTCTATTATCCATGTGATCTTACCTGTATCTGTCTGGCTCACAGGTTGAGCCACGAAAGAACTGTAGAGGTTTCTGCAGGAATCCTATAGTCTGACTCTGCCTGCTTCTCATTTTGCAGGTGTCCTGGGGGCTCCAGAAGCCTCCTCCTATCACTTTTTTTTGCCCTACTGGGGATTTAACTCAGGGGTGCTCTACTACTGAGTTATATCCCCAACCCTTTTTATTGTTTTATTTTAAGACAAGGTCTTGCTAAGTTTCCCAGGCTGGCCTTGAATTTGAGATCGTCTTGCTTCAGCCTCCTGGGTTGCTGGGATTACAGGTGTGTGCCACTGCACCCAACCTCATGTTACTTTCTTGTTCCCTTTTTCTTCTGTGCTTCTGGAGAGAACTTAACCAAGCCTCCCTTTTGTGTTTTCCAGGCCAACGCAGGACATCTCCTTGCCATTGTCGGCCAGGAACTCTCAGCCTCACAGCCCTACTTCTTCCCTGACATCTGGAGGTTCCTTGCCCTTGCTGCAGTCTCCACCATCTACCAGATTGTCTCCGGCCCAACATCCCTTGGTTCCAAACCAAGGTGACCACTCAACTCATCTTCCTAGGCCACAGCAGCATTTCCTTCCTAATCAGGTTCACCAGGGCGATCATTACCGTCTCTCCCAACCTGGGCTGAGTCAGCAGCAACAGCAACAGCAGCAGCAGCATCACCATCAGCAGCAGCAGCAGCAGCAGCAGTCAGGAGAAGCCTATTCAGCTATGCCTCGTGCTCAGCAGTCAGCTTCTTATCAGCCCATGCCAGCCGATCCTTTTGCCATTGTTTCCAGAGCCCAGCAGATGGTTGAGATCCTCTCGGATGAGAACCGGAACTTGCGGCAGGAGTTGGAAGGGTGCTATGAAAAGGTGGCCAGATTGCAGAAGGTAAGGTTCCCATTGGGGGATATTAGGGTCTCCATTTTAATCTTACTAGTAGGAAGCCATTGTGATGGCACATACTTGTATTCCCAGCAACTCAGGAGGCTGAGGCAGGAGGATCTCAAGTTTGAGGCCAGCTTTGGCAACTTAGTGAGACCCTGTGTCAATATAAAAAAGAAATAAAAAGGGTGCTGGGGTTGTAGCTCAGTGGTAGAGCACTTGCCTAGCATGTGTGAGGTGCTGGTTTCGATCCACAGCACTGCATAAAAATAAATAAATAAAATAAAGGTATGTGTACATCTACAACAAACAAACAAATAAATAAATAAATGGGAATGTAGGGGTGGTAAAGCACCCCAGCATTCAGTCCCTTGTATCCCCCCCAAAAATCTTAAAAGTTTCTACTTGTGGTGTCTGAAGACAGGCAAGTGTTCAGAATTTTTGTGTCTGAAGGTCAGATATGGGTCAAACTTTGGCATAAGCCTTTTGTCTCTCTATGTCAGAGAAGTAACAGTTTACATTTATACTAGGAGGAAAAAAAAGTATATAATTTTTCCAGATGTCATGGCCCTAAAGAAAACTTAATTGCTCTAGAATTCCAAAGTGAACAGGGATACCTCTTCATAAGGCCAGGATCCCTGTGTCAGTAGAGAACTTGCCAGCACTTGAAGGCTTTCGGTCTTGATTATTTTTGCCAATATGGATTTGAATCTTAAATATAAAACCATAATTCACAGTTCCTCAAAAAATTCTCACCAGCTGAAATTAAAGCCTGCCCTGCCTTGTTCTGGAAAAGGTTGAGAGTACTCTTCCTAGTGGGAGTTCTCCTAATCACTTTTTTTCAACACTGACCCCCTCCCCTGTTTTGCTTTGGTTCTTCCCTGAACTCAGATTCAACATCTGCTCTCTTTGTCTGGTGTGTGTGTGGGGGGGGGGGGGTCGGGAGGGGCTTAGCACCACAGCTGGGCAACAGGTGACAGCTCTAGGCTGAGGAACTAGAAAAAGGAGTGTGTGTCCCCAGTTCACATTCTTCCCTGGGCCCCTCCTATCTCCTGCAGCTGGGACTTTAGCTCTTGAGTGCTCCAAGCTAGGAATCTTAGTTCTTGGCCTCCAGTGGCTGTTGGTGAATAGAGTTTTATGTCCTTGGCAGCCACTTGCAGTTTTGTCATTGTGGAGCTCTTGTGGCTTGATTTCCCTATCTTCTGCATTTTTGAGGGAGGTGAAACTAAAGGTGAGGGAGGGAGGGAGGGGACATTGTCTTGTATTGTTGAGCAACTCTGTCCTTAGGAGACACCAGGTGGAAGTTTCAGGGGCCTTGATGAGGCTGAGAATTTGCAAACAGGTCTGGGTCCTAAAGTAGAGGAAGGCTTATCTTCAGCTAAGTATTTTTATGCAGCTAAAAAAGCTCTCCCTCCTCCAGTTTCCTTAAACCTGAATGGGTCCTGCTGAAAAGTGGAGTGAGACCTCTTTATCTCTGACTTGTCCCTGGTTTCGTATTTTTTCCCTCTTCTCATTTTAACTGTCTCTTCCTCCATCACTTTGATGCAATAAATTAATTCTATCATACACTAGATACACAGTTTGGATGATTAGGTTAATAGTTGACACCCCTCTCCACACTCTCCATTCAAGGTGACCCCAGCCCCATCACTAAAAGATGAACCCAGATCTTCTATAAGCCCTCTTGCCACAGGATTTATGGTAATTTGCGGGGGTTGGGTTGGATGACAAGGAAGAATTTTTGTTGGTTTTTATTGTTGTTTGCTTCTCTGGATATGAAAATATATTTCAAATAAGTGTAATTGGCATAGCCTGAGTATCAGGAGAAATAGAGGCCAAACTAGTACTAAGGTGAAGGACAGGGACAAGAGCGGGGAGAAGAGGAAAAGGAAAGTGGGGGAAATAAGGTAGATACCAGATGGTGCTGGAAAAAATAAGAAAGCAGAGGCTTATGAGGGTAATAAGTAGACAAAGTCTGGAAACTCACTATCACCGTCACTTCCCCCTGTCCCCACTATCCCCCTGACCATGTCAGTGGATGTACCCTTCTGTGAATTGTGTCATGGAAGACCCTATTGACTGATGGGAAACTTGCCTTGCCCTTGTGAAGTGTTATGATTTGGATATGAGAAAACCCCCGTAAGTTCGTGTGTTGGTATAGGAATATTCAAAGGTGAAATTAATGGACTGTGAGAGCTATAGCCTAATCAGTCCATTCTAGTTTGAGTGGACTGAGGGGTGGTAACTGTAGGCAATGGGTTAAGGCTAGAGGAGATGGGTTACTGGGGGTGTGACATTGGGGTGTATATGTCCTTAGTGAGCAGAGCTCTCTTTCTGCTTCCTGACCCTGCCAGGAGCTGAGCAACTTTCCTTTCCTGGGCCCTTCTCTCATGATCTGCTGCCTCCCTTAGGCCCAGAGCAATGGAGTTGGCCCACCATGGAATAAATCTATGAATCTGAGCCCCAATTAAACTTTTCGTTTTCTAAGTTGCCTTTTTGGGGTATTTTGGTCACAGCAATGAAAAGATGATTAATGCATGAAGAGTACAATATCTCCACAGGGCTTGGGGGGGGGATTAGTACCAGAACCAGCAACAGCAGTCTAAACACCTTGAGTGAAGTTACCAATACCTTGCAAGTGTTGCATACTGTGAGAACCTGGAAGCCTCCCTCCCTCCCTCCAGACTGCCCAGAGCAGGCCAGTACCAAGGCTGGTCTTTCAAATGGAAATGTTTATTTTCTGTACCCAGCACTTGAATTTCATGCAAAAGCTTCATCAGACACAGGCCTTACAGATCTTGTCTCTAAATGCCATTCACCAGCTTTCACCTTCTGTGCTGCTATCTCGGTGCCATCTGCAAGGAGAAAAGCACTTTCAAGTCTGCTCTTTTCAGTGGTATAAGCCTCATTTGTTTGTAGGCAGCCCTGTCTCAGGCAGGATTTTAGAGATGGGGGCAGGTTGAATTGAGTTGTTTGGTATCCCTACCTTTCTCCCCACTCTCCCACTGGGGCCCTGATATTTCTCCCCATAAAGCACCCTGAGCTTTGTTAAGGAGTTTAGTGGAAAACTGAGAAGGAACACAGAATGGTTTCAGGAATCAGACTTAATTTGAAAATTGACTAATAGGCCGTGGGGTTTATTTGTCTTATACAAATCATATGCAAATAATTTCTGTGGTTATTACATGTGCAGTGGAGCTATACTGGTTAAAGAAAGACTCTGGAGTCTAATTTCTTGTTTTCTTCCTGATTCTGGTGGATTCAGAACAAGACCTTTTGTCTTTGTGGGCTTTTTTTTTTTCCTTTTTTTCTTTCATTTTACGAGATTTGCAGGGGTGTCATAAAATACATCTCTAATCAAGAATTTCTGTTCAAAAATCTGTACTGGTTTCCCACTGACTATGGGATAAAGTCCAAATGCCTGGCATTAAAAGCCTTTTATGATCTGACTCCAATCTATCTTCACAGCCATATCTTGCCAGCTTCCCTCTGTGTACCCCACAGTGTCCAGCCAAATGAGGCTACTGGTCATTCTGGGAATGCATTTGCTCACTCAGAATAGAATACCCTTCTCCTCACCTCTGCCCATTGAAATCTGACCCAGCTTTGAGGATCTGACTCTAAATGCCACCTACTCCCTGAAATTGTTCTCCTCCCCCCACCAGGAATAATTTATTTCTTCCTTCTCTGTATTTTATAGCACTTCTCTTTTTCTCCTCTCTGGTGCTAGGGCCTTGTGCATGCCAGACAAGCAATCTACCACTGGGCCACATCCCTAGCCCTTTTTATTTTGGTACAGGGTCTCACCAAAGTTGCTCAAGCTGACCTCAAACATGTAATCCTCCTGCTCCAGCCTCCTGAGTCTCTGGGATTAAAGAGTGTGCCACCTTTTCCTAAAAGCGGATGTTGCCCTATATTCTTTGACTTGATTAGATTGAAAGCTCCTTGAGGACAAAGAGAATGTTCTCATTCATATTCACACACCACAGTGCTTTAACCAGTTCTGATTACTGTTTTACCCTTGCTTAAATGTTTGTTAAAAATAATACTAAAGTTTCAGATTTTTAGGGCCTGTTTATTGCACTAGGTAGATAACAGGATAAATTGAAGTAAACATGTGAAAGCCCTTTATATGCTATGAAATTAAGATATCCTCATATTATATACTTTATTATTAATATTTTCAAAATCAAGGAAATAGTTATCCATAAATTGAAATTCATAACCCTTTTTATGAGGTTCATTCTATCCTATCACCTTTTATGAAGGTAGAAGTCATATATACATATATTGTTTATAACCTCAGGAAGTCTTTTGAAATATACACTTACCAAACTTACCATTGAACTTGGAATGTTTTCCTTGAAAATTTTCTCTTGTGGCTGTGTTCTTATTGCCTCATGGCCATCTGGGAGAAACTGTCACTGAGGTTTTGCATATGTGTTTTCAGACCATCTTCCCCATCAACCTCTTATCATTACCACCTTTCTTGCTTTTTATATTAAGGTGGAGACAGAAATCCAGCGGGTCTCAGAGGCATATGAGAACCTAGTGAAGTCATCCTCCAAAAGAGAGGCTCTGGAGAAAGCCATGAGGAACAAGCTGGAGGGCGAGATTCGGAGGATGCATGACTTCAACAGGGATCTGAGAGGTGAGCAAACCGGTGGGCCTACTTTTGTATTTGTGGGGGCAGCTGCAAGGTGATGCTGGGAAGGGCTGACAAGGATCTGATCAAGCTCTTCAGGATCATCCAACCTCTTGGTGTGGTCAATGGTAAGTTGCAGGGACTCTGCCAGGCTAAGGGTGTTTGTATGTGTATCTGGAAAAGTATTTGGTCTCAAGCTTGCTTAGTGGGGAGATAATAACGGACTGGCCTTCCAGTCAATTAATCGGGCAACAATTCTTCCTGATATTCTAGACCCACCTAGCCCACCCCTACCATTGGTGCAGTCTCTCTTCCTTTGTAGGTCTTGCACAGGAATGTCTTTGGGCTGTACAAGCTTGAAATAGTGATTCCCTTTGCTGTTTGCTAGGGGCTCACTCCTTTCTTTTATTTTTATCTTCACCTGATGATATTGAAGATGCTGGCAAATGTTTCTACTTTAAATCACCATCAACACCTTTAAAACTGCTGCCCTTGGGGATGTTATTTTCTGTTTTTGGATTTCAGTTATCTGTAAAATCAAGGGACTCAACTAGATGTTGTCATGGGCCATTTCTAGCTTTAACATTATATGATTTTAAGAACTTCACAAGAACTGTGATGTCCTTTTTTTCTGGTTAATGAAAGTCATCTTTATAAATTTGAGGATGGAGTATTTCATTGAAATGTACAATTCTACATCTATACCAAAAGGTCATGAGGAGTGAAAGAGTTAAGTCCTTATTCCCTTCTTCCCTGCTATTGTTTTGGAATTCCTGTTTGTTAATCTCATCCATTCCTACTATGTGATGAGAAGATGCAAACTTGTTTTGCCAAAGGTCAGTAGTTAAGAGGGCAAACAACATGTGCTTGGTAATTTGTATTTGGGGCCCTGTTGATTATCTCCAAATTCCACAGAGCGTCTAGAGACAGCCAACAAGCAACTTGCGGAAAAGGAGTATGAGGGGTCTGAGGATACCAGGAAAACCATCTCTCAGCTCTTCGCAAAAAGTAAGTCTGAAAGCTTCAGAAGCCGGTGTGAGTGGGTGGATGGGAGCAAGGTGTGTGAAATGGTTGCCTGGTTCTCCTTAGCTTTCAAGAACAGCCAGGATACAGCGAATGTCATCTAGGGATTCTCTTTCCTGGTGAAGTGTGAAATTGGAAGATTCTATTCTATTCCTTCTAGGCCAAGAAGTCAGCTTGACACAACATCTAATCATATCGAATGGCTTCCTCTGTATTAAACCATAGGAACTTCTTGGAATCCCTGTCATTGTTATGGCTAGCTGAAGAGAGGACCTCAATGAACATGGGGTCCCTTAATGTTGAAAGGATGGTCTTAGAAGGTTCTATATGCTGTCTCTGGTAGGGATGGTATTAACATGAAAGATTGATGATTAATGTCTGAAATAGCTAACCTGCTGCTGGGACTCCCTTAGTTAAACACTTAGTATCATATCCTATCACACTTTGACAGATTGCAAGGGTAGCTAGAGGCCATGGCCTGAACCAGTGACTCCTGTTGCAGAATTGAAGGGTGTAGGGCAGGCAGAACTCCGTCTTCCTTAGAATAGTGTTTCCTTTGTCTGAAAATACTCCTAGGACCCTAACGATGAATTAATCCTCTTCTTTATCGGTCCCTAATGAACTCCACCCAGCTAGACAATGCCTAATTCTTTCCAATTGCTATAATAAAGGCAGCAATAAAAACTTCATAATAGATTGAGTCCACAGGGAGAGTAAACTGGGAGGAAACAGATGAACTACCCTCATTTCTGCAGATGCCCAAACTTGGTTTCCCCCATCCCCAGCCCCCCTCAGTGCAGCCCCTGCTGTACTTGTGCTTGGTAGGGACTTGTCAATCTTCCATCTTTGCTGGACCTCCCAATGACCCTTTCAAGTCATTCTATGCAGCTTCCAGTCAGCTTTTACAAGTTTGTTTGATCTTCACTTACAAAGTTCCCCTCCCTGCCTGGGTTGCTCTGTTGTGCTCTGGCTTCAGAACAGAGTATTTCTTCCTCTTTTTCTTTCTTCCCCCTGTTCCTTTGTCAATAGTCTTAGATCAAGGAATGTCGTTTTTCTGGTGTCATGGATGCCCAGTGTGAATTGTTGTGAAGTTGCTTTTGTGGTGTCACGGTTGCCCTGGAAGCTAGTTCAGTGACAGAGGGAGGGTGGCAGCCTCCCAGAACAAAGCAAAACAAAACAAAACGTATGGATTCTTGCCCTGGATCTGATAGTTCATACTCCTCTCTGTGTAGAGATGGTATTTCAGGTGTCCTAGGAGCTCTGCTACAGTTTTATAAAATGTGATAATTTACTAGATCAAACTACCTTAATAGCAGGGTGAAAAACTGTCAGATAGCTCTAGAACTAGACAGGGAAGAGAGCATGACTCTTGGCCTCCTTTATTTCTTTTGCCTTTAGATACCAAGAGGGCACTGCATGGTTGGAACTATGGCAGAAAGAAAGAAAGGCCTTTTGAAAAGCCTCCCTGGGGTGTGCACTCCAGCAATCCCAGAGTTTAAACCAACTCAATCCAGAAGGCAGTCCGGCATAGTAGAAAGAATAGAATAACTTGGGCTTAAATAAGAGCTCCACTCCTTATTTACCAATTGTGGGTCCTTGTGCTAGTTAGTCATGCTCTCCAAATCTCTGTTTCCTTATATGCAAAATAGAGAAGAGAATAATACCTGTCTTGTATGGTTGTTCTGAGGATTAAGTCAGTACAATACCTGGTAAGCAACCAATGTACATTTCTTTCCAAGGTACATCTGCTCACACAAATGTATGTAAAGTCACAGTGGGAAGGTAGAGTGAGGCTGTCCTGTGGAAGTTTCTTTTAAGGTTCAAAGTCTTGAGAAGTAGGACATTCAACCTCCAAATCCAAATCCAACCTCTTATTTGAGTTTTTGGTGAGAGATCTGTTCTAGTTACAAGGAGAGGGACCTAGAAATGCATAACTACTTATATCATAAGTAGTTTATGTATATGTCATTATGTAACTATAATATATTCCTAGATTCAGAAACATAGATCAGACAAATGTCAACCTTCTCAATCTGAAAACTAGTATAATGCATCTGTCACATCTCAATGAAAAACATATATATATATATATATATATATATATATATATATATATATATATATATATATACACACATACTGGGACTTGAACCGAGTGGCACTTAACCAAGGTGACACATCCCTAGCTCTTTTTATTTTTTATTTTGAGACAGAGTCTTGCTAAGTTACTTAGGGCCTTGCTAAGTTGCTGGGGCTGGCTTTGAACCTGCAATCTTCCTGCCTCAGCATCCTCAGTTGCAGGGATTGCAGGCATGTGCCATTGTTCCTGGCAAAGGGTATATTTTGAAACTGCAGATTTCCTTTCATTATGAATCATTGTGAGATCATGATGATTATCTTTATAGAAGAAGTTCCTTTGGTGTTTCTTTTTTGCCTTTGGATGCTTGTTTCATTTAAATAAACTTATCTCTTTTGTTCCTTAACAAATATCATGAGGTTAAATAAGATGGTATTGTTATCTCTGTTTTAATCTCTAGAATTTTTATTCTTTATTAGAATTTTCATTTTTCTACTTACATTACTCATATATTCTTACATTCTGTCTACTTTTTCCATTAGAACCCTTAGTATATGAAATGTAGTTGTTTTAAATTCAGGATCTGATAATTCTAGTATTCTTGCCTATCTGGCTCTGGTTTTGATGCTTTCAAACTCTTTTCCCTTTTAACACGTCTTGTCATTTTTGTTGTCATTATTGAATGGCAGACATGCTGTATGGTATAAGAGGCTGAATGGTATAAGAGGAACTGTGGTAAATAGATGCTTGAATAACACCTGCCTTGTAAGATTGTTCTGAGGGCAGTACACCTCTCTGATGTGGTGGTAAGTTGGAGGGGGAAGGGAAATGTTCTCTAGTCCTATGATTAGGTATCAGTCTTTTAGTAGGCCTATACCTCTGAATTGTGAACCTCATGAGTGCTTCTCAGTTGTTCCCTCCCTAAGAAGGTTGCAGGATGGCCAGAGAGGTTAGAGTTGGGTATTTCCTTCTCTCATGCAGAAGGCTTGAACAGGCTGGAGTTGGGTATTATCTTATCCTAGGTTGATTTGAATCTGGAAAAAAATCCAGTAGGTTAGGCAAGGCTAAATAGTTTCTCTCAAGGGTAAGCCTGGTTAAGAAAAACAGAATACTGTGCCATATTTCATAATGGTTGCTTCCCCTCACTCTGCTGATAACACAAGAGGATTTTTCTCTGATCTTCACTGTGACCTGGTCAATCTCCTGGAGGTAAGAGCTCACAAAAGCACAGAAGTTCTATTATGAGTGCATCCCTGGAGTTGTCTCTCAGGTTTGTTCACACTGAGCCTCCAGCAATTCATCAATTATAGTTCAGATTTTCCTAAATCTCTACTGGTTCCTCCAGAGGTTTCTAATCCTGTGATTCTAATCTGGCAACTTGTGATTCTCTGTGTCCACCTGTCTGTCTCTCCAATTTTGATAGAAGTTTGCCCTGTGAATTCACTTCTCTGAAGGATCTAAGTAAAGTTATTGATATTTCAGTTTGTTGAGCTTTTTGATTATTGTTAGGATGGAGTGATGACTTCTAAGTTCCTTTTATTCTGTTTTAAAACAGAATAACAGACCTGAGGTCCTGTTATTCTGTTTTAAAGAAGGGAAATCAGGACATGGTTGACAGTTCGATTAACTGACATGTTCAAGTCAATAAAGTTAAGGAATGGTAAGGGCTAGAATCTTGGTCCTGTTTAAACTTCTCAGAACACTTTCAGGACTGAGATATTTATTGAACCATCCTTGCATGACCAAGATAAACACCATTTCATTTTGTTACATCATTCCCTGGTACAAATTTTGGCAGATTATTTATTCTCAGAAAAAAAGCATACCACTTCAGCCAGATATTCAATTTTATTTGGGCAGTTTTGCAAAGAATATTCTTAGGGTTATTTTAATTTTCTCTACTTCTGTGACTCTTTTTCCCATTCAATTCTCATATCTTTCACTTATCCTTCTTGATGAGACTCTTTAGTATACTGCTCCTGAATGTGACTAACAATTGAACAAATAGCATTGACATTTTCAGGAGCCCGTCTAAATAAGACATCTAAAATTAGGACCAGGGCTGGGGATGTGGCTTAAGCGGTAGCGCGCTCGCCTGGCATGCGTGCGGCCGGGTTCGATCCTCAGCACCACATACAAACAAAGATGTTGTGACTGCCGAAAACTAAAAAATAAATCTTAAAATTCTCTCTCTCTCTCTCTCTCTCTCTCTCTCTCTCTCTCTCTCTCTCTTTCTCTCAAAATAAATAAATAAATAAATAAAATTAGGACCAAACAATGGAATCTTTAACTGATTATTGGGAGGAATAAGAATTACTTCATTGGGCTGGGGATGTGGCTCAAGCGGTAGCGCGCTCGCCTGGCATGCGTGCGTTGCCCGGATTCTATCCTCAGCACCACATACAAACAAAGATGTTATGTCCGCCGGAAACTAAAAAATAAATATTAAAAATTCTTTCTCTCTCTCTGTCTCTCTCTCTCTCACTCTCTCTTTAAAAAAAGAATTACTTCATTGAATAAATTAATTTTTTTAAAAAGAATTACCTCATTGAGATTCAGTGAGAGTAAATTCCTGTGGAATATTGAAGTAGTTCTGATCAGCTATGGGTACTAGAACAAGGAACATCCAATATAAGAAGGCAGATTGAGATAAGAATAATATATGGACCAAAGTATGAATTTTGTTTAGAGACTACATATAAACCTATATAAATTTATTAGAATGCTAACTTGTATTCATCCTCCAAGCCAAAAGGATCATATGGGTCCACTAAACTCTTTCATTCTTTTTTTTCAATGTTATTTTTGTTAGAGCGTTATAGTTATACATAGTAGTGGGCTCACCCTGACAAACACATAAATGCTTGGAAACCAATTTTAGCTCCTGATCCCCCACTTTTGCTCCTGCTTTTCCCTCCTATCCTCCCTCCCCTCTCCCATTCTCCTTCCTCTATTATTTTAAACTTCCTTTTACTCATCTATTAATTTGTATTTGATTGGTTCTTTAGTTATCCTATCCTTCCCGCCCCATTTTCTTTATTTTACTCTGGCTTCTATATATGAGAGAAAACATTCAACCTATGAATTTTTGAATTTGGCTTATTTCACTTAGCATGTAGTCCCTATTTCCATCCATTTATAGGAAAATAGCCATAATCTTAAAGTCTTTCATTCTAAAGTCAAAGATCGTGTCTACACACACATACACATACCATACACACACATATATATGTATATACATATATATACATGGTGTGTGTGTGTCTATATATTATAAGTACACAGGTATATCATCTTATTTTTAAAGAAATCTAAACTTTCAAACTCTGATAGGTAGACTTAATTCTGCTAATTTATCAGAAAGGGAGAGTCTCAAGTAGAGGATTTTTGGGGGGTGAAATGTCTGCCTGTATTCCTCTGATCCTGATGTTTCTGATCCCAATGTTTTCCCTCTCACTTTTCCCTGTTGGTTCTGACAGTCCCTCCACACCCAGTCTATGCTGCAGGAGAAAGAATGGGAAAGAGCATAGCATGGCTTCTAATTTTATCTTACTGTTTAAAGACATTGACTTCCCAAGAGAAGCAGATTCTGAGATAAAGTGAGCTATGTTAGGGATGGTTTTGGATTAGGAGTTCCCTGGAGAGGACATGTTGTCAAATAAACTTCATCTCAGTTAGAAAAAATGTTAGTGTGTAAAGGGTAGGATTGAGATTTTATCCGTGTTATGAAATATCAGGTTTTTTGTTTTTTTGGTTTTTTTTTTTTTTTTTTGCTACTGGGGACTTAACCCAGGGACACTCAACCACTGAGCCACATCCCCAGACCTTTTTTGTATTTTATTTAGAGACAGGATCTTGCTGAGTTGCTTAGGGCCTTGCTAAATTGCTGAGGCTGGTTTTGAACTTGCAATCCTCCTGCCTCAGTCTCCCAAGCTGCTGGGATTACACCCATGTACCACCATGCCTGGCTATGGAATATCATTTTTAGATCTACTTGATACACTGTGATGAGGAAACAATGGGAACAATTTTGTTGGGCTCAATTGATCTTTTTTCAGTGCAAGAAAATTTTGAAGAAATAGGGCTGGGGATGTGGCTCAAGCGGTAGCGCGCTCTCCTGGCATGCGTGTGGCCTGGGTTCGATCCTCAGCACTACATACAAATAAAGATGTTGTGTCTGCCGAAAACTAAAAAAATATTAAAATTCTCTCTCTCTTAAAAAAGAAAAGAAAATTTTGAAGAAATATAATTGAAAGGATGACTAATTTTCTCTTCTGATATATGTGTGTATGTATTTATCCTTCTTTGTATAATGCTTCATATTTTTCATGACATTTTATGTCTACTTTCTCACTGTTTCTGCACAAAGACCATTAGGTGACTTTTCTAAATTTACACAGAAAGTTTGTGATAGAGCCAGTGTTATAGTCTACATCTTGGGTATCCTGGTTCTTGAAGCTCTGTGCTAGAATAGTAGCATGTCAACTAATGTGCCCAGTTTGTCAATTTTGCTTACATAAGGCTTTGAGCCAACTCTGGGATGGAAGTCATGATATTTCATGTCCTGACAGATAAAGAAAGCCAGCGGGAGAAGGAGAAGCTGGAAGCAGAGCTGGCCACTGCCCGTTCTACCAACGAGGACCAAAGGCGACATATTGAAATCCGAGACCAGGCTCTGAGCAATGCCCAGGCCAAGGTGGTGAAACTGGAAGAAGAGGTATGTTTTGCTCAGGTAGCATGTGAGCCTGAGGGTGGGAGAAATGGCAAAACAAGAACACTGGGCTTCCATCTTAGTGGTAGCTTGAGCAATCTTCCAACAGGAATGTGCTGCTTCTAGTTATAGTTGTGCTGATGTAAGTGGATGAATTCTTTTCTTTATTGCAAGTTCCCCTTTTTCTACAGAATAGGAAATCACTAGAGTCAGGGGGCAATTTCTATTTACTCATTTATATAATAACCAAACTGCCCTCCTACTCCAAGTTCTAGATACTTAATCCTGCTTGTGAGATATATATTAGAGTGCTTTAAAGCTTTATTTTGGAAGAACCAGAAAATGATTCCAGATATTTTAAAGCACTCCATGGATCTTGAAATTAGAATGGTCCTCATCTATTCACACTTAATGGGAAATAAGTCCCCTCTTAGTCCTAAGTCCCCCTCTTAGGTCAAAAATATATCTTTGTGGCTGTACCTTTTGGACTTAGCATATTGGTTTGACAAAAGTAGCCACCTTGGGAAATCTGAGATAGGATAAGACTAAATTTATGTCAGGAGTACTGACCATGATCTTTGCTGTGGCTTAATGATTAGTTTTTAGCACATAGTTATGTGATGGGGGTGAATCTGTCAGCTATTACTGTATCAGGATAGAGCCCCACAACTATAACGCATACAATTTATGTATCTGATCAGTCTTGATGGAAATATTACTTGTCTGCGACACTAAACTGTTCATGTCAAATAGAGGGAACTTTGCTGCTGGATTGTCCATTGATTAATCTTAAATGTCAGTTGACATTGCACTAAAGTACTACTAACTCCCAGATGCTTTGCACTTCTGGGAATGGATATATTTCAGTGAACATTGATGCTAAAGAGTAACTTTGTTAAACAAATTTTATATCTCAATTCTATTCTAAAATTTATGTTGTTTTAAGTGGAAAATGCCTTCATTATAATAAGCTGGAAGCTTTATAAACTTGATACAAAATTAAAGTGTTAGGGACCAAATATCATTCTGGCTATTGTATGTGAGATCTTTCCTGCCTTCATTCATTGTTTGCTTCCTGTCCCCCAGTAAGAATGGTTCTAGTTACTGGGGATCTCCTGACTTACAGATTTCCTCTGCTTTCCTTTTTGGGTATTAAAATGCTTGCTGCAATTGGGATATGGGCTCATATTTTACCAGAAAGTAATGCCATCTAATCCATTATATCCTTTAACCTGATTGATTGTTAACTTCAGGATAAAACAAAATAAAGTTGAACTCTTTTTCCATCAGTATATAATATATGCTCAGAAATATGCTAAGTTGCTTTATGAAAAGTGAGGAAGTCTTGCATTTGCCAAATGTCTGTGTCTAAGGAGCTTAACACACCCTTTGGCCCTCAGTACACCTCATATATTCCCTTTCCTCTTTTTTTTTTTTTTGCAAGGGATTTCCAGAGAAAGTTTCAGGCCAGAGTAAGACTGTATTCTTTTAGAGAAGGACAAACTAAGAGACCTGCTGAGAAGTAGCTTGCTAATGATCATATGGCAGGTCTTGGGTAGAGCCAGGAATAAAACTGGTATCTCATGACTCTTCCTTCCATAGACCCTGCTGCCTGTCTCCCTGTCTGAATCATCCTTTGGTTCAATTCCCAAAAAGAAAACGTGGGTACTTGTTCAGATTTAGTAATCTCTGCATCTTTTTAAAATTACCTTTTTATTGACAGATAATAGTATATCTTTATGGGGGTAAAGTGTGATGTTTTGAACCATTTTATGCATTGTGTATTGATTGGCTCAGGATGCTTAGCTTATTCATCATCTCGATCCCATAGCATTTCCTTGTTATGAGACCAATACAATACATTATTGTTAACTGTACTCACCCTCTGTGTGAAGGACCATCAGAATTTATTTCTCCTATCTGATTATGGCCTTGTACCCATTAACCCTATCCCTGCCTCTCCAGTACCCTCCCTGGCCTCTACCACTTTACCATCAGAATTTGTCCAAACTGCTTTGACATTATGGTATATATACAGCACTGCTACCCTTCTGGGAAGGGTATTCATCCAGTTGGAGATAAATGAACAAAATACTGCAACCTTCTTGGTTTTCATTGTTTGAGGATACAGTGGGAACTGGTTGTTAATCATGGAAATAATATGTGTGTAGGAAGAAGATGTTCATCTGTAGTTCCCACTGAGCAGCCCTCGCGGAAATAGTTGCCTGAAATATATATCTGGCTTCAGACTTCTGAGGCTTTTCTGGGCATTTGTTCCAAAGATTTCTAGTAGTTTTCCAGGGACTTGCCCCAAAATACAGTTTTACAATTTAATTAAGTTCTAAATATTGGCTGGGATTGAATGAATGTTGTCTAATGGTTAGATACCTCAAATGAGCCCATTAATTATTGTTAATTTTTTAGTCTTCATCCAACTTGTACTTTCCTATAGAGTCTAATTGTTGGGGAATTCTGAGTTGCTGTTGCTAAAGGAGGTGGAACTTTTGACTGGGAGAGTAGGCTCACAGCCCTGTTTCTATCCAGTGGAATCTCAGAGGCCACATATCATCTTCCAAAACAAAGCCAGATCATATCTCTAACATATAAAAGCTTTCAAAATCATGTCTCAGAAAATTAGACTAGTTCTTGTGTTTTGGCTTTGTTTTAGCAACCTATCAGAGCTGAATTTGCTCCTGGGTGGTGTTTGTCCTGTCTTTCCCCTATGTTCAAAGGAAAATTTTCCTTTCTATCATCCTCAAATGTACGAACTTCTAAGCAAAGTATTGCTTTTGTTCTGTGACTCAGTCACCTTTAGGTCTCAAGTCATTATGAGTTAAAATTTCCAGCTATGGAATATTAGGGAGGTATTTAAGGTATGAATTCTTAAACAGGACTGGTAAGGGTTCTTCATTGTGGTTCCTGTACAAAATATCAGTGAACATTTCTAAAAGAAGAAAGGTATTCATGAGTACAAGAGTTATCTCTCTGTCTGATGGAGATGGCTCAAGAAAAGCCATGTTTGGAGGCAGAAAGATATGCTAGATGATCTTCCTATATCCAGTATAAACACATAACTTAGTTATGGCTCACAAATGGCAACCACAAATTCTCCTTTTTTCTTAGGCCTTCAAAGTTCTTCCAGTGAGAATGTCTTCAGTCCACTTAGTAAATCATAATTATTGAAAATTTCTCAAAATAGGCCTTTTGTGTGAGGGATGTTTTCTCAGCTTTCCAAACTCAGGGTCACTCAGGTAACTAGTTCTCATTGCATCAAGATGGTCAGGGAAAGATTATAGCTACTTCAGTGGTTCAAGGGTCCTTGTGTTCATTTATGTTTTCCTCTCTAGAAAGACCACATTTAGATGCCTTCCCTGAAATTCATTCCATCCTTCTAATCCCATTAAGTCACTTGCCTGGGGTTCTCTGCAATCACCAAGCCCTATACAGAAATGTGGTCTCAGGCTCACAGAGAACCTTTCTCTTGGAAACACAACTTCCATTCTCTTCAGAATTCAGTGTAGATTCTTTCATGGATGCAGCTCTACTGACACCCAGGGAGGTATTTTGCTGGGGAGGGGATATACCTATTTTTTGGTGCATCACTGTGACCAGGCCTTGACACCATTCTACAGTCTGTACAGCAGGCTGCCAATCGAGGTAAATGGTGCCTTTCCGTCTTCACCCTTATCTTTCGGAACACGTAGGTCCTATTGAAGTGGAGGCTCATTAAACTCCAAGTCAAAAGAGCTCTGTGTCCTACAGCAACCACAGTATTCTCTCATTCAAAGACAGTCTCCCCACCCCCTACCAATTTAACCTCACTGGAGAGTTTCAACGGATGCCTGGCATATCCTCTCACAAGGCTAAAGGCAGCCCAGGCTTTTGGCTGGCTGCTGTCTTATGAGAATCCAGAATTGAAGCCATTGCTTGGGTAATTGTTTTGGGGATGGTGGGAAAAAGGCCTTGGCAAGATCAAAGAGGGAAGATGCTGGGGGAGGGTGGTTACTGAGCAGAGAGTGCACAGGAAAGGATACAGCAGAATGTGGGAGGGCTGGCAGAAAAATCCAGTGAGCCTTGCTCTTTGGATTTACACTAGAATGAAAGCCATAGAGATTCAGGAAGAAGGGGCCCAAGTGTCAGCCTTTTCATCCAGTAGCTGCTGGATGATTTGATCATCCCACCAATAGCTCTTGCTGGAGTACTGAGAACATTTTCCAGAACCCTTTGCCATTCCACCCTGTTCTCCCAAACTTCCTTTATCTTGTTTTACTCCATTTCCACCATTCTTAAGGCTGATATTTCTTCCTTATTTCTAGGTCCTATTCTACTTTATGTGTTTTTCTCTCCTTTTGGGGAGTGGGAGTATTAAAGATGCATAAGTTTCTGCTACTGGACTTACCTATTAGTACCATACCTAGTCTTCTTCCCAATAGGGAAATGTCTTAAGCATAGACATTTATATGTCTAATGCTAAAAAATAATTTTCAAACAATAGGATATTACAAGTGGTCATAATGGCTTATAGATTTGGATGGAAGTTCTGTGGGTGTGAATTCTATGTGCATTTAGAGTATTGATAGGATTCAGATGAAGTTTGTATTCACCCTGGCATCTTCCAGGGTGTTCTGCTGATGAATTGTGGATTTATTTGATAGGCACTTCATCGAAGGATGTCATGTCTCATATTTATGACAGTGTATTTGTTTTGTAGTAGGTGTGACTTCATCTAATATGCTAGCAAGCAAGCAAGCAAGAAATCATGTCCCCATCTTCAATAGAGATGGAGTGACCTCTCTGAGATCAATTCTTTCAGTCTTATGATCTTTTTAAATTCCCAAGTTGGAAATCTTATGGATTTTTCTTTAGTCTTCTTTATAACATGAGTTCTGTTCCTCATAGAACAAGATTTTAGGGGTGGCATTTTGCTCTTCAATTCTTTTAATATCCACCCGAGGACCACAGCCTCTTGGCAATGAACAGAGGCAGCATACTAACAACAGGGTAGTGTTACCAAATTGCTTAAGTGTAAAAACTTACTTGGAGCCAAAGGCTCCAGGGTAAGACTAAATCAGATCAAACTAAAATCACCAAAGGCTGTTGTGGAGTAACATAGAACTAGTAGCATGAAGGAAAGTACAGTTATGCTGGTGAAACTGTAAATATTAGGCAGTAGAAGGGAAGAGGCAAATCAGCCATAATGAAGGCACTGGATTTAGTTCTGTGTTATTAGCCTCACTGCCCTTCAGATGGAGTGTTTGTATATGTTGGTGTTTATCCAACTAGTATTAATAGTTTGCCCCCTCTACTTGCCCATCTGTATTTTTTAAACTTTAAAAATATTTAGATATTTTACTTTATATCTCTAGGAATCTTGCAAGTGTTATCTTTCAGCAGATTAGGAAATTAAAGTACAAACAGATTAGACCATACAGTTAGTGATAAATCTAGGAGAAAACTCAAGATACCTAATCCTGTTCTTTGTCCACCAGTGAATAAATGATAGAGTTAATAATTAAATCACTTCTTTGGAAATGGCTGAGACAAATGGTTCTCTTTAGGAGCCCTAGACATGATTTTGTATATAGCTATCCTTTAAAAAATAAGTTTGAAAGACACCCACAGTTGTTGGAAGGAGGAAAGGGATGTCATCACGTGGTATTCGTTGCAGGGATCAGATTTTCCTGAGTCAGAAACAGGTTAAGGAATCTGCCAAATGCTTGGGAACAGGTTCAAATTATTGCAGAAGTGTGATGGAAAAATATGATTGATTGGGCTCAAGACTATTTGCCTTATTCTTTAATAGGTTGCCTTCCAGCTGCTCTTTCTCCTAATTTTATGATTCCCTTTTGAAAACTTATCTCTGAATAGGAAAGATTTAAAACACTTATCTTGACTTGGCCAAGCAAAGTAAATACATTTGTGAAGGTGTGTGTTTATTATTTGTATATTTGCAGTGTTGTAGCTAATCTAGACTATGCTCATTTTTGTTCTTGTCTGTAACAGTTATTTAATATTAGCTGGTCACCAAGAATGTAGACCAGCGAACTAGAACTAGAAGAGAGCTATCAAGGGAAATAGTAGGGACCTGCCCTTACATGATTGAAGGGATACTGATCTCCAGTGTAGGGACTTTGTCTTACTTCCCACTACATTACTTTTGCTCTCAAAGAGAGAATAGGGACTGATACATAATAATCATCAGGTAAATTTCTGGTGAATAAATGAATCCACACATGAATAAAATATTTTAAAATGACTGAAAGTATATTCATGATGAAAAGCTTTCGTGAAAAGTAGCAATCAAGGTCAGGAACTCTTGGAGAGTTTAGTGATTTTGTGAGGAAGAATAAGGAAATGATCAGACTAATATAAGGTTTGATAATTTGTATAGTAGACATGGTACAATTTTAAGGCAGTAAGAACCTAGAGCATCAACAAAGGCATTTTCAATGGCCATACCAAAGCTTGAAATGGGATAGTGTGACAGTAGACTGGGTAATGAATCAAAATGCATTAAGCAGTTTGAGAAATAAATGAGAAAGAACAGCTTTGGTCTAAAAAGTTTAGGAGGTGGTGTAAAGGTACTTTGGATATTGGAAATACCTAATACTAATAGAATGGAAGTGCTAACAGTAATTGCTTTTATTCTTAAATAAGATAGTACCATGATATCCTACTTCTGGAAGTCTTTTATAGCACCTGTATATAAGATACATTGACTGAATGTGTAAAACATGAGTGTATAGATGGGGAGAGCAACTGAAAGAACTGTTAAGTTGGTATTGTAATAATTTAGTTGTGAAATAAAGATTTAAATTATTCATATTGGCTATGAAAATGAGAATAAAAGAGATGTTGATTAGAATTAAGACATAGTGATAGTTGAATATGGTGGTCAAAGAAAGTGGGAAGAATAATAATTCTAAGATTCTGAAACTAGAAAATGGGTGAAGTGATGATATTGACTGAACCATCAAAAGGATAATATTTGGGGGAAAGTTGAAAGCAGTCCTAGGGCATGTTAAATTTTCACAGTGAGACACTTCTTGCAGTCATGTAGGGATCTGTGACTAAAGACACTACGAGAATATTAAAGTATGAATATAATCTCTTGTTAAAAGTGTGGTATAAAGGAGCTGTCCTGTAGTGCTAAAGTGTTGAGCAAATTTTCTCAACCTTGGCATTAACGACATTTGGGACTGGATAAATCTTTGGTGATAGTGAGAGGCAGGGACTATTTAGTATTATAAGATATTTATCAACACTCCCGGTTTTTATCCATGAGTAGCAACCATCAATGGCTATGGCCACCATAAATGTCTCCATACATTGCTTAATGTCCCCTGCAAATGGGGACATTCATTACCCAGTCTACTGTCACACTATCCCATCTCCAGCTTTGGTATGGCCATTTAAAATGCCTTTGTTGATGCTCTAGGTTCTTACTGCCTTAAAATTCTACCATGTCTACTATACAAATTCTCAACCCCTAGTTGAGAATCATTGGTATAGAGACACAAAAAGTAAACTATCTTAGATTGGATCTTTGAAGTACAGTAAGAGTAGGGCCAGTGGGTTGGGGGAGAAGGTGGATCTAAAAATCAAGACAAAGAGTAAGAATAGTTTGAGGAATCATATTTAGAGAACATAGATTTAGGGAAAGGAAGGGAAGGGAGTCTTTTTAACAAGTTTTTGAAAATTGGCATTTGGTTAAAAAAAATTGAATGGATGAATGATTTCCACCACTCACTGAATATCCATGGGGGAATTTGGTTGAAATGATGGATTTGCTTGGAATTTTCCTAGGGGCTCATGGTTACAAGTCTTGATTAGAAACCCAGAGTGACTGATCTCTGGTTTTGAAAACTCATTTTCCACATGAAGGCCTGAGCCATTACCATGACTTTGGGAATTTTCACATGAACCTTTACTTCCTTGAACACTGAAGACAGAAAAATCAATCATCTAAGATCCGATGAAGAGTATACATATTACACAGTCTGAGTCTTGTATGTGCACACACACACACACACACACAAACTAAAGCACAACTTATGTTTTTACCTCCAAGAATGTTCTTATACAGAATTCTAGGATGCTGTTTGCCTTGTCCTCTTGGATAGTGGTAAGTGTTGAGGGTGTCAAAGGGACTCCTAGATTCACAAAACATTTAGGAGTTCAAAGACCTTTAGAGGATTGAATTATCTGTGTAACCCTGTGTGTGTTTTGTGTATGTGTGTGTGTGTGTGTGTGTGTGTGTGTGTGTGTGTGTATGTATGTGTGTGTGTTTTTGAGAGAGAGAGAGAGAGAGAGAGAGAGAGAGAGAGTGAGTGAGTTATTGAGAAATAGTTACAGGGAAAGTATGATGACAATAGTTTGAACAGAGATCATCACCATTCCTCATAATGCTTCATCAAGCTATGTTTTATTTTTATTTTTTTTAACTTCTTGAAACCTCATGGGGTTGAAGAGAGAGAATATTATGTCCCAAAGTAGTGAGGGGTGAAACAGCAAAAGTTATTTGGGAACCATACTGATGCATCAATTATGAAAAGATGATGAAGCGAGGTAAGGTAGGAAGACCATTTTCTAGGGAAGACAGTTAACACACAAGAAGAATCAACATGAATACACACACAGCTGTGGCAGTCCTTTTCGAATGAAGTTGGTAGAACCATAATACATACAACGCATAATAGAGGAGCCAGTGAATGCAACCCATCTGCCATGGTAGCCCCTTGAGCACCTCAGCAAAACACTAAAACTCTGAAATACAGTTTGAAAACCTTTCTAGGAAATGGCAAACTTTTTTTTTCTGTAAAGAACTAGATAGTAAATAGTTTCAATTTGGTGGACCATGCAGTTTCTGTTCAATTGCAACTGCTCAGTTCAGCCATTGTTCCTGGAAGACAGCCATCAACAAAATGTAACTCATTTTGCTGGTATCCAACCTACAATTCTCCCGAGCTTCAATTGGCTTGCTGTTTTGGTTTGCTGACTCCTGAAACCCCCTACATTTCTTTTAACAAGTGGATACTCTGAAGTTGAGAACAGGGAAGCAAGTTGTTGTTAATTGCAGAACTACGACTAGAATCCAAGTCACCTGAGAGCCACCTTGTTACCTTTTCCTTTCATTGTGCTGTCAAATAGAAATTTTTGTTATGTATGTCTATATGGACCACAGTTAAATACTTTCTTTATCATGAAGTGGACGTATTTCTCCCAAATAATGCCATTTTGGAAAGAATATGGTGTGTGTGTGTGTGTGTGTGTGTGTGTGTGTGTGTGTGTTTATATTTTTTACTTTTTGGTACCGGGGATTGAACTCAGGGACACTTAACCATTGAGCCACATCCCCATGCCTTTTTTATATTTTATTTAGAAGGGTCTTGCTGAGTTGCTTAGGGCCTCACTAAGTTGTTGAGGATAGCAGCGGAGTTAAACAGTATAGATCTTTGTTGGATATATCTATAAGGTCTTGCATTGGTAGCATCTAAGAGTTGTCCTTTTTTTTTTTGGTTCCACAGATTGAACCCAAGGGTGCCTAACCAGTGAGCCACATCCCCAGCCCTCTTAATTTATTTTTGAGGTAGAATCTTACTAGGATGCTTATAGTCTCACTAAGTTGCTGAGGCTGGTATCAAACCTGTAATTCTCCCGCCTCACCTCCTGAGCTGCTGGGATTACAGGCATGCACCATCACACCCAGATAGAATTTTCCTTTTCTATCCTGACATATCTAGGCATTAAGTATTTCTGAGGTGATCATGGAGTTTTTAGGTGAGCTATACTTTTTCTTTTTTTAAAGGAAGTGTAAGAAGTATGCTGGTAACAATGGTCCTGGTACCTTGTGAAGAATAATCCCAGTGGTAAACCGTAATGGGATTTTTCTTAGCCTGTTCTATGAAATTTGTCTGACCTGCATGACCATCTTCAGGGCACTCAGAGAACTCCCTGGGCCTTAATTGATTTTCCCTTCCATGTGGTTGGCTCAGTGACTTCTCTTATAGAGGTTTTTTTGTTACAATATTTAGGTTTCCTTTTTCAAGAAAGGGAGAACATGAGAAATCCACATGGCTCTAGATTGCTTGTTTTTCAGTTTTCTTAGCTTATATTGCAGTACTTTGCCATCAAGGCAAGAACTGCATGCTATCTAAGTTTAATTGCCTTTAAGTATAACTGCTGTAAGCCTTCATAATTATGGTTAACATTCTCCACATTAATGTTGCACTGCTCCCTTAGGGTTTTCAGAGTGATTCACAAATAAATGCATTCAACTTTAAATAGCTCATGAGGTTTATAGAACCCCAAAGGTGAAGGATAGAGAATGTTTCCTGCTGTCCAATTATTCAAAATTTAGCAAATAGGAAGGCAGAGGCATCCATGACCTTAAAATTTTGGTTGCCCTGGTCAGTGTTGTTACAAGTAGTCACATGTCCCAAGAATGAAAAATTTAAACTTATTGAGAGAAAGAGCATGATGATTTTGTTTATTTTATTTCCTAGGAAAAAATCTAATGGATTAAAAAAAAACATCTAGGCTTAGAATTTGTTTCAACTGGTTTATAAGATTAGATTGAACAAGGCCTAGAATCAAAGGGAATGTCAAGAAAGTCTGGAAAAAAATTAATTTTGTTTTCCAGTTACCTGGGCAAAGCATAGCACAGGTCTGGTAGGAAAATATAAGATAGGTTTCTTTTCACCTGCAGAAAGTTCAGCAATTCTAATTTGGGGAAGGGACAGGTATAACACAAGGAGCATGTCCTCACCAGTCCACATCAATACTGTCTGAATGGAAATTCTAGGGAGTGGTAGTTTGGAATCATGACCACAAAGGAGTTGTCTGGTCTCTGCAGTGGGGGATTCAGATTGGTCCTTTGCCTTGGCCCCAGCTAAATGGACATGGGTAATGCTGGTTGGGTGGGTAATTTCTTACATTGCAGTTATCTACCTAGGTAGCTCAAGGGCTTGGGGGAACTTGTTGAAAAGTCAAATTAAATTCCTGAATTTAATTCAGGTTATTGATAACATTTTTAACTGAAATCTTAACAGTGACGGTCTATCTCCCTAACTTTAGCTTCCATGAGAGTGGTGACAGAGTTGCCCCACTTGGAAGAATTTCCTCTTTAGAAAGAGTCTACTAGTTGATTTATTAGCATTGACGGGTATCACAAAGGTATTCTGAGAAGCATAATCTGTTCTTATGCAAACAAGGTGGCAAAGCTGTTTTTTTCCTCTATCTTCTTGGGTGTCGAGTTCTTTTTAAAGAACTATGAGGCCCTCCTTATTCCTTCATTCCTGTGGAGCCAAGATGTGACTTATGAGTTACATGGGTACAAACAATTCACTTTATTATTCCCAGTTTGTTTCTACTTTTACTTTTGTATATGAAATATAGGCTTGCAAAGATGAAGAACTGTGTTTGACTTGGGCATAGTTTGATTGATTGATTTGAATCTTTAGGAATCTTTGAAGGTCCCAGAATAAAAAGTTGAGAGGCTACAGTATAGAGTCATCAATTCAGGCTCATGAGATAGAAATCTCAAATAATCTTGGTCTTTAATAAAGAATGAGTAGTCTTGGTCAATGGGGATACTAAAAACTTGAACCATTGGTTCGTAGCTTCCTTTTGAGAAGCAGAAGAAACTTTCCGGGAAAGTGGTTGGATTATATTGAGAACTTATCAGAGACAGCCTTCAAAAATATAATTCTGTCCTCCTTATAGTTGCAGACTTTCTTACCTAGAAATGGAACAGCAGTATAAAATGAGATGGTTTTCCTTTTCATACCAAATTAAACCTTTCTCCCCAAAGAGTCCCCCTACTCCCTTTTTAGCACTTTTTTACACTAACAACTAAAATAAACTATACCTTCCTCAAGAACATTCTGGTTGAGAGTGAAGCAGAGCAGAGGCAAGAACATCCATTAAGTGGGTACCTGAAAAACTTGCCAAGACATGCTGTACTTAAGGGAGTAGACTTAGGGAAGACATAGAGATGGGGAAGGAGAAGGAGATTAAAGAGGGGCTCCTGATTCCATTCCCTCTTTGTATTCTCTGTATGAGAAATATAAATCAGCCTGCTGCACATCACAAAGGACCTTGTCATTCGTTTCTTTTTAGAGCTGGATTCTAGGACAGGAAGGGAGCTAAACACTGCAACGATCTGCATAACTGACTTTGTTGCCCTCTTTCCTTCCATCTTTCAAATCTCCCCATCTGGGATTTCCAGCTGAAAAAGAAGCAAGTGTATGTAGATAAAGTGGAGAAGATGCAGCAGGCCCTTGTACAGCTCCAGGCAGCATGTGAGAAACGTGAGCAGCTGGAGCACCGACTCCGGACACGACTGGAAAGGGAACTGGAATCCCTCCGAATTCAGCAGGTATGAAGAATCTAATAAAGATGGGGTGCAGGGGGAGAGGGAAAAGGGAGAAAGGGAGAAGGCAATAGATGATTTGTGGTTATTTTTCAGTTGGCATTTGGCATGAACAAAAAAGCAAATATTTGCTCATCTTTATGTTTTTTTGCCCCACATACCTCGCTGAAGGCTACCTCCCCATTATAAATAGAATGCCTGCTTCCTTAGCTTCCTATTCCTATTCCAGCAATCCCCCACTATCTCCCAGTAGTAGGGATTGAATCCAGGACTCCATGCATGCTACATAAGTGCTTTTCCACTGGGCTTCATCCTCAGACCTTCTCATTTTTTTTTTTTTTAATTTTGGGGCAGGGACTTCCTAAATTGTTGAAGTCCTCACTAAGTTGCTGAAGTTGGCCTCAGGCTTGTGATCCTTCTGTGTCAGCCTCCCAAGTCTCTGGGATTGCATGGATGAGCCACCGTGCCTGGCTCCAGCAAAATTCTTAATGCTTCTTATGATCTTGCACCTTTTATTTTTCATAGGAACCAAAACAGTAGGCCCTGTAAGAAGTGAAACATATACTATACAAATAGACTCTGAGACATTTTAGAATTAGAAATGGTCTTCATAAATCACCTGGCCTCAACTTTAGAGGAGAGAAAAATCAATATCCAGAAAAGATTGTATGACTCACAAAAGATCACAGAAGTTAGGGGCAAGTTAGCAACTAAATCCTAGATTTTTGAAATCCCTATTCCTGCCAAGTAACTGGCTGGGATGGCAGTTTTCACCCTATTGATCCACTTTTTGAGTATCATGACATTTATACATGGCAGGCTCTTTTTCTGACCAAAGGAGTCTCACATTCAAGTCCAAATCCCACGGTCTGAAGAGAAGATCTGAATTCCCCTTTCTTTTTTCTGAATCAGAATCCAAACTAGAAACTGAGAATGTAGCTCAGGGTAAGAACACTTCCTTGGCATGCACAAGGCCCTGGGTTCAATCCCCTGTACCACCAAAGGAAAAAGAAATTCAAGCTTAAGTTGCTTGAAGTAGCCTTTCTTCAAGTGGAACTTGGACACTGTGTTTCTTTCTCTTGTTAATCTGAGGGGTCTTGGTATCTCCCTCAACAGCGCCAGGGCAACTCTCAGCCTACCAACGTTTCAGAATACAATGCCACTGCCCTGATGGAGCTCCTTCGGGAAAAGGAGGAGAGAATTCTGGCCCTGGAAGCTGATATGACAAAGTGGGAACAGAAGTATTTGGAGGAAAATGTGATGAGACATTTTGCTCTGGATGCAGCAGCAACCGTGGCTGCTCAGAGGTGAGGAGGTGGTTGAGAGGGCCACTGCTTGATGTGGGTGATTGCTAAGAACTGACAGATAACTGATTCATACATTTTCCAGTGTATGATTTTCTCTGATACTCTAGTCTTTCCTCCAATTTTCTTCTGAAGTATGTGATTTTTTTTTCATCTGGGGTTATGCAGGGACTGAATGGCTTCGGGGACAGAGGGTCAGGAATTTGAAAATCAAAGTTGTTTTATGGACTTACTAGAATAATAGTAGCGCTTGCCTCAGAAGCCAGGAAAATTACAGATGGGATCGGCTAAATATTTGTACACCTCCCTCCCCAGAGCCACTTTCTCTCAGCCACATGTGCACACTGTTTAGCCCTAGGGCTGGAATGAAACCTCCTTCAGAGAAATGCCACTCAGAAGCTAAATGTCACTCAGTAGTGGCTGCTGCCATTTGATAGCTCTGGTTTGTCCTGGGTATGTTAAAGGCTGTGCTGAACATGAATCCATCCCTGCCCTTTGAGAAGGTCTATATTTGAAGGCCACATTCTCTGTGTGCTTAAGATCATCACATGTGAGCAGTCACATTCCATCTGGTACCAGGGAGAAAGTGGCGGGAGGATTTTGGTTTCAATTTTTTATTTGTCCTCCTTTATATATTATAAAAACTAAATTATTGGCCTTTGGAGGAAACAGTTATTCTTATAAACAACTTATAGTTTGTCTTGCTGCTCTTCATTATCATCAGTTGAAAAAGAAGGAAAGAACAACAAAAACTCAGTTCAGGTTCAGTTCAGGTGATGATTTTGGTCATGTTGATAATAGCTCCTGATTTGGAGTTGGGTATCAAAGGTGTGCTATGGCATATTGCTCCTAGATAGATTCCTATCCAGAAAGTTTTTAAAAACCACAGTGCTCTTAACACTTCAGTATATGGTAAGCCAATAGAGCCTAGAAAAATGCTCACCAGACTTTGGGCTGCAATATATGTGTGGAAGGGGAAAATGGATACATTTATTTTTGAGTACTTCTCATGCCCGATCAGATGGGGTAGGGCATCAGTGCTTAAGGAACTGTACTGGTGCTTTGTCAAACTCACTCCTTATTCTCTAGGAAGACACCTTACATCTCTCTAATGTAACCAGCTTGCTTTCAGATAGTCCCTATATAGACCTTTAATAGATAGAAGCTATCAATGGCTTGATTTTAACATTCCCTGGCTTTGTTTCTTGAGAAAGACATGCTCAGTACATTCCAGGTACCCCAGCTGAGCCAGAAGATGGTAATAAGTTTTGTAGGCAGATTCAAAGAACAATTAAGTATCATTTTACCTCTAGCTTACAATGAAACACCGGTGCCTAGCACTTGTTCAGAGGTTATTCATGAAATCATGACACCGAAAACAGTTATTATTGGGAGGTAGGGAAACATAGGGTAATTTTGTCATGTTTGGACAGAATCTTAGAAAGATGCAACTCCTAAGTGTGTGTAGTGTGAGAAAATACTAGAAAGCAGGGTGCTGATTCCAGGTCAAAAAAACAGGAAAGCTGGATGGGGCTTATCACAGGGGGGTGGGGCTTATATATGTATATAAAAACACTACCCCCCTTTCTCCTTTTAAAGCATTGATTATTAAGGGAACTGCCTTTCAGATGGATGACCAGGATTTGTTGGCTCCCATAAAAGGTAGAATTAATTAAAATTGAATTCCTTTAAATTATCAGGTAGAAAGTTTTCATGTAATCAATGCTTTTGGAAAAATATGTGCTTATCATTTAGCATGAGAAAACACAGCCAGTTCCCATTTAATAGGAACATTTTCTGATAGTTGCACAGGCAAACATTCCAGATTTGAACTGTGCTTTCTTTTTCTTTCTTCTTCTTTTCCCAGTGGTGCTGAAGATTGAACCCATGAACCCAGGGCTTTGTGAAAGAAAGTGCCCTACCACTGAGCTGTACCCTCAACCCTTTTTAAAAAACTTTTGAGTCAGTCTCACTAAGTTTCTGAGGCTGGCCTCAAACTTAAGGTTCTCCTGCTTCAGCTTTCAGAGTCTTTGGACTCGGAAACATGCACCACCACACCAGGCCTTCGTGTCATTTTTGCATGCTACCAATCCAGCCCATGGGAGAAACCGAAAGATTGAGATTGTATTCAGATTCCCATGAAATGAGAGAACAAGGTGATTCCTCCAGACCCTTCTATTTCTAGGACTAAACTATATTTCTTTTTTTTTAGTTGTAAATGGACACAATGCCATTTTATGTATTTATTTTTACGTGGTGCTTAGGATGGAACCTAGTACCTCACACGTGTGAGGCAAGTGCTTTACCACTGAGCTATAGCCCCAGCCCAAAAACTGTTTTTCTAAAGGTAGTACCTCTTCTGCTTTGCTGTGGAGTTTGGTCTCCTTTTCCTCTTTTGTTTTTCATGATATTACAAATTTGGGAGGAACATTCAAAAACTTTATTTCTGAACCCGTGGGCTCCTCTGCCTGTCTTGCCAAGATCTCTTCCCATTCCTTTTCCATTTGTTTCCCTTTTCCTCCTCCCAACCTAAATGTAGATACTCAGCAAGGTTCTGCTTTCTGCCCCTTTCTGTGGTAAAAGCTTATATTTGCTTTCTTTCAAAATAATTTTTAAGTGCCTGTGATATTGGTTGCAGATGGAAAGTGCTCCAAATTTGTTTAAGGAGGGAAAGAAAGACAAACAGAAAATAAGAGAAAGGAAGTGAAGGAAATGATTTCTAAATGTATAATTTATATCCCTAAACTTAAGTCCTTGTTTTAGTGTACTGCTTAGTTTCTGTGTATGCTACTAATGTCTCAAACTTAATATATTCCAAACCTAATAACTCATAGGTAAATGAAGAGTTTCACAATTAGGAAATCTTACTTAGATGGTGTCAGTGGTAGTGGTAGAAGATAGAATATTTTTTCAACTTATTAGTTATACATTAAAAAAATCTCATTTAGTTGTACATTTTGGTTCATGTTGGTAATTGAATACAACAGTGTAGCTGCCACCAGGACACATTCTGAAATGACCTTGTGCCCCTTGAATTTGATCCCCTTTTCTCCAGACAATGACTGATCTTCTTTTTGTCATAAATTTGCAATTTTCTTTTCTAGAGTGTCATATAAAAGGAGTTACATTGTGTTTACCCTTTCTTTTTGAATTTTTGTGATCAGCATTAATTATTTTGAGGCCCTTCCAGGTTGATGCATGTATTAATAGTTCATTCTTTTTTATTGCTGAATAGTGTGTCATGGTACCAGAGCTTATTTATTTATTCACTTGATGATGGACATTTGGATTGTTTTCAGTTTGGGGACATTGTGAATAATAAAAGACATTTTAAAAAATATCTTTATTTTATTTATTTATTTTTATGTGGTGCAGGGGATCATCAAACCCAGCGCCTTGCCCATGCTAGGCGAGCATCTACCACTGAGCCCCAGCCTCAGTCCCAATAAAAGACATTTTAACATAAAGAAAAGACAAATTGATCTTTTCTCAAATAAGAAGACATATATTAGGTAGTCTTTTTATATCCTTCCCAGCACTTTGATTCTATAGAATACCTTTTGTCAAAGGGAAAGCTGTCAATGAAATGATTTCAGACAGGACCAGGGTATGAAAGCTAAGTTTAGCCTTAAAAGGTCCAGGAGAAGGCATTTAACCCATATGGAGAGTGTTGGCATTGCCCTTCATCCTGAGATGTATCTAGATACCAGATTTACCATCTCTGTGATATTGGACAGTCATATGAGTAGGTGAATTTTACTTGATGAAAAGTTAAGATGGCTAGTGAGGGGGGGAGAAAAGAGTAAATCAATGATTTTTTGCTTATTTAAAATTAGTATTTGATACTTAAATATTTTTTTCTTCAAATGAGTAATGGTGATTTATATTATTTATAAAAATGTGTAATGCTTATTATACAAGGTGCTCTTCTGAGCATTTTACTCTTATTTCTTATCCTCAGAATACTTTTAGGGAAATTGCTATTGTCCATTGTACAAAAGGAGGAAACTGAGGCACAGAGGAAGGGGTTAAATAACTTACCCAAGATCACACACAGCTACTAACAGGTGTAAGAACCAGAATTTAAATTTATATTTTTGTTATCTTAGCTGCTGTACTCTACTGCCTCCTAGATATGGGTATAGCTCAAAGATGGTGAAATTGGGATCATTAGCTCTTCAGTAATACAGTTTGAGACTTGTTATTTGGTACTAGGGACTGAACCCCAAGGTGCTTTACTATGTAGGTAAATTCCAAGTCCTTTTTATTTTTTTTTATTTTGAGGCAGGGTCTCACTAAGTTGCTGAGGTTGGTCTTGAAGTTGGAATCCTCCTTCCTCAGCCTCTTGAGTCACTGGCATTACAGGTGTTCACTCTCATGCCTGGCTTGAGATTTATTATTTACTCCCTTGGAAATATTATAAACAATCAAAATAATGCCTATATCAAGGCTCTTCTCTAGATGCTTAACATAGATAAGGGAAATTATGATCGAGTTAAATTCTCTCTTCATCCCCAGAAGACCCATTTGACTATGCAAATTTTTTAAATGTTTTTGTAGTTGTAGATGGACAGCATGCCTTTATTTTATTTTTATATGTGGTGCTGAGGATCGAATCCAGTGCCTCACATGTGCTAGGCAAGTGCTCTGCCACTGAGCTACAACCTCAGCCCAATTATGCAGATTTTGAGTTTCAGCTCACAAATGGCGAATTTCTTTCCTTTTGTTTTTGGTACTGGTGATTGAACTCAAGGGCAGTCGACCATTGAACCACATCCCAGCCCTATTTTTTAGTTTACTTAGAGACAGGGTCTCACTGAGTTGCTTAGCATGTTGCTTTAGCTGAGGCTGAGGCTTTGAACTCTCTATCCTCCTGCCTCAGCCTCTCAGAGCCACTGGGATTACAGGCATGTGCCATCGCACTAGGCAGTGAATTTATTTCTAAAGAGCAGCAAAAATGGTAACAAGATAACATACCTGATTGACCATATAATATTTTAGTATGCATTTACTGAATCTGGTCATTACCTTTCTCTAAACTTACAGTGTTTCATTTATATTTTGGGTAAAGTAAATTCAGGAAAGGAAGAAATAAGGGCAGGAAGAGCAGAGGTAGAAGCTCCTCATACACGTCACACATGGCGACCTATTCCTTCTTGTCAGCATCTCTCAGATACCATCCTCTGCTTTTTTCTCATTCTGCCTTCTATCTTAGTCATCCCTGTTTTTAACTGTGGCTTCTCTCTAATAATAACAGTGGTATTAACTCTGTAAGACTAACCCTGGCATCTCCAGGATTCAAGTTCGAGTCTCAAGACACTTACACTCCAATGTCCCTAAAATTGCAAGCTGTCACAGCACTTTCCAAACATCATCTTCTCAGTTTCCTACGACAGCAAATGGTATGTCATCTTTCCTAGATATTGTAATTAGAAATAAAGTCTTCATTCATTCTTCCCTCTCCCTAACACCCACATCCAAATGGTCTCACAGTTCTTCCAATTCTACCTCCTATAGCCCATTTCCATTTCCCTTCCCACTTCACCAGTTCATGTTTTCCTTATCTCTCAATGGGATTATTGCAATCACCTTCCCAAATTGTCTGTCTGATTCCAGTGTCTCTCTCCTCTAATCCCTCCATCACACTTCAGCAAGAGATAATGTTAGTGTCCTAAAGCTTGGCACACATCAGTTCATTCCCTTAGAAAAGCTGTAATAATTTTCAATGCCTCTTGGAATAAAGTCCAAGTTCATTCCTAGAGCGGTTAATTATTTACTTTGTCTTGCCTTGAAAGTTTCCTGAAGTCGGAGCCTAGTCTTTTCCACATTTCTCCCCTCAGCAGCCTCCCAGTGACTTCAAACACTGATCCGCTTATGGTAGAGTCCATGTATTAATAAAAGGATCCTGCCCATAGGGCAAGATAGACTTGAAGTTTAAACGATCACTAAGTATTTTAATCATGAGGTCATAGGTGTCATTCTAGAGAGGAATTTGAGTAATGTGATTGGGATTACTTCTTTGAAGAAAGGAAGGAGAGAGAAGATGACTAGGATGGGGTATTCACAAGAACTGTTTAGTTAAGAATTTGAGATGGGTTATATAAAGTTCAGGGATATGTGGTTCAGAGTTTGCAGGTTGTGTTTTGAGAATGTAGTCAGCATCTCTGTCCTGATGTTTTTAAGGATGGTCTCAGAGTATTGTAAGTAGCTCCTTCAAACACTATGCTTCCCTGCTTTTTCCTGGGCCATTGGCTTACTAGTCCTAGTCTTCTAGAAGGAAGATTGATGCTGAGGGCTGTCCTGGCAGCCCTGTAGGAATTCATTTAAGTGCCCCACATTTTCAGTCTCCATTCCTGAGGAGTTCACAGTGTCCATGTCAATTAGCTGGCAGGGCTCTGTGTACCCAAAATGGTCTTTTATGCAATGAAAGTGGCAGTAGGCCAGCACTAGTTCCCGCAGTGACAAACCGTACGTTCAAGTCCCCAGTGTCCGTAGACACCATGCTCTTTTCGAGAGGCCTGGCTCTAAAGCCTCAGCCATCAGTTCACATTGGCACTCTGCAGTGCAGGAATAGACTCTGGGATTTTACCAAGTGCTGGAGGTTTTTCAAGCCATACTCTCCTGTATGTTATTTTTTTTTTACCTTTGCACTTCTCACTTAATAATAAATAGCTTTGTTGAGTGCCTTTACAGTGAATGATGCTTTATGATTTTACATGCATAGTTTTATTTTATCCCCTGTGACATGAAGATACAATTATGGTTTCCATTTTGCCTATGAGAAGATTGGGGCATGGAGCTGGAAACTGACTTTCTGAACTCATTAGGCTTGTCAGTGGTAGGGTACTTGGGGAAGCTGGGACTTGATCCCAGTGTCATCTGTAGTCAGAATCCTGTTCTCAAACACTACCCAACATTGTTTCCTCTCAGAGTATCAAGTAGGGCTACAAGCAGGTGAATTGCACCAGAGGAAGCATAGAATTCTGAGGTGCTAAAATATTTTGAATTTAGCAAATGTTGAGAGAGCCATTGCATTCCTCCTACTTTTTGCTCTCCATTCCAATAAGTGGTTTCAGCCTCATATATAAGATGCAAGCAGTTGTTTTGCAGAGGCTTGCCAAAATTCCCCAACCTTTATGTCAATTTTCTGCTTGTTCATTCTCTTGCCACTTTACCCTCATCTGCACTGATCACAATCTGGAAGTTAAGAGAACATAGCTAGCTGCCAGAAGAAAATGTGCCCAGAGTTCTCCCAACCTCTGTTCATTGTTGTGGGAAATGTAGCGATGCAGGACTCTCTCTCTCTTCCCCTCTCTTCCTCTCCCCACTCTCTCCCATTCCCTTTTTCCTGTCTCTGGGTTTCTGTCCCTCTCTATTTCCCTCTCAAATGCATCCATTTTTCATCATTAATTGGTTTTGAGTAAATGGCCTGAGACACTTTCAGATGGAACATGATGGTCCCTTATGCAGTTGGGATTCTGGCAAGGGAACAGTCACATTGATGGGGTAGAGTCATTGATTTGGTGCTAGCATGTTCCAGATGTAGATTAGATAAGGAACCCGGTGGCAGTGAGTCAAAGGCCCTCTTGGTCCACTCACACGTCCTACCTGATCTTAGCTGTTGACGTGCCTATTATTTGTTTCTAGCACTCATTCAGGTGTAGTTACTGATATTCATCTGCAACAATAAGCCACTTAGTAACCCTCCGATTTCCTGATTTCCTTTATAGTCTAACTCTTCCCTTTTCTTGGCTGTCATGAGACTAAAGTAGAATATGTACAAATTCCTGTTACTTGGTCATGATCTAAAAACTTGAATGGGCTATCTGCTAGGTTTGGGGAGGACATCTTTTGCAGTTCTGGAAGGAAGCATGTGCACATTTCATAGAGTTCCTCACTAACTCTTGCAGCCATGTCCATTATAACAACCTCTTCTTCTACTCTGAAGCTGAACCTTCCTATTTTGGAGACTCTTAACACAATAACTCACTCAGGGAACCCATCCGTTCCTAATGTGATTGATTTCCAACTCAGGATTTCTAGGAAAGCCTCCTTCAACTTAGGAGGGAAATAACATCTGTTGATTTTGTTGCCTGCTTGTCTTAATTATTGCCATTTTCCTCCCTAGGGATACAACGGTCATTAACCACTCTCCTAACACTAGCTATGACACAGCTCTAGAAGCTCGCATCCAGAAGGAAGAGGAAGAAATCTTGATGGCCAACAAGCGTTGCCTGGACATGGAGGGCAGGTAAAATATTGATCTGGACCCTAATGCATCTGAGAAGTTGGTGTAGAGACCAGATAGGTCAGTAGGGAAGGGTAAGCATCTTTATTCATGGCTGGAGAAGATGATTATGCAGCCTTACCCACCCTGCTATACTGCTATCTTCCCTGACAGCTTGTTACTTAGAGTTTGAGATGTGATGACTCTGACCATTCCCACTAACTGGCCCCTGGCCTTCCTAATTGCTTGCCATCTGCCTTCTGACAGAGGTGAATTATTGACATTTTCACTCTGAGCTATTCTTCTAGCACCACAACCCAACCCTGTTACACAGCAGACTACTCAACAAAAGAACATCCATTCAAACTGTCATGTAGGCCACCTGATGCCTCTTAAATCCTTGATTTTTTGGCTTGAAAAGCTTCCAGCACTTCCATTTACTTTTTTTTTTTTTTTTTGGTACCAGGGATTGAACCCACAGGTGTTTAACCACTGAGCCACATATCAAGCCCTTTTTTATTTTTTATTTTTAGATAGGGTCTCCCTAATTTTATTAGAGCCTCACTAAGTTGTAGTGTCTGGCCTTGAACTCATGATACTCCTGCCTGAGCCTCCCAAGCCACTGGGATTACAGGCATGCACCACCACGCCTTGTTTCAGGGTTATTTACTTATTACCTGAGGTGGTGGCTCATTCATAGAAGTCTTCAACTTCTCACTGAACACGTTTCCATTGACTCAACTTCTTTGAAAATACATGGCTTTTCTCATATCCCGCTTTTTTTTTTTTTTTTTTTTTTTGCCAAGACTCTACTTTGATTATAAGGTGTAAGAGACAGTTCCTGAATATTCTGTTGTATCCAGTTGGATGTGCAGAAGGACTTTTTTAGAAAACCCTATGATACACCATTCCTTGTCTTCTAACTTAGAACTCAGACTAGGCTATCCCTTAGTCAGAAAGATAATGGGAACTCAAGTACACATAGGTAGCAAGATCAGAGCCCAGGAGTAGCAACAAGGTTGTTTTTTTTTTTTATTTGTTCCTTTTAGTTCTATATGACAGCAGAATCTGTTTTGATATAATTATAGAAGCATGAAATATATTTTATTCTAGTTAGAGTCCCATTCTTATGGATGCACATGGTAGGTATTCACTGTGTTGTTTTCGTATATGTACATGGAAAAACTATGTCATGTAAACCTATGTCAGATTCATTCCAATGGATTTTATATGTTCTTTGTCTTGGACTTCTAGGATCAAAACCCTCCATGCCCAGATTATTGAGAAGGATGCCATGATCAAGGTACTCCAGCAGCGCTCCCGGAAGGAGCCAAGTAAGACAGAACAGCTGTCATCCATGCGGCCAGCAAAGTCTCTGATGTCTATTTCCAATGCTGGGTCAGGCTTGCTCTCCCACTCATCCACCCTGACTGGTACACCCATCATGGAAGAAAAGCGGGATGATAAGAGCTGGAAGGGGAGCCTAGGTAATTACAGCAAATAAGGAAGATAATAGTGACACATTTTCAAGAGAGTCCTGACTAAGTGACCCACATAGCAAGGAAAAGGGGCCACTCTCCACATTCTAGAGGGGAAGATGATGTAGGTTGGGGTTTTCTCCTCCAGAGGGGCTAGCTGTATTAGGAGTTCCTCCACACTCTGAATTCTCACAGTGAAAACATTGAGACCAAAGCCTAGCAAACATGAATCCTGAGTTCATTTGGATAGGAAGGAAGATAATTTGGAGTTCATCTTAAAGTTTCTCAGATTTGGCCTTTGCTGCATGGGACCTTTGTCTTTAACCAAAGCCCATGTGGCCTTTGTGTCATTTAAAATTTCAAAAAATTTTAGCATTTCTGTGTTTCTTGGAAGATCCAGACTCCTCATTAAGCTAAATGGAGCTGGTGACAGGATTTTTGTTACCAGAATGTTCTGATATGAGAACAGAATGTACTTTTTCGTTAGATTCCTGGACAATAGCAGCAGCATCTGAAGCAGCAGCAACTGCTGATATATATGCAATATATTGCGATCTATAATATATTATAAATAATACATATAATAGGTATTATACACAATATAGTAAATTTATATTTTATATATATACTTTTTATATACCATGTATATACTTTTTTATATACCATGTATAGATATATATATTTTATATATATACATGGTCTGAACCATAGATCACACAGTATTAGCACTCCCATGTGTGTCTACAGGCTTCTCCCCTCCCTCATCCTTTTCAGCTCTCTGGTAGTGTGTGGTGTTGGTTAAAACTGGAACCAAGTAAAATTTTGATAAATTGGTGGAACTTAATCACCATTGAAAAATAAACCAAAACAGATTCACAGGACACTTAATATAGTGTGCTGAGAGTTGAATAATGAGGACCAGAAAGGGTCTTCCAAGGCAGAAGACAAGTTTTCACCAAGGTGGGAGGTGGCTCATTTTGGGACTTCACTGGAGGCAAAAAATAAAGGATTTAGACTCATTCAAATTTCTCCTGAACTCATGCAAGAGAGAATAGCTAATCAAACTTCTGGGTTGCAATCACCAATTGTTTCTTATTTGTTTATATTTTTTGTATTGTTTTTCATTTGTAGGCATTCTTCTGGGTGGAGACTACCGTGCCGAGTCTGTCCCATCCACGCCTTCGCCTGTGCCCCCCTCCACTCCCCTGCTCTCGGCTCACTCCAAGACAGGCAGCCGAGACTGCAGCACCCAAACTGAACGTGGAACCGAACCGAACAAAACTGCAGCTGTTGCTCCCATCTCTGTTCCTGCTCCAGTTGCTGCTGCCACCGCTGCTGCCGCCATCACTGCCATCGCTGCCACCAACACCGCCACTGCTGCCACCAACACCACCACCATGGTAGCTGCTGCTCCAGTTGCTGTTGCTGCTGCTCCATCTGCTGCTGCTGTTGCTGCTGCCCAGTCTCCAGCAACTGCTGCTGCTATTTCTGCTGCTGTTTCTCCAGCTGCTGCTGCTCAGTTTCCAGCTGCTGTATCTGCTGCTGCTGCTGCTGCTGCCGCTGTTGCTCCTCCTGCTGCTGCTGCTGCTGCTGCTGCTGCTGCTGCTCAGGTTGCTCCAGCTGCTTCGGCTCCGGTTCCAGCTCCAGCTCCGGTTCCAGCTCCAACAGCGGCTCAGGCTTCTGCTCCGGCTCAGGCTCAGGCACCAACTCCAGCTCCGGCTACGGCTCCTGCTCCAGCTCCAGCTCCAACTCCAGCTTTGGCTCAGGCTGAGGCTCCTGCAAGCCCAGCTACCGGTTCTGGAACACGTCGTTTGTCTATAACAAGTTTGACCTGCAATCCAGACAAGACAGGTAATAATTCTGCATACCACATAGTTTCGAGTTCTGTCCCCAAGTACAGATTTATTTGCTGGTGTCTGCTGTGTAGGTAGAGGTGGCCATTTGGATTGAGCTTTTCATGTTCCAAAGGGAATTTATCAGAAGAGGGAAAAGAAGAAGGTTTGAGATGGGAGCAGGCATGAGTAGGTGCTAGTGTTCTAGTAATGTAAATGAGAAACTTGCCAAATTTCCTTGCTATTGCTTCATGAAGGTTCTAATGCTATCTGTTTGTAGAAATTTGTTTTTTTTTTGTTTTTTTTTACCTTGTCCCTAATGTTCTCTGATCCCTTGTTTCCACACAGATGGCCCTGCTTTCCACTCCAATACTCTGGAAAGAAAAGCTCCCATTCAGATCCTGACCCAGGAGCCTGATACAGAGATGGTGGAATATCTCATCTAAATAGCCCAATCAAGAGCTGCAGTTTCTCAGCAAGAATGAATTAATCATTTTCTTCTTTTGTTTGTTCTTATTTTGAGGGTGAATACAAGGGTTGGGGGGAGGGGATGTTTTTTAAAGGGACTTTTTATTGGAACAATGTAGTACTTTAGTCATACCATATGAACTCCAGTCTATTCTTGATTCTCTAGGAAGTACTTCTAAAAGATAAATTGATCAGAATGTGCTCTAAAGTTTATTGTTTGGAGTTATAGAAATATTGGGACTGTTAACAGGTAGATACACATCCATGTTTTCAATGTGCTTAAAGTTGCTTAAAATGTCCCTATTTGAGATCAGTTTTTATTGAAGAGCACAGTATGTGTAGAAGACAGTGTGGAACATGTAGTTTGTAAGTGGGAAGCCAGAGAGAACTTGAGTGTGTGCTGTCTTCTCTAAACAGCAGCCACAGAAAACTCTCGCTTCAGGCTCATGAATTGGAATAATTTTAGTAGCTGTGTAAGCTGGAGAAAAGGTAGGGAGTATTGGGGTATGAAAGGGTGCTAGAGCTAATTCTCTCTCTGAGTTGCCCAGCTACCCTGCCCCAGCAGATTGTGTTGATCTTCATTTCAGTGGTGCTTTGGAAGTGGATTTTTTTTGGTTCCCTCCTGGAGGTTCATGCATTCATATATGTACTCTGGAGTTATTTATGCATTTGGATAATTAATATATTGCTTTCAGATGCTAGGAGAGTAAATTAACTGAGTGATGCACAACTTCCTGTCTTGTAGGGAATTAAACATCAGGTGCCTTGATGGAGAGTTTCATGAGATTTTGCACACAGACTTCTCTGGTCTGGGTGTAGCCATGAACAGTGCTTACTGACCTTTCATACGATCAATTGGCTTAGTGTTTATTTCTTCTACAGCACAGATTCACTGGTTGGGTCACCAGTCTCCAAATTGCCAGTCATGGGCAAAGTTAGGAGCATTTTTGTTGACAGGTTGAATGCTTTGAATTTCTGGTGACTACTTTAGAATAGTTCATTATGTTTTCCTAAATTGCTAGCATATGTCTGCATAGGCATATGTGACTGTCACCTCCAAGGGAATAGCATCAGAAGTCCAAAGTACCATGCTGCAGTCAGGGGAGAGGTTGATTGCAGCAGTCTCTTCAACTACCTCTTCTCATTGCCAGTGACTCCATCTTGGAATCCCTTTGGGAAGCAGTGGGAAATGTGCATGTGGGCAGGAACCAAAGGAGGCCTTCCCATAGTGCTGCCTCCAGGGACACAGAGGGATGCCAATTGCCACAGGTCCCTGCCCTGTGTCACCTTTCTGCCCTTCATTAAGATGACAGATCTGCAGATATGTCATTAAGATCAGTTTTCAAGGGTATAGGGAGGGTGAGGGAGGTGTGGGAGGGTGCTAGGTAAGGGTAGGGGTGGGTAGATGTTTGGGGATGTATTAGTTAAAAATCCAGACTAATAGAAGAGTAGCCTGATGTATTATGTCATGAGCCATAGTGGTGGGAAGGAACTGTAGCAATGTAGCTCTACCCCCTGATTTTAGTGGTGAGGAATATGAGACTTGGAGAGGTTCAGTGACTCTTTCAGGATCAGATAGCACATCTGTCCATTCTCCCAATTGCCATGCTTATTTTGGGAACTCCTATTCAAAAAAGAAGAACCTATTTTAAGAAAAGGCATCTTCATGGTCCAGGATATATGTATTTTTAAAGCATCCCTGGTTTGAGTAGTTTGTCCAGGGTTCTGAATTTTTCTTTTGCCTCTCCTGCAGTGCCTTCTATAAGATTTTCCCTTTCCTGATCCCCATTTCAATATTGAGTTGTATGAAATGTCTCCTTAAGAAATCAACTCCACTTTTTTTCTCTCTATTGGGTATCTTGGGTGATCTTACAGGGTTCTTCTGTGAGTATAGGAATGGTGTATTTGCCAGTAGTCTTTCGTAGTTCATAATTATCTTCCAAAGGAATTACTGTGTGTGTGTGTGATAGGGATGGACAAGAGGGAAGGTATTTTGATTTTCAGCCAGTCTTTTCACATTTTCAGTAACAAAGTAATCATCCCACACATTAGTCCTCAATTATAAAGTGAATGACAAATAGAAATTAAAAGAGAGTTGTGCCCATTCTCATTCATACTACCCATTTAAGAGAGCCCCAAACCTCAAATAGTAGAAGCAGCAGATAACAAACATCAGGAGAGCTACTTTATATCCAAGCAAAAAAATAATAAATCTTTCATGGTGATAACACATTGCTTGAATTTTGGGGGGCTCTGGGAGCCATGATTGTAGTCACATTCTCTGTAAGGTGACAGATGTCATATCACACTGTGTGGCAGCTATCTCTTTAGATTTGTGTGTTTGGGGGAAAGATGGAAGTTCTTGCCTAAGTACTATTTTGAACTTTCCAGAACTTTTCTGCCCTTTCACAATAGAGGCAGTCCCTCTTTGCTCAGTTTTCAGCCCTAGGTAATTTGCTAAAATAACATTTTACATCTAAGAGATGAAATAAGACCATGTTGATGTATCCTGTTTATGCAAAAGATAGACACTACCCTTTCAGAATGTCTTTACTGAAAGTGTCATTTCAAAATTTCAGGTTTATGGGAGAGATCTCAAGTTAGCCATCTTTTCACCATTGTGTGGATATAACATTTGAAGGATCTTTCTGGAATCCACCAATCTATGTATTTTACTGGCACCTCATAGAACAAGAGGGTGACCTTGTTGTCTTAACTTGTACTGCCTGGTGGTCTATGGGGACCTTTGATTTCAATTGTACACCAATGTCCCATGTCCAGGAAAACTTCATTAGAACAAATTTTACTTGATCTAAAACTCCTATTAACAATGTTCTGGAATGAAAAGTAGCTTGAACTTTCTTTTAAATTCATGTATCTTGATTATTGTCGTAATGAAGGATTTAATCCCAGTGCTGCTTTTGAGCTTCAGGGTGACAGGAGAGCAGGAACATGAAATATCTGGCATAGGAAATATACCAAGAGACCCATCCTGATTTCCTTTTGTTGTTACACTGTTGGGTGGGTATAACAATTAGGAAATGAACAAATTGATTGTGCAAACTACTTTTTCTGAAGAGCCTAAATCATGCGACTGCTTGAAGTATATTATGCATATATACTAACTTGGATAATTTAATTCTCACATCCATAAGCCATACAATCTCCTGTTATCTCAAATGCTCATTCATATGTGGAATGTTACTTAAGATGTGTGCCTTCTTACTGAAAGTGTTTTCAAGGGAAGGCATTAGCTGTGGGCTAATTGCCAACAATTTCAGTCCTCCATGATCCTTGGAATATATCTTCCAAGTGCCATCTATCATCAGTAGGACAAGTGTCGGGAGTTTGTTTATTTTCTTCCAGTAGCAACGATGGGTTACATGGAGCTCTCAAACCTCCTTCTGGCCTCCCTTGTGATTAATGGCATGTGTTTGTAAAATGGATAGCTGGGGTTGGCAGATGGCTAGAGAAGAATTGCTTTTGATTTTAAATGTATGTGATCCCATAATGATTGTAATCCCATTCTGTAATCAATGGAGCTAGTTCCAATAAAGTGAAGCAGGTTTAAATCCACTTTGTGCCTATCTTTTCACTGACAATAAAGTTAGCTGTTTTAACATGCAGTACTGTGTGGAAAATGCTTTGGTGTTTACCAACAGAAGATTTCTTTGTGCTATATTAAGTGATTAATTTCAATTCAGTTTGCAGGGAAATTGCCTTTCAAGGACAGCATGCAGTAGAATTTGTACTTTCTTGAAGTATGGGATATGATTATAGATTATAAAGTATAAAGACAATGCCACAGGCCACATGCTTTAATTGGTGTCTTTATATAATCAGGCAGTATATATTAAAAGCCTTGCATCTTTTCATCTCCTAGTTCCAAAGGATAAAATGATAGCCACCCAATGTAGAGAATCAATTTTTGGTTAGCATTTTGGAAGGCCCCCTGATAGCCCTTTTTTACCCTTGTTCTTATGCCAATTCATCAGTTTTGGTTGAGGGAACTTGTTATTAAAAGCACATCAAAACCACAAACAAGTTGGCTCTTTACTGAAAATGTTGAAGCTGCCTTTACACTGCCCTTTCTGGGCCTCCTGTTTGCCAGTGAGTTCCAAACCTGACTGGTAAGGAAAAGATCTCAAAAGACAAGGTTGGGGTTATACCTCAGTGGTAGAGCACTTGCTTAGCATGTGCAAGGCCATAGGTTCAATACCCTATATGGGAAAAAAAAAAAAACAAACCTCTAAGGACTTTGAAATGGCATGTTTTCATAGTGAAGTTGGTCTGATGGTGATGGAGCAGGTCTAGAGAATTTATTCAACTATAAATTTGATTTCTTCTAAGTTGGGCTTCATCCCCTCCATACTTATGGTGAGGTATTTGGAAACTCTATGGATGAAAGCCCACCCCTCTTTTTTCAGGACATAGAAAATGGTATTAAGTGAACCACACCTTACAAAACTTTGCAAGGCATTCCTTCCAGAACCATCTTGTGTCCAGTTATTAACAAGTAGTCACTTGCAAGAAGAAAAAATAAGTGTTTCTTCAAAATTACAACATCACACTGTAGGAGCATTTCTAAATATTTTTCAGTATGAAAATTTGATCTGGTACATGCCTGCTATTATACCTCCCTTTCTGCAGGCTTTCTTTTTTTTTAAAGAGAGAGTGAGGAGAGAGAGAGAGAATTTTAATATTTATTTTTTAGTTATTGGCAGACACAACATCTTTGTATGTGGTGCTGAGGATCGAACCCGGGCCGCATGCATGCCAGACGGGCGCGCTACCACTTGAGCCACATCCCCAGCCCTCTGCAGGCTTTCTTATTGAGATAAAATGATGTTCATAGCCTCTATGAGATGCACTGTTGCAGAAAATCACCTCCTGCTTTCCACCTCCTCCACCTCCATCTTACCCTACACGAAGGTATTTATTGGAGGAAAAGAATGTAAATGGTTTGGTCTTAGAATACTTTCTACATCAACTGGTATTTGAATGAAGAGTTTTCATTGACAGGACTTCCTTTCCAAGAGGAAAAATATCATGCACAATACCAGAATGTCATACCATCTCACAAAGTACTCATTCCTTAGGTGAACCAACTGAATGAAGCCCAGTGTATCGATTTTGTTCCCCATGTTTTGTCATTTACTAGTCACTTCTACCGTTGGATTAGAGCATGTGAGAGAATTACTGAATAACTACTTATTAGATGTTGCCATTGTAGAAAATAATCCCTAGAATACAAAACTTTAAAAATACAGCCCATAATTCTGGTTTATTAAAGAAAACACGCATGCATGCATGCATGCACACACACATGTATGCACACACATGTGCACACACACACAGTTCATTACAATCAATCAAATGGCAAAAGTTTGAACAAGAAAAAGAAATAGTGCACATGAGAGAAAAATGGATGATTGTTGTGATCACATGGGGGAATGAAGAAAAACAAACTTGAACTTTAAAGGATGTGTATATGTTAATCTAATGAATTAGGGACCAGGGATGAAGATTACATGTAGGAGGGACAGCATGTGCAATGGCAATCTCACTTTGTCAGTTCTAAGATGAAACACCCTAGGGTCTTTAACAACCTCCTCATGGAGACTTATAAATTCAGATTATGGAATGTATTAGTGTAGAAATCAACAGAGCATGGAGTTCTAGACCTGTATCAGTCACTTAACAGACATTTACCTGTGGACAAGTTCCCTAACAGAATCAGAGGTTTATCAGTACAATGGGTATAAAAACGTATTTCTGTGGACCTCAGGGAGACGGAGCAGGAGACTCTCACTTTTTGAGACAGTATATAATATATATATATATATATATATATATATAAAAATTCCAGTCAAAACAATGGGCTGAATCCATAAAGAAGATGTGGTTTGATGTTTTGTTAAGAAAAATACAAACATATAAAAAAGCAGAATAGCTAGGGCACCTCCATAGACCTGTTACTGGGCTTCAACAATTACCAATCTTGCTTCATATATTTCCCCTACCCCGTCACCTTATATGATTTTGAAGCACATCCCAGACATCAAAGCATGTTTTTTAATATTTATTTTTTATAGTAGTTGGACACAATATCTTTATTTTATTTATTTATTTTTATGTGGTTCTGAGGATCGAACCCAGGGCCTCACACATGCTAGGCAAGTGTTCTACTGCTGAGCCACAACCCCAGCCCCCATCAAAACATTTTATCCGTAAATATTTTAGTATGTATAAAGAAGAGATTTTTCCCATATTTTAGTGGTGCATTATAGTAATTCATAAGTGGGATTCCTTGTAAGGTGACATTTTTAATGAAAAAAAAAATGTTAAGAGCTACACCTGGAATCAAAATAACAACCCACTAAACAAACAAAACTGACAGCATATTTATGTTTGCTACTTACAAAGCTTCGTTTGATTCCTCAACTTAAGGCCTTAAACCAAAACCAGTGGTCTCAAAAACAAGGATTCATTCTCCCTTAATCCATATGTCAAAAAGGCAATAAATTTTCTTTAAAGGCTCCCCAGTGTAATTTCTAAGTCATTATTCTTCCTCCACTCATATAAAAAGCTCTGGCTCCTTTAATGTTCCTGTCATCCAGCTGTTCCTTGTTTACACTCATCTGCTGATTTGGTCACTGTCCCAAGTGCACTGATGATTTTGGCCTATGGATCACAGTTATATCTCCACCCCCAAACGACCCAGCCAGCATGCTGGCCTTTCTGCCAGTTCCTGGGCCTCTCCATCTCCTCTGACCTCCACGTCCACTGCACTTCAGCCCTCTGTGTTCGTGGCCAACCCAGAGCTGGTCATCACTCAGTGCTGCTCCACTGTGCACATCATGTCCTCCAGTGCCCTGCTCTCTGGCCAGTTTCCCATCCTCCCAGTTCTTCTACTCTGACTCCATCTGTCCATTAAGTCCTTTGATACCTCTGTTTCTCTCCAGGCTTTCAGCCCTTACCTACCTGATCTGGGCCTCATGCTCAATCACCCAAACCTTCAATTCATTTATACCCCCTAAAGCCTCAACTATTCATTACAAGTCAGAAACTCTCCCTCATAGCTTATATCCAATCTATTACTGATTCTATCAAAATAAAACTCAAAACCAATCCATTTACTTTTTTGCTACTCTACTGCCAACAACCTGTTCAAAGCCACCAGTCTGGACTATTTCAGTAGCATAATCATTGATCTGCTATACCCCCTCTTTTATTCTAGTGTCTATTCAGCAAAAAAATGTATTTCATATCATTTCCCTGCTTTTTCCCATTGCAATGTAAATAAAATGGGACTACAAAAGGCAAAACAACTGAGCCAAGGTTTTATAGCTGATAGATTTGGAACTAGGACACTGGTATCTTGGACTCTGTTCTATTAGTATCATTTTTTTTTTTTGTACTGGGGATTGAACCTAGGGGTGCTTTACCATCCAGCCACATTCCCAGCTCTTTTTATTTTTGAGACAGGGTCTTGCTAAGTCTTTGAACTTGCAACCCTCCTGCCTCAGCCTCCCAAGCCCCTGGGATTACAGATGTGCACCACTGCACCCAGCCATTAGAACCGTTCTTATGCTTTGTTCTAAGTTATCTTCTTTTTCTCATGCTTGAAGGACACAATTAACATGGCATCATGATTTTTTTTCTGAAAATATCCTAAAGAAGTGTTTTTAAATTTTTATTTATTTAAACCATACACAGTGTTGAACACCTGTTATCCCAGCAACTTGGGAGGTTGAGGCAGGAGGACCCCAAGTTCAAGACCAGCCTCAGCAACTTGGCAATACTCTGTCACAAAATAAATTTTCATAAAATGGCTGGGAATGTATCTGAGTGCTAAAGTGCCCTTGGGTTAAATCCCAAGTACCACAATATTTTATTTATTTAATAAAATTCAAATGTTTTAAAACTGGTACATAAAAATATAAAAACCAACATATTACTTATACAGATTAATGGGGTACATATGAATGTGATGTTTTGATATAGGATAAACATATCTATCTCCTCAATAATCAATTATATTTCACAGTGAAAACATTCTATATTTTTTTACCAGATTTTTGAGTTATACAGTACATTGTTGTTTTCTGTAGTCACCCTTTTGTGCAATAATACACTAGAGCTTCTTACTCCTAACTGTAACTTGGTACCCATTGATCAAACTTTCCCTATCCCTCCATCTCTGCTACTCTCCATAGTCTCTGAAAGCTACCATTCTACTCTCAACTTCTGTGATATCAATGTTTTATGATTCCACATGAGTGGGATCAAGAGCAGCATTTTGAAGTCCTCTCTAAGCCATTTGTCTCAAAATCACCTCAGGTGTTTATTCAATGCACAGTCCCTGTCCTTGTCCCTAAAGATGCTTATCCTGTAGTTCTAGAGTAAAATCAGGCCTGTTAATTTGCATTTTAGTTCCTCCTGAGACTACATAGTTTGAGAAACACTGGTAAAGGATTTCCTGACATTTGTCTTACTTCGCTTCCCTTCGATAGTTCCCCTGTAACTAATAGACGCCCAGTTGCATATGGTCAAATGAATAAATCCACTGTGAGTATTAACATACCTTACTTCAGTGGTCAGCCATTTAATTTTCTTTCACTTTTAGTACCTATGGTGAAATGGTTGCCTGTTCTCACCAGATAAGACTCTAAGTGTTTGGATTTACTGCTCTGATCAAACACGGAATGTTGTTAGTTACTTTTGTTATTGGTTTATAGTCCTTGAAACAACACCACCACATTTGTGATTTTGGCCAGTTCACTTAGCTCCAATGACCATTCTGTAATATGAGGTCACTGGATTATGATCTCTAATGCCCCTTCTGGCTCTTATACTCCATGATTCCATGAGACTAAATACTGCTTCTGAGATCATACATTCTTTCACATGGATCCAAAATTGACTGTGAGGCACAGGGATTTTAAAATGTGCATATGCTGAAAAATTCTACAGACCTTCACATCTATCTACCAAATCTCAATTTCTTCCTTCAGCTTCTGTCCACACTTCTCCCATCTTGGCTATACCTACTCCATTCTCCCACTATGCATGTCATTTCTTCAAGAAAAAAAGGTCCACAAGAATAAATTTTCTTGAAGCAACTGAGACTTCAAACCAGAGGGAAGACCGGATAGTTAACACTTCTTTGAACACGTGAATGTAATGTAATTTGCATTTGTCTAGTTATAGGAGAAAAGTGGAACAAACAAAGGAGAATAAAAGAAAAGTATGCAAGGCATGTGATATGTTGCAGTAGATGACCAAGAGAAGTATGGCAGATGCTGAGCCACCATGATACCCATGATACTAGCAAGAGGCAGAAAGAGGAAAGGGAAATAACTCTTTTGTGATCTCTCAGATATTAGAAAGTAGTTTGTGATAAACATAACTTATGTATTCTTCCCAAAGATCCAAAAGAAAAAGAAAAGAAGGGTACACATCTTTCAATACTATTTTTTCTTACACACCCCTGGGATAGATGCACATTTTTTGAATCCTGAAGTTTATATGATTTGGAAAGCCTCTCTGGAAAAATAATTTTAAAAATCATGAATATACAACCAAACACTAAAATATTTCTTTAGAATGAGAAATCACAACTAAGCACAAATTTTTAAAAGTTGACAATTTTTTTTAAATCCCTCTAACATCACAATAACAACTAACAGTATTTTAGTGAACTACCAAACACATATCCTTAGCACTTTTCCCCTAAAGTTTCAGCTTTGGATGATTTTTTTGATGCTTCATGTCATAGTGATTTTACAATATCATTTTCTACTAAGAGAATAGAAAGAAAACTTAGTCTTTTCACTTGTGTGATTGATCAAATTTATTATTATTATTGATAGTTGGAAGAATAAATATGCAAATTCACATATTGATGTTCTTAATGCTTGTAGAACTGATTTAGGTTTATTGTCTAACAGCATAAGAATTCTGATAAATTGTGTTTTATATAATTCTTACCCAGAATACATAAAAGTACAGTGCACATTTGTGTACATTGTATTATCAAATATATTTCTAACAGATGAAAGCTTCTTCTGTGACTAAGCATTAATAACTGACACCAGAACACTTTTCATACCATTTTGCACATTAGGTGAGTGAAGGAATTTTCTACAAACTAGCGTCTTAATATATTTCAAATTTTGTTTGTCCTCCAGTACCACATGCTTTCAGTGCCAAGTGCCATAAGACACATTCATATAGTGTTAAGACCTCTGGCTTTACACCTTTGTATTGCCATACCGGATAAGTCAGCAGAGTAAGCAGTGGGGGTATTTCTGGAATCCATTCCTTTACCAGTATGATTCAGTAATGATTTATCTATACACAGGACTGACAGAAAATCACATAAATACATTTCACTAAATACAAACTAAATACATCTCCAATTAGAGTTGTCCTTTGCTGGGTCTCTAACGTGAGAGAAAATGTTATGGAGGGAAATAAAAATGAATGTCAGGGTTGGCAGGGGGAGAGAGGGAGATTGACTTATTTTAAGGAACTGGCTCTCATTATGGTGTGGCTGGTAAGTCCAGAATAGGCTGACAGGCTAGAAATTTAGGCAAGAGTTGGTCTTGCAACCTTGAGACAGAATGGCTTTTCCTTTTGAAAAATCTTAGTCTTTGCTCTTAGGGCCTTTAACTAATCACACAGCCCCCATCTAGATTATGAAGGAGGATCTTCTTTATACAAAGTTTACTGATTTAAATGTTAATCACATCTAAAATAACTTCATAAAAACATATGGACTGCTATCAGATCAAACAACTGAGCATCATGATTTAGCAAATTTGGTACATAAAGTTAATGATCAGCCATCTTAACCAATTATAACCAATAAATTGAGTTCTCCTGTTTTTTTCCAATTTTACAATAACATACAATGATCTGAACTTATTCTTATGGAGCCTCCCAAACATCAAGATGGTCCTATGCAATTCACATCCCACATCCAATCTACCAGCAAATTTCATCCATTCCACCTTAAGAATATACCAAGAGCCAGAGCAATTAGACAGACGAAAGAAATTAAAGGCATAAAAATAGGAAAAGAAGAACTTAAATTATCACTATTTGCGGGCAACATGATTATATACCTAGAAGACCCAAAAGGGTGTACAAAAAAACTACTAGAACTAATAAATGAATTCAGCAAAGTGGCAGGATATAAAATCAACACGCATAAATCAAAGGCATTTCTGTCAGCTACAAAACTTCTGAAATGGAAATAAGGAAAAACACTCCATTCACAATATCCTCAAAAAAAATAAAATACTTGGGAATCAACCTAACAAAAGACGTGAAAGATTTATACAATGAAAACTACAGAACCCTAAAGAGAGAAGTAGAAGAAGATCTTAGAAGATGGAAAAATAGGCAGAACTAACATCATCAAAATGGCAATTTTACCCAAAGTTCTCTATAGGTTTAAAGCAATGCCAATCAAAATCCCAAAGGCATTTCTTGTAGAAATAGATAAAGCAATCATGAAATTCATATGGAAAAATAAAAGACCCAGAATAGCAAAGGCAATTCTAAGCAGGAAGTGTGAATCAGGCGGCATAGCGATACCAGATTTCAAACTATATTACAGAGCAATTGTAACAAAAACAGCATGGTACTGGTACCAAAACAGGCGGGTGGACCAATGGTACAGAATAGAGGACACAGAGACTAATCCACAAAGTTACAACTATCTTATATTTGATAAAGGGGCTAAAAGCATGCAATGGAGGAAGGATAGCATCTTCAACAAATGGTGTTGGGAAAACTGGAAATCCATATGCAACAAAATGAAACTGAATCCCCTCCTCTCACCATGCACAAAAGTTAACTCAAAATGGATCAAGGAGCTTGATATCAAATCAGAGACTCTGCGTCTGATAGAAGAAAAAGTTGTCTCCGATCTACATATTGTGAGGTCGGGCTCCAAATTCCTTAATAGGACACCCATAGCACAAAAGTTAATTACAAGAATCAACAAATGGGACTTACTCAAACTAAAAAGTTTTTTCTCAGCAAGAGAAACAATAAGAGAGGTAAATAGGGAGCCTACATCATGGGAACAAATTTTTACTCCTCACACTTCAGATAGAGCCCTAATATCCAGAGTATACAAAGAACTCAAAAAATTAGAAAATAATATAACAAATAACCCAATCAACAAACGGGCCAAGGACCTGAACAGACACTTCTCAGAGGAGGACATACAATCAATCAACAAGTACATGAAAAAATGCTCACCATCTCTAGCAGTCAGAGAAATGCAAATCAAAACCACCCTAAGATACCATCTCACTCCAGTAAGATTGGCAGCCATTCTGAAGTCAAACAACAATAAGTGCTGGCGAGGATGTGGGGAAAAGGGTACTCTTGTACATTGCTGGTGGGACTGTAAATTGGTGCGGCCAATTTGGAAACCAGTATGGAGATTCCTGGGAAAGCTGGGAATGGAACCACCATTTGACCTAGCTATTGCCCTTCTCAGACTATTCTCTGAAGACCTTAAAAGAGCGTACTACAGGGATACTGCCACATCGATGTTCATAGCAGCACAATTCACAATAGCTAGACTGTGGAACCAACCCAGATGCCCTTCAATAGATGAATGGATAAAAAAAAATGTGGCATTTATACACCATGGAGTATTACGCAGCACTAAAAGATGACAAAATCATGAAATTTGCAGGGAAATGGATGGCACTAGAGAAGATTATGCTTAGTGAAGCTATCCAATCCCTAAAAAACAAATACCAAATGTCTTCTTTGATATAATGAGAGCAACTAAGAACAGAGCAGGGAGGAAGAGCAGGAAGAAAAGATTAACATTAAACAGAGACATGAGGTGGGAGGGAAAGGGAGAGAAAAGGAAAATTGCATGGAAATGGAGTGAGACCCTCATTGTTATACAAAATTACATATAAGAGGTTGTGAGGGGAATGGGAAAATAATCAAGGAGAGAAATGAATTACAGTAGATGGGGTAGAGAGAGAAGATGGGAGGGGAGGGGAGGGGGGATAGTAGGTGATAGGAAAGGTAGCAGAATACAACAGTTACTAATAGGGCATTATGTAAAATTGTGGATGTGTAACCAATGTGATTCTGCAATCTGTATTTGGGGTAAAAATGGGAGTTCATAATCCAGTTGAATCTAATGTATGAAATATGATATGTCAAGAGCCTTGTAATATTTTGAACAACCAATAAAAAAATAAAAAAAAATTTATGGTTGAAAAAAATATATACCAAGAGTCCGTCCATTTTTTTAAATTGATTTTTTAGTTGTAGTTGGACACAATACCTTTATTATTTATTTATTTATTTTTAATGCGGTGCTGAGGATCAAACCCAGGGCATTGCACATGAGAGGCCCACTGAGCCACAACCCCAGCCCCAAGAGTCCGTCCATTTTTACTCAGTTCTACCAGCTCAAATTTTACTTTCTTCTGTTGCATCACCATATTCCCCACAATCCATTAATCTTTGCTTTGTGTTCTTTACTTGAAGTGTTGAATACTTCATTATTTTTAATTTTATGGAGGAATGTTTGAACACATTTTTCATCTACTCACGGACAAAATGTTTTTAGTGTTTGCTTTGTGTTGTGCTTTTTTACCCATTCAAAAATAGTACACTTTTTATCATTTACTGTGCCAGTTCCTTTTAAAGTATCCATCTTTGAATGATTTGGTTTTGTCCTGGCACAGCTTTTTGTAGGAAGTGTCAGTGATGGAAAAATGGGTGAGGATAGACTTCCATGCTTCACAACCTGATAAAAACTTTAGACAAAATAAATTCAACCACTTAATGTAGCAAAAAACAACTCATAAACTGAGCAGCAATTGGAACCAGAAGAGGTTCGGAGAACTCCACTGTGCAACATGGGCAGTAGGTATCTACAGATTGATAAAGACCAAAGAAGGCAAGAATAGGGAACAGAAAGTGGACTAGTATTCCAAAAGTTACTTTCTTTGTAAAGGTTAAAGCACAGGAGACGTCCTTATCATGTTTACTAAAACTAGCCTGTTTGGGAATTTAGCCGTTCTCCCTCTGAGTCCTGATTTCTCATTTGGTTTGTTGGTGTAGAACTTTAGCATGAGTGATTCCATTTTCTTTTGGTCTGTTGAGGCCCAGTTCAGGAGCTCAATCCAAACCAATGTCCTTTTATAAATTTTATCTAACATGAATAAAAATGCTATCCCCTGCATGCAGAGAGATTGACGGCTTACTACAAATATGACTGTGTGTGTGTGTGTGTGTGTGTGTGTGTGTGTCTAATCCCTCCTCTTCAGGCTCTGTAAACCAAATCTAGCCAGGAGAACATCTGCCCCTGCTCTACTCACCCCAGTTCCTAGACCTGTTGTTGCAACTAGGGTACAAAGATTAAACCTTCAATGAACTACTCACCTTCAGGAAGTACATATTTTTAGATGCTTTCCAAGATCTGAGTGGTCCTTTCTATACTCTCAACGATTCTTTCTTTCACTTCCTCCCATTTCCTTTTCTTCCATCACAGATATGCACTGGCAGCTAAGACATATCTCTGAGTCTGTAGATCCTATCTATCTTAATAGCTATATGGAGCTTGTAGGGTTTTGTTTTTCTTCAAGTCCTCTTATTGTTCTCATATGATTTCTAGAAAATTAAAGGGAAAATGCTGACTTATGCAACCATTTTGATATGGTAAGTGACCCTGTCTATTTTTGCTCATTATTATATCTCTGAAGTCTAGAATAATGCCTGGTATCAAGTAAATGCTCAATAAACATTGTTTGGATAAATGAATGAATGAAAATCTAGCAAGCTGCCTTTCCTATTTCTGTATCTGAGTTATTGTGGTTGCTAGAGAAAGATGTGTAGATAAGTGCCACCACACATTCATGGGCTCCAATTTCAGTGGGAACATTCTGTACACTTGCCCTTGGCTAGCATGTTATTCTCCTCAGCAAGTACAGTCATGTGCCACATAAAACATTTTGGTTTATTATGGACAACATACATGATAGTCATCCCATATGATTATGTCATGCAGAGACTTTGTAGCTATCTTAACTTATATAAGTACATACTGATGTTTGTACAATAATGAAATTGCTTAAAAGTGCATTCAGGCCTAGGCCTTCCTGTAATTCAAGTGGCTCAGAAGGCTGAGACAGGAGGATTGCAAGTTCAAAGCCAGCCTCAGCAACTTAGCAAGGCCCTAAGCAACTTAGTGAGACCCATAGAAAGGGTTGGGGATATGGCTCAATGGTTGAGCACTTCTGGATTCAATCACTAGTACCAAAAACAAACAAACAAACAACAACAACAACAACAAATCTATGCATTCATCAGAACATGTCCACATCATTAAGTGATGCATGACTATCTGTATTGCACTCAGTATTCTTTTCACGCATCTGTAAATATTCACCACCCTCACTCACAGACAGCATTTATCTCCCAATTCAAAGTGAAAGCAGTTTTTAATTGGGAACCTGGGATTCACAATAAAAACATGCAACAATTGGTAGAACACAGCCATTGACCAATCAAAAAGCACTTCAGCTGTAAATAGCTGCTCTCACCATGCTAATGTTAACCAGCTCAAAATGAACCTCAGAAAACTATCCACAGGAACACACATCACTTATTTCATATTCTCAGCATTTGTCACAATGGCTGATTTAATTCCTACTGCAAGAGGATGACAAATTCCAGGACAGCCTCTGCAACTTAGTGGGACCTTGTCTCAAAATTAAAAGGTCTGGCGATGTAGATCAGTGGCAAAGCATACCTGGGTTCAATCCTAGTACTGCAAATAAATAATCCCTGGTACATAGTAGGTGCTTAACCAGTTTAGTGGATTGGTGGCAAAAATAATGGTAAGTTCTCAATAAATATGTCATAAAATAAATGCATTAAACTAAGCATCATGAGGACAAGAAGATGAAGCAAACTTTTCTAATATGCTATCATTGTGGTTGCCATAAAAATAAAATAAAGTATGCAAAGAACTTTGCGAGTTGTAGAGTGCTATTACCAACATTAGGTTTTCAGGGAGTTCATCCCTGCAACCCAGTCCTATGATAGGCCTTATGAGCAATACAATAATATACAAGCCTAGGTCCCTGATTTTGAGAAACAACTCAAGAACACTAAACAACTGTATATTAAATAATTGGATGTAAATTTGGTGCTATATTTTTTAGTTCTGTGTACATAGACCATTTCTGGTGCCCAGGGAGGGGGGAAATGTGGTTCTATTACTCTTTTGGTGACTGCTAACGTTCTTTAAGACTTCAGTATTAGCTGATCACAGTGGCACACACCTACAATCTCAGTGACTTGTGAGACTGAGGCAGGAGGATTGTGAGTTCAAGGCCAGCCTCAGCATCTTAGTGAGACTCTGTTTCAAATTTAAAAAAAAAATGTATTGGGGGTGTAACTCAGTTTTATAGTACTTGCCTAGCATGCAAAAAGTCCTGGGTTACATCTCTAGTACAAAACACAAAACAAACAAACAAACAAAAAAAGAAAAAGAAAAAAAGACTTCAGCATTGACTTCAATAGTATGACCCTGGTCACTGTCATAGCCTATTTTGTTTCTTCATCTGTCAAATGGGAATAATAACTCTTGGTTTACTTTTATGTTCAAAGGAAGTAATGTACTAGAACATAGTTAGTCAAAGTAAATCATGCTCTGCGAATGCCATTATGATCATCATTGCACAAACATTTTATGTTTCTGCTTTTGTGACATATATTTAATATTCATTTGTTCTTACTGATGATGCTGATAATTACTCCCCAATTTATACAATTTCCCTTCTCTCTGGAGGGAAGACAACTGAGCCCTCAATTGCATGAATCTACTGTTTGGGGAGCCTGTTGAAATGTGGGCTAAAGCAGACATCCTTCAGCAGAGGGTATACATCTGGCCATTGGGGATGGCAACCCGGTGGGTGTGGGGGTGCAGGGTAAGGGTTGTGAATGCAGACTGATTGGCACTTTGGTAGTTTACTCTTTCCCTTATATCTGGTGTGTGTTTTTGTTTCTTGGGTGGGCCTTTCTAGAAGTTGCTTGCAGCCTAGGTTTCTGTTCACAGTCTTCCTATATCCTTCCTGCCAGACTCACATCATAGATGACTTCCGACTGACCCAGTTCTTTCTACTTTCTTGCTTGTAGATCTCAAGAATAACTTTAGAATGCACTGGGCATGTCATGTCCTCAGACAAGCGTTGAGCTGACTAGAACATCCCAGGTGCTGGTCCACATTCACTTCCTAGGCACCAAAAGTGGTCTTAGGTACACAGCACCTAAAAATATAGCACCGACTTTACTTCCACTTACTTCATATACATTTATTTGGCCCTATGCTTGTGTACCATTGATTTGATTCTTCAAATCAAGGACCTAGGTTTGCATTATTATTGTATTGCCCATAAGGCCCACTATGTCCTTTAATAACAAGATGTCCTTCAATATTTTAGCTCAGTGAGTCCTGTGATCTTGAGGTATAAAACCCAGGGCATGATGCTTTCTGGAGTTCCTCATCTATACTGCAAATTGGAGCATTCATGACACCATCTGCCCTAGAAGGTTTTCTGAGCCTTAGAGGAATGACCGACAATGAATCCTTGGCCTCTGTTGTCACTTGCTATCTATCAGTAAATAATATATCTGCTTCCTGTGACTTACTGCATCTGTGGGTATTCTGCCTCACCAGATGCAGAGAAATTGGTAACCACTACATGGTGAACTTGCTTCACACTTCTGCTATGGATTGAATTGTGTTCCCCCAAATGTTAAAGCCCTAACTCCTAATCTAACTATTTGGAGATAGGCTTTTTAAGAGGTAGAAAATCACCCAGCCTCTTTATTTCTTTCTCCACAAAACACACACCAACAACACAGTGAGAAGGCACACCTTGTCTGCAAAACTTTGATCTTGGACTTTCAAGCCTCTAAAAAGGTGAGAAAATAAATGTATGTTGTTCAATCCACCCCACACCAGTCCATGGTATTTGTTATGGTAACCAGAACTGACTAAGATACTTCACATCACATTTAGGCACATGCAGACTTGAACACAGGAGCCATGGGACAAGTCAAGGGAAAATAAACCAGTCCTGATTTGAGTACCCTGAATACCAGGAGTAATCGCGTGTTATATGTGAACAAGGGGTATTTGTATCTCCAGATAAGGACTGCTGACATTCAGGATTGGGTTGGTAGAATCAACAACTGTTTTCTAGCAGGGAGTCCTTTATATTTTAAATAAGGATACATTTTTGAGCAAATTACTAAATCCTTCTGTACCTCTAAGACTGGCTAGATGAAGCCATGAGAAGCTGAGCTGCTGGAGCAAGAACAGTCTGTTTCTTTTTTTAGTGGTCAAGTTCTGTGGAGGCCTTCTGTAGCAGATGGGATTATTTCTGCATCTTCTTCTGGAATGTTTTTCCCCACTACTTCTGTAGAACAGAAAGTAAATTAAAACTGAAGGCAGTTTGAAACTTAATTTTTTTTTAATCCCCAGTATGTTATATGCATTTATAAATATGTCAAAATGAACCCAACAATTGTCTAAAAGTATAATGCACTAATAAAAACAAACAAAAAAAATAAATCTTTACTTTGCTTTTAAAGTATTGTGATTGCTACTTCTTAGTGGGTGCTCTATTGAATAGATTTATTTCCAGGCATCCAGAGAAACAAGGGCTCCTTCAGACTGTATCACCTTACAAGCCAATGCAAGAAGACAGAATGAAAAACCACTGGCTTAGGGACTACTTCCTGCAAGGCCCAGACTGCTTACCACCCTTTCTTCACCAAGCTGCCTGGGAAAACATTTGGTTTCCAGATGCTATGTATGACAGGACCCTTGTTCTTTCTCATGGTCCATGTAACCTGAGCTATGGATGCCTCTTGGACATGATTAGAGCTACTTTCTATAGACATTGTTTTCAAGTGTTTAAAGGTTAGGCCAACAAGACAGGTGGGTGGTATAGGCTAGGAAGGATTCAGTGACATCTACTGGCCAATCTCATGCATCTTTAGGGCACTGCTTTGGAGTCATTTGGTCAGTACCTCAAAATAGAGATTCCTTGGCCTCTGTTCTCAGAAAATATGATTAAGTGGATCTGATATGTAATCTGGGTATCTGTATATTTAACAAACTTTCCACATTATTCTGACACACAAACTGGGTTGAAAACCCTTGCTTGCTTTTGAGAGCCTGCAGAATTAAGAAGTGGACATAATGGCACAAAAGCCCACCTCAGCTTTCCTTAGCTAGATCAACTCCAGCCCCTTAGGCTGTCATGTTTTGAAAAAAGGCATCTGTTTCAGTCTGGTGCTTGATATGTAAGAAAAATAAACGACCTGTTGTCCTTGCTCTCAGGTGAAGAACTGTGAGGTAGTACATTGAGCTAAATGAAATAAATATGCAATTTACCTATTGGTATTTATTTATTTAGGCAGTACTGGGGATTGAACCCAGGGTCATTTTACCACTGAGCTACATATTCAACTCTTTTATTTTATTTTGAGACAGGTTCTTTTTAAGTTACTGAGTCTGTCCTTGAACTTGTGATCCTCCTGCATCATGCTCCCAAGTAGCTGGGATTACAGGCTTGCACCACCATGCCAGTCACCTATTGATATTTAAAGTGTCATTTATCAAATATTTAATAAGTTCTCACAAGGGAGTTTTCATTCTGTTTGGTCATGAAAATTGGTTCCACTGGCAGATGTTATACTAGCCACAGAACTTCAATAATTTTTCCTTCTTTCTGTTTTTTTTTTTGTATTTTGATCCGGACCCATTCATTCATTCATCCGTGTATCCATGGTTCCATTCATCCATCTTCTGCATTCAAGACTACTGGCTGTGGTATTATAATAAAGAAGTCAAATCTTCATTTTTAGGGACTCTAATGATTAAAAACAAGAAGCAGCAGCAAGACTGGTATGATGATGCACACCTGTATTCCCAGTGGCTGGGGAGGCTGAAGCAGAAGAATTGCAAGTTCAAAGTCAGTCTCAGGAACATAGCCAGGTCCTAAGCAACTTAGCAAGATGGTGTCTCTAAATCAAAAAAAAAAAAAAAAAAAAAAAAAAAAAAAGGGCTGGAGATATGGATCAGTGGTTAAGTTCCCCTAGTTTTAATCCCCAGTATATTAAAAAAAAAAGTTTGTCACAGGTTTTAGGGTGGAGCAGATACAAGGGTAGAAGACAAAAAGTCCTCAAGGAATCAAGGAAATACACTTTGTCTTTTGTTTACTCATTTCATTCTCAAAGTAACCCTAAGAAATAGATACTATTATTATCTTCATGTATAGTGTAGAAACTGAGACACAGATATTAAGTAATTCAACTATTAAGATACAGAGCTAAGAGTCAAAGTCCTTTTCTTAATCACTTTCTTACATTCCTTTCCTTTTGATATCTGAAATCCCCACCATTACAGAGTGATCACTTTTATTCACTATAACATGAACAATGGTAGCATTTTTGAAAGACCAAATGTGTACCACTACTGTACTATGCATTTAACATATATCATTTATTTCATTTAACCCTTATAACAACTATCTCCGTTGTAGAAAGAAAAGGCTAAGAATCAGAAAGATCAGTTTGCTTATTCAAGTTCACACATCTAGTAATTAGCAAAGTTTAGATTTGAAACAAGTTCTTCCTGAAGAGCCATACTCTCAACTTCTGGACCAAATTGCCTTCCACAAAGAGTTGATGCAATGAAGGCAATACCACAATATGGAGTAAGAACACACAATCTGGAGTCAGATACCTGCGTTTGAATCTGCTCTCCCATTTACTAGCTGTGTGATTGTGATTCAGTGTTCCCATCTATTAAATAGAGATGATAATAATACCTATGTCAGAGCTGTTGTGAGGATCAAATGGATTACTATAAGAAAACAAGAGAATGCCTGTCACATGGCTAGCATTATATAAATATTGGTTGTTACTAGTATTATTCTTTCATATATAAAATGTAGCTATTACACATCTCATTATGAATATCTTTCAGATATTAGCTAGTTTAGCTAGATTGTCACCTGGCAAAGTTCTGAAAGGTCATACGATAGGACTTGGGTGGTGGTGAAGGAGGGCATTCCAGACAAAAGTGAGTAATAGCATGGTGCATCTGGAGTTGGGGAATGCAGAATGCTTGGGATGTCTTAGACAGAATGTACTTGGGAGTGTCCAAAACTGTGATATGATAGATAAACAGAAGTCATGTCAGAGTCTTACCTGCCCCACATGGGTTTAGACTTTACCCTCAGGGAAATTATTCTATACTTTTTAGGTATTGAGGATTGAATCCAGAAGTGCTTTACCACTGAGCTGTATCTCCAGTCCTTTTTATTTTTTATTTTGAGACAGGGTCTTGCTAAGTTGCCTTAAATTTGTGATCCTCTTGCTTCAGCCCCCCAGTAGCTGGATTACAGGTGTGTACCACTGAGACTGGCTCTGGGGAGTTATTGTAGAAGGTTCTAAACGAGGAGAGGGACATGGACAGCTTTGTTTTGTTGTTGTTGTTGTTGTTGTTGTTGTTTTAGAAACATCACTCTTGTAGCAGCCTGGAGGATAGATTGAAAGAGATCAGCTTTGAAGCAGGTTGTTATAAATAGTGTTTTCCCTTCCCTTTTCAATGAGTAATAGTGAGTGCCTGAGCTAAGACAAGTATTAGCAATGGGAATGGAGAAGAGGGAATGGATTTCAGATGTAATTAGGCAGTAGCATTCACAGAACACAGTGAGTGATTAATTGTGGTGGGGAAAGGTAGAGAAAGGAATCTAATATGACTCCCTGCTTTCTGACTTAGGTGACTTGGAGGTGGATGGGAAGGCAATGCACTAAGTCTACACAAGAGGAAATGGCTGGAGGAGAAGGAATAGAGATAATCAATTTTGAGGGGGGACATGTTGTGTTCCAGTTCCCTTTGGGACATCCAAACTGAGATGTCAAGTAGGCAGATAAACATAGGGATCTGAAATGCAGGAGCAAGATTCAGACTAAGGATAACAATTTTGTATTCATGAGTCAGTATATTGTATTTAAGTCAACAGGACTGGTTGAGATTGCATAGGAAGAATGTATAAGGTATGTAGAAAAAATGAGCAAGGAAAGAAGCTCAACTCACAGCAGCATTTAAGGGGTGAACATAAGAGGGGTTTGTGCTGGAGCTTGGGATGGAACAGCTGAGAAGAAAGCAAGAAAACCAAAAGAGGTTTCTGTTAGGAATTGGGGAGACATTTTGGTATATTTAGCTATTATTTGTCTATAGGATCTGAAATACTGAAATTATGCTCAACTAATCAGTCCGTCCCTTCATGAGATTCCCTATGGAAAGATTTGCAAAGAAGAGCAACCAAATAGAGAACAAAGCATCACTTAACTAGAAAAGCTGAAATCTCAGTGCATGGCTTTTTAGGAAAATTGGAGCTATGGCTTACACCAGAGGCCTAAATAGGGTTTCTACCTCTTTCTAAAACTTGTCACATTCTGGTTACCATTTGGAGGAAATTAAAAGAACAACAGAGCAAATGCTATGACCCTTTTAACCACTGGTGTAGGACAGAGTTCAATAGGAGATTGAGAGAGGACTGGGGCTATTACTCAGTGGTAGAGTACTTGCCTAGCAGGTGTGAGGAACTAGATTCCATCCTCAACAACACATAAAAATAAATAAATTAAATTAAAGCATTGTGTCCATCTAAAACTAAGAAATATGTTTTAAAAATAGGAGACAGAGAGAATCCCCAGTTTAACAAAGAGATAAAATGCAAGAAAGCAGAAGAAGAACTAGAAAAAGAAACAATAAAACAGGCTAATAAGACAGCTAGAGTAGGAGGAGAATAATCATAAGAGCATAGAGAGTTTGAAGACCAGACTGGTCATCAGTGTCAAAGGCTACAAGAGAAGTCATAAAAGACAAAGCAGCAGAGCTAAGTGTTGGACATTTCCCCTCTTTGTCATTTCTGATCCTCACCCCCAAGCACCTTATGATCCACGAAGCCTAAATCTTTGCACTCTATATCTTAACAGAAAGGCTTGCCAATGTGGCTCAGATTTCCAGTCCACATTGGCTCAGAGCTTTATAACAGAAGTTGTAAACTGGCAGATGACAGTCATTATTTATTTGACCTGATCAATGTTTGCCCACATGTAAAATCAGGCGAGTTCACAGAAAAAAAAATCCAGATTTTTGTCTTCTTTTAAAATGTTGAAAGATTTGGCTAGCTGGGTCTGCATCATGCAATACAATTCTGGTGCCACCTTTTGATAGTGATCTTTCTTTGCCACATCTTTCCCTTTTGCTTTATTTCCAGGCTTCTTATCCCATTTATGCCAATAGCCTGGTATTTGCCATGTAGAGAACTTTGGGAGAACACAAACAACTGATATGTGGGCATATATTAGAGTAGTGATTGGCAAACCTTTCTGTTAAGGTATAGAGTGCAAATATTTAGGGTTCGTGGATCATAAGGTCTTGACTCTGCTATTATAATGGGAAAGGAACCATAAACAAATTGATAATCAAATGGCTGTGGTTATGTTCCAATAAAACCTTATTTGCAAACTCCAAATTTTGAATTTTATATAATTTTCATGATCATCAAATAGTTTTCTTCTTTTCCTCCTCCTCTTTCTCCTCTTCTTCCTTCTTCCTTTTCTTCTTTTTTTGGCACTGGAAATTGAACTCAGGGGCACATTATCACCAAGCTACACTCCCAGCTGAGAGTGAGACAGGGCCTTGCCGAGTTACTGAGGGTCTCAGTAAGTTGCCCAGACTGTCCTCAAACTTGTAAGATTCCTACCCTAGCCTTCTGAGTTGCTGGGGTTACTGGCTAGTGATATCTAGTCTTCTTTGACTTTTTAAGCATTAGAAATTGTAAAAAAAATATTATCAACTCATAGGCTACATAAAATCAGGATGCTGAGCACATTTGGCTCTCGAGTTATAATTTGCTAACCCCAGCCTAGAGAATCAACATATTTTAACATGGTAGGCAGCATGTAGTGTGGAAGTTCTCTTCCCCCAATAAGACACATGATCATGCATAAAAGCCATGGAAATATGGAAATACAGAAAGGCAAGACTGTTTTGAAGACATCAGTTTGAAAAGAGAAGGGCAGGATAATAAAAGGACTCAGCTTTATAAACAACCTCTACTTTCTATAGAAGTTCCAAAGGTAGGGATGGGGAAGATAGAGAGATTAGGAGATGAAGACCAAAGATACATAGTTTCTTTTGGGGGTTATAAAAATGTTTTAAAAGTGATTGTGGTGATGATTGCACAACTCTGAATCTAATACAACAAAATAGTGAATTGTGCACTTTTAATGGATGAATTATATGGAATGATATATGAATTATATGGAATGTGAATTCCGTCTTAATAAATTTGTTACCAAAGAACCAAAAAAGGAGAAGAAAGAACCCAGAAAAAAGACACCAAGCTGAAACCAATCAAGCAAAAGAAAGCCAATTCCAAATGGTGACACAAAACAGGCAGAATCTCTAGGTAACTCATTGGTTCTTCTCCTTCTGATAAATGGCATGACTGTTACCCAGGTCTCAAAGAGTTCGAATGAGCAAGCTCCTAAGAGGAAGACCAGCCAACTCTCATGGGGACAATTTCAAGAATTAAAATACTATTAAAATGATCAAGTAGCCAACCTGATTGATGTGAATTAGAAAGACTGACATCTTTGCATATGGAGCAGGGGCAAGGAAGAAAGAGGCTTTCTGAGGAAGAATGGAAAGGCATGATATGATCTAGACTGGAGTTTCTTAGATGAGTACATGACAGAGCACACCTTAAGGCTAACAATATATCCTGGGACCTTGTCAGAGAATCCACAAGGCTATCAGATGGTGTAAGTTATGAGCAGATACCAAAAGATGTCCCTTCACCTCTACAGGGAGAGAGAAATGAGACTCCTTTTTTATAGCTAACTTAAAAATGTTTTGATCCTGATTATCAAAATAACACACCTTTACAGTAGAAATATAACATACATTGCATAGAACAGTGTTACATAGACGATAAAAAACGTTTCTTATTATTCTATCACCTAGAGGCAGCTGCTGTTCATATTCTGGTCCAGTTTTATTCCAGTGCCCTCAAAATATTTCTGTTTAGTTTAGAATTGTGTAATGTTATTTTTAGCTTGCTTATGTTTTACTTGATCTTAAAAATTTCTCCATATTATGAACAATTTTTGCAAATGTGCTTTTTGCAAGTTATGTATACGTTATGTATATGTACATATGTAATCCCCTATTCCTACCCCACATACCAGCACCAGTAGTTTGACCATTTAGGCATTCTAGAAAGTGTTGCTATTATAAATGATGTTCCAACTGATATTTTTATTCATAAATTTATCTATATTTTATATGATTTCTTTAAAAATATCACTAGAAGTGGAACTATAGGGGCAAATGGAATGATATTTTTAAGTTCCTGCTAATTATCTTTGCTTTTTGAGATCTGTATGAGAGCCTTCATAAGGATTCTCAATTTTAAAATTACCTTTATTATTTCATTATTTTTACTCACTTAATAGAATTTACCAGCACCTACTATATGTCAAATCTCTGAGATGGATTAAAAGAATTTAAAGATACAAACAGTTCTTTGGAGCTTGCAGTCTATCCAAACAGACAAGACCCAAATAAATAATAGATTACTAAATTCTATTGGTAACAATTTCCTCTAAAGATATACTTGCAGTATTTCAACCAGAGATATGAGGGACATCGAAGGCAACTTTGTGATAGGAAAGAAAAAGGAAAAGACAAAAGACACACACGCAAAACTAAACACTATCATGTATAATTATAATGCAACAATTAAAAAAACCTAGAAATTGTCAAAACGCTCACAATATAGAGTCCATTAAATAAATATTGGTATAGTCAGAAACTGGAATGTTAGGAGCAATATTGAAAAGAATAAGTTAGATCTGTATAAATGGATACAAAAATATGTCTAGTATATATTATTCAGGGGAAAGAGAAGCAAGGGCAGAACAGTGTCTCTTCTTTGCATCCCTTTGTGCATATGTGCATGTGTGTATAATGAGAGAGAGACAGAATATGAATTCAAGATAATAACTTTATCTGCAATTTTCTTCTCTCTCTCTCTCTCTCTCTCTCTCTCTCTCTCTCTCTCTCTCTCTCTCTCCCAGAGATTGAACCCAGGGATGCTGAACCACTAAACCACATCCCCAGGCCTTTTCATTTTGAGACAGGGTCTCTCTAAGTTACTTGGGCTTTGTTTGCTGGTGATGGCCTTGAACTCATGATGCTCTTGCCTCAGCCTCCCAAGTCGCTGGGATAATAGGCATGCACCACCATGCCCATGATGGTTTTTCTTAATCCTAAAAGATTTTCTTAAATGTGGCACAATCTAGTTCAGGGAAAAACTCATATTAACTGACATGTGGCTATTTGTAATCTTCATTTATCCACATAAATTGAGTATTTGAACACTTTGCTCCATAAATTTTAATGTGTTTCATTAATACTGAACATGTATAATTTATGTCTTTGTTGTCCAAAATCTCATTCAGGAAATGATATATTGAAAGCTATAGGTATTATGTCACTATATTAAAATCCTAAACTGTTGAATTCCAACACACTCTGTCCTCCCAGTTTTGGGATAAGGGATAATGTTTACTATAGATCCATGTGTATATGTAAGTCTATGTTATTATTTAATCTGATGATACCACATGAAATAATTTATCATAATCTCTGAGAAAGGTACTAGGGATGATAGAGAGAGGCTTTTGCTTTTCATTTTGTATCTTCCCATACTTTGATTTTTTAAACTTACATGTATATTCCACTTGTTTATTTAAATTTTTAAATTAACAAATAAACTTGTACAGATTAATGGTACACAACTTGATGACATTTTGAAATAAGTGTCCATCAAGGAATGAATAAAGTGAGATAATTAACATACATAACTCACATACCACTTTTGTAGTGAGAACACTTAAAACATACACTCTTAGCAATTTCAAGGATACAATACATGGTTATTAACTGTAGTCACCATATTGAACAATTGATCTCTTGAACTTATTGCTCCTAACTGAAATCATGTATCCTTGGACATTTCCCCCAGTCCCCATCTCTCCATATATTACTTTTATATTAAAAATTCAACAGATTTAGAGGGGGAAGATTATGGCCCATTTTTTTCTCTTTTGTATCACTCCATATTTAGGATCAATATGAAAGTAATTAAAATTTAAAAAGAAAGTGCACTTAAAACAATAAAAATAAAAGCAATTAAGATGGAAGAGCAGTCTATGAAAAGGATGCAGAGGTGTACATTCCAGGGCCACAGATACTTAGAAGCATGAGGGATTCCTGTAGCTTGAGATAGGTCCAAAGAGTAATCATGGGGTGAAGAGAATTGAAATAGACTTTACACATATGTGGGATTGAATTGGAAGAGATGGTTGGGAGTTCACTTGGGGAAGGGGTCCACACAAAGGAAGGAAAATGATAATGAGCTACTGTAATGTGGAAATGTGGGAGATGGCATAAGGTGAGAGATACCACCTACCAAGAAGATGCAAAGGACAGAAGAGTGAAAGATGACTCGGTTTCCCATTGACGTTTAACTTTGAGTGTTTTCTTATGGAATATAGATACCACCAAACTAGAAGGCATGGAGTTATTGTTTTCCTTCCACCTGTCCCCAATCCATTTACACATAATCCCAGACTCATTATAGCTCAGCTTAATGATTTCTTAACTTTACCATGTCATGAAAGTGATACACATTTCAGAGAGTTTATACTTCAACTTTTGCATTTCGGTCTTTTCCTGAGTTAGTGACAAATAGTATACAATACACTATTGTCAGCTACATGATCAGAGGGGAAACAACTGAGAGTACAGTTTACTGTGTCCCTATGCTAAGTTAAGAGTATTAAGCAAAATTTCAACTTATAACATTTTCAACTTGCAATGGGTTTATCAGGATGTATTCCCATGGTAAGTTGATGGTGGATGAGTATGTTTATTTTCTTTCTTCGGCTCCCTTCACAGGTATTTCATTAAACAGCTTCTTTTTTTAATTCTTAGGACCCCAACTTAGAAACAGTTACCAATGACATTTCAGTGTGTGTTAAAGATATGTACAAAATTATATTAGAGACAGAAAAGCCTTTGGAAATCAACTATTTTACCCCCATCATATGCTAGAAAGGCAACAGAAGGTCAAGAGAGGTGAAGCAAGCTACGAAGTTGCTAAGTTACATAGCTCACTGGTGGGAAGCTCCAAAAAAAAAAAAAAAACAGTTTTCTACCTTGTAAGCCATTTTCACTCTACACTTTCACCTATTGGATTTACTGATGATGCATTCATTTCCCAGACTAGCCTCTGATCTGGTAAGACTCCAGCATGTTATTAACATCCAGGAAAGGTGAAACAAAATAATGGAAAAAAAAACATATGGAACCAGGTGGTCACTAGAGAAGCATTGTGCTGGCTTGCATAGATTGGAATCTGAGTAGTAGTGAGTTTCCATGGCAACATCTGGGCATGCATTTCAGGCTTAAGGGAGAAGATAGAATTCTCATATCCTGCCTGGGCTCTCATTCCTGTCAAGATATGATTCATCATTTCAAGACAATGAACTTCCAAGTGTCAAGTTGTGGGGGCATGTTGAGTGTGATGAAATCTTCGATACTGTGTCCCTTATTCTTGTATGCAATGTCTTCATTTTTGGAGGTGGCAAGTAGGAAGGAAGAAAGGAAGGAAGGAAGGAAGGAAGGAAGGAAGGAAGGCAGGCAGGCAGACTAGCTTTTCTTTGTATTGACCTTTTAATTGCAATATGAAACACTACTAACCCTTCCTGGCCTGGAAAAAAATTGTTCTAGTTATATCTCCTTCACTAGAAATCCTACTCTTTCTTACCCTTCTCTCCTTATTACATATGCTACTATAGTATTTCACCAATGGTCTGACATAACTGAGACAGTCACAGTGTTTCAAAGAAAACATAAGTATTATTATCTGAAAAAGAGTTTTCCCCTCCCACAGTGAAACCCAAGAGTCTGAAGGAAAGTAGGAGATTTAGATGACCTCATTTAAATCTATATGTACAGTAAGGTTCTGGAGTGAATTTGAATGGCTGTAAGATCCTAATCTGGGGAATGGACCAAGTTTAGCTCAGACCTCACAAGACCTACTCTCATGACCCTTCTTGCCCACCATGCCACATCTCAGTGGTGTGCAAGAAGGGAGACACGAAGTAATAGCCTGGTTGGGAAGGGGAGATTGAGACCTTGAAAACTGATAGTTTACCACATGACCAAGGAGCTGTTCTGTAGGGGGCCCCAACAATTTGGAAAGCATGATCACCCACAGGGGTTGAATTGTGGCAGGGCAGCAAAAGATTGCCAATTCTGGGTCTCAGGTGCTGAGCAGTGCTGTTTCAGTTCCAAGGCTTATTTGTTGCATCTGCAAGGTGGGAAGAATGATGTGTGTTCCTGTTTTTCTACATCACATGGCTTCTGGAGCAGTCAAATAAATATATTATCTCTATTCCACACGTATCAGGCTCATTTCCATTTTCTGTTTCTGTGGTTCCTCCATTTGGAATGAACCCTCCTCATCTCTTCTGCTTGTATTAATTTTAGTATATGATTATAAATCCAATCAGAGTTCTACATCCTCCATATTCCAGTATTGTCCCAACCATGATAATTACCTTTTATACAAATTCACTTCAGTTTGACATGACATAGATATTTAATCTCTCTGTGTGTTGATGAGGAAAATAACAACATCTATCAGTTAGATTTATAGTAAGAATTAAATGAAATAGCACATGTAAAGTGTTTAGGGCAGGACCAGAAACAGGTTCAGTGCTTAATAAGTCATTTCTGTTATTATCATGGTGAGGCATTGAACAGCCCAAAGTTAAAGTCAAAATATATTGCTCTTTTACAATAGTAGATCGTATAATACATAGTTTTGTTCTGGAGTAGATTTGAATTGCTTTAGGATCCTAAGGTAAGGAATGGATCAAACATAGCTCCTGTAGCAATAGTACATAGAAATGACATCAAAAACAACCAGAAAGATAGGAAACGTGTATTTGTGCTTTAGACACAAAAGGATACTTTTCTTCCCAGAGTATGTAAAGAATAATATTTGTTGAGTTCTAAAAATGAGCCAGGCAATGTTCTGTGTGGTTTATTTATTATTAAGTTGTTGAAGTCTTATACCACGAAGAGTTCAGGACTATTGTTGTTACTATCTCCATTCTACAGATAAGGAAAGATACCCAGAGAGGTTAGGTAACTGGCCACAGGCCACACAATCAGCTAGCAAGTAATGGCAGAGCCAGTTCTAAACCTAGACATTGTGGCTCCAAAGCCTGGTCCCTTGACTGCTCTGCTATTCCCCTTGCAAATTGGAAGAAGAAACCCCAGGCAAGGCATTTAGGAACAGGGAAGTCATTTAGAAAAGCAGATGGAGTTTAAACCAGAAAGTGTCTCAACTTTTAAGAAAATACAGGCTTTGGAGCGGCCCACCTTTGTGAAGAATGCACAAGCCTTGCCTGTGAACTGGGTTGGGCTTGTGCTCTCCTTGATTAGCCCCAGAGCAGTTTCAGTTGCACTGAGGAAGCCCAGCCTGAGAATCTTTGGCTTTCATAATGACTCACTGTGAGGAAGGGGACTGGAGATAAGGGAAAGGGAGGGTGGCATTCCAAGATTGGGGCACCAGAAGAGCCCCCGGCAAGCCCTGAGGTGGTGGCAGGGAAGCTGGGAGAGAGAAGTCAGCCAGCTGTTGCCCTGCCACAGAGGGATATGAGGATTTTCAGAAACTCAACTCCATAAATCAAGCCTTAAGGTCTTATCTCTAAATTCTTCTTGGCTCCTTTCTGGCCATGGTCCTGCTGTTTATCTGGAAGGAATTTCAAGTGTTACACAAAGCTAAGAGAGAACATTAATACTTGGTTTCAATGCAATAGTGTTCAGAGGGGGATCTGCAACCTCCTCAGAGCCAGGGCTGGATGAGGGCTTTGAGCAAAAGGGCAACTGCCACAGCTCTCAGACCTGAAGTTACAGGAGCTGGAGGCTAGTAAGCCTGTCCTACCTCAAAGTTCATAGTCCCAGGGGAGATTTATGAACTGGCCTTTTGCTTTGTGCTATTCTCAAATCTCTGGCGACCTCACAAATTCTTGAGAGATTAGGTACCAGCAGAACTGCTGTAGCCAGAGCTGTACTTATGAGCAAGAAATGTACATGGTTTTCAGTTACTGGGGATACTAGACAGAGCCTCATCCCTAAACTATTGGCTTCCCCCACACCTGTCATCATACTACTGGCACTTAATGTCTTTGAATATTGATTTTTTTCCATCTTTAAAAATGCTCCTCTAAGGGACTGTGATTATAACTCAGTGGTAGAGCGCTTGCCTCACATGTCTGAGGTGCTGGGTTCGAGCCTCAGAACCTCATAAAATAAATAAATAAATAAATAAATAAATAAATAAAGGTATTGTGTCCATCTACAACTAAAAATATATTTTTAAAAATGCCCATCTAATAACTAGAACTAACAGGGAAACTGAAGCTCATCTAATCCACTCAGCCCATCTCTGTGAAAATATGAACAAGTTGACCTGAATTCCCTGAAATTGTGTGCAAAATTTTCATGTTAATGTCCACGTGTGCATGTTTTGTACCCATTCCAATGTTCTTATCAAGCTGGTTTGAACTGAGTTGTAGCAGAGTGGAAGGCATGGGCTTATGGAAAGGCTAGGCTTTGAGTTCTCACTCTACAACTTAGTAGCTGGATGCATTTGAAAAATGTGCTTAATCACTCTAAGCATGTATAATGTGGAGAAAACAATAGTGACCATTCTGCATCAGTATTGTGAGGATTCAGTGAAATATAGCAGGAAAAGTACAGAACATAGTTCCTGGCACAAAGTTAGTTAATTCATTTAACAAATATTTATTGAGTGCCTACTCTATACCATTCACTCTTCTATGTCCCATAGATATAAACAGTGGGGAAAAAAATCTCTGCTCTCATGCAGCTTGCATTCCAGTCAGTAGTACTGCATGTATATTACTCTACCAGGCCTGGTATTTCACTCATTCTTTATTTTGACACATCTCTAGTAACTGTCTGTTAGATGTGAGTCACTATGCTGGCAATGAGGTTAAGGTGGAGAACACGACAGATGTGGCCCTTTGTCTCACAGCATTTTGGGGGAAGAAGCAGGCCAAACAAATGCTAAAAAGTGAAATAAATAAAATAATTGAAATGATGACAAAGAACCATGAAGTAAGCAAATAATGGGATTGAGAAGGAGAAAAATGGGTTTGGGGGATAGGATCCTTATTTTGAGCAAAATCAGGTGAGAGTAGAACTCTTGGATGTGATGATGTTTAAGCTGAGATCTGAAAGATGAAAAGGAGATAATCGTGAAAAGGGAAGGGATGATGTATTAGTGAATTAGAACAACACAGTTTTCATGGGACAGCAGTCTAGGAACAGTGTGCCTAAGGAAGGTTCTTGGTTTAGAGTCTTCAGGGCCAAAACCAAGATGCAGGCTGGGCTGGATCTTGCTGGCTGAAGGAACAGCAAGATGCACAAGTGCACTGATATAGACTCAGCTTGGCATATTTGAGAAAATGAGAAGCCAGTGTAGCTGGAACATTGTGAGCAAGGAGGACAATGGGATAAAATGGACAAAATGGAGTTGGAGAGGTGGTCAGGGGTCAGCTCATGCAGAGATTATGGGTCATGGTCAACAGCAGAATGGCAATAGGAAGCCATTAGCAAGGTTAAAGCTGGGAAATGATGTGATCTGGTTGACACAGTTGAGTGATCATTCTTGCTACTGTGTGGAGAATTAGTGGGAAGGGAGCAAAAGAGGTCATGAGAAAATCATTACACAGAATAAAGATAATAATCCCAATCCTTAATTCCAGAGTTTCTCAACTTGTTTCAGTGACACAGCACTGGAAATTGCATAGCTCTCTGTGGGATCTCATAACCTATTCCTATTTCAATAATAAGATATCTACAAACATAATTCTATGCTAAATCAGGTCTTACCTTTTATATTCTAGTGTAGGCACACAGGAGCAAGGACCAAGGGTTTCAGCAAAATTTATGAGAACACATTGTACCTATTAACTAATTGCTTTTCCTTGGAAATTCTAAGGAAATACCTTAGTTCATTTCATCCCATTTCATTTGTAGTGGATGAGTCCTCTAACTTTGTTCATAGAACATAGTATTCTCTGACAGGATAGTTTGAAAAACATTGTTAAGAAGAGAGAAATCTATTAGTGTGCAGACACTGATGTGGTCTAGGCGCAAGACCAGGGCCCTTCTTATGCCCTCTCCGCCTCTTCTGGTTCTCTTTGTTAGGATATCCAGCTAGCTGTTTGAAACATGTTGTTATAGTGAGAAAAATTCAGGGTTCAAAGTCTACATAGATGGGAAAGGCCCAGGTTCACAGTATAGCTTAACTTATCAGTGGGAGGCAAGATCCTTTTGATCTAAGGTGGGGCCCTTTGGTCCCAGGTTGAAACCGTTTTTTGAATTTACTGGGCAGCCTGACAAGACAAAGCTGTCATAGTGCCCCCATCCCCCAGTCCCCAGCAGTTTCCCGCCCAGCCTCCTCCTCTCCTGCTCTCCAGCTTTCACGAATTATCTGTTTATGCTCCTTACAGGCACTTACACTTCTGTCTTGTATTTTCTCATGCTGTCCCTCCAATTACACACCTTACATTGAATTTTCAATGTCTCGTTTTTCTAAATAACCCTTGTGTTTACTTTCATCGTTTCTAGGTCCCCTCTTCCCAGCATCACACATCTGGGACTCTGATGGCACTTGTCCATTCCTGCCCTTTACGTCTACTTTATTCAGCTCATCCATGCTGGGGACATACATTTGCATGTCTAAAGTCCCATTAACATTATGATTATGCCTTCCCTATTCATCCTACAGTTTTCTCAACATCACATACATTGAGAAGAGAGAAAGAGTTCTATAGGAGGCAGGATGCAGGTGTCAGAATTGTGAGAAAGGCCTTAAAGTTGGCACTGTTGGCGTCTTGAGAGCTTAGGCTGAAGTAGCTAGGAGTGGGCTGAAGAGGCGCTGGAATGTCCACTTAAAGATTTGTGTGAGATTTTAGTATCTGAAAAACAAAAGCAACATTGTCATCCGCTTTGGACAAGCCTACCCAGCTTCAAGTGGAGCGGGACCTGTATACTGTCACATCGTTTTATCTATTAGAACATCAGGGGCTTCTTTGGTAATGGTGGGGGAGGAGGGGTGTCTGGAGAGAGACAGAGAGCGTGAGAGAGTTTGAGAGAGCTGGAGAGGGCACTAAGGCGAGAATAAGATTGATAAAAGAAAAATCTTTCAGTATTTTGAGAATGCATTTGAAAAAGTGTGGAGGGTAGAGAATAGTCTGGTCCCAGAAATTATTCTGAATGAGACATGACATTTCTGCAAAAGAAAATGGTTCAGGGGATAGCTCTTTCTTTGTACCAAGTATCACAGTAATGGTGAACATTTACTGGGTGCCTACTCCTATGTTTTGGGCCCTTGGACCCAACCTTTCATTTACTTTAATTCATTTAATCCTCACAATGACATTAAGAGATGGAGGCTGTTATTATATTTATATTACCAGAGAAAAACATGAGACATGGAGAAAGGAAGGAAGTAGTTCAACGGTTACCTATTTGGTAAGTGACACAATCACTATTCAAGGCCAACTATGGTAAAGTTTAGCACCCATGCCCAAGACCACCATGCTCTGACGCCATTATTGTCAGTGAACCACTGTGGAGACCAGGAAGTTTTTTCCATTCAACTCACCCTCTCTCCTTCTTTGCTCCCATGCCTTCAAGTTTCTAATTTCTTTTTGAGTTATCCAAAACTCAGGGAATGAGGAAAATTTTAAATGGGAATATAGTTAGTTCACAATGGAAAAACACTCCTTGGTGTCTGTACTAAGCAAGGTACATTGATGATTAAAGAATCACAAGCCATCTTCATGTGAGCCAATTTTTTTTATGGTGCTGGGGATTGAACCCAGGGCCTTGTGCATGCGAGGTAAACACTTTGCCAACTGAGCTATATCCCCAGTACCTTTGTTTTGTTTTTCACAGAGAAAAATAAAAATCTATACACCCCCTTTACATCTCTTCTACATGTTTTACATCTGCTGGATGTGTTAAAGACCATGTCTCGAAGCTAGATTTCTTCAATTCTTTGTCCTTCATCCTACCTTCCTCCCCTTTCCTTGGCTCTGTCTCCTGCCTTCTCTGTTCCTCTTTTTCTTGTTTCCCCACTTCTCTCACTCCCTTTTCATATTTACTTGCTAAGCCATAGCCAGAAAAGAGTCATAGTTTTATTTTCAGGGTAATTTCCTGGCTGGTCACCTTCTCCACTAGTGATTATTTCTGAACATTATATTCTTTCAGTAGTCACCCATACATGCAACATTTTGAGAGAGAAGGGGGCCCACTAATGTTCAGTACAGATGAAGCTGAATTGTAGTCCCTTCATCAAAAATAAATATGAGAGCCTGGGGCTATACCTCAGTGGTAGAGTGCTTGCCTAGCACATGTGAATCACTGGGTTCCATCCTCAGCACCACATAAAAATAAATAAATAAAATAAAGGTATTCTGTCCATCTAGAACTAAAAAACATTTTTTGAAAAATGCTACTTTCAGTTTCTCAGAATATTTGTTCATTTTTCTCATTTTTCATATTGCAAGGCATAATCAAAGTATGTCCTGTGGAAGCAAATATTGAATTTAGTATTCATACTTTCTCTTCAAATCTGAGGTAGACTATGTAAATATAACTTACCCCATTTTCTGATAGGCAAGTTACTTACAGTAATACTGCTACAGAAAGGGCAGGCTGGAAGTGAAACCCAAGTATCTCATCCTTAGCTCCAGAGATCTGTCCATTGTATTATACTCAGTTCGTGTTCTCCTTCCATTATGTGCTCTGTGGCTACTATTGGAAACACATGGGTGATGGTGCCCTTGAGTGACAGGAGATTTGACTAAAAAGGCATAAGAAAGATTACAGCACTAAAGACAACAACACCCATGCAAATTTCATCATTTTTAAGAGGACACATTTGGGCTAGATGCTTCTTGGGCCAATAGTGTAGGGAGTCTGAACCTCTGAGTTCTCTCTAATGAATCATCTTCATCTGAGTAGTTGTGATGGAAGGATACATAAAAGGCAATATCACGTATTTCTCTGCCGTTTAGCAGAAGTTTTCTTGATCAGGTCAAGATATTTTAGATTCAGTTACCCTTTTTTATTCAGTCATTCCAATATTTCAACATCTTTTACAGGTTGAAAGATCTTCGTGCATCTTAAGTTTTTCTTTCTTTAGAGAATTCTTTTGAATGCTGTATTAGAATCTCTTTGGTAGATATCCATAGAAAGGAGACTTGGAAATAGGAGAGCAGGGTTAGGACACTAACTGAGCCAGGACATTCTTCTTAACTTTAAAAAGAAGGGTTTTCTTGAAATGTCAAGGCCTTTCCAGGGAATATGAAAAGGGTGGCTTTCTTCTCACCTGACATTGCTGACTCCACAATGCCTGACGGGGGAAGTGTTTGTTTACAGTGTAAGTTTAGAATTTGGGCCATGGCATCAAATGCCCCCTCCCTCAATTCCTGTTTAGATCAAAGTACAGAGGATCCCTGACTTACAATGATTCAACTTATGATTTTTTGACTTAGGGTTGCAATAAAAATGGTACACATTCCTTAGAAATTGTACTTCAAATTTAAAATTTTGATCATTCCCCAAGCTAGCAATAGGCAATAGATTATTGATTCTGGGTGCAGCAATGAGACAAAGCTTCCAGTTAGCCATTAGATGACAAGAGTAGATGACCACTATTCTACAGCGTACTGTGTAGGATATTCAGTGGATTGGCTATAGTAAATACATTTTTGACTTAATAATATTTTCCACTTAGTATGGAATCATTGAGACTTAGCCACTTTGTAAGTCAAGAAGCATCTATACCTTGGACAACAACTCTCAAACTCAGATAAGAAATCCCTGTTTGAAATGAACACTCCCTCCAGACAAAATGTAGAAACTATGTAATTAACAATATAAAAATAATATCAACAATCTTACCTTATAGAATCTAAGAGGTAAAAGCTCTGTAGTCAGTCAGAGCTGGGTTCAAGTCCCTTCAATTACTGCATGTTGAGCTTATAATCAAATCTCCCCATAATTCAGTTTTCCCATCTATAAAATGGGGCAATTCAAAAGCATACTTTGAAGAAAAGATTGCCTTTTTAACAAGTAGTGCAGGGAAAAACTGGATATCTACATCTAAAAGAATGAGAATAGATCCCTATCTTTCACCTGCATAAAAGTCAACTTAAGATGGATCAAAGACCTAGGAATTAGACCAGAAACTTTGCAACTGCTAGAATAACACATAGAGTCAACACTCCAACAAATAAGTCCTGGCAATGACTTCCTCAATAGGACCGCTAAAGCTCAGGAAATAATACCAAGAATTAATGAATAGAAGGTCATCGAATTAAAAAATTCTTCACAGCAAAGGAAACAAGAGAATGAAGAGACAGACTATAGAATGACAGAAAATCTCTGCTAGCTACTCTTCTGACAGAGGATTAATATCCCAAAAATATAAGAATGTGTGTGTGTGTGTGTGTGTGTGCACACGCGCGTGTGCGCATACCACCAAAAACCCAAATAACCCCATTAATAAATGGGCAAATGAACTAATCAGACACTTCTCAAAAGAAGAAATATAAATAGCCAACAAATAGGGGAGAAAATGTTCAACATCATTAGCAATTAGGGAAATGTAAATCAAAACTACACTAAGATTTCATTTCACTCCAGTCAGAATGCTAGTCAATGAGAATACAAATAACAATAAATGTTGGAAAGGATATGGAGAAAAAGAATATTTTTACATTGTTGAGGGGACTGTAAACTAGTACAAACACTGTGGAAATCAGTATGGAGGTTCTTCAAAAGACTAGGCATGGAACTACCATATGACCCAGCTATTCCACTCCTGAGTATTTATCCTAAAGAATTAAACTCAGCATACTGTAGCAATGCATGCATATCCATGTTTATAGCAGCACAATTTACAGTAACCAAATTACAAAACCAGCCTAGATGTCCATCAATGGATGAATGGATAAAGAAAATGCGTATATATACACAATAGAGTTTTAGGCGATCATAAATTATGTCATTTTTTGATAAATGGACAGAATTGGAGATACATTATACTAAGTGAAATAAGCCAAACTCAGAAAGTCAAAGATCATATGTTTGTTTGTTTTTTTTTTTTTTTTGGTATGTGGAAGCTATAGAGAAAAAAGGGGGACCAGTAATAGAATAGAGTGGGGGATGGAGGAGGGGAGGAAAATGGGAGGTACTGGGAATAACAGTGACCAAATTATAGTGTTATATTGTGTGCATGTGTGAATATGTAACAATGAATCCCAGTGTTATAATGCATCAATAAAAAGAGAAATGTAAAATGGGGCAATCACAGTATTTAAGTAGATCAAGTTTTCTGGGAATTAATGAGAAAATGCAGGTAGACTGCAGGAAAGCTTCCAGAAACTGTTAGTACTATTGTTAACACTTTACACTTTTCAGCGTACTTTCTCCCATTTTATTTTATTTTTTTGAAAGTCTCACTAACCATTAAATGAGGTAGAGACTGACACTAGCACAGAATGAAAAGACTTGCTCAGGACCACTCTGAATCCTCTACACCCTCTCTTCAGGGTGGGGTTGCTTATGTCAGTTACCAGTGGCAATAGCCCCACTTCAGGGCTCAGACTCCCAGCTCCCTGAGTATGTTTTATAGAACGCCACTGCAAACACATATACCCTGACCCTCACCTTTCTTGCTTCCTTGCTTTCTCTTCTCCCTCTCCTTCCCTTCCTTCCTTCCTGGACTAGAAATGAAACTAAATGTTATAAGACCAGGAGAAAAAAAATCCCAGGAAAGTCTTGTGTATTTTTAGTTTTGCATATTTTATTGGCACAGTTTGTGGTTTTGTCTTCCTCTTCCTCCAAGCCCTTTGCAACTGCATTCCCTTTATCTGCCCTTAAAATGGTCAAGACAATAGGGGAGCTGAATGGCAGTGGGGGCAGGGAGGTCTTCTCCAGGTTTCCAGGTGAAGACTGGGAGAGATGTATCCTTGGAGAGATGCTTCCTTTTCTGCCTGGCCTGGAAATCTCTCTTGAGCTTCACACAGTCTCAGATTCCTTCCTTCAGAATCTGTGGGCCTCTGTTGAGGGCTAGAAACAGGCTAGCTCCCCCTCCCATCCTGCCTCTCTTCCCCTCCCCCAAACACTCACTTCCTTTATAGCAGCTGCAGCTGTTGGGTCAGCTTGGGAGTTGAAACCCCCTCCCCACACAGCTTTCCCCCAGGTAAAAATAAATAAAATGTCAGTGAGCTGATTGCTTTTTGGATAGCACCTCGCCTCTTTCTTCCTGTTTTGCGCTTTCTGGTTTCTTAGTGGAAACTGCAAACCTTGCCTTGACTCCAGGGTGGGAGTGATTTCCTTCTTTCTGGCTCCTGTCCCACTTTTCCCCCACTCCTTCCTTCCCTCTGTTGACTCCCTTATCTTTCTAATTGGGATTTCTCACCAGCTAAGGGTTTTCTTTTTTTCCAGAATTAGTAGGTATCTGGAAAGGATGGTGAAACCAAGCTTTCTGTAACCCAGCAATGAAAGTCAAGAAATGGAAACTTCTAATTTATCTTTTTTTTTTAGTACCAGGGATTGCACTCAGGGGCATTCGACCACTGAGCCACATCCCCAGTCTTATTTTGTATTTTATTTAGAGATAGGGTCTCACTGAGTTGTTTAGGGCCTTGCTTTTGCTGAGGCTGGCTTTGAACTTGCAATCCTCCTGCCTCAGCCTCCCGAGCTGCTAGGGTTACAGGCATGTTGCACCTTGCACAGCCACTCTAGTTTATCTTTTATACCCTGAACCATTCTCACTGGTAGTACCATTTGGCTTGGGGAAGTCAAGTGAATCAAGGTACTTCAAATAGGTAATAAAATAAATAAATAAATACTTACAAAAATGTGCTTACTTCACAAACACACCTTTCAAACAAATCCCTTAATCTTTAACAGCCTCAACAATTCTCTTCATAGAGATAGAAAATGTAAATACAAACAGCAAAGGATATATGGATATATCTGTGGATTCTAAATCTGCACACTCAACCAGTTGTGGATTGAAAATATTTTTTAAATGTTCCAGAAAATTCCAAAAAGCAAAACTTGCATTTGTCATATCCTGTGCACTATACTGAATCTACATGAATGAGGCGGTATGCATGCAATACCCTGCTGTAGTCTCCTGCCATTTCATGGATCCTCAGTCTCTCTGCCTCACCTCTCATTGTATGCTATGTAGTAAGGCCTAGGATGGTTATGCCTGAATGGAACATGTAAAGACTTTTTTTGGTCTTTATTCCTCAAACAATGCAGTATGAAACTATTTACCTAGCATTTGCATTCCATTAGGTATTATATATAAGTAGAGATTATTTAGAGTCTACATGAGGATGTGCAGAAGTTCTATGCAAATAGTATGCCACTTCATATAAGACACTTGAACAACCACACTTTTTGTATCTGTAGAGGGCTTAGAACAAATACCCTGTGATTACTTTGGTACCTAGATGCACTCCAGTATTGAAATTCTGGTGCTCCTGTTGCCTATTCACTTTATATGCTATTCTTTTTTCAAGACTACAAAACAATACCAACATATATCATCTTCAGATTGGATTGAAATCTTTGTAGAATTTTAGCTGGTATATATAGGTCTTAGGTTGTGGCCTGTACATATCAATCAGAATAATGTCCTGTGTGGTGCATTTGTAGTTCTGTTTGTAATCATCATAAAACTGTACTCAAAACAACAAATGAACATTGATCGAAATCCTTATACAGTGTAGAGTCATTTTCTGTTCACCTGAAGTGATCCTTGGGTAGATCTGGAATGCATTAAAGTCCTTGAGGCAGTAGGAATGGGGAAAGCAGCAGCTGGAAGCAAGCTCAGAAACTGTTAAGTGCATTGTTTTAGGGAAAGGTGGCTGAATAGCAGGAGACAGTTGAGGGAGGAAAGGTGAAGTACTGGATGTCTGAGCAGAGTTGAAGACTGGAAACCTGTATTTCTGTCTCCTCATGGGAGCAGACCTCAGAGAGTTAGAGACTGTAAGTCTCACTTTTGGATGAGAATAGGAGGTATCCATGTCCCAGAGGAGTTTGTATTTAGTAGGGATGAGAAAAGTGTACACAGATATAGAGTGGGTTCCGCCAGATCTCCCACTAACCAACTGTGTGATCCTGGACAAGTCATTTCAGCTTCCAAGTCATTGTGTCCTCATTTACACTGTGGAGGTGATAGTTGTACCTATCATATGGGGACAATGACATGAGTTTGTACATGTACATAAATTCATGACATTTCAGTACTGAAAGGTCAACTGATGCTAGCTACTGTAGATTCAGTGCCAACTATATGCCAGGCTCAGTGCTACATGCTTTACAGCACTGTTTCCTTTACTTCTCCTAGGTACCCTATCAAGTAGAAACTGTCATCCTCCATTTTACAAATGAGGAAACTGAGCTAAGAGATGTGGGTGATTATAATCAAAGTATAAAAATTGCTATAAAAGACAGATACAATAGGAATACAAGCATGGACATTTTAAACTCAGCCTGAGGGAATTTGGGGAATGCATCTGATAGGAAGGTACATTTAAGGTAGACTCTGAAGAGTAAATAAAAGTTCAACAAGAGGGGCAGAGAACATGAAAAAAGCAAGTGTATGATAGTCGAGTATAGCTGGAGTAGAGACATCAGCAGAGTAGCTATTAGCAGGAAGTAGGCTTGAAGGATTACTGAAAACACTCTGTGTGTGCCACACTAAGGAGTCTGAACTTTGCCCTCTGGAGAGTCATCAAAGGCTCTCTGTTCAGGCTGTGTTTGGGTACGAAGTTCAGGTAAATGATAATAAGGATCTGTACTAACATGGTAGCAGCGAGAATGGAGTTTAGTTAAAAATTTAAACACAAAGCACTTCTATTCCTGCATTAGAAATTAATTGAATATTTTGTGTATTAGTGTTTTCCGGCTTAGGAGTTGTAATGCAGTCTCTAATCTCCCCCAAGGCAAACCACCAGTTATAACACAATATGAAATGCTGTGTTAGAGAGACACATGGGGTGTTAGAGAAGCACAGAGAACAGACATTGTTCTAAGGTTAGGGGAAGGTTCAGGAAAGGCTACCCATAAAGGGAAGTCCTGGAACTAAATCTTGAAGGATGAAAAAGTGTTTTCCAGGCCAAGAAAGGTTATCCTTCCAGTAGTAGGAATCACATGAGCAAAGGCACAGAGACATTCAACAGCATGGAATGGGTGAGGTGCTGTAAGTGGGGCAGAAAGTGAATCAAGGGCAGAAGAATGGTAGGAGATGGATAGAGTTGGAAAGAATGGTAGTAACCAAATGTAGGGGATCCCCATATGCCATGAAAGGGAGTTTGGATTTATTTGGTGCATGGAAGAGATTCACTGAAATAATCTAGTTAGTGGACCTACCAGATGTAGAGATGTACTTATTAGACTGGTAGCCATGTGGAGGGTGGGACTGAAGGAGTTGGGATTAGAAGAGTTCAGAGCAGAAGCAGGGAAACCTGATAGAGAATTGTAGCAGTTCATTAGAGATGATGAGTGACTGGAATAAGGCAACACAGGGGACAGATAGGAGGGGAGTGATTGGAGAATAGAAGTGATGGGATTTATTAATGTGGCAACTGACTTACTATGGTGGTTAAGTGAAAAGGACTTGAGAAGGACTCCCAGGTTTTTGGCCTGAATGATATGTGAATTTTGATATCATCAACCAAGATACAGAATGAAAGACAGATTCTGGAAGATAAATGGTGAATGTAGTTTGGGTTGAGTTTCGATGGTTATGGGACATCCAGGTGGAGATATATGAGTTTAGAGTCCAGGGAGATGTCAAGTGGAAAATTTAGATTTAGAAAGCACCAGCATATGAGAACAATAAAAGTCATCAGAGGGGATGAGATCACCTAGAGAGAAGATGTTTAGTGAGAACAGAAGAGGGTCAATCATAAAAACTCAGAGGAGTATGAACATTCAAGGGGCACACAGAGAGAGTCTAGGAAAGGTTGGTACTTAGCCTGGACTACATATTTTAGGAACTGTGGGACTTAATGAGAAATCCCAACAGCCCTATCTTTCCTCTTGGAACTTTCTAAAACTATTCTTTGATCTACATGATTGAGTATACATGATTGAATATTCCTTATCTGAAATACTTGAGACCATAAGTGTTACCAATTTTGGATTTTTAAAAAAATTTGGAATATTTACATATCCATAATGAGAATCTTGGGAATGGAACCCAAGTCTGAACACCAAATTCATTTAACTATGTTTCATATACCCCCTATTTACATAGTCCAAAGGTAATTTCATTCAATATTTTTAGTGTGCTTGCATTTTGACTGTGACTTTTCAGAGGTCAGGTGTTCAATTCTTCACTTGTGATATCATGTCAGCACTGAAAAAATTTCATATTGTAGAATACTTTACATTTCAAATTTTCAGATTAAGTTTTCTCAACCTGTGTTAACAAATTATAGGATGGTGTATTTTTTAACTTCTAATACAGTACCCTTTTCTGAGTGGTTACAAATTGCTTTGTGCTAATATTCATAATAAAGTTTCTTAACTGAAAGCCTGTTTATGCAGACGATTGTATTGATTTTCTTCCTCCCATTAACCTAAAATGTTTTTGACATATTATATTCCTTTTGATCAAGTGTCTTAGTTACTTTGAGCTGCTATAGTAAATACCATAGACTGGGTGGCTTGAACAACATTTCTATTCTCACAGTTTTCTATGCTGGGAAGTCCAAGATCAAGATGTTGGTCAATCCTGTTCCTGATGAAGGCCCTATTTTTGACTGACATCTTTGCTGTGTTCTCATGTGGCAGAAAGAGACATCATCTCTATTATGTCTCTTCTTATAAGGACACTAATTTCATTGATGAGGACTCTACCCTCATGACCTCATCTAAGCCTAATTATTTCCCCAAAGGCCCCACCTCCAAATGCCCAACATATTGGGGATTATGGATTTAGCATATGATTTTTTTGGGAGGGGCATACATTCAGTCCATAGGATCCAGGAGGAGGGTTCTTTCTTCCTCTTAATCTTATCATACATTAAGGAGCAATCATGGTGCCTAGTCCACAGTAGGTGGTCAACACAATTCAAGTAGCATTACCTGACTTCATTGTTATTACCTAAATATGCACATCCTCTCCTACAGCTACAAGCATGTTTGCAAGTAAGTTAGATCTTTCTGAAATAGACTATTGCTCACTTTGTCTTACTTGTTAGGTTTTTGTTTTAATTTTTTGGCACCAAACGGTAAATTAGAAAAAGAAAAAATATGGGTATGTAGATTCCAGGGCTATTTCCCTTTAGATTATTACAGCATGTTAAAAAACTATCACAGTTGATATACAGCAGCTTGCCTGAGTCTCTGCAACATGCCTCAAATGCAAAAATCCCTGGTGATGGATGACTGTGGGTAAAAACATACATGCATCAGATTTCTACTTTGATAGCTTCCAGACCCCATTTTAGTGGGTTTGGCTCTCAAGGCAAACTCCATTTGACAGCACAGGAGTAGCACTCAGTCATTTCCCTCACACTTGGCCCTCATTCAGCAGGCAGGCCTGACTAGCTGCTTATATCCAGTCCCTCCTAAGGGAGAAGGGAAGTTAGAGAACTCCCTGGTGAGTGCTGAATTGCAATCTGTGCATAAGGTTTTATAGGGGAAGAACAAGACCACTCTGCTTTCTCTCAATTTCATTGTAATAAATCTCCGCAGAGACTTTCTGATCGGATTACCTTGGGGAGGGCACAGGGAAGGGGAAAAAGAGGAGGGAGAAGGAGGAGAAAAGAAGAGGAGGGGAGAGAGAAAAGGAGGAGAAAATATGCATTGCTACTGACATGGAGTGCTTTTTAGCATGGGCATTGTACTTATAATGGTTAATATCCAAATGTGTTCTAAACCCCATGGAGCTATTACCTTCCCAATGACTAGTGCTAAAGGTCCAATCCAGATATGACCCTTGATTTTTTTTCATGAGAATAGAGTGCTTTGGTTCCTACATACCTCTGTAAAAGGTACACTGTTAACAGGATTAAAAAATAAACTCATGTCAATGTTCCAGTAACCTATCCCTCTCTATCTCCTCCTTCAAAACTGCTGCTCTGCTCTTTGATGCTCCACAGCTTTGCTCACATCCAAGCTACTAGTTAACTAGTCAGGGTAATCTTGCTATCTTTTTGCTAAGTTATATATATAAGGATACCACAACCAACACAGCAGCTCGCATCAGCACCAAGTTCTTGCTGCCATTGCCACTCAATTAATCAGCGTAGGGATTTTTTTTTCTTTTATACTCTTCAGAAAAAGAAGAAAAACGAAAGAAAAGTAAAGAAATAAAATAGTAGAAATCGAATACAGGGAAAGAGATGCAAGGAGAAGAGAGGAAAGGAAAAAATATATAAATAAAATTTCCCAAACAACTGTCCCTAGGCTCCATGCCCAGTTCATGTGGCTTTCCCAGTTTTCTTCACTTAGAAATTCACTAAACAAATGATTTTCTTGAGCCACAACCTTTCCATTCCCTACTGTGATGTCAAGAATATATGATATGATGGAAACAGAACAGGCTTTAGAATCTTATCACCCTAGGATCTCATTCCAAGATCCAATGTCTGACCCACAGTGCTTTTGTAAGAAAATCTTTTTTTTTTTTGTAAGAAACTTTTATCTGAGTCTCTGTAGTGATGGCAATGCTCCTGGGCTATATATATTATTCTATCATTATGTGGCACTAGTAATATTTCACTAAAGTAGGCCTTCTTCTCAGAATGTGTTTGGCTATGAGGGAAATGGATGCCAGTTGATAGGCAAAGTATACTATTACTTAACATTCATATATGAACACACACACTTGCACACACACACAATGAATACATGTTAAAAAAAATCCAAACCTAACAAAAGGCATACAATAAAATGTCCTTCTTCTACTCCCTCCTCCACAACAACCTTTAGTTCTTCTTTATAATGTAACCACTGTTAACTATTCCCTGTTGGACAGATACATATGCTTCACCATGGAGGGGAGGTTGGTCCAAGTTGTTTCTGCTTTGCATAAGTTGCTTTTGTTTATTTCCATAGTTTTTATTGGTGCATTATAATTATACACAATAGTGGGATTTGGTACACATTTATACATGCACACGATATGTAATCTGGTCAATATTGTTTCCCAGTAACCTCCTTTTATCTTCTTGCCTCCCTCCCCATCCCTTTCCACTACCCTACTTGTATCCCTTCTATTTTCATGACATTCCACCCACATTGTTTCCCTTTTTTCCTCCCTAGCTTCCACATATGAAAGAAAACATATGACCCTTGACTTTCAGAATTTAGCTTTTTTCATTTAACATAATGTTTTCAAGTTCAATCCATTTTCCAGCAAATGACATAAATTAATTCTTTGTGGCTAAATAAAAATCCATGCACAGGTTGCTTCTTATGGATTAGATATGGTGTAATTGTCCCCCAAGGGTTCATGTGATTAGAGGCTTGGTTCCCAGGATAGCAATATTGAGAGGTGTCAAGCTTTTAAATGGTGGAATAATGGAGAGTCCTTAAGTCATTGGGAGCATGAGGTAAATTTCTTGTAACTTCTTGGCTGTTTTCACAAGGAGGTTGTAATAAAAGGAGTGAATCTGGCCCTTCCCACTTTCTCTGCTTCCTGGTTTGAGACGTGACCACTTGTTCCTGTAAGTATTCCCACCATAATGCTGCCCCCACCACAAGCTGAACCATTGGGGCCACCAAATCTTGAAGGTTTAACCTTCAAAAGTCTGAGTTATTTTTATTTTGAGATACGGTCTTTCTAAGTTGTCCAGTCTGGCCTTCAACTCACGATCTTCCTGCTTCAGCCACCCAAATAGCTGAGATTGTAGAAACACATTACCATGCTTGGCAAATCTATTTATTTATAATGTTAGCCTGTGCCAAGTACTTTGTTACAGTGATGAAAAGCTGATTAATATAGTTCAAAAGAAGAGGGTCCTCAATAGCTTAGAATGGGAGGCATCAGAGTCTTGGTCTTTCATAGGAATAGCAGCCTTGAAAACCAGTAAGACGAGAGAATGGGAAACACCACTTGCTTTATAGTGTTGCCTCTTTGGTGGTGTGGCTTTTAGACCATGGAATAAAAGGATCACCTCCAAGGAAAATCTGAGACCCAGAGAAGAAAGGGCTCATTCAATTTCACACACACACACACACACACACACACACACACACACACACAGCCATATAGAAGCAGAGCTAGGATGCTAGTCCTGGGGTCTCCACAAGCTGCCTAGAACATTTTTTTTTTCTGAATCCCTCAGATCCTCTGCTAATGGAACAAACCAGGCTAGAACTTCTGCTTCTGGTACTATATATTGCTACCTTCTCCCTGTGTCTCAACTAGTGAGCCTTACAGATGTCCCAAGTCCCTCAAAAGGAGGGTTTTTCTCTTTTCACAGGCAGATAGTTTTCAAGCTGTAGAATCAATCAGAATCACCTGAGTTGTTTGTTAAATATGCCAGTCTTTCTCAGCAGTTATTGAATCTCAGTGGACTCTCTCTACCCCTTTGGGAAAGTTCAAAACACTCAGTGGAAACTTTTGTGTTCACATGATGACTATCTTTCTATAGCAACCCTAGGTCAAAGATAAAAAAAAATTATATTGTGATTTTTTTGTTTTTATTATGATATTTCTGTTTAATTGTGAAATTAATACACATTTACTAGCAAAAATGAATGTTTGGGAAGAATATTAGGAAAAAGAGAGATCAACAGAGGCTGTTGTTGAAGGCTATATGCCAAACATCAAGAAAATCCCCCTTCTGGACACAAGAGGGAGCTTTTACCTAAAATGAAAAGTTTAATGTAGGCGATTTAAAGTAGGCTCTACCATTTTTATTTTCTTTTCATTAAACATTTTAACATTATTATCTCTGAAAATGAATTAGTTAACTGGTCATGGAGTTGCTTAATGATACAGCCAACAGACTTCTTAATCATCATAACCTCTCTACAATTGGCCATATGGTTGCCTGATTTTTCAAAATTCTTCTCCCTAGATTACTAAAACCTCTCTCTCCCTGGCCCTTCTCCTAATTTTTGACCATTTCTCTTACTTAGCTCTCTCCATAAGTGTGTGTGCTTTCATAGGCCTTTCAATACTCTTATCTTCTCATTCCACTATATGTACATACTTCTTTTGGCTGTCTGGATCCATTCCTATGGTTTCAATGACAACTATGTACTGGTAAATAAGTCATCATGTGTATCTTCTGCTATTAAATCTATCCTGAGCCCCAAAATATGCATATTTATTTGCCTACTGGACAAGGCTAAGAATGCATGAGCTCCTTGGAGGAAGATTAATTGGCCTGACCTACAGGTGTAGTAAATTTTTTTTTTTTTGGTACCAGGGATTGAACCCAGGTGTGCTTAACCACTGAGCCACATCCCCAGCCCTTTGTATTTTTTTTTTTTTAATTTTGAGACAGGGTATTGCTGAGTTGTTGGGGCCTTGCTAATTTGCTGAGGCTGGCTTTGAACTTTTGATCCTCCTGCCTCAGCCTCCCAAACTGCTGTGCCTGGCAAGTGTAGTAAATTTAAAGACTATATCACTGGTTGGTTAGGGAGTCTCTGAGCTTTCAGGGTCCACAGAAGATTCCCTTGGATTATTATGTGAACTGTGATATTATTGAAATACAAAACAAAACAACAATAATAAAAACTTTCTAAACATAGAAACAACAAAAAGTATCCCTCAGGTTGGGTTAGTCAATACAGCAGTCACTAGCCACAAACGGCTTTTGAGCATCTGAAATATTGAAATATACAGCAGCATCTGTAGGATTATTCTTGTTTGTTTGTTTGTTTATACATTCATCACCCAGATTTAATGATTATCAAGATTTTGCCATATTTGTTCTTTCCTCCAATCTCTTGTTTTCTTTGCTGAAAGATTGTTATTTTCCCACACACCACAGTTCACATCTCTAAAAACACAATTTCTTAACCATGATGCCATATTGCATCAGACAATTAGGTATCTCTGCTAGCCTTCAAAATGTCTTTTAATGGTTTCATTGAATCAGAATCCAAAGTTCAAACATTGCTTTTTTAGTTTTGTGTCCCCTTTGATAGCTCAGCTAGTATAGTGAAGGACTGTGGTGTTATGTTTGATAGCTCCCTTTCCATTGATATTAATTTGTTTTTTGTTTTTTGTTTTTCTTGATTAGACTTGTTTCATTTTTATCAACTTTTAACTATATTATTTCTTCTCTATTTAATCTGTTTAATTCTACTCTTAATTTTTCCTTCTTACTAACTAATTTGAAAATAATTTGTTAATCTAGCTTATTTCTGATACAAGTACTTTAAGTTAAGTGTTCCTCTGAATACTGTTTCATTCCCAGAGATTCTGATATCTTCAGCATTTATTATCACTTAGTTCAAAGCAATTTTTATTTACTTTTCTTGTGCCTTCTTCTTTGACCTGTGAGATATTTATAAGTGTGTCATTTAATTTTGAAGTAGTTGACACATGAGAGTGAGATTTTTTAGATCTTAAGGTGGTTGATCTCTAATGTAATAAATCATGCAGGAAATACAGTCTGTATAATTTTGAATTTTAAAAAAGTAACGGAAATGCTTTTTATATAGATCATATTGGTTACATGTGTGTGAAAACTGATCAAATTTCATACCTCAAATATGTATATTTTATTGTACTTCAATTTTGCCTCAATAAAGCTATTGGGAAAAAAAAGAAATCAAAGGATCTCAATAATAATTTTATATTGATTACAGTTACTGGTTCATGTGAAGTGCTCAAAATAAATGTTGACTACTGTTACCATTACAAGAAACTCTCAATTCTGGTCATTCCTTTTTTTTTTTTTTTGGTTGCCCAAACCTACGTGGCACTTTGATGCTTCTCTACCTTTGTGAATGCTGTCTCTTCTGCCTGGAATGCTCTATCTCAAGTTCATCCAAATTCATCACCTATTATACTCCTACAGATCCTTCAAGACTTAGTTCAAACAATACCTTCTTTCTGAACCCTTCCTTATTACCAGTGGTTGGGTTCTCCTCTGTGGCACTGAGTACATATCATTATTATTGCACAAATGGTAATGTGATTACCATCTTAGTATAACTTAAGTGTCTGTTTTCTCTACTAGACTCTTCAACTTAACAGGAATAGGGGCTTCCTCTTTTTACGTTCAGAGTCCTGCACATACTTGCCACATAATAAACATTCAACAAATCTTCTCCAAACTGAAAATTAAATAATCAAACCATCTATCTTTACAAAGAAACTGAATCCCAGGGAGGTGATGAGATTTTTTTTCAGGACATTACACTTTGGATTCCATAACACCAGGAGGCCTTTGCTCCTGCATCTGAAAAGACTAAAAAGTGAGCTCACAATAACTAAAAGCAGACCTTATGTTGCTATGCACCCCTTAGTTTCTCCATCTTCTGAGAAAATAATCAAACAAATCTTAAACTATTGTTGAATTAAGCATATAACCCATGTCAAAACCTCAACTAGCCTCTGGTATCAGGGGTGTGCTTTTTCCTACTTTTTTACCCCTCCTTCTCTGGCTAGACAGCAGGACTTGAAAATGATTGTAGGCTCCAATATTGATGTGCCCTTGGTGGAAAGAATGAATGCTGTGAATCAAATGATCTTACTCTGCTGCTAACTGCCTTAGATAAGTTACTTAAACTTTTCAGCAAAGATTTTCATGTCTATTAGATGAGGGGGTTAGATCAGATGATGTTTAAAGTCTAACAAGTTCCCCTGTGATGTGACTGGGACTATGACAGTACTTTGATGTAGAATGAAACTCTTGTTTTGAGAGATTTCTAGAGAAAGCTAGCATACATTTCCTTTAGGAACTACTTCATTTTCTTACATCTCCAAGGTCAGCATGGAAATATTATCTCAGATGGGAATCGTGTTTATAGTTCCAAATTACTTGCACATTTCACTATTTCAATTTTTATAACCTATGTGAGGAAAGTGTGCTGGTTGTAATACCAATTATGCAGATGATGGTGATGATGGAAAGAGCTAACATTTTATTGAGTATGCCAGATATTGTTAGAACTCTACTAGTACCACCATTTTATGTTACTCTAGATAAAGATTTTAAAGCTCCAAAACATTAAATGACTTGCTCAAGTTAGTAATGACCAAACCAAAATTTGGATCCCAATTGACTGCCTCTAATTCCTGTGTTCTATACCAACCACTCATCTTCCTGTAATAGATTGCTTCACTTATTTTGCATACCACTGAAATAAAAAATGTGTAAACACCACCTTTTATGATAATCTTTCATAATTGGAAGCTATTGTTTATTATCTTTTGGAGTTTCTCTACTCTTTGGATGGACTACATTTCTGGTCAGAGATCTGGAGGCAGGTCACTTAACTTCCTAACAGTTAATTTATTTTATGTTTTTATTAGTGCATCATAGTTTTACATAATTGTGTGGCTCATTTGGCATATTCATAAATGCATGTAACATACTTTACTCTATTTTAATCCCCAGTACTTCCTCTTTCCCTACCCTCCTCTCTTCCTCTGATCCCCTTCCTCTTCTCTATTGGTCATTCTTCTATTAAGTTTTTTTAATTGATGTATTGTATTTATACACAAACCAAGAGCTAATTCTTTTTATTTGTTCTTTTTAGATATACATGACATTAGAATCTATTTTGATATATTTATACAAACATGGAATACATATTATTTGAATTAGGGCCCCAGTCTTTTGAATGTATATGATGGTGAGATTCACTGTGATGTATTCATATATGTACATAGGAAAGTTAGATCAGATTCATTCTACTGTGTTCCTAACCCTTCGCCCTGCCCTTCATTCCCCTTTGTCTAATCCTCTGAACTTCTATTCTTCTCCTCTCCACCTTGTTGTGTGTTAGCATCCACATATCAGAGAGAACATTTGACCTTGGATTTTTTTGGAATTAGCTTGTTTCACTCAGCATGATAGTCTCCACTTCCATTTACTAAAGGACTAATTCTTTATGTCTCTTCCCAAGTTCATATTCAACAACATCAGTTTTGTTGGGTTAAAATCAGCCACCGTGGGAGAATTTTACAGCATGGAAAGATATAAATGCTACAAATCAAGACCTGTTCTTCACATACCCCGGAGAACAAGCTATTAAATATTTACCAACATATCCATAGTAGTTATGGATGAAAGAAAAATGTCCAAACCTTGTACTGAATACCATGGAGTAAAGAGAACACATATGTGAGTAAAGAAAACAGCATAGGCCCACAGCAGTTTTCTTTATTTTGGAGGGAAAAGTTGTTTCTTCTTTGAGATGCCTTTCTAGATACCTAGTTCTGAAAGAGAGCAGATGAAGTCAAGAATTTTTTTGTGTGTCAACTTATTGTTATTCTACTTTCTTTATGATCCTAAAAAGAGCAAGACGTAGACTTTGGTCCTTCATTAAAGTGACAAAGATTTTTAGATAACTTGCTTCAAGTATCTTATATTGTTTTAAAGTGACACAGCTAGTGCATTGTAATGCTTTGCGTCCTGGGTTTCTCTATTGCCCCTTCGTAGCCCTTGTCATCCATTGCTGTGTCTGTGTGAGACATTATTTGGAAATATTTGCAATATTTGTTGGTTATCAGTTGTGCATGTGAACAAATTGGTACATCTTTATAAGAGTATTTTTACTATTTACAGTTTAGTCATCACAGTCCCTGTATGTCCACCTGTTATTCATACTCACATTTAAGAACTCTGTGTTCCTTATGACATTTTGTAGTTGGAGTGATCTCTGTTGTCCTCTTGAGGAAAGGGATCATGGAAGATATGATCCAGTAGAGCACAAGTGCACATTACTGACCACATAAGCACTTAACAAAGTCTAGTTGATTGAGGTATGTTTATTTTGGTGAATTGAAATTTAGGTCCCTTCAAAAATCTATTTTAGACCTATTTCCTAGAAACTAAAAGCCCTGAATTCCCCAAGATAGTCTTAACTCCCAATCTCTGCTCATGAGACCTTATATTATCATAACATGCACCCCATTTTTGTTTAATAAAAATACCATCCATCAATGCTTACATTGGGAATGAAACTAGGAAAAAGAACAGGCTTGGGGTTGAGACTGGGCAAATAAACTGACAAAAACTCAAAGCTCAGGGGGAGCCTTAGGCTCTAGGTGAACACTGAAATTAATTCCAGTGATATTTGATCCTGGAAGAGAAAGCTGTGGGGTCTGGCTAATATAACTGAATGTTTTTTAAAAGATGAGGGGATTAAAATGTCATTGCCAAAATTACATCAGACAAAGTTTGTTTCTCCACTAGTTGTCTGATTAGTGGCAGTAAATGCTTATTTGATGGAGGGGGAGACCACCAAAATGAATCAGAGTGATATTAGATTCTGGACAAATTAGTTGGAGGTCTAATTCATATAAGTAATCCCTTATCTGAAAAAGGAATGGAGGAACACGCCACTTCTAAAATTACATGAAGTGATGTTTGTTTTTAGACTAGTTTTTTTTGTGTTGTCTAATCTTTAGAAGTAAATATTTATCCAAAAGAGGATGGGGACAAAGGTCAACACCAAAAGTATTTCTTATGATATACGATCCTGGACAAGTTATTTGTGGGCTCTGATCAATGTAAATAATTGCTAATTTGAAAGAAGAGGAGAAAGAGTTCTCATCCCAAAATAATTACAGTGGTATTTGTTTTCTAGACTAGTTATTTGTGTTGCCCATCCACATAATTGAATGCTTATCTGAAGAAAGAGGGGGGAAGAAGCCATCTCCAGATACATAGCAACATAAGCTGCTATAAAATTATAAACCACAGGTTTCTTGAAAAGACTATGTGCATGTGGCTGGCATTTCTTTTTGTCCCAAAGTTCAATTCTGATGATGAAAACCAGGTAAGGGCATAAGAGGGTTTCCTCCTATGAGGAAAATACTGGGGCGGGATGGATCTAAGCTATAATAGACACAAGAGGTGGAAGTATTGTCTCAGAGTGGGCGGGGTACTCCAGAAGATTGGCAGTGACCAGTTTTCATGGGTCATAGTGAAAAATAAAGTAGGCAGGAAGCTGCAGTTACAGTGGGGAGCAGACAAGAAACCTGTTGGTTGATAGGAAATTCTGACTACAATAGAGAGTGATCTGCTTTCTTAGTGGAAAGGAAAGTGGACAATTGATAGTCAAGGAATCTAGACAGTGGAAGAACAGCTTATGGAGGAAAGCAAAGTGAGCAGCTGAGGAAAGGGCAGGGTATTTCAGTTACTCAGGATCCATAGATCTGTTATTGAAGTGGATGGAAGTATGTGAGGATAGTGGCCTGTCAACCATGATCTTCCAGGTTAGGCAGAGATCTTGAAGGTGGACTGCTGGACTTGAGAGATAAATTCCTGTCAACTCTGGAATCCCCACCCACACCCCTAGATGAAAGCAGCAACAAAAATGGGAAGTTGAATTGAAAGCTGAAGCCTTTCTCCAGATGGGCAACACATCAAAAAGTAAGATGAATTTATTCCAATGATCTTAGTGAGTTGCTAGATGGAGTTAGGAATTGCACTTCATTGTTTACAGGAGTACTCGCCAATGAGATGGCAGTTGTAATGCAGTAAAGAAGAGAATCCAGAGTGGGCTTAGATATGTTGTGTGCTTTATCCTTTTCTCGTGGTGGTAGGAGGATAGGATTGGAACATCAATCATATCAATTAACTATTAGTAAGCATTTTCAATGAAGAACTTTTTTCCCATTAGGAATATTTTTGCATCTATTACTTTTCTAAAAATCACAATACTAATCATTTTGAGTACAGACATTATTATTTTAAGGGTACCTTGTTGGGATCATGGCAAAAATATGGCCTGGACATTTATTACAAATGGTATTATGGTTTAGCATACTTTCTTTTAAAAAATGCACTTCTTAGTTGTGCATTTCATTTTAAAGCAAGTGAAAGTTTTTCCAGTTATTTGGAGAACAATGTATCATTGTATCTCCATAACTATGCTAGCAAAAAAAATATTCTTAGGTATATTGGAATATGAATGATTGTATGTTTCACTAAAACTTATATTTGGAAGTATTTCTTAAAGTGCTCATATATCTTAACTGGTTCCTCTTAGAGCATCTCTCATCTACAGTCAACTCATTGTGAAGAGTATTTAAACTTTACCTTTTAACTCCTTAGAAAGATAATAGTACTCAAAAAAAGAAAGATAGTACTACTCAAAATCAATTTGTTAAAGATTCAGCGGTTCAGAGCCTGAAGAAAATCTTGATATCACTCTCATCCTCTGAGGGACAGATTTAAAGTTTTAAGAGATTTGATTAAAAGTGTAGATAGGGCAACCCTAAATCTCACTTCAATGTCAATTCTCTTTCTTTTATTCTTATGGATTGAACTTTAAAGTACTGCTGGAATATCACAAACTTAAAGGTTAGTAAGATATGAAATTTCCCGACAGAGTTTTTGATTTTGTTGACTTTGTTCTTCTGTAGGAACTGGCAATAACCGGTTGTATAAGGGCAACTATAAGGTTGGAAACAAACTTTATCAACTACTAGAAATTTTCTTTTCTTTTCTTTCTTTTTTCCCTTAAACTGGGGATTGAACCCCTGGGGTGCTTTACCACTGAACTACATCTTCAGCCCTTTTTATTTTTTATTTTTTTGTTTTCAGATGGGGGTCTCACTAAACTGCTGAGGCTGGCCTCAAACTTGTGATCTTCCTATCTCAGTATCCAAAGTTCCTGGAATTACAAGTGTGCACCACTACATCTGGTAATACTAGAAGTTTTCTACGTAGGGCTTTAAATGACTTTAGTCTCCTATAGATAATTGTGCTAACTGGCTGTATTTGGCTAAGTTTTTAATGCATATTGTTTTCTTAAAGAGTTTTCTGTAGTTTAGTTTGTGAAAAGCACTAGCAAACTCTGCTTACAATAGTATTAATGGCACTAATGAGATTTCTTATAAACAAAAGCAAGAGAATGTGTTTATTCTCTTTCCCATTCCCTCCCTCCCTCCCTCCCTCCCTCCCTCCCTCCCTCCCTTCCTTCCTTCCTTCCTTCCTTCCTTCCTTCCTTCCTTCCTTCCTTCCTTCCTCTCTTTCTCCCTTCTGTAGAGTTCTATATACTCCTTGAGTTGACCTATATTTCCCTAAGCAACTAGATTTTTCTAGACTTGCCCAGCTATGTCCATGCTATGAAATTATGTATAACTGAACTGGATATCACTACTAACAATTTAAAAGATAATCAATGTGCAACAACACATAGCATCATAAAGGTGCTATTTAATTGTAAAATCTAATAGAAATTGGAAACCTCATAAGACAAAGGAAACACTCTTCTAACCACAGCTAGGTTAAAAAATATAATATTGCCTGACCATCTTTATCTCAACTTCTTCTGTCTTTTCAAAACTAATGGTACTGACCTTTATGGCAGTCACTTCTGTATTTTCCTTTATAATTTTATCACCCAGATTTTCATTTCTAAGCAATAGCTTATGGTTCACCCTTTCATAAGTCTCTTTTTATCTAGAGAATCCTTCCTGCTTTTGTTTCTTTGTAATTTATGTTGAAGAAATGGTATCTTGCTCACACTCTTGATTGTTCAATGGCATCTCTTGTTGTCATTTAATATATTGCTGTGTCCTGCATTTGCTGTAGATTGATACTTGGTTCCACAGGTTCGATCAGATTTGCATTGATTGCTTTTTCTTTTTCTTTTCTTTTGGCTTCAAAGATGGTGGTGTGTTCTATTTAGAGGTACATAATGTTCAATTGACTCTTTTTTTTTCTGTGACATTAGCTGACTTTAGTGACCAATGCCATCAGTCTTTAGGTTGATGATGTCTCTCTAGATGTTTCTGGTTGTTTAAAAGTTCATTCTCTAAAATAAGAAAGAACTTGAGGGAACAATGTTTCTGGAGCTATCACATGTTAATAAATTTGTCTTTTTGACATTTACATTTAATCAAGCTGGGTATAAAATCTTTGGCTCATTTTTTTTCCTTAAATATATTAAATATGCTATCAGACTTCTATCAGAGTGTGATGATAAGATGATTTTCTTCGTTTTATAATTATGCCCCCATCCTTTTTTGGGTACCAGGGATTTAACCACTGAGCTGCCTCCCTAGACCTTTTTATTTTTTATTTTAAGACAGGGTCTTTAGGTCCTTAGGTTCTCACTAAGTTGCTGAGGCTGATTTGAACTTGCAGTCCTTCTGCCTCAGCCTTCTGAGCTTCTGGGAGTACATGTGTGCACCACCATGCCCAGCACTTTTAGTCCTTTTGCTGAAAAATTCCCCTTTAAAGTCCAGTAATTTTACTAGAATATGTCTCTGTATTGGTTGACTTGCCTAGGTCAATTTCCTCTTTAACATGCAGTTTTAAATTTTATTTCAGGGATTATTTTCATAAATCATACTTTTTTGAAATCATTATTTGTCTTTCTTTTGATTTTCCCCTTCAGGAATTGAAAGCCTATGAAAAATATAACAATTTTGAACAGCTGATCAGGTCTGCTAATGTATGAATGCATGAGGAATTGCCAGGCAGTATTGAAGAATGAACTGAGATTAAATAGCTGAAACAGTTATCAACATATTATTTGTACAAATAAGTAAAAACTGCATGTAGATGTTTCTGGAATAGTTGCATTTTTTACTATTTTATTTCAAATAAAGAAAATGGGAATGTATGACTAAAGATGTCTTAATTCTTATTCATTGTCAAAAACGTTCATAGTAAATTAACAAATCAGAAAAAGAAAACCTTGATAAACCATCTGTCCCAAATTTGGTTTGGAAAAAATTCATATTTATATGTCATCAGTCAGCAAAGGCCCTTTAATTGGAAACTCTTTTATCAGTCATGTTGGCAGTGTCAGCAGGTTTCAGATGTCTCTAAAACATTATTTCTGCTAAATTTAAGACTGTAGAACTGAAGGTATTACTTGCTTTAAAAAAAAAAAAAACCAAGCAAAGAGTCTCTGAAGTGGGACTCCTTCAGTATTTTCTACATTAACACTTAGCTTATGGTAACACTGAACAAAATTGCAATTTTAAAATATTATGTCTTTTAATTCATCTATCCTCAGAAGAGTGGTAAAATTGCCCCTCACTCAAATCTCTTTTTCCTCTCTCTTAAGTTCCCCAAAATTCTGTCCTGATATTGTCAGATCTGACATAGTCAATGTTTATGGAGTGATTAACTTTTTTTTTTTACCACTTTCCCTTATGCTACTGTTAGATTGAATGAAATCTAAGCAGTTAAGAAAAAAAACCTGATGATTATTCCAGAAAAAGTGTTTATCTTCACATGATTTTTCTCTGAAGAGCAGTGAAGTTCAGGGAACAAAAGTTCCATCCATAAATCTGAAAAAATTCTGCAGTCGACTTTAGAATCTTCTGTGAAGTTTTACTACTTCTAGCCACCCACTCCATCGTTGCTCTTCCTGTTACTACAAGACCATTCTTTTTTGATCTTTCTTGCAATTCTCTAGTCAGTAGCCATTTTTCATACTTGTTCCATTTCTTGCTTGCCTTAACTAGGGTGATGAAATGAACTGGGATTAGTCAAATAGGATCCCCTGCACCTTTCCATATTTTTTATTGTTGCAAATAGGACTTTTTTTTTTTTTTTGGGGTACTGGGGATTGAACTCAGGGGCACTCAACCACTGAGCCACATCCCCAGCCCTATTTCGTATGTTATTTAGAGACAGGGTCTCTCTGAATTTCTTAGTGCCTTGCTTTTGCAGAGGCTGGATTTGAATTCATGATCCTCCTTTCTCAGACTCCCCAGTCACTAGAATTACAAATGTGTGCCACCGCACCTGGCTGCAAATGGAATCTTAATAGGAATATTATACCCAGTTTGTAGCCCTTCCAACAATCTCCTAAAGAGTTTCAGCCAATTTCTGTCATTATTTACGTAAGGATGTCTTTTGCTATTGTTCTAGATGGCTTCAGGATTCTGATGCTTTCATGGAGAACACTAATGTCTACAATCTTTGTTGGGTCAAGGCAACTTACCGATGTTGAGTTTCTCTTTGTGATGATACTGCAGAGACCTGCACTTAGACTACTGATACTGCACCAAAGCTATTGGCACCAGTGCTGCTGATTTTTTGCTTTCAGTGTCCTAGGGAGATTTATTCAGTTTCCTGTAGCCTCCTTGCTAAAGGATTCAGACTTAATTCTCTGAGACCTAGCCTCAAATATAACCTGATATACAGCATATTAAAACTCTGCCTTCCCTCTGTCCTCAAACACTGGTCCATTTGCTTAGAATCAAATTCATTCACCTTGATTCTTCTCATATTAATTTTCCCAGAAGAATCCTTAGATCCTATTAAAATAGTCTTTCCAGCCCCACTGATAATCCTGATAGTTCCCAAATGGTGTTTAGAGCTCCTACTATACTATTCCCCCTTCTCATCTCTCCCATTAAAATTTTTGTTGTTTTTATTGAGCCTTTCTCTACTCAATAATCAGTTTGAGTAGCTGACACTACTTCTGGCGAGGTCTTACACGGTGCCAAGGCATTGAGGAGTGAGAAAGGTGGAGCCATCTGGTTCTTGTCTATCAGTTCACATAAGTTGCTACTTGTCTTGCTACTACTGTCTCTATTGGCGACTCATGGGATCCAGAAGAGAGGTCCTTATCTGTCTACTTGGTAATCTTTCTTATGTTTCTGTTTCACAGACACTGGTGTATTTTATGAGGTTTCTTGTGGTCATATACCGGAGACTTTCCCACGGCCATTTCCTTTCTGGGGTCATGAGGTTTCACTATCCACAGTATTAACAATAAGAATACAGGGCTTTTGCTTTTGTTACCAGCTTACCTCTTTCTTTCCATTTATTTTTCTTAGCCCAAGGCTATTTCCAGACTGTGGGGGGGGGATCAATTTCTCCATCACTCATGACACCTCTGAATTAATTTAATTGAACATATTTCTCCCATGTATCTCAACTGGGATGAGAGTAGTGTGCAGTTCCCAGGAGAAGTTTAAATAATCATTAGAAAGCCTTGGAATTTGTGTCTAGCAGTTGCTTGATGCTTTTTTTTTTTTTAAGAGAGAGAGAAAATGTGTGTGTGTGTGTGTGTGTGTGTGTGTGTGTGTGTGTGTGTGTATGTGTAGGTAGTTCACTTTTACTCTCTTTAGCTTTGGGATTTGAACTAAATTGCAACACAAAAGTCTCATTCAAGTCTATGAATCTTCATCATTAAATGTCAAAAGTCCATGTGGCTCCTTAACTTTATTGTCATAGGAAACATTCCTCCTACAAGTCTGCAGAGGGTGCTTTCTAGCATCCTGAAATACAAGTGGACCTAATTGACATGGGATAGATAGCCCTATGGGCCCATCCCCACAGGGAGTGCTGGCAAGATAAGAAGGAAAGCAAAATAAAGGAGTATTTGGGTCATTGTATATGAGAGTTATCATATGTTTAAGTTTCTCTCACTGATGTAATCACCAGTGAGTGTAAATAAGGTAGTAGTTAGGACGTAATTCCAGAATTCTAGAGGAGAAAACAACAGCTTCTGGGACCCAGAGATAAAAAAAAGAAATATCCAGTGGTCTTGCTAGGGAGAGGTAAGGAAGGGCAAGAGAGTAGCATGGTGAAGATTACATGGCAACAGACTGCTTTGACAGTATCTGATTACTATCATGGGTCACACTACATATGAGAGGGTGGTATTACTATAAAGAGACCCTTTCAATTCAACTTTGGGATTCCCTGAAATACAAATTTTATAGGAAATATGGAAATTAAAAGGCTTGGAATTTGTGGAACAGACCATATGTGTAAGAAGAAAATTTCAAATAAGATGCAATGATCAGGAGTTGTTCATGTATAATGATACTGCAAATTTATGAAGTTTGTGTCAAAGAGACAGAAGTATATGAAATGCCACTCAGAAGAGACAGAAAAAGTGTATTTTCTCCATTGTATATATCCTTCCCCATCCTCTATCCCCCAGCTTGGTAGATTTTCCTTTCTCTAGTATCATCTGAAGTTATGTGGTTACCTTGTGGAGAGTCACTAAACTATGGTCTACCTGTGCCTATAATCTTTTAATGAAGGCTTTGGGCTAAATCAATTGACACATCCATTTGGAAAAAAAATCAGTTTTTGGAATAAGGTCAGAAAGAACAAAATCCCAGGGTCTCAAAGAAGCCCTTTGGCTATCATTTTTTTTTAATAAGAAGACCCACATCTGATGTGTCTTTAGGTGGTCACCCATGTGGCAGTGGGCACAGCACTCAGGTAAAGTCACAGCCTTGAAGATAAATTGTTTTCAATTGTGTTTGTTCACAGGTGATTGAAACTGAAAAATGAAAATTCCAAACTTGATAAAACATATCAGAGTTATCATGAGTTGGATAGAGGTTCTGACAAAGATACCATATGGATAAGCACTTCTTGTTTTCTTTGTGATTTTATAATATATTTAATAAAATCTAGTAAAATTGGATTTCCATGAATATGATGGGTTGTCCCACATTTTTCTATCCAGCATTCTTATAACAATTTCTATAGTGATCAATTTAGACTCTTTCCATGATTTGAAGATATTTTTGCAGGTAACATGCACACAGAAATACTTTAAACTAACATCCAGGAAAACAGATGGTTCAAAACCTATCATAACAGGTCAAATGACTAGTTCCCATTAATACACTGGAATCCAAAAGGCAAATGTGCATATCCTATTTGTGGGTGTCATGCTTCTATGGATGTTTTCTGTTATAAAATGACCAGGTTGGGAGAATGGTCTTTAATATTTAATTTTTTATAAAATTTAATATATGTAAGGTATACAATGTGATGTCCTGATATACATGTTAAACTGATTGGGACTCAAGCTAATTACATAAACATCTCTTCACATAATTACATTTTTATGGTGAGAACTCTTCAGATCTACTCTCTTAGCATCAAGTACAAAATATAGAATGAATTCTAGTCACTGTGTTGTACATTAGATCACCACAAATTATTCATCCTACATAAATTAAGCTTCATATTCTTTTGCCAACATCTCCATATCCTTCCCAACCCCTAGTAATCACCATTCTACTTTGTACTTCTAGAATTTGAATTGTTTAGATTTTGAATGTAAGTGAGATGATGCAATATTTTTCTTCCTGTGTCTGGCTTATTTCACATAGCATAACACCCTCCAGGTTAATCAATGTCATCTTTACTTCAATTTTTTATGTCTGTAAAATATCATCTCTCTCTCTCTGTGTGTGTGTGTGTGTGTGTGTGTGTGTGTGTTTGTAAATATCTTTACCATTTGTTTGAGAATGAACACTCAGGTTGTTTCTCATCTTGACCTTGTGAATAGTGCTGTAATAAACATGGGTGTGCAGATGTTTCTTTGACATACTGATTTCATTTACTTTGGGTATATACTCAGTAGTAGGATTGCTGGATTGTATGATAGTTCTATTGATAATGTTTTGAAAAGCCTCCATATTGATTTGCATAATGACTATATTAATTTACATTCCCGTTAACAGTGTGCATGTGTTCCCTTACTTCACATTCTCATCAGCACTTGTTTTGTCTTTTTTAAGTAGCCATTTTTATTGGAGTGAGGTGATATCTCATTCACCTGACAACTTATGATATCGACTATTATTTTCATATGTTTTTTTGGTCATTTAGATATTTTTTTTTCAGAAATTTTGCCCATTTTAATCAGGTTGTTAGCGTTTTTGCTGTTAAGTTTTTGGAGTTTTTTTTTTTTTACATATTCTGAAATGTATGTATGTATTCTGACTGTCTAATATAGCATCAATTCTGAATATTAATCCCTTGTTGGATGGGCAGTTTACAGATATTTTCTCTCATTTTGTAGGTGTCCCTTTACTCTTTACCTTGATTGTTTCCTTCACTGTGCAGATTTTTTTAGTTTAATGCAATCCCATTTGTCTATTTTTGTTTTTGTTTTTTTGTGCTTTTGTGTTGTTCTACTCTTTGTCTATTCCAGTGTCTTAAACATTTTTCCTTGTTTTCTTCTAGGAGTTTTATATTTTCAGGTCTTACATTTAAGTCATTAATCCATTTGAGTTAATTTTTATAACTGGTGAGAGATGGGGGTCTACTTTCATTCTGTGGTCTACTGATTGATAATAAGAGTATTATGTTAGTCAGCTTTTTTGCCACTATGATCAAAATACCTGATAAGAACAACTTAGAAGAGGAAAGATTTATTTTGGCTCACAGTTTTAGAACATTTAGTCTACGATCAGTTGACTCCATGACTGAAACATGGTGGAAAGAGATGGTGGAGGAAAGCTGCTTAGCTCATGGAAGCCAGGAAGTAGAGGGGAAGAAAAAGAGAAACAGAGAGGATGAGGCCAGGGCCAAAATAAACCCTTCCATGGAGTGTCCCTAGTGACTTACTTCCTCCAACTAGGTCCAATTTCCTTGTAGTCCATTTGGCTACCAATGTATCATCTCATCAAATGGACTAATCTATGGATGAGGTCGGAGCCCTTATGATCCAATCATTGCCTCAAAGTCCCATCTCAGAATCATGTTGTATTAGGGAGCATGCTTTCAACATATGATATTTTGGAGTGACATCCCATATCCAAATCCAAACAGGAACCAAAGCTGTCCAGTGTGGAAAGAATAGTCTTTCCGTTAAAATCTGGAGCTGGAACAGAATATTCATATGCAAAAAAATGAATTTGGATCCTAATCTTACCTCATAGCATACATAAAAATTAATCAAAATGTATCAAAGATCCAAGTGTAAGAGTTCAATGTATAACTATAGTTCTAAATAATTAATTTTATGTTATGTAAATTATATATGAAAATACCTAGAAAACAAAAATGGTATCACTTAGACCTTGACTGTCTAATATAGCATCAACTAGTGATAGGTAGATCCTGATGAACTAAAATGCAGTTGATTGGAATTGTGATGTGGTCTAGATGCAAAATGCATACCAAATTTCAAATAAGGTAAAATATCTCCTTATATTATTTTAATGTGGATTACAAATTAAAATGATGAGATTTTTATGTATTTGTTTGAATAACAATATTATTACAGAGATCACTTTTTAAAAAATATGGACCCAGAAAAATTTAAAATTACACATGTAGTTCACATTGTTAATCCACCTTTATTTTTATAGGACAACACTTCTTTTGAAGGTTAATACATGAAGCTGACCACATCACAGCTTTCTTTGTTCCCTGGATACTTAACACAGGACTTTGTTTCAAGTAGCTCACAGAAAGAGGCCTGTAGAGTTGGTTAGGAATGTTGATTCCTGTGACTGTAGGTGAGCTTGAAAGAAGGAAGATAGTGGAAACGATGCTGGTTTCTAATGATAAAACATATGCAAAGAGCCTGGGAATGCAAGATGACAATTTGTTGGTTTATTGTTAGAATGAAATTTAGGGAGTCCAGATTGCTAGGAATAAAACATTTATAGCCAAACAATATTTATCAACCAATGAAGAAATTCCTAAAGCTCACATATATACACCATACTTGCACAACCTAACAATGACATGTTATAGTAAAAGAAACCAATTATTTCCTTTCACTGAAACAGGGTCAGGATCAATGAAATGGTGGGCTACCAAATTGAACCCTTCCAGCCATTTATACCTCAGTGCAATTGACTTCATAGAAAGGTTACCTAGGGTGTATTTTGATTTCACCTATGGTAGCCACCTCATAAGTTGGAAGCCTAGGTGTGTAAGGGCTGTCCAGAGGGGGGTCAGTTGGTTTGACCCAGTGGAGGGTACATTGTTAAAGAAGATAAAATAGGCAGAAGTTGGTGAATGCACCTTTTTGCTTTCAAAACCCACAGTGCATCACCTTGGTAGACCACATGATTTAATGGACTATTGATGAAATAGAGGAAGAAAGCAAAAATACATTCAAAACTCTTCTAAAAAGAGCTGTTACTTAAATACTACATAATAGGTAGATGTTAGCGAAGTCATCTCTGACTTTCAGAGTCACATGGCTCACTGTTGTTGACCACATAACTTAGGGGTTATTATTTAAATAACAAAAGAAAAAAAGTAATTCATAAAAATTAAACAAAAAATGAAAAAGGTCAAAAAATTATTTTTGGATAGACAATAACAGGAAGGACATCACTTTTATGTGTGTTTCTAGGACATATAACAGAAAAATTATGGCTGAAGTGGCTTCTAGAAGCTGGTGGTGGGGCTTTACAGAAATATTAAGTATTTTAGTTATAGGAGGTGGAAGTGGAAAGGAAAGGGATAAAGCAAAAAGCTCACTTTTGTGGATAGAAATCTGAACACATATAGATTCTGCAAAGGTAAGTTTCTGGTTAAGCACATCCACTGGTTTGATTCATGTTTCAGATTAAAATATTTAAGGCCAAAGAATTTGGAGCCAGTGGGTGAGAAAATCTCCAAACCTGAAAATGGATGCTTCATATTTTCTCTAGTTTACTGCAAAGTGATATTTTAAAGATTGGAATTTCTTCCTTTTACCATTAAATGAAGAAAATGAGGAAAAAAGCTTGAGAGGTCTATCTCAGCGAACCATCTCCGAAGACTAGGATGTCTTTCCGTTTGAGGCTATCAGATAAAGAAAAAAAAAAAGGTTGACTATTTATTTAAAAAGGAAACAAAGCACATTTTTTAAAGAGGGAGAAACAAATAGGGTTATCACATTCAAACTTATCAGTTGTTTATACTTTAATCTTAACAAAATTTCTTTTCTTTACTTTTTCTTTTCTTTTTTTGATACTGGGGATTGAACTCAGGGGCATTCGCCCACTAAGCCACATCCCCAGCCCGATTTTGTATTTTATTTAGAGACAAGATCTTACTGATTTATTTTGCACCTCGCTTTTGTGAGATGGGCTTTGAACTTGCAATCATCCTGCCTCAGCCGCCTGAGCTGTAAAATTTTGTTTCTTAAAGACAAGTTTTTATTTTTAAAAAGCTTTTTGCTTCAAGATTCTGATATTGAGGAGTAGGAGGAATGGTCTGAAACAGAGAAAGGTCAGCTTTGCCAGACTCAAAAGAGCATAAGTTGCTGTTTTTGAAATGGCAGACAATAGAGATTCCAGGGAGGATATTTCTAGAGAGAAAACCAAAGAAGGGAATAAACGTACAATGAAAAAAGGCAATGACTCTTCTACTAACCTGACACAGAAAAAATACCGCAAAGGGTTGTCATATACAGTTCTTTCTGTCTTGTATGTCTACACTCATGTGAGAAAACTTTTGCAAATTTTTAGAGGATATAATGTATGTGTGGGTGTCTTGTGTGTGTTTCTTTTGGGGATAAAGTTGAAAGTAAAATCCATGCAGATAGCAAGAGACAGAGGAAGGACAAGTAAGAGATTTCTGTTGGCTCAAAGCTCAGTTTTACCTCATTCAGGGGACAGCAAGTTATTGTTAATTTATTATAGAACTCTGAGACCTTGAAGAAGGAGTCTCCAAGTTCTCCAAGTTGAAGTGATGACACACCAGGGTTTACCTTGGCTGACCACATGTCTTAAGGGATTCTTGTCTAAATAAAGGGAGAAATCAGACATAAATTTCTAAAAGTGAAGACCCACAGAAAGTATCCTCCCATGGATAATGTTTAAGAACCATCAAACCAGGATATTTAGCACCAAGATATTTAACAGAAAAATTTCTGACTTTAAGTGCTCAAGGAAGGAGAACTGTCAAGTTCACAAGAGACACTGATTCATGTGGCAATAGGTGGGGTCTAAGAAAGAAGTTCAGTTAAGAAAGTGGCTACTAGTGAATCACAAAGCCAACTGTGAAGGGCCTTTTGGAAAGACAAAGCCCTTGCTTAGGGGGTCGATTGGTTAGGACCAAGGTCAGGGGAATAGTGGGTTTTCATCACAAAAGGGGAAGAATATGCATCCATGCTTTTCCTAGCTAACTACCAGGTATTCTCCTCCATTAAAAGACACCAACTCTTTCCTCTCACCAAGAAATGAAAACTAAACAATAATGCAAGTCAAGAAAACAGGGGCCTGCCATATTCAGAAATTTTCATCATTGATTTTTTCATTTTATTATTTTAATTCCTTTTTATTTATTTATTTTTATTAGTAGCTCAAGACAATACAATGATCTTGACATATCATACATTTGATTCAAATAGGGTATGAATTCTCATTTTTCCACGTGTACAGATTGCAGGATCACGTTGGTTATACATCCATGTGTATACATACAGCAATCCTAGTGTCAGTTGTATTCTGCTGCCCTCCCTATCCCCCCTCCCCTCCCCTCTCCTCCCATCACTATTCTCTACCCATTCTACTGTGACACTTATCTCTCTCTCTCTCTCTCTCTCTTTTTCTTTCCTTCCCCCTCACACCATCATATATGTATTTTGTGAACCCATGAGGGTCTCCTTCCATCTTTCATGCAAATCCCCTTTTCCTTCCCTTTCCCTCCCTCCTCTTTTCCTTGTTTCGTGATAATCTTCTTCTCATGCTCTTCCTTCCTACTCTGTTTTGAGTCACCTCCCTTATATCAGAGAAGACACTCGGCTTTTTTTTTTTTTTTTTTTTTTTTAGGGATTGGCTAATTTCGCTTAGCATAATTTGCTCTGGTGCCATCCATTTCCCTGCAAATGCCATGATTCTGTTATTTTTTAGTGCTGAGTAATATTCCATTGTGTATAAATGCCACATTTATTTTTATCCATTCATCTGTTAGCTTTTAGTTTTTTTTTTTTTTCCATAAGGGACAAGGTTCAGGTTAGAATGGTAGGAATAAACAGAAGGCCTAGAGGCAGAAGGTAAGTTTTGCTTGGCCTGACCAAGGGGGAGTAGTGCCAAGTTCAGTCTGAATAACTGTTGCACTTAAAGCATACTCATTTATACTGTCAAAGGGAAAAATAAAACTGGTATTCTATAGCCTGATAGGGTAAATATTAATAATAATAATAATATACTATATATCTCAAAACAACCATAAGGGATGATTTTGAATGTACTTATCATGAGAAATGATAAAAATTTAAGGTGATAGATATAATTATCCTGACTTGATTATTACCCAATGTATGCATGAATCAAAATATTACATTATATCCAATAATTATGTGTAATCATTATGTATCAATCCCAAAAAGAAAAATAATTTTAAAATTCCAAAAAGGCTCTAGGAAACAGTAGGTATCATTTCAACGGATGAAAAACGTGAAGCCCACTGGTTTGGGGTGTGGTATGTTTACAGGGCATTGTATTTATGGCTGAAGTAGTTAAGGAGGACTCAGGACAGGGTGTCAGCATCACTAAGCTTCCCAGGCTCCTAGCATGCTTTGTAGCTATTATGCTGTCCTCTGTTGCTGAAAACAGAGACAGGAACTTTTGACACAGTAACAATAGAAATGAAAACAGGGCTAAAAGATATGAGCACACAAGCAAAGCTTTAATTGGGGGAGTTTTACCTCAAGGAGAGGGGATACAGCATTAAGGGAAAGGAAGATCAACTTTCTATCTGCAAAAGGGAAGGGGCAAACCTTTTATTGGGTTGCTGGGGTTTATTGGGTTACTGGGCTAGGATCTGGTTGATTATTATCTAAGTTATGGTTTTGCCAGGTGGCTCCAGAGAAAGCCTTATCATTTAAGGGGGCAATCTGGTTCTCATGATATAATTGTTTCTGCTTAGGGGATGATTTCATCATAGGATGATCTCTCTTGGAGGCCCTGCTGTTCCTGGAATCCAAAATGACTGCAGGTACAAGGCAATCTCTAGAGACTTCTAGGCACTGCTCCTGGGGGTCTAGAATAGGATGCTGTAAAAGCTGGCATTTGAATGTCCCTGCTAATCTTGAAAATACCTAAGTTACTCTTTATCTTGGTATTCTCAGTCTTGAAGGTAAGTTAGGTTAATTTGGGGCTAATAAATCTTTTATTACTAGTTTTAGATGAACATTCTTTAAATAATTAACCTGGCTACATGCAGAATTAGCAAGAATCTGACCAAAGGTTTAAGGTAATAAAGGAGACAGTTACAAAATGAAGGTAGAATTATCAAGTTTTAACCTGCTTTTGGTTACCAACATCTGCATGTTCAAGCTTTTTATTTATTTTTTTAAGTTGCAGGTGGAACAATATCTTTATTTTATTTATTTATTTATATGTGGTGCTGAAGATTGAACCCAGTGCTTCACATAAGGTAGGCAAGTGCTCTACCACTGAGCTACATCCCCAGCCCCCAAGTTTTTTTTTTTTTCATCAAAGGTAGCCTATCTAAATCTTTGTTATAATTGAGGCTGCAGGTAGACCCATTTTTGTGGTACTTTTAATGACTTAGAGGGCATGAGTTAAGGAGTTTATCTGCTCTTTGTCCCTGTGGTGGTCCCTGATTACCTTATTGCCTCCTGGATTTCATTCCTCTGAAGATTTTCTTTACACTTTGGATATCATTCCTCATCACAGTCCTCCACTGTACTCTGTTAGATAAGCTAGGACTGATTTGCATGAATCTATCAAAGGGGGAAAAGAAAGCCCCTGGCAGCCTACCCTAAGTGTGTTTGTGTGTGTCTTTTCTGGCTGTCTCACTGTTTTATAGAGGAAAAATGTCTTACTTTTAACATACTTAATAGAGCACAGAACACTCTTGTGTTTGCTGTGAGCCCACAGAATTCTGCAATGGACACTGATTGGATCTTCTATAATTTAACCCTATTATGACTCTCCCTGGAGACAGTGTCAGGTTATATAGATTGAGGAATTAGACCCCCCAAATGTCTCCCTCAACTTCAGATGCTAGTTGCATGTAGTAGGTTGCCTCCCATACTTCTGACTGACTAGTTATAAATTGGAGTTTTCATAGCCTTCTCCTTGGGTTAGATGCATTTCTTAAAGAAGCTCAGAGAATTCAGGAAAACACTTTACTTATATTTGCCCTTTTACTGCAAAGGATACATTTGAACAGCCCAATGGAAGAGATGCACAGGGCAAGGTACAGGAGAGGGATGCAAAGCTTCCATACCCTCTACACACTTCCACATGCTCAGCAACTGGAAAGTTCTTCAAACCCTGTCCTTTTGGATTTTTATGGAGACTTCATTACACAGACATGATTACTTATGGCCACTGGCCTTTGGTAATTAACTCAACTATTAGTCCCTCTTCCAGAGCTTAGGTAGGGCACTGAAAGATTCAACTTTTTCATCATGCTTTCATCTTTCCTGTGGCTAACCTCCATCTTGAAGATATCAAGCTTCTATCTTCCACCAGCCACCAGTCATCTTGTTAGCATACAAAAGACAATCTTATCATTCAGAAGATTCCAAGTGTTAGGAGCTCTGTGCCAGGAACTAGAAGAAGAGATCAAATATATATATATATTTAAATCATTCTCACATTCACTCTCTTTTTTCTGAACATGAAAGAGTCATGAACCTTATCTTCTTTTCCTTCCTTGTATGCTGAATTGGTTCTTCTGATTGACCATCCTCATGTTACATTCTGCCAGCAGCTTGGAACCTTGTCAACTCTCCACCAAAGAGGTAAGATTTTTCTTGCCAATCAGTGTTATCCTATATACCATCCAGCTTCCTTTTTAGGTTTGTCTTAGCCTGTGTCCAAGGCAAGGAATCTGTTCTTCTACTCGCCAAGGGGACATAAGACCTCCTTTGGAGATCTTGGGCTGGTGGACAAAATGTTAGTGAGTTTCTGGGTACTTTATACTGACTTTGGCTTTTAAGGCACTCTCACTGAAACCCAAGCCTCTTCTCAGCATCTTGACTAACAAGCTGTGGCCATGGCTATTTGTTCACTATCTAAGACTTACATGTTAAGCCACATGGCTGTTCAGAGGGAAGAACTGCCCAGAAACAGAAAGTTGGACGCAGTGGTAGCAGTGAACTGTTATCTGAAGATAACATAACAAGTAGAAAATGGTGAGGTAGAAACATTTAAGATAAGCAATGTTTCTTTCATTCACCTTGACCAACCACATAACTCATGCTCTATTGAAGTTGAGAAAAGTAAAAAAAAAATATATACAGAAGTTTAAAAAAGTATAAAACTTAGGCTGGGGTTGTAGTTCAGTGGTAGAGCACTTGCCTAGCATGTGTGAGGCACTGGGTTCAATCCTCAGCACCACATAAAAATTAACAAATAAAAAAAACAAAATAAAGGTATTATGTCTATGTATAACTTAAAAAAAATTTAAAAAGTATAAAACTTGAAAAATACAGTAACTATTAACTTCTCTGTGGGATAGCATCTGAAGTCCACCATTCTTTTGTGAGGTGTTAGGACACTCAGGAAAAGACTTTATGGGTTAACTGAGTAATGGAGTGAGGTCTGGGAGATGTGTGAGGAATAATTATTCTTGTCGTAGTTTAAGCAGGAGGTCAGAGAAAGATCTGTCTTCCAGTCAATTAAAAATCTCAAATGCAGACATCTTCCTGCGAAGATAAGTTCTTTATTCAGAGGGCCTACTGCCTATATTTGAGGTTAGGG